>NC_140953.1:83970649-86370649 GCF_014529385.1 Adiantum capillus-veneris | reverse complement strand
TTTAATATCTAACCAAACCGAATGAGTTTCTCATATTAAACTGATCATTTAATGTGGGAGAATAAACGGGAACAAGGGTTAGAATATAAACATGTGCTTTCAGGTCTATCTCGACATGGGGCCAATGGTAAAGGGGCCCAAATGAGAGATGGTCTATCAAAGAGCAAGGCTAACCAATGGCGCTTAAAAGACCTTAGGGTTAGCTTCATTGAATACCTCCAAAGGTTAGTGTTAAAAGTCCTTTGACCTTAGGTAAGCTAGGGTTGAGCTTGAGGTGGGAAACCGGCCCAAGATTAAGGTGCTTGTCGTGCTTGATGACTAAGGTGCTTGAGGTGCTTGTCGTGCTTGATGACTAAGGTACTTGAGGTGCTTGTCATGCTTGCTGACTAAGATGCTGGAGGTGTTTGTCATTCTTGACAACTAGGGAGGTGTTCCACAAAGTCAAAAAGGATCCCTACGAGGAGGGGGTGACCCTACAAGAGGGGGATAGAGAGAGAACACACACACACCCTCACACAAGGAAAGCTTGGTACAAAGAAAGCAAATAGGACACTTGTCAAGCTCCTCCTCATGTTGCCATCATGGTGTACCTAAAGCCTATTGGTTGGTCTCCCAAGGGATCCAATGATAAATTAGTTAATCTAATTAATTGTTTTAGCATTTATCAAGTCCTCTCTCTCAAAGGGGAAAGGGGGACCCAAGCCTACCCTTGTTGCTTGATATGTTTCATGTAGGTGATTGGCTAGTTCTGGAAAGGTCCAATGAGATTCAAGCATGAGCTACAAGGGGGAGGGGGGGGGGGGGGGGGGGGTGTCGACCAAGGAAGCCAGGGGCATTATTGGGGGGTATACTCTCCACACACTCACACAATCTCATTGTGCGAAGTGCAAAGTGCAAAGTGCAAAGTGCAAGAGCTCCATCTCCTTCTCCAAGCTAGTAGAGAAGTTGAGAGCCTACACAAACACTCTTGGCTATGGAAGGCAAATCCACACACTCACACACTCATTACTCTCCCACACACTCACACACTCTCATTGTGAGAAATGCAAAGTGCAAGAGCTCCATCTCCTTCTCCAAGCTAGTAGAGAAGTTGAGAGCCTACACAAACACTCTTGGCTATGGAAGGCAAATCCAACCAAGAGCTATGCTTCAATGCTTAAGCTTGCCATCTTTGCCATCTTCATTACTATACTAACATGTATGCTAGCAAGAAGAGTGATGATAAGTGAGGAACTAATTCTTTCTCCTATGAAATGTTTCTTCTTCCTCTTCCCTACCCTCATTCCCCGCTAGCTCTCTCCACCTTGGAAGGTGTTTGAGGCCTTGGGACTGAGGATTGGGATAGTTAATACTTTTGACAAAGTTTATGCTATGCTTATGATGCATGAAGCTTTCCATCTTCATTGCATCACCTAGGTCACAAGGAACACAAAGATTGTATTGTACCAAGTCTCTCTTAATGGGAGAATCTATAATACAAATGCCTATTGGAGGGGGACCAGCTCCACATAAATTCGATCCTCAACTGTTGTCAAGTTCTGTAAGAACTCTCTCTTGCAAAAGTATTGTTCATGCCAAGTTAATAAAGTACTATGTTTATCTTGCTACCATCAATTAAGTTCACCCTCTATGCTCTCAAAGTAGTCTCACAAAAGTGCTTTCTCTAATTTTCCTAATTCCGCTACTCTCAAAGTTCATAGGCCATTTCCATTACATTAATTAAGTATAATGGTTATGTTTCTACCGCTAATTAAGTTCACCCTCTATGTTCTTAAAGTAGTCTCATAAAAATGCTCACTATAGTTCTCTTAATTTCACTATTCTCAATGTTCATAGGCCATTCCATTATAGTAGGTTTATCAACATGTATGATGTCATTGCAAAACCCATTCATGGCCTTATTACTCACTTTGAATGGATTGAATAATGTGAAGTGTCCTTTCAAAAGCTTAAACAAGTCTTGTCTTTAGCATCGATATTGAAGACCCTAGATTGGAACAAAGATTTTCATGTGCATGTAAATGGTTCAAAGTTTTCTTATTGGTTGCATATACTAGCCCAACCAAGAGAGGAGACAATGGATTTTCCTAGTTCATTTACTAGCAAGCAGCTAAACATTGCTGAAAAAAACTACACCATGACTGAAAGGGAAGGACTTGGAATGGTGTATACAGTGAAATTGTTTGGACATTACTTATTGGCTAGTACGTTTGTCTTCTTTGTGGACCACTAAGCCTTACTATATCTGGTCAAGAAGCCATGCAATACTAGTAGGATTGTAAGGTGGTTTATCATCCTACTGGAGTTTGATTTCATAGTGGTAGTCAAAAAGGGTACCATGCATCAACGAGCACATCATTCAAGGATTACCTCTGGGGAATCCCCAAAAGGAGTGTATGATGATTTTCTACATGTTCTTAGTGGAAATCATTCCTAGATGTCGTCTCTTTGATGACTATAGCTCAAGTAGATTCACAAATCCCACTTCCAATCACACCACGACCAATAGAGAAGTTAGATTTGTATCAATTGTTGGCTGTAAGATTGTCTCAAAAAAACAAAGATGGGATAATTCTTTTGTGCATAAACCCTAAGGAATAAACAGACCACCTAAATCAAGCTCATACCATGGTAGTAGGAATTCATTTTGCAAAAGACTAGACCTTGCAATAATTAACTTGGTTAGGAGTTTACTAGCCTACCATGAAAAAAGATGTTCATGCCTATGTAAACAATTGCTCACAGTGCAAAGAAAGGTCAGCCGTCCACACGCCACATTATTCCAAATATCCGTTTCACCAAATTCGAGTAAATGTTTGGTAGAATATTTGAGAATTAGAAATTTCCAAAAGACATGAGTAAATGAAGAAAAGGAGCGATCGAGACAAATGCAGCCAACTATATGATGATTGATCAAAAAATTTAAAGATGAGGAAAAGACCAGTAGCTTAGATTGTGTGCCAACAAGGATGAGGACCTTTCTAACTTGGAACAAGCACACACCAGACTAGCAGGCAATCATTTCTCCCATGAACCACAGCTAGAGCTATACTGATGGCTGGCATCTGGTGGCCAACTGTGTTTGCTCATGCAAAAGAATTTGTTTGACGATGTGACTCTTGCTAGAGAGCAAAAATGACGACTAGAATTGATAGCATGCCATTGGGACCTATGATAGGAGCAAGAGCATTTGCTAAGTGGGGTATAGACTTTCTTGGTCCAATACAACCACCTACCTACAAGACTCAAGCGCAATATATTATTGTGGCCATAGATTATTTGACTAAATGAGCATCAACTAGAGCCACTAGGAAGACCAATGCCCAAACCACTATTGCAATCCTGTATGAGTCCTTCCTATTGAGCTTGTGAGTGATAGAGGGATGCACTTTCTGAATGAGGTGATAAAAAATTTGTTGAACGAGTTTATGTGGTGATCCATAACAAATCCACCTCTTATCATCCTTAGAAAAATGACCAAGAAGAACATATGAACAAGATCTTAAGTTCGGTGCTTACTAAGATTGTCAGCTCTAGAAGAGCTGACTTGGAATGAGTCTTCATTCAGCTTTATGGCTCTTAAGGTTGCACCTGAGCTAGAGTGGAAAGGTCATGAGTTGTCACAGCAACTCAAGGATCTTGAACAACTAGATGAGTAAAGACTAGCTAGTATTGCACACACATATATGCTCAAAAACAAAAACAAAAAAAACTCTTTGATTCACATTTGTTGATGTAAGTCTTTAAGCAAGGAGATTTGGTATTGGTTAACTCGCTCAAGCTACACATCCCTAAATTCAAGAAAAAGGGACATGGTCCTTTAGTAATAGAGAGTCTTTCACCAAGTGGGGCAATTAAACTGCCCACCTTGGATGGGGAAATAATGGAAAATTGGATTAGTGGTTGTTGCTTAAGAAAGTACCATTTGCCATTGATTGATGAGATCTCTTGCAAATAATGCACACAGCCAAGGAGCATAAGCTCAAACAATAGTAGGTAATCGAGGAAGCTCAAGAGGAGACGCGCATTCAATTCTGAAGCAAAAAGACGCAATGCAACCAATCCCTGAAGTTTTTCTAGTCAATACACTTCAATTTCATCCTCAACACTTCACTCAGTATTTAGCAGAAGATGAAGTGGAGACTGATGATGAATGGCTGGATGGATTGGACATGAGGATAATAGTAACATTGGAAGATGGATTCAAAGTCAAAGCACTCGTAGACATAGGTGTTGAGCTCAATGCAATAAACTATTCAACCTATAAAAGGACAACCATCCAACCATTGGAGCACTACAGGACTAAAGTCAAAGGTTGCTATAAGGAATTTACTCCAACATTGGGTTTGATCAATCTCAATATCATTGTACATAGATTTCTATGTCCACTTATGTTTATCTGCATTCTCAACAATGAGCATATGAACAAAGATATCAGACTCAGAGTTCCATATATGGGAATGTACAAAGTACCATTTTTCATAGTCGCAAAGAGTAGAAAGCTACTCTTAGAACATCTAAGCTACTAGAAAGCACAGTCAAAACCGCACCAATGTCAACTATTCGACACCAAATTCATCCTCATAGCACATGCATGCAAGGAACCAAACAATTTTGGGTACCAAAAGCTCAGCTCTACAATAGTCCTAAGTATATTTGGGTGCCCAAGCAATTGTTGATCAACACATAGCAATCACAATCAACACCTCCACAATCTCAGACAAACAAGTCACAATAGTTACATCCGCCTAAATGGATGTGGATACCAAGGAGGCCACTTGAAGCCAAGCCCCAACCCAAGCCAATGTAAGGAAGGAAACCTAAGGAGACACCAAACAAAGTGAATGACAAGTGGGTACAAAAACTTCAACAGTCACACCAACAAAACAATTGACATCATTGTAGACTAATTCCATGCGAACAGATGCTTGTTCTCCATGAATTGTCAAAGAACGAGCACAGTTGTGAGTCTAAGATCTACTCCTCTAGAGAGTTAACCAACATGATGTTTTGTCTTTGACAACCCTTGTGCTCTCCACTCAAGACCCTCCTCTTGCACAACATGGTGTTTTGAACTGCATTGACATCACTAGCATGGTAGAGCCAATCTTGGCTATGCATAGATACGACTTGACTACCCATGCACTGCACTACATGGGCTACACCTTGTCGTCCCAGAGGTCTTCGATAAGGATGGGGGAGGCATTCTCAATGTGGACCCAGATAGATGAAATAGACCAACAAAAGGGAAGTGTTTTGAAGTGTTTATATGTTAATGTGTTAGTTCTTGTAATTCAAGTAAGATGCCCTTATAAGGTAAGAGAATAGGGACAATGTAATATGATAACCCCTAGGTGTATGTAAATATCGTCAAAAAATGGGCAGTGTTTTGAAGTGTATATATGTTAATGTGTGAGTTTTTTTAGTCCAAGTAACATGTCCTTATAAGTTAAGAGAATAGTGACAATGTAATATGATAATCCCTCGGTGTGCGCAAATAGTATATCATCAAAAAATCCAAGAATATTGTAATTTTCAATCTTTTTGCGTGTTTTTTGGTAAAAATCATGATTAAGATGGAGAAATCCTCAAAAATACGACCACGTCCAATGTTTATGGGTGTTTAGGTAATTCTTGGATTGGTGATTTATTTTTTGGATTATTCTCGTATTTTTCGCTTAATTTCTTAATAAAAAAGGGTCAAAATAGAAAATAAATAGTGAACAGCCTCAGATGGAGAAATGCAAAATATTTATCTTTTGGATTTTGTATTTTTCTCTTAATTTCTTAATAAAAAGGGTCAAAATAGAAAATAAACAGTGAACAGCCTCAGCTGGAGAAATAGAAGATACCTTGTTGATTAGGAAGGGAAGACAGACAAGCATGTCAAATCTTGTTCAATTTTGATAACGATGACAGAAAGCCTAAATTGGGCCCGGAAAAGGAGAAATCAAAATCCAAACTAGTGCTTCATCAGCCATATTTGTATTGAATTGAAGTGGGTCCAAGGGTAAGAGAAAACTAGAACCTAGAGGAGAAATGCTCTCTGTGTGTGTGTGTGTGTGTGTGTGTGTGTGTGTGTGTGTGTGTGTGTGTGTGTGTGTGTGTGTGTGTGTGTGTGAGAGAGAGAGAGAGAGAGAGAGAGAGAGAGAGAGAGAGAAAGCTTGTGCTTTGTTTTCCACAAATCCTATTACTTTGAGTTGACATAATCCTATTTCGACAACACGATGATCTTCATATCCCAATGTTGATATGTCTAGATATGTTTTTAGATTTTAGATTGTATCAATTCTTTGATTTAATCTCGCTCTATTGTCTGAACTCTTGTCATTTGTATATGCCACTTCAACATTTCTTAAATGAAAAAATTCGACAAATTCTATTATTTAATGCTATGAATTATGTCTAAGATATTTATTAATTGGGAGGTGAGACATTAAAATGAAGCACAGAGAGAGAGAGAGAGAGAGAGAGAGAGAGAGAGAGTTTCATCAAAGCGTGTTAGATTTTTTTACCTGAGAACGTGTTTGGGATACCGATCATAGTGTTTCAGAGGTGTACCTCGTGAAAACCACAAAGAGGGTTAGAGTTTTGTCAAGATCAATGTTTGTAATCATAGATGATGTCAATGTTATTAATTGTTTGTTGTTCCATTTTTATGTTTCAAAAAAAAAAACTGCAATTCTCCTTGCATGGGGGAGTTTGCACAATCCTCCCAACGCGCCATTCCCACGGTATCGTGCAATTTTCAATGTATTCACTCACTGCGTTCTCAGTGTTAAAAATCAGAAAAGGGTAATGCTTACTCATTGTGCGATTATCGTCGATGCATGCAAAAATTAACCTTCCGTATCACCGCACTGCTTTGAACAAACATGATAGTTGAGACAGAGTGGACATTTTGCAAAGCTTGAACCTGTGTCACCAAGATTTGGTATAGAAGAGCCGAGAGGGCTCTTTTATAGTGGTAGAGGAACATTGTAGTAGGGGGCATCCGGGACAGGAAGATCCACAGTCACGTTTTGTGCTTTCTAAAGTGTACCACATTTAGCATATGTCTTGATCAAGGCATTGCCAATCATGGCAAAATTTTGCAACAGCCCCTGACTAAGAATATTAGAGTGAATTTACAAGTGCAAGTTGGAATCTTGCGTATAGCAACATGCGTACAAGATGCACGCTTCTGTGATTGCATCTAGAGAGAGACCCTCTCTTTGCATCCGTTGACAATAGCCAAGAGCTTTTTGGCCCTGCTCCTATTGCGTGTATCCCGCAATCAATACACGCTAAGAGAGACGGCACTCGGGACAGGAAGCTCTTGAAGCACGTTTTGGGTGTAATTTGCAGACAAACGCATTCCAAGTGAAGAGCATGCCTATAAAGACATTTCATGTTTCCATGATGGCACCACATTTCACATACATGTGGACCAACGCGTTGCCAAGCAGTGCTAGTTGATTGTGAATTCTCTTACCCATATGAAAGTCTTGTGTAAGAACATAAGCCAAGCACGAAAATTCTTTGAAATATCCGTATCTAAAGTGCCCCACAGTTGGCACACATTCCCGCAATCAATACACTACAAGAGATGGCATTCGGGAATAGAAGCTTCGCAAGCATGCTTTGTGCTTTCTGAAGTGCACCACATTCAACATATAGATTGACCAAGACATTCACAAGCACAACAAGTTTTATGAACAACCCTTACTGAAGTGTCCCACATTTGTCATACATATTGACCAAGGCAGTGCCAAGCATGCCATCTCTTTTCGAGAGCAATCTGCATAGAGCGACATGCCTACAAGGTGCGCAAGTAGGTGACAGTGTCCGGAGAAAAGCCTTCACTTTGTACCTGCTGAAAACAATCCAGATCTTGCTGGCCCACCATTGTTGGGCATATCCTGCAATCAGTGCATTCCAAAAGACGACATCTCGCACAGGAGCACCATATCTAGCATACATATCGAGCAAGGCATTGCCAAGCATGGAAATTTTTTGCAACAGCCCCTTGCTAACAGTATCAGAGTGAATTTTTAATCCCAAATGAGCGTCTTGTGTGATTTAAAGATGCACGTGTATGTGATTTCATTTAAAGAGAGTCTCTCCCTCTGCATCCGTTGAAAATAGCTGAGAGCTTTCCGACCCTGCTCCTGTTGCACGTATCCTATAATCAATGCACTCCAAGGGACAACATTTGAGATAGGTAGCTCCACATGCACGTTTTGTGCTTTTTGAAGTGCACCACATTTAGCATACATCTCAACCAAGTCATTGCCAAGCATGGAAATTTTTTGCAACAGCCCCTGACTAACAATATCAGAGTGAATTTAACAGCCCTTGACTAATAATTCGAGACAAGAAGCTCCACAAACACGTTTTGTGCTTTCTAAAGTGCACCACATTTAGCATACGTCTCAACCAAGGCATTGCGAGGCATGGCAGGTTTTTTGCAACAGCCCCTGACTAACAAATCAGAGTCAATTTATAAGCCCATGGCCGCATCTTACGTACAGGCACATGCCTTCAAGATGCACACTTATGTGGTTGCATCTAGAGAGAGGCCCTCACTTTGCATCCATTGAAAACAGCCAAGAGATTTCTAAGTTTGCTCTTGTTGCATGTGTCCCGCAATCAATGCATTCCAAGAGATGACATTCTGGACAGGAAGCTCCTCAAGTAGTTTTCATGTTTTCTCAAGAGCACCACAGTTGGAATACATATTGACGAAGACAATGCCAGGCATTGCAGCTTGAACTTTTTGAACAACCCTTGACTATAGCACTCTCATCATGAATTATCTCATCCAGAGGGAGGTTTTCAAAGTGCTTGCAGGTCTTTGCTTCGAATATTGTGAAAAGAACCCAAAGCTTCCTTGCCACAACCATGTTGTGTATACCCTGAAATGAAAGCACTCCCAGAAAGGATGCACATCAAGAACTTACGTGCTTTGGTAAGGGCATCACATTCGACATACATATCGAGCATACATACTCCCATCCATGGCAACGTCTTGTGGAAGGGTATAGGCCTTTAAGGTGAAAGATGCATCTGAAACCTTGCCTTTGCATCCGGTGAAGTAGTACAAAAATTGCTGCTATGTGGACTCAGAACCAATGACGCTTACAAGATATTTCATCCACCCCGCAAAGATAATTTCGAAAAGGATACCCTTCAAGATGGCTTTGATAGCTTGAATCTAATCTTCTGAGCTCTTGTGTTTTCAAAGATGCGATGATTCTTGCTCTTCCAAACTTGTCTGAAGCAGCATAAACAGGGTGCAGATTAAGATGGTTTGAACATCTACTTTCAACAGCATTGAGAGGGAGTTGAATGCAACAGCCTCTGAGTAATAATGTAATAATAGTAAATTTTTTTGCCCATATCAGCATCTTGCATAGAGCCATATGACTTCAAGATGCACCGGTAGGTGATTCCATCTGGAGAGAGGCCCTTGCTTCGCATCTTCTAAAAAGATACGACATTCCATACAAAACATCGAGAGGGAGCTTAATGCAATATCCTTTGAGTAACAATGTCATAATAGGCCTCTGATTGCAGTTGGAGACATGCCCTCGCTTTGCATCTGCTCTGCAGAGAGGGAGCTGTTCGTGAGTGCTGCCTGTAATAAAGCGTGCACAACTTGTTAAAAATTAAGTATGCAGTATTGAAGCGGTTTGAAAAGCGAGCTTGTAAAAATAGCGGGGAGAGCAGCCACGTGGATTAATGAGAAGGTAGCATTGCAATTTTGCCTTCTACGCTAACGAAGTAATGAGAAAATTTTCAAAAGAAAAGAATACTACTTAGTCTAGTAGGACTAACCGGGGAATTTGGAAGAAAATGAGTCGGGAAGCCCAAGTATGTATAGCCCAGGTTGGCCAAAACTAGTTTCGTTTCTACTTTGCGTTCTTGGAGAGCTTGGAGCGAGTCTTTAGAGCTGTATTTTGTGCATCTTTCGTCTGCTTCTATTTATCTTCACGCTACATAGTCTCGCACGAGACATGAGGGATACGTTCTTAACTTATAACAAGCATGTTCAAACTTGTTTTCGAGGTCGAGGTAGCTCAAAAAAACCCTAGGTTAGCAGAACCTTCCCGGGAAAACACAAGGTGAACTACCATATCTATGGACCAAATCTTACGAAACTTAAAGGGGGGCATAGAAAGCACTATTAAAATATTCCCAATGACTCATATAGCCATTTGACTCGAGGCTAGGGGGGGGGTCTATAGATAATGAGTTGAAATTGGGCCGGAGTCGCAATCACAATTTGACTTCATAAAGAGGATTTCATATAGGTTCCATAACCAATGTACCTTGTTGGAACTAAATGGAAAGCTCAGTTGAGGCCTCGAACACCAGGAATTGGCTTGGACTACCACAAAGCATCATTTTTTAGCCAGGGCCTCAAAACCACCCCAAATAGGACCAAATTCAATAGGGACGCTCCTCAAGGTATATGGGACACCACCCCATTCTTGGTTGGAAGAAAAGTGGCCTATAACAAGTTCCATGTGAAAAACCAACAAAGTTAGAGGATGTTAACCACCGACGTCCACTTCTAGCCGGCATCCACTTCTAGTAGTCATGGGTCGGGCTTGTCGGTCCAATAGAAAAAAGATAAGAGTGATCGCTGATGAGAGGCGCACTCTAACTGGAACATTCAAGGGTTACTTGGCTAAGCATGGGCGCCCAAGTGTGAATGGGCAAGCTGATATAAAAGTCACCTAAACCTAAAAATCACTCATTCTCTCATTTGTGCAATTGAAGAGTGCTCTTGCTCCATCTCCATCTTCTTCTTCATCTCCTTGTGTGTGTGTGTATGCGTGAGAGAGAGAGAGAGAGAGAGAGAGAGAGAGAGAGAGAGAGAGAGAGTGATCGAGCATTGCAACGGCACGGCGGCACGCGAGGCGATTGAGCGCGGCACGGCGGTAACTCCCTCTTCTTCACGGCGAGGAATCCTCCATGAGGGCGAGCGTAGGGTGGTGAGTGACACACCCTTGCTCTCTTGAGCTTGCTAGATTAGTCTGGTTGTGTGCTTGTAGCCATTTGTGGCTCGCACACAGTGTATGGCAAGTCCCTTGCTTTGACATGTGTGACAGATGCACACAAAGGACCAAGTATAAAAACAACTCAGGGAGACCAAAATCAATTCAAATTAGGACTAAGGGTTACTCACTAGACATGTAGGACAAGTGTGCAGCATTAAAAGTTGTATAGATAATAAGCATGCTTATTATCTCCTAACCCCAAAATGGCCCAACTTGGCATTTTCTCCTCATGAACCTATCCTCATGATGCATCAAGGTCTTGAACCCCCTCACATGTCAAAAATCACTTATGTAATGATCACACCATCAAAAAACACACTAGAGCTTCCAAATTCCAAAATTTATCCCAAGGGACCCACTTCCAAATCCAAAAAGTATAAAAACATATTTAGAGTAGCGGAACATCATGTACAACCTGCACAAGCCAAGAAAATGCAACAAAGATGAAAAAATAGCATAGTAGATAATAAGAGTGCTTAGTATCCACTGGTGCAAAATGAGTCCAAACTTGCAATTTTTTATTCCCATCAGCTGTATCATGCCCTTACAAGCCTGCATATTGATTTTGGGACAATTTCGATGCTCCAAAATATTTCACCAACACTTAGTCATTTTCAGAGCCTTCCAGTCCAAGAGTGATCCCAACTAGGCATTCATGCATCCAAATTTTCCCAAACTTCAAATCCTATAAATTTTTAGTGTCTACAACCGCTATGGATAGCCAAAATCCACTTTTGATGTCAAAGTCATGATATGGAAAATAAGCATGCTTATTATCTCTGATGTAATTTTTTTCCAGATTAGCTTGTTGATCCTTGCACTTTGCTTTTACAGGTCAAAGTAGTAACTATTTGGCTTTAATCGTGAATTTGATATGCAAAATCTCAATTCCGGCTTAACAAGTGATTTTTTTCTTTGAAGTCCAACTAATGCCTATGAATGGTGTTCGTACTCCACGATCAATGCAGAACCAACAATCCACCCCAAAAAAGAAGACTCAAAAGCAAAGACTCAAAAGTGATGAAGAGAGTGATGAAGGCCACATGGAGGAACTAGAAGAAAACGCCTCTAAAGAAAGTGAAGTTGATCAAGAGTTAGAAGAAGAAAAGAAAAGAATGCTAAAGGGAAAGAAAAAGTTGAAGAGAGACTGCCAAAGAGAGCTCACAAGACAACCCCGGTCTAATAGAAGCGCTATGAGACGTGTTTTGGAAAAATAGTGCTGGCCACCCCAAAGACTTTAAGAATTTCTTTTAAATGATTTTGTGACCCTTGGATGTACATAAAGCATGCTTGTACAAAGTGTACAAAGGTGGTGTGTGCCCGCTGATTCTACGCATGCCGGCCAGTTGTGCAGGGTACATAGTTTTGTTGTTTTTGTACATAAAAGTGTCGAGACTTCTAAAAGTGAGTTAGTGCTTTAAAAATATGATCAGAATATGAACTTTTATCAGCTTGGGGTCGTGAGTGAGGAGGGATATTCAGTTATGAAGAAGAAATTATGTGTTGTTGTAGCCTGCGATGAAGGGTGGGGGTTTTGGTGTAGAGGTGCCCCTCTTGCCTTGCGAGAGCCTGGTGTGGTGAGTTGAGGGTGTGTCTCTCCTCAATGTGATAATGAAAGTGGGTTCTTAGATCTACATATTTGACCTCTCTTTATCTTGGTTTGAGGTAAGGCAGCCATGTTGTGTGTAGTTTCCTTTGTTGGAGCTAGTCGAGGGTAGACTATGCACTGCAATTCCTTGCTTGTACATATTCAAAAGGGCAAGGTTTTTCCCAAGTTCTCCATCACTTATTCTGAGTTTTTTTCTGAACTTTTTGGGTTTCAAATTGACCTTGATTTGGATGGGTTTTGGTCAAACTATGTGTTTATATGGGAGCGCCTATAGAGTCTCTACTAGGACATGGAAGGGCGTTTGAAAAGAAGTGCAGCTCTTCATTTTATGAGGAAATGTGCAGAGATTTCCATTTTTTTAATAAATTTTTTTCTTTCTTTTTCTTGATTTCCTTGCTTCATTTAGTGCATCCAAGTGTAGTGGGAGTTGTAGCGGGATAGAGGGAAGCTAGTCAAGGGTAGTCGAGGTTGAGTGTGAGCAAAGCTGTCAAAATTTGTGAGCGAGGATCAGCCCACATTATCTTTAGAGAGCTATTCTCTTCATCCTCTTTTCTTTGGGTTGGTTTGAGGTGTTGTAGAGGCCAACCCCCCAATCCTTCACATAAACTGGTGCCCCCACGGAGGAGAAGAGAATCATTCTAACAGGGTTTTGATCTTTAGATTCAACTCAAGGCCTATGGCAAGAGATGGGTATGAAGTCTTCAAAGGTGGGAAAGGATAATATGTGGACAAGTTCATCCAAAGGATCCAATTGATCGCATTGAAGAGCAATAGGGACGATGGTGCATTCAAGGTACGTTTGGTGAGTTTGCTACTTGAAGGTGAAGCACATGAATGGTATGAAGATAGGCTTGTAGATGATGTAAAGGGAAATTGAAATCTTCTTTATCATGCCTTGAGAGAAGAGTTTGAGAAGGAGGATGATCCTGAGTATTTGTGGAGAGAGAGATAAGCAAGCTGCAACAAGGAGAACATGAAGACATCAATCTGCACATAAACAGGTTTGAAGCTTGTTGGACAAAGATCATAAAGGGACTTGAAGAGAATCAAATGCCCCCTAATTTCTTGAAGAAAGATAGGTTTGTGGTTCTTTTACATCAAAGCATTAGAGACAAGGTGGAGCTCAAGGACCCAGGGACCTACAATGAGGCAATAAAAGTTGCTAGAGAGCAATGGAGAAAGAAGGTGAGAAGGCAAAGAGGAAATGAGAAGCAAATGTACATCAAAGGGATGGTTATGTATCAATGAATAATGTGGTTGAGCCTTTGCCTTTGGATATGCATGTTGTGGAAGCTCTAAGAGTGGACAATAGAGGACATGAATCCCTTCACCAAGACATTCAAAGATTACAAAGAAAATAGGAAACCTCAACCTTGCTATGCAAACCATCCAACAACAAGTAAGAAGACCTCAAGGAGAACGGCCTCAAAGGAATAGAGGTGATAATTTGATGTGTTACAATTGTGAGGAGAGAGGGCATATATCGCCCAATTGCAATCAACTAAGGATAGAGCCAGGAGGTATATATCCTATCATACAAAGGCAAATAGGTAATGAAGGCATTGTCAATGGAAATTTTCAACCACTCCAAGGTCAAGGACATGAACAACAACAAGGAAAAAATCAAGCTCAAGCACCTCCACAGTTTAATGTAGGAATTTTGGAGGCAGTTGAGGAGGGAGATGAAGATGATGAGGTTGATGTATTGACAAATAAGAGAACAAGGGCACAAAAATGAGGGAGGAGTGAAGACCTTTTCAAAGAGGAAATATCAAGGACAAAGCCAAGGAGAGATGTAGATGAAGGCAAGGCACCTATGGAAGAGGCTGAAAGTAATATGCATGCAAATGTCAGAGCAAGGAGAAGAAGGATAGGCATGGATGATTTTCAACTTGGGAAGGGTCAATCAACATACAGCCTCTTAGAAGACTTGAAGAACAAGAGTTCTGACATATCATATGGGAAACTCTTGCATTTGAGCTCAAGTATGAGAAGGCACTGGCATAAACTAGCTAGTGTTAGAAGGGTGAAGGTAAAGACGTGTGATGCACATGTAGTGCAGCCTCATAAAGTTACCGATGTTTTGCCTGTAGTTGATGCTTGGATACATGGAAAGAGGGTGAATAAGGCTTACATGGATGGTGGAGCCCAAGTGTGCGTTATGACAAAGGAAACAATGCAACAATTGGGATTGCAGCTCATAGGAAAATCCTTGTTTAGTGTGAAGATGGCAACTAGTAGTAGAGTGAAATTCTTGGGAGTCATTCATGACTTGGAGCTTGATTTTTTGGGCAAAAGGGCTCTCATGGACATTCATGTGATGCGTGCAAAGCTTGGGGCATATCCAGTTATATTGGGTAGACCTTGGCTGATTGTTATGAGGTCACGACAGGTACATGGTACATGAGATGTATTGACCTCTTTGTGGATAGGCCTAAAGACAAGAGGATTAGATATGATATGAAAACATGTAAGGTGCTTGAATTGATGATGAACCAGCTATGCATCAAGATTTATCGCCATTCACTTATGACATGTGTGACAGTTCTTCTACTGCATCCTCTACATGTGTTGATGATGAGGTTTATGATCAGAGTCTTCTTGATCTTGATGTAGATCTTTCTGGGATACATGTATATGATGAAAATTGTGATAAAGGAGATTCTATGAGATCAAAAAGTGACCACGGGGCTGATCATGAGCCGCGAATGTACCAAAAGCTAAATTAATGGACATGCTTGCAAGTGACTTGACTAGTCAAGAGAGAGAGAAAGGCATATGATGCATTGTTTGATAAGTATCCCAAGTTGTTTACCAAATATTATGCTCAAATGAGGGTAACAAAGAGTGTTGTTCATGAAATAAAGCTCAAAGAAGTTGCAAAGCCTGTTGCTCAAAAGCTAAGGATATTGGGCACCATTCAACGAAAGGTATTGGAGATGGAGGTGAGTAAGCTTTTGCTAGTTGGTTTTATCTACCTTGTGAATGATGCAAAATGGGTTTCCCATGTGGTTTTAGTTCCAAAAAAGGGAAATAAATGGAGAATATGTGTGGACTATAATCCATTAAATGCGGCAACAAAGAGGCTTCACTATCCCCTTCCCTTTCAAGATGAGATTTTGGACACTGTTGCAGGTCATGAGAGATATTCGGTATGTGATGGGTTTAGGGTATTTTCAAATTGGGATTGCATATGAAGATCAAAAGAATACCAGCTTTTGGATCCCATGGGGAGTGTTTTGCTATATGGTAATGCCCTTTGGCTTAATGAATTCTTATGCTATCTTCCAAAGTTGGATGCACAAAGTGTTGGGGCCTTACCTTGGGAGCTTTGTAAAAGTTTTTATGGATGATTTTTGTGTTTACAGTGATAAATGCTTCATTGAAAAAGCTTGATATGGTGTTTAAAGGATTGATGATGATGGGGGTCGACTCAATCCTTTGAAATGTAAAATTGCAAGAGCTAGAGTGATACTTCTTGGCCATGAGGTAAGTGAGAATGGGATAGCTCCAGATCCTACAAAAAGTGGAATGTTTGCTTATGATGGAGATTCCTAAAAGTACAATTTTATACAAAAGCTAAGGTACTTGTGAAGGTCTTTTTGTATGCTTGCTTGTTGAATATGTGCACCCTTTGCAGAAGGCAACACAAAAAGACCCTTTTCTTTGGACTGAGCATGAGCAAACAACTTTTGAGGACTTCAAGGAAAAGCTATCTATACTACCTTTGATGATGCCTCCTTGTTGGGATGAAATTTTTTACTTGAGCTTGAGTGTGGGTGAGCATGCTATTGGTGCGGTATTGATGCAAAAAGGAAAAAAGCAATCTTATATGAGTCCAGTTTACTACATAAGAAAAGTGAAGAACGATGTACATAAATCTTGGCATGAGATTGAACAATTCCCATCAAGAAGTGGATGTAAAGAGTAATAATGAGACTGAGTATGCAAGCCTCTCTTTGGGCTTGGAAGAATGTGTCAAAAGGCATATAAGGAGGCTTAAGGTGATGCTATGTTGATTGTGCAGCAAGTTCAAGGTACATGGAAGGTAAATCAAGAAGTCATGAAGGGCTAGTTTTTCAAAGTGAGAAAGTTTTTAAAGTCTTTTTCTTCCTTTCAAATATGGCATGTACCCCAAAACATGAATGTAAGGGCTCAGGAGTTGGCAGAACAGGTGTTCACAAAGGATGTCCATGCAATGATAATTAGAGAGCCAAGGTATCTTGGAAGGGAATCCCTTCATGAGGAAGAGCATGTATTGCAAACATGTTTTGAAAGAAATGGGAAGCACTACATACTAAGTGCAGTGGATTATATGACAAGATGGCCAGAAGCAAAGGTTAGTAGAGGGGCTACAAGCAAAGATGTATGCAACTTTATCTTTGATTGCATATGTTGTAGATTTGGAGTGCCATTGGAGCTTGTAAGTGATCAAGGGAAAGAGTTTAGAAATGACCTTATCACTGAATTGGTGGAGAAATTGGAAATCAAACATAGGTATACTACTCCTTATCATCCACAATGCAATGGATTGGTGGAGGCATTCAATGGAGTTTTGCAAAAGATATTGTTCAAGCTTGTGGAAGAGCACCCAAAAGATTGGGATATGTATTTGGAGAGGTCATTGTGGGCATGTACAATGACTCAAAACCTATCCCCAGGGTTCACTCCATTTCATTTGGTTTATGACGAAGAATGTGTTATGCCAGTTAATGTGATGCTTCCTTCATTGGAGTTCATTTTGAAGCATAGTTTGGTTGAGGAGGAGCATGTAAAGGAGAGACTGAAATCTATGCATAGCCTCTTGTTGGATAGAAAAAAGTGCCATTAGATACTATGAAGACTTGGGAAGAATAAGGGCTGATGTATTTAATGAAAGATAAAGGCGAAATGGCTATGTGAGGGCATGTTGGTTATGAGGTATAATAGTGCTTTGGGACAATACCTTTCAAACAAAGTTCAAGGCAAAGTGGGAAGGTCCTTTTGTGGTGCATGAGGTATTTGATAATGGAAGCTATCAACTCAAGAAATTGTATAGAAAGATTCATAAGGCAAGAGTCAATGGGGTCAGGCTCAAGCCTTATGTGACAAGAATCATGTGATGAAGCAAGAAATGCATATGGAACACTTGAAAGTGTTCCATGCTTGTTGGGGGGGCAATATGTGACGTGTTTTGGCAAAATGGTGCGGGCCACCCCAAAGAATTTGAGGATTGTTTTTAAATGATTTTTTGACCCTTGGAAAGCATGCTTGTACAAAGTGTACAAAGGTGGTGTGTGCCAGCTGTCTCTACGCATGTGGGCCATTTGTGTGGGATACATAGTTTTGTTGTTTTTATACATAGAAGTGTCAAGACTTCAAAAAGTGAGTTAGTGCTTTAAAAATATGAACAAAAACTGAACTTCTATCAGCTTGGGTTTATGAGTGAGGAGGGATATTCAGCTATGAATAAGAAACTATGTGATGTTGCAGCCTGCGATGAAGGGTGGGGGTTTCAATGTAGAGGTGCCCCTCTTGCCTTGCGAGAGCTTGGTGTGGTGAGTTGAGAGTGTGTCTCTCCTCAATGGGCGAATGAAAGTGGGTGCTTAGCTCTGCATATTGACCTCTCTTCATCTTGGGTTTGAGGCATGGCAACCATGTTATGTGTAGTTTCCTTTGTTGCATCTAGTCGAGGGTAGACTATGCGTTGCAATTCCTTGCTTGTACATACTCAACAAGGCAAGGTTTTCCATCACTTTTTCTGATTTTTTTTCTGAACTTTGTGGGTTTTCAAATTGACTTTGATTTGGATGGGTTTTGGTCAGACTATGTGTATATATGGGAGCGCCTATGGAGTCTCTACTAGCACATGGAAGAGCGTTTGAAAAGAAGTGAAACTCTTGGTTTTATGAGGAAAAGTGCAGAGATTTCCATTGTTTGTCTCTAGTTTTCTTGATTCCCTTGCTTCCTTTAATGCATTCAAGTGTAGTGGGAGTTGTAGTAGTGTAGAGGGAAGCTAGTCGGGGGTAGTCGAGGTTGAGTGTGAGCGAAGCTGTCAAGATTTGTGAGCGAGGATCAGCCCACATTATCTTTAGAGACATATTCTCTTCATCCTCTTTTCTTCGTGTTGGTTTGAGGTGTTGTAGAGGCCAGTCCCCCCCAATCCTTCACACCGTCGCACACACACACACACACACACACACACACACACACACACACACACACACACACACACACACACAGAGAGTTTTGAAAGAGAGAGGGGTTTGCAAGGGGACTTTGAGGATTTTTGGCAACCAAACCTTCGCATGAATCTCAAAATGAAGAATGCATTTCATGAAAAAGGATCCCCTTGTAGAGTTAAAATAGATATATCAAGAAGAGGAGTTGGAAAGGGCAAAGGGAGAAAAAGTTGGAGCATTTGATATTCCAAAGACTAAGCCCACTGATCAAACACATTCTCATATCACTATGGAGGTACCCTCTCCACCCCACACAATAGAAAGTAAGCATGAAGAGACCCCCCACGAAGAACCAAAGCAAGGGGAGAAGATAGATCCATGCGAGCAACATCAAGCACTATGGACAAGAAGAAGACAAGATGGAAATGGAAATAGACATAGATCTAGATGAAGCTACACAAGAGCTAGCACAACAAGTGGAAAGTCCAAGTGAGCTCAATGCAAAAATCCCTAAAGATGCAACACCTATCCACTGGTGCTCTCTACTCCCAAGCTTCAAAAAAATTCACCCAAGCCTTAAAAAAAAAACCCTTTTTTCCTTGCTTCTTCAGAGCTCTGTCAATTATTGCTCCCACATCCGATGGTCAGGCCACAACATTCTTTTGAAACCCCTCATTTCCCATTACAAATCATGCAAGCTTCACTGCCTTCAGACCACATTGTGCCCGCCATTCAAGGCCATAAAGAAAGGAGAAAATCATTTGCACCCACTCTCTCGACAACTACCATCAAACTCCGGCATAGCTCAATCACCGGGACTTCGATTTTCGAGCCATCATAGCCAACCAAAACTCCCCATTTTCTACTTCAAATCCCTTGCTCTTTGTTGTATTTTGACATTTCCAAGCTCGACAACCGAGGCCGCAAAAACAAGGAAAAACTATCGGGCACTGCACTGCCGCCCTCTGGCATCAACTTTAACATGCAACATAACTCTTATTCCGGGTATCCGATTGACAAGCAGTGACTTCTTGACAACTCCGTATGAAGTGCTCTACCTTTGAAAACCTGGTCCAACCAAAGATGATGCCCAATGGTCCAATTTCCAATGCAGTCGGGCGTGCACATAACCGACCCCCGGCCAAACTTCGAAGCTCCATATATTGATATTTTTGATTCAGATTGACAATCTAGGAAGACCAACATGCTCCATAAATCAATCACTATGCATCTATCCACTGAAACGGGCTCAAACTACCTAGCATCACCTACCCCGTCTTTCCCAAATCTGCAATGCGCTACACCTTCAAACTCAAATATCTTGGGTTCCATAGCTCCGTTTGATAAGCCATCTGGACCTGCTCCTTCAACAACTCAAGCTCTTCATCCTCAAGCCAAAAAATAGCCCTGCAATCCTCTTTCACCAGTCAACCTGTCAGGCCCATCCTTGAGCCTTTTTGGTCTATAAAACCACATTATGCATACATATCCACTACCACCTTTCTGCCCAGGATCTTTGTATTTTCTTCTGTACTTTGCCATGCTTCTCTAAGCTTGTACATACTGGCCCATGTCATCTTCTATGGTCGACCAACTTTGGCTGCACCATCATTGCGCACCCCCTAGTTGAACATTTATATTCAACCAAAAAACAACTTTATTCCACTTCTAACTGCAAAAACTTGGAAAACACTATCAACAAACCAAAACCATATATACATAGTTTTATTGCAGCCTACTACCAAACCTTCAAGTGGGTTGCCCCAACCCCTATATCACATAGCTTCCACTTGAATCAAAGACCTACCATTGGTGCCTTCCACCCATTTGTAACACCACCCCATTACATAGACCATCATGCATATAGGCTGCCCATAACCTACCTTCAGCACTCCTTGCATTCCCCTACAAATTGCCTACTCCATACCAAACAGCATCAAGCATACCATCATCCAAGAAACATGTACTTGACAACATATTAAACACATGTCTCTAACCCTCCCTCCCATCCACATAAAGTGGAGGCCTCATCCATAGACCCTTGCATCTGTCAAACCATCCACCACACACCAACAATGTTAGTGTTAGTATGAGCTTCCTTTATGGTTTGATAGATTTCTGGATTGCTTGTATCATGCTTTAAACAAGTAGCATTCTCCTCAACCAAATGTTACCAAACTTGTCACATGCATTCCTTGGGCCAATTGGGAGCGAGTCTACATTATAGATTTTAAGAGAAAAGGGTACATTATATTCCTTAAAAAATTCACACATTAGGGGTTTTACACCATTATATTTCTACACCAAATCATTACACACATAAGAGTTTTGAGTTGGTATTGGTTCTTTTTCAAAGAGAAGATTTTATGGGTGGAGTTTTTTTCTTTTTAGTGTGTTTTTAGCTTCAAATTTTCCATCTCACTTGATTTTGTGGAAAATCCTCATTATCAGAGACCCGGCACTTTCCTAGCCACACCATGCACTTCTTGACACAAGTTTGGTGAACTTGACGTAAAGTAGGCTAAGGTGAGGGTTCAAAAGGTTCATTGAAGGTCTCAAATCAAAGCTTTGAATCTATGGAGCAACAACATCAACACGGGGTTCGGTTTGATCTTGTCACAATGAAAATGTTTGAAGCCTTGCGGTGTTTATACAGCAGCAACAAGCTGCTGAAAGGAGGGAGCTTTCCTCAACCAAAGCACTTCAATCTGTAGTAAAGAAAATGGAGAAATTCAATTGTAAAGATGTAACAAAGTATCTTTGTCGGTATGTAAAGGAGATGGAGTTGCATTGAGTGCTCAAAGTAGAGATGGTACAAAGTTTTGAGCTAGTTGTGGTTCTAAGATCAGAGAGCATGTAAGGGGAATTAGAAATGAGTATTAGGCAACATGGGAAGCATTCAAGTTAGCCTTAAAAGAAGAGTATTTCATGGACGACTTCAAAAGGGTGAGAAAGAGGACTTTTTTAGAGTGGGTAGTTTGGCCAAAAAGAGGGACTTTCTCCTTCGAAACTGCTAAGGAAATTTGAACGCCGCTATGATCAACTTTCAAGGACTAAAAAGGCTACCCTAAACTCAGAGAAGAAAATTCTATTTTTGCAGGCAACATGCAAAGAGATTCAAGAGAAGTTGGAGTTACTACTTGAGGACAAGGATGCTGAACAAGGCTTAAAGACTGATTGGAATGAGGTCAAAGATGCCATTACATTGCTAGCTAAGCGACAACGAAGAAGAGACAAGATGATAGTCAATCCTACTCAAGCCCCAAGTGTTCCCAAGAGTCCCATAAAGCCTGTGATTGTGGTTCCAAAGAGTGACAAATCCATACTCGATGATATTGTTAAAGGAATGCAAGAGCTAAGGTTAAAGCTTACAAGGCTAGAAGAGAAGGGGTAACTATCAAGTCAATCTACAGGGAAACGACCTCAAAACAGAGAAGGATTTATAAATAGATGCATATGGTGTGATATTATTGACCATGGAAGGAGGGATTGTGAAAGTTTCAAAGATGCTTTGATGAAGGAGCTTGTTTTCTTTAAAGATGGCAAGATTCACTTAAGCAAAACGGGTAAACTTCTTGGGGACAAACTTTGGCAAAGGTGGGATGAAGAAGCTAGTTGAGGACATGGCTACTAGCCATGCTATCTCAATGGTTGAGGCAGCCACCTATGGGTTGAAGGTGGAGCCTATTAAGCAGAAAGGAGTCAAGGTTAGAGAAGAAGCATCTAATGGTATTGGAGCACTATGGCCATGGGCAATAAAGTCTGTTGCGAATGGTAAAATAACTAAGGATGAAGCTCGAAATTTTATTCGGCTAGAAACAGGTTGGAATGACTCTGTAGACTCTTTGTTAGTGCATGTGTGCATTAAAGCCAACGAGGCCTTTGTCAAAGAGAAACACATGCATGAGAATGGGGATGAAGGGTCTTTGAAACTGGCCACAAGGAATGGAGGCAGAAATGACACAATGCCTCCTAGATCAACTTCCCCGAATAGATGCATGTCCCCAGAGTGCCTATGCAAGAAGCCTCTAAAGAAAATAAGAAGGATGCAAAAAAATCTAAAGCAAAGGGTCCGGCCTACAAACTCCAATCTAATATAGAGCCAGAAAATGATCTCAAAAAGGTTTTGGAAGAGAGAATTTTGAATAGTAAGGTGGAATTTACCTTGGGTGAGGTCCTTCGCATAGCGAATAAGGAGTTCCATGAAGAAATAATTGATATCATCAAGAGAAATTGGTTGTCGCTTACAAAATCTATCCATGCGCAGGGTGAAGAAGAGACTTTAAATGCACAGGGAGTATAGGTCTATGGCGAGCAAGGTGATGAAACTATTGTTGGATGCTACAAGTCTAGGGGAGGAGTAAAACAGGTTCGCTTATTGGACAATGAAGATGAAGTCGAGACCACTCACGAGTCACGAGATTTATTACTCCAAGAGTCATTGGGCAAGAGAAACTACTGAGACCCTCTTTCCTAGCTGCATTGTGCACTTCTTGACAGTGTTCAAGTGGAGAGGAGTTTTCAAGCTTATTCATCCTCTAATCTACCCTCCTAAACCCTTCCCCTCTATCCACTCCACTCTGAACACGAGATGGCTAGTCAACAATGTTAGGAAGTTCTGGGCCTTCAGGGTCCATAGCCGTTGGGCCACATGTATCCATCCCAAGAAATGGGTTCTCTTATGGCTTGTACTATAAAAATCTATTTGGGGCGCTGCTCCTAACTTAGTCAAGATGGGATTTGGTTGTCCAAGATGAAAGTCATGAATGGAGGACATGTTCCATCTATTTAGAATCTTCCCCTCAAGTTCTAGGATTCTACCCTCTACTGGAAACAATTGTTGTTAGGAGAAAAGTTTGACCTTCTTTTTCTTGTTGGAACAAAGGTTGACTAGAATTTTTTGGAGTATCTAGAGGCAGAGGAATTTTTATGTGTATAAAGGTGCTTAATAGACTCCAAGTGTGAGAGCTTTTTGGGAGGGAACGTGCATCCTTTGACCACTCTTACACCTCTCTTACACACCCAACATTCTTGCACACATGGCATGCATCTATTTGTCAAAATGTTAATCACCTCCATAATCTCATAGCAAATAAAGAGGCCCTCCTAGACCCCATCCTCTTCCTAATGGAGGGTATTGTCTCATATTGGACTTCATAGGGGAAATGTTGTCTGATAGTGGGACTTCTCCATACCTTGAGTAGACCAAATTGTTGTCCACTAGAGAGAGGCAAGGAAGCAAATGGGGAATAATACAAGGATTAGTTCTGGCTACTTGAGCCAACATCAAGCTTTTCATTTTTCCCCCTCCACTTCAAGTATTCCTGCTTCTTATAACCATGCAACAACTTCAAGTCACTAGAAGAGGCAAGGATATAACTGACCACAGTACCAACGTATGACCTACATCAAACAGATTATTGTTCCTTATGAAACCCTGCACAAAGAATACCAAGAAGACCGGGTTAAAAGGGTTAACGAGCAGATCCAAGAAACGCAAGGTTTTCTAAAAAGCCTCCAAATGGATTGGATTCCCTCCCTTGCACATGATGAAGTCTCTAGTTTTTGGTGACTTCTATGTACCTTCCTTGGACTTTGCTCATGTATCATTTTGTCTCTCTCTAATTGATTCAAAGTGTGCTTATGGCAAAAAGAAAAAAGGTAACATGAGGACCATCTCATGAATATAACCTCATCATGAGATTACATTCTGTTTACTCTTCCAATAGGAATTCTTTGCTTTCTCAAGAGCCCCCGCCCTCCCCCCCCCCCCCCCCCCCCCCCCCCCCCCCCCCCCCCCCCTTCCCCCCAAAAAAAAGAAAGAGAAAAAAAGAGAAGGCAATTGTAGGGGCTTTGCCCTTTGGACAAGCCAAAAAACAATCGTCGACAACACAACCCAACATCACAGAAAGAAGACTCATGGTAAAGGGAGAGGCCTTGCTGATAGAAAGGGAAATTTGGGTATTTGGACTTGCAAAAGTGATCAGACTAGGCCAAAATTAGGAAATTAATTAAAGTTTTATTTCTCCCCTTCATGGCCACATGCAACTGGAAATCAAGAGCATGCTATGATGATTGCCACCAACTACGGTCTATACTCTCTCGTAAGTGATATCGTTGCCTGCACCTTTCTGGCATAGAGAGAGAGAGAGAGAGAGAGAGAGAGAGGGAAGGAAGACAGATAGAGAGGCAAATGAGAGAAAACTGCCATACCCTTGCACGCCACAAACTTCTCTCCACCTCTTTCCTCGGCACCAGATGCGATGCACATCCGGATGCTCTGTATCACGAAGACGCGAGAGAGAGAGAGAGACTCTACTCCTGCATCCGAGGTCTTGAACAGACGATCTTCCTGCTATCGCAATCACCGTCGGCAAATTCTGCGAGGAGAGAATTATATCTGTCATTGCATGCCAACTGTCGACGAGCGCTCTTTTGCTTTGGTTGTCAAAGAGGGTATCTCATGAGATTCCCTCTAAGTAGACCTGCTTCAAAAAAAATCGTGGGGACATACCTGGATACAAAAATGGGATTGTTGATGCCTTTGTTTAGTACCTTAGTTTGAAAATTTTACTACTTCAATTTAATAATACCTTCCTTGCCAATATGTTACTCAGCCCTTGGATCCCTTGTTAGTGTTCTTCCAAGCAACCACTTTTGGTCCATCTTTGTAACCAGTTAAACCACAAAAATTGCCTATATGTTTGTCCTTTTTCGAGGAAAATATTTGAGTTGGCCTGGTTTAAGGATCCAACTGACTACTTTAATAGCATCAAACTTCTTTTGTCTAATCTACCCATTCTAATTGCTCCTTGTTGGGAGTCTCCTTTTCATGTAAACCCTACCCTAGAGGAGAATACAAATAGAGTTGTACTATTATAACAAGACCCCATAATAGTAGGATGTTGCCTATACATTTTGCTAGTTGGGCAATGAGTATTTATAAACAAACTCTTTGACATGCTTCACATGCAAAGGTAGGTCCAATAAGTATATAAAATGATTAAATAATCAAATGTATGCCTAACTCCTTTCTTTACTAAGGCTTGTTTTCGAAAGCCAAAAAATTTACACAAATGTTAATTTAATAATGATGGATCTAATGTTTGACATGTAAGTGCGTAAGTGTGTAAGAGGTGGAATAATTTAAGTTTTTGACTTTTGACATCCATTTGTATTTAAATATTTTTTAAATACGTGAGATTTCTTGTGAAGGGAAGATGTAGGGTTCACATCCGTGCCTTGATACACTTCCCTGCACTTTAGTTTTGTTTTGCCTTAAATTTCTCTGCAAGCTTCGTCTAGAAAAGACAAGACACGCTCATTTTGAAACATACCATAAAGAGAAGGTGAAGGCACTAAAAAAAATTGCCTATGTGAGCTTTCACCTTGTTGGCCTCTAAATGCTTTAGTATCCATATGGATGAAGGTCATTCAAATTTTGTTTCTTGATATAAGAGTCTTAAAAAGTCTTGAAAGAATTGAGAAGAAAGAAACCATGTCTTTTTAAATGATCTTTCCCAAAAGCTATAGTTAATTTTTAAAATTTTTTCGGAGGGGATGCAACAAATGATTTAAACTTTGAATATAATAATTTTTTCATAAAAATTTTAAACATATCATTTAATCATTTAAAAATTAACTAAATTTCGCAAAAGCATGGCATATTGCATATAGGCAAGGCCACCCCTTTATACAGAATAAAAGTCTTGTGGTTTTCCAAATGCAAGAAACTTTTCATTGTCTACACCCTTCACTCTTGTACTTTAGATGGAGTTTTTATTTTTTTCAAATTGTTGGAGACCTGATCACTTTACAAAACTACAAATCTACATTTATTCCAGCTACTCGATCCAAAATCCCCAAAAACCCATTTATTTCTCAGATTCAGGTCGGATCTATGAATTCTAAAGGAAAAGAACCCTCCCCCTGTCTCGTCAGCACAAAGCTTCACCACCTCTCTATCTCTATCTCTACCATCGCCTTCACACAGACGGTTTCTCTCTGTGTTTTTGCCATCAAGCTCCTACATATCAATGTCTCTCTAGTTGTGCCCTTAGACTCAGCCATAGCTCTCAACCACGCCTTCAATCCCGCCAAGGCTCTCTGTACCTTCCACCACAAAGCAGAGTTTGTTCCTAATCAGGATGCCTAGCATCACATCCTTACAAAGCCACTAGAAAAGGTTAATGAAGCACCATCATCAAGGACTCCCTACATCCAAATGGCTATATATATTTAAAAAAAACTCTCTTTCCTACCCAACTTGGCTCTGACACACAGCATGAGATAACTGCGATAGCAAAAAAATCCTCTTTGTCTCTGTCGGCCTTGGCCCTGACAAATGTCATCTCTCTCTCTCTCTCTCTCTCTCTCTCTCTCTCTCTCTCTCTCTCTCTCTCTCTCTCTCTCTCTCTCTCTCGCGCTCGCGTGCACGTTCCATTTCCTCGCATTTTCTCCTCAAAGCCCCGAGGGCATCTTTGTAGATTCCTATCCAAACAAATGGATTCAAAATTGAGCAAACTTACTCACTTTGAAATGAAGACATTTAGTGAAGGGTTTTGATTTTTTATTGTATCCAATAAGAACCGAAAAAAATACAAAGTTCATTTTAGTCAAGGCAAAAAAATGAGGCAAGTTAAGGCAATGCCCCTTGTGCATGCCGAAAATGAGTAAATGTGAAATTTTCATCTCATGTTGTAAATGTATTTGTTTTTGCCAAACTCACAATTGTCAGTATATGATTTGTTGGATGGTTTGAACGATTTGTTGGATGGTTTGAACGATGGACGTTGGTAGTCTTAGATTGTAAATGTTAAACCAAACATCCTTTCAAAGTAGATTTCTAAATCTCTCTTTCTTCTCCACACACACACACACACACATAAAGTCATCTCATCGAATATATTAACTAGTTACAAAAAAAAATATTCAATATGTTTCGATGATTTTTTGTGAACGAGTACTTTTATATAGTGACATGTATGATTCTTTCAAGCTCCAATCTCCCTCCATGGCAGATCCAATAGAGCAAGATGTATTGTAAGGAGGCATGCTTTTAGATCCCTTTTAATGAGGTTCTCTAAGAATGCAATAGGCAAATAATTAATAGCTCATAGTCTTTTAAAATGTGTATTTCTAAGCTTTGTAAGTGACTTCAATTAAAATAATAATTATCTATTTCTATTTTTTGTACCTTAATTGTTATGGCTAAAGTTTGTACACTTTTAATCATAAATAGCAATTAATATATTAAATTTTATAAATCTACCCTTTACATTAAGGGCTAAGTAAAAAGTTTCTTTTAAACACTACTCTCTCCCTCTCTCTCCCTCTCATACACACACACACACACACATTATTATGAATTTAACTTTTGTAAGATAGAATTTTTACTCCCATGACCCCTCAATAGTCACTTCTTTGCCTTTTGAAGGCCCATGTGAAGACCACCTTGTTCTTTTTGGTGAGAAGATTCAATCCTCGCAAAGAAGAAGACACGAACAAAACTCCAAATGCACCTTAAAATATGAAGAGCGTGGGGCTTCAATTATGATGTCCCATAATTAGCCCCCTTTTTACCAAAAGGGCAAGGATCGATTATGGAGAAGAGCTTTCATGTTAGAAGGATTACATCCATCCAGAAAGGGATGTTGGGGATTTCACTCTATGTAAAGCTACTATATTGCGTGTGTATTATAAAAAATTGTTATTTGTGGATTTTCGAGGATTATAGCACAGCATTTTCCTATTCAATTCGTGAAGTTTCTTTTTGAAGTGCCTTTAATGAGAACCCTCTATCCTTCTATCAAACCAACCCGACATGTTCGTATATTATTGGTGACCTTCCAAGCCATTTGAAAAGTGTGGATAGATGCAATCTGCCCACTACCCCAAATCAGAATTTCGGGTGAATTAGAATAAAATACTCACACATGCTACAAGTTTGGAGTTCCTTGAGAGGTAGTCTTTAATAATGACTAGAGTTAAGAAGGCAGATATGGGTAAACACCTCCTTGACGCCTTGAAAGGAATGTTGGGGCATTCAATCTATGTAAAACTACTATATTACATGTGCTCAAGGGGTTTTATTAAAATCCCTTAGCTGTGAAACTTTTCATGATTAGAACACACCCTTTTTCTATTCAATCTATAAATTTTCTTTTTGAAGTTCCTTTAATAAGACCCCTCGATCCTTGTGTTGAAGCCACATGAAAAGTTTGTATATTATTCGAGCCATTTGAAAAGTGCGGAGTAAATGCAATCCACCCACTACCCCAAATGGGAATTACATTTTGATGGCCATGAAATAATAGATAGAATTTCAAAGCATTCTGAGGGTGAATTAGAAGAAGATTCTCACACATGCTACAAGTTTGGAGTTCCTTAAGAGGTAGTTTTTGATAATGGCCTTCCTCTTCCTGAACATTTTTGTTATATACAAGAAGAGAAGAGGTTAAACTTGAACGCCCTTAAGTAGGTGGAATTGTGGATGCTTTTATGTTGGTGCATAAAAAGGAAATGCTATTGCAAGCTAGGCTCTTATGAGAAGGATTGCAATTGAAAAAGGCATTTTTAAGGCCATTGAAAAAATAGCCCCAAAGGTAACCAATGTTAGTTATAAAAGAGGTGCTTCATGCATATAAAGAATGCTTGAACCACATTCCACTTTGTATCTGTAGAAGAAACAGTGCCATCCGTACAATTTCTTTCGCACTCTTACGTCCCTGCAATTTTGGAAAAATAAAATACCTTTCAAAACATCTCAAATGCATTAGTGAAGGGTGAGGCTAGGAAATGAAAGGCCTTATGAAAGTGGAACATCAAGACTTTCCATGTCCATATAAAGAGGTGGTCAAGGGTGCATGCAATGTGTGCCAATTAAACCCCATCAGGTCACCATAGTTATCTTTTTAACACCATTAGATCTCCACAATTTCTACAATTAGTAGATGTGGTGGTTAAATAACAATTATCGTTATTAAACCTTTCTAGGATTCTGAAACCCACCCTGATGAAAAAAGTTGATTCTTTATCGTTCGTATTATTAAAAATAGACAAAACCCACTCATCAGTATGTTTTTTGGGGCAGCCAGCAATGTGGATAAAAGGGTTTCATAAACACTGACATAGGTGATGTTGAAAGAAGCCCGGTGATGTTGGGCTTTTTGAGTTCTCATCGAAACAAGAGTGTCAACTTCCAAAAAGTTACCTCAAACTAGTTCAATGTGAAAGTTGTATGCATCAGACTCTTGTGAGATTATTTGATTAAAAAATATTTAGCTGGAATAACATTTCTTTTGTTTGGAATAAGAGCAATATATTTCTCCCTAACCAACACATAAATAAGTTGGATTGTGAACCTCTACACCAATGCGACATAAAAACGCGTGTTGCAGCTTTGAACCCCCAAAACGCGTGAAATGTTTCGGCAAAATACCCAAAACGTGTTTCAAGCTAGAGGTTTTGCAACTTTGAAACCCTGAAACCTACGAAATGTTTGGATGAAACAATCGAAACGCAAAACTTGCTGAAAACAGTTAAGACATTGAAGTTTAAATCTTTGTAACAAGAGCCGGTATTCAACTAGTTTTCAGCAATATTTAGCGACATAATGATACAAAAACATGGAATGTCTACAGATGCAAAGGAAAGAATAGATTTGGATTTTTTTTCTCATGCAAGAAAATTGATATTTTCTCTCTATTTTTTCAAGCTTTCAACACAATGAACACTCAATCTCTCTATCTCTACCTTCCTTGGTCTCTCTCATGTGTGTGTGTACCTATACTTTTACATGCATGCACACCTAATACGTGCATGCTTATGTTTTTTCAAGCTTCCAACACAATGGGCACTTGATCTCTCTGTCTCTACCTTCCTTGGTCTCTTTCATTGTATGTATGTGTGTACCTTTACTTTTACATGCATGCACACACTTAATACATGTGTGCTTATGAGTAGAGATGAGAGTGTGCATTGTGTACGTACACACATACATATATAGATATATGTGTACATATATCTATATAAACATAAATAAATAATTATTACAAAACCCATTTCTCTTTTTGCTTGCCCTGAAACGAAATGTTTCAAAACCTCGAAACCTCGAAATGGATGAAACCACGAAATGCTTCATGTCACACTACAAACTGCACAAGGTATAAATTTCAATCGACGAATGATTAATTATGGTCACCACAACCATAGCCTATCACTGTACTGAAGGAGAGAGAGAGAGAGACTGAGCTTACAACTTAGACAAGGTCATAGATCTAGCCAAAGGACATCACATCTTCTCATTAATGTAGAGGCTTGCAAAACAGCTAGACAGAAACATTTACAAACGCAGCCAATGGCAGAAACTTCGAAACGCCTGAAAGTCACCCACTCGCAACTAGGACTAACAATTGAGGGGGAAAATTAAAAAATAAACAGAACAATATCACCTTTGTAAGGATGTTAGAAAGCCCTCATTTAGTACCTCAGTTGGCAAAATTGCTACTTAGATCCAGTTCTATTTTCCTTGTCGATATGTGACTCATCCCTTGGATCCCTTGGAGACAGCATACGAAACCTTCACTGGTCTTCCAAGCAGCTCCTTTTGGTCCATCTTGGTAGCCATTTTCAGAGATTTCTCATCAGAGAAATCAATGTGTCCGTAACCATGAAAATCACCCGTACGTTTGTCATGTGCCAACCGGATATCATCGATGGCACACCCTTTGAAAAACCGCATGATATCGATCTTCTTAATGTCCCAGTTAAGGTTGCCAATGTACACAGACAAAGAGCCAGGTTCCCTCTTTGGTGGAGCCCGAAGCACCTTTCCACCCGCCTTGGCTTTTTCAATTTTGATATGACGACCACCCCTGCATGTTCTAGCTACAATTATCGACAGAAAAAGAATTTTCGTTCTAACATGAACCAGCATGGTGATATCTTACATGTTTACACCATCCAACGAAAGAGCTTTTGTGGCAGCAGCCTCTGTCTGCAAGCAGCATAGTAGTTCAATAGAAATCAAACCAGAACCAGGTCTTTCTCTTTTCTAGAAAAGAGAGACGCTTCCTGGTAAGCCAGTTAATAAAAATAGAGGTGCCTTGTAGATTTTTTCACTGCACTTTTATCACTCAAGACCAAGATCAAAAGGGCCTAGCTAGTCTGGCAGGCTAAGCTATTTAAAGAAATTGCAGGCGGTACCTACCTACCCTTTGGAAAGTATTTCAGCAGTACAACTTAAAGAGGAAATCCTGGCCACTTGTTACAAGGTCAAAAGGCAATCTCTACCTGAAATCTAGGCACCCAGCACCTGTCCTCAAAGCCAGCTAATCAAAATATATGTACCATGGAACCAAAAAATGTCTGCAGAGGGATATGAACCCTTATTGCATCGTCTCCAAAGAATGAGAAAGGTTAGTGGGTCAGTGAGTCAGTGGGCAGTTGGACAATGTGGTGAAAGGCACAGCGGCCTTTATACCCAACAACCTCCCCTATACAAAATGTGTAGTCTGGATCTCTACCTAATGCTCATAAGCATTTGACCATGCGCAAACTTCTTGGAGGGTAGACCAAGGACCATTTGGAAGATCTTGAAGGTTGTCACTGTCAAAGTGCAGTGAAAGGTGTGGTGACAAGGGAACGAGAGAGAGAGAGAGAGAGAGAGAGAGAGAGAGAGTGGACAAGCCTTGCCGGGCAATCTGTTAATAAGAGATTACAAGCCTCTACACAATATAATACCAAAGTGGGGACGCCCCCTCCTCCCTATATAGGTGAGCACCAAAAATGCCCGGTCCACTCCCATAAAAAACCCACAACCCTAGAACTGGGAAATAAAAAGGGCCGGCCATACCAAATTTGGAACATCCCCCCCCCCATATGCCTAGAATCTAGAAAAGCCTCACAAGGCTGGGCACGGCCACAAAGAAGACCTCACTCACAAGATCTAGACGGGGAAACCTAGAAGATGACCTCCAAAACTCTTTTACACCCCGTCTCAGATCCTGGGTACACAACAAGACCAGGAATCTCGGGCTCCAAGATGTTGGGTTAAAGGCCTAAATAACCCTTTTTTCTACATTTTTATACTTTGTCCAGGTTCAATATGAACCTCGACACATTTTTTAAAGGTCACTTACAATAAAAGTGGGAAAACCCAAAACTCACTTATTGAGTTTTTCCCAAAAACGTGAGCTCTCTCTCTCTCCCTCTTTGTTCTACTAGCGCTTCCCTTGCAGCATAGTGCCTCCGCTTCAAGCCTCAAGACCTGCACATCTTCGCGTGCTCTATCACTTGCACACATCGCCGCGCGCTCATCAACTGATATCAAAGCCCAATTAGGGTTTGCTCCCAAACCTGCAAACGCTGATTTTCAGCAAAGGAGGTCAACTTTCACGCGATATTTTGCAATTTCATCGCCAAAGGACTCGTCCCCGGAAACTTGAGAGCTCCCGGCAAGCCAAATTGACCTAAAACAGGCTTAAATTAGGTCAAAATCAGCAAATTACAGGTTATGACAGCAAAATACAGGTTTTGCAAATGATGTATTAAGGTGTGGGAACACTTCTACTAAGTCTCCGCTACCCGAAAACACTGAAATTGCAGAAAAACAGGTCCTAAATCAGGTGTTTTCAGCAAATTTCAGATTTACGCAAGTTTCTGCAAGTGTTTTTATGATGCGACTACATTAGGGAAAGTGCAAATCGATGCAATCTACACACGTTTGACAAATTTTGGCTGTGTATAACTATTTGTGGCTCAATTTCATGCAATTTGATGCTACAAATTGGGGCTTTTGCTCTTACATGCTTCTAAAGGCTGTGCATTAGCTTTATGTACGTTCTGTGAGGCTAAAAACAACTAAATTTGTTGTTTTTGAGCACAAATTCGCTCGCTGAAATTTCCTGCACATAAATTTCAAAAATTGTTTTCTGTGCTTGAATTGACCTATTTTGCTCCAAATTGCTCATGTGACCATTTGGAACTGTAGTGTACACCTCAGTGAGGGTATACTCCGGTTTTTTATACATTTTGCCCCAAAAAATTCAGCGTATTAGCCCTCTTGTTCGTGCAACTATGGCCTCATCTTCTTCGGATGTGAAGAATCTCTTCGAGATTAGGAGGTTCGATGGAACGGGTTTCGATCTTTGAAAAGACGGGATCCAGGGAATCCTATTTCTTAAGGATTGTGAAGGGGCACTTGAACACGTAAAGCTACAGAATATGATGGATGAAGCCTGGATTAGCCTGAACAGGAAGGCTGTTACATACATTAAAATGGCCATGACCGATGAGACAGTCATTGATGTGAAAGGTCTCACAAGAGCTTTTGATGTATAGGAGAAATTAAACGAAATGTATGAGAATACAACGCCTGTCAACCAAGTGCATTTGATGCGAAAACTTGTTGGCATGCAACTAGATGAGTCCAAGAGCATTGCAGAGCACTTGTCGTTGTTCGCAGGTACTTTGTCGCAGTTACAGGATTCAGGCTTGCCCCCTTTTGATGATAAACTGAAAGCTATCTTCTCGATTATGACCTTACCTGAGTCATGGGAAACATTGGTGGTTTCATTGTCCAATAACCCCAATTTGACCTTTGATGGTGTTAGGGGTTCTATCTTGAATGAGGAAATCAGGAGGAAAGCAAGTAGAGAGGGAGGCAGCTCTGCCAACATGGTTAGAGGCAGGACAGAAAAGAAGAATCCCTATGCACAATGGAGTAAGAGTAAGAGTAAGGAAAGGGGAAATGGCAGCAAAGGCAAGGGTGATGTGACTTGCTATCAGTGTGGCAGGAAAGGTCACAAGAAACCCGATTGCAGGTACTACAAAGCCGAGTTAGAACGGAAAAAGAATAGCGGAGACAAAAAGAAAGAGAAGAAGGAAGCCGAGACAGATGCACAGGATATCTCAAAGGACAAAGAGAAGACCAATGTGGCTTTTAGTGTTGTGATTGAGGAGCTGTAAGATGTAGAGGACATCTTGTGTGCCACTTTGTCAGATGATGATGCTTATGACATTGACGCCTATCTTATGTTCATTCACAAGACATGCAGATCACCAAGAGTGATCTTGGTGATCTTATTGATGCTTTGTTGATCGTCAATGATGCATTATCCCAAACTTGGATTGTTGATTCTTGTGCTTCATTTCATGTGACTCCTATCAAGGAGTGTTTCTCTACTTTTGATACAGGCAAGCGTGGCCATGTATACCTTGGAAATAATCATGCATGTTCCATTGAGGGTATTGGCACTGTGCATCTCTCCATAGATGGAACAAATGAGCTTGTCTTGCATGATGTTAGATATGTGCCGGGAATCAAGAAGAGTTTGCTTTCTGTTGGTCAGATGGATATGTATGGTTACAGCATCTTGTTTGAGAGAGGATCATGGAAAATGACTAAAGGCTCAAGGTTGATTGTAAAGGGCACAAAGAAAGGGACACTTTACTGCATGCATGGAAAGGCCGTGTTGGGCAAGTTTATTGCATTGGCTGAAATTAACTCTCACATAGAGTTGTGGCCCAAGAGGCTTGGCGATATGAGCCAAAAGGGCCTTTCTAAACTTTGTACTTTGAACAAGCTTGATGCTAAAGGCACAAAGCTTAACTTTTGTAATGAATGTCAATATGGCAAGCAAGTAAAGTGTTCTTATTACTCTGGTGTCTCTCGTAAATCTTGTTGTGCTTGATCTTGTACATTCTGATGTATGTAGCATGCCTACTAAGTCTATGGGAGGTGCATGCTATTTTGTCTCCTTTGTTGATGATCATTCTAGGAAAATTTGGGTTTATTTACTTAAATCTAAGGATGAGGCCTTTGCTGCGTTTAAGAGATTTCATGCATTTGTGACCACCCAAACAGGTAGAAAGCTAAAATGCTTGCGTACGGACAATGGGGGGGAGTTCACAAGTGCTGAATTTAACAAATTTTGTGAAAATTTGGGCATTAAGAGGGAGCTTACTGTGCCATACAACCCCTCTTCTAATGGTGTGGCTGAAAGATTTAATAGGACACTTTGTGAGAGGGTGAGATGCATGTTGTCCACAGCTAATCTCTCTCATGGATTTTGGGGAGAAGCTTTGAAAACTGCAGTGCATATATGCAATCAATCCCCTCACGTGTCTTTGAAAGGTGCCATCCCTGAAGAGGTTTGGTTTGGCAAGCCTGCTTCATATGATCACTTACGCATTTTTGGTTGCGAGGCTTTTGTGCATGCTAGACCTGAGTTGAGGAGTAAACTAGATGCGAAGTCCATTAAAGGCCTCTTCATGGGATATGGTAAAGAAGGCGAAATGGGTTACAGGATTTGGTTACCTCAGCTCAAAAGGGTTGTACGTAGCCGGGATGTTGTTTTTAAGAGGAAATGAAATCCTTGTATGCAAATGATACTTGGGATCTTGTGCCATTGCCTAAAGGGAGAAGACTCTTCCTAACAAATAGGTATACAAGATTAAGATTGTGGATGAAAAACCCAAGTACAAGGCAAGATTGGTTGCAAAAGGATATGCACAGAAAGAAGGAATTGATTTTCAAGAAATCTTTTCTCCCGTTGTAAAGCTTACAACTTTACGTGTCCTTTTTGCTCTCGTTGCAGTGCTTGATTTGGAATTGAATTAAATGGATGTAAAGATGGCGTTTTTGCACGGTGACATTGAAGAGGACATATACATGAAACAACCTGAAGGTTTTGTAGTTCCTACACATGAGGAACTTGTATGCAAACTGAAAAGGGCTCTGTATGGTTTGAGACAATCATCACGGCAGTGGTATAAAAAGTTTGACACTTTTATGTTGTCTCAAGGCTTTAAACGTAGCCATGCAGATCATTGTTTGTATACGAAAAGGGATGAAGATGGTAGTCCCATCATACTTGTTCTCTATGTTGATGACATGCTGCTTGCCGGGAAACATAAACTAGTCTTGATGCTCTGAAACGTAAGCTAAATTCAACATTTGCTATGAAGGATTTGGGTGATGCAGAGCATATTTTGGGCATGCGTATTAAAGAGATAGAAAGCTGAAATTGTTGTTTTTATCTCAAGAAAGGTACATTGCAAAAGTACTTGACAGGTTTAATATGGCTGATGCTAAGCCTCTTGGAGTACCTTTACCTCCATACACTAAGCTTAGCAAAGCAGATTGCCCAAAGGATGAGGTGGCATTGAAAGCAATGAAGGGAATCCCTTATGTATCAGCTTGTGGTTCTCTTATGTATGCTATGGTTGCCACTCGTCTCGACATTGCTTATGCAATGGAAGTTGTTAGTCGATACATGTCGAATCCTGGCAAAGTGCATTGGGAAGCTGTCAAATGCATTCTGAGATATTTGAAAGGTACACAATCAGAGTGTATCTGTTATGGCAAAAGTGACTTAAAGTTGCAGGGATATTGTGATGCAGACATGGCAGGTGACATGGATACCAGGAAATCTACCAGTGGATATGTATTTGCCATTGCTGGTGGTGCAGTCTCTTGGTGTTCTAGGTTACAGAAAATTGTGGCATTGAGTACTACTCAGGTTGAATATATTTCAGCCACAGAGGCTTCAAAAGAGGCCATTTGGTTGGGCAGACTTGCAAAAGAACTTGGCATGCTTGCTCATACACCCGTGTTGGGTTGTGATAGCCAGAGTGCTACCTATTTAGCCAAAAATTCCATGTTTCATGCGCGTACCAAACACATAGATGTGCGGTACCACTTCATACGACAGGTATTGGAGGATGGTCTAGTCAGCTTGACTAAGATCCATACACAGGATAACCCTGCAGATGTTCTCACCAAGAGTCTTGCTAAGGCTCAACATGAGCATTGCATACAACTGGTGGGAGTTGGTTACCAACTTAAAGGCGTCATTTATGCCTTTAAGTGGGAGGTTGTTGGGTTAAAGGCCTAAATAACCCTTTTTTGTACATTTTTATACTTTGTTTAGGTAATATGAACCTGGACACATTTTTTAAAGGTAACTTATAATAAAAGTGGGAAAGCCCAAAAACTCACTTATTGAGTTTTCCCCAAAAACGTGAGCTCTCTCTCTCTCTCCCTCTTCGTTCTGCTAGCGCTTCCCTTCTGCAGCATGGTGCCTCCGCTTCAAGCCTCAAGGCCTGCACATCTTCGCGTGCTCTATCACTTGCACACACCGCCGCGCGCTCATCACAAGAGCGGCGAAGAAATTTACACATCCCTTCCACCACTGCATCAAACACACCTCTCTACAGAATACTGCAAGGCAGAGGATAGACAATCATGTCGTCCAAAGGCAGCAAGTGCTAGCAACCACCATTATGCTATGTGGACATGTCATCAATAGCTATAGGTTAGAGGAAAAGTCATAGATTGGCCATGCCTCCTCTCCGAAGTAGTTAACATCCAAATCCGAAGTCCTACTCACAATGCCAAAAGCCAACATACACGTGTCTTGTGAATATCGCAAAGATGTACAACCTTTGACTAGTCCACCACACTGTCACAAACTAATGAAGTGGCATGACCACCCGGGCAGCGTACAGCTGACGTGGCAAAGGCTGTACGGAAATTTTGCAATATGCGCTAACATGCTGACGTGGCTGCTGTACGGATTTCCACAAATTGCGTTGACTGCTTTTTGGTAGGTTTTGGGACCAGATGACTTTGAAGCAAGTTGCTTTTGAGTTTAACTGCTTTTGGGGCATCCCTTGTAACAATAAATAAGACCATTGGGGCCTCACTCTGAGAGCAGAGGTCCTGCGGGTGTTGTACTTTGCTCAAGCATTAATATAAAAATAAATACCGAAAGGGGCGTCGGATTTTGGAGCCAATATCTCTGGACACAGAATTACGCCGAGCCGTGTCGACCCTAATTTTAAAGTGTGATAAAGTGGTGAAGTATTTTGATTGATTCTCTCGTGGGTCGTGTCAGATTCCCAACTTGGGGTGCCCAAGCCTCTGACAATGGTATCAGAGCTTTAGGCGTGTGCTTTTCTCAAAGCATACCGATTCTACAAAGAGCAAACAGAGCACTTGGGCACTTTGGCAAGGAAGTTTGCCAAAAGACCTTTAAAATCTCTTCAACGGTTGAGAATTTGAATATGCAACAGAAGACAAAGTTGATCCTCTCAACAAGCTCTATGAACAGATCTTATATCCAACAATTTTGAAAAATTACGGTTTTTGCAAAAAAAATCAGTATGTGTGGAAATAATGTTTTTGGAAGCTCTTATTATCTGTGTGCAGATAACTACTAGGAGCGAGGAACATGCATATGAAAGCATTTGGAAGCATGGAGCCGGACATCAACTCTTTTGCAACGAGGTGAACCATTTGCTTGAAATTTTTCATGTTTTGTAAGTGAAATTGAGGATGGCATGACAAAGAATTTGCATCTGAACGCAATCGGGAGCAATGGCAGCTCAGGAATGAATCCGTTGATTCAAGATAAGAATGATGAATTTTGTTTTGAAATTTGAATCAATGGATGATGACGCATGAGGAATGTTGAATGATGAATGATTCTAGTTCATCAAGGTTCCCATATAAATGAGATGATTGGATACTATGGTGAGCGCATCAAAAGTTCCTACGGGATGAAATGGCTACACAGGGATCTAGGTGCATCAAGACTTCTGGATTGATGAGATGACTAGATGATTGAAACATTGTGTTCAATATGAACTAAGTGTGTGATTTGTGAACTCCATGTTCAATGAATAAAGAACTTTGAAATGGAAATTCTTGAAGATAATTATGATTTATGTATGAAATTAATGTTTTTGGAGGAACTTGCTATTTGTGTGCAAATAACAGGTGAAATCGATGATGATGAATGCAATTGGGAGCAATGATAGCTCCAGAATAAACCTGATAACGATAAGAATATGAATTTTGAATCATGATGGATGATTGAATGGAACTGTCGTGAGCGCATCAAGAGTTCCCGAGGGATGAGATGGCCACACAGCTAGAACTGAATGATTGAAACACTTTGTACAATATGAACTCAGTATCTGATTGATGGATTGGAATTCCCAAAAATGATTACTCACACATGACTGTGTTTGAGTGCAGATGGAATGATCTACGAAATGACTGCAGCATTTCGGTCTTGAGAAATCTATGGACATGATCGCAATATAGGATGAGTTAATCAAACATCAGTGAGGTCCGAGGCGAATCTAGATGCGATTACTAAATACGTTGTCAAGAATCATGGTCCTAGATCATAATGGATTCTACGTGATATATCTGAATGTGATGTGACTATTGTCTTTGCACAAGCGCTGGATTTGTGTCGTCTAGTGCATCGGTACTTAGAGTCGGTGTCTACTGAACTAGTTTATGGCTTATTGTTTGATTTTGCATGTGTAATCGAGAGCGATTACAATTCTTCCAAGAGGGGGGTATGTCACAAACTGATGACGTGGCATGACCAGCCGGCTAGCATACAGATGACGTGGCAAAGGCTGTACGGAAATCCCGCAATATGCGCTGACATGTTGACATGGCTGCCATACGAAAATCCCGCAATATACGCTAACATGCTGACGTGGTTGCTGTACTGATTTCCGCAAATTGCGCTAGCTGCTTTTTGGCAGATTTTGGGACCAGATGCTTTTGGAACAAGTTGCTTTTGAGTCTAACTGCTTTTGGGGCTCTGCTTTTGGGGAATCCCTTGTAAAAATAAATAAGACCCTTGGGGCCTCACTCTGAGAGCATCTGGACGCAGAGTCTAAGAGCAGAGGTCCCGCTGGTGTTGTACTTTGCTCAAGCATTAATATGAAAATAAATACCGAAAGCGGCCAGATTTTGGGGCCAATATCTCTAGGCACAGAACTACGCCGGGCCGTGTCGACTCTAATTTTAAAGTGTGATAAAGTTGTGAAGTATTTTAAGTGATTCTCTCGTGAGCCATGTCAGATTCCCAACTTGGGGTGCCCAACCCTGTGACACACACCATCCTCCAAAAACTGAACAGGTCCTCTAGGCTCTGCAAGGAAGTAGGAGCCTGGTGCTATGAAAGAAAAGAGTGTTGCCCACCTAGAAGTCCTTGAAGAAGATGAAGGTATGTGAGCAAAGTGTGTAAAAGCCGGAACATGTGCAATAGCAGCCATCTCACCGAACTACAAATCTAAATCTGACTTCTTCGGGCAACTCTTCCAAATATGCCCCTGTTCTCCATGCTTATGATATATCACCTCCTCAACTCTCTCACCAGTACCAAACGTATCATCCTTTTGTGTCTTTTGCTTCTGCTTTCCTTTCTTAGACGACTGTCTAGCCACACTTTAAATCCAGATATAACCGGCCCGTACAACGTAGAGGGTGGTACTATTTCAATTACCTATAAACTTTACACAGAGCACTGAGAAGGGAACAGAACACAGTTGCGTCCAGCGACTAGAATGTCACTGCACACACGAGACCGACACCCTGTAGGCCCCAAAGACTGGCGCCCCTTTCGGTATTTCTTTAATTTAGAGAGAGAATTACAAAAAGAGCCCCTAGAAAACAACACCTGCATCCAGCTAGTACGCTCCAGATTCGGCAAAATTTCGGCAACATAACAATACTGAATTCAATCCGAATCAGTTTCTAAGGTAAGCCCTCTGTTCCACGAACATATTCCCTCTGTCGGGAGCACAAAACAGTAAATTGCAGGTCGCTGTAATTTCTGGTTCAGCCCTATTTTTGACCTGATTTGGGCACACGACTGTCCCTGCATTGTTCCCTGCACCTTGGGCTAAGTGCCCCTTGATTCTGGAAACATTTTGGGCTCAAAACAGCCCCAAAATAGAGTAAAAACAGCAAGCGTACAATGCTGAATTTACTGCGCAATCGAGAGGTTATCACCCTCTCGTGTACCTGCTTTGGTGCAGTAGCTAGCTACACCGGTTCCTGTGCAAAGAGGCTCTTGCCTCGGAACGAAAGAATATTTCCCAACAGCTGTACATAGGTCAAATGAGAAGCCCACTAGTGGGGCATAACATACTGTGCGTAGGGGAGAAAGAGAGCAGTATGTAGCGTGCGGGGCATCACTACCGTCACCATACTGTGCATAGAGGGCAAGGTAAGCATTCCATAGCTTCTGTACCTGCTACAATCCACCTGAGGCTGACAATGGCGCACCCTTTGTTGATATGCAGCTCGTTTTTGCCTCCCAGAGTGGCAGAATCGCTCACAGGCTGACACGTCGCCCAGTTTCCGAGTTTGGGCTTTCCCTGCTAAAAATATCTCAATTGGTGCGTCAGTTGACATGGCAGCAGAGCAATAAAATGTTCCCCTTGTCATTCCAGAGCTAATGACGCGAACACATTTTCCGATCAAAAATAGCACTTCCCTAAATTTTAGGAGATGCTTCCATGGCGTCCCTATCGGTCTCCTGACCATCATTGAAGACTACCATTTGACCAACATCTACAATGTGGGTTAATTTACTGGCCCCTTTCAACTTATAAAGTTGCAGTGACTTGACGAGTGGCCCAAATTCCAGTTTGGCGCACACGAGCTTCCATACTCATCAGAATTCAGTGCTAACTGGCCCGAGCAATCCCTGTCTCACCGACCTAGATCCCCGATGTGAGAAACCCATTTGGCTGCAGCCTTTTCACACTGGCCATGCAATGTCCACTTGCACCTTTTCAAGGGTTCCGGGACAAACAAGTAAAACTAAAATAAATATATCTAATACTTATTTACGGAAGGCAAAAGGAAAAATACACCTCCTGGTGACACACCCCACACTTGAAATACTGCAAGCGACCTCGCTTGCATGCCAATAATACATGCGGATATCTCCTGATATCACATATATTCTATGATGGGAATCCAAGATATACATGCTTCCAGAAATGTAGCGTTGGACGATTAAACAATCCCACCAACCTGGCTACGACACATATATCAAGCATAGAAGTCTTCTAGTGTACTCATGAGCACAAACTTCTCTAGCTAAATTCTGTATGGAAAGAGTAGATACAATTGCTTAACTACTCTCTTGAGCATCATGAACCATGCTCTTGCCTTGCTCCAAAAAGGTGCATCAAGTCACTGTGGGTTCCATCTGAAAGGCTTCAAGATACAATTGCAATAGCTGAGGTGAATCAACCAATTCAGACTCTTCCATCCATTTGGCATCTAACGATGGATAGTTCTTGAACTTCACCAAATAGCGTCTTGCAAATTTTCCTCTAACCTTTCTTTCTTTATGTGCCAATATCTGTTCAGGAACAAGGATTTCATCCAATTCTTCCACTTCGAGTTGTTCCTCATCAAGCATATTCTCTGGCACATCACCAACAAAGGGCCTTAGAAGGCTGACATGAAAAGCATTATGTATTTTCCAGCCTTCTGGTAGCTTTAACCTGTAAGCGACATCGCTCATCTTTTCTGAAATCTGAAAAGGACCATAATATCGCATATGAGCTTAGGAAACAAGCGTTCCTTGCCTTTCCTTTTCCTTAACCTGGCCTTTTCAAAGCGCAAAAGTACCCAATCACCAAGTGAAAATACAAGTTCACGACGGTGACGATCAGCAGCTTTCTTTTGCTTAGCCTGAGTCTTCTCAAGAGCAATCTTTATCTTCCTGTATGTTTCATGCATATCTTGCACATACTTGTCTGCCTCAAATATCTTGTCCTTGGTCTGCAAAATGGGCGGGACTTTCTTTCCTCCTTCCACTATCTCAAATGGTGCCTTACCTGTTGACGTATGCACAGTATTATTGTAAGCATATTCAACCAATGGGAGATGGTGTTCCCAAGTTGCCTTGTGCTCTGAGACATAACATTTGAGCAGGTCCAAGACAGTAGAATTTGCCTCTTCTGACTGTCCATCAGTTTGCGGATGAAACGAAGAGGAGAACTTGAGCGTAGTGCCCATGTTCTCAAACAATGCCTTCCAGAAAAGACTCGTCATACGTGGATCCCTGTCACTGACAATTGATTGAGGCATCCCATGATATTTAAAGATATTGCTCATGAATATCTTGACCATGTGTTTTGGCTTTATCTTCTTCCTAACAGGAATGAAATGGGCCTGCTTACTGAACCTACAAATGATAGTCCAAATCCCATCATTTCCTGTTTGCGTCCTTGGAAGATCAAAGATAAAGTCCATTGCTATACTTTCCCATGGCCTATCAAGGATCGGCAATGGCTGCAACAATCCCGGTTGCTTTTGTCTATCAAATTTGACTTTTTGGCATACTAAGCATGATCTTACAAATGTGTCAACATCTTGACGCAAAGTTGACCAATAGATGAATGCCTCAACCCCTTTCACTGTCGCATCAATTCCACGATGCCTAGCATAAGGTGGAGCATTACTTTCCATCAAAATCTTTGGCCGTAACTGTTTAGTAACGCATAACTTTCCATGCATCATGAGAAAGTCATTCTTAAGAATATAGTGCTCATGATGTTGCCCATCAACAAGCTGGTCATAGATCCTTGCAAAATCTGAATCTTCAGCATATTGTGTCTTCATTTCGTCTAGTTCACAATGGTACGGAATTGACACTGCTGAAATTTGGGGCTTTCGTGACAACGCATCAGCCACCACGTTCTTTTTCCCTTGCACATGCACAATCTGAAAATGGAACATTGACAAGATGTTTACCCATCGCATGTGCTTCTCAGACAACTTCGTCTGTGTAAGAAAATATCGCAAGCTTTGATGATCCGTTTGGACAACAAAATCAGCCCCTAGCAAAAAGTGTTTCCAACTAGTGAGAGCATGAATTACTGCCAGCAATTCTTTCTCATAGACTTGCAAGTTCCTTTCAGTCTTCAAAAGAATTCTGCTCTCATATGCGACTACTTGGCCATTCTGCATTAGAACTGCACCAAGATATGGCCACACTCATCACATTGAACCACAAAAGGTTTAGAAAGATCTGGCAAAATAATAACCGGATCTGAAGTCAGCTTCTCTTTCAAGTGTTTGAACGCTAAAATTTCCTTGGCTGTCCACTTGAAAGTAACTCCTTTTCCTTGCAGTGCATGGAGTGGAGAAGCAATCTCAGCAAAATTTCGGATGAACCTCCTGTAATAGGAACATAAGCCTAGAAAGCTTCGAATGTCATGTACGGACTTCAAGTCTGGCCATGACCTAATTGCTTCCACTTTAGCGGGATCCATGCGTACCCCATCCTTTGAAACAATGTGCCCAAGGAAGTGAATCTCTTGCAAAAAGAACTCACTTTTCTTCGCATTAATGAGTAGCCTATTCTTGTGTAGCTCATTGAAAACTGTGGTCGAGTGATTCCTATGCTCCTCTTCAGACTTTGAGGAGACTATCATGTCATCAAAGAAGGTACCCATGCAGTTTCTATGTGGTCTAAAAATTATGTCCATCATTCTATTAACTGTGGCAGGAGCATTTGTGAGACCAAATGGCATGACAAAAAACTCATAGAGACCAAATGTTGTCCTGAACGTAGTCTTATGGACATCTTCTGGTCTAATCCGAAGAAGATTTAGACTGCTTCTTGGACGAATCAGCTTCTTCAGTGGAGGGCTTCTTTGCAGGAGACTCAGAAGGCTTTGCTGCAACATTGCCCTTGGCTGAAAACTGTTTGCCCTGGGCCCCTTTCTTGTGGCTATTAAATCCATCGGAATCTCCCTTCGACAGATTGTTGGCCACTCTTCCATTCTCTATCAACTGAAACATATTCATGACAGTAGTCTTTGTGCAGTAGTCCCTGATTTTCTTGGGCAAAGGCACAAACCTGTAAGAGGTGACTGGCAACAATGCGGCCCAAAACCGTTTATTGTACTCTTCCAGATTCGCACACTGTTTAGCATTCAACTCGTGCCATTCTGTCATCACATCCACTTCAAAAGTGTTTGTCAACCATGCAGGCGCAAAAAGTTGTTTGAATTGGACCCACGTTGTTGGGGCTTGACCTTGGTTCAACAATGCGGTCCACCATTGAAGCGCATTCCCTTTCAAGAAAGTGGCAGCCTTGCGTATCTTTGAAGATTCCGTGAAGTTGCCTCCAGCATAAGCTGCATCGAACTACTGTATGAAGGTCAAAGCCTTTAATTGGTCCTCAGTTCCTCTGAAAGTTTCAAACTTCACTCCCTGCCCACCTTCCTTGTAATCCTTAGGCTGACTCAAAGGAGCCACATTATCATAAACAGGTGCCTGTAACAGTGGTGCTCCATGAGTGTTCATTCCAGCACTAGCATCAATTATTTTCCCTGTCATATCTGCATTTTGTACGGATGGCTGCGAAAAACCAGCCATACCAAATTGTGTTCCAGGCACACGAAACTGGCCATAGGCACCCTGAAAACCTGGTTGGACACCCATGTTCGCGTACATAGGGTTACCCATGCCTGTTTGCATTGTCCCGAACACATTGCCTGGCATATAACCTGTGGAAGGTCCAGCCATAGCTTGAAACACTGAACCACCTCCAAAATAACCAGGATAAGTATTAGGTAATGGAAGGGTCTGACGCATAGCCTGTTCATTGCTCCCTTGACCATTCACAAACCGTTCCTGTCCAACTAAAGCAAGTTGCTTTGGATCATTGGACACCGCTAGTTGCTCAACCACATGGGCTTTCCCTCGGGCATCATGAGTCCCCTGCGCATTGGAAATCTCCTTTTCCTGCAACGGCTCAGTCATGCCCTGTGTAGGAGGCTGAAAACCATGTGTCGGAGCCTGTAAGAATTCCTGCATCCTTGGGTTGTTAGCCAACTACTGAAACATGTTCATGCAACAACGCAGTTGAGTTCTAAACAACCTGTCCTCTTCTTGAAGAGTTGAAGGAATTTTCTCTGTGCCATGTGAGGAAGATCCCTCTTCAAGTACTTGGTCTCTCTTCTCTGCCATATCGACAAGCTCTGTGTTGCTTTCACCCACAACAATCCACGCTGCACTTTTTGAAGAAAAAGTGACTATCCCGTCGATGGAACCATATAACTGGCCCGTACAACGTAGAGGGCGGTACTATTTCAATTAGCTGTAAACTTTACACAAAGCACTGAGAAGGGAAGAGAACACAGTTGCGTCCAGCGACTAGAATGTCACTGCGCACACGAGACCGACACCCTGTAGGCCCCAAAGACTGGCGCCCCTTTCGGTATTTCTTTAATTTAGAGAGAGACAATTACAAAAAGAGCCCCTGGAAGACAACACCTGCATCCAGCTAGTACGCTCCACATTCGGCAAAATTTCGGCAGCATAACAATACCGAAATCAATCCGAATCAGTTTCTAAGGTAAGCCCTCTGTTCCACGAACATATTCCCTCTGTCGCGAGCACAAAACAGTAAATTGCAGGTCGCTGTAATTTCTGGTCAGCCCTGTTTTTGACCTGATTTGGGCACACGACTGTCCCTGCACTGTTCCCTGCACCTTAGGCTAAGTGCCCTTTGATTCTAGAAACATTTTGGGCTCAAAACAGCCCCAAAATAGAGTAAAAACAGCAAGCGTACAATGCTGAATTTACTGCGCAATCGAGAGGTTATCACCGTCTCGTGTACCTGCTTTGGTGCAGTAGCTAGCTACACCGGTTCCTGTGCAAAGAGGCTCTTGCCTCGGCACGAAAGCATATTTCCCCCCACCTGTACATAGGTCAAATGAGAAGCCCACTAGTGGGGCATAACATACTGTGCGTAGGGGAGAAAGAGAGCAGTATGTAGCGTGCTGGGCATCACTACCGTCACCACACTGTGCATAGAGGGCAAGGTAAGCATTCCTTAGCTTCTGTACCTGCTACAATCCACCTGAGGCTGAAAATGGCGCCCCCTTTGTTGATATGCAGCTCGTTTTTGCCTCCCAGAGTGGCAAAATCGCTCACAGGCTGACACGTCGCCCAGTTTCCGAGTTTGGGCTTTCCCTGCTAAAAATATCTCAACTGGTGCGTCAGTTGACTTGGCAGTAGAGCAAAAAAATGTTCCCCTTGTCATTCCAGAGCTAATGACGCGAACACATTTTCCGGTCAAAAATAGCAGTTCCCTAAATTTTAGGAGATGCTTCCATGGCGTCCCTATCGGTCTCCTGACCATCATTGAAGACTACCATTTGACCAACATCTACAATGTGGGTTAATTTACTAGCCCCTTTCAACTTATAAAGTTGCAATGACTTGATGAGTGGCCCAAATTCCAGTTTGGCGCACACAAGCTTCCATACTCATAAGAATTCAGTGCTAACTGGCCCGGGCAGTCCCTGTCTGACCGACCTAGATCCCCGATGTGAGAAACCCATTCGGCTGCAGCCGTTTCACACTGGCCATGCTGATCAGTGGACCAAATGAGAGACATATTGTTGAATTTAAGGCTGATTTGAATGCTACTTTCAAGATGAAAGATTTGGGGCTGTTGCATCATTACTTGGGTATACAGTTTAAGCAGTGTGATGGTGGTATTGCCTTGTGTCAGAAAAGTTACATAGAGACATTGCTATGTAAGTTTGGACTTGAGGATTGCAAACCTATTGCCACTCCCATGAAAATAGGTTTGAAGTTGAGTCTACATGATGCTGGCGATCCTGCTGATGTCACTCTTTATCAAACTGCTGTTGGCTGCCTCATTTATGTATGCAACACGAGGCCAAATATTCAGTTTGCACTCTCATAGGTCAGCAGATTTATGCATAGCCCAGGGTCTAAGCATTGGCAGACTGTCAAGAGGATTTTCCGCTACCTTAGTGGCACTTTACATCTTGGCTTGTTTTATCCCAAGGGGGGATTATTGCCGCTAGACTTACATGCTTTTTTGGACTCAAATTGGGCTGGTTGTTTTGACACGAGAGTGCCCACAAGTGGTTTTTGTTTCATGCTTGGCAGTTAATGTATATCATGGTTGAGCAAGAAGCAACCTACTGTGGCCACTTCGAGTTGTGAGGCTGAGTACAAGGCAGTCTTCACAGCTACGGTTGAGTGTGTATGGCTGAGACGTCTTATGGCTGATTTGGGTGTTGGACAGGACACTGCCAACACTATCTACACTGACAGTCAGAGCGCATTGGCAGTTGCGAGGAACCCAGTTTTTCATGCTCGCACAAAGCACATTGAGGTGCATTACCACTATGTCAAGGAGAGGCTCTCAGTAGGAGAGATCAGCTTGGCTTATGTGCCAACACAGGACAACCTTGCAGATCTTTTCACAAAGGCATTGTCTCGTGAGAAGCTTGAAGCTTTCTGCAAAGCTTTGGGCTTACTCCCCTTTGTGGACTGATCCTGTCCTCAGGGCATGGCACTTCCCTTTACTCATGTGCCAGCTCTCGTTCACCGCATCACTCCAGGGGGGATTTGTTACCATATACATGTGGTAGTGATGTGTGTGAACACACTAGGACCGCCGGGGCATTTTTTCCCTCTTTAGGAGGTTTTTTCCCCCGTGCATTGTATATACGCCCATCACTCTAGGGCTATCTATCTTTCCATTGCACACTAAGTAACACACTCTCTATTGTGTGCCTTGAGCTTCCTTTGTCTTCTCCAAGCTGTGTGTGTTTCTCTGTAACCCTAATTCCAACAGTTCGGGATCTGCAAGTTGGCTCCGTTCTTCAGAGGATTGACACGCCAGCAGTTTGTGATAATCCGTAGAATGCAATTGTCAGTGAGCTCTCTTCATAGCCGTTGAGTAAACTGTAAAGGGCGGTACAAAATCTACTACCTGTTTATCCCATAGAGTATTGAAGGAAGAGAGAGAGAGAGAGAGAGAGAGAGAGAGAGAGAACACTTGCATCCGGCGGCTAGAATGCCATGCGCAATGTAGACAGACAGCCTGTTGGCCTCGAAGTCTGGCGTTCGTTGCGGTATTTCTTTACTTGATTGAAAAGGGAATCCTTGAGTAATCTTTACAAGCTGTCCAAACCTATTTAGAGCTGTAATTTCAGATTCTAGCCCAATTTCGACAACATAATGACGCTATAATCCATATAGGCTGAAAAGACAAGTTGGGGGTGACTTCCCGTGCAAAGTAGGAGCTTTCTGAGGGCTCACGAGAAAATTCAGAGCGTTGTTTTTCATTGTTTCAGCCTCTTAACAGGTGCCCAAACTCCTATAAAAGAAGACTCTAGCTTCCCCAAAGCTTTTGTGATGTTTAGACGCACTTTCGGAGTGAAACCCTAAACCTGCAATTTTACACAGCAAGCTGTAATTCTCTGTTTAGGGTTGGTATGGACAGAGCGAACACCTCCCACACACAATAAGACACTTGCCCTTTGATTTGGATGAGTTTCCACACGAGAAAACTCTCGAAATTCATAATTCTTCGTGCTGCGTACCTGTGGGGGATTAGCAATTCGTTAATCTTGTTCCTGTTCTTGTTCAAAAGGCTCTTGCCTTGGCAAATGCTCATAAATCCACACAACTATGCATGATCAACTGAGAAACCCATCTAGTGGGGCATTACAATCTGAATGTGTGGGGTAGATAGTTGTGCAAGAGCAAATCATCGCACCACATAAGATAAGGGAGAAGGCAAGCTTTCCATTGAAGCTGTGAACCTGAAAATCCACTCACAAATGAGTAAAAACAGCCCACTCTCTCTATTGGGCGCCCCCAAGCTAGGCTTTTGGAGAGGTGAGTTGTCAAGCAGGTGGCTCTCCTTCAGCCATGTGTCCATTGTGCCCCTTACCGTTCAATTTCCTAAACCCTCCCAACTTGGGAGGGACTTGCCAAGTGGCCAAAATTCCATTTAGGCGCACAGAAGCTTCCATACTCATCAGAATTCAGTGCTAACTAGCTTGACCAGTCCCCGACTGACAAACCTAGATTCCCGATGTAAGAAACTCGTTGGGCTGCAACCACTTCACACTGGCCATGCAATGTCCACTTGCACCTTTTCAAGGGTTCCGGGGGCAAACAAATAAAAATATGTAGTACATATTTAAAGAAGGCAACACGAAAATACACCTACCCACTCCAGTATACTCTCGCAGGGCTATGGTAACAAGAGAGAAGGATGAGCACACTGCAAGTACATGCTTAGGGCTTAATCTTTAGCCAAATGTAAGTTAATAGGTAAATAGGGGAAATCAAGCTCTCTCTTAGATAAAGACTTCATCCTTCATATCCAAGAGCCTTCGCACTCTAGTCAAACCACCTACACCCAAGGGATTTACTCTCTCTAGAAACACTCTCGCCTTCATGCATGGGGAACACAAGTGGGCATAGTGCCCCACCTTCCCATTTATGTGTTTGTAAACATGTTCCCCTTTGTGATAATGAGAAATCTGTATGGAGAGGACATGAACCCATCTTGTCTCAGCTATGGGAGCCGGGGCCGACCCAGTCCTTCCCTCTCTCTTGTTTCTTAAGCTCTGTTACTACATTCAGGTCACATTTTTGTGCCCTTCCTGGCTTGAGAGTGCGTTTTACAAGAACAGGTGGGTGGCGGGCAGATGGTTGCTAGGTGAGGGGGTGACACATTGGTTGCCTACAAGCCTGTGCATGCTTGAGGGTGGGCGATGGTGCAGCAGAGGCACTTGCAAGGGACGCCGAAGCCATTAAGCATTGTCTCCATTGCTTGGGTAGGGAGTCGTGTGTCTTCAAGAGAATGTATTGTTAGGAGCTCTCAAGCAGGCTTATAGAGGTTTAATCCATGAGTTGAAATGCAGATTGGCTTGCTATCAATCTAGTAGGAGACAAACTTCGAGATTGTGCCCTTCTACGAAGGTGGATTTTCTAATTATCAATCAGATGCCTAGCAGGCTCTTTCGTCTCTTCAAGGCCCCTTGAAGATCACAGGACTTGAAGCTGGTTGAGGACATCTTTCACAGCTATTTAGGGACGAAAAAAATGTTGAAGTAGAAACAAGCTGAGAAGAGACCTTTCAGTTTATCGAATCGAATTCCGTTGGACTCAACACAACTTACATAAGGACACGCTAATAGCATTGGCTAATCAAAGGAGGCTGGCTGCAGCACAAGGGGTACCGAAAAGGGAAAATAGCACCTTCGTAACAAAGAACCCTTTGTTAGGAGAAGCGGGAGTACACAATCGAGGCATTCGTAGGTCGTTTGGGGGTCTCTGCTCAGGCTTGCTTTAGCATTAGCAGCCTCAGTTGAGAAGGGATTTCTAATGATGTAACTTGCTGGGTGAAAAAAACGCCTTTTCCTTCAACGACAAGAAGTTTACTGAGGCAATAGCGAGCTAAAAACTAGACGCTGTAAACCAAAGTTTAAAAAGGCATATTCTCCTGTTACCTTGAATGTGATAAATGCAAGGCCCTTAAACTTTTGGGTATCGGCAAACTTCATGCAATGTACATTATCAATGGCTCCACATTCCTCAAAAAGTTCTAAAATGTCAGCCTCAGTTGTGTCGTACGGCATTCCTCCAGCACAAACTGTTTTATTGTCATAATCACCTTCGCATCTGTCGAAAAAAAAATTGGAAAACCCTTTTTTAATTCTTTCAAGGTAAAATAAAAAGAAAAAAGGAAAAAGGACATGAGCTTAAAAGGTGAGAAAACTGCACTTTCAGAGTTTCAACCTTACATTTAAAAGAAAAGCCTGTGCTGACTGAGTGGACTGAACAAAAGAAAGACTTGCACAAACACAAAGAATCAAAAGTGTACAAAAGCATGAAAACATGCACTATACATCAAACACGCTGTTGTTACTGACATAATGTGAAATCAATTTTATAGCTCATTTTGTATTTCTTTCGATGTATGGAGGTGGATGATATAATGTACATAATAGTGTGACGTGTTTGAAAGCGGTTGATTTACCACGGAGTCATACCTGGATGCGACACCATTGGCCTTCTCAGACTCTTAATAATCCTTATTATATTTTGAGAGTGTGAATCAGTCAGATGGATTATGTTATAGCACCCATCTCGCCTAGGAATTTTTGACACGCACGGTCGATCCCTATATGTGGTAACACACGTGAACTGCTTCAAGAAGCCATCAAAAGTGGAAATATAATGGGGTCCCAGAATAATTTTCTCCCTCTAAAATAAAGGTCATCTTTAGGGTTGAAAATTGCCAAAAGTAGCAATAAAATGGCTAAAAGTCATACTTTGGGTCAAAAACGGTTACAAATGCCACATTAATCATCGTGCCATGGTTGAATGCAAAGGGGTGCTTGCTTATAGCTGAATATCCCCATTTTCCTTCTCGTTCATGGACTAGTCTCAGGGTTTCTCTATAGTGCAAAAAGTGCAGTCCCGTCTTGCTTCCTTGTTGCTTTTGAGTGTGTGAGGGTGTCATTTAGGGTTTTCTCTTCTCAAATTAGTGTGTGGACTTGTGTATGGAAGAGCTAAAGCTTCTAGGAATGTGTGTTTATGGAGAATTGAGGGAGGAAGCTACGGTTTAAACTAGTGTTGTATCTATGCAATTCAAGGCGAGGCCATATGAAATAGTGAAAGATAATTGAATTTGGAGTTAATTGTGTGCTTGAGTGTGAGTGGAGCCTCCATGGTTGAATTGATGTACATTGTGTTTCTTGCTTGCATTAGTTGGCTTGCAATTTCATTTGAGTCACGAACTCACGGTCAAAGGCTCGATGCCTTCTTGGAAGTACCGTGAACTTCTGAACACACTTTTTCATAAGAAACAAGCCAATGTGAGAGTTCAAGGGTTTGATAAAACATCTTGCAAACTAAGAATGATCAACAAACACAACAAGGGGTACACTTTGAAGCCACTACAAAGAAAATGTTTCACGCATTTGCTCTATTTATGCAACAGTAACAAGCTATTTAAAGGAGGGAAGTGTCTACCACAAACACTCTTCGTTCTATTGTGGGCAAAGTGGATCAATTTGATGGAAACAATGTCTCAAAGTACCTCCAACACTATATAAATGAGATGGAGCTAAATATGGTGCCTGCAACTGAAACAGCAATGAGTTTTAAGCTTGAGCGTTGTTTTGGTTCTAGAGATCAAAGCGTATAAGAGAATAAGGATGCTATCTCTAAAGCAAGTGTACTCCAAGGCAAATCAGAGCATGTTGAAATTAACTATCTCACACTCAAGCACACAATTAACTGCAAATTCAAGCTATCTCTAAAGCAAGAGTACTTCAAGGCAGGTCCAAAGTGGGTTACACAGAGTACATTTTTGGAATGGATTGTTTGGCTAAAAGGACTATCTCATGTGGAGTTACTAGGGGAGTTTGAGGGACGCTGCGTTCAATTTTCTGAACAAAATAGATTACTTTGGATGCATAGAAGATAGATATTTTTATAAGCTGAGAATAAAGAACTTCAAGAACTTGGGTCTACTTTTAAAGACGATAGGGCTTGAAGACCAAGTGGAAGGGGGTTGAGGATGCAGTTTTATTACTTGCCAAAAGACAATGTCAAAGAGATAAGATGGCAGTAAACAAGCTACTCGTGACTCTCCCACACCTGATAATTCAATTCAATAAGCCAAATGAGTTTGTCAAAGGGATGCGTAAATTGAAGCTCAAAGTAGCGAGGTCGAAAACAAAGGGGCAACCATTGAGGCAACGATTTCATAGTAAAGAAGGCTTCTTGCATAGACGTATATTGTGCCATAGCACCAATCATGGTAGGAGGGTTTGTAATAGCTTCAAAGATGCTTTGAAGAGGGAGCTTGTCTTCTTCAAGGATGGTAGAAGTGGAGTTAATACAGAAAGGAAAGGTTACTAAAGAATTGCCACATCAAGCTAGTGACGGCATACACTAGACGACACGTTGGGATGATCCCGATTCCTATGGACTCCTTGTCAATGAATGCAAATCTTTCCAAATGTGAAAAACAATGAAGCATTTGTAGAAGAGAAATGCAGGTATTAAAAAGAGGAACAAGGACCTTCAAAGAGGGTTACTAGAAGTGGAGGAAGAAACGATTCAATGCCTTCTCGAGAGCTTCACCACAAGGGTCACCAGGAAGTGTATTTTCCCGTTGCTTTCGTTAAATATGTACTACATATTTTTATTTATTTTATTTTTGCTTGTTATCCCCGAAATCCTTGAAAAGGTGCAAGTGCACATTGCATGGCTAATGTGAAACGGCTGCAACCAAACGGGTTTCTCACATTGGGAATCTAGATCAGTTCGTCCGGGACTGATCAAGCCAATTAGCACTAAATTTCGATGAGTATGGACTTTTGTGCGCCTAAATGGAATTTCGATCACTCTGCAAGTCACTGACAGCTTTATAAGTTGGGAGGGGATAGGAAATTGAACCATAAGGGACATAGTGGACACATGGCTAAAGGAGAGCCACCTGTTGGTCAACACACACTTCAGAAGTTCTCTTTCACCTGCAGGCGCCAAATATGAGAGTGGAGGTTGCACTTTTAGTTTTGTAAGTGGATTTTCAGATTTGAAGCTTTAATGGAAAGCTTGCCTTCTTCCCTTGTCTCATGTAGCACGATGATTCCGCTGTCATGCATCACTCTCCCCCTAACAAATATGGTAATGTGAAACAAGCGCAGGGAGTGGATCTCCAGGCTATACAGACGGCCTACAGACACGCGTCGGACGAACCACCCGTGTCACAATTGTGACTATGTTAAGAGTATTACATCTACTCCTAGTTGCAGATATGCGAAGTGCCATGCCAAGGAGGACCCCTGCGCTTGGATGGTCACACCCCTTCGCCCAAAAGACGTGTCTCTTCGCCAAAAGCCACACTCCTTCGACGATTGGTCACACCCCTACGCTCTACGGGTGCAACTCTTCGCCCAATGGTTGCAGCTCTTCGCCGAAAGGATGTGTCTTTACGTCTAAAGTCATGTCTCTTCACCAAGAGACATGTCTTTTCATTTGTGTCTCTTCGTCTCCTATATAAGGAGCCCTTGTATCACACATTCAATCAATTAACACAAAGTCTTCTAAGTCTTGTTTCTGAGTTTAGTTCAAGTTTCTTAGGTCTTAATCATGAGTTTAAGTACTTAATTAAGAATTAGTACCTAGAATCCTTATAGTGGTATCAGAGCAATTTTTTTTCCCCAGACCCGAAGGTTGTGAGCCTCTCACCTCGCCGCTACACTCTACCCCTACTAGGAGTTGCATGGAAGCAAAAGAAAGGTGGTACGCATGTGCATGCGCGCATGAGGTAACTTGAATTTTCCTTACTTCAGTGCAAAACAATAAAAGACAGAAGAACTGTGTGTGTGCACGCACCTACCCGTGAATGGTGATGTTGGTGGTGGCCCTCCTGTTGCCCCTTCGTGTTCAGACCCTTTCCCAATGGCATGCCCCTTCGTGCTCGCACCCCTTGGCCTCTTCGCGATGCAATCTCGCACCCCTTGGCGCACGACATGCGGGCATACGTGCCTCTTCAACCAGGCTTCAGCCTTGCGTGCCTCTTCGACCAGCCTTCAGCCTTGCGTTTTTTCACCAAACGTTGTCTTCATGCGTGCGCTGGCTGCTCTTCGTAAGCATTTTAACGCCAGTACCTTAAGCCAGCAGCGCAAGCCTTTTTTTATTAAAACCCCAAAGTGGCTGCCCAACATGGCCGGACACTCACATTAATTAAAAGGACCACTCAACTTATGGTTTGAATGATAAATTATAAAAACTCACGCTGCTCTTGCTTGAGTACGCAAAGGAAAAAAAACCAACGAGCCCTCCTCCTGTAGTGTGCGCAAGCCAGCCCAGAGCGAAAATCTGTCCCTCCCTTCATACACAAATCAGTCCCCTTTTTTAATGCTGGACAAATTCTTCAAGGCGACGACAATATTTTTACAGAGATCCGATACAGTTTTCTCTCCCGGAGTACCTGTTGCTAAATTGGCTTTATCTGACATAAAAATAATTCTAAATGAATTATTGGATTTATAAGTGAGAGGGTTTTTGTTACCATATACATGTGGTAGTGATGTATGTGAACACACTAGGACCGCCGGGGCACTTTCCCTCTTTAGGAGGTTTTTCCCCCCGAGCATTGTATATACGCCCATCACTCTAGGGCTATCTATCTTTCCATTCCACACTAAGAAACACACTCTCTATTGTGTGCCTTGAGCTTCCTTCGTCTTCTCCAAGCTCTGTGCCTTTCTCTGCAACCCTAATTCCAACAATTGGTATCAGAGCAGGTTACGTCCTCCCGGGCTTAGTCGCTAGCTGCTCCAGCACACGCCTCCTCACTTTCTCCAATTACAGTGAGGTTTGGCGAGCGTTTGCATGTCGACAAATATTTTGGGGGAGCTCGTAGAGCCTAGTCTGCTCAAATTTCTGATTCGGTGTCACCAGGAGGTGTATTTTTCATGTTTCCTTCCGTAAATAAGTATTAGATATATTTATTTTATTTTTTTACTTGTTTGTCTCGGAACCCTTGAAAAGGTGCAAGTGGACATTGCATGGCCAGTGTGAAACGGCTGCAGCCAAATGGGTTTCTCACATCGGGGATCTAGGCTAGTCAAACAGGGACTGCTCGGGCTAGTTAACACTGAATTCTGATGAGTATGGAAGCCTGTGTACGCCAAACTGGAATTTGGGCCACTCGTCAAGTCACTGACAACTTTATAAGTTGAAAGGGGCCAGTAAAATAACCCACATTGTAGATGTTGTTCAAATGGTAGTCTTCAATGATGGTCAGAAGATCGATAGGGACGCCATGGAAGCATCTCCTAAAATTTAGGGAAGTGCTATTTTTGACCGGAAAATGTGTTCGCGTCATTAGCTGTGGAATGACAAGGGGAACATTTTATTGCTCTGCTGCCCAAGTCAACTGGCGCACCAGTTGAGATATTTTTAGCAGGGAAAGCCCAAACTCGGAAACTGGGCGACGTGTCAGCCTGTGAGCGATTCTGCCACTCTGGGAGGCAAAAACGAGCTGCATATCAACAAAGGGGGCGCCATTTTCAGCCTCAGGTGGATTGTAGCAGGTACAGAAGCTATGGAATGCTTACATTGCCCTCTATGCACAGTATGGTGACGGGAGTGATGCCCCGCACGCTACATACTGCTCTCTTTCTCCCCTACGTACAGTATGTTATGCCCCACTAGTGGGCTTCTCATTTGACCTATGTACAGTTCTGGGGGTTTATGCGCGTTTGCCAAGGCAAGAGCCTTCTGAACAGGAACCGGATTAGCTAATTGCTAATCCCCCACAGGTATGCACAGTTCCATCACGAAAGATTGCGAGTTTGGAGAGTTTTCTCGCGTGAAAACTCGTCCAATTCACAAGGGAACTGTCCCATTGCGTGCGGGAGCCCTTGGGACACGCGTAGGCGTGTTCGCTCCGCTAAAAACGATCCGAAACAAGGAATTACAGCCTGCTGTGTTTTTCTGCCGGTTTAGGGTTTCGCACCTAAACTACAAGGGAACATCGGGGGAGCCTCGTGAGAGCCTTGGGATGCGTGTACAGGCTTTTGGGCTCCCGGCACTGAAAAACAGAGAATTACAGCCCACTGAATTTCTGTGACAGCTCACCAGAAAGCTTCCAGATATCGAGGGAATCCGTCCTAGATAGGTGTTTTTGACCTACAGGGGTTTTTGCGCCGTTGTGCTGTCGAAATCCGATCGAAAACCTGCGTTTTCAGCCCTCGCCAGGTTTGGACAGCTTTGTGAAAGCTTGTGCTAAGTGGTCAGATCGTCTACCTTAATTTGAATAAAGAAATACCGAAAGGGGCGCCAGTCTTTGGGGCCTACAGGGTGTCGGTCTCGTGTGCGCAATGACATTCTAGTCGCTGGACGCAACTGTGTTCTCTTCCCTTCTCAGTGCTCTGTGTAAAGTTAACAGGTAATTGAAATAGTACCGCCCTCTACGTTGTACGGGCCGGTTATATGGTTCCATCGACGGGATAGTCACTTTTTCTTCAAAAAGTGCAGCGTGGATTGTTGTGGGTGAAAGCAACACAGAGCTTGTCGATATGGCAGAGAAGAGAGACCAAGTACCTGAAGAGGGATCTTCCTCACATGGCACAGAGAAAATTCCTTCAACTCTTCAAGAAGAGGACAGGTTGTTTAGAACTCAACTGCGTTGTTGCATGGACATGTTTCAGCAGTTGGCTAACAACCCAAGGATGCAGGAATTCTTACAGGCTCCGACACAGGTTTTTCAGCCTCCTACACAGGGCATGACTGAGTCGTTGCAAGAAAAGGAGATTTCCAATGCGCAGAGGACTCATGATGCTCGAGGGAAAGCCCATGTGGTTGAGCAACTAGGGGTGTCCAATGATCCAAAGCAACTTGCTTTAGCTGGACAGGAACCGTTTGTGAATGGTCAAGGGAGCAATGAACAGGCTATGCGTCAGACCCTTCCATTACCTAATACTTATCCTGGTTATTTTGGAGGTGGTTCTGTGTTTCAAGCTATGGCTCGACCTTCCACAGGTTATATGCCAGGGAATGTGTTCGGGACAATGCAAACAGGCATGGGTAACGCTATGTACGCGAACATGGGTGTCCAACCAGGTTTTCAGGGTGCCTATGGCCAGTTTCGAGTGCCTGGAACACAATTTGGTATGGCTGATTTTTCGCAGCCATGCGTACAAAATGCAGATATGACAGGGAAAACAGTTGATGCGAGTGCTGGAATGAACACTCATGGAGCACCACTGTTACAGGCACCTGTTTATGATAATGTGGCTCCTTTGAGTCAGCCTAAGGATTACAAGGAAGGTGGGCAAGGAGTGAAGTTTGAAACTTTCAGAGGCACTGAGGACCAATTAAAGGCTTTGACCTTGATACAGCAATTCGATGCAGCTTATGCTGGAGGCAACTTCACGGAATCTTCAAAGATACGCAAGGCTGCCACTTTCTTAAAAGGGAATGCGCTTCGTGGACCGCATTGTTGAACCAAGGTCAAGCCCCAACAACGTGGGTCCAATTCAAACAACTTTTTGCGCCTGCATGGTTGACAAACACTTTTGAAGTGGATGTAATGACGGAATGGCACGAGTTGAATGCTAAACAGTGTGCGGATCTGGAAGAGTACAATAAACAGTGTGCGGATCTGGAATGCTAGACAGTGTGCGGATCTGGAAGAGGACAATAAACGGTTTTGGACGCACTGTTGCCAGTCACCTCTTACAGGTTTGTGCCTTTGTCAGAACAAATTGAGAAGTACTATTGCGGATTGCGCAAGAAAATCAGGGACTACTGCACAAAGACTACTGTCATGAATATGTTTCAATTGATAGAGAATGCAAGAGTGGCCACCAATCTGTCGAAGGGAGATTCCGATGGATTTAATAGCCACAAGAAAGGAGCCCAGGGCAAACAGTTTTCAACCAAGGGCAATGTTGCAGCAAAGCCTTCTGAGTCTCCTACAAGGAAGCCCTCCACTCAAGAAGCTGATACGTCCAAGAAGCAATCTAAATCTTCTTCGGAACGAGGACAAGGACAAAAAAGGCATTTCTCTGGCAAAACTTTTGAAGAAAGGAAAGCTCTTAGGGAGGCCAAGAAATGCTACATTTGTGAACAAGAAGGACACTTTGCAAATGAGTGCCCACAGAAGAAGTCACAGGATAAGGATGACAAGTCAGACCATAAAGGGAAGAAGCCAAAGACCAGTGCAGGACTTGTTCCAGATTTGGTTGGAGATCAGCCAAACACAGATGCCACGGAGCTGTGCAGAGCTTGGGGCAAAGTTAGAGACCAGACAGTGCTGGTTTTCTTTGATCCAGGAGCCCGTGCAAATTTCATATCACCAGCATTGGCATCAAAGTTGGGCATTCGTGCAGAGGATATGGGTATGACAGGCGAAGCAGGTTTGGCATGCCCGGGACATTCAGAGCCTGTTACTCCCATTCTGGGAAAGCTTCGTTTGCACATTCAGAGCTATGTGGATGCGGAAGAATTTCATATTATGCCGCTTGAGGGCTGTGATGTGTTATTGGGTATCCCATGGTGTTACAGGTTGCATGCTATGGTGGATACTTACAACAAAAAGATTACCCTTGTACATAGAGGAAAGACTCGTGTCCTTGATGTAAAGCTTAGAGGCGAGTCTGTTCCAGTTGTTTCTGCTTCTGCTATTTCATCTGTAATAAAGAATCATCTTTCTGCGTACTTGATCTTTGCAAAAGAAGTACCTCAACTTGTATCTAATTTGTCTACCTTAGATAAAGACAGGTCAACTTTTTTGAGTGGTTTCAGTGATTGTTTTTCGGACTCTTTGCCAGGGGAGTTACCTCCTGAGAGACCTGAGGATCATACTATAGATCTTGTGCCAGGTTCTAGTCCACCGAATGGACCACCATACAGGGTTAGTGCAGCCTAGCAGAAAGAGATTATGGGTCAGGTCAACGAGCTTTTAGAGAAGGGGCTGATTCAACCCAGTTCATCCCCTTTTTGTTCGCCTGTACTCTTAGTGCAGAAGAAGGATGGTTCATGGCGCATGTGCATTGACTATCGCGCCTTGAATAAGAATACCATCAAGAACAGGTTCCCCATACCGAGGATAGATGACATTCTTGATCGGCTTGAGGGAGCGTCATTGTTTACAAGAATAGACCTAAAGAGCGAGTATCCTCAGATACGCATTAGACCAGAAGATGTCCATAAGACTGCGTTCAGGACAACATTTGGTCTCTATGAGTTTCTTGTCATGCCATTTGGTCTCACAAATGCTCCTGCCACATTTAAAAGAATGATGGACAGAATTTTTAGACCACATAGAAACTTCGTGGGTACCTTCTTTGATGACATGATTGTCTACTCAAAGTCTGAAGAGGAGCATAGGGATCACTTGACCGCAGTTTTCAATGAGCTACGCAAGAATAGGCTACTCATCAATGCGAAGAAAAGTGAGTTCTTTTTGCAAGAAATTCACTTCCTTGGGCACATTGTTTCAAAGGATGGGGTACGCATGGATCCTGCTACAGTGGAAGCAATTAGGTCATGGCCAGACTTGAAGTCCGTACATGACATTCGAACCTTTCTAGGCTTTTGTTCCTATTACAGGAGGTTCATCCGAAATTTTGCTGAGATTGCTTCTCCACTCCATGCAATGCAAAGAAAAGGAGTTACTTTCAAGTGGACAGCCAAGGAAATTTTAGCGTTCAAACACTTGAAAGAGAAGCTGACTTCAGATCCGGTAATTATTTTACCAGATCTTTCTAAACCTTTTGTGGTTCAATGTGATGCGTGTGGCCATAGTCTTGGTGCAGTTCTAATGCAGAATGGCTGAGTAGTCGCATATGAGAGCAGAATTCTTTTGAAGACTGAAAGGAACTTGCAAATCTATGAGAAAGAATTGCTGGCAGTAATTCATGCTCTCACTAGTTGGAAACACTATTTGCTAGGGGCTGATTTTGTTGTCCAAACGGATCATCAAACCTTGCGATATTTTCTTACACAGACGAAGTTGTCTGAGAAGCACATGCGATGGGCAAACATCTTGTCAATGTTCCATTTTCAGATTGTGCATGTGCAAGGGAAAAAGAACGTGGTGGCTGATGCGTTGTCACGAAAGCCCCAAATTTCAGCAGTGTCAATTCCGTACCATTGTGAACTAGACGAAATGAAGACACAATATGTTGAAGATTCAGATTTTGCAAGGATCTATGACCAGCGTGTTGAAAGGCAACATCATGAGCACTATATGCTTAAGAATGACTTTCTCATGATGCATGGAAAGTTGCGTTACTAAACAGTTACGGCCAAAGATTTTGATGGAAAGTCATGCTCCACCTTATGCTGGGCATCGTGGAATTGATGCGACAGTGAAAGGGGTTGAGGCATTCTTCTATTGGCCAGCTTTGCGTCAAGATGTTGACACATTTGTAAGATCATGCTTAGTATGCCAAAAAGTCAAATTTGACAGACAAAAGCAACCGGGATTGTTGCAGCCATTGCCTATCCCTGATAGGCCATGAGAAAGTATAGCAATGGACTTTATCTTTGATCTTCCAAGGACGCAAACAGGAAATGATGGGATTTGGACTATCATTTGTAGGTTCAATAACCAGGCCCATTTCATTCCTGTTAGGAAGAAGATAAATCCAGAACACATGGTCAAGATATTCATGAGCAATATCTTTAAATATCATGGGATGCCTCAGTCAATTGTCAGTGACAGGGATCCACGTATGACGAGTCTTTTCTGGAAGGCATTGTTTGAGAACATGGGCACTACGCTCAAGTTCTCTTCTTCGTTTAATCCGCAACCTGATGGACACTCAGAAGAGGCAAATTCTACTGTCTTGGACCTACTCAAATGTTATGTCTCAGACCACAAGGCAACTTGGGAACACCATCTCCCATTGGTTGAATATGCTTACAATAACACTGTGCATACGTCAACAGGTAAGGCACCATTTGAGATAGTGGAAGGAGGAAAGAAAGTCCCGCCCATTTTGCAGACCAAGGACAAGATATTTGAGACAAACAAGTATCTGCAAGATATGGATGAAACATACAAGAAGATAAAGATTGCTCTTGAGAAGACTCAGGCTAAGCAAAAGAAAGCTGTTGATCGTCACCGTCGTGAACTTGTATTTTCACTTGGTGATTGGGTACTTTTGCGCTTTGAAAAGGCCAGGTTAAGGAAAAGGAAAGGCAAGGAACGCTTGTTTCCTAAGCTCATATGCGATATTATGGTCCTTTTCAGATTTCAGAAAAGATCAGCAATGTAGCTTACAGGTTAAAGCTACCAGAAGGCTGGAAAATACATAATTCTTTTCATGTCAGCCTTCTAAGGCCCTTTGTTGGTGATGTGCCAGAGAATATGCTTGATGAGGAACAACCCGAAGTGGAAGAATTGGATGAAATCCTTGTTCCTGAACAAATATTGGCACATAAAGAAAGAAAGGTTAGAGGAAAAGTTGCAAGACTCTATTTGGTGAAGTTCAAGAACTATCCATCGTTAGATGCCAAATGGATGGAAGAGTCTGAATTGGTTGATTCACCTCAGCTATTGCAATTGTATCTTGAAGCCTTTCAGATGGAACCCACAGTGACTTGATGCAGCCTTTTTGGAGCAAGGCAAGAGCATGGTTCATGATGCTCACGAGAGTAGTTAAGCAATTGTATCTACTCTTTCCATACAGAATTTAGCTAGAGAAGTTTGTGCTCAAGAGTACACTAGAAGACTTCTATGCTTGATATATGTGTCGTAGCCAGGTTGGTGGGATTGTTTAATCGTCCAATGCTACATTTCCGGAAGCATGTATATCTTGGATTCCCATCATAGAATATATGTGATATCAGGAGATATCCGCATGTATTATTGGCATGCAAGCGAGGTCGCTTGCAGTATTTCAAGGGTGGGGTGTGTCACCAGGAGGTGTATTTTTCCTGTTTCCTTCCGTAAATAAGTATTAGATATATTTATTTTATTTTTTTACTTGTTTGTCCCGGAACCCTTGAAAAGGTGCAAGTGGACATTGCATGGCCAGTGTGAAACGGCTACAACCAAATGGGTTTCTCACATCGGGGATCTACGCCGGTCAGACAGGGACTGCCCGGGCCAGTTAGCACTGAATTCTTATGAGTATGGAAGCTCGTGTGCGCCAAACTGGAATTTGGGCCACTCGTCAAGTCACTGACAACTTTATAAGTTGAAAGGGGCCAGTAAATTAACCCACATTGTAGATGTTGGTCAAATGGTAGTCTTCAATGATGGTCAGGAGACCGATAGGGACGCCATGGAAGCATCTCCTAAAATTTAGGGAACTGCTATTTTTGACCGGAAAATGTGTTCGCGTCATTAGCTCTGGAATGACAAGGGGAACATTTTATTGCTCTGCTGCCCAAGTCAACTGGCGCACCAGTTGAGATATTTTTAGCAGGGAAAGCCCAAACTCGGAAACTGGGCGACGTGTCAGCCTGTGAGCGATTCTGCCACTCTGGGAGGCAAAAACGAGCTGCATATCAACAAAGGGGGCGCCATTTTCAGCCTCAGGTGGATTGTAGCAGGTACAGAAGCTATGGAATGCTTACATTGCCCTCTATGCACAGTATGGTGACGGGAGTGATGCCCCGCACGCTACATACTGCTCTCTTTCTCCCCTATGTACAGTATGTTATGCCCCACTAGTGGGCTTCTCATTTGACCTATGTACAGTTATGGGGGTTTATGCGCGTTTGCCAAGGCAAGAGCCTTCTGAACAGGAACCGGATTAGCTAATTGCTAATCCCCCACAGGTACGCACAGTTCCATCACGAAAGATTGCGAGTTTGGAGAGTTTTCTCGCGTGAAAACTCGTCCAATTCACAGGGGAACTGTCCCATTGCGTGCGGGAGCCCTTGGGACACGCGTAGGCGTGTTTGCTCCGCTAAAAACGATCCGAAACAAGGAATTACAGCCTGCTGTGTTTTTCTGCCGGTTTAGGGTTTCGCACCTAAACTACAAGGGAACATCGGGGGAGCCTTGTGAGAGCCTTGGGATGTGTGTACAGGCTTTTGGGCTCCCGGCACTGAAAAATAGAGAATTACAGCCCACTGAATTTCTGTGACAGCTCACCAGAAAGCTTCCAGATATCGAGGGAATCCGTCCTAGACAGGTGTTTTTGACCTACAGGGGTTTTTGCGCCGTTATGCTGTCGAAATCCGGTCGAAAACTTGCGTTTTCAGCCCTCGCCAGGTTTGGACAGCTTTGTGAAAGCTTGGGCTAAGTGGTCAGATCGTCTACCTTAATTTGAATAAAGAAATACCGAAAGGGGCGCCAGTCTTTGGGGCCTACAGGGTGTCGGTCTCGTGTGCGCAGTGACATTGTAGTCGCTGGACGCAACTGTGTTCTCTTCCCTTCTCAGTGCTCTGTGTAAAGTTAACAGGTAATTGAAATAGTACCGTCCTCTACGTTGTACGGGACGGTTATATTTGGGCTCATTTCTGCCTCCGTTTCCACTACAGGCAGGTCTGCACAGGAAATTTCGTCATTTTGTGCAGAGTTTCTGTCAGTGCCGATTTCTGCATAACAGGTGCCTTACAGTCTTCTACGGTTTGTGCTATATAGCACGTGTTGTTCCCACTCCGTTTCTCCTATTTTCGAGCAGTTTTCACATCAGGTGCAGCATTTACCATGGCTGACAACACTAACACAGATGTGTTCAAGATGTTTGCTGCTGAGGACAGGTTGGATGGGGACAATTACCCTATGTGGGCTTATATGATGCAACACATTTTTGTGTCAAAGGGCGTCTAGAATATTGTATAGGGCATTGATGTACGTCCTGGTTCTGAGGATGCAGGCGATGTTGAGGATGTTGCAGGTTTTGCTACAAGGATTGCTGCTATTAGAGTTGTTTTGCCTACGACAGAACAAGTTCGTTGGGATGTAAAGGATACGCAAGCTCATGCATTGATTGCGTTGTCTGTGAAGCGCACCATTGTTCCTCACATCCGTTCAGCAAAATCTGCAAAACAGGCTTGGGATATTTTGGCTGATCTTTATGCAAGTCGCAATGAGGCTAAAATTGCTTTGCTGCGTAAAGAGCTGGAGTCGAAGGTTATGCATGAGGAAGATGATATGGACACTTTCCTTGCTAGTGTCAACAATATCAATGAGCAACTTATTTTTACAGGTGAAGTCATTTCAGACGGTTCCCTTGTGCAGACTGTTCTTGATGCCTTACCAGATCTTACTAGACTTTTGCTAGTACTTGGAGACTTATGATCCAAGAAAATCCTGAAGTTGTCAAGTTTGATGCATTATGCACATTGCTGTTGCAAGAGTCACTCTCTAGAAAAAACAAGACTATGCAGAGTGCAGTTGAACAGGCTTTTATTGCTTCTTAGAGAAAGGGTGGTAACAGCAATACAGCCACTTCTAATGGTTCTGCTGCAAGTGGAAAAAATTTTGTTCCTAATGCTTCTGCTGGCAACAATTCGTCTGGAAATTCTGGTGATAAGGGCAAAAAGAAAATGCGTTGCCATTATTGTAAAGCTAATGATCAATTGATCAAATCGTGTCCTAAGTTGAAGGCCAAAGAGGCTAAGAAGAAAGACGGTGGTTCCACTGCAAATGCTGGTTCCACTACAAATGCAGCCATTGTTGAGTCTTCTGTGAAAGGAGACCGTGTTGCTGATGTTGATGCAGAATGGGCTTTTAGCGCAGAGTGCACTTACAATCCTGTTGTCCATGATGCATGCTTGTTAGTTGCTGCAGATTCACATGTGTGGTATTTCGAAAGTGGTGCTACAAAGCACATTACCTCACATCGTGAATTGTTCACCTCTCTCGAGTCTCTTCCTCATGGGAATTCAATCACTTGTGCCAACAATGCCTCTTATCCGGTTCAGAGAGTTGGAAAGATTGTGCTTACTGCTACAAATGGCAGTTCCTTCACACTTGTTGATGCACTTTATGTACCTGGGATCAAGAAGAATCTCTTGTTTGTATCCGCACTTGCGAGACTTGAAGTCAAATTTTTGGATGACAGATGTACAGTTCATGATCTCAATTTTGGTGATCAAATTGTTGCATCTGGCCTTTTGTGCCGTGGGCTGTATAAGCTCACTTTGTATGACAAGTGTGGACAAAATTTTGCATTGCTGTTGCAGATTCAAGGGCTATTTCAGATGCAAAACTTTGGCATGTACGTTTTGGTCATATGAATTTTGCCAGGTTGCTGCGTTTGCAGAAATCTGATATGGTTGCTTCTTTGCCGCCTCTTGAAGCACCTGTCAAACATGTTTGTGAAGGCTGTATTTTGGGTAAGATGCAGCGTTCTAAGTTTCCAAAGGATGGTTTAGTTCGGACCCCATGCAGGTTGCAGGTTGCAGCTTGTGCATAGTGATGTTTGTGGGCCCATGCAAACTCCGTCCTTGGGCAATTACCTTTACTTCGTGACTTTCATTGATGATTACTCTAGGCATGCATAGGTATTTCCGCTTAAAGCGAAGTCCGAAGTTTTTATGTGCTTCAAACAATTTCTGGCTATGGCTGAAAATGTCTCGAAATGTACTATGGGCACCCTCCGTTCCGATCGAGGGGGGAATATATGTCTCATGAATTCAATGCATTTGTGGCTAATCGTGGGATAAAACACCAATATACAGTGCCTTATACACCTCAGCAAAATGGTATTGCTGTAACAAACGGAAGCGCATAACAATATAAAATACATTCGGATAAATAGGATTTATCACTTATTATTGAAGCCAGAGGATATAGAGAGAAATAGATAGAGAAAGAGAGAGAGAGAGTGAGAAGATCGACACAGTACTGGGGACAGAAGATGGGCTGGTCCCCCCTCGTAATAGTATCTTTATTACTGAGAGAAGTCTATACAAGCACTTGAACCGAACGTATTACCACGTTCGTTCTAGAATAAGACTTGATGGTTCCCGGAAGCCTCAGCTTCCGATTCCTAGGGCAAAACCCTATTCCAAAGGACTTCCGTTCCTTACTCCAATTCCTCGAGAATCAAGGTTCTCGCCTCTGGATCTCACCTTCCAGACTCAGGGCATGGCATCCCTGCAACTCTTTTCCAACTCTCTTTCCAAAGTCCTCTTCCCGCAGAACAACTCTGCTTTCCCGGACACGAAGTCCTTACTTGGGAATCCCAACTTCCGGATCACAACTTGAGAGACTACCTCTCTCCGATCCGTGGATCTACTTCCCAAACTCGGGTACGAAGCCCTTGGGCTGATCTGGCTCTAGTTCCTCAGAGCGCTTTTCTCCTGCAGAGGCTCATGCCTTCCTCAGCTCCCACTCCCTCACGAAGAGGAAGTACACCTACAATCAAATACTCAAAGATCATAACATGAAAATCGTTACCTTCAAAGTCTTGACGCTCGAAACGCAACTTGATTCTCGAAACGCAATTCCCCTGAAGAGATCTCTACATAGAAAATTCCTCTCTTCCAATCCTACACACAAAAGAGGTGTGTTCTCGGGTTCCTTCTCGTAAATCAGCCCCGTCTACGACATTTATGGGCTGAAAACAGAGAAAAACAGCAGCTTGTCGCGATGGAAACACGCTCCGTAGGCACTTCTTCGCGAGGGAACTCGCGCACTGGATCTTGACGACATCTGGTACACTTGGGGCAGCCATGGGCATCACCGGCAACGTCTTCTTTACGGCTGAAATCTGCAGCAACATCTACTCCTTGCAAAGATTGGTCCTCCCCTCTGAGTGAGGGCATGTGATGCTTTTATAGCTCCTAGCCACGGGCACGAATAGCTGCTCGTGTAGAGATCGCGGCCATTTTTATTTTATTTTTTTTGAAAATTTTTTTTTCGTTGTTCTGCCAGAAAAAGAGAGAGAAAACGATGACTGATCTATTGCCTTATTTATCAGATGGCTGCCCACTCATTAAGTGGGCAGCCGGTCACCTTTAAAAATGGTCTGAATCTGTCCAAAAACTCAAGAAAACCTTATAAGTTAAAAACAATGCTTTCATAGCACTTCCCAAGCGTCCCTGGATGCAATCACATGCACAGTTGCAATGCAGACATAGACTTCCTCGCGGGAAAGCATCTGTTTTCCCGAAAAGCAATCCCGCTTTCTCAGAAAGCATCTGTTTTTCCTCAAAGTTTCCTCTGAACCCATCTTCATTCAAGTGCTTGCCTTTCCTTGTGCACAATTCTAACACAATTCGGAATTTCCTCTCGACTATGGATATTCCCTTTCCGATGCACCCGTCACCCACCTTGTGACGCATCAGGAATACCCATCACCAAGTCACTTCCTACCGAACTTACGGTACAATCTCCTTCGCGATGCTCTATGTCACCCATCCTATGACGCATCAGAGATGTCCGTTCTCGAATGGTCGGATACTTCTTCCCGATGCTCCCTGTCACCCATCCGATGTGACGCATCAGAAGTACCCGTTCCTAGTGGCCTTACAAATATTCCCATTCACAATGCTCCCGTCATTACTTTCAACGACGCACTAGGAATACTTTGTACTCGGATGTCTCCAGTGAGAAAAACCCTCTCACTTAAAATTCCAATAATTCATTTAGAATTATTTTTCCTGTTGTTCCAAGCGAGAAAACCCTCTCACTTATAAATCCAATAATTCATTTAGAATTATCTTCTTGTCAAATAAAGCCAGTTTAGCAACAATTGCTGAGAGGAAAAACAGGTCACTTACGGAAATGGCATGATGTATGGTCAAAAGTCAAGCTTTGCCGCATTCTTTTTGGCTTGAGGCCATCATGTGTGCCACTTATGTACTAAACAGGTGTCCTACGAAAGTTTTGCAGTCTATTACTCCATATAAAGCATGGCATGATAGAAAGCCTTCTATTGAGCACATGCGTGTTTTTGGTTGTTTGGCATATGCTTTGGTGCCACAAACACAGCGCAGAAAATTGGATGATAAGGGTGTCAAATGTATTTTTGTTGGTTATAGTGTTGAAAGCAAAAGTTACAGGTTGTATCATCCGCAAACAAAACGTATTCTAGTTTCACAGGATGTAGTGTTTGTGGAAGATTCTGTTCAGCCCTTGCTGTCATGTACTAGAGATAGTAATGTAAGCTTACACGACATTTATGACACTTTGTTGCCTCTTTTCAGTGGTGGAAATACGAATGTAAGTTCCAATGAGGCAAATGTACAGCCTATGGGGGTTTCTGAAAATGTTACAGATCAGCCTATTACTGATGCAGATACACATGATGTACTTGATGAGGAAAGGGCTGAAAATGAGCAGGCTAGAGGTATGCCAAAATGGCTGGTGCACACTTTGCGTGACAGTAAATTGGATGCACCTTTGTCTAGTCGTACTCGTTCAGGCTCTCGCCATGCATCTTATGCATCAGATTGGTATGCTTTGGCTGTGTCTAGCTTACATGATGTTGAAGAGCCTCTATCTTTTGATGAAGCACAGAATTCAAAAAATTGGATGGCTGCCATGCAATCAGAATATGATGCACTTATAGAAAATGACACATGGACTTTATGTGATTTGCCTCCTGGCAAAAAGACCTTTGGTACGAAGTGGGTTTACAAGTTGAAACGCAAGCCAAATGGTGAGATCGATCGCCATAAGGCTCGACTTGTTGCAAAGGGTTATGCACACCAAAAAGGCATAGATTATGAAGATACTTTTGCTCCCACTTGTCGTATGACTACTGTGAGTTTTCTATGTGCATTGGCAGCTCATTTTGGTTGGGATGTACATCAATCAGACATTGTTACTGCTTTCTTGAATGGTGACATATTTGAGGAAGCAGTGTGATGGTGGTATTGCCTTGTGTCAGAAAAGTTACATAGAGACATTGCTATGTAAGTTTGGACTTGAGGATTGCAAACCTATTGCCACTCCCATGGAAACAGGTTTGAAGTTGAGTCTACATGATGCTGGCGATCCTGTTGATGTCACTCTTTACCAAACTGGTGTTGGCTGCCTCATTTATGTATGCAACACGAGGCCGGATATTCAGTTTGCAGTCTCACAGGTCAGTAGATTTATGCATAGCCCAGGGTCTTGGGTTCTTGAGGTTCTTGAGGTTTTCTTTCGCTTACAAATCGCGTTGGAGAAGGATCTTCTCTTCACCCGAGTTCTACTCCTTTTTGCAGGCGCACCTCTTGGCGGCCTTGCGCTCACACCAAGGTTGCTTTTTCCCACCTCACGTTGATTGGCCGGCCGCTAAGTGCACGGTCCGCTCTCATTCAGTGAAAAGAGACACAAGGGGAGGCTGGACAAGCCATTCTTTCTTGGGATTCCTATCACTCTTCAACAAAACACGATTAGGAATCGACATGCCCAAGCGAACTTGGGTTCGTGCGACCGCAACAAGCAAAAAAGAAATAGTGGTTCTTCCCTTAAGTAGTACAGAACACTTCCAAAGCTTTGATACCAATGTAAGGTGCAACGGAATGAATGTTTTATTTTCTCAAGATTAGTGATCTATATTGCTCAAGGTTCCTTTTAGTTCTTAGGGAAGGAGAGAGCCTTCCGTCTTTATGGAGAGTGCTATGATCACGAACAAAGTGAGTGGATATATGTGCGTGCAAGTGTATGAGATTGAGAGAAAGAGAGAAGAGAGATACGACACCCGAGAGTTTGTAAAACCCTCCTCCGAAGGCCCCACTCTCGTCGGCGAGAGTGGTCTACTTTTGATTGCACAAAGGTGTACAATGATGATGCAGGGACTGATGCAAACGGGGATGATTACTTTAGGGCTGATGCAAACGGGGATGATTACTTTAGGGATGACTATGCCAATGACGACGATGATTACTTTAGGGCTGAATTCGATGCTCTTCTATTTGTTGTCCACAAAGGGGTAATGGCTGAGAATCTGGACCACTTTGGGGGGCTGAAAATGACTGGTTTGAAGAGGCTCCTACAGATGACAAAAACGTTGAGGTTCTTTGCATGATTATGCTGCGTTTTTGGGCTGTTGTCGAAGGCTGGAAAACGCTGACTGTTGCAGGTCTGATGCTGCGTTTTATGGCTGAAAACGCTGCTTCCTTGCAGGTGTTGCTGGCGTTAGTAAACTCTGAAGTGGGGCTGCTGCAGGTGTGTAAAAACGCCAATGGGCTAACTTGCTGGCAATGGCTACAGGTGGGGAAAACGCCAAGGGGGGAAGAGGTATGGCGCTATGCAATGATGGGGATGGCTCACCAAGGGATGGCTTGGGGAGGTCTTGTTGAGAGAGGGAGGGAGTACCTGTTGCTTGGAAAAGCCTGTTGTGCTCCTTGCTCATCTGCCCTATTGTGCTAACTTGGGTTTGCTTATATATTAACTTACCCAATTTGCCCTACTTAGTTCCCAACAAAAGTCACTTAATAAATAAGTGAAAAATGTCAAAAATAGGAAAAATTAGGATAAAGTCACTTGAAAAATCCCCAAACTGACTCTGATGGAATCTGATGGAAATGCTTATGCTTATGCGGTGTGCAACCAGAGGATATACATCTACTCTTAGAGACTGGGCATGCACGGTCTACGAATAGACTCACAAAAGTGCCGAATCACTGCTAATCTAGACTTGACTGGATTGACTGAACCCTGATCATGCTGTAGCTTGTCCACGGACACATAGGGTTGGATGTGTCACGTGACACGGATGCTCGGATAATTTCGTCAGCACTCACATAATTCAACAGCTTGGCTTACCAACTCAGAAGACATCTCACTTATATGATGTGGAATTAGCAAATGGATCAATTTTGACTTGTGATCAGACAATTCGACAGTTGCAGTTTGAGATTCAAACTTATGCAGATCAACTGGATTTTGAAGTCATGCCTTTATCTTATTACGACATGATTCTTGGTCAGCATTGGTTATTCCAATATGATCCATCAATTAGCTTTCGAAGACATACTATCAATTTATTCAAAGATGGACAAGAATTGACTTTACATGGGCTTTCTCATGCAGAAAGAGTGATTCGCCCCACGTGTACTAGTCAAACAGCATGATACAGTGGAGTAAAAAGAGAATATGATTTCCGATGCAGATGCAAATTATTATTGATGAATTTATGAATTCATTAACTTCTCCTGAATCAATTGCTAAAGACAAAGATGATTACAAGCAAGAAGTTTTTCCAAAGTGATACTTCGTTACCAGACAAAGATAAGGACATAGTTGCAGATTCTGAGTCTGAAGACGACTATGCTTTCTTTGATTCTTTGTTGGATGATGATATGCCAATTGTAAGTCATGAAGTGACAGTTCCTAAAGATGATTCTAAAGAATTTTGGGATTCATTATTGAAAGATGATTATACTCAAGCCAAAATCCTCTCCAGTGACTCATAAAGTTGAAGTTATCCCATCTGAAGAGTACCTTGAGAAGATTTCCTCTTCCCCAAATATTTCGCAGTTACTGAAAGATTTTGAACCAGAAATCTTACATTGCATGAAGAATTTTGAAGATCAAACACTTGTTGCAATTAACCTGATTATGTCAGATTCCTCTAAAAAGTCTTTGAATAATGCAATGACATGGGATTTAGCAGTCAAAGCAAAAAGGTTTCGCAAGAAGCAAAGGTTCAAGACAAAGGTTTCCAATAACTCAAAGACTGAAGATTTTCGAAGATTCAATGCTTTTCCAAAATTCTATCAACATCAGAAGTCATTTCTTTGACACGGGCTCTCATTTTAAATGGGAGGGAATGTCATGATTGTGACTATGTTAACAGTATTACATCTACTCCTAGCTGCAGATATGCGAAGTGCCATGCCAAGGAGGACCCCTGCGCTTGGATGGTCACACCCCTTCGCCCAAAATAGTCTCTTCGCCAAAAGCCACAATCCTTCGACGATTGGTCACACCCCTACGCTCTACAGGTGCGACTCTTCGCCCACTGGTTGCAGCTCTTCGCCGAAAGGATGTGTCTACACGTCTAAAGTTATGTGTCTTCACCAAGAGACGTGTCTTTTCTCTTCGTCTCCTATATAAGGAGCCCTTTTATCACACATTCAATCAATTAATACAGAGTCTTCTAAGTCTTGTTTCTGAGTTCAATTCAAGTTTCTTAAGTCTTAATCATGAGTTTAAGTACTTAAATTAAGGATTAGTACCTAGAATCCTTACAACCCGACCATAGCCACCATCCGGCAGCTCCCCCATGCTGGGGCCAACGTCTGAGGACATAGGCGTGTCGTGACACACGAGGTTCTGTGGATCTATGTCACGACGACGATGACGACGAGGTTCTTGATGGGTCTATGTCGAAGACGGTGAAGTCGACGACAAGGTTCAACGGGTCTATGTCGAAGACGGTGAAGTCAACGATGAGGTTTTGCGGGCCCGATGATCCTTATGGGAAGCTAGGCATAGCCAAGTCAAGCGTAAGGGGTACTAATTGCTCGGGTATTGTGTCGATGACGACGCCGACGACCACGGGTCTATGGCAGAATGCTGGATCTGCCAGCATTGTTGATGGCTTGGGCCTGCAACCACGACGAGGCTAGGGGCTGAAATCTACTACGATCAAGGGGCTGAAAAACGCTGCTCTTCTCACTGAGATCGCTAATCTTGCTGGCTGCGAACACTGGTCATCATGGCTGGAAAACACTGGTCATCATGCTTGAGAAAACGCTAGGAAACTGTTGGTCCTGCAGCACTGACTGGTGCCCTGCCAATTCCCTAGGTCTTTTGGCTTCTACAAGCGCCCAAGCTTGCCCTTTATAGGTGACTTAGGCTGGGTCGAACAGGCTACAATTCAGCCCCACGACCATGCTTCTAAGTTGCTGAAAATCACTTAATAATAAATACCAAGTTAATAGGTGGTTCACATGCAGCAAAACACCTACATGAAATGACGTGGCACCTATACGGATTTCCACAAAACGCTCTAGCTCCTTTTGGAAGGCTAAGTGCTTTTAGAACTTAAATGCTTTTCATGTAAAATGCTTTTCATGTAACTGCTTTTCAAGGCCAAGGGCCTTTAAATATGTGCAGAGGGCTCAGTCTCTAGCATGCTTCAGTGCGAAGGTGCAAAGGGTGGAGTATCGGCATGTACTCAGTTGAAGCAATATAAAGAAATACCGAAAGGGGCGCCAAGGTTTGGGGCTAATACTCTCTGGGGTGGAACTCCGCCACTCCATGTTGCGTGTGCTCTCTATCTCTTTCAGTTCAGTTGTTATTGAAGTGCTAAAAGTCTGTTCAGTCTGTACTTTTTCGTTGACACATGGTGCCTGTCTTGTGACAGTAGGCACCTGAATTCAGCCCCTTCCCTCGCCAGAACGGATCTGATTTGTCCTCACCGGTCCTCCCATTCCAATCTAGTACTTCGACAACCCATTGAGCCTCTTCTGAGCCATTTCCTCGCCGCATGGAGTGCTCCCATTGCTATCCATCATCGGCGTCATCAAGATTTTAGCCCTTCATTCCTCTCACATCCGGAGTCCAAATCAACCCCAGGTCTACCCCTTAGCGGCCATCCGCAATCCCACATCGAAACGGATCCAAAGGTGCATCAAATCAGCCCCTGGAGGTGCTTAATCTTGACGAGTTACCACGGAGACATTCCCCATTCGAGTCAATAGAGTCGGCACTTGAGGTATTGCATGTGTGTACATTCCATTTACGCAATCAAAAGCAAATTCCGCATCGGCAACAGTATGGGGGGGCCTTGAGAGGGTTGTTTGGGACCCCATCGGGTCTCTCTCTCTCTCTCTCTCTCTCTCTCTCTCTCTCTCTCTCTCTCTCTCTCTCCAAGGAAATAAAAGGAACGATCATTCATGCTAAAAGCAATCATTAACACAAGGAAAGGAGTAAAGATTTATGTAAGTGTAAAAACCTAGATATTCACCATTTCAATTCCGCTACACCTGGCACTACGCTTAAGTTCTCATTTTCCTTTCATCCACAAACTCATGGACAGTGGGAAGAGGCAAATAAGTCATGGCCAGATTTGAAGTCTGTACATGACATTCGAAGCTTTCTAGGCTTACGTTCCTATTACAAGGGGTTTATCCAAAATTTTGCTGAGATTGCTTCCCCACTCCATGAACTACAAGGGAAGGGAGTTACTGTTAAGTGGACAGCTAAAGCAATTGCAGCTTTCAAACACTTGAAAGAAAAGTTGACTTCAGATTCCGTAATCATTTTGCCAGATCTTTCAAAACCTTTTATGGTTCAATGTGATGCATGTTGGCATAGCCTTGGTGTAGTTTTGATGCGAAATGGTCAAGTAGTGGCATATGAGAGCAGAATTCTTTTGAAGGCCGAAAAGAACTTCTAAGTTTATGAGAAAGAATTGTTGGCAGTACTTCAGGTCCTATGCTAAACTAGGACTGACGCTAGACTATAGCAGAAGGTTGTCCACGTGGCTCAACTCCAGTGCACACGTTGTTAGCATGCAAACGGCAAGAAAAACAAGTGCCTCTATAGCCTTGCACGACTCACACCATCGGAAGGAAGAACTATCACATCGCCGAAAACACATGTGATAAAAACCTGTAGAGATTTATGAAAAACCCTCCAAGCATGGAACACACTCGAAATTAGGAGAAACAGAGGACATCATGACAAAATCGTCTCGTGGAGATGTCCCTAGAGTATCCATAGGAAAAAAACAGATGAGAAATGAAGAAGTTATGACCACTCGAACATGGAGGTGTCCTTTCTCTTGCTCAAAAATGAGCTCTCTCTGTTCTCAGCCGACAAGGCTTCATTTGTAGGCACCTTTTAATTGGTTCAATTTTGGACTTTTTTGGGTGAAAAATGAAGTGTCAGTGACCCTTTGACTAAGGAATGGGATGGGATGGGGTTAAGTGGCCGGTGGACCAAAAGGGATGTCCAGGCGCCTGTCCAACTGAGTGTGCACTCAAAAAATGTGCCATCTCTCTCCCATGAAGCCCACTAAGCCAAGCTTCTCTCCAATTGATACAAACAATAGGGGGTCCTCCTTTGGCCTATATACCCCCCATTCTCCCCTTTTTCCTTCTCATGTGGGATTATCCCCATGACACATGGCAACCTCCTTCCCAAGGCTCCCAAACTCTTCATTTCCCCATTAATTTCCAGTTTCTCCCCCAAGCAAGAGGACTTCTCGGACAACTTTCCCCAAGGCATAACTTGATGCTCCGATCACCGAACGACACACTGTAATACACGGCTCGAAGCCCATCATCTCGGCTATCTCCGGAAATTTAAAATTTCAGCATTTCTAATCTTAGACCCTCAAGTTGGCCCAGTTGCTTTTGTCGCATGTACCTGCCGTCACTTTCTAAGTTGAGACCGGCCACTTCGGGTACTCATAACTCATGATGTACAAGTCCGATTCACAAGCTATAAGCACGACTGAAAATACTTACTAAAAACCATGTTTTGGAGACTCAAACAACTCAAAACTTCAGCACCCAAGCCTGACAAAATCACACCTTTGTACATGAATTTGTACATGGTCACTTCCAAGACTTGCAGGGCTATGTACACATATATACATGAGGCTATTGGGCAAGCCTTTTGGCATGACTTAGTGACTTAGTGAATTTTTACATGGTCGCTTCCAAGACTTGCAGGTATGTACACATATATACATGAGGCTAGTGGGCAAGCCTTTTGGCATCACTTAGTGACTTTATGCTCATCCAAAAAAGGCCTGGCATAGCTTACCAAACCCCCCTAGCTTGCTTGATCATTCATGACAAGCGGAGGTTCCTAGGGTGAACAACTGCTGCAGCTCATTCCCAAAAACCTCATTTACATTCTCAGATGTTTCCACACTGTCTTCCTCTATTGATATCATCTCATCTGTCACAATTGTCATCAAACGTGCCACATATTTCTTCAATTTGTAACCATTAACACGATATGTATGCTGTGTCGCACTCAAATCTGCTAACTGATATGTGCCATTATCAAACGTCTTGAAAATAGTAAAAGGACCTTCCCATTTGATTTGAAACTTTTTTTGAAAGGTATTGTTTAACTTACTGTTGTATCGTAACACCAGATCACCCTTCTCAATTTCCTTATCCTGTACGCATTCATTAGCCTTTAGGTGAGCCTTCTTTGTCACTTCTTCATAGTAGCTCAAAGCTAGAACTCTGTCCAATTGCAAATATTGTAGATCCAACAACCTTTTCTGTCAAGTATTTGTTTGCTCTTCATCTCCCAATGACAATAACTTGAGTGCAGGAATTTCCAATTCAATTGGCAATAAAGCTTCCTTGCCATAAACCAAGTGATAAGGAGAAAATCCTGTGCTCGTTTTGATAGCAGTTCTGTAGACCCATAATTCACATGGCAACTCTGAATCCCACGTCTTCCCATGTGTTTGGGTCATCTTTGTCAAGATCTTCACTAACTCTCCATTGAACCTTTCATTGAGACCATTGCATTGTGGATAATAAGTAGAATTGTACCTCTGCTATATATTGAGCTTCTCGCATAAGAAATCGAACAGCTCCCCTCTAAATCCTGGTCCTCTATCAAAAAGTAGCTCTAGGGGCAGACCAAACTTGCAGCATATATGCTCATAAACAAATTTCCTCATTTCTTTATTGGTAATCTGTTTGACAGCCTTGGCTTCTGCCCATCGTGATAAATAATCTACTGCTATCAAAATGTAAGCATTTCTTTTGCTAGTCATAGGTAATGGTCCAATAGTATCAAGACCCCATTTTTCAAACATATCAAAAGCTAGAATTGTTTGTCGTAATTCGGGCTTCAAGATTCTCTTTCCCATCTTCTGGCAAGGCAAACACGACTTGCACCAATGGTTAACATCCCGTTGCATGCTTGTGTAAGGTGCAACGGAAGTGAATGTTGAACTTTGCTCAAGATGAGTGCTCCGAACGGTACTCAAGGTTCCTTTTACTTATGGAAGGGAGAGCCTTCCGTTCCTTTAGTGAGAGAGTGCAATGGACACAAACAAATTGGATAAACACTGTGAATGAAGGTGCTGAGACTGAGAGATAGAGAGAGAAGAGAATACGACACCAGAATGTTGTCAAACCCTCCTCCGAAGGCCCCACTATCTATGGCGAGAGCGGTCTACTATTGATTCACAATCTGATACAATGATGCTAATGCAAGTTTAATGGCTATGTCGAGGCCGACGGTGGTGACGACGAGGACGAGGCTATCTGCTAATGTGACTTGATGTGCAACAACGTTGTCTTTCGTGCTTGGAATTTGTTGGATCTACTGCTCTTTTGTCTGCTGAATTGGCTGATGCAGAACGCTGAAATTCTGCTCTTCTATCTGCTGAATTTTGCCTTGCTGAAAACGTTGGTTTGACAGTGCAAAAAACGCTGATGCAAGTTGGCAAAAACGTTGAAGTGCTGGTCTCTTAAGCACTGATTTGCCCTGCTGAAATCGCCCTACTACTGTTGACAGAAAACACTACTGGCTGGCTGAAAACGCAGATTGCAGGTCTTGGAAAAAACGCCAAGCTAAGGGCTGATCAAAACGCTAGCATGAAGGGGGGATTGTCTTGCTGAGAGGGGTTCTTGTTCTTGTTGAGAAGTGGCCTGTTAAGCAATGCTCCTGCTGTCTCATCTGCAGGAAGTGCTAGCTCTGGTTTGCTTTTATATTTACTTAGTCAAATTGCCCTACCTAGTTCCCAACAAAAGTCACTTAATAAATAAGTGAAAAATATCAAAAATAGGGAAAATAGGTCTATGCACTGTAAAAATGCTACTGATGGGATATGACTGGAATCTGGTGGTCATGATGTGTGCAACCAAAGGATATGCATCTAATCTAAGTGTCTTGACATGCACGGTCTGCAAACACTCACAAAAGTGCCAGATCACTTCCCATTCTAAACTGACTTGACTGAACTGAACCCTGGTCATACTGTAGCTTGTCCACGGACACATAGGGTTGGATGTGTCACGTAACAGCTTGGTCATACATAGCCTTCTTGCAAAATTTTATGCAACGTGATCTCTATGATCCGAGATCTACAAAGAACTTCATCTCTCTCAATAAAGTGTGCGACGATTCAGGTATGCAGATTTATTGTTTTATTGTCTGTAGCGTGTTATTTTATGTATTTTGCAGGCCTCCATAAGATCCCTCATGATTTTCTTCCAAGATCTTGTAGATTTCCTCTTTCCAGGGCACACGACGCAAAACCAAATCACTTCCTTTCATGTACAACACATTATCAAGCATTTTGTATTTCTTGCCTTTTCTTATAAACGCATACTTTTTGGAAGATGGTAAACCTTCAGGTAGGACACCTGTCAACAAAAAATCCATCTCCTTTGATAACACTTTCCTCCCATGAGATAAAGGGGCATTTGCCTTCAGCACAAACACACAAGCACACAAGTGATCATTTTTTGAGCAGCATCATGAGCCTCTTCATTTTGAGACCTCTCAATATGCTGCAAACTCCATGCTTCAAACTTTTTGAGCAACGATTTCACCTTGAAGCATAAATTCTTCAATTTAGGATTCTTATTCTTCCATACTCCCAATACTTGCTTCACAACCAACAAGGCATCTCCTTTGATCTATAAGCATCTAATTCCCAATTGTAAGCAAATGTGCAAACCACCTTCAAGAGCCATGTACTCTGCTTCATTGTTACTTTTTGCATCAAGTTTTAGTCCTTGTTTCCTTACAAGCTTTCCTTGTGCATCATAAATGACAATGCCTCCTGAAGTAGCAGCATGACTTCTTCGGAAAGAACCATCAAAGTATAACAGTGAAGCATCAGAAATGGCAAGAGTTTCGACTTTCTTCTTTCGCACCATGTAACAAACTTGGACACTCCAAGTCAAGAATCAACCGCGACAGCACCAAATAACCACTTCAAAACAATTCACAGATCACAATAGATTTGCACTGGCCCGGCGGAGTTCCGTGCCTAGAGATATTGGCCCCAAAGACTGGCGCCCCTTTCGGTATTTCTTTTTGTATTTATCAATCATCAAAGTACAAGAGAGCGGTTAGGGTTTCACTCTCAGACTCTGCGTCCAGATGCTCTGAGAAGTGAGGCCCTCACCACTAATTTAAAGGTTACAAGGGATGCCCAAAAGCAGAGCCCCAAAAGCTTTTAAAATCAAAAGCATCAGTTCTCTCTCTCTCTTAGAGAGTCTTTTCTCTTTTTTTTTTATAAAAAAAAAGCAAAAGCAAAATTCGCGTCGCAAAACCGACAAAAGCCATAAACCGTCTTAGCAGACACTGACTGTTAGTACCTACGTACTAGGAACACACATCTAGCACATGTACAAAATCAACAGTCACATCACACGACATCACAGGACATCACCAAACATCACAGGACATCACATGACATTCAACATTCATTCGGATCTTAGACCATGATTTATCGGCAATGTAGCTAGCAATCACATCTAGGTCCAATCGGGACCTCATCGATGTCCGATTGACTAACCCCTATTGCAACCATGTCTATTCGAGATCAATCAGACCAAAATGCTGCAGTCATTTCGGCTATCAGTTCCTGCACTCACAAGAAGTCAAGAACAAATCAGTATCATAATCAGGAATTCCATTTCATAAAGTCATCCAGCAGAATACTGTCAGCTCTCAGTATCCCTGAAGCTCAAAGAGACATCAGTGACTTTAGTATCAAAATCGAGGCATCTGTTGACAAAGGAGTGGAGCGACTCCCCTCTTGTGCATCCCACTGCACCAGATCTTCGGCCAAGCTGAGTTTCTGGGTTCCGTTTGGAGTAGACTATGCTAAACCAAAACATCGAGGTAAAGTTTCACAATCCGAGGAGTATCTGCTAGGTCCTCCTCCTCCATCCACTTCGCATCAAATGCAGGAAAGTTCTTGAACTTAACCAAGAACCGCCTTCGGACTTTACCTTTCTTCGTATCATTATGTGCCAAAATCTGTTCAGGAACAAGGATCTCCTCGTTTTCTTCCACTTCGGGTTGCTCATCAAGCTCCCCATCATCAGGCACATCACCCTTAACAGGGTTCAAGAGACTCACATGCAATGCATTATGAATCCTCCAAGTATCTGGCAGGTCCAATCGGAAGGAGACATCATTTATCTTGTCAGTAATCTGGAAAGGTCCGTACTATCACATACTAAGCTTTGGAAAAAGCCTCTCCTTTCCCTTTTTTTTTTCTTAGGCGTGCCTTCTCAAAAGTAAGAGCACCCAATCATCCTCCTTCAGTTTCCAGTCGCGACGATGGCGATCCGCTGCCTTTTTCTGTCGTTCTTGAGACTTTTGTAAAGTCTCGTGAACCTTGGCAAAAGCCGTATCCAAATCTCGCGAATATTCATCCGCTTCAAATTTCTAATCTTTCGTGCTCAGGAAGGATGGAACCTTCGCAGCAGTTTCAACAATCTCACATGGCATCTTCCCCGTCGAAGAGTCTATCGTGTTATTGTAGGCAAATTCCAGCAAAGGTAAGTTCTTTTCCCATTGAGTCTTCTGATGCGAGATACAAGACTTCAATAAATCTAAAATCACTGAATTGGCAATCTCAGATTGCCCGTCAGTCTGCAAGTGGAACGATGACGAGAACTGCAACCGCGTGCCAATGTTCTCCCAAATTGCCTTCCAAAACAAACTCATAAATCTGGGGTCTCTGTCGGAGACAACCGTCTCAGGCGTGCCATGTAATCGGAAAATCATCGTGATCATTCTGTATTCTCTGGAGATCAAAAAAAATGAAATCCATTTCAATATTTTCCCAGGGGCAGGTGGGTATGGGTAAAGGCTGTAACAATCCCTGTGCCTTATGCCTGTCAAACTTGACCTTCTGGCATACCAAGCAACTGCGCACAAACTCTTCCACATCCTTCTTCAGTCTCTGCCAAAAGAAATCTCTCTCTACCCCTTTCATGGTGGTAGCAATGCCGCGGTGACCCGTAAAAGGTGGACAGTGGCAATCAATCATAACCTTTTCCCTCAACGGCTGTGTAACGCACAACATAGTCTTTTTCATCAAGTAGCCTTCCCGAAGGGAGTATCCAGCTACTGTCTTCCCATCCCGTATCCGTGTGAAAATATCTGCAAAATCTGTATCTGTGGCACACTGATCGACCATATCCTCGAAACTTCTATGATGTATCGCGGAAATAGCCAGAACCAACGGTTTTCGAGACAAAGCATCTGCCACCACATTCTTCTGTCCCTGCACATGGACAATCTGGAAGTGAAACTGTGACAAGATGTTCGCCCACCGCATCTGCTTTTCCGAAAGCTGCTTCTGTGACAAGAAGTAGCGCAAACTCTGATGGTCTGTAAAGACAATAAAATCCGCTCCGAGTAGGTAATGCCGCCACTGAGTAAGAGCATGGATAACCGCCAAAAGCTCTTTCTCATAAATCTGTGCTGTCATCTCCGGCCTAGAGAACAAACGGCTCTCGTAAGCTATGACATGGCCTTCTTGTATCAAGACTGCACCCAGACTACGACCACAAGCATCACAATATACTTCGAATGACTTCTGCAAGTCCGGCAAAGTCAAAATAGGTCCCGTAGTCAATTTCTCTTTCAATGTCTGAAAGGCAGTCACCTCTGTGGGTCCCCACGAAAAAGGTACTCCTTTCTGTGTCAAGATATGCAAAGGGGAAGCAACCTCTGCAAACTTTCGTATGAACCGCCTGTAGTATGAACATAGTCCCAAGAAGCTTCTAACTTCATGGACAATCCTCAAATCGGGCCAATCACGGATAGTCTCTATCTTGGCCGGGTCCATTTGCACTCCTGCTGTTGACACAATGTGTCCCAAAAAATGTATCTCTGGTAGGAAAAATTCACTTTTCTTAGCATTAATCACTAATGTGTGATCTCGTAATGCCTGAAAGACTTGAAGCAGATGATCTCTGTGTTCTGCCTCATTCTTCGAGAAAACAATGATGTCGTCAAAGAAAGTGCCAACAAATAGCCTGTACTCTCGAAAAATCCTGTCCATCATCCGGTTAAATGTCGCAGGAGCATTGGTTAAGCCAAAAGGCATCACCAAAAACTCAAATAACCCAAAAGTCGTCCGAAAAGCTGTCTTGTAGACATCTCCTGGCGCTATCCTGATCTGATGATATCCACTCTTCAAGTCAATCCTGCTAAAGCACGAGGATCCCTGTAACCTGTCGAGTATATCATCGATCCTAGGAATCGGAAACCTGTTCTTGATGGTGATTTCGTTGAGAGTGCTATAATCGATGCACATTCTCCAAGATCTGTCTTTCTTCAAAATCAACAACACTGGAGAGCAATACGGTGAAGTACTAAGCTGGACAAGACCCTTTTCCAAGAGGTCTTTCACTGAGTTCATAATCTTTCCATTCTGTACTCGGCTCACACAATAAGGTGGCCGATTCGGTGGCGTGCTTCCAGATATCAGATCAATGGTATGATCTTCAGGCCCTCTCAAAAGCAATCGGCATGAGCGTGGAGAAAAAAAAAAATCTTGACGTTCTTTTCTTCAGGTCAAAACATATTCAATCTTTATCCATCGTTCAGTTCTCCCAAAAGAATGAGTAAGAAAACTGAAGTTCATCAAGTACAATCTCTAAGCCCTTCATTTATCAAAGTCGCTTTCTCGGCCCGGTAGTCAATCACGGCGTAGTTCTTGTGGTACCAAGGGATCCCGAGTAGAACGTCACTCACGTGCCCTGAACACCCCTGTCATTGCAAACGAAGTTTGCCAATGCTCGGTGTAATGGCAACATCCCATCCGGGTGCCAGTCGAACTACCTCCGCCAGTGGCGTCAGTCTGTCGGGCGCAGTTCCAAATCGAGCCGCCAATTCCAAGTGAAAAGAACTTGGCCTTGGCTCCTTCAAAAGAGCTTCCTGATCCTTCACTTTGCCCCAAAAAAAAAACGGCAAAGTTTGTACTTTCATTCATTTGATTCGGTGCAAGTCCCACGCCATGTGGTACCAGTTCTGCTTTTCTATCTGCCTTTTCTGCCACATTCCTCAGCTGCTCTCGAACTCTCAGACCTGTCGTCGTCTTTATCATTCTGTTCTTTCTGTGCCTTATCAGGGCACTTTGCGGAAATATGTCCATGTTTCCCGCATCCAAAGCACTTCCTCTCTCTGATGAAGCGAGCTCTCTCCTCAGGAGTAAGCTTGGGTCGTGCATCCTTTTTTTTTCTCTGGGTTGCTCTTTTTCATTCTACTTTCATTCCCAGAAGTCTGTTTGGCTCGTTGTGTCATGGCCTCATCTGTGGGGTAGGTCAGACTGCCAGAGTGAATGGCAAAGCCCCGCTTCGCATGACTCATCAACTCCTGAATAGAAGCTGACTTCTGTTCCAAGCAGTGATCTCGGATCTCTGTAGGTAGACCCAAGGTAAACCGCTCAATTTGTTCTCTGAACGAGATCTTCTTGAATGAAGAGGCGGGTAGAAAAGAGCTCCAGAATCTTTCACAATAAGAATTCACTGTATCGCTCTTGGTCATCCGGAGATGGTTCCAAGCAGCTCGTATATCTCGCTCAAACTCTTGAGTCAACCAAGAAGAAAGCCTCTTGAATTTCAGCCATGTAACTGGCACAGTCTTGCTTAATAGAAGCGTGGACCACCAAGTACGAGCATTCCCCTCAGAGTAAGAGGCAGCTCTCCGAATCTTGGAGTGCTCTGAATAGCGTCCTCCCGCGAAAGCGATGTCAAACTGCTGTATAAGAGACAAAGCCTTCGAAGCATCTGAGTATCCTGAAAAGTATCAAACTTGATCGAGTGGCCACCTTCCTTAAACTCTCGGACTTTCTTGCTGTTATCTTCGAGAAAGTCATACTGGTTGGCTTTGTAAAAATTCTTCTTGTTCGCAAAAAACTTTCCGTCATCGGAATCTGAGCTGTCCGTAGACGAGTCCTCAGTAGAACTGTCAGTCTCTGGGCGAGATGTAGCCTTCTTTGCCTTTTTCTTGCCCGTTCCGAAGCTTTGTGTCTTGCTTCGCTTTTTGCTTTTTTCTGTCTTCTTCGCTCTAATCCGAGGAGCTAGAAGAATTGTCAGAAGAAGAAGAAGAAGCACTGGGTACTCCTTCAAATCGAACACGCTTCTTCCGTTTCTTTGCTTTGTCGAATGTCGACTGACGACCCAAATATCCCGGGAAGTCAGTACCTTTGTTCTGCTTTTTGCCGTGCTTTTTGCCTTTCTTTTGCACGTCGAAAAGCTGAGCAATCCGTGCATCAACCACGTTCTCCAGTTCCTTCTCCGTATATTTCTTGGAGGTAGAAGGTTTCTTGAGAGCGGGTTTCGGGAGTGGTGTTGTGGTTCTCTGCCACTCCATCTGTACCTCTTTCAAAGAGGTCTGGTTCATATATTTTACCATCTTCGGGTCCTTGGCAAAATTGAGCATCATCTTTGTTGCATCGCCAATCAATTGACGACGCTCCATCTCTGTTTGCTCCGCCTGAGTAGGCCGAGGCGGGCCATACTCTCTGTCTGAATCTTCGTTGTGATCCCAGCCCGCATCTCCAGATGCAGAGGGAGTCGACTGATCATTGCCTGAAGCCATAGGTGCCGCGGAAAAAAAAAATTCGGGGATCGGATTTCCCGTAGAAGAGAAATCGGCCGTGCTCTGATACCACTGTAACAAACTTGGACACTCCAAGTCAAGAATCAACCGCGACAGCACCAAATAACCACTTCAAAACAATTCACAGATCACAATAGATTTGCACTGGCCCGGCGGAGTTCCGTGCCTAGAGATATTGGCCCCAAAGACTGGCGCCCCTTTCGGTATTTCTTTTTGTATTTATCAATCATCAAAGTACAAGAGAGCGGTTAGGGTTTCACTCTCAGACTCTGCGTCCAGATGCTCTGAGAAGTGAGGCCCTCACCACTAATTTAAAGGTTACAAGGGATGCCCAAAAGCAGAGCCCCAAAAGCTTTTAAAATCAAAAGCATCAGTTCTCTCTCTCTCTTAGAGAGTCTTTTCTCTTTTTTTTTTATTAAAAAAAAAAGCAAAAGCAAAATTCGCGTCGCTCATCATTTTCCAAAAAAAAAAATCCGCCTCCGTGATTTCCGGAATTTAGGGTTTTTGGCAAAAACTAGGGTTTGCAGGAATTTTAGGGTTTCTGGCAGAAATTAGGGTTTCTCCTGTCCGCCACGTCATCACTTTGTGACACACCACCTCTTCTTTAACCAAAACAAGAGTGTCTTTATAAGTACTCTCTTCCACCAAAAAGGTGAACTGAGTAAATCTGCCAGGGTAGCCTGAGTACTCTCTTCCACCAAAAAGGTGAACTGAAACTCTTGAAGTTCAATAACCCATCTCATCACAGTTTTTGATATATTTGAATTATTGAACAGTTGTGGAAGCAATGAATAACTCGTGAGAAAGGTGAATGACTTTTGCAACAAGCAGTGTCTGAATCGTCTGCAAGCATAAACCATACGGATCATCATGAATTCAATTTCAAAGAAATCTCTTTCATGAGGAGTCTTCACTCTGCTAGCATAATGAACTGGCTTCATTCCTTCCCCTTTTGCAATAACATGGCCCCAATGGCATCATCTCCCACTGATGGATTAACATAAAACTCCTTTTCCCAATCAGGAGCTTACATAATGGGTAGTGTACTCAAAACCTCTTTGACTTTGTCAAAAACATCATCACAGTCACAAGACCACTCCAAGAGATCATTCTTAACTGTTTGCTGCAATGGATACAATAGTTGCGATACCAAAGGTGTGAAACGAGACAGAGATTTAACTTTCTCTATGAAAGTGGCCAACTGTTTGGTATCTTTTGAAGATGACAGCAACAACAAAGCCTCCACTTTCTCTGAATCTGATTCGATTCCATTTTCTGAAATCATGTGTCCAAGAAGCTTTACCTTGGTTGTGCCAAATGACATTTCTTAGGGTTCAACTGACCCCCGCATTCATTATACCTTGCAAAAGTCATTTCAAGCTTTTGAACATGCTCTTTTCTTGAATTGTATACACAGAAATCATCTATGAATCCTTTGACAAACTTCCCAAGGAGCGGGGTAAGGACCCAATCTACTTTTCTTTCAAAAACTCCAGGCCCATTTGTCAACCCAAAAGGAAGGCAGGAAAAGGAGAAACAAGCCCATGGCGTGATAAAAGTAGTCTTTTTCCGGTCTTCAGGAGCAACGATAAGCTGAAAATATCTTGAATAACCATCCCCATAACACATGGCAACTGTTGGGGTGGTAAAGCTCAATGTGCCGCGCCTAAGTGTTGGGCGGCCGGAGACTACCGGGAACTAACACTGGCCATTCATTCTACATAAAAGAATAAGGACTCATAACCTTAACACTATTGTGTTTGGAGTCCACCCAAACCTGTGTCTCCTCTCTTCTCCATTGCTGCACACACACACACGCTCTCGCACGTGCTCTTCAACTGGTATCAAAGCTTACGGATTGGGAGCACCATTGAAGCTCATCGGGGAGGCAAGCGGAGAAGCAGCAAAAAAAAAAACTGCAACACGTTTTTGCAGATCTATTTTGGCCTACCAAAACCTCTTCATTTAAGCCGATTCCCGCAATTCCTGACCGGTTTTTCATCCTCTTCAACTTTGCACAAGAAAGTTTTCTCAAAATCTTTACCAATTTTGAAATACGTCACTCAGACTACCTGTAGGTCGTGAAGTAGAAGCTACAGATTTTTACAGATCTGTTTTGATCTGTAAAAACAGCTTATTTCAAGTCCATTCCCGTGATCCCAATATTTTCGCGTGGTCTACAACTTTGAAGGAGGAAGTTTCTGCAAATTTTGCACAGTTTGAGAGATATTCAGTTCAGACAGCAGGGTGGGTCTACCCTCGTCGGTTCTTCTGCGTACAAGTTTTCGTTGCAAACTCTTTATGCAATGTCTGTCACATACATATTTGATGTAAGGTCTTGAGGGTCTGTTATATCAGACAAACCGCCGCAGCGGTTACAGAAAAGGGTTTCTTTGGTTGATGTAAGACCTTATGCGGTTTATGTATTGTGATGGAAATATGCAAAGCCTATTGTTGAGAGTCGTGGTAAGGTTTTATTGAGCTGGGTGTCACGTGACACATCCCAACCCTATGTGTCCGTGGACAAGCTACACCACAGCACGGTTCAATCAGTCCAGTTAGTTTAGATTAGCTGTGATCTGGCACTTTTGTGAGTCTATTCGTAGACCGTGCATGCCCAGTCACTTAGCATAGATGCATATCCTCCGGTTGCACACAACATGATCATCGGAATTCCCATCAGAATCCATTAGCATCAGTTAGGGGAATTTTCCAGTGCATTTAGCCTATTTTCCTATTTATTGATATTTTCACTTATTATTTTTAAGTGACTTTCCAACAAAAGTAGGCAGGACAATTTTGCTAAGTTAATATATAAGCAAACCCAAGTTACCACTTTCTAGCAGAAGAGGCAACAAGAGCACCTTGCTCAACAGGCAACTTCTCAACAAGACCAACCCCCGCGACTACTCTAGCGTTTTCTCCACAAAAGACCTAGCGTTTTTGCATCAGATCAGCCTTGGCGATTTGTGCACAGCAGATCAGCCCCGGCATCATCACGACACAGCAGATCAGCCTAGCGTTTTTGCATTTGCAGAACCCCGACGACAGAAGGACCAATTTCAGCCCCTGGCGTTTTTGGATTTCAGCAGCAAATTAAGACCGGCATCATTCACCTAAAGTGTAGCAGATTCAGCCCGCAAAGACCATCAGTTTTCAGCCCTAAGAAACCTCATTTTTCAGCCAAGAAAACGCAGCCAAAACAGTCATTTTCAGCCACCAAAACAGTCCCGAAATTCAGCGATTAGAAGATCTCAGATTTCGTCATCGTCGTCGTCGTCATCGGCATAGACCAAGTTGCATAGTCCATTGCATACGCATTGTACACCTTTGTGCAATCAAAGAATAGACCACTCTCGCTGACGAGAGTGGGGCCTTCGGAGGAGGGTTTTACAACCTCTCGGTGTCGTATCTCTTCTCTCTCCTTCTCTCAATCTCATTCACTTGCACGCACAATCCACTCACTTTGTTCGTGATCATTGCACTCACCACAAGACGGAAAGCTCTCTCTTTCCATAAGAACTAAAAGGAACCTTGAGCAGTAAAGATCACTAATCTTGAGGAAATACAACATTCATTCCGTTGCACCTAACATTGGTATCAGAGATTTAGAAGTGTTCTACATTACTCAAGGAAAGAACCACAAGAACCACAAGATTTTTTTTGCTTGTTGCGATCGCACGAACCCAAGTTTACTTGGGCGTAGCGATTCCTAATCGTGTTTTGTTGAAGAGTGACAGGAATCCCAAGAAAGAAGGGCTTGTCCAGCCTCCCCTTGTGTCTCTTTTCACTCATTGAGAGCGGACCGTGCACTTAGCGGCCGGCCAATCGACGTGAGGTGGGAAAAAGCAACCTTGGTGTGAGCGCAAGGCCGCCAAGGGGTGCGCCCGCAGAAAGGAGTAGAACTCGGGTGAAGAGAAGATCCTTCTCCAACGCGATTTGCAAGCGAAAGAAAACCTCAAGAACCCAAGACCCCCAAGACTCAAGATCTCAAAGAACCCAAGTTCCTCGTGAACCTCAAGAACCCAAGACCCCCAAGAACCCACCAGAACCCACGACTTCAGAATGATCATCACTCAAAGCGGAATGGATACTTCGCTTGGAGGTGATGAGCATGAGAGAGGCGAAGAAGAATTTTCCCCACCAGGAGGTTTTTCCGACCCTTTCCCATCTACAACAAAGATTGCACTAACTCCTATGGATGAGTTGGACCAAGAAAGAGAAGCAGAAAGAAAAGCCTACGAAGAAGATATGGCAGTCATCCAGGGTAAGTACCAAGAAAGAAGGGCAGCCATAGAAGCAGAATTTTATCGCGAGAACAAAGCACAAATGCAAGAGTTATTGCGACTCTTTTCTCAAGATCAAGCACAGATACAACAGAATTGGAAAAAGGAGATTCTCTCAGTCTCTCTTTCTCCACAGCATGATACACCAGCTTTGCATGATTGTGTGAAGCATGATGATGATTTGATTGACAATGACTTGCATGATGATTTGAAGCACAATGATAAGCATGATGATTTGGATGCCAATGATTTGCATAATGATTTGGATGACAATGACGAGTATGATGATTTGCATCATCAAGATGTGATTTCTAACAAGCATGATGATTTGCATGATCAAGATGTGATTTCTCACAAGCATGATGAATTGCATGAAGATGTGATTGTTCACAAGGATGAGGTGTTAGTGGATGCTTTTTCTAGCGAAGCTAACCTCGTTGTAGAATCGATCAATCACCAAGAATCGATCTTGGCTTTCGAGTCGAGGTCCACAGATCCCCCACAAGAAGATTCGATAGATCCCGAAGAAGCGATCTTGGCTCTCGAGCCTTGGTCCAAGGAACCCTCACAGAAAGTATTATGTGTTCGCATGATTGACACGAACGCATTGTTCGAGTGTTTCATTCGTGACGGTTTCCTGTATTTTAGTCAGCATCGTTATGTGATCCCTTCTCCTAGGCATGACATATGGTATGTTGAGCACGTTTCTCTCATGGATGAGCACGAATGTATGCAGATTGTGCATGAAAATTTGAAAAGTTTGTATGTCAGGAAGTCACATTCCATGTCTCTTCCTTGGCATGACACAGTTTCCGAACGAGCACATGATTGTATGAGTACCAAGCATGGGCATTTCCATTGTGATTTGCCACAGTTGATTGATTTCGATCAAACAGAAAAGATTCGATCGCATTGTTTGCATATGTTTGATGAACGGGTTGTAACTCCGTCTATATGTTCATCTACATTGTATACACAGTCTTTAGAGAAGACAACATTTTTTCCACTCACTTTACATGGAATGGGTATGTTCATGGTTTTGTGTTGGAGATTGTTTCAGGAATTTTCAGCCATGGAGATTCTTGAAGACGAAAGAAGCAAGACTCTGGACGAAGTTCAAGCAAGAAAGGAGATTCAGAAGACTTTGTCGCTTTCGGCGCGGCCCAAAGAAGCAAGCGTTGCAGACCTTTATGAAGTTCAAGTACCGCACGACCCACACATCAGAGTGGACCGGCGAAGAGTCCCTTCCAGGATTCCGGATGTTGTTGGCGATCTCCCTCGACGCCATACAGTTTGGTACCAGTACCTCACTTTGAAAAGGAGGGAATGTCACGTGACACATCCCAACCCTATGTGTCCGTGGACAAGCTACACCACAGCAGGGTTCAGTCAGTCCAGTCAGTTTAGATTAGCAGTGATTTGGCACTTTTGTGAGTCTATTCGTAGACCGTGCATGCCCAGTCACTTAGCATAGATGCATATCCTCCGGTTGCACACAGCATGATCATCGCAAATTCCGATCAGAATCCATTAGTATCAGTTAGGGAAATTTTCCTGTGCATTTAGCCTATTTTCCTATTTATTGGTATTTTCACTTATTATTTTTAAGTGACTTTCCAACAAAAGTAGATAGGACAATTTTGCTAAGTTAATATATAAGCAAACCCAAGTTAGCACTTTCTGGCAGAAGAGGCAGCAGGAGCACCTTGCTCAACAGGCAACTTCTCAGCAAGACCAACCCCCGCGACTACTCTGGCGTTTTCTCCACAGAAGACCTAGCGTTTTTGCATCAGATCAGCCTTGGCGATTTGTGCACAGCAGATCAGCCCCGGCGTCATCACGACAAGCCTAGCGTTTTTGCATTTGCAGAACCCCGGCAACAGAAGGACCAATTTCAGCCCCTGGCGTTTTTTGGATTTCAGCAGAAAATTAAGACCGGCATCATTCACCTAAAGTGTAGCAGATTCAGCGCGTAAAGACCATCAGTTTTCAGCCCTAAGAAACCTCATTTTTCAGCCAAGAAAACGCAGCCAAAACAGTCATTTTCAGCCACCAAAACAGTCCCGAAATTCAGCGATTAGAAGATCTCAGATTTCGTCATCGTCACCGTCGTCGTCATCGGCATAGACCAAGTTGCATGGTCCATTGCATACACATTGTACACCTTTGTGCAATCAAAGAATAGACCACTCTCGCCGACGAGAGTGGGGCCTTCGGAGGAGGGTTTTACAACCTCTCGGTGTCGTATCTCTTCTCTCTCCTTCTCTCAGTCTCATTCACTTGCACGCACAATCCACTCACTTTGTTCGTGATCATTGCACTCACCACAAGACGGAAAGCTCTCTCTTTCCATAAGAACTAAAAGGAACCTTGAGCAGTAAAGATCACTAATCTTGAGGAAATACAACATTCATTCCGTTGCACCTAACATGGGGGATTCTCAAATGTGGAGATCCTTTCGGTGATACAGGTTTTGGAGCGAGCCCCCGACATCCCCATAGTTTTGGCATCGACATAGGATGTATGTTTATGCGGTTAGTGCAGTATTGGTGTGCATCTGCTGACCCGCCATTGTTGGCATTGCTGTCATCTTTATGCGTATGCCTTTGACAGTGTTCAGTTGGTCAGAGAGACTCTTCTAGAGTTGGAGACATTGACAGTGACAGTTCTTTGAGATTTTATCTTGCCGGTTTAGCCACTTTGGTCAGCGTTTTAGTCATTGTACACATTTGTTTTGGGTTCACAAGTCAGTTTTGCAGAGGATACTCTGGCGAAATTTTTCAAGTTTTCTATCATCTTCTTTAGTGGAGCGGATCTATCACTTTTGTTCCTTGTCGAGTGATGGCTTCATCATCGGAGAACTCTTTGTTCAACATTGAGAAGTTAGATGGCACTAACTTCCCATTTTGGAAGAAACAAATTTACAATGTCTTAGTACAAAAGAAGCAGATCCGGCCGATAAAGATGAAAGGATAAAGCCTGAGGATATGGATGAGTATGATTGGCAGGAGTCGGATGAGCTTGCCAGGTCCACCATCATGCTGACTTTGTCAAAGAATGTGTACTTCAATGTGAACATGGAAAAGACTTTATGAGCTGTGAAAGAAGTTATGTGACCTGTATGAGAAGCAAAGTGCAACATCACAGGTTTATTGGTTGAAAAAGTTAGTTGATTTGAAGATGGATGAGGGCACACCCCTGTGCAACCATCTCAATGAGTTCAACACAATTTTCAGTCAGCTTTCTGCGCAGGGAGTCAATTTTGACAATTCAGTCAAAGCAATGTTCTTGGTAGTTACGCTGCCAGAAAGTTGGGATACTTTTTGCACAGCCATAAGTAACTCAGCACCTCCTGATGGTTTAACATGTGCTGATGTTGAGAGCAGTTTGCTTACTGAAGAAGTTAGAAGGAAGAATCTTGATACTTCTCGTGGTACAAGCAATGCTCTCGTTGTTCGTGGTCAATCACAAGAAAAGGACAAGCAGAATCAGAGAGGAAAATCTCGTAGGAAATCACGTGGCCGAAAAGACATTGAGTGCTATCATTGTCACAAAAAGGGTCATATGAAGAAAGACTGTCGAAAGTGGAAACAAGAGAAAGGTAAAGACAAGAAGTCGGAAGAAGGTAAGACTAGCAGTATAAAGATTGAAGAGATCAACAATGTTTTTGTTGAAGATTCTGATGGAGATATTTATCTCACATCTGCCATGGATTCAACATTTTTGGTTGCCACTGATGACTATGCTTTCCAGGATTGGGTTATTGACTCAAGTGCATCGTTTCATGTGACTCCTCACAGAGAGTGGTTCAGTACATATAATGCAGCCCGTAAAGCTCGTGTTCGTCTTGGCAATGATTTTGCTTGTGACATAGTTGATGTCGGCGATGTGCAGCTGAAATTTCAGAATGGTTCTTCATTCATGCTCAAGAATGTGAGACATGTGCCGAAGCTTACCAAAAGCTTGATTAGTACAGGACAATTGGATGACGCAAGATATTACTGCACATTTGGTGATAGTTCGAGGAAGATCACCAAAGGTTCTTTAGTGGTCGGACATGGTTCAAAGTCTGGGACTTTGTACATGCTACATGTATCCAATGTTAAAAACCATGTAATTTGTGTAATCGAGCAGCCAAGTGTTTTTTTGTGGCATCGCCGGTTAGGACATATGTCTCAAAAGGAAATGAAAATCTTATCTCGTTTTGGTTATGTGCCTGGCTTCAATTTCTCATACTTTTCAGTTTGTGAGCATTGTCTTTATGGTAAACAACATAGTCACCACACAAAAGGGAAAGCACTCGAAAAAGTGAGCCATTAGAGTTAGTGCATAGTGATGTATGTGGACCTATGCATAACGTATCCATGGGAGGTTCATTGTACTTTGTTACAATTATTGATGACTTCTCAAGGAAAGTGTGGGTATATCCTCTCAGGAAGAAGGGTGAAATTCTTTCAAAATTTCAGAATTTTGTGGCATTAGTGGAGAATCAGTCTGGCAAGAAAGTAAAGTGCTTAAGGTCAGACAATGGTGGTGAGTATGTCACTAAAGCCTTTCAGAATTTTTGTGATTCCAAAGGCATCAAAAGAGAGTTGACTGCTCCATATAACCCTCCACAAAATGGTGTTGCTAAGAGGATGAACCGTACCATACAAGAGAAGTTACGTAGCATGTTGTCTAATGCAGAGTTGCCTAATGGATTTTGGGCGGAAGCATTAGCAACTGTTGTCCATCTTATTAATAGATCTCCTAACAAGGCTTTAGATGAGAAGGTACCTGAAGAGCTTTGGTCTGGGAAGCCACCTTCTTACAAGCATCTTAGAGTCTTTGGCTGTGAAGCGTATTGCCATGTTCCAAAGGAGTTCGAAGCAAGTTGGCTCTTAAGTCAAAGAAATGCATATTTCTTAGCTATGGCAATCCTGGCGAGATGGGATTTCGGTTTTGGGATCCTGAAGCTAAAAGATAGTTCGCAGTAATGACGTATACTTCAATGAAGAAAAGATGCATAAAAAGCCTGTGCATACAGTGGAGGTCACGAGAGTTATCTTCCACGAAGATGGAATTGTCCACAATAGGGCTGAAGTGCCTAATGTCAGACAACAAGTACAGAATCCTCCTGCAGTACAAGATGTTGCTGAGGGACAATCAGCTCAAGCAGTTATTAGAAGGTCTACAAGAGTTTCAAGACCTCTTGATAGATTTACTCCCTCATTGGACTACATTATGTTAACAGATTGCGGAGAGTCTTCCTACTATAAGGAAGCCATGTCAATGGATGACAAGGCAAAGTGGGAGAAAGCTATGCAATCAGAAATGGACTCATTGCATAAGAATCAAACTTGGAAGTTGGTTCGGTTGCCTAAAGGTAAAAAGGCACTACCATGCAAATGGGTGTACAAGCAAAAAATTACACCTCATGATAATAAACCCAAGTACAATGCACGACTTGTTGCTAAAGGATTTAAGCAGCAGCAGGGTATTGACTTTGATGAGATCTTTTCTCCGGTTGTCAAGATGACTACTTTGCGGTGTGTACTTGCGTTGGTTGCTAAAGACGACATGGAACTTGACCAGATGGATGTCAAGACGCCATTCTTGCATGGTGATCTTCAAGAAGAATTTTATATGCAGCAGCGAGAAGGTTTTGTTGAGAAGGGCAATGAAAACTTGGTATGTCAGTTAGAAAAGACTCTTTATGGTCTAAAACAGTCATCAAGGGAGTGGTATCGTAAATTCTACTCGTTCATGCTCTCTCAAGGCTACAAACGTAGCAACATGGACCATTGCCTCTACACTAAGCGAGCTAACGATGGTAGTTTGCTGATTTTGGTCCTTTATGTGGATGATATGTTAATTGTCGGGAAATGCAGGATGAGATTTCAGCCTTGAAGTCAGAGTTACATTCAAACTTTGAAATGAAAGACATGGGTGAAGCAAGCCATATCCTTGGCATGCGCATTAAGCGAGACAGATGCAAGAAATTGATCTATTTGTCTCAATCTGAGTACATTGCTAAAGTACTCAAGCGTTTCAATATAGAGAAGGGGGAGGCATTGAGTACTCCGGTGCCTCCATATGTGAAACTTTCTAAAAATGATTGCCCTAAGTCTGAAGAGGAAAAGGCTGAAATGGCAGAAGTGCCTTATTCATCTGCAGTTGGGAGTTTGATGTATGCTATGATTGCTACACGTCCTGATATTGCTTTTGCAGTGAGAGTTGTTAGCAGATATATGTCACATCTAGGCAAGAAACATTTAAAGGCAATGAAAGGGGTTATTCGATATTTGAATGATACAAAAGACATGTGCATTTGCTTTGGAAGAAAGGAAGCATATGTAATTGGTTACACGGATGCAGATTATGCAGGAGACTTGGACAAGAGAAGGTCCACTTCAGGCTATGTTTTTGAATTCACTGGAGGTGCAGTTTCATGGCGATCTCGTTTGCAAGATTGTGTTACCTTGTCTACTACAGAGGCTGAATATGTTGCAGCTTCAGAAGCTTGCAAGGAAGCTATATGGCTTGGTCGGCTGGTGGGAGATATAACCGGCCCGTACAACGTATAGGGCGGTACTATTTCAATTACCTATTAACTTTACACAGAGCACTGAGAAGGGAAGAGAACACAGTTGCGTCCAGCGACTAGAATGTCACTGTGCACACGAGACCGACACCCTGTAGGCCCCAAAGACTGGCGCCCCTTTCGGTATTTCTTTAATTTAGAGAGAGGGAATTACAAAAAGAGAGTCCCTGGAAGATAACACCTGCATCCAGCTAGTACGCTTCAGCTTCGGCAAAATTTCGGCAACATAACAATACCGGAATTAATCCGAATCAGTTTCCAAGCTCAGGACTCTATCCCACTGGCGTTATCCCTCAGTCGGGAGCACAAAACAGTAAATTGCAGGTCGCTGTAATTTCTGGTTCAGCCCTGTTTTTGACCTGATTTGGGCACACGACTGTCCCTGCACTTTTCCTTGCACCTTGGGCTAAGTGCCCCTTGATTATGGAAACATTTTGGGCTCAAAACAGCCCCAAAATAGAGTAAAAACAGCAAGCGTACAATGCTGAATTTACTGCGCAATCGAGAGGTTATCACCCTCTCCTGTAACTACTTTGGTGCAGTAGCTAGCTACACCGGTTCCTATGCAAAGAGGCTCTTGCCTCGGCACGAAAGCATATTTCCCAACAGCTGTACATAGGTCAAATGAGAAGCCCACTAGTGGGGAATAACATATTGTACGTAGGGGAGAAAGAGAGCAGTATGTAGCGTGCGGGGCATCACTCCCGTCACCATACTGTGCATAGAGAGCAAGGAAAGCATTCCATAGCTTCTGTACCTGCTACAATCCACCTGAGGCTGAAAATCGCGCCCCCTTTGTTGATATGCAGCTCGTTTTTGCCTCCCAGAGTGGCAGAATCGCTCACAAGCTGACACGTCGCCCAGTTTCCGAGTTTGGGCTTTCCCTGCTAAAAATATCTCAACTGGTGCGCCAGTTGACTTGGCAGCAGAGCAATAAAATGTTCCCCTTGTCACTCCAGAGCTAATGACGCGAACACATTTTCCGGTCAAAAATAGCAATTCCCTAAATTTTAGGAGATGCTTCCATGGCGTCCCTATCGGTCTCCTGACCATCATTGAAGACTACCATTTGACCAACATCTACAATGTGGGTTAATTTACTGGCCCCTTTCAACTTATAAAGTTGCAGTGACTTGAGAAGTGGCCCAAATTCCAGTTTGGCGCACACGAGCTTCCATACTCATAAGAATTCAGTGCTAACTCGCCCGGGCAGTCCCTGTCTGACCGGCCTAGATCCCCGATGTGAGAAACCCATTTGGTTGCAGCCGTTTCACACTGGCCATGCAATGTCCACTTGCACCTTTTCAAGGGTTCCGGGACAAACAAGTAAAAAAATAAAATAAATATATCTAATACTTATTTACGGAAGGCAAAAGGAAAAATACACCTCCTGGTGACACACCCCACCCTTGAAATACTGCAAGCGACCTCGCTTGCATGCCAATAATACATGCGGATATCTCCTGATATCACATATATTCTATGATGGGAATCCAAGATATACATGCTTCCGGAAATGTAGCATTGGACGATTAAACAATCCCACCAACCTGGCTACGACACATATATCAAGCATAGAAGTCTTCTAGTGTACTCATGAGCACAAACTTCTCTAGCTAAATTCTGTATGGAAAGAGTAGATACAATTGCTTAACTACTCTCTTGAGCATCATGAAACATACTCTTGCCTTGCTCCAAAAAGGCTGCATCAAGTCACTGTGGATTCCATCTGAAAGGCTTCAAGATACAATTGCAATAGCTGAGGTGAATCAACCAATTCAGACTCTTCCATCCATTTGGCATCTAACGATGGATAGTTCTTGAACTTCACCAAATAGAGTCTTGCAACTTTTCCTCTAACCTTTCTTTCTTTATGTGCCAATATCTGTTCAGGAACAAGGATTTCATCCAATTCTTCCACTTCGGGTTGTTCCTCATCAAGCATATTCTCTGGCACATCACCAACAAAGGGCCTTAGAAGGCTGACATGAAAAGCATTATGTATTTTCCAGCCTTCTGGTAGCTTTAACCTGTAAGCTACATCGTTGATCTTTTCTGAAGTCTGAAAAGGACCATAATATCGCATATGAGCTTAGGAAACAAGCGTTCCTTGCCTTTCCTTTTCCTTAACCTGGCCTTTTCAAAGCGCAAAAGTACCCAATCACCAAGTGAAAATACAAGTTCACGACGGTGACGATCAGCAGCTTTCTTTTGCTTAGCCTGAGTCTTCTCAAGAGCAATCTTTATCTTCTTGTATGTTTCATCCATATCTTGCACATACTTGTCTGCCTCAAATATCTTGTCCTTGGTCTGCAAAATGGCCGGGACTTTCTTTCCTCCTTCCACTATCTCAAATGGTGCCTTACCTGTTGACGTATGCACAGTGTTATTGTAAGCATATTCAACCAATGGGAGATGGTGTTCCCAAGTTGCCTTGTGTTCTGAGACATAACATTTGAGTAGGTCCAAGACAGTAGAATTTGCCTCTTCTGATTGTCCATCAGTTTCCGGATGAAACGAAGAAGAGAACTTGAACGTAGTGCCCATGTTCTCAAACAATGCCTTCCAGAAAAGACTCGTCATACGTGGATCCCTGTCACTGACAATTGACTGAGGCATCCCATGATATTTAAAGATATTGCTCATGAATATCTTGACCATGTGTTCTGGCTTTATCTTCTTCCTAACAGGAATGAAATGGGCCTGCTTACTGAACCTACGAATGATAGTCCAAATCCCATCATTTCCTGTTTGCGTCCTTGGAAGATCAAAGATAAAGTCCATTGCTATACTTTCCCATGGCCTATCAGGGATCGGCAATGGCTGCAACAATCCCGGTTGCTTTTGTCTGTCAAATTTCACTTTTTGGCATACTAAGCATGATCTTCCAAGTGTGTCAACATCTTGACGCAAAGCTGGCCAATAGAAGAATGCATCAACCCCTTTCACTTTCGCATCAATTCCACGATGCCCAGCATAAGGTGGAGCATGACTTTCCATCAAAATCTTTGGCCGTAACTGTTTAGTAACACATAACTTTCCATGCATCATGAGAAAGTCATTCTTAAGCATATAGTGCTCATGATGTTGCCGTTCAACAAGCTGGTCATAGATCCTTGCAAATTCTGAATCTTCAGCATATTGTGTCTTCATTTCGTCTAGTTCACAATGGTACGGAATTGACACTGCTGAAATTTGGGGCTTTCGTGACAACACATCAGCCACCACGTTCTTTTTCCCTTGCACATGCACAATCTGAAAATGGAACATTGACAAGATGTTTGCCCATCGCATGTGCTTCTCAGACAACTTCGTCTGTGTAAGAAAATATCGCAAGGTTTGATGATCCGTTTGGACAACAAAATCAGCCCCTAGCAAATAGTGTTTCCAACTAGTGAGAGCATGAATTACTGCCAGCAATTCTTTCTCATAGATTTGCAAGTTCCTTTCAGTCTTCAAAAGAATTCTGCTCTCATATGCGACTACTCAGCCATTCTGCATTAGAACTGCACCAAGACTATGGCCACACGCATCACATTGAACCACAAAAGGTTTAGAAAGATCTGGCAAAATAATTACCGGATCTGAAGTTAGCTTCTCTTTCAAGTGTTTGAACGCTAAAATTTCCTTGGTTGTCCACTTGAAAGTAACTCCTTTTCCTTGCAGTGCATGGAGTGGAGAAGCAATCTCAGCAAAATTTCGGATGAACCTCCTGTAATAGGAACATAAGCCTAGAAAGCTTCGAATGTCATGTACGGACTTCAAGTCTGGCCATGACCTAATTGCTTCCACTTTAGCGGGATCCATGCGTACCCCATCCTTTGAAACAATGTGCCCAAGGAAGTGAATCTCTTGCAAAAAGAACTCACTTTTCTTCGCATTAATGAGTAGCCTATTCTTGCGTAGCTCATTGAAAACTGCGGTCAAGTGATCCCTATGCTCCTCTTCACACTTTGAGTAGACAATCATGTCATCAAAGAAGGTACCCACGAAGTTTCTATGTGGTCTAAAAATTCTGTCCATCATTCTATTAAATGTGGCAGGAGCATTTGTGAGACCAAATGGCAGGACAAGAAACTCATAGAGACCAAATGTTGTCCTGAACGCAGTCTTATGGACATCTTCTGGTCTAATGCGTATCTGATGATACCCGCTCTTTAGGTCTATTCTTGTAAACAATGACGCTCACTCAAGCCGATCAAGAATGTCATCTATCCTCGGTATGGGGAACCTGTTCTTGATCGTATTCTTATTCAAGGCGCGATAGTCAATGCACATGCGCCATGAACCATCCTTCTTCTGCACTAAGAGTACAGGCGAACAAAAAGGGGATGAACTGGGCTGAATCAGCCCCTTCTCTAAAAGCTCGTTTACCTGACCCATAATCTCTTTCTGCTGGGCTGCACTAACCCTGCATGGTGGTCTATTCGGTGGACTAGAACCTGGCACAAGATCCATAGTATGATCCTCAGTTCTCTTAGGAGGTAACTCCCCTGGCAAAGAGTACGAAAAACAATCACTGAAACCACTCAAAAAAGTTGACCTGTCTTTATCTAAGGTAGACAAATTAGATACAACTTGAGGTACTTCTTTTGCAAAGATCAAGTACGCAGAAAGATGATTCTTTATTACAGATGAAATAGCAGAAGCAGAAACAACTGGAACAGACTCGCCTTTAAGCTTTACATCAAGGACACGAGTCTTTCCTCTATGTACAAGGGTAATCTTTTTGTTGTAAGTATCCACCATAGCATGCAACCTGTAACACCATGGGATACCCAATAACACATCACAGCCCTCAAGCGGCATAATATGAAATTCTTCCGCATCCACGTAGCTCTGAATGTGCAGACGAAGCTTTCCCAGAATGGGAGTAACAGGCTCTGAATGTCCTCGGCATGCCAAACCTGCTTCGCCTGCCATACCCATCACCTCTGCACGAATGCGCAACTTTGATGCCAATTCTGGTGATATGAAATTTGCACGGGCTCCTGGATCAAAGAAAACCAGCACTGTCTGGTCTCTAACTTTGCCCCAAGCTCTGCTCAGCTCAGTGGCATCTGTGTTTGGTTGATCTCGAACCAAATCGGCTTTGGCTTCTTCCCTTTATAGTCTGACTTGTCATCCTTATCATGTGACTTCTTCTGTGGGCACTCATTTGCAAAGTGTCCTTCCTGTTCACAAATGTAGCATTTCTTGGCCTCCCTAAGAGCTTTCCTTTCTTCAAAAGTTTTGCCAAAGAAATGCCTTTTTTGTCCTTGTCCTCGTCCCGAAGAAGATTTAGACTGCTTCTTGGACGTATCACCTTCTTCAGTGGAGGGCTTCTTTGCGGAAGGCTCAGAAGATTTTGCTGCAACATTGCCCTTGGCTGAAAACTGTTTGCCCTGGGCCCCTTTCTTGTGGCTATTAAATCCATCAGAATCTCCCTTTGACAGATTGTTGGCCACTCTTGCATTCTCTATCAACTGAAACATATTCATGACAGTAGTCTTTGTGCAGTAGTCCTTGATTTTCTTGGGCAATCCGCAACAGTACTTCTCAATCTGTTCTGACAAAGGCACAAACCTGTAAGAGCTGACTCGCAACAGTGCGGCCCAAAACCGTTATTGTACTCTTCCAGATTCGCACACTGTTTAGCATTCAACTCGTGCCATTCTGTCATTACATCCACTTCAAAAGTGTTTGTCAACTATGCAGGCACAAAAAGCTGTTTGAATTGGACCCACGTTGTTTGGGCTTGACCCTGGTTCAACAATGCGGTCCACCACTGAAGCGCATTCCCTTTCAAGAAAGTGGCAGCCTTGCGTATCTTTGAAGATTCCATGAAGTTGCCTCCAGCATAAGCTGCATCCGAACTGCTGTATGAAGGTCAAAGCCTTTAATTGGTCCGCAGTTCCTCTGATTAGTTGCAATCCAGCACTCCTCCCCTCAAAGGAGCCACATTATCATAAACAGGTGCCTGTAACAGTGGTGCTCCATGAGTGTTCATTCCAGCACTCGCATCAACTGTTTTCCCTGTCATATCTGCATTTTGTACGTATGGCGCGAAAAACCAGCCATACCAAATTGTGTTCCAGGCACTCGAAACTGGCCATAGGCACCCTGAAAACCTGGTTGGACACCCATGTTCGCGTACATAGGGTTACCCATACCTGTTTGCATTGTCCCGAACACATTCCCTGGCATATAACCTGTGGAAGGTCCAACCATAGCTTGAAACACTGAACCACCTCCAAAATAATCAGGATAAGTATTAGGTAATGGAAGGGTCTGACGCATAGCCTGTTCATTGCTCCCTTGACCATTCACAAACGGTTCCTGTCCAGCTAAAGCAAGTTGCTTTGGATCATTGGACACCGCTAGTTGCTCAACCACATGGGCTTTCCCTCGAGCATCATGAGTCCTCTGCGCATTGGAAATCTCCTTTTCCTGCAACGGCTCAGGCATGCCCTGTGTAGGAGGCTGAAAACCCTGTGTCGGAGCCTGTAAGAACTCCTGCATCCTTGGGTTGTTAGCCAACTGCTGAAACATGTCCATACAGCAACGCAGTTGAGTTCTAAACAACCTGTCCTCTTCTTGAAGAGTTGAAGGAATTTTCTCTGTGCCATGTGAGGAAGATCCCTCTTCAGATACTTGGTCTCTCTTCTCTGCCATATCGACAAGCTCTGTGTTGCTTTCACCCACAACAATCCACACTGCACTTTTTGAAGAAAAAGTGACTATCCCGTCGATGGAACCATATAACCGGCCCGTACAACGTATAGGGCGGTACTATTTCAATTACCTGTTAACTTTTACACAGAGCACTGAGAAGGGAAGAGAACACAGTTGCGTCCAGCGACTAAAATGTCACTGCGCACACGAGACCGACACCCTGTAGGCCCCAAAGACTGGCGCCCCTTTCAGTATTTCTTTAATTTAGAGAGAGGGAATTACAAAAAGAGAGTCCCTGGAAGATAACACCTGCATCTAGCTAGTACACTCCAGCTTCGGTAAAATTTCGGCAACATAACGGTACCGGAATTAATCCGAATCAGTTTCCAAGCTCAGGACTCTATCCCATTGGCATTATCCCTCAATCGGGAGCACAAAACAGTAAATTTCAGGTCGCTGTAATTTCTGGTTCAGTCCTGTTTTTGACCTGATTTGGGCACACGACGGTCCCTACACTGTTCCCTGCACCTTGGGCTTGGTGCCCCTTGAATCTGGAAACATTCCGGGCACAAAAGAGTCTCAAAAGAGAGTAAAAACAGCAAGCAGACAGTGCTGAATTTACTGCGCAATCGAGAGGTTATCACCCTCTCGTGGACCTGCTTTGGTGCAGCAGCTAGCTACACCGGTTCCTGTGCAAAGAGGCTCTTGCCTCGGCATGAAAGCATATTTCCCCACAGCTGTACATAGGTCAAATGAGAAGCCCACTAGTGGGGCATAACATATTGTACGTAGGGGAGAAAGAGAGCAGTATGTAGCGTGTGGGGCATCACTCCCGTCACCATACTGTGCATAGAGAGCAAGGAAAGCATTCCATAGCTTTTGTACCTGCTACAATCCACCTGAGGCTGAAAATGGCGCCCCCTTTGTTGATATGCAGCTCGTTTTTGCCTCCCAGAGTGGCAGAATCGCTCACAGGCTGACACGTCGCCCAGTTTCCGAGTTTGGGCTTTCCCTGCTAAAAATATCTCAACTGGTGCGTCAGTTGACTTGGCAACAGAGCAATAAAATGTTCCCCTTGTCATCCCAGAGCTAATGACGCGAACACATTTTCCGGTCAAAAATAGCAGTTCCCTAAATTTTAGGAGATGCTTCCATGGCGTCCCTATCGGTCTCCCGACCATCATTGAAGACTACCATTTGACCAACATCTACAATGTGGGTTAATTTACTGGCCCCTTTCAACTTATAAAGTTGTCAATGACTTGACGAGTGGCCCAAATTCCAGTTTGGCGTACACAAGCTTCCATACTCATCAGAATTCAGTGCTAACTGGCCTGGCCAGTCCCAGACTGACCGACCCAGACTCCCGATATGAAAAACCTATTCGGCCGCAGCCGTTTCACACTGGCCATGCAATGTCCACTTGCACCTTTTCAAGGGTTCCAGGAAAAACAAGTAAAAAAATAAATAAAAATATCTAATACTTATTTACGGAAGGCAACAGGAAAAAATACACCTCCTGGTGACAGGAGACTTGGGAATCAATGTTGAGATGCCTGTGTTACATTGTGATAGCCAAAGTGCTATACAATTGGCAAAGAATCCAGTATTTCATGCAAAGACAAAGCATGTGGATGTGAAGTATCACTTCATTCGTGAGGTGCTTGAGGACAAGCGATTGCAGCTTGCCAAGATTCACACCACTGAAAACCCTGTTGATCTTCTAACAAAGGGCTTACCTTCAGAGCGGTTTACACATTGTCGGGCACTCATGGGCATTGGGTAGATGATCATGGTCATTGTCTACGTGTATTGTATATATATATATACATTGTCACCCCAGCTTAAAGGCACATTGTCCTTTAAGTGGGAGGTTGTTGGGGTGGTAAAGCCCAATGTGCCGCCCAACACTGCGGCCGAAGACTACCGGGAACTAACACTGACCATTCCTTCTACATAAAAGAATAAGGACTCATAACCCTAACACTATTGTGTTTGGAGTCCACCCAAACCTGTGTCTCCTCTCTTCTCCATTGTTGCACACACACACGCTCTCGCACGCGCTCTTCAGCAACCTCCTCCCCAAGGCTCCCAAACTCCCCATTTCCCCATTAATTTCTAGTTTCTTCCCCAAGCAAGAGGACTTCTCAGACAACTTTCCCCGAGGCATAACTTGCTGCTCCGATCACTGAATGACACACTGTAATGCGCGGCTCGAAGCCCATCATCTCGGCTATCTCCAGAAATTTAAAATTTCAGCATTTATAATCTTAAGACTCTCAAGTTGCCCAATTGCTTTTGTCACATGCACCTGCCATCACTTTCTAAGTTAAGACCACCAACTGTGGATGCTCATAACTCATGATGTACAAGTCTGATTCACGAGCTATAAAACACGACTGAAAATACTTATTAAAAACCATGTTTTGGAGATTCAAACAACTCAAAACATTAGCACCCAAGCCTGACAAAATCACACCTTTGTACATGAATTTTTACATGGTCACTTCCAAAACTTGCAAGACTATGTACACATATATACATGAGGCTAGTAGGCAAGCCTTTTGGCATGACTTAGTGACTTTATGCTCATCCAAAAAATGCCTGACAACGTGACATCCCCCTGTTAAAGGTGAGACACAAGTGTTGAACTTCAACAGCCTTGATGCTGCCTCTGCCTTGCGAGCAAGTACTACCACTCGAATAGTCCTGTCGTGAAAACATTACGGGTGAAGATGAAAGGTAAGGGTGCTCGGAGGTATTTCCAAGGGTTGCTTGTAGACGGAACTGGATACAAGCTACATGCGAATGCGAATGCAAATGCAGAAGAGAGTTAAGGATCCTTGCACCAATTGATTCCATATCCGCATAGAAGACAAGTAGATCTTGGTACTCAAGATCTGAATTTTCGTGCATCCGATGTCAATCTTCGTTCAACGACATAGCAATGAATACGGGAGTGAGATGCGCGATGGACTGAGGGTGAAAGTGGCTATTAAGTCCGAGGCAGGGACGCGAAGATTCTTTGACAAAAAAAACTCAGAGAGGTTCTTTGGGTTCTTGGTTTTGCTTGGGTTCTTTGGGTTCTTTCCTTAAGTTCGTGAAGCTGATGTCAATCTCGTTCAACGACATAGCAATGAATACGAGTGAGATGCGCGATGGACTGAGGGTGAAAGTGGCTATTAAGTCCGAGGCAGGGACGCGAAGATTCTTTGACAAAAAAAACTCAGAGAGGTTCTTTGGGTTCTTGGTTTTGCTTGGGTTCTTTGGGTTCTTTCCTTAAGTTCGTGAAGCTGAAGCACATCCAGAGCCCTGGTACCACTGTTAGGTGCAACGGAAGAGTTTAAGGCTTTTGCTCGAATCTAGTACTTCGCACAAACACAAGGTTACTTTACCTCACTTGAAAAGAGAAACTGAACAGGACACAATGAAGGAGAGAGAGAGAGAGAGAGAGAGAGAGAGAGAGAGACAACACTCCATGTCGGGTCCCAACCACCGTCAAGGGTCCCCCTTGCTCTGTTGCCAGAGCAAGTACTTGCTTTATTGACTTGCACAATGTTGTCACAATGATCCTAAATCTTGAGATGTCGAGATGCTGATGGTACTTGCAAGAGATGCTTGGTACTGCGAGGCTAAGGGTGGAAGCTGAAAACGCTAAGGGTTCATAGGGCTGAACTGCAAAGCTTGGTGTTGTTGAAATAACGCTGATGCTGGTTGGTTCTGCTGATGCTAAGGACTGGAATCGTATACTTTCTGGCCGGTTCTTTGCGATGAAACTGTGGGGTATTGCGGGTACTTAATGGTACTATGGTGCTGGTACTACTCCGCAAGCAGTGAGTTGTCGAACGCTGGGAGAAGATGCTGCAGGTGCTAGGCTGGAGAAGTTGCGATGACCCGAGGTAGCCGAGAGACAAGGTGTCAGTGGTCACGTGCACATCTAACCCTATGTGCATGTGGATAAGTTGTACCTAATTCTAGGGTTTAGGTAGCCTAGGCAGTGTTTTGGCATCCTCATGAGCCTGTACGCAGGCTGTGCATATCCAGGCACTTAGAGTAGCTGCATACCCTCTAATTGCACAACTCATTAGTACCCAGCATGAGCAATCGTACACAGCATAAGCATTTCACCATGTGGGAACCACCTCTTGTCGCGCGCGTGAACCACCTCTTATAAGCACTCATTAATAAGTGACTTTATTATTTATTTCCAAATCGTGGAGGCTGTAGGAAGCCTTGCTCGACCCAGCTTTAGGCAGACATATAAGCAGCCCTAGCGCTTCAGTTTTCAGCAGAGGAGCAAAGCATAAGAGCCTCTCACTCCAAGAGCAGAAGCCTAGCGGCTAGCAGCAACACCATCATTTTCAGCCCCAAGGGAAACGCCAGATTCCCAACAGTTTTCAACCTTTAGCCTCGCGATACGCCACCATTTCCCGCAACAGATCCTCGCCGGAAATCAGCCCATCGCCGTCAAACCGGCCAACGTTTTCAGATTTCAGCCCACCAACGTTTTTGCATAGTCTCGTCGTCATCGTTGCCACCAACACAGTTGCACATTCAGTCCTAGACCAGCGATCCATTTTCAGCCAGCATCAACCTTAGCGTTTTTCATTTTCAGCCCTTAGCCGTCGTCGACGTCGTCGTCGTCAAGTACCACAACATCTAGAAGCATTGTACTAGACTTTGTGCAATCTAAAGCAAATACTTTTCTAGCAATAGAGAGGGGGGTCCTTGGAGGGAGATTTGGGACCCATCTAGTGTCGTCTCTTATCTCTAGCACTCTCATGCACTTTGCACTCACAGTTTTCCACTCCTTTGTTTAGGTCATTGCACATTCTCTCTCTAAGTAAGGAAGGCTCTTCCTTCCGCTAAGTAAAAGGAACATTGAGCACTCATCGATCACTCATCTTGAGCCATACACCATCATTCACTTCCGCTGCACATTACATTGGTATCAAAGCTCTTTGGCAGTGTTCGGTATCATCACTCAAGGAAAGAAGCACAAAGAACCACAGAAAAAAAAAATTGATGTTGTGATCGCACGTAACCCAAGACCACTTGGGCATGTCGATCCCTAATCTGTGTTTTTGAAGAGTGGCAGGTAACCAAAGAAAGAAGAGCTTGTCCAGCCTCCCCCTACACTGACCTCTAAAAAAGTCCCACAACCTAGGACAAAAATTAGAAATATGGAGTAGGCCTATAGATGATTCGCACAATGCAACATGGAAAACTGCCCTAGACTTAGGGTCACTAAAAGGCACATCATATGACCCCTCCAACAGTACAAGGTGGGTAAAACAATGGCGAAAACAAGCCTGTAAATGAGAAAACTACCTTACATAGGCCGGATAAAGCCACAAAGCAACCCTCACTCCCGATGATCAGCCCCTGGAGATACAAGGGCACTAGCAACTCCGTGATGACCGACCTGAGAGGTAGCAAACTCCAACACTTGTATAGCCCTCCATGTAGTGCTCCAAAAAGAAGGAAGCTCCTCCTGAAAAGCGAGGCTTGCTCTCACACACACACACTTCAGTTTTCAGCACAAAATCACCCTCCCTCCCCCCCAAATTTTATTATTCTTATTTTAAAGAGCAAGCTCTTGAAAAAACAGCCCCCTCTCCCAAAAACTTACTTAGGTTTTGGAAAGACGATAAGGGGTAGTTTTCTATTGTAAATTGACGAGCAAGATGCTTATAATTCAGAGAGAGAAAATCAGACTAGGAGAGAGATACTATCCGTTTTAGAGAGAGAATCTCCCAGGATAGCAAAAATCAACACTCTCTAGAGAGAGATTCATCAACCGCGAGATTTCTGGGTAAACTGCATGAGCTTCCCCACACATCTTCTCTCACAAGTGTAGAAAGAATAAAATTTACATCTTCAGGTTGAATGTGCAAGCAACATGGTGCTCACTAACCTATGAACATGACAAGAGAAATAACAAGCATACATGCCATGATTCGCTTCTAAATCTCCATTCCTGTGTTCACTAGGTGCAATTTCGGTACTTTCCAGCATGTCATCTTCCATTGCAGCATCTTGCGTGTCGCCCACATTACTCAATACCTGGCCCCATCGATCCCTTTTCTTCTTCACTTTCTTCTTTATGGTGTCATTGCCCATGGATTTCTTGCACTCTGTGGTTTCATGAGCAGTGCTGTCATCTAAAACTTGACCCCTTCTCATCTTCCTTTTGTCGCCCACTGTAACTTGATTTGTGCAATCCTCGAACTGTTCCGTTTTGTCATGAAGAGCATCAGGATGTTCGTTATCATCAAGCAGCTGCAGTCCTTGTGAGTTAAAATTGTGCTCCTCAAAGCTGCTACCAGAGTGTAAATCCTGCTCATTGTGAAGAGTTTTGGAATGCTTCACCTTCCTCATATCTTCTCTCTTGCGTTTGGAAATCTTTCCTGATTCATGTTTCTCTTCCAGCTTCTGCTTCTTGGCACGCTTGCGCTTGAGCCTTTCTTCGTCTTCGTCTCTTCTCTTCGCCATGACTCGACTCACGCCCTAAGTTCGAGCTCTACTAGCGCCATTATATTCCACTAGTACGGCCGGCTGCCTTCGGTGGCCTCTCTCTCTCCCCCTCTCCCCCTCACTCATATAATCCAAAACTCACCGGATGTAGCAAACTTTGACACGTGGCACTGGACTTAATATATAATATAGAATAAACCGAAACTCACAGGATGCAGCAAACTTTGACACATGGCACTAGAAAACCAGTCTCCTCAATATGTAGTATAGATATAGATTACTTTCCAAAATTCCTCCGACTGATTGAAAAATGGGACGGAAGTGCCAGGTATCGAACTCAACTCCATCGGTTCAAAGCTCATTGGAAAAGTCCGTAACCAGTCGAACTGGCACACAATGCTACTGCCTCCGGTGCAATTTATTTATTAATAAAAAAAACAAATCATATGGCTTGTGCCTCATTGGTGCGCCCCTGCGCTCTCGTGGCCTTCGCCATGCTGCCTCGCATTGCCTCCCTCCTCGCAAGTCACCGCATGTCTGCGAGCGATCAACAGACTGCAACATCCTTTCGCTCTGCACCCCTTCGCTTTTCCAGAGGGGATCTTTCAATAATAAACATCAAAAAAAGATTGGGTACCACCTACTAGCGTGTATCTACATTTTGGCATTCGTATGAGACAGAATTTTTATAGAGTTTCCATAAGGAAAATTTTTTAATTTCACCAGATTTTTTCTAATTTATACTACTTTCTTCAAAATCAAAGTGGGATTTTTCTTTTTCTTCATAATCGGCGTTTTTAAATTTCAAAGCGGCACGATTGTGAGTTGAGACACACTTTTCCCGAACATTGATGGGAGCATATATGATATGGGTGCTCTATGGGCGGAGCATGCAATGATTATGGGATTGGACATTGAACAATGTGAAAAGACCAGCCTTGGTAGACCGTGCAAAGTAGAGACAACTGTTATTTGTCTTTGAGCATGGACTTTTACATGCTCCCTCTCAATTGTGGTAACACAAACTCTACTTTTAGAGTGGCAATTAAAATTTATGCCGCCAACTTTGATATTTTGGCAGGCCTCCAAACCTTACAAGCACTCAACACGATATTTTATTGTTGTCATATACAATGAAGAGGCTAAGTTAATTAGTGTAATTATGTTATAGTTAAAAGCATAACACCCACCTTGGGAAGTGCACATTTTGTTAAAAAAAGTTTCAGCAAGTTCCAGCATTCTTGCTCTCATACCAATTGAGAGAAAAATGGCCATATGTCAAATGGTAATGGTAGAGAGAGAGAGAGAGAGAGAGAGAGAGAGAGAGAGAGAGAGAGTGTTGGATGGGGGAGACTCACACACCCATGAAGTGCATGCAAACACTACCTAGATCAACATAATGTCAATTGAGGACACAGATTACACGATAGGCACACGGAGGAAATCTCTTAAGCTTGTCAGGCTGAGACCATCCCACACATACAACACTCTGGAAGGCCAACTAAACCACAATCAAGAACCTCACTGCTCTCAACTACACCACCTAGCCACATACACACATACGGAAGGTAACTCACCTAATCATGCCAGATTCATACGAAACTTAAGGAACACCATCCCCTCACTAGGATACACCTATCCCTAAGCTTCTACACTCAAAACCCTCACTCTAAACCCGTCTGCGGAAAACGCGTAGGATGACAGAGCAGAATTTTGAAAGTGTCCGAAACTGAAATTTATGAGTACCTATGCGTAGCTTATGTCGCCATGATTCTATAGACTACTAGCACGCAGAAAACAGACATCGTTTGATACACTTACGGCCACAAATAGCTCGTAGATGCGTCGGTGTGTGCGCTTCGTCTCGCGTGGAATGCTTGGCGTTGTCGCGTAGCTCTCCTCGAGCCTACAACAATGGTGCAGTCGGATCTCCAATGTGTTGAGCGAGCGGGGTGTAGCGAGAGGATGAAGCTCACACTCACTCTCTTTCTCTCTCACACACAGTAGACGGCAGCGCTCAAGTTTGATTATGATAAAAGTCTCTTTACAAAATGACCTAGGTACCTTATATACTAAGGCTACCTTAGGTTTAACCAAAAATGGGGTTGAAAGGGTCAAATGGCTTTGTATTTACAATCTGGAAGTGCCATTGCACCCCGGCTTCTGAAACTAGAATAACTACTCATTACAAATGACGTTTATAGCCATAATCCGCAGCATTTCATAACTCGCAAAAGATAAGACTTTGGTGCGAAACTTGAGTTATGTTGTGTTGTTGACCTAGCGGTCAACATCCCCCCCTTCCGCGTTCATGTCGTCCCCGACATGACCTGATTGTCGATGCCGATGTGGTTTTTGTTGTCGTTTTGTTGTTGGAAAGAAAGTATAGACTATAGCTTTTGCAGTAGCTTGTCTTGTTCGTCCAATCCGATGTACATAGTCTTCACATGATTCAAGAAAATCATAATTGATGACGAACTTTATGTCTTTCACATCCACACTCCGAGCTGCAGCATCTGTTTCTGTCATTATAGGTCTACTGCCAGATCTAAATTCAAAAAGAACCCAATGTCGTTTAACTTGACTCTTATCATCATGGATAGATAAAGCTCCATCCATCAATTGCTCCAGCAAATCTGTGAATTCGGAGTATTTGTGATTCTCAGAAACAACTTCTACAATCTGTAGAATTTGTGATCCTCTGATTACACTTATGTCTGCTCTTCTTCATTGGGGACTTCTTTATTCCTGAGTTATTTTGTTGTTAGTGTTGTCTGCAGCTTTGTCATTGTAGGCCATTCTTCGACTCGCCATTGAGGAGAAGTATGCTATGATCTGAAATTGGTGCTCCAATTCATTTGTCAATTGATTTGAGTAGCATTTCCTTATTGTTGATGTAGAAGGAATATGTACAAGAGGATGGTGATATGTGTCTTTAGATTAGGGTCTAAAACCTGGATGACCAAAGAGAAAAACCCGGTGGAAAAAAAATGCCTTTGGTATACGCTCTTATTGGAGTTGAGCAGTTGAATGTGAAGTACATGTTCATGAAAGGTGAGTGCTTGGGTGAAACACGGAAAGAGTGCATAATGCAAGTGCCAATTATGGAACACTCTATATGCATACGAGAAATTTGTCAACAAAAGCATGCAATGTGAAAGAAGGAGATGATGGGTGCTCCGAGGAATAAATGTAGCACATGTGACATCAAAAGATGTCTCAATAGCTTCCACCTTTCCAAGAAGGGTTTTCGATGTAGAAGTTTCTCCACTCGTATCTCACAGTGCTCAGTACGTGAGTGTCTTTTGGACCTTCTCCTTCACTTCACCAGACGTAAGTACTTAGACTTCGACTCTTTTGCTCACCTATACCAGCATGAGCGACACAACGTAAATATGCTCAACTCTTCCAGCTTGAGCAGTACCTAGAATAGCTAAGACACTTAGACCACAGAGAATATTACTTGAAGCTTTGGGACTAATACCTCACTCATTTTGTGGCTTAGCTACTCGACTTTGACTTGTATGACTTTTCGGTTGGAAGTTTACACTGCTTTGTGACAAGTTCTTCGGCTCTTGTAGTGGCTGCTGAGACATACGTCGTGAAGTTTCATCGTTTTCCTGTACCTTCTTCTCTTTGTAGTGCTCAGGCCTCTCGTTAGTCTTTTCTTCATGTGGACTATGGATTTTTTTTTCTTTTTCTTTTTTCTTAATAATAAACAAGGAAAATCTTAAAACAACTCAACAAAAAAAAAATCATTTAAATAGAAATCTAAATGCGATGTACACTATACACATGTCCCTAGGGGCTCATATATGGATTTTGTCCCCATACTCCTCTGTAACACTACTATGAGGGCATATACTCTAAATTTCGTCAAAAAATTATCACAATAAAACGCAAAAATTCAATGCATCTCACAAAACATTGCCCTCTAATAGTCATAATGTTAGGTCCGCATTCAGAATGCTTCCCCCCTTCCTATTTGGAGTCATCCTTTACGACAGGGTATCGCAAAGGGTATGTGTTGTGCTTGGGCAACTAAAAGTTGTGCCTATGCAGGCCTTGTAATGTAGCCCTATTATGCATACACAGTCAATGCATGGAAAAGATTTATGTTGTGCAAGATGTGGGTATAAGCAATTTGGTTATTGGCATTTGTTGGTGAGGCTTCCTATTCTAAGCAATGTAATGGTCTTTGAAGCTCCTGTATCGTTGCTTGATTGAAGCGACTTGCTCTCTTCTAACTGTACTGTAATCGTAGGAAGAATTGTAAGAATTCAAGCGGCGATGCACTGACAACAGTTTTGTTGTTCTTCTTTGGGACCCATTTCTTTGCGATTATTGGCTGTTTTGTTGCTGGCTCTCGTTTGGGAACCCATACTTGCCCGTGCTTCGTTTGTGTTTGAAGAGACTTCTTTGGGATCCACCTTTTTGTTGTGTGAGTCAACAATGGTCTTTGCTTCAGCCCTTGTAGGCTTGGTTGGTGACGGGATTCAGGCTTTGAAAGTTGATACTGTGGTTGTTTTGGAATCCAAATGAATTCTTGGTTTTTTTGTGCATGAATCAACTTCTTTGGAGCCCAAACCTGAGTTGTGAAAGCTTGCAACTTTGTGATATTCTTACCCGTTCGTGCACGCTTTCCTTGTTTTTGTTTTGGTGTTGGATCTTGTGATTTGTCATTAGAGATCTTTGTCTTCTTGATCCATATCTGTTTTTTGCCGATCTGGCTTTTTGGTATCCAGATTTGTCGAGCTTTTTGGCTTTGACTTGTTGTCCTGTTCTTTTGACCTGTCATGGTTGTTGCTGAAGGGGTTGGTGATAGTGATGGCCTGAGTTGATGATAGGGGATGTCGTAAGATTCATCACTCTCACTACTATCCTCAGCAAGGTTGACTTCTTGTACTTTCCCTTGATTTTTTGGCTGGTATTGGAAAGTTACTGTCTGTTTGCTCGTGGGTGGTAGTTTCTTGGAGGACTTTGGAATCCACTTTTGATGCACTTTATTCATGTAGCGATGACATTGATTCCCGGGTCGTTGATCTTCTTGAAGCTCGAAGTGTCCTACAGAGTCATAGAACTCGTCGTCTTCTTCATCTTTTGATTCTCCACATTTCTTTGTTTGCTCCTTATTTCGAGAGCTTGTTGATGTCTGGATTTCTTCGTTTTCTTGGATTACACTCACTGCAAAATAAGGAACGACATCATAGCCATTTTCATCACAAAACTTTGTTGTGGGAGCATCCTCCACGATGCACACGTCCAGAGTAGCCAAGATGTGTTCCCATCCAAAAGGCTCTAACTCTTCTTCAGGAAATGGTTCTGGGATATAGTCCATATCCTCCATAGCTCGCTCTAGGATACATTCCTCACGTTTCAAGCTACTACATTGTGAAGCTCCACACATCCACAGTTCTTTAGGCTTACCTAACCAAGCTGGAAGTTCTGATCCTGCAACTGTGGCGGAATCAAACTCCTCAACCGGTGTTCTCGTCACATCCCTATAGCTATGGTCCCTCAAGTTTACCTTTGTTATGGTTTCCATATGTCTCAGGTATATATGGTCATAACCCCAATCTTGGACCATTTTCAATTGTCGCATGAATGGTCTTCCCAGAATGATGTCATAGTTGTTCTTCTTGCCAAAGTCAACAATAGCAAAAGTGTGTTCATATTCAATGCCACAAGAAGTAACAAGTACTTTTTCTAGCAGTCCTAGGGGCTTTTCCTTGTGTCCGTCTGCAAGCTGCAGGGTCATTCGTGTGGATCTCAAGGCAGATTTTTCCCATTTTTTCCAAACCTCTTTGGTTGTAATGGCCACACCAGCTCCACTGTCAAGTATTGCCATGGTTTTTACATCATTGAATTCCACAGGAAGGGTGGTGTTTCCATCTTCTCCCTTGTAATACTCGCCTACTTGTTTAATGGCATTGGCCTAGTATTTAGTTGAGGCATTTCAAGCTCTTTGATGCCTTCCTCGATTTGAGGCATTGGGGTTTTTACACCAAATTTCTCTAGACATTTACCCACATTAGCCCACATGTTTGGTCTTATTCTGAGCAGCTCACCTAACATTATTGTACAGGTGACTGGGGTAGATAGAATATCTACTAGCCCCTTTGAATCGATGGCCTTGTTGGGAGACAGTCTCTGTGATGGGACTGCAACCACATCTGACTTGGTCTCGTACTCTCCCATATAGGATGGTAGTGTTCTTAGCGAATGGGGTTGACTATCCATAGATGGTACAGATCCTTTGTCGCCCCAACACGATTGTACGTCTAGATTCACTTGAGATCCAGTCTCAAATTCCTCTATTGGTGGTAGAAACACTCCTCGTTCATCACCAGTCTTGTCTACTCGTCTTCTTGGGTCATCGGCTTCATTGGCCTCTCTGACTTGTTTCCACAATTCGTCAAGACCATCTACCTCTTTACAATCCTCAGGTATAGCTTGGTGAAATCCCTTGGAAGAGTTATCCGTGGTATTCAGTACTATCCTTGGTTCTAATGTTGGGTCTTTGAGGTTTGTTCTGTGCTCATGACTAGAATCTGGATCTTTTAGTTCCTGGTTTGGTGGGATTACTTGTGTAGGCATGACGCGGATCACATCCTCAGGTTTTGCAACTGGTGGTTCTAGTAAAGATTGGGCTGTTTGAATCATTTTTCTGCACATTTCCAACCTTTGCTTTTCTAATTCCGCATAGGGATATGTCATCCACCTTTGTTCTTGGGTTTGGTTGTTTTTGAGCCTCGCATCATAGGCTTTCAAGAGGGCATCTAATGTCTCATTAAACTTCTCTACCAACACAGATCCTTCTGAACTAGAACTTCTTGGTTTCTCATCCGTGGATGGTTCTTCTAGAGGTTTAACCATATGTGTAAGAGAAGGTGCCTCCTTTTCCTCATGTTGTTTTATCTTCTCCTCAGCTTCGATAAGCTTCTCAGCTAAGGATTTTTGCTCTCGTTCCCTGCGTGCTTTCATCCTAGTCTTTCTAGGTTTCCAACTATTTCGTTTGCCCTTGGTTTTTTGACTAGGTGCGTCGGTCTTTGGTCCATCATCTGTCTTTGGACTCGTGTCACTTTTCGTGTTCTTTGTCTCTGGATTCTCATCAGCTTTCTTTTGGGCTTGTGCTCTCGTAACCACTTGAACTGGTACGACATTTTCATTTTCTGAGCTACTAGGTAGTTGAACAATCCCTAATACATTTGTCGTGCTTTTCCTGATTTGGTTTGGTTTTTTCGGGCAATCGGGGATCAAGTGAGTGATGCCACACTCAAGACAATAGGCATTTACTTCAATGATCTCCGAATGAGGACATTGTTTGACCAAGTGGTTGTCACGACTTTTGTGACAATCTGTCTCTGGTTGAGGAGATTCTTTTAGCATTTCCTCTTGGCTATAAGCAAGCTTTGACCTAGATAAGCCGTTATTTTCAATGAATCGTAATGTCCTTTCGTCCATTTCATACCTTCTTTCTTTCGACTGAAACCCAGGAGGTGGAGGTTGTACCGGCCTCACCACTCCATGTGTTTCTCTCACATTTTGTTGCTCCGAAGGATAGTACTCACTTTGGTTGCTATACCACATTGTAGCTAGTACTGGCGTTGGTTTATTTGATGCTTCCATCATTGGCATGTATCTCATGTCTACCGGCATTCTAGCACCTGGCAGCGGAGGTTGTTGTCCTAAGACAAGCTGTGGCCTTAAAACTCTTACTGGTCTTAGCGCATTCCCCGTAATGTATCTAGGTGGAGTAGGTGCTTCTGGAACAGGTTGTACATACCTCTCCCTAGCATTTTCCATGCTATAATAACACTCTTCCTCCGTATGGTTCGTCCATTTTCTCTCAATTTCACACCACTTCGGTTCTCCCGAATCAGACCTTACAAGAGGAATCAACCTCTTGACCAAGTCGTCAATAAGGTTTTCTTGATCAATAGGTGCCGTTGGCTTGGCAATGGACTCACTTATCTGTGAAACACTGTTCTGAGAGGATGTGCCATCTCCTTGACTCTTTAAGTCCTTTTCTTTGTATGCCTCACAGTTATCCACTAGATAAAGAGGTTCTTTGATCAACTCGTTTAACGTCATCCTCCTTATCATATGCAGATCCTTTTGAAGGCCCGTATGTCTCATTCCCTGGATAAAGATCAGCATCAGTCGTGCTTGCGTAGGTAATTCCGCTCTCGGACAGAGCTTAACATATCTCTTGAGTCGTAATGATGCTTTGCGTACTGATTCATCCTCTTTCTGTTTGAATCTATAAATTTGCAAGACCGTGTTGTGAGCAATGCCTTTTGGCAAGAATTCTTCAATAAACTCCTCAAACAGCTCATCTAGGGTCTCAAAATCCCATATTTCCACCGAGTCGAACCAAGTAGCTGCATCATCTTCTAGAGTCAATCCAAATCCTGCAAACTGTGTCGCAAAATCTGAAACTTCCTCTGCTCTAATCACTCTTCTAAAAGCCGCTACGTGATCTCTCGGATCTTCATCTCCGGAGTATTTTCTGTTTACCCATTTCTGGACTTGGGATGGTCTAACTCGTCGATTGTCTACAAGTCTAACCAGAGACTCTCCCAATCCTTCTCTCGTTATCGCTCTTGAAGGGAATCCTGGTGGCTCTCTTCTTGGAATTCCTATAGGAGTTCTCGTGTTTGGTGGAGGCATTTGTGGTCCTTCATTGACCAAATATCCACCTCTTTCTAGTACAGTCTGTGGATTTGTGCTTTCTACAACTCTGTATTCTCGTCCATACTTGTCGACAACTATAGATCTCCATTGACAGTCGACTTCGTATGTGTAGACATATAAGAGCTTGTAATCCGTTATCTCTTCTAGGTATGGATCTGAGCACTTATAAAGATTGACCTCATTGTCGTCAATGTACCTATATAGTCCTTCACTCTCATGACCAATCATCCAAACTCTCTCAACAAGATGGGTCTTTATCAATTGCAAGTTTGGAAGATCCATTGTGGGAGGATATTCCTCTATCGTCAAGATCTCCAATCTTGTGTAAGCTGCGTTTGAATCTTGGGTAGACATGATTTCTGGGCTTAAGAGCTTTTTCTTAATACAAGTAGACTTAGTCCACGTGTTCAAGTGCTTTGGTTAGGGAAAAGTCGAAACTTTGTCCAAAACCGCAACCGTTTCGTCACAATTCTCGCAAATTGTAGCTTTTAGACACCTCTGACTTCCGGATGAATTTTGAGGCCTCAAACGATGTTTTTTTCAAAATTGAACTATATGGTTCAAGTTTTGCACTAAGATCTGTCGAGCCGCTCTCAGGCTACGTTTTGATATAAAAACTTTTCCGATCCGATACCGTTTGTGAAAGTTATGGCCAAAACAATGAAATGCAGTTTAGAATGGAAGAAGATTTGGGATCTCTGTGACACTGTGAACACTTCTGTATGGTCAAAAAGTACAGTTAGACCCTAAAACTGGCCTAGAGACATCCTACGCGTAGTATGTCTATATACTCAGAATTTAACAAAATTTGGTTCATAGACTCCCCTTAAGTCCAGCAACCCAATGGTATGCTCATATTTTCATTTGGATTTAAAAATGGCTTTGAGACATTCTACGCGTAGGATGTCTTTTTGCTCAGAATGACTTGAAATTTTCACCCCAGCTTCTCCTTGGTGTGCTGATCACAGTGGTGTGCTCATAAGTTGGTTTGGAGTCCTAAATCAAGCTAGAGACATCCTACGCGTAGGATGTCTTTTTGCTCTGTTTCAGCTGAAACTTGCACTGTAGCTTCCCCTTGATGTGCTTAACTCACAGCTATTTTTACTTTTTGATTTTGACACCTATAGGTTGGTCAAATGATCAAGAATCTGTTCCAAAATCCTGATGTCTGTTCTGATGAATTCCCAAGTCAACTCAACTCCAAATTGGACCAAAATTGACTAGGAGGCTTGCCTAAGGCTATATGACAGCATGGTATGGTCAAAGTAGAATTTTGGTCTCAAAATCATGCAGGAGACATCCTACGCGTAGGATGTCTTTTTGCTCAGAATGAACCCAAATTTGAACTACAGACTCTCCTTAAGGTGCTGATCACTCTAGTATGCTCAAAATTAAGTTTGGAGTGCAAAATCACACATATGACATCCTACGCGTAGGATGTCTTTTTGGCCTGTTTGACCCCATACTTAACCCAAAGCTTCCCCTTGATGTCAGCAATCCAATGGTCTGCTTAAATTTTGGTTTGGATTTCAAAAGTCCCAAATTTTAGCTGTTCTTGTCTTTTTCAGTCAAAAGTGTTAAAGTCCGCTCAATCTTCCCTTTCACTGACTCAAATGAGATGAAATTTATCCCATGCACTCAAAACATCATGTATAACATGCACATGAAGTCACCCTATGGTTTGGTCTCAAAAATTATGCCTTGGGCACAATTTGGGTAGGATGTCTGGCCATTCTCATCTTTTGGTCTTGATCTGTCAAAATTTGGTCAAATTTCCACTTTCCAGGTGAAAATAGGGTAAAACCTACCTTCTAAACACACTGGTAACCTCAGATTTTCAAAAAAAACGCCCAGATCACCCTGTAGACATCCTACGCGTAGGATGTCTACTGCTGATTTTTTGAGACTGAAGTGTCCCTGATGCTTCCTTATGCTCTCAGCAAGTGCAAGTATGCTTCACAATTGCAAAAACATGCAAAAATCACTCATTTTAAGCCTTTTCTGAAATTTTGCGTTTTCTGACTCCGCCTTTTGGCTTTAGGTCAACAAAAGTAGGGAAAAACACCCAAGTCAATATGTTACTAGGGTAAAACCTACCCTTTGAATCCACTGGTCAACTCAGAATTTCAAAATTTGGTCTCCAAAACCCTCTTGAGACATCCTACGCGTAGGATGTCTATGTTTACAGAATTGCAGGTTTTCTTCATAGAATCCTTGCAATTGCTCTTTTATATGCATAGCATCAGTCAGTCATACAAAAATATCCACAAAAGCTTGTTTAATGCATTTTTACCCTCAAAAGCACACTTTTCCGTGATTTCAAATGCAATCAAGTACTTTAGCAAATAATTTAGTGATGAATAGCTCTAGATCAGAATCAGATCACTTACCTAAAGCTACTCCTACAAATCATATGGGGTTTTGCATCTATGAGTAGAAAAACGCTTCACTGCCACACATGGACTAGTAAACGCTTTTATCACCTCACAAATCACTCGACTACCAGCAACTACTCTAATCCACATATCCTAACTAAACCTATCTAGTCGCAGACCCTTGGCAAGACACACGCTTCCTGGCTATCCACTTGATCGCGGAATATCCTCTTCCGGATCCACTTAAGAAAAACGCTTTCTTTAGCCAAAACTAAATCAAGCAACCATCACACGAGTGTTAGTAGGAAACCTACTTAGGTCCTTGTGTCCCCGACAGCGGCGCCAATGTTGGACGGGGGAGACTCACACACCCATGAAGTGCATGCAAACACTACCTAGATCAACATAATGTCAATCGAGGACACATATGACACGATAGGCACACGGAGGAAATCTCTTAAGCTTGTCAGGCTGAGACCATCCTACACATACAACACTCTGGAAGGCCAACTAAACCACAATCAAGAACCTCACTGCTCTCAACTACACCACCTAGCCACATACACACATACGGAAGGTAACTCACCTAATCATGCCAGATTCATACGAAACTTAAGGAACACCATCCCCTCACTAGGATACACCTATCCCTAAGCTTCTACACTCAAAACCCTCACTCTAAACCCGTCTGCGGAAAACGCGTAGGATGACAGAGCAGAATTTTGAAAGTGCCCGAAACTGAAATTTATGAGTACCTATGCGTAGCTTATGTCGCCATGATTCTATAGACTACTAGCACGCAGAAAACAGACATCGTTTGATACACTTACGGCCACAAATAGCTCGTAGATGCGTCGGTGTGTGCGCTTCGTCTCGCGTGGAATGCTTGGCGTTGTCGCGTAGCTCTCCTCGAGCCTACAACAATGGTGCAGTCGGATCTCCAATGTGTTGAGCGAGCGGGGCGTAGCGAGAGGATGAAGCTCACACTCACTCTCTTTCTCTCTCACACACAGTAGACGACAGCGCTCAAGTTTGATTATGATAAAAGTCTCTTTACAAAATGACCTAGGTACCTTATATACTAAGGCTACCTTAGGTTTAACCAAAAATGGGGTTGAAAGGGTCAAATGGCTTTGTATTTACAATCTGGAAGTGCCATTGCACCCCGGCTTCTGAAACTAGAATAACTACTCATTACAAATGACGTTTATAGCCATAATCCGCAGCATTTCATAACTCGCAAAAGATAAGACTTTGGTACGAAACTTGAGTTATGTTGTGTTGTTGACCCAGCGGTCAACACAGAGAGAGAGAGAGAGAGAGAGAGAGAGAGAGAGAGAGAGAGAGAGAGAGAGAGAGAGAGAGAGAGAGAGAGAGAGAGAGAGAGAGAGAATGGGGGGTGCATGTCAACCTCAAAAATTAATTCAATAAGATGACTTATTTTCAAAAAGAGAGTGGTACATCCTTTTTTTAAATTCTTATATAGGTTTCTTATAGTACCTAAAGTGATGGAGGTTAGTTGGTGGTCAACCTATGAAAGATAATATCCTAAACATAATTAATAACAAGGTGGCCAAGAGGAGATCCACAGGAGTCAACGGACAAGGCATGCTTACTTGACAATTTCAAAGGATATTGTTGTCGATTTGTAGATAATTAGTATTGAAATTCTATATGCAAGTTGTAACGATCAACTCTGCTAGGTCTTATCTTAAAGATAGTGAAAGATATAAGGAGGTATGATAAAGCAAAAATTGCATTGGAGAGTTTGACAATCCAATCTTCACAATTCACACATATAATTTGTCTATTGAGATTATTGATCAGTCAAAATCTTCAAGCATAAACTTGTGTCTTGTGCTAGAATAGAGATTTAGAGGTATACATGTCTAGTGTTAACTGCGAGAGTTGTTAATGGGGAGAATTTGGCACTAGATGAGGTACACATGTGTAGTGTTAACTAGGAGAATTTGGCACTAGATGAGCTAGGAGGTGACCATGATACATTGAGAAGAAGTCTTTACGCCACCAAAATAGTGCAGTCATTTTAAACGCAAGAAATTCATCATTGGAAAGAATCACTTTCGTGCTATGATTTCCATATGCAGATCATGCACTTAATGAAGGTACAATATGCATACCATAGTGTAGCCAAGTTAGATGGAACTCGTAAGACCTACCCACTGTTGTTGCACCTTGAACTTTGTGATATTGACATCCAAGTATTGTGGTCTAATCTTTAAAATTGTGGGAGGTAATGATATAGACAATATGAAAGCTTGTGCTAGAAAGGGGCAAAACGCACAAAGGAATTTTCAAGACTGCACTCATTTCATACCAAAGCAATTGAACTATATCTTACAAATTTATTTATTGGTAGATTACTAAAGGGAATATGCTAATTGATATGGAAATGCTATTTTTAGTTAGTAGTGGGATATTAATTTTGAGTGTCTAGATTCTTGTTCACCAACGTATGCATCCCATTCAGAAACTCATCGATGAAAGGGGGGGCAATTTTACATCACTATTATATCATGATCATCTTACAACTCATTGTTATCCCTCTAGTTTATTTGGACAAGTGATGACATCAACTTATCACACGCCTTTAATTTCAATGATTGAAGTTATAGTTTAACATATAGCTATAGAATGTTTGGATTGGTGTGTACCGATTTTGTGGAAGGTGCAAAGTTATTAAGTGAGCTGCTCAAGTATATGTATACTGAGAGAGAGAGAGAGAGAGAGAGAGAGAGAGAGAGAGAGAGAGAGAGAGAGAGAGAGAGAGAGAGAGAGAGAGAGAGAGAGAGAGAGAGAGAGTTCTCTCTAAAACCAAACAATAAATATCAGTACCATTGTCATAATAACTAATATCTAATTCTCCTAAATGATTTTCTCATGTTAAACTTATCATTTAATATGGGGAAGTACCAGGGGAGAAAAAGCTAGAATATTGGTTAAGCTGGCAGACTGGTCACAGTAGGGATCCAAAGGAGGGAAAATAGGGATCCAAAGGGGGGGCCATGTGCAAAAGAGCAATGTGCAACAATGGGCTTCAAAGACCCTAAGGTTCAGCCCATTAAGACTTCCAAAATGCTAAGGTTCCAAAATTCAAAGGTTATGTCCAATGGTCAAACTCTAGGTAAAATTGAATGCTTATGTGAAGACCATAAAGTCTTCACATATCCCTAGATAGGAGGAGGAAAGCTCAAATTGTAGGGGAGGAGAGAGAAACACACACACACACACACACTCTAACAGGCTCCCTTTACACAAAGGGAATAGGGGACACATGTCAACTCCCTAGCCCAGTTGCCCCCAAGGTGCATTCAAATCCTATTGGATGGCCATAGAAGTGGACCAATGAGAATTAGGCTAGAGTACATTTAGTTTAATTAATTTTAAAACACTTGATAAAAGAACCAACAGGAATTAAGCTCTCTAGAAGACTATTGGACAGTTTCCCAAGGGGTCCAATGAGCATTCAGCAGCCCAATGGCTTACCTGATTCCTATTGGCCAGAAGACTAACGGGTCCAATGAGAGTTTAATTGCATTATTTAATTACCTAAAGCTCTCACAAAAGGGGTAAGGGGAACACATGTCACAAGGCTATCACTTATGCTTCTTAATTATCATTGGCTAAGCTTTGTAGGGTCCAATGGGATGCCAACATGAGTAAAAATCAAGAGGGGTCGACCAAGAGAGAGAGGGGGATGATTTTGGCAAGGCATTATCACACACACACTCACACAATCTCATGTGTGAAGCAAAGAAGACTCTCTCTCATTCTCAAGCTTTAATGGAAAGCTCATCATCTACTCCAAGCTTGTGAGAAGGGAGGCCTACACCAACAACTCTTGGCTTTGTGATGCAAATCCAACCAAGAGCCAAGCTCCAATGCATGCTTGTCTCCTCTACCATGCTAATTACTAAGCTATGCTAAGCTATTATGAGTGATTATGTGAGGAGATATACTTCTTTCGCGTAACAATACTCCTTCTTCCTCTCAATCGACTCTCATACCCTGCTAGCTCTCACCATCTTCGAAGGTGTGTGAGGTCTTGGGTCTGAGACCGTGAGGGAATTGATGTTGTGTTTTATAAGTGTGAGCTAGGCGCTTGAAGCTTCCATCTTCATTGCACCAGCAAGTTATTGAAGGAACACAAAGTATTGTATTGTAAAATCTCTCCCTTGATGGGGGAAACCTATAATACAAAGCCTTTTGGAGGGGGGACCGGCTCCATGTGAATCCGGTCCTCAATTGTTGTCAATAGCTTAATTTCTCTCACTTTTTGAAGTATTGTTCATGTCTATCTAACTAGGTGTTATGATTTTTGTTGCTCTCTCCATCCAAGCACTCTTGCTATGCTCATTAGGAATCTATTCTAATGAAATGCTCACTATGTTTATGCTATTTTCCGCTACTCACAAGTGACTAGGCCATTAAATGTCACATTGGTATCACAGCTCAAGGTTTCTCTTTTCTTGCTCAAGAAGGGAGGTCCTCAAGCTACCTATAAATGGTTGGTATTATTAATTGCAATTGAGTAAGTAGAATAGGGATTTTTCAGCCTTGCAGTGCGCTTGCTTCGTGCAGATAACGGGGCATCACCATCGAGAGCTATGGTCTTCATAGTGGAGTCCTACGGGGCCTGCCTATGGCTTAACCACTATTGAGCTATTAGAAGCTTGATAGGAGCCGGTGTTGTTTTGGTGTTGAAAGTCTCTTTCTTCTGTTCCTTGCAATTAATGATATTCGAGCCATAGGTACAGGAGCTTGAGTGCTTTTCTAAAGGGGTTAAGAGGAGTAGCAACTAGGGCTTGAAGTGCCAAAGTACGCTTAAAAATTTACACCTAAAAGTTGTTAGAATGGCTGACAATAGAAAAGAGAGTGAAATTAATGTTGATAGCTTTGATTTTGATGATGAGCAGGCTAGTAATGATGCCCCTATGCTTGTTAAATACCTTGTTTCTAGGCTTCAATAAGCCATGGCAATCCATCCCTCCAAAGTGATGTGCAACGGCAGCTACGTGCTCATGGGATTCTCCAAACTCCCCACCAAGAAGAGAGAGTACCTAGGAATCCTCCTTGTGAGACTTCCAAAAGAGGCCTCTCTCCGATTCGGGAAGAAGAAGAGGATCCGTACGAAGGGCTCAAAAATCTACTACTTGACGACGCATCTCCTTCCCAAAGGAGAACTCAAGAGTCCCCCACCAAAAGAACGAGAAAGAAGTGAGTCTCCTACCACCTCGGCGCAGATGGCTCCACAAAGATGGCGGGTAAAATGCTCTCCAACACCCCCTAAACAGAGAAGACCATCGCACACTTCTCCACACCATAATTCAAAGAGGGATGACAGAAAACAAGAGAAGAAAAAGGTGGGAAAGAGGTCACCCTCTTCTCCATCTTCTTCATCATGTTCCTCTTATGAAGAAAGTGAGGGTGCAGACAAGGAGGAACAAGGGAAGAAAAAGGCGAGAAAGAGGTCACCCTCTTCTCCATCCTCCTCAAATTATTCCTCCTCTGAAGAAAGTGATGGTGCAACTTTCGAATCACCAAAAAGAAGAGGCCATAGGAAATCCTATGCCACGTGAAAGAGGTCATCCAAGCTCAAGAAGTTCAAAGAGGGAGGAAAGAATGTCTCTTTCCTTACCTTCGATGGCATCTTTGGTGCTACGGACAAAGTCTTGGCCTTCATCCAATAATTCGATGTGGCGTTTGGACATGAGGGCTTCACAGAGTCCTCTAAGCTACACCATGTAGCTATGCATTTTCAAAAGTCTGCCAGGCAATGGTGGTCTAGCCTACGGGCAAATGGTGAAGCTCCACAAACATGGAAAGCTTTAAGAGCTTCCATCATGATGCAGTTTTTGGCTACCGATGCCAAATACAAAGTACTCACCGTATGGTGAAGCTTAAAGCTCTCTCCCTATGAATCTATTTACAAATATGTAGACAAGTTTTGGGACTTACAGCTCAAAGCCACTAGATGGATTTTGGAGAGCAAAAACAACAATTTTGTGCGGGTCTAACAAGATATGGCGGAGTATGTCAACTCCCAAAGGCCACACACTATATATGCGGTCATACACCATACCATGGTGGCTTCACGAATCAATTTCCAACAAGGGGCTAAGAGAAATCTTAAGCCCACGGAGAACAAGGATCGTAATAATAATGAGCCTAAGGGGAAGGACACAGTCCAAAAGTCTCCTGAAGGCAACGCCAACAACAACAAAGCTAAGGAGAAGGGAGTTTATAAAGGCAAAAATAAACTCTCTCTTGAAGAGCTTGAGCGTTATCGTAAGGATAACCGTTGTTTCAAGCACTGGGAACAAGGGCATGATTACCGTGCTTGTGCCCACAAGAATACACGAAATGAGCCTCCTAGAGCTACCTTGGTCGAAATCCAAGAAGAGGATGCTCACCATAAAGGATCTCCTCTATGCCATGATTGGGGAAAGGTAAGAGAACATGATGCTTTTATTCTCTTTGACCCTAATTCTATTCACAATTTCATATCCACATAGTTGGCCACCAATCTAGGCATCCAAGCCTATGAGATGGGAGATTTCCTACCCACCGATGGTGCTTTAAAGGGGCAAGAAGCTTTAGTCACTCCCTTAATTGGGAAATTGAGGCTCCATGTCCAAAGCTATGTGGACAAAGAGGACTTCTTTATCTCTCCTCTCAAGCACAAGGATGTAATCCTAGGGGCACTATGGTTTGATCTCATGGCTGCCAATGTTAAATTTCCTAAAAGGAAAATCTACTTTAGGTTCAAGGAAAAAGATATGTACATAGATGCTAAGGAGTTGGGTAACACCATACCCATTTTACATACGCAAGCTTTCAATAAGTCAATAAAGAGCTCTATTTCCGTGTACATGATTAGAGTTATCCAATTTTCTCAAGGGATTTCAAGATGTTTTTATTGACGGCATCCCTTGTGAACTATACCTCCTAAACGAGGTAATGATGACCATGCAATTGAACTTCTTTCAGGAAGTTCACCACCTAATAAACCTCCTTATAGAGTTTCTCAAGCTCAACAAGAGGAGATTATGCGGCAAGTGCATGAGTTAGTTGAGAAGGGCAGGGTTAGGCCTAGCTTATCTCCATTTTGTTCACCTGTGTTATTAGTGCAAAAGAAAGACGACACATATTGTTTGTGTGTCGACTATAGAGCACTAAATAGGATCACTATGAAAAATAGGTTTCCCGTTCCACGGGTAGAAGACCTATTTGATAAGCTACAAGGGTTGACCTACTTCAGTAGGATTGACCTAAAAAGTGGCTACCATCAAATAAGGATAGTTGATCAGGACATTGTAAAGACTGCATTTTGCACTACGTTTGGTCTTTACAAATACATTGTCATGCATTTTGGCTTGACCAATGCACAAGCCACATTTAACCGCTTGATGGAGAAGCTATTGAGGCCTCATCGAACCTTTACTGGAGTGTTCTTTGATGATATTATCATCTACTCTAATTCATTAGACAAGCACAAGCAACACCTCCAGATGATATTTCAAGCCTTACGAGAGAATAAACTTTATATTAATCGAAAGAAAAGTGAGTTTTTCTTACAAGAGATTCATTATTTAGGTCACATTATCTCTCAAGATGGCATCCAAATGGATCCATCAAAGCTAGAGGTAATAAAAGGATGGCCTAATCCAAGGAATCTTCATGAACTAAGAAGCTTTATACGTAAGTGTGCATACTATATACGCTTCATAGAAAAGTTCTCACAAATCGCGGGATCATTACATGAATTAACAAAGAAAAACGTTAGGTATACATGGTCTGCCAAGGAGAACAATGCTTTTGAAAAGCTCAAAGAAAATCTTATCTCTCAACTTGTGCTTACACTACCGGATCTCTCAAAGTCATTTGAGGTCCAATGTGACGTTTGTGGTGATTGCCTTGGAGCTGTTTTACTCCAAGAAGGGCACGCCATAGCCTATGAAAGTCGAAGGCTCGACCCTGTTGAGCAAGCTCTAGGAATATATGAAAAGGAACTTCTTGCAGTTCTACATGCCTTAGACTCGTGGAAGCACTATTTATTGGGGACTCCTTTCATTCTGCGGCGGACGGATCACCAAAGCCTTGAGTACTTCATGACGCAGACCAACCTGTCCGACAAACAAATGAGGTGGGCAAATTTCCTTTCGCAATTTCTTTTTCATATTGCTCACATTGCTGGCAAGCATAATCAAGTAGCCGATGCACTCTGAAGACGGCTGAGAGTGAATGCGGTTTCCATAGTAACTCACAAAGATTTAACTTCTATGATAGATGAGTACGCTATTGATTCCGATTATAGAGATGTGATTTCAGCCCTTGCACTAGGGAAGAAAGAGGAACCATTTACTTTACAAGATGGTTATCTTCTCTATGGCAATAGACTATGCGTTACTAACTCACTGCGTGAGAAAGTAATGTATGAATCTCATGCTCCTCCTTATGCGAGGCATAGATGGATTCAGTCTACCCTAAAAGGGATAGAAACATATTTCTCTTGGCCTGCCATGAAAGCAAACATACAAGAGTATGTTTCTAAATGTGTAATATGCTAAGATAGAGGGAAGAAACCTGGATTGCTTCAACCTTTTCCAATCCCTAATTCACCATGGGAGAGCATATCCATGGACTTTATCTTTGGATTGCCCAAGTCTATCCATGGGGATACGGGAATATGGACGATAGTAGACAGGTTCAGCAAACAAGCTCATTTTATACCTGTTAAAAAGACTATCAAAGCCCATCAAATGGCAACCCTCTTTATATCACAAATCTTCAAGTACCATGCCTTGCCAGTGTCCATAGTGTTGAATAGAGATCCTAGAATGAACAGTAATTTTTGGAAGGGTCTCTTTGAGAATTTAGGGACAAGGCTAAACTTCTCTTCGGCCTATCACCCACAAATGGATGGCCAAAGTGAAATATCTAACCTAACAATTCTTGATCTATTAAAAGCCTATGTAGCGAAAGTAGGTCAAAGGTCCCAATGGGAGAAGTACTTACCCTTAGTGGAGTATGCCTATAATAATACTGTACATACCTCCATGAAAAGCACCTTTCAAGGTAATTGAAAGGTGCCTTAGTGGAGTATGCCTATAATAATACTGTACATACCTCCATGAAAAGCACCTTTCAAGGTAATTGAGGGAAGATCCAAAAGTCCCTTGCTACTTAAAGTACATGGGAAGATCTTCACTACAGATGAGTATAGCCGAGACTTACAAGAATCTTTTCAAAAGATTAAGGATGTTATCTCTATCTCACACCAAAGGCAAAAGGATGTTGCTGATAATCACAGAAGAGCCAAGCTTTTAAAGAAAATGATTGGGTCTTGGTTAAATTTTCCAAGGCTCGATTAAGGCACATGACGGGAAAAAATCCTACGGGACACCAAAAGTACTATGCTAAGTTAGCAAAAAGGTACTATGGTCCCTTCCAGATTCTTAGACCAATCAATGAGATGGCCTATCAACTCAAGTTGCCTAGTCATTGTCTCATACCCAATGCTTTCCATGTGCGCCTACTAAAGCCTTACAGTGGAGAGCCACCTCAAGAACCAACTATTAAAGACCCACCGGAGATCGAGGACCAAGAAGAGGTGCTGCAGCCCGAATCCATTCTCCGACATGAAGACAAGGTATTGAGAAGTGGTAAGATTATTCGACGGTATCTTATTAAGTTTAAGAACTATCCTTTTGAAGATGCTAGATGGATGCAAGGCATACAATTAAATAATAACCTAAACCTTGTCAATGCTTACAATGCTTCCCTAGAGTAAGCAAATGCACAAATGTTTAAATTGAACAAAGTTTTTGTCTTATAAGACTCTCTTTTCCTTTATAGTGCACAAATGTTAAGTAGTATGCATGTTTAGGATCAGGTTTGCGGAGAGACGTCTTCCAAACACCAAATAGAGCTTGTCACTCTACTATGGAAGATTGATAGGACTAATGCGCAAACATGCTTGTGGAAACTTAGGCTCTCAAACACCAAATGGATTAGTCATCTATTCTGGAACAATGTCGTAGGGTAAGATAGGGATCCTCTACCCACTAGAAAAAGGACTAATGAATAGGCTTTATCTTCTCTACCTCATAGTCAAGGACAACTATGATTTCAAGAGAGAGGTAATGTCATAATAACTAATATCTAATTCTCCTAAATGATTTTCTCATGGTAAATTGATCATTTAATATGGGGAAGTACCAGGGGAGAAAAAGCTAGAATATTGGTTAAGCTGACAGATTGGTCATAATAGGGATCCAAAGGGGGGGCCATGTGCAAAAGATAAATGTGCAACAATGGGCTTCAAAGACCTACGGTTCAGCCCATTAAAACTTCCAAAATGCTAAGGTTCCAAAATTCAAAGGTTATGTCCAATGGTCAAACTCTAGGTAAAATTGAATGCTTATGAGAAGACCATTCACATATCCCTAGATAGGAGGGGGCGAGCCCAAATTGTAGGGGAGGAGAAAAAACACACACACACACACACACACACACACACACACACACACACACACACACACACACACACACACACACACACACACACACACACACACACACACACACACACAGTCTAACGGGCTCCCTTTACACAAAGGGAATAGGGGACGCATGTCAGCTCCCTAGCCCAGTTGTCCCCAAGGTGCATTCAAATCCTATTGGATGGCCATAGAGGCGGACCAATGAGAATTAGGCTAGAGTACATTTAGTTTAATTCATTTTAAAACACTTGATAAAAGAACCAACAGGAATTAAGCTCTCTAGAAGACTATTGGACAGTCTCCCAAGGGGTCCAATGAGCATTCAATAGCCCAATGGCTTGCCTGATTCCTATTGGCCAGAAGACTAACGGGTCCAATAAGAGTTTAATTGCATTATTTAATTACCTGAAGCTCTCACAAAAGGGGAAAGGGGAACACATGTCACAAGACTATCACTTGTGCTTCTTAATTATCATTGGCTAAGCTTTGTAGGGTCCAATGGGATGCCAACATGAGTAAAAATCAAGAGGGGTCGACCAAGAGAGAGAGAGGGGGATGATTTTGGCAAGGCATTATCACACACACACACTCACACAATCTCATGTGTGAAGCAAAGAAGACTCTCTCTCATTCTCAAGCTTTAATGGAAAGCTCATCATCTACTCCAAGCTTGTGAGAAGGGAGGCCTACACCAACAACTCTTGGCTTTGTGATGCAAATCCAACCAAGAGCCAAGCTCCAATGCATGCTCGTCTCCTCTACCATGCTAATTACTAAGCTATGCTAAGCTATTATGAGTGATTATGTGAGGAGATATACTTCTTTCGCGTAACAATACTCCTTCTTCCTCTCAATCGACTCTCATACCCCGCTAGCTCTCACCATCTTCGAAGGTGTGTGAGGTCTTGGGTCTGAGACCGTGAGGGAATTGATGTTGTGTTTTATAAGTGTGAGCTAGGTGCTTGAAGCTTCCATCTTCATTGCACCAACAAGTTATTGAAGGAACACAAAGTATTGTATTGTAAAATCTCTCCCTTGATGGGGGAAACCTATAATACAAAGCCTTTTGGAGGGGGGACCTGCTCCTTGTAAATCCGGTCCTCAACTATTGTCAATAGCTTAATTTCTCTCTTTTTTTGAAGTATTGTTCATGCCTTTCTAACTAGGTGTTATGCTTTTTGTTGCTCTCTCCATCCAAGCACTCTTGCTATGCTCATTAGGAATCTATTCTAATGAAATGCTCACTATGTTTATGTTATTTTCCGCTACACACAAGTTACTAGGCCATTAAATGTTACAACCATTGTTAGCAAAAACATATTTTTTGGAAACTTAGAAATACTTCATATCGAAAGTTCTAGAAGTAAATGGACCATGTTTTGAAGTTAGGTCATTATTATACAAATCTAGTAATCATTATACATGTCATCGATTTACTATTAGTATGAGTACTAGCAAGTGAAAGGCATATTGGCAAGTGTGATATACGTGAAACAAGACACAAATTTACTAACGCGTGAACACATTAGGATCGCCAGGGGAATTTTTTCCCTCTTTAGGAGGTTTTTTCCCCCGAGCATTGTATATAGGCCCATCACTCTAGGGCTATCTGTCTTTCCATTGCACACTAAGTAATACACTCTCTATTGTGTGCCTTGAGCTTCCTTCATCTTCTCCAAGCTGTGTGCGTTTCTTTGCAACCCTAATTCCAACAATTGGTATCAGAGCAGGTTACGTCCTCCCGGGCTTAGTCGCTAGCTGCTCCAACACACGCCTGCTCACTTTCTCCAATTTCAGTGTGCTTTGGCAAGCGTTCGCAGGTCGACAAAATTTTCGGGCGTGCTCGAAGAGCTCAGTCTGCTCAGATTTTTGATTTGGGCTCATTTCGGCCTCCGTTTCCACTACAGGCAGTGCTGCACACGCTATTTCGTCATTTTGTGTAGAGTTTTTGTCAGTGTCGTTTTTTGCATAACAGGTGCCTTATAGTCTTCTACGGTTTTTGCTATATAGCATGTGTTGTTCCCGTTCCATTTCTCCTATTTTCGGGCAGTTTTCACATCAGGTGCAACATTTACCATGGCTGACAACACTAACACAGATGTGTTCAAGATGTTTGTTGCTGAGGACAGGTTGGATGGGGACAATTACCCTATGTGGGCTTATATGATGCAACATGTTTTTGTGTCAAAGGGCGCCTAGAATATTGTGCAGGGCATTGATGTATGTCGTGGTTTATGTGCAGTAGTTACCATGGCGGACAACACTAACACAGATGTGTTCAAGATGTTTGCTGCTGAGGACAGGTTGGATGGGGACAACTACCCTATGTGGGCTTATATGATGCAACATGTTCTTGTGTCAAAGGGTGTCTGAAACATTGTGCAGGGCATTGATGTACGTCCTGGTTCTGAGGATGTAGGCGATGTTGAGGATGTTGCAGGTCTTGCTGCTATTAGAGTTGTTTTGCCTACGACAGACAAGCTCGTTGGCATTAGGAAAAATATGAACCCTCTAGGGGCCCTTTGGGATTAAGGTTAATTAGAGGCCGGCCAATGAGAAGAGGGTGGTGGACACACTCTATGCCCTCAAAAATGTAGGGGGACAAAGTAGTCTTACACTTTTTAAATGGGCTCTTACCTAGTGAGAAGGTGGGGTGGGGGGGGGGGGGGGGGTGGGCCATATGGAACCTCCAACTTCCCTCCTTTTTGATCCGGTTTTGAAAAAATCCCAAAAATTTGAAATTTTTCAAAAATTTCAAAACTCAAATTTCATCTTCTGAAAACCCCCCTAAAACTATTTTATGGTCAAAAAAGCATTTTTTGATCTCAAAAAGTCAAAATGTGCATCCAAAAACCCTAAAATTCAAAAATTTTAAAAAATCTTTTTTTGCTATCCAGAGCTCCCCCAAAATTAGTTATTAGGCAAAAAGGGATTTTCTCTCTCTAGAACCCCTTTTCCAACCCCTCCTTGGTTGCAACCATCACACTCATCCTCTACTCCAACACTGTCTCTCTTTACACCATCTCCATTGCTGCAGCAAGGAAGCTCCTCTCTCCTCCCCTACCACCTTCCATTGCCACACCAAGTAAGGCTTATCCACCTTCTTCTCCCAGTGCGACAAAGCAAGGGTTGTCCATCTTCTCCTCCCATTGCCACAAGGGTTGACCATTTTCTCATATCACTTTATCACACCTACATTGTAGCAACAAGCAAGGTTCTTCTCCTCCTCTTAGTTTGCTTTGCTCAACCATGGCCAACTCTACTTCGCAAAGGCGACCAAAGGATGAGGTCATAGCACTTGCATGCCACAACACTAGAGGTGTAGATGATGAGTGGGTGCCACAAGAGTTCACCAAAGGTGCTTGGGTATACATGCAACCATTTGCTGTTGGCCCTCATCGTGTGCGGAATCGTGCAAACTTGGATCTTCATTGGAAAGGAAAGCTCCTTGGCTTCAAGAACCGCAAAGACAAGGGGACCATAGCCATTGTGCAACATGTTTTCTCAATGTCAACCATGCACTTGCAACAACCACCTCGATTTCCAACACATTGTAAGTACATGTTTTGAGAATACAAAGCTAGGTGTGAAATCACAGTGTAATGTTATTATGGATTCATACTTAACATTTGTCATGCATTTATAGTCATATTTCCATCCACGTTGGTGGAGGAGCAGCCACTACATAGTCTCTTCGACACATTCAATGCTATACATGCGGATATTGGAGCAATAATGTTCCCGCATCTTTGCCCAACCAAACTGGCTCAAAGAAGGATTTTCTTCTATTCTCACTCCTATATTGTCCCTACTTCTACACAAGCATTTGGAACGCTTGAACCCATCAAAGTAACTTCCTTATTAAGTATGGAGTGGCCGGTCCCAGATTTGTGGTCGGTAGCATCTTTCAAGCAAAAGATGATAATGGATGTCCAAAACTCTTTGAAATACTCTAAAGCTTCTAGGTCTGTGGGCTTGAGCTGGTGTTTGCCTATTCATTGTTTTGTGCACATTTTTAAAGAGTTTGGATTTGTGGAGACTACCACAATGCTTGTATGTAAAGATGCGCATTACGAGGAATTAGGAAGGCTTTTAGAAGAGGACTGGGGTTTTGTGGAGGGCATGCACAACGGGGACCGGTACCGTTGTAAGGTTGGAGCTTCAGGTATTGGAATGCGCTATTTGAAATCCCGCACCTCCTTGTACATACGATTTCACTATGATCGTTGGATGTGCAAGCTTGGAGTGTGGACTCCCTTACAGAGTGTAGACGGCGCTATTGCAAGCTTTGACATTGCAGTGAAGATGCCCAACGATGCTTTGGAGGCAGTCCAAGTGAACAAGCATTGGACTCTCAGTAATGTTCGAGAACATTTGGTTATTATGGGTTTTGAGGCCCTTCAACAAGCACAATTTCGTTTACAAGGTCACAAGTTGAGAATCCTTCCACCACATTTTCAATACATCATGGTTTGTTGATCATTAGATGCTTATTGTAATGAATGTCCGCAGATTGGGAAGAGAATGGAAGACAAATTGAAGGTCGAGGAGGACTGGGGGATAGATGGAACTATGCTATCGATCTTATAACTTTGTAACTCTTGCAATTTTCATATTGATCCCCGCTATAATCAACATGATTTGCTTCGGCAAATCATGCCTTTTAATATAATTTTTTGCATTGGGATGAGAAATCATTTTTTGGTGAAAGTGCCTTTTTTTTTAATGTCTCAAAAAAAGGGTACATTATAAAAGGGGGGCCACCTAACTCATTCACTATTTTCACTTTTGCAACTCCTGAGCTCCTCCACTCTCTATCCACACCCCAGGCTAAACATGGATGCTGCCACAGCCTCTGCATCTGTACCCACATCCACCCCTTTGTCACGCTTCATCCTCTTCCTCGAGGACACCAAATACAAAGGGAAGTTGGACCTCCACACCTTTTTTACTCGTCTCCCTGACCTTGACGCCACAGTTGCCCTTCACATGGATGCATTTGAGGAGATTTCTGCGTTCATGGAGGAGCACATCATAAAATATTCTGTATCTATCCCCCCACATGCAGGGATCTGGGTGCCTTGCGATCTTTTGCGCTATATATACAAAGGTGATCGCCCATTCGCCAAGAGGTTGCAACGATTCCAAGAAATTGCAACCAATGCAGGCCATTACTTGGACGAGCAAGCCCCTGGGGTGTCAGCGCTCAAGAAGCGCAAGTTGGGGTTGGAGTACCTTTCTCGGCTCGCAACATTTATCTTCTTGGTGAGCGAGGAACCTGATTTGGAGGAGCTCCGCTTACTACACCTTCAAGTTGGGTCCTTTATCAAGGACACCAAGGAGTAGCAGGTTATCCCCATGAACCCTGCAGCGGAAGGAAAAGCACACCAGCTCAAGTACCCTAGGGGTCTTGAGGAAGTGGTTGAGAAATCCATAGTTGCGGCTAGCCCTAGTGACACTCCAGTGCCACTACCACTGACGGATGTGGCTATCCCAGAGGTAGAAATTAGCCGCTTCTCCTCAGTGTTAGTGGATGGGGAGGAGTTTGTGTTCCTGCATGATTTGGAAAAAGCATTTGGCCTGCGCATGGATGAATGCTTGAGCGTGCTATGCAACAACAGCAAATGTCCCTTAGACAATACGCCAGATGCCCTAGAAAGCAAGCTCTTGCCAGATGGGGACTCTGTTGCTGACACTATTGCAGTTGTATGTGCGGAGGTCCTGGCAGCAGAGTAGTTGCACGTGGATGACGAAGATTTCCAAGCCACGCAAGCCAAGGTTGAGGCTGCTAGGATGCCTATGCCATTATGCAACCTCCCATCTGATGATCCAAAGCTTGTATCTGTGGTGCATGGGACCATTGACTAGGATGCAAAGGGCAACAGGGAGGAGGATGACAAGGAGCAGGAGGTAAACTGTATCCTAATTTTCATGTTACTATTTTATCCTTCGTTGTCTTTTTTCTCAACCTTCATCGGTTTATGACAGGATGTTGTGGAGGTTGATGATTTTGTTGCAAGGACGGGTGGCAAGCGGACGGGCTTTGGACCTCAAGCTTCCCTTGCTCATTACCTCGGACAACTCCCCCCCTGGCGATGTGGCCATTATCCATAATGAATTTACTCCCCAAGCCCATTTTATGACTTGGTCGTTAAAAGCTTTGAGCAAGTTTTTGTGTTTGAGTACCATTGCTCAAACTGCGCATCAAGTGTTCCTAGTGCGTAGATCCCTTGTATGCCCAGCGTTTGGAACTGGATTTCGTGGTAAAGTGCTTGCCCAGATAGGGATACATGCTTCCATTGGCTTAACTGACCCAAATGCCATAGCGCAGTCCCTCTTGACTGGGGAGTTGCCTTACGCGCAAAATAGGCGCCAGGAAATGGTCAAAAAAATTCTGAACTCCTCAGATACATGATGTAAAATCACCGTGCTAGAAGGAATAAAAAATATTTGAAATTGTCTCTCTATATTGCAAATTCTTTTCAATCTGATTTGTCAATCTTGAAAATTGTTTCAATTGGTGATATGAATTGGTTTTTGACTTTGTTATTTCAAGGTATGTAATTGCAGTCAATTTGAGTATAATTGTGATTTTTAAGTACCCTAGGGGGTTAGATTAGCCTATAAGGGGCAAAAAATGCCTGGCCACAAGGGCGCGCAAATGGCCCATCCATCAGTTTTGGATGGGCCATTTGCGTGCCCTTGTGGCCAAGCATTTTTTTGCCCCTTATAGGCCAATCTACCCCCTAGGGTACTTAAAAAGCACAAATTTATTGCAATGGATTGGTTTTGCATCATTCATTTAAATGCAACCTTTTTATGGCAATTCCAGTATCTATTCACACTCAAGGACACTAGAAAAGCTCAAATCAATTATGAAATGAAGTTTCCAGCAAACTATCACTTGCTTTAGTTCTACCTACTACACCCTTGCACCAAAAAGTCAAATTACATTGGACACTTGGTTTCCCAATATGTTATTTGTTTTGATATCCTATAAGGAATTCAAAGCTTGAAATGAACAAAAAAAGGTGTCCATAAGGATCCATATAAAATATTGATGCAAAACCAATAGGTTTTAGTAAATTTGGTTGTTTTAAGTATCCTTGGGGGTAGATAAGCCTACAAGGGGCAGAAAAAGGCCTGGCCATAAGGGCGCGCAAATGGCCCATCCATCAGTTTTGGATGGGCCATTTGCGCGCCCTTGTGGCCAGGCATTTTTTTGCCCCTTATAGGCCAATCTACCCCCTAGGGTACTTAAAAAGCACAAATTTATTGCAATGGATTGGTTTTGCATCATTCATTTAAATGCAACCTTTTTATGGAAATTCCAGTATATGTTCACACTCAAGGACACTAGAAAAGCTCAAATCAATTATGAAATGAAGTTTCCAGCAAACTATCAGTTGCTTTAGCTCTACCTACTACACCCTTGCACCAAAAAGTCAAATTACATTGGACACTTGGTTTCACAATATGTTATTTGTTTTGATATCCTATAAGGAATTCAAAGCTTGAAATGACCAAAAAAAGGTGTCCATAAGGATCCATATAAAATATTGATGCAAAACCAATAGGTTTTAGTAAATTTGGTTATTTTAAGTACCCTTGGGGGTAGATAAGCCTACAAGGGGCAAAAAAAGGCCTGGCCACAAGGGCGCGCAAATGGCCCATCCATTAGTTTTGGATGGGCCATTTGCGCGCCCTTGTGGCCAGGCCTTTTTCTGCCCCTTGTAGGCTTATCTACCCCTAAGGTTACTTAAAATGCACAAATTTACTGAAATTGACTACAATTACATACAGAACTTGAAATTACAAAGATAATAGACAGAGTAGACACAACTGTTGATCATATTGTCATTGGAAAGTCAAATCATTACAAAGATAAGGGTGTGCAATACAAAAAGAGGGGTAACTTCGGCTAATGCTCGAAGTCTCTTCGCAATCGTCGTGCAAGCTGCATATCTTTTGGCTGTATTGTCACTCGCTTTGCATGAATGGCACATAGGTTGGTATCTTCCAACACTGAAATGATGTGGGCCTCTGCAGCTTCTTGAATAGCCTCTAGCGCTATTGCTTGCATTCTATACTGATTTCCATAGCTTTGAAGCACTTCCTTCACAGTGCGAGCAAAGGGGGCACGTCGAATCAAGAGCTCCGTCGTCTTCTGGTAGTGGCGGATTTCTGCAAATGTCCTTGCTATTTTTCGGCGCCGCTGCGGTTGTCTTGGGGGCACTTGCACATTTGCTGGCGGGCGGCGTGAAGGCTTCTTGAAAAACTTAGACTTGCGTCTGTTTACATGCTTAGGGGCTGGTTCTGCAGCCTGTTTTGATTCTTCCTCTTCCCTTGGTTGCCGATCTTGTCGTGTGGGGAGAGCTCCCTTGCCTTGAGGCAATGTCTTCCCCCCAACGGCCACCCGGTGTGTGCGCGGTATGTTTTCTCGCAGCCATGGTGGCTCACTCTCTGATTCGGTGTCTGTATTGACCACCCAAGTCCTGGATGGTCCTGCTTGTGATTGGGGGCGCGACGGCTGCTCTCTATCGGACTCTGATGTTTGCTGGCCCTCTACTTCTCTCCAGCGCTGGGCACGTTGCTTCATTCTCTTTCCAGGTGTTATATCTTGAGGAGGTGGAGATTCAACAGTCCTTGATGACTCTCGTGCCCTACCACTATGCCCACTACTAGAAGAGTTCCTGGAACGGCCAGGTGTTCGTGGCCGTTTTCTTGTGCCTTTAAGCCATGACGGCTTCTCACATCCTTGGAGGGTGTTTTTGTTGGCAGGCGGATGCTCTTTCGCGGTTTGTTTGGTGCGCGCCATTTCGTTGGTAAGAGCTCACCTGTTCTTAAGAAATGAGTGATTTATGAGAGCATGCAATATTTATAAGGGCCCATTTAAAAAGGGCCCTGTTCACACTAATTTTTTTAAAAGAAGTATTATTTTTTAAATAAACATGTCGCTAAGAGTTGGACCCTGCGTTCACGTTTAGTGACTCGCGCAATATCCACTTTGATCCTTGTCGCACTCTGCATCGCCGCCATGCAACATGCTTGGTGGGACCTTGCGACATTTGCCACTTGTTGCTATGCTCTTGACGACTCCATTGGCGCACTTCAATAGCAATCTTGGATTGTCGCGCACGCTCCATTGTGAGCTTACAAGCAAATGTTGTGCAAAAAAACCAGTTGAACATCTCCTCCAAATAATTGGATTGCACCATTCCACCACCATGTCGAGTATTTTTGAAGTACACTCCCCTTGCTCGATAATGGGACTTCTCCATGCCTTGAGTGCTAAAAATTTCAAGCGATCCATACTTGTGCATAAAAAATGCACCATGCGCAAATAAGATATGCTGTTCACATGAGCAAACGATCCACATTAGTAAATAAAAACAATCCCTTGTAATGAATACACCATGAATGACTTACCATGTAATGTGTGATGTTATTTTCACCCCAAGAAAGGGTGAAGACCTTGGTAAAATCCGCCAAAGCTTCTTGAAATGATTGCCGTTGTTCTTCTGTTGTGCTGTTAAGGCTCATAAGCTTGACCATTTTATCAAAATGGGCCCAAACTTGCTTGCGCTTGTTTGCAAGCTCGCCATTTGAATCATTGTCAGTAGTAGCTTTGCATAACTCCTTCCAAAGCTCCCAAAGGTTACCTGCCTGCTGGTTGGAGCTGCTTTGAGCATCATATCGACTTGGCTTTCCTTGGAAAACTTTCTTCAAAAAGTGTCTAGCTTTTTGTCCACTCATTGACACTTGTTGAGCAATTTCATGGGCCTCCCCTGTGTTCTTTGCAGCAACTATAGACACATTTCCACCATGACAGCCAATGGAATTCAAGAGTATCTCCACTCTTTCGATCGCTTCCTGGGACTTTTCCAACGGCTTCATTGTGAAAGCATAGTCAATGTGGAGCTTCAATAGCCTATCAAAAATACGCATGAATGCGTGTAATGTACAAAAATGTACATTCGATAGAGGAAATCGAAAGATTGGATTCCAAGTGTGGTCCTTTTGATCACGGTCTGGGGCATTGAGCATGGGACATCTCAGAATAGACGCTTCCCATTCTCTACCTTCATCTCCGACATCATGACAATCTAACCCTTGTTCTCCATGCCCTTGCCATGGAAGCATGTAACTGGCCTTTGCAGTGCTCTTATGTGATTTTTGTCCATTAGGTTTGTACCCTCGAGTGCAAAATGGACAAGGCATGAGAGAAGAAGCCCCTTGTTTGCAGCTAAGCAAACACTTTATGGTCTTCAAATCCCCACCTAAGTGCCACTCCACATCATAACTACCAAAGCCCTCAATCTCCAACTTCTGACCTGCAATTTGGGAGTGTATTACTTCTGTGATCCATGGAGTTCTCTCAAAAATCCACGAAAGTACTCCATTGGTCTCTTTGGGCACCTCAATAGCACCCAACCACCAAATGTCTTTCTCTGATTGCACGCTAAAAGATAGGGTGGGATATGGCTCGACTGAATCCCTTCGCTTGGTTTGCAGAAGGGCCTCGTTCATTAGAGTGACACTTAGCCTCTCTAACCTTCGGCCTTTCACTATTTGACACTCATCGAGTTTCAGCACAAAAGTGACTTTTGTGCCAAGCACTACAAAATAAATAGTGCTAAGACCTTAAACTTCAGCTTCTATGAAAAGAATAATACCAAAGAAAAAAGTAAAGTGTGTCACCTTCTTCAGGTAACTCGTAAAATCTAAGCATGGCTTCTTGAAGCCTTCTAAGATCCACGAAAATATTGTTCCACATTGTGTAAGGAAAGCCCTTATTCGAAGGTCTTATGGATTGTTTCTTACCTTTTCCCCTTGTCTTTGTTGCGCACGAAGCATAAAGGGAAATTGGCATTGTGTCCTCAATGTGTAGGTATGTCCCAATGCGGGAGAACACATCTTCGTTTGTGGCCTTCTTTGCGAGCTTGACCTTGTGAGGAACAGGAAATAGGTTTTCCACAATGCCATGTTCTTTGAGGGCATCCTTTAGGAGTTGAAAAATAGCCCGATAGGCTTTGGTACTGATTCCAGCCTCATCACAAGCTTGTTGAACGTCATCATCATTAACCACATTTCTTAATTTACGCATAAGGTCCTTGGTGACTGCATCCTTAATGTGCTTACCTCCAGGTGATTGTAAGATAGAAATAACGTCCTCGGTATTGAGACAACTAGTGAGAAGGTTGACTCGATTATCTTGGCTTGTTCCACCGCATGCCTCCTGGATGAAGTTTCTAGCAACAAATAAACATAAATGTTAGAAAATAGTGTGAAGTAAGAATGCAGCATGCAAGTAAAGACCAAATCACCTTGTGGCTGTAACTCGTCGTTTGCGTGCTCCTCCGGCTTGTGCAAGAGTTTCAATGGATGAATACGGGCGTTTGCGTTCCCTTGCACCAAGGGGTGTTTCTTTCAAGTATGTGATGGTGTTGGTAAGCTTCTGGATGTGGGACTCCTTTTCTTGCATTTGTTGTTCAAGACTTTTAACTACCCTCTTCGAAGAGGCAACACTCTCTTGTAATGCCGTCGTCTTGAGGTGAAGAGCTTGACATTCGTGCATCCACATATGCAAAGAAGCACCTGCACCCATACACAGCCGCTTGCAATAGCCTAACAAGCTTGCTTCTCCCCTCCCAAGAAATTGAAGAAATGTGGAAAGGCTATTAAACGGTGGATGGAAGCGGCTTATAGGATCGTAAGGGTACAAATGGCCATCCACCCAAATGTCAACATTGGTCTCACAAGCGGTGCGACGTTCCTGTGATGACCTTTGATCACCTTCACTAGTGGTCTTCGGTGCAAATGCCGTGGGTAAGCGAATATGTATGCTTTTGGTGTGCGGAGTACGTGGTGGTGGAAGCAAACCATTTGTGATGTCCGTGAGCACCATGGAAGCTGTTGCATGAGGAAGCAAATGATGAAAAGATAGAGGGGGAAGGGTTGACAGGCCGAGTAGGATGGGAGGAGAGAAGGAGGGAGGGAGGGGAGGGAGAGATTGGGGAGGAGGAGGAAGGTAGGGGTAGAGAGGGAGAGGGAGAGAGGAGGGAGGAGGGAGGAGGATGAGAGAACAAAATGTTTATTACTTTTTGGGGGAAAAGATTTTTGAAAAAATGGACTTTCTAAGCTTGTGGGTTAAAAAATGGGTCAAAAAATGATTTTTGGATATGTATATATGTTGGGAGGGAGTTTTAAGTAAAAAACAAATAAAAATGATTTTTTTTATAAAAAAAGTCAAATTTTGACTCTTTTTGACCCACGGAATTGCTGATGTGGACACACCCCTATGCTTCCTTCACTTTAAAAAAAGCTAGAGAGAGAAAGCAACCTTTTAGGTCCACATCCTACATTTGTCTACAAAAAAGGCTAGAAAAGCCTACTCAAAACTACCTTCTTCAATGCCCTTGCCTTCTAAACCCCACACAACATTAGCCTTAATCCCTAAAAATTAGGATTCCTTACAAGGCCCATGCAAGGTTCATATTTCTCCTGATGGGATGTAAAGGATGCGCAGGCTCATGCATTGATTGCGTTGTCTGTGAAGCGCACCATTGTTCCTCACATTCGTTCAGCAAAATCTGCAAAACATGCTTGGGATATTTTGGCTGGTCTTTATGCAAGTCACCATGAGGCTAAAATTGCTTTGCTGCGTAAAGAGCTGGAGTCGAAGATTATGCATGAGGAAGATGATATGGACACTTTCCTTGCTAGTGTCAAGGATATCGATGAGCAACTTATTTTTGCAGGAGAAGTCATTTCAGACAGTTCCCTTGTGCAGACTGTTCTTGATGCCTTACCAGATTCTTACTAGACTTTTGCTAGTACTAGGAGATTGACGACCCAAGGAAATCCTAAAGTTGTCAAGTTTGATGCATTATGCACATTGCTGTTGCAAGAGTCACTTACCAAAAAAAAACAGGACTAGGCAGCGTGCAGTTGAACATGCTTTTATTTTTTCTCAAAGAAAGGGTGGTAACAGCAATGCAGCCACTTCTTATGGTTCTGCTGCGAGTGGCAAAAATTCTGTTCGTAATGCTTCTGTTGGCAGCACTTCGTCAGGCAATTCTGGTGATAAGGACAAAAGAAGATGCGTTGCCATTATTGTAAAGCTAATGATCACTTGATCAAGTCATGTCCTAAGTTGAAGGCCAAAGAGGCTAAGAAGAAAGAGGGCAGTTCCACTACAAATGCTGGTTCCACTACAAATGCAGCCATTGTTGAGTCTTCTGTGAAGGAGACTGTGATGTGATGTTGATGCAGAATGGGTTTTTAGCGCAGAGTGCACTTACAATCCTGCTGTCCATGATGCATGCTTGTCAGTTGCTACAGATTCACCTGTGTTGGTGCTGCAGCTACGGGGGATGCATGGTGGTGCAGGTGGAGATGCAGCAGAAGACGAGAGAAGAGAGAGAGAGAGAGAGAGAGAGAGATTCGACACAGTTTTTGTGAAGTAAAAGAACACGCTACGTATATTTTTCTTATGTGAAACTTCTACATATATAAGAGGCTTTTAGATAGCCATGCAAAAACAACTCGACTTCTAACTTAACTCTCCTCTGCATGCTCCAAGGGAGTTTCCCACAAATAGATGTCTGACAAGGGCTTGAACCCAACAATCCCCCCCTCAAGCCCGAACTAGACAGACCCTCCCATGATACCTCGAGTTTTTTTGGTATACTCGTCAACCGTGAGTTTTAGGTTTTCTCACAACGAAGGATTTTTGGTTTATCCATAACCTGGTGCTAGGTGAGTAACCCCCCTTGAACAGATAGGGTGTAGATCAAAAAATTAGCTACCAAAAGTGGAGTTTTTGGTTCATTGCCAAACCTTGGGTTTAAGGTGTACCGAGTAACCTCATGAGGAGCGGACAAAATGGTACTTGAGAACAAAAACTGATAAATTGGGAGGTCTTGCCACTCATGGGTGGTAGTGTCTATAGCCCGTACAATTTATTTTGACTAAACAACATGAAAAGAGTTGATCTAATAAATTTCCTCATCAACAGAATATATTGGAGATTCAGTGTCTTCCTCAACCACATGAATTTGAGTTTTACCCTTTTGAAAGCACTCATTTGACGGATGATTTGTTTTACCACAGTGAACACAAGGATTCTTCTTGAAATAGTCTTTCGTCTGATGATTGTTGCACCCACAAATGGCACAAGTTCTGGTTCCATTGAATGGTCAAGATGAAGCTGCTATAGCAACACATTTAGTGAATGCATATGCACTGGAAGTATTAGAAGAATTGGTGGGGAATACAGCATTCGAGGCTGTATATGCACTGGGAATGATAGTAGAATTGGTACTAGGTACCCTGTGTTCTTCTTCCTGCAATCAATTTATGATACCATCCAAGGAGGGCAGCGGATCTTTCTCTTTTAAAACAGTAACAATATGATGAAATTTGTCAGTCAAACGTTTTAACAAAATGGCTATGAGATCTTCTTCTGGTACTGAAGCTTCGACATAAACAAGTTGAGTTCTAATACTCTTCAGTCTAATGGCTAAAGCTGAAATATTTTCATCTTCACGCATGCGGATGGAATATAATTCCATTTTTAAACTCATTTTTGAATACTTAGCTTTGGCACCGAAGAGCTTCAGCACTTGAAGAATCAACATCGTCCAAATAATGAATAAAATCGTCTTCTAAGGAGGTTAGGATAATACCAAAGGCTTGTTCGTCTTTCCTTTGTAGCTTGGCAGATAATGCCCTTGTAACTGCAGCGGATGTTCTAGATTTGTCGGCTGCGAGAGGCTTGACCACGTCCATAAGGTTTTCTGCATCAAATAGCCTTTAACTTTGATCTGCCAAGTGTGGAAGCCGGATCCATTGAATTTGTCGACTTTTGATGTCATATTGAAGTCTTTAAGAAGCTTGGTAATGAGGGTGGTCGCTGTTGGTTATTGCACATGTAGCTAAAAACGAGCGTCCTTTTGATATGATGCTATGCTCTTAGCAGCTTTCAGAGCTATAATGTTGAAGACCACTTTGTGTTTGTTGCCGTTCAAATTGGGGTTTATAAGCTTTGAATAAAAACTTTCCAATATGCTATCAATTTGGAAATTTTTAGTGTTATGTAAGCCTTCAAAACCACCTGTCTATCTGCTACGACTGAGCACCAAAGGATGTGGATGCTCATGCGAGGTGTGAATGGGCTCTCACTTAAATGCAAAGACTTCAAATAAGGGGACAGTTTAATAAACAGGAAATTAAAAAAAAAAAAACCAGAAATGGCGAACTCTCTACAGGCGACAGCGCCGATTACTGTTTGCTTCACAACATGCTCAAGAGGCCGAATTGGCAGGTGCTACAGTGTCGACAAATGCTTCTCAAGCCAGGGCGTTCATGCTGATGTAGAGCGTGCTCATTTTGATGCAGGTCGACTGCTTCATGTTCCCCTTTGTAGACAGCGGTTCCCGCGCGCTAAGTCGAGCCAAGGCCGATAACAAGCTCTGATACCAGTTGTTGGTGCTGCAGCTACGGGGGATGCATGGTGGTGCAGGTGGAGATGCAGCAGAAGGCGAGAGAAGAGAGAGAGAGAGAGAGATTCGACACAGTTTTTGTGAAGTAAAAGAACACGCTACCTATATTTTTCTTATGTGAAACTTCTACATATATAAGAGGCTTTTAGATAGCCATGCAAAAACAACTCGACTTCTAACTTAACTCCCCTCTGCATGCTCCAAGGGAGTTTTCCACAAATAGATGACCGACAAGGGCTTGAGCCCAACAACATGTGTGGTATTTCGACAGTGGTGCTACAAAGCACATTACCTCACATCGTGAATTGTTTACCTCTCTCGAGTCTGTCCCTCATGGGAATTCTGTCACTTGTGCCAACAATGCCTCTTATCCCGTTCAGGGAGTTGGAAAGATTGAGCTTACTGCTGCTAATGGCAGTTTCTTCACACTTGTTGATGCACTTTATGTACTTGGGATCAAGAAGAATCTCTTATCTGTATCTACACTTGCTAGACTTGGACTTCTAGTCAAATTTATGGATGATAGATGTACAGTTCATGATCTCAGTTTTGGTGATGAAATTGTTGCATCTGGCCTTTTGTGCCGTGGGTTGTATAAGCTCACTTTGTACGACAAGTGTGGACAAAATTTTGCAAATGCTGTTGCAGATTCAAGGGCTATTTCAGATGCAAAACTTTGGCATGTACGTTTTGGTCATCTGAATTTTGCCAGTTTGTTGCGTTTCCAGAAATCTGATATGGTTGCTTCTTTGCCACCTCTTGAAGCACCTGTCAAACATGCTTGTGAAGGCTGTATTTTGGGTAAGATGCAGCGTTCTAACTTCCAAAGGATGGTTCAGTTCGGGCCACATGCAGGTTGCAGCTTGTGCATAGTGATATTTGTGGGCCCATGCAAACTCCGTCCTTGGGAAATTACCTGTACTTAGTGACTTTCGTTGATGATTACTCCAGGCATGCATGGGTATTTTCGCTTAAAGCGAAGTATGAAGTTTTTATGTGCTTCAAACAATTTCTAGCTATGGCTGAAAATGTCTTGAAATGTACTATGGGCACTCTTCGTTCCGATCGAGGGGGGGAGTATATGTCTCATGAATTTAATGCATTTCTGGCTAGTCATGGGATAAAACACCAATGTACAGTGCCTTATACACCTCAGCAAAATGGTGTTGCTAAAAGGAAAAACAGGTCACTGACGCAAATGGCACGATGTATGGTCAAAAGTCAAGCTTTGCCGCATTCTTTTTGGCTTAAGGCCATCATGTGTGCCACTTATGTACTTAACAGGTGTCCTACGAAAGCTTTGCAGTCTATTACTCCATATGAAGCATGGCATGATAGAAAGCCTTCCATTGAGCACATGCGTGTTTTTGGCTGTTTGGCATATGCTTTGGTGCCACAAACACGGCGAAGAAAATTGGATGATAAGGCTGTCAAATGTATTTTTGTTGGTTATAGTGCTGAAAGCAAAGGTTACAGGTTATATCATCCCCAAACAAAGCGTATTCTGGTTTCACGGGATGTAGTGTTTATGGAACATTCTGTTTAGCCCTTGCTGTCATGTACTAGAGACAGTAATGCAAGCTCACAGGACATTTATGACACTTTGTTGCCTCTTTCCAGTGGTGGAAATACGAATGTAAGTTCCAATGCGGCAAATGTATAGCCTATGGGGGTTTCTGAAAATGTTACAGATCAGCCTATTATTGATGCAGATGTACACGACGTACTTGATGAGGAAAGGGCTGAAAATGAGCCGGCTAGAGGTATGCCAAAATGGCTGGTGCACACTTTGCGTGACATTAAATTGGATGCACCTTTGTCTAGTCGTACTCCTTCAGGCTCTCGCCATGCATCTTATGCATCATATTGTTATGCTTTGGCTGTGTCTAGCTTACATGATGTTGAAGAGCCTCTGTCTTTTGATGAAGCACAGAATTCAAAAAATTGGATGGCTACCATGCAATCAGAATATGATGCACTTATAGAAAATGACACATGGACTTTATGTGATTTTCCTCCTAGCAAAAAGGCCATTGGTACGAAGTGGGTTTACAAGTTGAAATGCAAGCCGGATGGTGAGATCGATCGCCATAAGGCTCGACTTGTTGCAAAGGGTTATGCACACCAAAAAGGCATAGATTATGTAGAGACCTTTGCTCCCACTTGTCATATGACTACTGTGCGTTTTCTATGTGCATTGGTAGCTCATTTTGGTTGGGATGTACATCAATCAGACATTGTTACTATTTTCTTGAATGGTGACATATTTGAGGAAGTTTATCTAACGCAGCCTCGCGGTTTTGTCATAAAAGTACAAGAGGACAAAGTGTGCAGATGTAAGAAGGCTTTGTATGGGTTGAAGCAATCTCCTCGTGCTTGGTATGAGAAAGCTGACACTCATTTGGTTAAACGAGGCTTTCGTAACAGTCCAATAGAAAGCACATTGTATGTAAAACGTGAGGGTGATGTACTTCTCATTGTGGTTCTTTATGTCGATGATTTGCTGATCAGTGGACCAAATGAGAGACATATTGTTGAATTTAAGGCTGATTTGAATGCTACTTTCAAGATGAAAGATTTGGGGCTGTTGCATCATTACTTGGGTATACAGTTTAAGCAGTGTGATGGTGGTATTGCCTTGTGTCAGAAAAGTTACATAGAGACATTGCTATGTAAGTTTGGACTTGAGGATTGCAAACCTATTGCCACTCCCATGAAAATAGGTTTGAAGTTGAGTCTACATGATGCTGGCGATCCTGCTGATGTCACTCTTTACCAAACTGCTATTGGCTGCCTCATTTATGTATGCAACACGAGGCCAGATATTCAGTTTGCAGTCTCATAGGTCAGCAGATTTATGCATAGCCCAGGGTCTAAGCATTGGCAGACTGTCAAGAGGATTTTCCGCTACCTTAGTGGCACTTTACATCTTGGCTTGTTTTATCCCAAGGGGGGATTATTGCCGCTAGACTTACATGCTTTTTTGGACTCAAATTGGGCTGGTTGTTTTGACACGAGAGTGCCCACAAGTGGTTTTTGTTTCATGCTTGGCAGTTCATGTATATCATGGTTGAGCAAGAAGCAACCTACTGTGGCCACTTCGAGTTGTGAGGCTGAGTACAAGGCAGTCTTCACAGCTACGGTTGAGTGTGTATGGCTGAGACGTCTTATGGCTGATTTGGGTGTTGGACAGGACACTGCCAACACTATCTACACTGACAGTCAGAGCGCATTGGCAGTTGCGAGGAACCCAGTTTTTCATGCTCGCACAAAGCACATTGAGGTGCATTACCACTATGTCAAGGAGAGGCTGTCAGTAGGAGAGATAAGCTTGGCTTATGTGCCAACACAGGACAACCTTGCAGATCTTTTCACAAAGGCATTGTCTCGTGAGAAGCTTGAAGCTTTCTGCAAAGCTTTGGGCTTACTCCCCTTTGTGGACTGATCGTGTCCTCAGGGCATGGCACTTCCCTTTACTCATGTGCCGCTCTCGTTCACCGCATCACTTCAGGGGGGATTTGTTACCATATACATGTGGTAGTGATGTGTGTGAACACACTAGGACCGCTGGGGCATTTTTTCCCTCTTTAGGAGGTTTTTCCCCCCGAGCATTGTATATACGCCCATCACTCTAGGGCTATCTGTCTTTCCATTGCACACTAAGTAATACACTCTCTATTGTGTGCTTTGAGCTTCCTTCGTCTTCTCCAAGCTATGTGCGTTTCTCTGCAACCCTAATTCCAACAAGCATGCTACAACTCTCTCCCAAGCTATCAACCTTTTCATGGGTTTTGCCTTAATGTTAACTATTAAAGGATTTATGCTAAGAAGCTCACAAAGATTCGACTTTATGGCCTCCTTATGGGGACTCAACTTTGGCCTTCATTATATGAGGGTGACATCCAAATTTCCCATAGTATTTCTCGCTTCATGCATCACTTGAACAACTTCTTTCACAAAGATTGAAGATGCTGCTCCTTTTTATTTTGAATCATTGTTCGATTCAAACATATTAAGTTTTTTAACTTTCAACTCCACAACATGAGCATATCCTCCAGTCATGACTCACCATCATCGGCCACTAAATAATTTAGGTTTCTCTTGAGAAAATCTCTAGTAATAATGGGTAATCTTTGTTGATAAAAGTCGTTCATGTTATTGCTCATGAATGTTGCCACTAGTGAGAGGCATATGGTATATGCGTCTCCCAAATATTAGAACTACATAAATGAATGTCAATTCATGGTCTTTGGTGATTTGTCACCATTCTTCATTCTTGATGCTTCGATGACAATGTCATTGAGAACACTCTTCACTTGCTTCACCATGATTTGCCCACCAACCCATGTAAAAGGAAGGGGGGTGCGTGCGGGTTGATGACCAACGGAATCTCTTATCTAAACACCACCATGCTGGCGTCAAGCTTCTCATTTAGAAGCAACATGATCGTCCAAAAGCCATTGAATCTCCTCATCATACCTGGATTTTCTAGGCAAAACAAGGAGGTATGAGCAAGGGGGTTGTGCTTGAAGTGCAAAGTGATGGTGTAGACTCATGACTAGAAGAGAAACCTCCACTGGGAATGTCTGGTGACGATGGACTCATCATCCGTGTCGTGGTCAATTATATCCACCCTATGCAGCAATTGGAACACTCGAGCTGCATATAGGTGGCTAGGTTTATCTCTGCTTTGCCTTCATGATAACCAAGCCATCTCGTGAACAACAACAAAATACTGTGTGTTATCGAGTGATTGAAGATTAGTGGCAGTAGACGTAGCATGAAAGCGTTGATCTCTCTCTCTCTCTCTCTCTCTCTCTCCAAAAAAAAACTCTCTAGAACAATACGTGTTTTAGAGTTTTTTTAGAGGGGGAGAGAGAGAGGGAGAGAGATAGAGAACGGAATACTCTGTGGTACCAAGTGGTTGAAGGTTAGTGGCCACAAGAAATGAAGTAGCATGCAAGCTTTGAGTGAAATAAATGTATCATGCAAGTGCTGCTCCATCTCTCTCTTTCTCTGTCTTTTTCTCTGAATTTTTTTTCTCTAAAACACTCTGCGCTCTCTCTCTCTCTCTCTCTCTCTCTCTTTCTCTGTCTTTTCCTCTGAAACAGTCCGCGCAGAGAGTTTTTTAAAGAGAGAGAGAGAGAGAGAGAGAGAGAGAGAGAGAGAGAGAGAGAGAGAGAACGGAATACTTTTTGGTATAAGCGATTGATAGAGTATCGAGGGGTTGCAGATTAGTGGACATAGGAGTTGACATAGCATGCAAGCTCTGAGTGAAGTAGACGTAGCATGCAAGTCTCTCTCTCTCTCTCTAAAACCTATGAGATAGTCCGCGTTTTTAGATATATATATATATATATATATATATATATATAGAGAGAGAGAGAGAGAGAGAGAGAGAGAGAGAGAGAGAGAGAGAGAGAGAGAATACGTAATATGTAGGCAATGAGTGCATCATCTCTGCTATCTGTATCGAAGTTGCAAGCTCGCGTGTACAAGCGTGACTTCAATTCTGAAATGTTCGATAACAGAAGCTGTAGCCTGCCATCCCCGAGCCAGTCCACATCCATCAACATCTTCAGGTCTCGCTGGCTCTGGCTCAACTTGAGGGATTGCAGCTGTGGAGGAGGCATCTTTCGCCACGCCCACTGAAGCTCCCCTAGGTGCAGACCTTGTGTTTATTGGGTTAAGGATTTTGCTGATATTCTGGATTGGAAATGATGTTGTTCCGGAGTTCATCTTTAGTAAAGTCTTCAAGCAAGAAGAAACCGAGCAAGATTTTGCCACCGTTGCCAGGTAGAGCCTTCTGGATGGTGTTGTGGGTGGCAGGAAAGATTCAGGTGCAGGTTCTAAGCAATGTTTGGACGAGGGAAGTGTCTAAAGCACGTGGTTTTGGCAAGCGCCCCAGTCTCAAGAAATAGTTGAGAAATTTAAGTAGCGTGGTCCTAATGCAAGAACAAGTTGGAGCGAGGGATAGACACATACACACACAACAATGTTGATGTCGTTACGTCTTTGTTGGTTGTTGGTATCAAATCTAAGAAGCATATCTTGCAGATATGGAGGGTGTGAAGTCTATCTTGAAGTAAATAAAAGTGCAATTGATGTTGCCATCCGTGTTGAGAGAGAGAGAGAGAGAGGATATGAAAACTATTTGAAAGAGTCCACACCGGCGCAAACTCTTTCAGAGAGTTTTTTAAAGGGTTTTGCTTATAGATGGTGAAAGGATGACGATTGAATTTCAGACCCCCAAAAGACACCCCCTAAAGAGCTTGGAGATAGGAGATCTAGGTACCACAAGTTAGGTGGCCTTATATTGGCCCCTTTATCCTAGTGTGTCTCCAAACGGCTCCTAGACTTTCCTTGCCCAACCCCTTCAAAACCAGATCTATGAATAGGGACCCTGATATTTGCCTTTCCCAAAGTGGCACAATGTTCTTGGTTGTAGCGACCAACAACACAGTCACCCCTTGGAGGGAGGTACCCTGTGGGGTGCTAAGGCAGGTGCACACTTGGATTTCACTTTGTTCAGATTGTGCAAGACAGAGCATCGCCTAATAGGGGTGGGTGGGACAACTCCACAAGGTAGTGAAGAGGCTCCATCATGAGGACAACGGACAGATCAAGGGAACCACGGGAGCAAAACCAAGATGTTGCATATACGGGGGGTCATGATCTTGAAGTATTGCACAACAAGGGAGAGGAAGATGTTGAAGCCCTCTAGGCATGGCAGATTATCCTCCAATCAAGAAGGTAGAGATGCTAATGATGGTGAATCTACTGATCAAATTACTGTGGATGCTACTGCCCAACTCATTGACACTATTGATTGTACGCACTGCATGTGCACTTGCTTAAATGCACTTGCATCGCTGCTAGCAAAGGGCCTCTTCATTCAATATTACAGTATATCAAAACCTTCGTGTCGCATTCACAACAAGTGTGGTGCACTACCTGCATTGGCATATGGAATGATGTGGCAATCACCTACAAGAAGGTGGTTTATTTCTAAATTAGTCAAAGTTTGAGAGAGAGAGAGAGAGAGAGAGAGAGAGAGAGAGAGAGAGAGAGAGAGAGAGGGGGGGGGGGGCAAAGGGGAGAAGTTTAAATGTTGTAAGAACAAGCCCAAGAGAGCTCAAAAATATAACCAAGACCATGAAACTATGCATCATCTCATTATTACATTTCATTTTGGCTACATAGGAAACAATTGCTTTACCTATGTGCACTTAAATTTGTGAGGTGCTTTGTAGAATTGTATATGCTACTCTTGCATCAGTTCAAAAGGGGTTTGACTACAACTAAGCGTCCAACAAAAAATTCTTTCTGAAAAATACAAAGGTACTTTCAATGATAATTAAAAAGACTTAAAATTTAAGAATTTCTTTAAGGCTTTCACACTATTCTTTTCAAGTATGTGGAGGACATTTTCCTATTCCTCTTGGTTTCTCAAGTGTCATGATTGTAAGTCGAAACATCCTTTTGGGGAGCTAAGACAAAATAGAGTCACCCACAAAAAAAATTTATCTCCAATTTCAATAAGATACAATCTAAAACCAAAGACTCCAAACACACATTTCTCATATTGACTGATCCAACCTCCAAATAAGCTCTACCAAATCTACTTCTTCTTCCCTAAAGTAGGCATTCCTTGACAACATTTCTTTTTGGAGACAATATTCCTCTCTCCCTACATGCACTTGCCATAATATTATGTATTGAGAAACTCCCCTCCACAACAAAGCGAGCCCGCCGAACAAGGCTCGACGCCGACAGAGAATTTATCGTTTCCTCCTCCTCCATCATCTTCGGGGGCCCGCGCTCACACACAGGCACACCTACCCAAGCATCTACCATGGCTTTATTATCTATGACCACCAATCATGCTTCAGAGGAGGGACTATTACCTTTGATAATCAAGCAATTAATATAAAGGGGATGATTGAAGCTCAAATGAGGAATGCTAGAGGAGGACATTGACATATAGATAATATGTAATTTGATGCTAAATGTTTCCTTTTATTATTTAAGGTCTATATGTAGCTTGTTGAGTTTTGCTTGTTTTTATGATTGTTTGGAAATTTTGCTTGGAGCTTGAAATCCCCTGTATCTTATATACTTTCTCTAGGAGGTTCTCATTCTTAAACAATAGATATATGTGTAATAATGTATGATAGTCATGTAAACATTAAAAAAATATGATGGAAGCACACAAAACCACCCTTAGCTCACATTGCTTGTGGTTACTAGCATGTTTCAAGTAGTCCAATGTATCGACCTTGGGCTATGCATAAATTTTCTCACATGTGAGCCTGCATATGGAACATTCAGCCTGATAATACATACATAAACGAGGCAACCAATAGCTTGTTGATAGAGTGTGAAATCAAAGTAGTTTCCATCACCATGAAGACTAAGATTCAAGCAAAGCTTTGTAGGAGTAGCAATAGGTTTGAATATATGCCCAAATTGTGATGCAAAAGCCCCAAACCTCACATCTCAAAAGAGGAATTCAAATTAGATTTAAAATTAGCAATATGTCCCTCATTTGACCCGATAATCAACATGTCATCTACATAGAGCACAATGATCACAGATACATCATTCACATGCTTGATATAAAAGTATTCTCAGTTGGTACTATTTTGAAAACCATGTGCAACAAGATAAGCATGAATCTTCTCATACCAGGCATGTGGAGTTTAATTTAAACCATACAATGCCACATTGTTTTCCTGCTCTTTTGGGACAAAACCACAAGGTGGCAATACATACACTTTCTCATGCAAATCATTATTTAAAAACTATGTCCAAATGATGTATGTTCCAACCATTATGGGCTACCAATGCACACACGCTACAAATGGTAGTCATATGAAAAGTGGGAGCAAAAGTCCCGTCAAAATCCATTCCCTTTTCCTAAGCATATCTTTTTTCCACAAGTCTAGCCCTATAGGGATCAACACTTCCATCAAGCTTACATTTCAGCTTGAAAACCCACAGTACTAATGGCCTTTTTGCCAGGAGACAAGTCACTTAAAGACCATGTGTCATTCTTCACAATAGCATCATACTTAGATTGTGTTGCAACCTAGAATTTTTTTTGAATTTTGTGCTTCATCAAATGATAGAGGCTCTTCCCAATCATACATATTAGACATGGTCAAAACATAACAATCTAATGCATACGAGGTATCCCAAAAGCCCGAACGAGTACAACTAGACAAAGGTGTACCCAATTTACTACCACACAAGGTTTGCACCGGCCATCTTGGCATACCTCTAGCCTGCTCATTTTTATTGGAACTAGGGTTGCAGGAAAACACACACAACTTGGAGAAGACGAAGGAAGCTCAAGGCACACAACAGAGAGTGTATTACTTAGTGTGCAATGGAAAGATGAGATAGCCCTAGAGTGATGGGTGTATATACAATGCATAGGGGAAAAAACCTCCTAGCGAGGGAAAAATGCCCCGACGGTCCTACTTGTGTTCATACACATCACTACCACATGTATATGGTAACAAACTCCCCCTAGGAGTGATGCGATGAACGAGAGCTAGCACATAGAGTATAGGGAAGTGCCATGCCCTGAGGACATGATCAGTCCACAAAGTGGAGTAAACCCAAAGCTTTGCAGAAAGCTTCGAACTTCTCACAAGAAAATGCCTTTGTGAAAATATTTGCAAGGTTCTCCTGTGTTGGCACATAAGCCAAGTTGATCTCTCCTGTTGAGAGCCTCTCCCTGACATAGTGGTAATGCAACTCAATTTGCTTCGTGCAAGCATGCAAAATTGGGTTCCTCGCAACTGCCAATGTGCTCTGATTGTCTGTGTAGATAGTGTTGGCAGTTTCTTGTCCAATACCCAAATCAGCCATAAGGCGTCTCAGCCATACAAACTCAACCGTAGCTGTGAAGATTGCCCTATACTCAGCCTCACAAGTGGAAGTGGCCACAGTAGGTTGCATCTTGCTCAACCATGATATACATTAGCTGCCAAGCATGAAACATAAACCACTTGTGGACACTCGTGTGTCAAAACAAGCAACCCATTTTGAGCTCGAAAAAGCATGTAAATTTGGCCGCAATGATCCCCCCTTGTGATAAAGCAAGCCAAAATATAAAGTGCCACTCAAGTAGTGAAAAATCCTCTTGATAGGTTGTTATGCATGAATCTGTTGACCTGTGAGACTGCAAACTGAATATCCTGCCTCGTGTTGCATACATAAATGAGGCAACCAACAACAGTCTGGTAAAGAGTGACATCAACAGGATTACTAGCATTATGAAGACTCAATTTTAAACCTATTTCCATGGGAGTGGAAATAGGTTTGCAATCCTCAAGTCTAAACTTACATAGCAATGTCTCTATGTAACTTGTTTGACACAAGGCAATACCACCATCACGCTGCTTAAACAGTATGCCCAAGTAATGATGCAACAACAAAAAAATCTTGCATCTTGAAAGTAGCATTAAATTAGCCTTAAATTCAGCAATATGTCTCTCATTTGGTCAAATCTTTCATCTGGAAAGTAGCATTCAAATCAGCCTTAAATTCAGCAATATGCCTCTCATTTGGGCCAGTGATCAATAAATCGTCCACATAGAGAACAACAATGAGAACTATATCACCCTCATGCTTTACATACAATGTGCTTTCTGTTGGACTACTACACAACACCATTTTGTTGAGGCATATAAGAAGGCACTGTACATTGGTGTTTTATCCCATGACTAGCCATAAATGCATTAAACTCATTAGACATATACTCCCCCCCTCGAATCGGAACGGAGGGTGTCCATAGTACATTTTGAGACATTTTCAGCCATAGCTAGAAATTGTTTGAAGCACATAAACTTCGTTCTTTGCATACCCATGCATGCCTAGAGTAATCATCAATGAAAGTCACAAAGTAAAGGTAGTTGCCCAAGGACAGAGTTTGCATGGGCCCACGAACATCGCTATTGCACAAGTTGCAACCTGCATGTGGCCCTAGCTGAACCATCCTTTGGAAACTTTGAACACTGCATCTTACCCAAAATATAGCCTTCAGAAACATGTTTGATAGGTGCTTCAAGAGGAGAAAGAAGCAACCATATCAAATTTCTAAAAGTGCACCAAACTAGTAAAATTCAGATGCCCAAAACGTGCATGAAATAGTTTTGCATCTGAAATAGCCTTAGAATCCATAACTACATTTGCAAAATTCTATCCACACTTGTCATATAAAGTGAGCTTATACAACCCACAACATAAAATGACAAATGCAACAATTTCATCATCGAAACTGAGATCGCCATGTATTGTACATATGTTATCCACAAATTTGACTACAAGACCAAGTCTAGCAAGTGTAGATACATACAAAAGATTCTTCTTGATCCCAAGTACATACAATGCATCAACAAGTGTGAAAGAATTGCCATTTGCAGCTGTAAGCACAATCTTTCCAATTCCCTTGACCAGATAAGAGGCATTGTTGGCACAAGTGACTGAATTCCCATGAGGAACATCCTCGAGAGAGGTAAACAAGTCACAATGAGAGCTAATGTGCTTTGTAGCACCACTATCAAAGTACCTCACTTGAGCATCTACAACAACTGACAAACATGCATAATGGAATTAGGATCTGAAAGGATGAGAGTAATGTGTGTGCTAGTCTCCACCCAACCATGCTATCTTATAGCCTCCCACTAGCATACACATTGTCCTGTCGTGCCGGTGGTCTAGCCCATAGGACCCGTGTTTGTACATTTACCCCCCCCTTGCAGAATCATTTTCGTCCTTGAAAACAAACGCAGGAAAACGTTTCTTAAGTGCGGAGACATTCTCCCATGTAGAACCTTCTTCAGGTCTATCTAGCCATTTTACCAACACCTGTTGTCTGACATGATGTCAGGTGGTGTGAAGCTCATGAGAACCCAAAATCTTTTTGAGTTCATGAGGGATGCTTGGCAGTTTGATAAGGTCAATCAAAACACTTGTGTCAATGACATTATCATTTTGTCCTAGCTGTTTTTGTAAACAACTGACATGGAAAACAAGATGAACTCGTGAGTGCTCGGAAAGAGCTAACTTATAGGCCACTTGACCTATACGTTTGAGAATGGTAAACGATCAAAAATATTGTGGAGAAAGTTTAACAACTTTTCCCGTCTTCAAACTTTTTGAATGCTCCGAAACCTTGAGGAAAACCTTGTCTCCTTCTTCAAAAGTAGCAAGACGGTGATGCTCATTTGCGTACTTCGTGCCTAGCCAATAAAATTGCCGTCAAACTAAGGCATACGTCTTACAAGTACCTAGATGACCAGCACTTGGACTATCATGACACTCAAATAATATTTGGCACCTAGTGTTTGGCACACACTCTACCCTTGTGGAGTAAGAAGCCATCATCAATGGAAAATTCTTCCATCGCTTAATGTTGGGTGCAATTGTAGCATAACTTAATCAACCCAAGACCAACAAAATTATCAATCCTACGATCGGCAACCCGGCTAGGGCATGGAGGCACGAGCATCATTGGATGTATCGAATGAGAGGATTCAAGAGAATGCTCTTCCAATGCAATAGGGATTAGCCATGAATCACTAACTCTATTCACACCATAATCATCAATCAAGCATCACCTACACAAATTAAGCCCACCAAAGTCTGACTTGCCATAGACTAGAATCTCAAAGCACACTCTTGACAAGCACACACTAATTGTTTTGGTGTTGGCCTCTCCAATCACCACATGTCAATCAAGGTACTTCATCAAAAGCTACACACACGAGGTGAATGGTTGTAGAGTTTCATTAAACCCATCCACACATAATCAAACAATAGGGCACATACACTAATCACAAGATTAAGAAAAAACTTAATCAACCTAATTAGAGATGTTAAATATTGCAAATCGAGTGCTCATAGAAGGATAGGAGTGGTCAATAAGCAAGAAGTCATCACACACACACAAATCGAGTGCTCATAGAAGGATAGGAGTGGTCAATAAGCAAGAAGTCATCACACACACTCAAATCTAGAATAATGAGAAGGTGAAACTACTTCATGACATAATGGAATATAGAAGAATTAAGACGAATGAAGAAAGTAGAGATTAGATTAAGAATGCTTCTCTAGTTACAATGGATTAGTGCTAGCTTTCTAAGCATGGGCATTAAGCTCAAGGCTAGGTCATCCATAAAGTGAACACCAAAGAGTGAGCTCTCAAGAGTGGATACTCAAGAATGAATCCTCAAGAATGAAGCCTCTTTGTATAAAAGCTTTCTTATAAAGGCTTGCACCACAATCCTTTCTACTATGGGTTTAAGTTGAGCTCTCTAGTTAGCACATACAACTTGGAACTCTCAATGAGCCCAAAACCTTATAGGATTACCCCTATTAGTCCAGGGCATCGGTTGAATGCCTTGACCAAGCGAGCCAAGGTGATTCCCCTCGTCTGCCAAGTGCCAATAAGGTGTTTAGGCCTCACAAGACACAACATAACATAGAAATTGTCTTGTCATATGTCTAGTAGCATTTTTGCTACTTTTTCTTGACACTTTTTGCTTCATTGTTTCATTTTTTTAGAACTTTTTTTTAATTGATTCCAACATGAGATGTTTATGGCAAATGGACTAAGGGACTAAAGCTTGTTCATAGCCCTAGATCATGTTAAAAATGAATGGAGTATTAAAACTATTACTAAGAGTGTAGGACTAATGAGCAATGATCCTACATTAACCTAAGGTCAAGGCCAATTACCTATGATTAGCACACATAAAAGCAGATTTTAAATGAGTTTAATATTCACAAAGCAAAGTGTTGAAACTTTAGTATGCCTAGTTTTTGAAAATGAAAGAACCATAACTTAGAAGCAAAATCACTTAATCCAAGCATAGAGAATGGAGAGATAAAAAAGAGAAATATCATGGAAGGATTTCACCTATTCATACTCTTTGGGCATCCTTGAGCAAAGCATCCACTTGGTAGAGAAGTCTCTTGGTTCCTTTTATTTACAATCCAAGCTTCTTGAAGCTAAATGTAAACATAAGCTCCAAAGGCCATTTATTGAAAGACACACAAAAAACATTATTGAAAACCTAAAGCTAGGGTCTCAAATACCCAAATATGCCAAAAGGAAAAAATCCAAGGGAAAAAAGCGCCTTTGGTTATGCACATGATGCTCTTTGTAGAAAATTTATGCATACATATAAAAAATGAGAGAGAAAATTACTTCTACATAAGAAAATTTTGCAATCTGGAAGTCTCTCATGCATGATTTAAAGTTGATTAAGTGCTAGCTCAATTGAAATATGGAATTTAAAACAAGGCAAGAGCTACAAATAATGCAACTTTGATGAAATGAGGTGGCTCTTGAAAGCCAAATTTTGCAATTAAAAGCTCCAAATAAGTTGGCTAAACACTAGGTCAAATGAACTTTTACAATTTTAGAGTAAGTTATGAGCTAGATATGACTAGAACTTGTTGAAATGAAAGTGAACAGCTCTCAATAGCCAGATTTTGTAATTGAAAGCTCTCAAAAAATTTGTCTACACTAGGTCGAATGGAAAAAAATGTATTTAGACAAGACTTAGAGCTAGAATTTATACAACTTGGGTCAAATGAAATCAAATGGCTCTAAATAGCCACATATTGCAATACATTGCAATGCCAACATTCCATGTCTGCAATGGAATCCCACTTTGCCAATCACTCTTTAAAAACCAAGTTAATCATTAGCGCTCTTTAAGCATATGGAAATTCAACACAAGCAAAAATGATCAACAATAACCCCAAAATTCTCTCTTTTCACCATCAAACAAGCTCAATCTTAGTGCTTTGCAATCATATGATCATTCAACACGAGCACTAAAAGAATGCACAAGAAACCACAAACCTACATTTATTGCTATCCCATGATCATTCATAGAATCTCAATTTTAGTGCTATGTAGGGGTTTTGCATTTAAATCAAGCACTAATACTATCAATGAATCACAATAATCAATGTTCATATGATGGACGCTCTCATGAAATCAAGAACAAATAATCATTTAGTGAAATGAGGACTTCAATCAATCAAGCACTTTTACAAAAAAATCATGCTTAATCTCAAACCTCAAAATCTTAGTCCAATCTCATAGCCCTTCACCCATAATTGATGCTCAATCAGAGCATATTTGGCATACATGTCAAAAGAAAGAGAGAATTACAATCACAATAACAGGTTAACCTCTCAATAGATGATATGAGTCAATTCTATCAACATTGGTTAATGCAAATGGATTGGCTCACAGTCAATATGCTCGGATACACACAAAGATTTTAGAACCAATACAAATCCCTTCAATCCCCAAATGTTAAGTAATGCAAACCAAATTCTTTTTCGTTCCTTTTTTTGTTCAAATTTAAATGTAAGGCAAGAATTTTCAAGCGAACTGTTGAATTTTGCATTTAGTTATATATCCTCACTCCTCTCAATCGACTCAAGGAGTGTCATAAAATCTAATATCTAACCAACCCAAATGATTTTCTCATATTAAACTAATCATTTAATGTGGGAGAATAAACGAGAACAAGGGTTAGAATATAGATATGTGCTTATGGATTTGTCTCAACACGGGACCAATGTCAAAGGGGTTCAAATGAGAGATGGTATGTTAAAGAGCAATGCTATTTAATGGAGCTTAAAGACCTTAGGATTAGCTTCATTAAAGACCTCCAAAAGTTAGTGTTCAAATGTCCTTTGACCTTAGGCAAGCTAGGGCTGACCTTGAGGTGGGAATCCTACCCAAGCTTGAGGTGATTGTCGACTTGCTAAGTGTTAGTGGGAACCTTGTTCAAAAGCTTGATGTGCTTCTCACATGCTTAAATGACTAAGTTCTTGAAGTGTTCAACTCAAAGATAAACTCTCAAGAGGCATCCACGTTTCCATGCTTGATTGACTAAGTGCTTGAAGTATTATATTCAAACCAAATGACTTAATAAACATAAAAGACACATGTTCAAATGATCCTCCACATGTGGCCCTCATGATGTGCTTGAATCCTATTGGATAGGTTTTAAAGGGGTCCAATGAGAATTTAGATACATAAAAATAAATAATTAAATTCTTCCTCTCAAAGAGGAAAACAAGGACACATGTCCAAATGAAATAATTAAATAAGAGAGAGAGAGAGAGAGAGAGAGAGAGAGAGAGAGAGAGAGAGAGAGAGAGAGAGAGGTGGATCAAGCATGAGAGGGGGCTATACTCTCCCACACACACACACACACACACACACACACACACACACACACACACACACACACACACATTCTCTCATTGTGTGGAGTGCAAAGTGCAAGAGCTCCTTCTCCTTCTCCAAGCTTGTTGAGAAGTGGAGAGCCTATACCAACACTCTTGGCTATGAAATGCAAATCCAACCAAGAGCCATGCTTCAATGCTTAAGCTTGCCATATTCTTCATCTTCATTACTATGCTATTATGCTATGCTAAGCAAGAAGAGTTATGATAAGTGAGGAACTATTAATTTCTCCTATGGATGATTCTTCTTCATCTTCCCTACCCTCATTCCTCGCTAGCTCTCTCCACCTTTGAAGGTGTTTGAGGCCTTGGGACTGAGGCTTGGGATAGTTAATGCTTTTTGCAAAGTTTATGTTATTCTTGTGATGCATGAAGCTTTCCATATTCATAGCATCACCAAGGTCACAAGGAACACAAAGATTGTATTGTTATAAGTCTCTCTAGATGGGAGAATCTATAATACAAACATCTTTTGGAGGGGGGACCGGCTCCAAGTAAATCCGGTCCTCAACTATTGTCATGTTCTCTAATACTCTCTCTCTCCTGTAAAAGTATTGTTTATGCCAAGTTAATCAAGTACTATGTTCATGTTGCTACCATCAATTAAGTTCACCCTCTATGTTCTCAAAGTAATTTCACAAAAATTCTCACTCTAATTCTCTTAATTCCGCTATTCTCAAAGTTCATAGGCCATTTCCATTACATTGGTATCAAAGCATTTGGTTTCTCTTTTCTTGCTTAAGAAGAGAGGTCCTTAAGTAGCCTATTAATGGTTGATTTTGCTAATTATATTAGGGTAAGTGGGACTGGGGTCTATTGTCGATTTTGTTGAGCCCACTATGTGGGATATGGTGCACATCTCAGGAGCTTTGGTCTTAATAATGGGGTCTTTTTAGACTTGCCTTCGGCTTTACCATTATTGAGCCATAAGAAGTTCAAAAGAAGCTATCCCTTGGCAATTCTGCTATGTGAGACCCACTCCACTACTCTCTATAATTAACCAATTTGAGCCGTGGGTGTAGATACTTAAGTGCTTATATTCAAAGGCTAAGAGGAGTAGCAACTAGGGTTTTGAATTGCCAAAGAATACACTAAGTAAACACATAAGTATAATTAGAATGCCTGACAATAACCAAGAGAGTAGAATGAACATTGATAACTTTGATTTTGCACATAAAGGTGCTAATGATGATGCCCCCATGTTTATCAATTATCTTATTACTAGGTTGCATCAAGCTATGCACAGCCCTACTTTGCAAGCCAAAGTTACTCAACAACTTCATGCTTATGGGGATTTCCGGTCCTCTCCAAGAGGAGACAAAGTTTAGGAGGCCTCTTGATGAGACTCCCAAAAAGAAGACTCTCTTCCATACGAGAGGAGAAATCCAAAGAACGAGAAAGAAGCAAAATGGTCAACAACCCATAGTCCTTCTCCTTGTCACTCCAAAAGGGAAGAGAGGAAACAAAGGAAGAAAAGGGAAAGAAAGAGATCACCCTCTTCTCCTTCTTCTTCACCTTCCTCCTCTTTTGAGGAAAGCTATCGCTATTCTCCTAGAGAATACAAGAGGGGAGGACATCGCAAATCATACTCTGCATGGTGAAGATCACAAAAGCTCAAGAAGTTCAAAGAGGGAGGAAAGAGTATCTCTTTTCTCACCTATGATGGCACCTTTGGTGCCACCGACAAAGTATTGTCCTTCATCCAACAATTTGATGCGGCCTTTGGAAATGAGGGCTTCACGGAGTCCTCCAAGCTACACCATGTAGCTATGCACTTTCAGAAGTCTGCTCGTCAATGGTGGGCTAGCCTTCTAGCACGGGAGGCCCCAAAGCCATGGAAAACTCTACGAGTTTCCACTATGAAGCAATTTCTTGCAAGTGATGCCAAGGACAAAGTGCTCACCGAATGGAAAAGTTTGAAGCTACTCTTTAACGAGTCCATGCACAAATATGTAGACAAGTTTTGGGATTTACATCTCAAAGCTACAGTCTTTCAAAGGATAGACTTCACCAAACAAAAGCAACAATTTTGTGCGGGATTACTTGATGAAATGGCCGAGTATGTCAACTCACAAACGGCCTAGCACTATCATCCACCACACTATGGTTACTTCAATGATCAATTTCCAACAAGGGGCAAGAAGAAATTTCAAGCCCGTGGAAAGCAAGGATCGAAATGAAACTAAAGGGAAGAGGAATGCTCAAAACTCTTCCCAAAGGCAACACCAACACCAACAACAACAAGGCCAATAAGAAAGGAGCTTACAAAGATAAAAATAATCTCTCTCCCGAAGAATTAGATGCCTTTTATAAAGACCATAAATGCTTTAAGTGTCGAGAGCAAGGACATGGTTATCGTTCTTGCCCCAAAAGAAATGTACACAATGACACTCCTAGAGATTTCATGGTTGAAGCTCCAAAAGAGGATACTCATTGCAAAGGCTCATTCCTCTCCTATGCTTGGGGGAAAGTAAGGGAGCATGATGCCCTTATTCTCTTTGACCTTGGCTGTACTCACAACTTCATAGCAATGGAGTTGGCCACTAAGTTGGGCATTCAAGCTTTTGAGATGGCAGATACTGTAACTACCGATGACACTTTCAAGGGACAACAAGCCTCCATTACTCCCTTGATTGGGAAGTTGAGGCTTCATGTCCAAAGCTACGTGGACAAAGAAGATTTCTTTATCTCTCCTCTCCAACATGAGGATGTTATCCTAGGGGCACCATGGTTCAACCGTATGGCTGCCAACATGAAGTTTCCTGAAAGGAGAATTTGTTTCACATACAGGAAAAAGAGCATGTACATAGATGCTAATGATTCGAGGAACACCATATCCCTGGTAAATACGCTGTCGTGCTGTGGCACGTATATAGTGGGAACGGGCATTAAACGATTTATCTTGTGAATTTTTGACGCATAAGTATACTTCATATAATACTCATATGCATAAATAAAAGCTTTCAACCATACCTTAGTATTACCTTTGAAGTAATATAAATGTACATTACTATTAGAAAGTACTGCAAGAGAAGTATCAATGATTGTACCTCTTTTTGTATGGGAGAAAAGCATTTGTATATTTCTTCTAATATCTCAGTTATACCCTACCATATATAAATTATTTTCTTCTTTTCACATTTATTTAATAATATAACCCTTCAATAATGCATACCTTCTTGGATACATACAAGAGGGAAGGGCCTACTAGAAGACTTTATGAAAAGGAAGATCCAAAGCTTCTTGGACCATCCCAATTTGAAATCCTGACCTAAGGGCGTGGAGAAAAGGCCAAAACCAAGGCAAGCTCTTTTAGTAGGCCAATTTTGCCTTTTGAAGCATGTCAATCCGAGTTACAGGTCAAAAGTTACAGGGAAACCAGTGAAAAACCCTCTCACAACTACACTGCAAGAAGAGATGGTAAATAGGTGAATCAAGTGAAAAGAGATAATCTTGGTTTTTTTCCATAAAATAAGATATTTGGAGGATAAAAGACATAAGAATGTGAATGTGACACCTGAAAGATGCCTTGAAGGACAAGACACACAAGTTGGGACCCCCGGCTGGAGCCACGCAGAAGATGCCTAGGTGGGGCCCACATACATCATGCACCCACATGGAGCCTCAACGACCAAAAATGCTGAATTTCATGATATTTTGAGTCCTAATATTGCCCATTTTAAGAAATATCCAAAGAACATTTGATTTGGGCTAACTCTTTAGCCTAATCAAGTGATAATGTAAAACATGGCTCCCTCACCTATAAAAAGGGCAACCTTCTCTTCATTGAGGAAGTTATAAGTGAGTGAGAATAGCTCAATTCTATAGTGACACACTCATCTTAGTGCCACACTTTCTCTTGAAGAAAGGCTGAAGTCTTGCCTCATCTTCTCTCTCCATTAAGGTGGTGGCGATTGCTCTCATGTAAGATATATGTTGCTAGTTTTACTTTCATTTGCATACCTAGTCCAATACTTGTCTCTAACTCTATCTCTATCTCTCATTATCTATCTCTAATACCACCACCACACTTAGATCTATCTCTAATTCTATCTTTACTCCTCCTTTCATCTCTCTTGTTGTGTCCTAATTGTTTCATTGGAAGGTATTCAAGGAGCAACCTTGTCAATGTAATGGTGAGGGCGAGCTTTTTGAAATGGGGCCTCTAAACCCAAACCAATGGGCCTACCCTCACAAAATATTCATAAAGTGGTACGCACAATACTTGGGGCACCACCTTCTTTTGGGAGTGGAGAAGGAAACCAATCAAAATAACACTTGCACTCACCCACTCAAGCAACACACTTTGAAAACCCCTTACTCTATATACACTTTGGACACTTGACACCATCAACGATTATGCAACCCAATGCCGTGCATCAAATGAAATATGCAATTTGTGGAATAGCATTCACCTTCTCCCCATAAGAATACCCATGATACATCCAAACTCCTCCTCTCTCAAGCACTCATCAAAAAATCACGCGCACAAGACTTGCCTCTCAAACACATAAGAGAATCGAACTAACACACTTTGCATAGAGAGCTCATCTCCATCTATGCAATGCCGTGACACAAATAAAATCACCATGAGAGGTAGCCACATGCATATATAATGAAGCAAAAGAGAGTTGGAGTGAGAAATTTCTTTAGACCAATTGAATAAATGTGGAGAAACAAACCAATGGTAAATTGAGAATAGAACACTTACTTGATTTCTCGCACACCTTTTAGGGGAAGACAGATGTTGGCTAACCATCATGAATTGCGACACTTGAATGCTTTGAAGATGATTTAATGATCATTAACATAACCATGAGAGAGATCATGATGTATTTACAAGTTATTGAGGTGCTACAAATGATTTATTGGGTTGATGGAGTAAGAGATTGTAGAATAGAAAGAGTGGAGGATAGAGTTGCACTTCCTCCAAAGAGGAGGGTTAGGAGGGAGGATGTGAAAGAGGGAGAGTTGGGGTTTTCTCTACTATTGATCAAGAACAACATGAAGTTGAAAATATAGGTGTGTGTCCTTGAGTCTCTCCAAGGGGGCTATTTATAGTTGTGCAGGAGTGGGATTATGCTACACTTAATTAGGGTGAGTGATTAGCCCTAATTTAGTGTCCTTTGACTACTCATTGAATATTGGACATAAAATGGACTATTTATTCACCAAAAATATCATTTTAGACCGTGAAGGTTCCATAGGGGTGCATAATGTAGGTGGGCCCCACCATGAGGCCCTACGGGTGGCTCCTGCGGGGTATCTCAACTTGTCTGTCTTGGCATTTAGAAAGCATCTTTAGGTTGGTCCCATCACATGCAAGTGACCTTGAACACTCATTGCTCTTCTAGAAGATGAGTAGGGGAAAAATAAGATCTCACCCTCTTGATTTACTTGATTAATAGTTCCCTTTTGCTGCGAATCTGACATATTTACACTATTTTGATCATAACTTATTATATGTAGCTCGGAATGACACGCTTCAAAAGGCAAATTTGACATTCTCAACATGTTTGATATGAATTTGGACTATTCTCTATGCCCATGCACCAAGGAATTCTGTTTGGAAGGTCCACACTAGGCTAGGGAACCTTTTGCTTCCAAGTCTTTTTGTATGGGCCCTTTGCTTGTATGCATCCAAGGGGAATCATGCTTTTTCAAAAGGGTATGATGCTTAAACAAATAGAGGAGGGCCCAATATTATTTGCTTGTGAAAAGAATATACAATTTGAGTCTTTTTGAAAGGAGAAAAACTATATGTATATTCTTAAGAGATTTTGGGCCACCTATGTAGGGGGCATAGAAGACTTGTAGAGATGGACCATAATCTTTGGTAAAGACAAGTGGAGAGTTGATTTCCATGGTAATTTATCTATATGGGATGGAAGATGGATATATTATTTTTCTACTACTAATTTACAAGAGGTAAGAAAGTTTGGGGTAGATAGTTGGTTATTGTATGCTTAATTTTATTTACAAAGCAAAAAAGAAAAGGGTGGTAATATAAATATATGCCTAAGGTGACATTTTTGGGAAGAGTACAATGTATGTGTCGCCACAAAGGTTAAACGAAGAGGGGGAATTTACTTTAGATAACTTAATAGTGTAGAAAATATATACACATATGAGGAAGAGGACGTTGAGTAGGCTGAAAAATGTTGCAAAAAGATGGTTACCATTTTATGCCACTCATATTAGCCCTCCCCCAAGCCTAGAGATATTCATATCTTTAGGAGGACGGTGTTGCTTCTTTTTCTTTTTTATTTTTTATTTTTTTATTTTTTCTCTCTTTTTTGGTCATTTTTTCTTTTCCTCTTTTTTTTTTTCAATAGGAGGAGTGTCATGCACTCTTTTACTCCATTAGACCTGCTTTTCATTACCTCAATCCCATAAATTGGAGATGGGAGGGTTGCCTTGGGTATGTTCAGATTCCAAGGCTGGTTCTTCTTTGCACATCAAAGCTTTAAAAATAGGTGGAGCATTTGCCAAGCCGAAGGGAGCCATGCCAATTTGGAGCTTAGACGATGTAGGTAGATGACTGCCCATCAACGGATTGATACGTTGAAAGTAGGGCTTTAATCTCCATCCATTGACTCTGGTCTTGTGGAGTTTTCCTGATAAATCTGCTAATCTATAACTACCATTCCCAAACTTTGTTTTTATCATGAAAGGTCCCTCCCATCTTTGCAAATTTTTTTTGTCAAGTCGAGTATCAAGTCGGTTATCATAACGAAGAACCAACATACCTTCCTTCAATCCTTTCCCCTTGAGCTTCTTGTTGATTTTGTCCCTTTGGCTTGTCGCTTTGGTGATGTAGTGATCAATGGACTCTTCTCTATCTAGCTCAAGTCGTTGGAGATCTAAGATCCTTTCATGTAGAACCTCTTTTGGTTTTTTTGCCACTCTTGCAAGAACACGCAAACTTGAGAGCTCTACCTCAATGGGGGGAAGTGCCTCCTGTCCATAAACTAGATGAAAAGGGGTGAATTGGGTAGATACCTTGAAAGATGTCCTATACGCCCAAAGAGCAGCCGTCAAATGGCGATCCCAATCATTAGGCTGGTCCACAACCTGCTTAGAAATGATCTTACATATCATTCCATTCACTTTTTCCACCAATCCATTGCATTGAGGATAGTAGGGTGTGGAATGCAAGTGTTTCACTTTTAACCTCCTCAAGAGATCATTCAGAAGGTCAGCCCTAAAACCCGGGCCTCGATTTGATAAGATTTCTAGGGGTGTTCCAAACCTACTACAAATATGATCAAAAATAAACTTTGATACCTCTTCAGCTGTGATTCGGGTTGTGCTTGTTCCTTCCGTCCATCGTGTCATGTAGTCAACACCCATGATGATGAAAACCTTCCCTGTAGAATTACGAGGTAGGGGACCTATTGCATCCACACCCCACTTTTCAAAAGGGCCATAAGATATTATTGGGACTCGAGGCTCATATGTTAGTCGTCTATCCCCAGCAATTTGGCATTGCTTACATGCCTTACACCAAAATTGGACATCACGAAGTAAGCTCGGCCAAATAAACCCTGCTTGTAAAATCTTCCTACTTGTAATATCTTGAGAAAAGTGACCACCATAGACATCATCATGACATGAAAGAAGAATTTTCTCTATCTCTTGCACACCTGGTACTCTCCTCAAGACCAAATCTTTCCCTTTGTGATATAAATCGTCCCCGATCAATTGGTAAGGTGTGGCCTTCTTAACTAGTCTATGTCTTTGCACCTTGTCTAAGTGTTTGGGACACTCACCTGCTTGTAGAGAGAAAATAATGTCTTTTAGATCCTCTAAACCCTTCATCAAAGCTCTTACACTACTAAGCCACTCAAACAATGTACGATTCTTGTACCTCCAAGTCCCTTGGATTTGCCTGACCACTAGCAAAGAATCACCTTTTATAATAAGTCTTTGTATGTCTAATTCTTTGCATTCTTCTAACCCAAGGGTTAGAGCAACATACTCAGCCTCATTGTTAGAGTGAACATTGGGTAGGGTGATACCTTTTCTAACCATTACCTCCTTTTGTGGGTTCAAAATGATGATCCCCCCTGTTGCTTTGTCTTGTTGGCGTTGATAAGCTCCGTCAAAGCATAAAGTATGGGCATTATCAATCTCCTTCACTTTGAACTGTTTTGAGCCTTCCTCTCTTTGTAGTCGTGATCCTTCCCTTTCTCTCACTTTGTAGGTGAGAATGTCTGCAAGTCCTGCTCTTGTGCTATCTTCTACAAGGAAAGTGTATTCAAATTCTTGGAGTTCAAGCACCCACTTTGCTATTCTAGATGAGAGGCTCATGTGTTGCACTACATATGGTAGATTGTGCTCTAAGGTGAGAAAAACAAATGGCACAGGAAGAAGATACGATCGAAACTTCCTTACCGCAAACAAGATTGCAAAGACCACTTTCTCCATTTCAGTGTATCCCTTCTCGGCTGGAGTCATCACCTTTTTTGCAAAATAGATCGGCCTCATGTATGATTTTTTAGGATCTTTTTGCATCAAAACAACACCAGTTGCTTCAAAACCTACACTTGGAGTGACATAGTAGGTCTCCTTTGGATCTGGTGGCATTAGGATTGAGAGAGAGCTAAGGATGCCCTTCACTTCCTCAAAAAATTTTGCATGTTCCCTACCCCATTCAAATGTAGATTGGTTTGCCAACCTATGCACAGGGGTGATGGCTTCTGCTAGAAGATGGATGAAGTGAGACATGTACCTCACTTTGTGGTTGAAGGTCATTAGTTCCTTAGTTGTTGTTGGTGGAGATAATGACAAAAGGGCCTCTACTTTAGAGGGATCCACTTGAATTCCTTGTGAAGAAACCACATGGCCTAGCAAAACCACCTGAGATTCACCAATATGACACTTCTCTGGGTTGAGTTGTCCCCCAAATTGATGGAGCCTCTTAAGCCCCTCTTCAACCTTTTGGCAGTGAAGTGATCTACAACTATAAATACAGAAATCATCCATAAAGACTCTTATAGATTTTCCAAAGAATGGCTGAAATACAAATATCGTGAATCTCATGAAGGTGCTAGGAGCATTGGTGAGCCCAAAAGGCATTACTATGAATGAAAAACATCCCCAAGGTGTGATGAAGGTGGTTTTTGGTTGGTCTTCTTCTGCTATTCTAATTTGAAAATATCCTGAATACCCATCACACACAGTGTAACATTCATGACCTGCTACTTCATTCAAAATTTCATCTTGGAAAGGGAGAGGGAAGTGGTCCCTCTTTGTCGCAGCGTTGAGGGGTTTGTAATCCACGCAGACCCTCTACTTACCATTCTTCTTGGGAGTGACTACAATAGGTGATACCCATTCGGAGTTGGATACTGGATAGATGAAGCCAGCCTTCAAGAGTCGATTCACTTCTTGTAGGAGAGCCTTTTGTTGCACAGATCCTAGTCGCCTTAACTTTTGAGCCACGGGTTTGGTCCCTGGTTTCAATTCAATTCGATGCTCTATTACATCTACACCTCTTATTTGTGAGTAGTCAGTGATAAACAAATTGGGATACCTCCTTAACATATTGACGTAGGACCTCTTCTCCTCACAAGTAAGATCTTTTTCAAGCATCTTCTCAAATCCTTCTTCAAGGTGGTGGCATCTTTCATCCCCTCGTGTGTGATTGTCTGTTGGCTTTTCTTCTATGGAAACATCTTGGGTGTTGGTGTTAAATAAAATTCCCATTACCTCCAAAGAAGACTCCTCTTCACTGGTTGATGCACTGGTTGATGCTTCCTCATCACTTGAGTAAGGACTCTCCTCCTCTCTCTCTTCATCTGCCGTGGTTTCATAGTTGATATCTAGTTGCTTTCCTTCTCGCCAATCGTACACCACCGGTTGACCCCTCTTAAGAATCAAACAACCGCTTCTCCATTTTTGATCTGCATTCACAGCAATGAGCCAAGGCCTCCGTAGGATGATGGGATAGCCCTCCCCCTTAGCTGGCATGACATACATATCCACTCGTGCATCTATGTTGCATACAGAGACTTTTACATTTTCAATGATCCCCAAACACTTCACACTGGAGTTGTTGGCTAGACTAGCTTGACAATTAGAGGACTTTGTAATTTCAAGCCCTAACCTATTCATTGATTTTTCCGTGATCACACACATTTGAGCTCCACATCAAACATATACATTAAGACAACTTTTAACCCTTATTTAAGCATCCACAATGGGTTTAATGGAAAGATTTGCTTTCTTCTTTGGAATTCTTGTACTTACCAACTTTGGCCATTGCCTTCTTACTTTGGCTGATAGGTGTAGAAGTTGAGGCCATGAAATGTTTGGCTTTTGGGTTTGTAAATCCTCCAGGATGTTGTAGGGCTCTAGCTCCTTTCCCAATGGGAAGTCGTTGATACCAATTTCCCTTCGCCTTGATCTTTTCTTCCTGCTACTTTCAGCTTCTTCCATCTTTGACTTCTTCTTCTTGTCCCTTCTGGCTGAATTTGTTCCTTCACTTCTCATGTCTTCATCCTTATCATGTGCTCTTGTGCATTTTTCTGCCGGCATAACATCAAAGTTTAGAGTATGCTCATCTATTACCTCTTCTAGCTTGATGATGTTGACTCCTCTTTCTTCCTCCTCATGTGGGACAGGAGGTATATTTGCTGGTGGTGGTGGTTGACGAAGGATTTGTGGGCCTTGAGCTAGTTCTTGCTGCACAGTGAGAGGAGGCGGTCTGGGGGGATATATGTCTCCCGGAAGTCGCCTTGGATGTGAACAATTGTACATGCCATGTCCCATTTCATTGCAATTCCAACATCGCAACTCTTGAGCTTGTCTTCGTTTATTGCGATTCCCTTCTCTTGGTTGTCGTTGTTGAGGTAGACCCTATACTAGATTCAGAGTGAGGTTCTCAAGCTGTTGAGTTAGCCTTTGTAAAACCTCTTGTTGAGAGTTATCTCCTATTTGTGAAGATTGTGCAAGAGGGGCCCTAATTGGTGCTTCCATGGTTTGTGAAGACTCCCTCTCACTCACTTCATTCAAACCCCTTGCTCTATGTGCTTGGAAGTGTAGTTTTCTAAACTTGATGATGGCTACCTCACGTGCTTCTTCGAAGGTGGATGGGAATTTTAGCTCCACTTTAGCCTTTCCACTTTAGCCTTTAAAAGTGGATACAAGCCAACAGTGAATCTCTCTTTTTTTAGAAAGTTAGGTGCACCACCATGATTTTGTAATGTAGCCTCCCACCTACCCCATATATTGACAAAGGTTGCTTCATAAGAGGGATAGTCTTCAAGTGATACCTGCTTATGTCTAATAAGACATTTCCATAGTCCTTCAGACGTATCACCTTTCCCGAACTTGGAGAGGAAGCTTGCTCGTAGTCTCTCCCAGTTGGACTTGATTTGGGGTTGCAAGGTCTCATACCATGCTTTAGCTTCTGCTTTTAGAACCAACGGGAAGGCTCGTAGCTTTACTTCCTCTTCATCTCTCTCGGATATGAGATGTGCCATCTCCAAGTTGTCAAGAAACTCTTGAGCATCTTCCCCACTTCTTGCATAAAACGTGGGAAAAGAACTTGACATTTTGTTTAGACTTTTTGATTTTTTTTTTTCAAGAAACTTTTCTCTTACGGGCCGCACAAGATTGTTGACACTATAAATCTGATTACATTAAAATGAAGATGTACACATCCATTATTAATTCGTAGTCTCTCCCAGTTGGACTTGATTTGGGGTTGCAAGGTCTCATACCATGCTTTAGCTTCTGCTTTTAGAACCAACGGGAAGGCTCGTAGCTTTACTTCCTCTTCATCTCTCTCGGATATGAGATGTGCCATCTCCAAGTTGTCAAGAAACTCTTGCGCATCTTCCCCACTTCTTGCATAAAACGTGGGAAAAGAACTTGACATTTTGTTTAGACTTTTTGATTTTTTTTTTCAAGAAACTTTTCTTTTACGGGCCGCACAAGATTGTTGACACTATAAATCTGATTACATTAAAATGAAGATGTACACATCCATTGTTAATTCGTACTTTATGATAGGTAGAATAAATGGATTAATTGAAGCATTGATTTCATTGAGGCGAGTGGATCCAAATATCCTCCTTATGATAGATTGAAACTATTGAGAATAGAACACTTACTTGATTTCTCTCGCACACCTTTTTAAGGGGAAGACAGATGCTCGCTAACCATCACGAATTGCGACACTTGAATGCTTTGAAGATGATTTAATGATCATTAACATAACCATGAGAGAGATCATGATGTATTTACAAGTTATTGAGGTGCTACGAATGATTTATTGGGTTGATGGAGTAAGAGATTGTAGAATAGAAAGAGTGGAGGATAGAGTTGCACTTCCTCCAAAGAGGAGGGTTAGGAGGGAGGATGTGAAAGAGGGAGAGTTGGGGTTTTCTCTACTATTGATCAAGAACAACATGAAGTTGAAAATATAGGTGTGTGTCCTTGAGTCTCTCCAAGGGGGCTCTTTATAGTTGTGCAGGAGCGGGATTATGCTACACTAAATTAGGGTGAGTGATTAGCCCTAATTAAGTGTCCTTTGACTACTCATTGAATATTGGACATAAAATGGACTATTTATTCACCAAAAATATCATTTTAGACCGTGAAGGCTCCATAGGGGTGCATAATGTAGGTGGGCCCCACCGTGAGGCCCTACGGGTGGCTCCTGCGGGGTATCTCAACTTGTCTGTCTTGGCATTTAGAAAGCATCTTTAGGTTGGTCCCATCACATGCAAGTGACCTTGAACACTCATTGCTCTTCTAGAAGATGAGTAGGGGAAAAATAAGATCTCACCCTCTTGATTTACTTGATTTATAGTTCCCTTTTGCTGCGAATCTGACATATTTACACTGTTTTGATCATAACTTTTTATATGTAGCTCGGAATGACATGCTTCAAAAGGAAAATTTGACCTTCTCAACATTTTTGATATGAATTTGGACTATTCTCCACGCCCATGCACCAAGGAATTCGGTTTGGAAGGTCCACACTAGGCTAGGGAACCTTTTGCTTCCAAGTCTTTTTGTATGGGCCCTTTGCTTGTATGCATCCAAGGGGAATCATGCTTTTTCAAAAGGGTATGATGCTTAAACAAATAGAGGAGGGCCCAATATTATTTGCTTGTGAAAAGAATATACAATTTGAGTCTTTTTGAAAGGAGAAAAACTATATGTATATTCTTAAGAGATTTTGGGCCACCTATGTAGGGGGCATAGAAGACTTGTAGAGATGGACCATAATCTTTGGTAAAGACAAGTGGAGAGTTGATTTCCATGGTAATTTATCTATATGGGATGGAAGATGGATATATTATTTTTCTACTACTAATTTACAAGAGGCAAGAAAGTTTGGGGTAGATAATTGGTTATTGTATGCTTAATTTTATTTACAAAGCAAAAAAGAAAAGGGTGGTAATATAAATATATGCCTAAGGTGACATTTTTGGGAAGAGTACAATGTATGTGTCGCCACAAAGGTTAAACGAAGAGGGGGAATTTACTCTAGATAACTTAATAGCGTAGAAAATATATACACATATGAGGAAGAGGACGTTGAGTAGGCTGAAAAATGTTGCAAAAAGATGGTTACCATTTTATGCCACTCAATGGGTACAACCTTCTTGCGGGAAACAATTATGTGCACAAGGTTAGTAACCATATCTTCATCTTCCACAAGCATCTCTCTCTCTTAAGGTTCTCATTCTCTTCCACAAACTCTAGAATCTCCTTGCTATAGGTACTTATCTCCTCGCAGTATCCTTATTGCCTAAGGACAACAATAGGGCTTGGGAGAGAAACTCTCTTCTTCTTCTCCTTTCACTTCTTTCACACCTTTATCTTTGAACATACTAAGTATATCATTGATGAATAACCATAATCCACATAGAGGTAATTTCTTTCAATTCCATTCAGTGCAATCTATTAGGATCAACATTTGGATTAGTCGAAAGATTCACTTTCAGCAACGCATAGTGTTTCTATTTGGTCCTGAAAGGTTCAACGAAATACTTCTCTCACCAGATCCCATACTACCTATTATTGACTGTGACTTCTCTTTTGATGTGAATGTGGTTATTTTATTATGAATCAAGAGGATTTGTACTCACAACTAATCCCAATCGCTAGACAAAACATATACATTATAGTGAGCACAAAGCTACAGTTCCAAAGATCAATCCGTAGCTTATTTGGACAACAAAGATTAAATATCATTAACTCATCCATTAACCCTTTTATCCTACCCATGATATGATATGATCGTAATCTCGATGTTTTAATTTTTGTTTTGTTCTGACTATCTTTCATGAGTTCTCTCCATCACGTGTGTGTTTGTAAGGAAAAGTGAGCGGCTTCTTTGGCTACATTTATTCTTTAGCTCTAGAAGCTATGTTATCTACATCTTAGATCCTTCTCATAACCCTTGAGCTTCCTCACAAACTCTCACAGCAAGAGGCCCGGTGCCTTCCTGGCAAGACCGCCAACTTCTTTACAATGCTTGCTTTTGATAAGTCAATGAAAAGCTCTATTTTTGCGTATATGATTTTTGTTAGAGAATCTGTAAATGATTCTAATGTTTTCACAAGTAGCAATAAAGGGAATCAAGAGAAATTAAAGTTGTGTAATTTCCTAAATGAATTCCAGGATGTTTTCATTGATGACATCCCTAGTGAGCTACCTCCAAAACGAGGGGATGATGACCATGCAATAGAGCTTCTACTAGGAAGCTTACCGCCTAATAAACTTCCTTATTGAGTTTCACAATCTCAACAAGAGGAGATCATGAGGTAAGTGCATGAATTGGTGGAAAAAGGGATGGTGAGGCCTAGCTCCTCTCCATTCTGTTCACCAATACTTTTAGTGCAAAAGAAAGATAACACATATCACATGTGTGTCGACTATAGAGCACTAAATAAGATCATAATAAATAAAAAAAGATTTCCTGTGCCACGGGTAGAAAATCTATTTGATAAGTCACAAGTTTTGGCATAGCAAATTCTCCAGCCGCATTCAAACTCACGATGGACAAAAATCTTTAGGCCACTCAAATTCTCTTGAGGAGTACAAGTGACACCTCCAGGTAATTTTTCAAGTTGTGAGAGAGGGAGGACAAGCTTTTTCTCAACCAAAAGAATAGCGATGTTTTCCTTCAAGAGATTCAATACTTAGGTCATATTATTTCTCAAGAGATTCAATACTTAGGTCATATTATTTCTTAAGATGGTATCCATATGGATCCATCGAAGTTAGAGGTAATAAAAGCATGAAAGCTTTATGGGTATGTGTGCATACTATAGACGCTTCATAGCAAAATTTTCTCAAATAGCAGGACCATTACATGACTTAACAAAGAAGAACGTTAAGTATTCATGGTGTTAACCCTCGTGGCTCACGGGCACCCTATCGCCTACGACGGACACTGTAACCGTATTATTTATTTAAGTAGAGTCAGGCACCGAGCTTGTCGGTCCAATAGGGAAAGGTAGAGTGATCGCCGACGATGAGAGGCGCACTCTAACACGAACATGCTAGGGTTAGTTGGCTAAGCATGGGCGCCCAAGTGCGAATGGGGTGAGCTCACATAAAAGCCAATTAAACCTAAAATTGAGTCATTCTCTCATTGTGCAATAGAAGCTGCTTTTGCTCCATCTCCACCTTCTCCTTCACCATCTCCTTGTGTGTGTGCGTGAGAGAGAGAGAGAGAGAGAGAGAGAGAGAGAGAGAGAGAGAGAGTGAGAGAGAGAGAGAGAGAGAGAGAGAGAGAGAGAGAGAGAGAGAGAGAGAGAGAGAGAGAGAGAGAGAGAGAGTGAGAGTGAGAGTGTGTGTGCGATCGAGCGTTGCGGCGGCACGACGGCGGCGAGGCGGTTGAGCGCGGCGTAGCGGCGTCTCGCTCTTCTTCGCGGCGAGGAATCCTCTACGGCAGGAGCATAAGGCGGTGAGTGACACACCATTGCCCTCTTTGAGCTTACTAGTTAAACTAGTTGTGTGCTTGGAGCCGTCTGCGGCTCGTACACGGTGTATCGGCAAGTCCCTTGCTTCGACAATGCGGCAAGGAGCGCACATTTTTGGCGCCGCTGCCGGGGAATAGCCCTGCACTAAGCCCAAGAGGCACTTTGTGCTTCTTGTATGAGTGGTTTGCAGTAGGAAAGAAGAGGGAGAGGAAGGCGTATTTTTTCTGCAAGTTGTTAATTTTGTTTTTCTGTTGCGCACAGTTTGCATTTTCTGTTTTTCTGCTGCATACATTAGTATTAGTTAGACAGTTAGCAAAATTCTGTTTTTCTGTTTACACACAGTTAGCATTTCTTGCTTTTTTTTGCATTTTCTGTGTTTTCACTGCAAAGTTCTGTCAAGTTTCAATTTCTGCATTTTCTGTGTTTTCTGTGTTTTCTGGTTTGTGCACAGTTAGGCGCACAGTTAGTTAATTAAGTAGGTTAGTAATTAGGTGAACCACTGATTTGCAGGTCAGTAGGTAGGTGGGACAGTAAATAGTTAGGTGAGGTCAACGCGCACCAAAACGCGTACTAGACTCACTCTTATATATATACCCTACCTCCTCAAGAGGGAATGAGAGCATGTGGGACAAGTCCTCCACTCTCCTCCCTTCTCTTCCCACTTGCACCTTTAGACTTGCTATTTGGAGCCTAGTTCCCCAGCTAGGAAAAGACTATTTCGGGCTTTTCTGGAGCAAAATAGAACCAAACGGTGGGCTGTAAAGCACAGCGCGTCCCTCCTAGCGATACGCTCGTTTCAAGCTATCACACGGCCCATTCCACGACACGCTCTAAAAAATCTAGCAAAAAAACAAACAAAAAACACGCTAAAAACTAGTCACAAAGCCTCCTAGAGCAGCTTTTTGACACCTTAGGGTATCAAAAGCACATGCACTTACGCTCTGAGCGGGTGCTAGAACACGAGCATATTGAGGGTGCCTCTGTTCATACGGACACCCTACCCATCCACGATAGGCTCTAGACCCTCAGCGGGGACACAAGGTAGCACCACCAAGACCCTAAAATAGCCGCTAGTGATTCCTCCTCCGACTCAGAAATCATGGAAGCATACCCTACCCAAAACACTGAGAGAGAAGGCCATGCACCTCCCGAAGCTCCACAGCCTAGTACTAGTATGTTTAGCCGTTTCATGGAAACATTAGGTAGAGCTACTCGCTCGGAACCTGATGCAAATGAAGCACACGAAGGGGGTGGGGAAGTGGACTCTCCTTTCACATCGCACGTGGACCCCACACCCCCAAAGAGTGTCCATGTGGATATCCTGCCAACTTCTTACCAAGAAGGCCCTGTTGAGCTGCCTCCTTCAGAAGTTCCCTCTAGAGTACCGTTGGTGACAAGTAAAACCACGGGGAGCAACATTGCTTCTACCTCACAAGAAACCGTTAACACGTCGACTCTAGAAGGATTGTTCATTAATGATCATTGGACATACGACCTCCACACTGAGGTGTTGACGGATCTACACTCTGGCCACGCCTACCATGTAGGATGGATAGAGATTGTACAATCCACCTCTAGTGCCACGAGCATCGAAGATCAACAGAAAATGATCTGTAATGTTATCCATGGCATTATTCAATCAGAAAGGCAAAACCGAGGGGTAAATATACTCTCAACTGGCCCCATGAGATTTCTGGATACGAGCAAGGCTCAACAGCCTACTCTATCACAAATGGAGACTCCTCTAATGAGCCCCATGGACCCATCTTACGTCATTTCACCTGGGGTCTCTATGCAATCTGAGCCTCCGAGCGACAACTTTAGCTTCCCTAACTTGGCTCAACCCTCTATTAAGGAAAACACAGTGCTCACTCCAGGGATAAGCCTGACAGAGAATGTACCGATGACATCTACGGTTAGCGCAGTGCCACTACCTAGTGTCGTAGTACCTAATATGGGGCCTCGACCGTATGTGCCTCTAGCCCCTTATGCACACATGGCCCCCACACCTCCAATTGTACCACTTGTTTATGCTCCTCGAGTGCCGCTCCCTAGCCCTTATCCGAGTGGACCTATGCCCAGTTATGTTCCATATCTTGCATCATCCACACATATGGCAAGACCGGTACCCGTCCCTCTCCCACATATGATTCCAAGAGTACCTCCACCGGCCCTACCTCCTCACATAGGTGACTTGGCAGCGTTTGCTCAAACCATAGGTCGATCTATCGCGGAAAATATGCGTCATGCATCTGATAGAGAGCCTAGAAGTAAGGTAGTACAAATTGCCAAACTCACGCAAAAATTCAATGGGGACGAAGATGCTAGGAAACACATTGAAGTGTTTGAACAAGTATGTGATTCCTTAGGGGAACGCAACGAACTACATAAGTGCAATGCCTTAAGCTTGACATTAAGTGGGAAGGCTGGAGATTGGTATAGGACCCTAAGGGTGGACGAGAAAACAATCTACCCTACCCTTCGAAGGTTGTTTCTAAAGGAGTACATACGAGAAGGTGTGCTTTGGGGTGTAGCATCTCAGCTACAGAAGGCCGAACGTAAGGAAGGAGAGTCAGTAAGGGACTTCATTAGTCGTCTAAAGCACTTAAACTCTCGCTGCCCTGTAAATGAGCGCTTCAACAATAACCAACTGCTTGATCGATTCATTCGAGGGTTGAGGAATGAAGGAATCTATAATGGACTAGTGATTAGAGGTATCACAACCTGGGAAGATGTCACTGCCAATGCAATCCAATTAGAGGACAACTTGATGATAGCAGGCATGAGGGTGTCTACTGACACGAGATCCACTAGCTCACAAGCCATTGAGTATGAACCCATGACTGCAAAGCCCATTGCCAATGAGCCAAAGGTATTTGAGACATTCTTGACAGACCTCACCAAGGCAATCCAAGAGTCTCTTAAGGATAATCGACCCCCTCAAAATAGTCACATGTATCCAAGAAGGGAGCAACAATGGTGTTCCATTTGCTTAGGTCCACATAGCACTAGTGAGTGCCCTACGTTTAGAGTAAAATTTAATGGAACTTGCAACGCATGTGGTAGGTATGGTCACCAAGCTAAGGATTGTTTAATGATCAAACGTATGATGGCAAATAGACCACCTGTAGCCTGGACGGATGCACCTCGAGCTCCTGTATTGATGCCTGCTCCACCTGTTGAGCAACTACCGCAACACATGGTCCCTAGATCTCAAAATGTTGTACAAGCTACACCGCTACCACCTCCTGTGCTAGGACCGCAGCCCCCGCATCCAAGAGTCGCCCCTATGAACCAAGTGGGTTGCGAGCCATCAAATGCTTATGCAGATGGCTGTGAGGAGGAAATAGACACTAGTATTGCCTACGGACTTGATACATTGGAAGAGTGTCCTATATACTACATGGAAGATTGTTGGGGCAAGTCAAGCCGGTTTATCAAGCTGCTGCTCTCGCATCCAGAGGTCAAAATATCAACACCCAGGCTAGGAGGCCACCTCTTCAATGCTACGAGTGTGGTGGACCACATCGGGCAGCGGAGTGCCCTATTAGGCTGCAAAAGAATGCTGCACAGATGCAAATGAATCAAGGGAGCACGTCTGCAATGCCAATACTCACATGTAATCGTTGTGGCATAGATCACTTGATTGCCCAATGCCCCTATAACCCAAATGCGCCTAAAATCACACCCCTAAATTTGGTCGAAATTGCTAGTGTGACATCGCCAATACCACCCGTCGCACCCGCTTATGCGATTACACGGTCCATGCTTCAAGGGCCAGGCCATATCCTCGAAGAGAGAGATACCGCGTCAGTTATCCAAGCAAAGAAAAAGAAGACACGAAGGAAGAGGTCGCAGAATACGGGAAATTCAAAGCCAAGTTCCAAAACAAACATAGGAACAGGAGATGACCCCGTGTATATGAATGACCTCGAGGATGATTCAGATTCAATCGAGACAATGGAGACTAGAACCAATACCACAAAGGGAAAGACCGACAAAGAAAACCGTAACATGGAACCAAATGAAAACCGAATAAGAGAAAACCATAAAGAGCCTCTGAAAACACCACAAGTGTTTCCAAATCCAATCCAAGACCCCCAAGATAAACCGCAGGGGCAAAAAGGGAAGAATCGTAAAAAGAAGATTGGGACGTATCCAAACCCAGTAGACGAGATTGAGCAGGTGAAACATCTAAGAGGTTTAGTGGAGGAGACTCAAAGGAAACTAGAACCAGAACCCATGCATGTCAAAATTCATGACACAGTGTTTCCCACGCAAGTTCATCCACCCCACATGAACCATAGACCGTTAGCCATATCTAGTATCATCCAAGAAGGGAGTGAGGACGGGGCATCAGAAAGTGAGCATACACCTTTCTTGTTGGAAAGGATGTTTAACGAAGAAATACCTGATCCCATTGAGGAATATGAGATTCCATCCTCACCAGTTCCTAGTCAAGGACCTACACCCTGCAAAATGCCAATGAATGTTGCCAAACTAGTGGACTTCATGTCTTCTGAGGTCCGAACCACGATCATAGCAAAGCTGTATGGAGATCCTGAGTTATTCCTTGCACTTCGAGCATTCCTTAACGGAGAGCTACGAACGGGATTACCGCAGTTTGCGCAACCAAATAGGCCTGACTCGATTATGATTGATGAGGAAAATCATGTGCAATCACTTGACTTAGATGGACACGAGTCTGTGATCGAGGTACCCATTAACGAATTAGGGCAGTATTTTGAAGGCGACGAGTCTAATGCGACCCTACCCATCACTACCAAGGGATTAACTATAAAGGGAATTCTTGATGGTGGTGCGGGAGTTAGCATCGTTACAAAAGATTGTTGGGAATCCATGGGAAAACCCCGCCTCAGTGTTACTAACATTAATTGTGGTAAAGATGGCAAATGGTACCATAGCCAAACCTATGGGGATGCTCAAGGATCTTAAGATCAAAGTTCTAGGACACAAGGTACGACATACGTTCATTGTAATGGATTTCTCTAAACACCTTATGTCATATGAAATGATTTTAGGACGACCATTCATGAGGGAAGCACAAATGGTTCATGATTGGTCTAAAAATCATGTCTATTTGCAATTCCAAGACTCTGTCCTTAGAGTGGATTTGGTGACTGGTAAGGTCCTTAGGGAGTAAAACCATTATTGATCATCGCTCTGACACCACAGTTCACTCGGCCCCACTACAATATTGTTACACTTGTAAGAAGGATACAGACATTGGCCAAGATTCTCCTTACATGGATGTGTTACCGGGTTTGACGGAATCAGACAACGTAGATTGGGTACACCTAGCTGCAACCATAGATACCTGGGGAAATAGAGGAACCACTTGGGTCACACCAGAGGGGGAAGAGGTACCACAAATTGCACCTCTGAACATGATAAGTGTCATACATGCATCTTCTAAGGGCAAGGCAATTGTGGACCAATCTGACAGTGACACCGATAGCTCAATAGAAGACTTTGACCAACACGACTTGGACACTGACTCCCAGAGTGAAACGGATTCTGAATCTCATGAATTAGAGAGTGGAGCAAGTTCAGAGTCAAAACATCCGGAAGGACCGAGCACATCAACCGATGATAGCTCCCCGAGAGTGAAGAGGACACCAACGAGGACTCCTTTAGTGAGCCAGATCTAAATGCAAATCAAAAGCAGGTCTCAAATAAGAAAAAGAAAAACCTTAAGAGGCGTCGATATCGAGCCAATGTACGTGCTAGGATAAAAAAGAAGAGATCCTCAGCAGAATGGCTCAGTTATATAGGAGCATGTGATGCTCATCGAAAATTGGTAGACAATTGGGGTGAATATCTCCAAAATGTTATGTGGTGTAGACCACGACCCCATGACATAGCCCAATTAGAGATCATAGAGAAGCCAAAGTTGAGCCGCACTGCAAGGAGGTGTCAAAACCAAGAGTTAGCTCGACAACACAAGAAAGCAGAAATGGAAGCACAAACCAAAGCACAACCAGAATCCATAGACTTGCATCCTGCACCAGAACATTTCAAATCTTACACCACAGGGGAAGCAAAGGTTGTTTACACAAAAGCCCAAAGAATACCTATCGATGGGAATAATGGAATCTATGAAGGTCCGGCAATAGTTAAAGAAATAGAATTAGCTGACCCCGGTGAAGAATCAAAACCTGTTTTTATTGCCCAAGACCTCACAGAAGTTGAAGAGGAGGTCCTCAAAGAGCTTCTCAAGGAATTCAAGGACGTATTCGCTTGGACATACCATGATATGAAAGGTGTTCCACCTTCTGTGGTCCAACATACAATCCCTATGATTAGCACTGCGAAGCCCGTACAACAAAGACCCTACCCGATGAATCCTAAGTATGCAAAGATCATTCAAGAAGAACTAGAAAAGCTTATCAAATGTGGGTTCATATATCCTATTGAACACTCTGAATGGGTGTCTCCAATAGTTATCGTGCCAAAAAAGAATGGGAAACTCAGGGTGTGCGTGGACCTCAAAAAAGTTAATGCAGCTACTAGAAGAGACCATTACCCCCTACCATATTCCGAACATGTACTCGAAAGAGTTGCAGGCAAGGAAGCTTATAGCTTTCTAGATGGGTACTTAGGCTACAACCAAATCACGATAGCGCTAGAGGACCAAGCTAAAATTGCCTTCATCACGGAATTTGGCGTGTTTGCATTTCGTGTGATGGGTTTTGGCTTAACAAATGCCCCTGCTACATTCCAACGATTAATAAACACTGCTTTTAAAGAATATTTGAGAGAGTTTTGTGAAGCTTTCTTAGACGACCTTTGTGTTTACTCTTCTTGGAAAGAACATCTATCATGTTTGCGGAAGGTGTTTGAAAAGTGTAGGTTATATCGTATCTCATTGAACCCGTTCAAATGCCAATTTTGGGTCAAGCATGGAGTTATTTTAGGGCATATAGTATCCAAGAATGGTATCTCAACCGATGAGAGCAAAATTAAAGTGATTCTAGAGTTACCACCACCAACCAATTACAAGGGAGTTCAAAGTTCATGGGACACGTGGGTTATTATCGACGGTTTATTTTATTTTTCGCTGAGATAGCACGTCCTTTGTACAAGCTTCTCATTGAATTTAAATGGACTGAAGAGTGTGACCAGGCCTATGAACAATTGAAGAAAACACTAGCAAGTGCTCCGATTTTAAGGACACCTAACTGGGATGTCATTTTCCATGTGCATATTGATGCATCAAACTTTGCTATTGGGTGTGTTCTCACTCAACCAGGAGAACATAAATTGGACTATCCCATTAGCTTTGCAAGCCGTCAATTGAACGATGCTGAAAGGAACTACACCACTACAGAGCGAGAAGGTTTGGCAATGGTTTATGTAGTAAAGAAATTTCGCTACTACCTTCTGGCAAACAAGTTTGTATTTTATGTGGACCATCAAGCGTTGCTGTATCTGGTAAACAAGCCATGCTCCACAGGAAGAATCACACGATGGTTGTTAATTCTTCTGGAGTTTGATTTCACGATTGTAGTGAGACCTGGTAAAAGGCACGTCATGGCTGATCATTTGTCTCGCATACCCAATGGTGAAGCCCCTACAGGAGTTGATGATGAATTACCCGATACTTCCCTATTCATAGTTGAGACTATGCCTGAATGGAGTGAGAACATTGTTAACTTTTTAGTTAATGGTTTTCCACCCAAGGAACTTCGTAAGGATATCGCTCGAAGGCTAGTAAAAGAATGTGAACCCTACTGTTTGATTGCCGGAACTCTGTATAGATTAGGCAAGGATGATATTCTTAGGCGTTGTGCCCGCGAGGATGAATATTTGTATATCTTGCAAGAAGCACATATGGGCATAGCAGGAGGACATTTTTCAGGAGACCTGACTGCTAGAAAGGTGCTGCAATCAGGCTATTGGTGGCCAACTTTATTTAAGGATGCATCACTTTTTGCAAAAGGGTGTGATGAGTGCCAACGTTAGAAGACCACACAGCGCAAAGACAGAATGCCCTTACATCCTATTAAAGTAACCCAACCATTTGAAAAATGGGGCTTAGACTTTGTAGGTCCAATTAGTCCCGCAGCTTGCAACACTCAATCTCGATATATTCTAGTTGCTACGGACTATGTAACAAAGTGGGCTGAAGCTAAGGCTTCACAAAAAGCTGACGCGAGGACAACGACTAAGTTTCTTTTTGAGAACATTATCACAAGATTTGGTTGCCCTTTTGAAATTGTTAGTGATAATGGTACCCATTTTATAAATGAGGTAATAAGAGAGCTTACCACGACCTTTATGATATCCCACCATAAGTCTACACCTTATTACCCGCAAGCTAATGGACAAGCCGAGAGCACCAACAAGACTCTAATCTCTATTTTAACCAAGACGATAGAAGCTCATCGCACTGATTGGGATTTGAAGTTGACATCTGCTCTATGGGCTTATCGTACTGCTTATAAAGTGGCTATTAATTGTACGCCATTCAAAATGGTATACGGCCAAGAAGCGGTTATGCCTTGGGAGTTTGTCATTCCTAGTCTTAGGGTAGCTTCGCAAGAAGGATGGAATGGTAACCCCTTAACCGAGCGTTTGTATATCTTAGAAAAACTAGACGAAGAGAGACAGTTAGCTGTGCAAAATGCTCTTGTGGAAAAGGATAGGAGAAAGAAGTGGTTTGATCGCCATGTGAAGGACAAGGACATCAAAGTTGGTGATAAAGTCCTTATGTACGGAGTACGTAAAGAGAAGAAAAAGTTGAAATATGCTGGTAAAGGACCATATAGAGTATGTGAAATTACCCCACAAGGTACCCTTCGTGTGGAAACTCTTGATGGAGTTGAAACCATTGGATTCCTCAATGGGAGTAAATTCAAAAGATATTATGATCCTTTAAGCCAAGAAGAACTACGGGCCATTCATCAAAAGAGGCCGCCAAAGCACAAACCGAGTTAAACAAGATACAAGCTCAGGCTGAGGCTAAGGAGCGACAACAACGTATAAGACAAAAACGAGAGGCTAACCTTGGAGTCACAAATGCATTCCACGTGGAAATCGAAGAGGATGGGTTGGACTCTGACACACCTCTACGATACCCCATTGAGTTAAATAGTGCCTATGGAAAAGTGCTATATAACGCCTTATTGGACACGGGTGCTAAATATAATCTGCTATCCTATGGGGTGTGGTGTCAGTTAGGGAAGCCACCTCTATCTGAGAGTATTATCCAAGTCAAGGGTGTCAACAAGAAAAAAACTACGGTTTTTGGAATCTGGCACACTTCTGTCAATTATAACAATGGGGTTGTAGCTCAAGACTTTTTGGTCATGCCTACTGGAACTATGGAGGGTAATATAAACCTAGGCCGCACGTGGATGATAGCCACCAAATGCACTATTGATTGGGGGACTGGGGGTGTTACAACGCAAAAACCAACTCTTAGCCCTACCACTCAAGCCATAGTCCCTGAGATATTGCCTAAGGAAATAAAACCCAAGACATTGCATGTCCAGGAGGTTGAACCATACGTCCCCATAGCCCAACTCTCTAGAGCTTCAACTGATGTAGTTGAAAGAAAGCTTGAGACACACAAGAACCATCCTAATATAACACAGAAAACATACAAGTGGGTCCCTAAAGCCTCTGTAGTGAGCATGGTTGATGCAAAAAACGGAAACCTAGTAAGAACCGTCCCACTCACTCCAAGAAATGTAAAGAAACGTTGCGTTGGATTCCTAAACGACTATTGGAAGCCCAAGGATACTATGAAGGAAATGATCAAATCTGGGTGCCCAAACGTAAAGTGTACTCTTACCTGTCACCTGGCCCATGTAAACCCAATCCTGTGGCTCCAAAACAAATTGAAAATCGCGAAAAAGATAAAATCATGGAATGTTACATACCGGATCTAGAGCTAGTTTGGGTACCAAAGAAAGAACGATTTGTTCCACCTAGCTCAGGAACAGGGAAATCAAATGAAGCTTCTTGCTCCTCATATAGTTCCTATACACAAATAGAAGCTTCGACACAACCTCCACCTACCACTGTACATATCCATACAAGCACGAAAGAGTTTGCACCTCCCGGGGTAAGTTCACCACCTACAACAACGTTGCCAATAAAATCATGGGAGAGTACCTTACCACCCTTGCAACTAGATGAAACGCATAGGGCGGTCGAAAACTATTGGTTAAAACCTTCACCCATAACAACTTGGAACAATTGGTTTCAAAAGGTGATGACCTCCTTCCAAAAGGTATGATCTACCCAAGGAAGGGGGGAGTGTTTGCTAACATCAATCATTCACTCGCTCCCCTCTCAACCTTCCTCCCTGACCTCTCAATTCCAAGCTTAGGGAATGTATATATATAGCCTTATACTCACAAAAAACAAAAATAGTAAAGAGCAAGAGCGACTAGCAACGAGAGAGCACCCTATCAGATCTTACATATAAGTCCAAATTCACCGTGTCAATTCAAGCAACACACAAAAACAACTCTTATGTTTTAAAGGCCTAACCAAATCTATCTGTCTTGTCAGAAATGGCTACTTCACCAGAGGCATGCACTTCTATTTTTGATGAAAGGTACCCTTTGTCTTTTCCTCAAGTGTTCTACATATGCTACCCTATAATTTCTTGCGAATGGGATTTGATAGAGAGCCTTGCATGTGAGAGAAATTTTGAGGAGTTAGAATGGCTGATACGTCTATGGCTAACTAGTGATCCCTACCCAGTAGCGAATGTGTCTCCAATGGCACATGCTTATTCTTTTGCACAAGATGAGTATCCACGCATCGCGAGGTTCTTGATTAGCATGCTTGCACAAGAGGATGATGAAGAGGAACTAATAGAGACCGAGGAAGACTATGGCCTCACGGACAATGATTTTATTTATCTAGATGATGAGGATAGAGGCCTAGCCTTAGGGTGGCCACCCGGTTTATATAATATCCTCTTTCCTTGATTCTAAAAGGGGTGACAGATAGGTAGGTTAGGGGTCTAGATTGTGTTTTGAGTTTGTTTTTTAGGAGTTTTAATTTTTCACACTGACATGCCTCCTAGAGGTATAGTGCCTGTTTTTGGATGTGTTAGGTAGGACTTATATGGATCTCCATCCACATGGCTGAGGACATCTGCTTCAACGAAATGAGCCACTCCATACCTCCAGGTGTACTACTTTCCATGATTCATGTTGGTGGATATGTGTAATTGCTAATATTGATTTTTCATTCTTTGTTTGAGTGCAATAGTTATGATGTTATCTGCCATTATAGATGTATAAATTTGTCTTTGCTTAAGTTGATTGAACTCCAGTTTAATCTTATGGATGAGCCTGGAGATTAGGAGACCGTGACTTTAGGTTAACTCATTTACTTGACCACTAGGCCTAGCTAATAAAATTATCCGAGTATTTGAGACCTTAGGAATATTGTTTTAGGCAGAGAAAGGCTTGCTCACTCAAACAACAAAAAACACTAGTGCGAATACCAAGGAAATGGAAGCAAAAAAAAAAAAAAAAACATAAGTGCCACAAATGAAAAATCTTACGCTGGAAGAGAAATCCTGGCTTGAATTGGTACTTCACTCACATGTATTGTCTATGGTACTAGAGCCCTAGAGGTTCCCAGTGTGGGCGCTTGTCCTTGAGAAACAAAAAACCCCGGACATACAAAATAAGCACACACGTCACATGATTGTGACCTAAAGTAAAAAAGTATTAAAAAAAAAAAAAAAAGACTTCCATTGAGCTTACAGTTAACATTTCAAGCTTTTGTTTGCAGTTGTGAGAGCGAGTTGGCTAATCAAAGCTGAAAAGAGTAATTAGGGAATCTTGCATTTAGATAATCTTCTTAGCTTAGCTAGTACTAGAGTAGTTGTTTTAACCTTAGTCATAGCTAACTAATTGATAGACTCACCCATAAGCTCAAAACTCTTGATTAATTAATTTACTCAAAGTGCAATTTATTTGTCCTTAATGGCAGTCTAACATTTCATAAATCTTGCATTTACTCATTTTCACATGTACTTTACATTCCCCTCATGATTTATGGCAATATAATTCCGCTTGCTAAAACAGTGACTTTGCCTTGCAGATTCAAATCTAGATGCTCTACAACATGGACATACCAAGCTTCAACTCAATAGCTTCCGAGGACGGAATCTACATCAGGAAGGGGGGCAATGTTAACCCTCGTGGCTCATGGGCACCCTATCGCCTACGACGGACACTGTAACTGTATTATTTATTTAAGTAGAGTCAGGCACCGGGCTTGTCGGTCCAATAGGGAAAGGTAGAGTGATCGCCGACGATGAGAGGCGCACTCTAACACGAACATGCTAGGGTTAGTTGGCTAAGCATGGGCGCCCAAGTGCGAATGGGGTGAGCTCACATAAAAGCCAATTAAACCTAAAATTGAGTCATTCTCTCATTGTGCAATAGAAGCTGCTCTTGCTCCATCTCCACCTTCTCCTTCACCATCTCCTTCACCATCTCCTTGTGTGTGTGCGTGAGAGAGAGAGAGAGAGAGAGAGAGAGAGAGAGAGAGAGAGAGAGAGAGAGAGAGAGAGAGAGAGAGAGAGAGAGAGAGAGAGAGAGAGTGTGCGATCGAGCGTTGCGGCGGCACGACGGCGGCGAGGCGGCGTCTCGCTCTTCTTCGCGGCGAGGAATCCTCTACGGCAGGAGCATAAGGCGGTGAGTGACACACCATTGCCCTCTTTGAGCTTACTAGTTAAACTAGTTGTGTGCTTGGAGCCGTCTGCGGCTCGTACACGGTGTATCGGCAAGTCCCTTGCTTCGATAGTGCGGCAAGGAGCGCACACATGGACTGCTAAGGAGCAAAATGCTTTTGACAAGCTTAAAGAGAAGCTTACAATCCTTATGCTTTCGGATCTCTCAAAGCCATTTGAGGTCCAATGTGATGCTTGTGGTGATTGCCTTGGAGCAGTTTTGCTTCAAGAAAGGCATGCCATAGCATATGAGAGGCGAAGGCTCAATGCCGATGAACGGGTCTTGGGATTATATAGAAAAGAGCTTTTAGCTGTTTAACATGCCCTAGACACATGGAAGCACTATCTCTTGGGCGCTCCATTCATCCTACAAATGGATCACAAAGCCTCAAGAAATTCATGATGCAAACCAAGCTCTCCGACAAACAAATGAGGTGGGCGCTCCATTCATCCTACAAATGGATCACAAAGCCTCAAGAAATTCATGACACAAACCAAGCTCTCCGACAAACAAGATCCTAGAATGACCATTAATTTTTGAAAAGGTCTCTTTGAAAATTTTGGTACAAGATTGAATTTCTCTTCGGCCTATCATCCAGAGGGAGAAGTATTTACCCCTTGTAGAGTATGTGTACAATAATACTGTCCATACTAATACGGGAAAAACACCTTTTGAGATCATAGAGGGAAGATTTAAAAGTCCCTTGCTACTTAAAGTACATGGGAAGATCTTTGTTGATTAGTATAGTCGTGACCTACAAGAATCTTTTCAAAAGGTTAAGGATGCTTTATCCATCTCTCAACAAAAGCAAAAAGCTGCTCTTGACAAGCATATAAGGGCCTTAACATTCAAAGAAAATGATTGGGTCTTACTTAAGTTTCCCAAGGCTTGACTAATGCAAACGACGGTCAATAATCCTACGGGCCATCAAAAGTATTATGTAGAGAGAGAGAGAGAGAGAGAGAGAGAGAGAGAGAGAGAGAGAGAGAGAGAGAGAGAGGTGTGGATCAAGCATGAGAGGAGGTATACTCTCCCCCCCCCCCCCCCCCCCCCACACACACACACACACACACACACACACACACACACATTCTCTCATTGTGTGGAGTGCAAAGTGCAAGAGCTCCATCTACTTCTCCAAGCTTGTTGAGAAGTGGAGAGCCTACATCAACACTCTTGGCTATGGAATGCAAATCCAACCAAGAGCCATGCTTCAATGCTTAAGCTTGCCATCTTCTTCATCTTCACTACTATGCTATTATGCTATGCCAAGCAAGAAGAGTGAGGATAAGTGAGGAACTATTTCTTTCTCCTATGGATGATTCTTCTTCCTCTTCCCTACCCTCATTCCCCGCTAGCTCTCTCCACCTTTGAAGGTGTTTGAGGCCTTGGGATAGTTAATGTTTTTTGCAAAGTTTATGTTATGCTCGTGATGCATGAAGCTTTCCATCTTCATAGCATCACCAAGGTCACAAGGAACACAAAGATTGTATTGTGACAAGTCTCTCTTGATGGGATAATCTATAATACAAACGTCTTTTGGAGGGGGAACCGGCTCCAAGTAAATCCTGTCCTCAACTAGTGTCATGTTCTTTAATACTCTCTCTCTTGAAAAAGTATTGTTCATTCCAAGTTAATCAAGTACTATGTTCATGTTGCTACCATCAATTAAGTTCACCCTCTATGTTCTCAAAGTAATCTCACAAAAATTCTCACTCTAATTCTCTTAATTCCATTATTCTCAAAGTTCATAGGCCATTTCCATTACAAGGAGGAACACATTTTTTTCAAAACAAGGAATGGGCTAGGTGGGAACACCGCTTGAAACTAGAGAATGACGTGCCTGTGTGTCTAGATGCAGTCCAACGTGCCTAGCGGGCTGAGTCTGGACAAGAGTGGCAGCTACAAGCTTGCAAAATCATTTGTGCTAGATGGCGGGCTTGAAATCATGTGAGGGGTGTGCCTTCAATGACAACGCAGATTTGCGACAGGCAGTAGCTGCGGTCAAATTGTTGGAGTCAGTGAGTTGCTCCATTGTAGGGCCGTAGGCCGAGCATGTGTGTGGAGTATGGCAGGGGCTGGTCAACGCAAATGCAGGCCAAAATGAAGTGGCAGTCAGTGAGTGGGTGAGTCGTGCCAGCAAGGCGGACCAGCAACTCGCCATGGCGAATAACATAGATAGTGTGTGTGTGTGCTTGTGCTGCCTGGCATGCACCAAATTAGTTACAGCTTGGAGAGTAGGTAGGTGGGTATGAACGTGGGATTGAAGTAGCCGAATGGGCCAACCTGGCAGGATGTGTGTGTGCGAGTCAAGCGAACTCAGGTGGGGGAAAAGTTGACTCAGTGGATCATGAGGTAGGCCCAAAAGTGTATGTGTGTTTTTGAAGATGTAGGTTCACACTGCAGATGCACGTGAGTTGGTCTAGCCATTAAATGGGGTGTGTGTGTGTGAGAGAGAGATGCTTGATGCGCCTTGAAGGCAGGCTGTAGGAGGGACTGCGAATAGACTTTATGTGTGTGTGTAGGACCATTGGAGATATGTAGCTTCATATTGAGAGAGAGAAACAAGGTGTCCGACGGTGAGCACATATCAGCATTTTTTTTTGTCTTCTCTTTTTGCTTTTGTTTTAAAAAAAACATTAGAGTCTTAGAGCGCAATCGGGGAGGTTGTGTTGTGAAGCAAGTGATGAGACCTCATGAGCAAAGATGGCAATGGGAAAAATGGATGAGATAAGAGTGTGTGTGGGCTAGAGTTTTTGGCGATATGCACACGGCCAAGCCAACAGGAGGGAATACTTCACATTGTGTGTGTGTGTGTGTGTGTGTGTGTGCGTGCGTGTGAGCTGATTTTGCGACAGAAGCGAGCACCTTTTAGAAGCGCAAAATGGCATGCAAATCCAGGATTTGTGTGGTGGCGAGTCAAGCGGGCAAGTGGACTGCAGACATGCAACTGGCAAGCAAACGGCAAGGGGTTTGCTTTGTGTGTGTGTGTGTGTGTGTGTGTGTGTGTGTGTGTGTGTTGTTTTGTCTTGCGCCTATTATAGACCTCGGTGGTCTTGCGCCATGAATAGGCTGGAAACCTATGTGCATCCTTTGATTTTTTATTTTAATTTTTGAAAAATCCTATTAAGAGATGTTTCCATGGGTAATCTAAAAGAGATCCCCATGGATCTATTGTGCATTCTTGTGTCAAATCGGTGTGTGCATAGCTACCTCCGAGAGTAGTAGCTCATAGAAAAAATATTGTAATCCTCTATTGAAATTCACAATGCCTCATGCACATCGTTTTTGCAAACCAAATTCAAGCTCAATTCCCCTTTATTCTCATCCCTCTATCCAAATTTCACATTTATTTGCACACATCTCATTCCTTGAAGCATCATAATGAGAATTAAAGCCAATTCTTCATCAAAATTTCAAAGATTCTCATTACTTTGTGCCCCATTAATCCGCTTTTCCTTTACATTGTTTCCAATTGAGGATCACTTGGATATATACTTTGGATAAAAAATAATTTCATGCACTAACGTTGATCTCAAATTCATCAATTCAAAATGCATATACGTTGGGATGGGGGAAATGGGAACATACACAGTACACAAACTAGATGCCTCTATAGCCCAACAAATACCAGCACCCCAAGCCACTCGGATAGACTCACACACACTGTATTTTCTGTATGGCTTTACTAGTAAGCTCGTAATTTGCACAATTCATGACTACACCCGCCTAGCCATATGCACTTTAATAGCACAAACTCGTCAATAGCTCAACACATAGCACACACCTCGAGCAATATAACATAGCATCAATTATTCCCTCGCATCTCTTGCTCTCTCTTGCACTCACACATGCTATCTGTCTCTCTCTCTTTCTTTCTTTTGCTATACACAAACTCCAAGGGTCCACACACAAGCCCCGAGCTTTGAGCACAAAGGAAGACGCCAAGACACAATAGATGGAGTGGGCAGAATAATGAGCTTTGATTAGAGTTAGGATAGTCTTTAATGCGACATATACAGATACAATCAAGGTCGGCCCAGGTTGCCTTTTTCTTTGGAACACCGATTGTCTCCAACTTGAAGCCTTTATTTCCAAATCCGAGCAGGAAACCCCTACTATGGTGCTACCTCTTGGGGTGACTGACGGCCCTGGATCCGGCCAGTGCTCTGTCGTCCGAGCAGCTCTTGCCCCTTGTGAACTCAGGCTCAGTCGGGGCTGATCCCCCTCTTGCAGCACCCTCTCCTTCTCCTTGTTATTGATGGCCCTTGGCGGCTCCTCAAGCCAACATGTAAACTGCCTCCTGTTGCTTCACGTTGCTCCTTTCAGGATGTCAATCACATCATGCGATGGCCGCCTTAGGCCCTTCTGACATGGGTGTCACCCCTAAACTCCCCCTGAGGCAACCTTATGAGAACTTCCTTCATCTCATGCCCTTGGCGGCTCTGCATGACCCATGACAGCCACCCTCCTCCATGGCCAAGCCCCTCAGTCGATGGCCCGCCCTTTCTTTCTCTCTCCTGTGGCGCTGCCCTCTCCTACAGTGTTTTTGACGAAAAGAACTCTTGTGCCCTCCGCCAACCCGTGCAATCCTCTCTTCTTCTCCTTGGCCGCTTGCCCTGGCCACTCCAACTTGCCCTCCCGTGCATCCAAACAGATGGCGCTCCTTTCCCATACCTGCAGCATCGCCTCCTTTCTCCTGCAGACAGACGTCCTCTTTTTCTTTTTTTAATAGCTCAAAGCTATTTCTAGCTTAACTTTAAAAAGCTCTTGCTTGCCGACCTGTCCCACGCTCACACAACTGCCGACTTCAGTTGCCTTAAAAAAACTTGCCTTGCCCCGATTCACCTCTTGACATAGAAATTATAGCTTCTGTAGAAGACAAAAGCCTTGATAAAGCACACATTTGTTACACGATCTGTATACACGTGCACCAACTTTGTAGTCTCGTCACCACATGCACATATCTTTGTACTACCTTGATCGTAACAGATCATCATTTTTCAATCTGATGTCACCTTTCTCCAACAGTCTCAAATGCAGAGCGATAAAAATCATGCTACAAAAAAAGCATGAGGAGCCGCAAAAACATTGATAGGTGGTGTCCTTTGGGCACTTTGACTAGCTGAGCTGGAAAACTATGTTTGAGGTGCTAAAAACCACATTCAACATACAATTACAATTGGTCCTGCTAAACACTACATCAAGTTTCTGCTCAAGCATTGTGTCATCCACCTGCTAAGCCTCATATATGTGCTTCCTGCATATCCTTGGGTCGACCACATTTGGTTGTACTAATGTCAATACGCGCGATGATCATTTTTTTTTGGCTAAATTTAAATCCAATTTTTAATCATTGCAAAATTAATTGCTCATATTTCAAAGCCCTGCTCATATTTCAAAGCCCTCCTCATCCAGATCAATTGGATTTTTCACTTTGGTTTGTGAGGCTACATACATTTGAATTTTGGGCATTACACACACAAATGAATGCAACACTGCCATGTTCATCACCTTGATCAATCGCTAGCATGGCAATTCACTAAAAATTTCCACAATTGAGCATCAATTGAGTGATCTATTTCAATCCTCAAAGCCAATTTGTGTTACACACATCGATTATTTGGCTAATCCATCATCATAATTGGTAAAAATTACCAACCATTCATTTACACATTGGATTGCACATGCCATTGATTGGCATACACACCCAAATTTAGGCCAAAAATTATGCACATAATCCATCAATTTCTCATCATAATTCTAAAATTGCATACTCAATCTAGCATAAACGAATGCATGCATGCTCAATTTCTAAAAAAATAAAACTAATTTGATCCAATCAAGCAATGCACACACTCAAAAATTAAGCACAAAAGTTCAAATTTGGCTCAATTGGCAATGCAAATAGGCTTACTCCTAATGATTTCACACATTATTGATGAACATTTCACAATAAAAAATCATTTGAGTGCTCCAATTGACCATCAATCATTGAAAATCAAGTGGTATTGGATGGGCACACACACTCAAATTTTACCCAAATTCTTGGCATATAGACATATCCGATGATTGGAATTTCCTAACATTCACATCAATTACATGATTGCACATTCATATATCATCAATTCCATCAATTTATATGCATACACACACTCAAGATTAGGTGCACACACACTTGTATTTTATGGCAGTATTTTCCCTCTTTGGTGCATTATAGACACATTGATAATTATGCACACAGTTGGATTCTTGTTGTAAATCAATCTTAATCTTGATACAAACATCATTCATTTGTCAAATTGACCATCAATTTCATTCCAAAACAATCAAATTAATCTCTCAAAATATGTCAATTGATTTACACACCTAATTTTAGTAATAAATTAACAACTCATTGGAATCAAATTAATCACCTAAAAATTGAATGGAGTAGGCCAATACACTTACAATTGATTGCATCCAAGTTAATCCTTGCTTCATGTGATGATTCCACCATGCACACACATGTGTGACTCTTCCAATTTAGCCTAAAAATTGACCATTGTAGGCCAAAACTCAAACACTCAAAAATCATCATGTATGCTCTTTAGTCCATATCATACTCCCAAAGTAGAGTGACAAATTCTACTTGGTGTTTAAGTAACATCGTCATCACAAAAATGATTCTAAGCACGCATACTATTTAAATTTGTGCACAAAAGAGAATAAGTCTTAAAAGACAAAAACATTGTTCATTTAGAAAGTATCTATATTTGCTTACTCTAGTGCAACATTGTAAGCATCCTTAAGTTGTATTCCTTGCATCCATCTAGCATTGTCAGAAGGATAATTTTTGAACTTAATAAGATATCATTAGATAATCTTACCATGCCATAGTACCTTGTCTTCATACCGAAGGGTAGCTTTGGGTTGTAGCACCTCTTCTTGGCCTTCGATGTTTGGAGGGTCTTCAAAAAATTGGTTCTCTTGGTGGCTCTCCTTTGTAGGGCTTAAGTAGGCTCACATGAAAAGGATTGTGTATGAGCCAATGGTTGGGCAACTTGAGTTGATAAGCCATGTCATTGATTGGATTCAAGATTTGAAAAGGACCATAATATCTTTTTGCTAATTTAGCAAAATACTTTTGATGGCCCATAGGATTTTTGCCCATTGTTTGCCTCAATCGAGCCTTGGGAAACTTAAGTAAGACCCAATCATTTTCTTTGAACATTAAGGCCCTTAAGTGCTTGTTAGTAGCAACTTTTTTCCTTTGTTGAGAGATGGATATAGCCTCCTTAAACTTTTGAAAAGATTCTTGTAGGTCACGACTATACTCATCAAAAACGAAGATCTTCCCACGTACTTTAAGTAGCAAGGGACTTTTAGGTCTTCCCTCTATGATCTCAAAAGGTGCTTTTCCCGTAGTAGTATATGTAGTATTATTGAACAAATACTCTACAAGGGGTAAGTACTTCTCCCATTGTGAGCGTTGATCTACTTCTATAACATAAGTCTTTAGTAGATCGAGTATCGTAAAGTTAACTATCTCACTTTGGCCATCCGTTTGTGGGTGATAGGCCAAAGAGAAATTTAATCTTGTACCTAGATTTTCAAAGAGGCCTTTCCAAAAATTACTGGTCATTCTAGGATCTCTATCTGACACGATGGATGTTGGTAATCCATGGTATTTGAAAATTTGAGATATGAAGAGAGTTGCCATTTGGTGTGCCTTAATAGTCTTTTTGACAGGAATAAAGTGTGCTTGCTTACTAAACATGTCGATTATTGTCCATATTCTCATATTCCCATGGATAGACTTGGGTAATCTAAAGATAAAATCCATGTATTTACTTTGATACATGTAACGAAAATGGTCTTTGAAGTTTGAGAATAGAGGAATAAAGGGAATTAGAGTGAGCATTTTTGTGAGATTACTTTGAGAACATAGAGGCTGACTTAATTGAGTTTGAGGAGGCTGACTTAATTGATGGTAGCAACATAAACATAGTACTTTCTTAACTTGGCATAAAAAATACTTTTCCAAGAGAGAGAGAGAGAGAGAGAGAGTGTATTCGAGAACATGAAAATAGTTGGGGACCGGATTTACTTGGAGTCGGTCCCCCCTCCAAAATGCGTTTGTATTATAGATTCTCCCATCAAGAGGAGACTTGATACAATACAATCATTTTGTCCCTTGTGACCTAGATGATGCAATGAAGATGGAAAGCTTCATGCATCACAAGCATAAGATAAACTTTGAAAAGTCATTAACTATGCCAAGCCTCAGTCCCAAGGCCTCAAACACCTTCGAAGGTGGAGAGAGCTAGCGTTGAATGAGTGTAGGGAAGAGGAAGAAGAATCATCCATAGGAGAAAGAAATAGTTCCTCACTTATCATCACTCTTCTTGCTTAGCATATCATAATAGCATAGTAATGAAGATGAAGAATATGGCAAGCTTAAGCATTGAAGCATGGCTCTTGGTTGGATTTGCATTCCATAGCCAAGAGTGTTGATGTAGGCTCTCCACTTCTTAACAGAGGCTTGGAGAAGGAGATGGAGTTCTTGCACTTTGTACTTCCCATAATGAGAGAGAGAGAATGTGTGTGTGTATGTGTGTGTGGGAGAGTACACCCCCTCTCATGCTTGGTCCACCCCACTTTCCCTCCCTCTCTCTCTCGCTCTCGCTCTCTCTCTTTTGTATTATTTAATTATAATATTTGGACATGTCTCCTCTTTTTCCTCTTTGAGAGAAAGAACTTAATTATTTATTTTTATGCATCTAAATTCTCATTGGACCCCTTTAAAGCCTATCCAATAGGATTCAAGCACATCATGAGGCTTACATGTGGAGGATCTTGACATGTGTCTTTTATGCTGCTTAAGTGATCATGTTTGAATTGAACACTTCAAGCACCTAGTCATTTAAGCATGAAAACCGTTTATGCCTCTTGAGCGATTATGTTTGAATTGAACACTTCAAGAACCTTATTCATTTAAGTATGAGAAGCACCTCAAGCTCGCGCAAGGTTCCCATAAACACCTTAAGCACCTTAGCACCTCATGCTTGGGTAGAATTCCCACCTCAAGGTCAGCCCTACCTTGCCTAAGGTCTTGCCTAAGGTCAAAGGAATTTTTAACACTAACTTTTGGAGGTCTTTAATGAAGCTAACCCTAAGGTCTTTTAAGCTCCATTAGATGCACATTGCTCTTTGATAGACCACCTCATTTTGGACCCCCATTGAGATGTAACCATATCTTCTCTTGGTCCCTTACTGAGGTAAATCTAGAAGCACTTATTGCACATTTCTCTTTGGTAGACCGTTGTTAGCGTGCAAATGACAAAGAAAACAAGTGCCTCTATAGCTCTGCACGAGTCACACCGTTGGAAAGAAAGCTTGTATGACGGTAGAAAACACCAAAGTCGAACACCTGTGAAGATGGGCGAGAAGCAGCTCTAACTCAAACCATGGCTAAAATTTAAGAAAACCGAGACCATGAAGACGAAGCTTGTGTCGTGAGGATCTCCGTAGAGCATCCATATGCTTGATTCTGATAACCGACGAGAAAGTTACAAGCTTTTGAAGATGGAAGGTTTCTCAAAAGCTTCAAAAAACAAGTCTCTGTAAGCAAAAAAGGATGTGCAGGAAAATACAGATAAAATAATGGGGGCATTTTCCACTTTATTGAAGTGGAGTCTTCTTCATTTTCTCAGCCATCATCTTTCTCTCTCATTTCCCCTTTTAATTGGGCTATTTTTGGCCCTTTTCGGGAAAGGAAAGCTTCATGTTGGTGATTTTGACCAAGGGGGAGGTGGGGAAAGTGTCCAGGGGACCAAAACTTTTGTCCAGGCACCTGGCCAGGCTGGTGGGAACTCAAGATGGCGCCCCAAGCTCCCCAAAATGCCCACGAGCCCCCCTTGCAAGGCCTTGAGTGCATTCCTTTACCATTTGGTACACCATAGACTAGTCCTCCTCTAGTATATATACCCTCCACTTTCTCCTCAAACCCCCATATGTGGGTTTAGTCCATTGCCACATGGCATGCTCTCCCCAACTTCCCCATCTTCCCCATGCCCAAACCTGAATTTTCTGTTTTGCCCCCAAACTGAGCCATTTTCTCGGAGGCGTAGCGGGTGACCCCGACCTCCAAATATAGCGCAGTAAAGCACGTCTTAGAACTTATTAGCTCGACTAACTCCATAAATTTTTAAACATGCCATTGCTAAAAAAAACCATCAAGGTGGCCCACTTGCCGTCTTTCCACGTGCATTCGTCGCCACTTTTTAAGTGAAAAAACCTCCACTTCGAGTGCATGTAACTCATAATGTCGGAGTTCGATTTGCAAGCTATCAAGCACGGCTAGAAATGCTCATTAAAAGCTATTTTTTGAAAGCTCGACCAACCCAAAACTCAACCAACCGCTTGACCAAAACTAAGCCTTTGTACAGGGTTTTTTACACCGAGACTTTCAAAGCTGGAAGCACTATGCACATATATATACATGAGGGTGGTTAGCAAGTTTTTTTGGCATCATTTATGTCTTTTGTACTCATCCAAAAAATGCCTGACATAACTTGTCAACCCCCCTAGCCTGCTTGATCATTCATGACAAGCAGAGGTTTCCAGGGCGAACAATTGATGCAGCTCGTCCCCATAAACTTCATCCATCTTTTGTGGCGCATTCACACTCTTTGTTTCCACTGACAACATCTCATCTGTCACAATAGTCATCAACCGTGCTAAATAATTCTTAAGTCTATAACCATTAACACGGTAGCTATGTAGTGTACCATCTAAATCAGCCAGCTGATATGTCCCATTATCAAACTTGTTTACAACAGTAAAAGGACCCTCCCACTTGATTTGAAACTTCTTTTGGAAAGTGTGGTCCAATTTGCTATTGTATCGCAAAACAAGATCTCTTTTCTCAATTCCCTTATCTTTCATGCATTCATTAGCTCTTTTCTGGGCCTTTCTACATACTTCTTGATAGTAATCCAAGGCCAAAAGCTTGTCTAGTTGCAGACATTGTAAATCCAATAACCTTTGTTGCCAAGCATCTTGTTGCTCTTCATCTTACAATGACAAAAACTTGAGTGCAGGGATTTCCACCTCAATAGGCATCAAAGCTTCTTTGCCATAAACCAAGTGATATGGTGAGAATCCCGTGCTAGTTTTGATTGCCGTTCTATATGCCCATAACGCACAAGGCAACTCTGAGTCCCAAGTTTTGGCATGTATTAAAGTCATTTTTGTCAGAATCTTTACCAATTCCTCATTAAACCTCTCATTAAGTCCATTGCACTGCGGATAATAAGGAGTGCTGTATTTATGCTCTATGCCAAGCTTCTTGCATAAGAAATCAAACATTTCACCTCTAAACCCTGGTCCTCTGTCAGACAGTAACTCCAATGGCACCCCAAACTTGCAGCATATGTGCTCGTATACAAACTTTTCCATCTCCTTGCTGGTAATTTGTTTGACAGCCTTGGCCTCTGCCCAACGTGATAGATAATCCACCGCTGTCAAAATATACACATTCCTCTTACTTGAAGTGGGTAATGGCCCAATAGCATCGAGGCCCCATTTTTCAAACACCTCATTAGCCAGGATTGTCTTTCGCAGCTCGGGTTTAAGAACCCTTTTTCCCATTTTTTGACAAGCCAAGCAAGATTTACACCAATGATTGACATCCCGTTGAATACTAGGCCAAACATAGCCTTCTTGCAAGATCTTGTGAAGCATAATTTTCATAGCAAAATGACCTCCGCAAGACCCTTCATGGTTTTCTTCTAAGATTTTGTAAATCTCCTCCTTCCAAGGTACATGACGCAACACCAGATCACTTCCTTTCATGTAAAGCATATCACCAATCATTTTATACTTCCTTGATCTTCTCATAAAAGCATAATTTTTAGATGAAGGCAAATCTTCAGGCAAGAGACCGGTCAATAAGAAATCCGCCTCTTTTGACAACACCTCTCTTCCATGATACAAAGGGGCATCCGCTTTCAACACAAACACAAAAGTAATCATTGCTTGCGCGGCTTCATGCGCTTCTTCATTTTGAGTCTTTTCGACTTGCTGCAAGCTCCATGCCTCAAACTTTTTGAGTAGTGATTTCACTTTGAAGCATAGATTCTTCAGTCTAGGATTCTTATTTTTCCATACTCCCAACACCTGCTTTACCACTAACAACGCATCAACTTTGATTTGCAAACGTTTGATTCCCAATTGTAGACAAATGTGTAACCCGCCTTCAAGAGCCATATACTCCACTTCATTATTACTCTTTGCATTAAGTTTTAACCCTTGCTTCCTCACAAGATTTCCCTGCGCATCATAAATAACAACCCCACCAGAAGCAGCATCATGACTTCTTCGATAAGAGCCATCAAAATGTAGTAGTGAAGCATTTGATATAGCAAGGGTTTCTACTCTTTTCCTTTGGACCACCTCCTCTTTAACCAAAACAGGAGTCTCTTTATAAGTGAGTAAGTCTGCCAAAGTAGCCCGAGTACTCTCTTCCACTAGAAAAGTGAATTGAAACTCTTGCAGCTCGATAACCCATTTCATCACTGCCTTTGATATATTTGAGTTATTGAACAATTGAGGAAGCAATGAAAACTGGTGAGAAAGGTGAACGGTTTCTGCAACAAGTAATGTCTAAATCGTCTACACGCATAGACCATGCTAATCATCACCAATTCAACCTCTGAGTACTCTCTTTCATGAGGAGTTTTCACCCTGCTAGCATAATAAACAGGCTTAATATACTGAGACTCTTTCCCTCTTTGCAACAACATAGCCCCAATAGCGTCTTCTCCAACTGACGGGTTAACATTAAACTCCTTCTCCCAATCAGGGGCCTGCATAACATGTAAGGTGCTCAACACTTCTTTAACTTTGTCAAAAACATCCTCATAGTCACGTGTCCACTCCAAAGGATCATTTTTGACCACTTGCTGCAAAGGATACAATAGCTGTGATACCAAAGGTATGAAACGAGACAAATATTTGACCTTCTGAATGAAAGTAGCCAATTGTCTTGTATCCTTTGGGGATGACAGCAATAGCAAAGATTCTATTTTCCCTGGATTTGCTTCAATTCCATTTTCAGAGATCATATGCCCAAGAAGCTTCACCCTTGGCTGTGCCAAATGACATTTCTTAGGGTTCAACTGACCCCCGCATTCATCATACCTTGCAAAAGTCATCTCAAGCTTTTGAACATGCTCCTTGCGTGAGCTGTACACACAAAAATCATCTATAAACCCTTTGACAAACTTCCCAAGGAATGGGGTAAGAACCCAATCTACCTTTCTCTCAAAAGCCCCAGGCCCATTTGTCAACCTAAAGGGAAGGCAAAGGAAGGAAAAACAACCCCATGGAGTGATAAAAGTAGTCTTCTTCCGATCTTCAGGAACAAGGATAAGCTGAAAGTATCCTGAATAACCATCACAGACGCTGTACCTTTCAAAACCAGCCATTGTATCCAAGAGTTGATCAATGAAAGGCAACGGGTAAGGATCCTTTTTGGTCACTGCATTTAACGGCTTATAATCAACACAAACTCTCCAACGCCCATCCTTCTTGGGAGTGACCACTACAGGGCTGACCCACTCAGCATTATCTACTGGAACAATAAACCTTGCATTCAAAAGCTTATCCACTTCTTCTTTTAAAGCATTCATTTGCTCCTTACCCATTCTTCTTAGTTTCTGTCTCAGTGGCTTTGCTCCTTCTATCAACTCAATCTTCACTGGGTCCCCAACAAAACCTCTTATTTCTTGATATGATGTAATGAAAAGATTCGGAAACTTGTCCATCGTCTTTAGGTATTCTGCCCTTTCTTTTAGTGACAAATCTGTACTTAGCATATTTTGAACAAATCCTTTCTTCACTGATAGCTCCTGCTTGGGCTGCATTAACTCTTCAAGCTGCTCCAATCGACTCGACGCATTTATATCCTCTGAAATCTGCAGCACTTCACCATCTTCTTTTTCCTCTTCATTTAGTAACAAAAAGGACACTTCACCCTCGTCACTGGAACTTGAAGTAGCACTACTATCTGAATCCTCTGAACTTCCCTCATTGGTGATTTCAGATTCATCATCTTCAGACACCTCTTCTAATGCCAGAGGCCATTTGGTAATCATATCAAACATCCTCTTCTCTCCCTTTTTGCTACACACAGCGATTGTGCCCTTGTCCCAATCTTGTATAGCACCAATAGCTCTTAACCAAGGTCGTCCCAATATGAGAGGAAAAGCTCCCAAACCTGCCGGCATAACGTGAAAGTTCACCATAACTTTCACATTAAAAACATCAATCTCCAAACCTTTGACGAGTCCCAAACACTTAACTTTGGCATGATTTGCTAGTCGAATCCTGAACCAGAGCTTCCAGACATGATCAAGCCAAGTCTCTCGACACATGACTGTGTGATCACACAAACTTGCGCACCTCCATCAATGTAGGCCTCTCCCATGCCCACACCTTTGTGCCAAGTGTTCACCACAGGACAGATGTCGGGTAACTCCTCCAGAGACAACACTCTGACATGACCTCGCTTCGGCTCTTTTTCAATAGGATTCACTAACGACTTCCACTGCCTCTTAAATTTGGGTACCATGTTTATCAACTGTCCAAAAGTACAATTTACTTTCCTCCCAATCAGATCCTCCTTGAGACTATAAGCTGTCTGACCTTCTCCCAATGGCAAATCCGCTACTTCAAACTTCCTGCGAGGTCTCCTTTTCTTCTTGGTCTTTGCATCTTCACCCTCTTTCTCCTTCCCTTTCTTCTTGCTAGGGCCAACACCATTTGGTGGCCTTTCCCGCTTCCCCAATGGCATCATATCTGCCTCTTTACTCTCCACTTGCATAATACCCACGTGACCACCTCATGTTGAAGCTTGATTCTCTTGTTCAGCACCACGATCTTCTCGTATATCCAAGGCATAATCATTAGACCTGTCACAAACCTACTGGGGAAGTGGGTACATATCACCTCCCATCCTCTTTGGCTTTGTACAATGAGTGCTGATATGTCCGAATTCACCACAATTATAACAGGTAGGGATAAACCTTCTTGCTGGTTGAGGAGCACCTTGTCCACGACCCACATTGGCATTAGGTGGTGCTTCACATGCCTGAGCCATCCCTCTACCACCACCATGACCATGGCCACCTCCAAGGACATTGAGCCGTAACTCCTGCATCATGGTCATCATGTCCTGCATATTACGCTGCAATTGCTCAGTGTCTACAGCCCTTCGTATAGGTTGAACTCCAGCCTCTACCTGGCTCTCCTCATTTTGGCCACCATTAACCTGTCCATGGACCACTCTCCCATACTCGTTAAGTCTTTGAGCTTTCCATTCTTTCCCCCTGGCAATTACAACTGCTTCTTCAAAAGTGGTAGGCCGCGTCAACTCAACTTTAAACTTCAAACTTTCCTTCAAGGTTGCCACAAAGCGGTCCTTTTTTAACATGGCGGGAGGGGTTTCATTTCCCAATGCTCGGGCCCATTTATCCCAGAGGCGGGTAAAATGCATGACAAAATCATCCACACTTTGATTAGCCCTCTAAGTGTAGCCCAAAATCTCATGCCAAACTTCATCAGGTGCTTCAACATTCCTGTATTGTGCCAAAAATGCCAGCTTCACATGATTATAATCCAACACAATCCACAGTATAGCTGGATCCTGTATGCCCCGAAGCAAGCAAGTAACTTCCAATTTCTCAATAAAAGAGTGCGCATTTTCACTAGGCAATCCATGAAACTTAGGAAACTTGTCTGCCATGTTTGATTGCGACACAAACACTTACATGTAACGTCGAAACTGCAAGGGATGTCGATGGATCGCTCCAGTACCTAATCCACCTCACACTGGGTAACCTGGCCCCCAGTGCTCGGCTTCACAAAACCTCACGACCCTCACAAAGGCTGCAATCGAAATTAAATGACCGCCTCACTTGCTGTCCACAAATAGCACATACATAGGCGGTTGTCCATAAGGACCCACATCCCATTTACATTCTATGCCTGCATAGTGGACAAATTTTGCAAAAATTGGAGCACATGAGGATTTCTCCTCCGTGGGGGACACCAAAACGATGTTAGCGTGCAAACGACAAGGAAAACAAGTGCCTCTATAGCTCTACACGAGTCACACCGTTGGAAAGAAAACTTGTATGACGGTAGAAAACACCAAAGTCGAACACCTGTGAAGATTGGCGAGAAGCATCTCTAACTCAAACCATGGCTAAAATTTACGAAAACCGAGACCATGAAGATGAAGCTTGTGTTGTGAGGATTTCTGTAGAGCATCCATATGCTTGATTCTGATAACCGACGAGAAAGTTACAAGCTTTTGAAGATGGAAGGTCTCTCAAAAGCTTCAAAAAACAAGTCTCTGTAAGCAAAAAAGGATGTGCAGGAAAATACAGCTAAAATAATGGGGGCATTTTCCACTTTATTGAAGTGGAGTCTTCTTCCTTTTCTCAGCCGTCATCTTTCTCTCTCATTTCCCCTTTTAATTGGGCTATTTTTGGCCCTTTTTGGGAAAGGAAAGCTCCATGTCGGTGATTTTGACCAAGGGGGAGGTGGGGAAAGTGTCCAAGGGACCAAAAATTTTGTCCAGGCGCCTGGCCAGGCTGGTGGGAACTCAAGATGGCGCCCCAAGCTCCCCAAAATGCCCACGATCCCCCCTTGCAAGGCCTTGAGTGCATTCCTTTACCATTCGGTACACCATAGACTAGTCCTCCTCTAGTATATATACCCTCCACTTTCCCCTCAACCCCCCACATGTGGGTTTAGTCCATTGCCACATGGCATGCCCTCCCTAGCTTCCCCATCTTCCCCATGCCCAAACCTGAATTTTTTGTTTTGCCCCCAAACTGAGCCATTTTCTCGGAGGGGTAGCGGGTGACCCCGACCTCCAAATATAGCGCAGTAAAGCACGGCTTGGAACTTATTACCTCGACTAACTCCAAAATTTTTTACACATGCCATTGCTAAAAAAAACCATCAAGTCAGCCCACTTGCCGTCTTTCCACGTGCATCCGTCGCCACTTTTTAAGTGAAAAAACCTCCACTTCGAGTGCATGTAACTCATAATGTCGGAGTTCGATTTGCAAGCTATCAAGCACGGCTAGAAATGCTCATTAAAAGCTATTTTTTGAAAGCTCGACCAACCCAAAACTCAACCAACCGCTTGACCAAAACCAAGCCTTTGTACAGGGTTTTTTACACGGACACTTTCAAAGTTAGAAGCACTATGCACATATATATACATGAGGGTGGTTAGCAAGTTTTTTTGGCATCATTTATGGCTTTTGTACTCATCCAAAAAATGCCTGACACCGTCTCCTTGTGGATCCCTATTGAGATGCAACCATTTCTCCTTTTTGTCCCCTGTTGAGATAGGTCTAGAATCACATATCTATATCCTAAATCTTGTTTCCTTTTTATCTTCCCATATTAAATGATCTGTTTAATATGAGAAAATAATTTGTTAAAGTTAGATATTATATTTTATGACATCCTGAAAAAAAGAAAAAAAATTTCATAATCCAGATGAAGAAAGGACTGAAGAGATGCCAAGCAGTACAAAGATAAGCAAGAACAGGAATATACTACAAGGACAAGAAGTTGGTGATGCGACTAAACAAAAGCACCCATCAAGTGTAAAGTTGTCAACAAACACTTCAAGCAACTATAAGGCCATATATAGGAAGTAGATCTTTATACTGTAAATCTTCTATCTTGTATGTGACTTAATGAAGCCTAACAAACAAAAGGGGCTCACAATATTGACAAGAACAAAAGGAGCAGATATGACAGTTCAATCATGTATCGTGAGATAGATGTTTGCAAGCGCAACCAGGGATCAAGCCAAATTTTGGTCATTATCATTAGTTGTACATGTAATTGATAGCCACAAGGTGCTAGAGATATCCATCAATCATTCTCGAAACTGACATCCAAAAAAGTACAGATACAAGTCCAAATCAAGCTAAACTTTGTTAGGAGGCTGTGCATAGAGAGTACAAGATAAGTCTTTCCAAAAAAAAAAAAAAAACCAAAAAACAAAGAAGGTCTAACCCTTAGCCAAAGATACAATTTGTCAAATCTGAAGCCAAGATAGCCATCTACATATCCAGTACATCATGTATATGAATTTTGGGGACAAATGGACCATGATAGCTCATAGATGGGCATCTATCACGAATGATGTCAGATAAAGACATTTTGAAGCAAGTTACTAATTTGGGGAATTAGTTGAGGTTTGTCGAGATTTAATTAAGTCATGTATGAAGTTCAAGTAGTATAAGGATTTACACATCACACAAAAGCTAAGAGTGGCAAATGTGACTTTGTTCACCTTGATGCAGGAACAATCACCAGTGAAGAAGAGCAGACACATAAGTAATCAGAGGATCTCAAAAGATTGTCCTTGATGAGGCAGATTGAATGCTAGACATGGGTTCCAAACCTTAAGTAAAGAAAAAATATCTCCCAGATTCAACCTCACAAATAGACCTTGTATTGGAGTCCAACTTGGCCTAAAGAAGTTCAAGGTTTAGCCAGACAATTCCAACAAAATCCTTACAAAGTTGTCGTTGGTTCACAAGATCTGAAAGCCAATCATTCAATTCTATAGGTTGTAGAAATTGTTTTTGAAAATGAGAAAAACACAAAATTGGCAGATGTTCATCATCAATTATGATTTTCCTAAATCATGTGAAGACTATGTACATCGGATTGGACAAGCAGGACGAGCTGGTGCGAAGGCTATAGCCTATACTTTCTTTACATCAGCAAAACAACAACAAAGACCGCACCGACATCGACAACCAAGTCATGTCAGGGACGACATGAATTCGGAGGGGGGGGGGGGGTGTTGACTTGGGGTCAACAACACGACATAACTTAAAACAAAGCCTTATTTTTTGAGAGTTATGGAATGTTGAGGATTATGGTTATAAATATCATTTGTAATAAGTAGGTAGTCTAGTTGCAAAAGCCGCGGTGCAATGGCACTTCCAAATTGTAAATACCAAGCCATTTGACCCCTCAAACTCTATTTTTGGTTAAGCTAAGGTAGCCTTAATATATAAGGTACCTAGGTGACTTTTGTAAAGAACTTTTTATCACAATCAAGTTTTAAGCTTTGGTCGACTGAGTGAGAGAGAGAGAGAGAGAGAGAGAGAGAGAGAGAGAGAGAGGAAAAGAGAGAGTGTGAGCTTCATCTTGGTGGTACTCCCGGCTCATTCATCACATTGGAGATCCGACTGCACCATCGTGCTAGGCTCGGCAAGAGCTACGTAACAACGCCAAACATTCCACGCGATATGAAACACGTACACTAACGCATCTACGAGCCATTTGTGGTCGTAAGTGTATCAAACAATGTCTGTTTTTTGCCTGCAAGTAGTCATTAGAATCATGGTGGTACTCATAGATTTCAATTTCAGGCACTTTAAAATTTTGGCTTTGTCTTTATATGCGGTTTTTGCAAATGGGTTTAGAGCTAGGGTTTTGAGTGTAGAGGCTTTGGGATAGGTGTATCCTAGTGAGAGGATGGTGTTCCTTTAGTTTCGTACGATTCTAGCATGGTTTAATGAGTTTCCTTCTGTTCGTGTGTATGCGCGTTGGTGGTGTAGTTGAGAATAGTGAGATTCTTGATTGTGGTTTAGTTGGTCTTCCAGAGTGTTGCATGTGTAGGATGGTCTCAGCCTGACAAGCTAAAGAGATTTCCTCCGTGTGCCTATCGTGTCAACTGTGTCCTCAATTGACATAATGTTGATCTAGGTTGTGTTGCGTGCACTTTATAGGTGGTGTGATTTGCTCCCGCAACACTTTGTGTGTTAAGTATCGTCCCTGACGTGCTTGCAACATGCAGAGAAGAAGAGACATGCACGGGTAGGTAGCCATAGACGTGGGCAAGGATGTGCAGGCGGAGAGATTATGATATGAAGAGGGCTTGAATTTTTTATTGCTTTAAACAACACATGCCAACATGCACTCCTAAAAGTTTTCTTCTCTTTGAAGACAGGGCCCCCGTTAGATATAGGCATGGACAGGGCCCAAAAACCCTCGACTGGATGTAGTGCCTATCACACACAACGGTTTTAAGAATAAAACTTATATATTCCACCAATTATGCAGGAAATTGGTGAAGCCAAATGGTTCCAACTCTGCTTAACTCGGTGTGTGATGAGGTTCAAAGCCTATGAGGTACACTCTCGTGCCCCACTATAGGGTGGGGATGATTGAGGGGTTTACACCGATTCAAATTTTGGAACTACGGACATGGGCCAATTGTGCTTTGCCAACTCAATAACACACACATCAACGTGTGTGACACAAGCTTAAGCAAACATTAGAACAAAAATCACACACACACACACATACCTAGCTTCTAAAAAGGGCTTGAGTTTTTTTTGTATTGCTTTTGGCACCACACGCCAGCGTGCACTACTACAAGTTAGCGTGCACTCCTTCAAGTTATCTCAAAGAACACACCTAGCTTATAAAAAGGGCTTGAGTTTTTTATTGCTTTTGGCACCACACGCAGGCGTGCACTCCTAAAACTTTGTCTTTTCTTTAAAGATAAGTATTTTAAGAAGCCAGACACACAAAATAATCAAGAAATCAATCGATACAATAATGTCGATGACGAGCAGACAATGCATAGCCATGGGACAAGAAGGTTGTTGATGGACAATAGAGGATGTAGAATGTGAAGTAGGCAATCACATGTGTACAGGCTTGGCATGGGTAGCCTTGGTGCCTCAGGACTAGGTCATAGTCAAGTTGGCCTACATGTAGAGTAGAGAACGTGTGCGCACAGACAGAGAGAGGAAGAGACAGTGAGCTTTAGAGAGAGGGGTCACCATCACAAGGCCACTAAAGAAATGGTGAGAAGGCGAGAGAGAGCTCCAAATACACGTAAAAAGACAAAGTCAGAGAGGAAGATCGAGGGGTGGGGGATAGAAGATCACCAAATCAATGCACGACCTAGCTTATGAAAAGGGCTTGAGAACAAAGCTAGAATAAGAGAGAGGAGGAGGAGAGAGAGTGGATAAATTGCATCCCATCTACTGTTGAAACATTCAAAATTCACTTTACGATAGATTAAAAGGAGAAATTTTACAAAATAATTGGTTTTTTTTTCAATTTAGCTCTATTTTGTTGGATCTTTCAAACGGATTTTCTCCTTCTCCATCTCTTTTCAACTGGCTGATTTGGTTTTTCAATCGGCTCAAAGCTAAGTTGAGGCACACTTTTCCCGACTGCTTATCATGTCGCTAATGCTGCAAAAAACCTCTCTCTATTTTTCTCTATCTCTTCCACCTGTCAACTCCCACCTCTCCTTTTGTTCCCTTCCCAAAACACCACAAGATCTCCACATTTTTGTAGATTTCCATCACTTTCAAAACTTTGACACACGTCCTCTCTCTCCTCCACATGCCTTCTGCCCCTTTTCCCCCCCTCAATGCCAAAGGGAGCATCTCAATAGATTCACCTTAATCTGAAAAAAAAAAGATTAGAACCACTTGATCCCTTTACTTTGATGAATATCATAACAAAACTCAAATACTGGAGCACAAACTTTGGAAAAAATAAATTTTCCAAACATACACAAATCTCTTTAGGTTAATTTTCAAACTAAACTTTAGAAAATTGAGTACATTTTTTTTGCATATTCACACTATTTTCCTCCAATTTCCAAGTGAAAAATTTCCTTCTTCCTATGCTCTCCATCGACCATTTTGAATTTCTAACCAGCTCAAAAATGATTAGAAGGATGGTGAATTGAAGAATGGCTAGTACATTCCTGACTACTCTAAGCTGGAGAGGTTATAACTTGTAGAGATCAAGCATGCTCGCCTTGCCATGGGCACTATGCTCGCCTTACCACAAAGCACAACATGGATCCATTCCATTTAGATCTTCACTCGGGTTTTAGTTTGCTTGGAAAATCTCACTTGGGCTAGGTAAGACTCCTTTGTATGTACCTAGGATCAAGAAGAATCTTCTGTTTGTGTCTACACTTGCAAAGCTTGGTCTTGTAGTCAATGTCTTGTAGTCAATGACAGCTTTTATTGTGCATGATCTTAGTTTTAGTATACTATTGTGGCATCTCATACTTTGTTTTGTGTGATGTATAATATAAGGTCAATGTGTACAAGAAAAGTGTGAAATATTTAGCGTGCATAGTTTCTAATCCAACGGCTATTCAAATGCAAAACTTTAGCATACTCACTTTGGTCATCTAAATTTGCTAGTTTCTATATCTGTAGAAATTTGATAAGGTTGCTTTGTTGCTCCTTCTTGAGGCACCATTGAAACATGTAAGTAAATGCTATATTTGGGCAAAATACAATGTTCTAAATTCCAAAGGATGGTTTTGTGCTTGGGGAGTGCACTATGTAATCATGTGAGTTTAAGAATGGGAGTTTTTAAATAAATTTTTCGGTAAATTAACAGAGATACATCAACAAAAGGGGTTTTATATTTCATTTTCTAACAAAAATCCTAAAATAATGGGTCATTCTATTCATTTAGACATGTTAGAAAAGGGGTTTTTTAAAACACTCCGAACGCACATTGGAGTAAGGGGAATGGGGGAACAGGGGGAACACACCTGTCACAACAACAAAGACTTCTCTATAGCTCAGAGTATCCACAACACCCCTATACTTTCAGAAAACACCTTCAAAAACACATTTTACACTAGCAGACCACCGCCTGCTCTTTTTCCAATGCTTACACACTCCATAAGTCCACCACACAATGCACACCTACTACCACAATTTTTCTCTACTCTCTCTCTCTCTCTCTCACACACACACACACACACACACACACACACACACACACACACACACACACACACACACACACACACACACAGCCGCTCAATCTCACTCTCTCACACGAAATACCGTCGGTCGGGGGGAGACACATACATGCATACTGCCGGCACCGCGGGGAAACACAAGGGCAAGAGAAAGAGAAAGGGGGGGGGGGGGGGGGGAGGGAAACAACATCAAAATTGAGCAGTAGTGGCTTGATTACACTTCAAGAGGCATGTACAAAGCTTGCAATGCTATCACAATGGCCATTTTCAAGAAAAATTACAAAGGGATTTGACAGGGGGGGGGGAGGGAAACAACATCAAAATTGAGCAGTAGTGGCTTGATTATACTTCAAGAGGCATGTACAAAGCTTGCAATGCCATCACAATGGCCATTTTCAAGAAAAATTACAAAGGGATTTGACAAGCACACTCTTCTGTCAAAGAGCTCCACTTTGCAGGCTTCAAACGGCCCAAAAAAAGCCCACATTTCATTAAGAAAATGGCTTTTATAGTGGGGGGTCTTCAACTTTGAAAATGCACTTTATTGGCCCATATGGCATCCCAATTTGGAAACTTAGGAAGGGGGAGCCGCTTTGCTTCCATCTGCTCTCTTTGGCTTGTGCTTGAGAGAGGGGGTGCACTAGCGGTGTTGCTAATGTCCCTTGGCGTTTTTCATTTTTTAACTTTTTATTCATCTATTTTTTTCCCTAACCTTACCTCTTTTCCCCTTTTGAATTTACCTCATCTGCCTACCTTGGTCGGCCTGACTTTGCCATCCTTGGATTCCCTCTTTCCTTCCATTTTGTCCACTGGACTTGGCCCTTTGAAATTGTCTCTTGGTCACCTTTGACTACCTCTTAATTTGCCCCTTTTGGCACCCTTTGTCCCTTTGGTCCGACCGGTTTAGAGCTGCCTTGGGGCCGCTTTGAACTTTCTCTCCCATAATAATCTCACAAATGATCACACTTGCCTCATGCCAGGGAGGCACTAGCGAGGTCGCTAGTGCCCTCTTCCATTGCCTTCAAAAGCTTTGGGCCTTAAAAGGCCGTGGGGTTGGCCGCCTACACGTCACCATGTCATCACCCACACGAGGCTTCCAGACAATACTGGGGCGCCACCATGCCGAGAGCTGCCGTCGAGCGCCAAAATCGACTAGGGTCGCCGCCGAGGCGTGCCAAGGCCAACCACCGAATGCAACACCATAGCCTACGGGGTGCGGGAGCTCCCCTCTCTCCCCCTTTGTGTGTTATGAAGGGCTCACGCCCTGGGTATTATACACCACCTGTTGGCTCCGAGGATTTGCATATGACGTAATTTGCATTGCCATGTGGCACAACCAGGTTCACTGCCCATTAAACCCCCTTGAGACTCCCCATTTAACTTTTAAAAAACCCCTTTTCACTACCACCTTTAACCTCTTGTAGCTCCTCACTTGGGCATCCAATATTCAAGCCATCAAGTCTGGCCAAAAGCCCTCCTTCCCGTCTTTGAACTTGCTAGTCCTTGTCAATCCGGCTTTACCTTGGCCTCGGTCCACGCGTTCAAAAATTGGAAAAAGTCATATCCACATGTCTGCTAGGCATTGGCTTACACATTTGACCCGCCCTATCTTGGCCATCGGGAACCCGTTTGCCAAGCCGTCAATTCCGGCTAGCTCCATGCATCACCCTCTACCTTCTTGAGCCTTGTTGAGATCTAAAAAATGCCAGATGGCACGTCCTCCAATGCAGTTAGGTGGGCACAAACCCGACCCCCGGCAAAACTTCAACCAGCCATAACTTGCTATCCAGAGCTCCGATTAGCAATCCGAGAAGACCGGCATGGTCCATAACTTGATCTTTACACATCAATCCGCTAACATCCACTCTAGCCATCTGTTCTTTGCTGCCCTATCCATCTCAGATCTTCTAAACTTCCTAACTTGAAATTGCATATCTTGCACACACGGCTCCGTTTGACGAGCCGTCTGGACCGGCTTCTACAGCACCTAAAACGCTACATTCAAGAGCACTGATAGAGCACTTTGGACACTTTGACATGTCATCCCATATGGACCACCCTTGAGTCTTTTTGGCCTAAAAAACCGCTTTAGACATACATTCTCGTTGCCACCAATCTATCCAAGGACTTCATACCTGCTCTAGCCTTTTGCATTGCACGTGCCTGCAGCCTTCGCTTGGCATAGACCACTTTCCAGCTTGGACCAACTTTGGCTGCACCATCATTGCCCAACCTCCTGGTCAAACATTTATGTTCGATCAAAAACATATTTACAAAACTTTATAACTGGCACACCAAACTGTCAACTGAAAGCACTCGCAAAACCACAACCCTATGTACAGGCTATGTACAAAAGCTTCATTCCCTTTGCACACTGCATAATTTAGTTGGGTTGCCCATTGCCCTTGGCTACAATCTCATGCACCTCAGGCACTATACTTCTCTCAAAATACAACTTGAGCCGCACAACGTTCACCATGTTCCTAAGAAGCTTACCATTTGCCCTTACCAACTGATAGGTCCCATTTGAAAAGGCCTTCTTCACCTTGTATGGACCCCTCCACTTCTTCTTGAGCTTCTTCTTGAACATGAAATCTAGGTAAATCTTGTACTTCATGACCAAGTCTCCCTCCTCAATCTTCTTTCCTGGCAAGCTCTGATTGAGCTTGGTAACCCGCTTCTCTCTCTGCTTCACATAGTAGTCCGTTGATGCTTCCCTCTCCATTTGCAAAGCCTCCAAACTGGCTATCCGATCTTGTAGAACATCTTACTGAGTGGCATTGACATGCCACATACCTTTCAAAGCACCTAATTGTGCATGCATTGGCAATACAGCCTCCTTATCATAGACTAGCTCGAATGGAGTGAAATTTGTGCTACCACACTAGAATTCACTTCCTTCACAGCCTTGGCCTCGGCCCACCTTGTAAGGTAGTCAATAGCTACTACCACATACTTCTTACCACTTGTAGACTTTTGGAGTGGACCTATGGCATCCAGACCCCACTTCTCAAAAGCACTTTGTGCAATGATGGCACCTTGCAACTCCGCTACCAATCGTCTTTCACCGATAGTCTCACAATCGTGGCATGTTTTTCACCAATAATGCATGTCCTTCACTATAGAAGGCCACCAAAAGCCTGCTATTAGCACTCAAAACAAAACCTGGTCTTTACCCTGAAGTCCACTCTCTTTGTGGCATTGTTCTAGCACCATACCTATCTCTTCCTTATAGAACACCCTCAACACTCTGTCATGCCCATAGTTCATAACATCTTCACCTACCAGTGTGAATTTGCTGGCTTTCTGTACCACTCTCGTTCTTTGCAACTTGGACAAACCTTTTAGACACTGCCCTATGCTCAAAAACCCTTCAATATCCTTTAGAGTATCCCTGCCTGTATAAGTGGCTGGGGCCACAGATAGGCCTGCAACATGTACCTGCACTTTGCTACTTGCTAACTGGTCCGCCTCTTGGTTATGCTCTCTCCTCCCATGCTTGAGTTGAATTTCTTCAAAAGACTTTAGCATCTTCTTAATGAAAAAGAACCAATGCTTCAAAGAATCCCGCTTTACCTGCCATTGGCCTAACAGTTTCTTGATGACTAGCAATGCATCTCCCTTTACTACCAACTTGGAAATGTCAAACTCTATAGATTGCTTTAAACTTAAATGCAGAGTGAGATACTCCGCCTCATTATTTACATCCTCTAGATCATACGCTTTTGAAAATATGTCTTGGCCGTGTGGGTCGTGTATCACACTCCTCCACTTGCCTTTTTGCACTACCCTTTGATATGCTCCGTTGAACCACATTGTGAAGGCATTCTCCAAATCAGGCTCCTCCTTAGCTTCTTCTCGCACCACTCTCGGATAGGCTTGCAAATCAACAGTCTTGTTGACAAGAATGTTTGCCAAGTGAGACCGACTCGCATGGTTGACCTTGAACTCAAATTCAAACTCTTGTAGCTCCAACACCCACTTCATAATCGTCCTTCCTGGCTTCAAATGTAGCACTACCTCTAGTAACAGATTGTTAGCCGTCAGCACAAAAAATTTGCACACAATTAAATGTACTTTAATCTTCCTACAAGCGAAGACTAAAGACATTACCCATTGCTTTGCTTCGGTGTAGGTAATCTCTCCTTGGTTGATCACCTTGCTCTCAAAGTATATCGGCTTGTAGCTTCTCCCTACCTTCTATAGTAAAACCGCTCCAACAGCCACTGTGCCTACTATCATAGACACATAGTAGTTGTCCTCTTGATTGGGAGGACACACCACTGGCAACTGACACAAAATTTTCTTGACTCTGTTAAAGCTTCCTAAGCTTCTTCATCCCACCCATAATCATGCACCTGCTAAGCCCTCTTTTGAAGAGGATCCACATATTGTGACAACATCCAAAAAAATCGTGATAGATACTTTAGCTTATGAAAAAACGAAGCCAAACCTCGAGCATCTGATGGTGTCTCCATCAACAGAAACGCCTTCACCTTCTCGGGACCAGCCTCTATACCATTCTGTGACACCACATGACCCAACAGCTACGCTCGAGGCTGTGCTAGCTTGCACTTCTTAGGGTTTAGTTGACCTCCTTCTTCATCAAGCCTTTGAAAGCATAATTGCAGCTTTGACAGGTGCTCTACTCTTGAATTGTAACAAACTATATCATCCATGAAGACCCTGATAAAGTGGCCTGAACCAAATACCCTGTTCATCCAATCTTGGAAGGTAGCATTTGCATTCCCTAACCTGAAACATCTTGTGGTAAGAAAAACAATCCCATGGAGATATGAACGTGGTCTTCAACTGGTCTTTGAGTGCAATCCCTATCTAAAAATACCCAAAAAATTCATCCATAATCGAGTATCTCTCATGCCCAGCCACCTGGTTTAGGATCTCGTCTTGAAATGGCAGCGAGTAGTGATTTTTGTTTGTTGATGCATTCAATGGCCATTAGTCAAAACACACCCTCCATTTCCCATTCCTCTTAGGGGTTATGACCATTGATGAGACCCACTCTAACTCCTTCACAGGGTATATAATGCCCGCATCCAACAAATTATTAATCTTCTACCAAAGGGCCTCCTTTTGGATTTCCCCTAGTCTTCTCAACTTTTGTGCTTTAGGCCTATGTCCCTCCTTGATAATAATCTTGTGCTCTACCCCTTTTGCACCTTGCCAATCTTTGTATTCCATCACAAATAGGTTGGGATTGGACTCTCACAACTGAACATAATTCTCCTTCTTACCCTTGGTCAAATCCTCATAGCATGCTTGAAACCTCCTCTATGATTAAACCATGAGCTTGAGGCTGCATCCCTTTTACCTTAGGAGCGGAGTCTTCTATGGTGACTCCGAACAAATCTGCGTCTATCTTCAACATGTTGTCCTCTCTCTCCTCCTCCTTTGTGCTTGTGTAGCCTTCATCATAGGCCGTCTCCATCTCGTACTCGTAGCTTGTTGTGTCGTCTTCATCTTTAGTTGCCATAGGAAGAGAACGGCTCACCTTGGTCTTCAAATCTAGCACAATTTGTCTCCCCTTCTCTCTGCTAGGCAAACTGAACACTTTGCTCTCCCAATCCTGCTTTGCACCTATTGCAAAAATCCACAACTACCCAAAATGATTGGATAAGCATTATCACCTGCCTTCATCACAAAAAAGTATGTTAGGCTCTATGCTTATCACCTTGACCTTCACAACCTGAGCCACACCCAGACACCTGGCTTTAGAATGGTTGGCCATCCTCATGTGCACATTCGACTTTGCTACCGCCTTGACTCCCGTCTCCTTCATGGCCGCTTTCATCATGACACAAACCTGTGCTCCACCATCTTTATAGGCACGTACCTACATCCTTTTCTCTATGACAACATCTACTAGTGGAAGAAGATTAGTCGAGGCTACCTACCTGTAAGGCCGTGTTTTGCACTGTGTGCACATTCCCCTTAGTTCTTGGCAGCGTGGTGCTAACACTCGTAGACCACTGCCTTCTCAATTTTGGATTTAACGCCAACAACTGACCAAAAGTAATTTTTTATTTTGATTTTGAACATCACTTACCAGGTTCTACTCGGGATAGCCACGTCCTAATTGGAAATCTGCTTGCTTTATGTTGCAATGCCTCCTGCTTTTGCTAGTCTCAGGCTGCTTTCTTTGTCCTTCCTAGCTATGGTTTCACGTTCAGTCTCTGCTTCTCTCTCAACTCTTGCGCTCTTATTGGCTAAAATCTTGACATCTTGCTTATCCACCCCTATGATATTCACCCTTGGGACTTCACCTCCATTTGGCAGAGTTGGCTGCACAAGATTCTCCACTGCTTTCTCTCTTGGACCATTGAATTTCCCTTGACCTTGACCTCTACCAAACAGTGGATAAATGCCTCCTCTCTCTCTTGGCGGTTGAGGACAATCAGGTGCATAATGCCCCTCTTCTCCACAATTGTAGCACCTATTAGTAGCAACCTTGCCTTGCCGCTTCCTCCTCTTGGTTGTGTTCTATCCATCATGCTTAGCCGCCATTCCTGCATCTGCTCAGACAAAAGCACCGTAGGTACCCAATTTTGCGGCACCACGGCTACACCTCAATTTCCATGATTTTCCTCGTGCATAGCCTCCCTTGGACTCTACGGTTGAAGGGGGGCCATCATCTCGTAGCTCAACACACACTGCTCTATCTTCTTCTTTATCTTTTTGCTCTTTGACCATGCGATTGCTACTGCACCATTGTAATTTTTTGGGCTTTCAAAATCGACCTTCTCTCTCACCTTGGGGTGCAAACACGCCATGAATTTGTCTAGCTTAAAGTAATCCCCATTAGCCAATTGCATGTCTGCCGCTAATTCTGCCCAAAACTCTTCAAAATGACCCAAAAACAAATTGAACTCTTCACTTACATCTTGCTTAAGCGCCTTTTGCTTCGCATCCATCTCCACTGAGGATGCCTCCTTGTGAAAGTCGTGAAGAAACCTCGCCTGTAGAGCCGGCCTCGCCTGTCTCAGCTCTCGCCTTCGATAGCTTCACACCAAAGTTTGGCTTTTTCATGCATCACCAAAGGAAATATATGCATCTTGCTTTCATCATACATCATACGCTATGATAGCATATACAGCTAAAGATCCAACATCCACTCATCGGGGCCCTCCTCCCCTGTGAAAATCGGTTCATAGCTTCTAGCCGCCGTGACTTCCAACACATAGCTTTATCAAGTGGGAGCAATTAGCATGGTCCTTTGTGGGGGTACCAGAAGATGGAGATGGAGAATGGGGGAACACACCCGGCACAATAACAAAGGCCTCTCTATAGCTTAGGGTATCCACATCACCCCTATCCTCTCAGAAAACACCTTCAAAAACACACTTTACACTAGCAGACCACGGCCTTCTCTTTTCCCAATGCCTACACGCTCCACAAGTCCACCACATAATGCACATCTACTGCAACAGTCTATCTCTACCCTTACACACACACACACACACACACACACACACACACACACACACACACACACACACACACACACACACACACACACACACACACACACACACACACACACACATCCACTCAATCTCATTCTCTCACATAAAACACCAATGGTCCGAGGGGGCATACACATCCATACTGTCGGCACCACGGGGAAACACAAGGGCGAGAGAAAGAGAAAGTGGGGAAGGGGAAACAACAACAGAATTGGGCAATAGTGGCTTGATTACACTTCAAGAGGCATCTACAAAGGTTGCAATGCCATCATAATGGCCATTTTCAAGAAAAATTACAAAGGGATTTGACAGGCACACTATTCCGCCAAAGAGCTCTACTGTGCAGGCTTCAAACGGCCCAAAAAAAGCCCCCATTTCATTGAAAAAATGGCTTTTATAGTGGGGGTTCTTCAACTTTGGAAATTGCACTTTAATTGGCCCATCTGGCATCCCAATTTGAAAACTTAGGAGGAGGGAGCTGCTTTGCTTGTATCTGCTCTCTTTGGCTTGTGCTTGAGAGAGGGGGTGCACTAGCAATGTCGCTAGTGCCCCTTGGCATTTTTCATTTTTTAAAACTTTTTATTCATTGTTTTTCTCTGACCTTACCTATTTTCCCCTTTTAAATTTACCCCATCTGCCTACCTTGTTCGGTTTGGCTTTGCCATCCTTGGATTCCCTCTTCTTCCATTTGGTCCCCAATACAAACATGATATCTTAAGAAGCATAAAAGACACATGTCCAGATCCTCCACATGTGGCCCTCATGATGTGCTCAAATCCTATTGGATAGGATTTAAAGGGGTCCAATGAGAATTTAGATGCATAAAAATAAATAATCAAGTTCTTTCTCTCAAAGAGGAAAAGGAGGATACATGTCCAAATGATATAATTAAATATTACAAAAGAGAGAGAGAGAGAGAGAGAGAGAGAGAGAGAGAGAGAGAGAGAGAGAGAGAGAGAGAGAGAGAGAGGTGGACCAAGCATGAGAGGGGGTATACTCTCCCACTCTCTCTCTCTCTCTCTCTCTCTATCTCTCTCTCTCTCTGTCTGTCTCATTGTGGGAAGTGCAAAGTGCAACATCTCCATCTCCTTCTCCAAGCTTGTTGAGAAGTGGAAAGCCTACACCAACACTCTTGGTTATGGAATGAAAATCCAACCAAGAGCCATGCTTCAATGCTTAAGCTTTCCATCTTCTTCATCTTCATTACTATGCTATTATGCTATGCTAAGCAAGAAGAGTGATGATAAGTGAGGATGATTCTTCTTCCTCTTCCCTACCCTCATTCCCGGCTAGCTCTCTCCACCTTCAAAGGTGTTTGAGGCCTTGGGATAGTTAATGTTTTTTGCAAAGTTTATGTTATGCTTGTGATTCATGAAGCTTTCCATCTTCATTGCATCACCTAGGTCACAAGGAACACAAAGATTGTATTGTATCAAGTCTCTCTTGATGGGAGAAACTATTGTAATGTTCTCTAATACTCTCTCTCTTGCAAAAGTATTGTTCTTGCCAAGTTAATTAAGCACTATGTTTATGTTGCTACCATCAATTAAGTTCACCCTCTATGTTCTCAAAGTAATCTCACAAAAATTCTCACTCTAATTCTCTTAATTCTGCTATTCTCAAAGTTCATAGGCCATTTTCATTACACAAGAAAATCTCAAAAAGTAACTACAGAAAACCAAAAATCAGCTCAGTTTAAAACAAAATCATTCTAATAGAATTCTAAATGCTATGTACACTGTACACATGTCCCTATGGGCTCATATATGGCTTTTTTGTCCCCCTACTCCTCTTGTAATGCTATTATGAGGGCATATACTCTGAATTTGTCAAAAAAATAATCACAAAAAAAAAAAATTCAGCACAATTCACAAATCATTGCCCTCTAATATTCATATATTAGGTCCGCATTTAGAATGCCTCCCCCCCCCTCCCCCCCTATTTGGAGTCCTCCTTGACGATAGTGTATCGCCAAGGGTATGTGTTGTGTTTGAGCAATCAAAAAATGTGCATATGCAAGCCTTGTAATGTAGCCCTATACTGCATACATAGTCGATGCATGGAAAAGATTTATGATATGCAAGATGAGGGTATAAGAAATTTGCTTATTGGCATTTGCTGACGAGGCTTCCTATTCTAAGCAATGTGATGTTGTTTGAAGCTCCTGTATCGTTTGCTTGATTGAAGGTTGTAGATATGTTCGGAAGGCTTACGTATCTGTTTGATGCTTCTTTGGGATCATTTTAGCCTTGTGGTTGGTTGTCATATTTGGCATTTTAGCCTTGTGAACTCCTGACCTCGTTGTGATTGAGTCAACTTCTTTGGAACCCAAATCTGATTTGCAAAGCTTGCGACTTTGTGTTTTTTTGAGATGTTCTTGCAGGCTTTGACTATTCTCCTTTTGGTGTTGGATCTTGTGATTTTTCATCAAAGATCTTGGTCTTCTTGATCCATACCTGCTTTTGGCCGATCTGGATCTTTGGTATCCAAATTTGTCGCGCTTTTTGGTTCCGACTTGTTGTTCTTTTCTTTTGGCCTTCTTTGGTTGTTACGGAAGCTACTAGTGAGGGTGATGACTTGAGTACTTGGTAGGGGATGTGAAAATGAATCATCACTGTCGCTAGTATCCTCAACAAGATTGCAATCTAGCACTTTCCCTTTGTTGTTTGGCTAGTTATGAAAAGTTACTGTTTGTTTGCTCTTGGATTGTTGTTTCTGGGATAACTTTGGTATCCACTTGATTAGAGCGTTGGTAGCTTGTTGACATGGATGTCTTCTAGTTGGCTGAGTATTTTCTTCACGAATAGGAGCCACATATGAGGATCCTTGTTGCATTTTCATTTCCACCAAGGATTTTGGAATCCATTTTTGGTGCAGTTTATTTTTGTAGCCGATGACGTTGTTCCTGGGTCTTTGATCTGGACAATCATAAAACTGTCCATTTGTTAAAGTTTTGTTTATGTCACCTATTGTGTCATCTAGATTTTTGTTGTCGGCATCTTCTTGAAGCTCCAAGTGTTCTACGGAGTCGTAGAAATCGTCTTCTTCTTCGTCTTTGTTTTCCTGGATCACACTCCTTGCAAAGTAAGGAACTACATCATAGACATTCTCATCACAAAACTTCATTGTTGGATCATCTTGAATAGTGCACACATCCAGAGTAGCCAAGATATGTTCCCATTCAAGTGGATCTAAAGATTCCTTAGGAAAGGGTTCTGGGATGTAATCTGTATCTTCAATTCCCCTTTCTAGGATGCCTTCCTCTCGCTTTAAGATTCCACATTGCGAAGCTCCACATATCCAGAGTTCTTTAGGCTTACCCAACCATGCTGGAAGTTCAGATCCTGCTATAGTAGCATAATCAAACTCCTCCATAGTTGTTCTTGTCTTATCCCTGTAACTATGGTCCTTCAAATTTATCCTTGTTCGTGGTTTCCATATGTCTCAGAAAGATATAATAATATCCCCAATCTTGAACCATTTTTGGTTGTCTCATGAATGGTCCTCCTAGAATGATATCATAGTTGTTCTTCTTGCCAAAGTCAACAATAGCAAAGGTTTGCTCATATTCAATTCCACAAGAAGTAACAACTGCTATTTCTAACAGTCTTATGGGCCTTTCCATGTGTCTGTCTGCAAGATGTAGTTTCATCCTAGTAGCTCTCATTGCTGGTTTTCCCCATTTTTTCTAGACCTTTTTGGTTGCGATGGCAACACCAGCTCCGCTGTCAAGGATTGCCATGGCTTTAACACCTTGGAATTCCACAAGAAGAGTGGTGTTCCCATCTTCTCCCTCATAGTACTTGCCTACCTTGTTTAGTGGCACTGGCCTAGTGTTTAGTTGATGCATTTCCAGCTCTATGATCCCTTCCTCGATTTGAGTCAATGGTTTTTTCACACCAAATTTCTCTAGGCATTTTCCCACAGTAGCTCACATGTTTGGTCGTATTTTGAGCAACTCGGCTAACGTTATTGTACAAGTGGCTGGTGTCTATCAGCCCTTTCAAATCAATGACCTTATTGGGAGAGACTCTCTATGATGGGACTTTAATAACATCTGACTTGACCTTCTACTATCCTGTATAGAATGGTAGTGTTCTCAGCGAATGGGGTTGACTGTCCATAGACTGTGCAGATCCTTTGTGGACCCAATATGATTCCACTTCTAGATTCGTTTGCGATCCAACCTCAAATTCCTCTATTGGTGGAAGAGACACTTTTCTTCCATCACCCATCTAGTTTACTCGTCTGCTTAGCTCACTTGCTTCATTGGCCTCTCTAACTTGTTTCCACAATTTGTCAAGACCATCTATTTCTTTACAATGTCAAGTGTAGCTATGTGAAATCCCTTTAAAGAGTTATCCGTGGTATTCAACACTATCCTTGTCTCTAATGTTGTGTCCTTGAGATTTTGTCGATGCTTGTGACTAGAATATTGCTCTTTTTGTTCTTGGCTTGTAGGGATTACTTGTGTAGGTGGGACAAGAATCACATCCTTAGGTTTTCCAACTTGTGGTTCTAGTAAAGCTTGGGCTGTTTGAATCATTTTCTTGCACATTTCAAGCCTGTCCTTTTCTAGTGCCGCGTATGGATATGTCATCCATCTATGTTCTTGGGTTTGGTTGTTTTTGAGCTGTGTTTCATAGGCTTTTAGGAGGGCATCTAATGGCTCATTAACCTTTTCTACCAACACTGATTCTCCTGAACTGACACTTTTTGGTTTCTCATATATGGATGGTTCTTCTGGAGGTTGAAATATTTGTGTAAGAGAAGGTGAAACCATTTCCTCATGTTGTCTTATCTTTTGTTTAGGTTGGGTAAGCTCCTCAACTAGGGATTTCTGCTCTCATTCCCTATGTGCTTTCATTCTAGCCTTTCTAGCTTTCCAGCTATTTTGTTTGATCTTTGTTTTTTGACTAGGTGCATCGGTCTTTGGCTCACCTATCTCTAGACTCGTGTTAGTTTCTGTTTTCTCTATCTCTGGCTTCACAACTTCTTTTTGAGCGTGCACTCTTGTAACTATCTAAACTGGTATGACGTTTTTATTTTTCGAGTTACTCGGTAGCTGAACAATTCTTGAGACATTCGTTGTGATCTTTTTGACTCTGTTTGGGTTGTTTGGATAGTTGGGGATCAAATGAATGACACCACAGTCAAGACAATAGGCATTTACTTGTGTGATCTCTGCCTGAGAACATTGTTTGACCAAGTGGTTGTCATGGCTTTTGTGACAACTTGGTTGAGGAGCTTCTTCTTGCATTTCATCTTGACTGTAAACAAGCTTTGACCTAGCTAAGCCTCTATTCACAATGAGCTGCAATGTCCTTTCATCCATCTCATACCTTCATTCTTTAGGTTGAAATGCAAGAGGTGGAGGTTGTACCGACCTCACCATTCCATGTGTTTCTCTCATCTTCTGTCGCTTCAAAGGGCCGTACTTGCTTTGGTTGTTATGATACATGGTAGCTGGTACTATCGCTTGTTTATTAGATGCTTCCATCATCTGGGTGTATCTTATGTCTATAGGCATTCTAGCACCTGGTAGTAGAGGTTGTTGTCCTTAGACAGGTTGTGGCCTTGCAACTCCTACTAGACCTGGTGCATTCCCCTAGCGTATCTAAGTGGAGGAGGTGCTATTGGAATAGGTTATACATACCTCTCCTTAGCATATTCCATGCTATAGTAACACTCTTCTCTTGTATGTTTGTCCTTTTTCTCTCAATTTTGCACCACTTAAGCTCCCTTGGATCAACATTTACAAAAGGAGCTAACCTCTTGACCATTTTGTTGTTAAAATTTTCCTGATCGATAGGTGCCACTGGTTTTGCAATGGACTCACTCATTTGTGAATCACTATGCTGAGAGGATGTGTCGTCCTCTTGACTCTTATAGTCATTTTCTTTATATTTCTCACGGTTATCCACCAAATAAAGAGCTTCTTTGATCAATTTGTTTATCATTGAGCTCCTTATCATATGTAGATCCTTCTGAAGACCCACATGTCTCATTCCTTGTGATAGTCGGACATGACGTGTCAGCTGGGGTGGCCTCTACACCACACATAGCCTGAAATCCCCAAGCATCATCGAAGCACCTAAGGTGTGCTATCCTATAATTCTAAGGGGCACCACCTAGCATGTGTGTGGCTAGGACGCAGACATAGATGACCTAGAGTGAGAGGAGTGAGATTCCATCTAGGTAGCCAACATAAAATGATGAGATAGCCATGTACAGATAGAGAGAATGCCTAGTCAACAGTCAGGAGTGTGTGCACGAGAGAGGTATGCAACAAAGGTCCGAATGGAGCATGATTGACTGCGGTGCATTTGATGAAATACAAACAAAGTGATATACAAGGGAAGAATCATCCCATGGATATGGGAAGAACAAAGCTAAGGAGAAGAGAGAATGGACTCAAAGATCATGATATGATTTCACACTTTATTTATGATGATGATACTTATAAAACAGTGATCTTGGCTGATACCGACCTTGCTCCTGACACTGGGGATGCATGATGGAATGCGAGCGCCATATGGTGCATGGCAAACTTTGGACTTAGCAGTGTTAGCACGTTAGCGAGAGGTTAGTTGAGGAAAAAACCAAGACGATGTATCCACCAACGACGTCGATCACTAGCATCGAGAGTGGACCAAGGTAGCATGGTGTCGATGCACTTAATCCTAGTGTGGTCATGCTGCCTTGGGGGGTGATAATGAGTGCCTTATGTGCATGGGGTGGCCATGACTAGTAAGTCAACCATGGTGTGGGTGGAGACTAGTGGTGGTGGTGATGTTGCCAATGCTTGAAGGCCCATGCTTGCAACAAGCATGACATTGTGAGCTCCCTAGCTTGTGAGGTGCATTATGTGCTTAGTGGTGTATGGAATGTAGAGTGCATGGAGCCTGGGTGGTGCCTCCAGTGTGTTATTTCTCTGTTCCCCTTGTGCTTAGTGGATGCCTCTTTATATAGGCCTAAGAGGTGGTCCTTACCAATGGTCCTTGCAATTATTCAATGGTCACTGCAGAGAGTCTAGATGCCTCTCTAGTGAGAGAGCTAGAGAGGGAGTGAAGGTAGAGATAGAGAGAAGGAAGGTAAGAGTGCGGTGGGGAGTTTTTTTACAATTCACTAGCCATTAGCTAGGTTATTAGAGAAGAGAGGATATTGGGGCATTTACAATGGGTGTTGTTGATGGTTCGGGGTGGCTGGTGTGAGGTTAATGCTGCCAGAAACTAGTGTCGTTTTATGCTGCCGCTCCTGGTCCTTTGTTAGGTGATGCCATCGTGTCATATTGGCGCAACTTTTGGTCGCATTTCCTTTATGTTACTCTGCATATGCTAGTGGTGGGTGGAACAATGTGGGTGCGCTAGGGTCGTTCTTGTCGCGGTGGCCTTTTGGTAATGACTTGGTTGGTTGATTTTGTTTTTACATGTGCGTTGTGTGTGCGTGCTTGGGTGTATTTACCTCTGTGATGGTGGGTGTGCATGTCCATTCATGAGTGCTATTGTGTGTGTCTCATAGGCTAGCTATGAGCAAATGTGTGTGTGTGAGAGATGTATGTGGGTGAGTGTGTGTAAACAACGCGAGAGAGAGAGAGAGAGAGAGAGAGAGAGAGAGAGAGAGAGAGAGAGAGAGAGAGAGAGAGAGAGAGAGAGAGAGAGAGAGAGAGAGAGAGAGAGAGGATGGGCTGAGAGAGCGGGTGAGGGAGTGTGTGGGTGTGGTTAAGAGAGAGAGATATATATATTATTTCCATGCTGGGCTATTGCCGACTCAGAAAAGGGGATAGAGGGAGAGCGTGAGTTGGGTTGGCCGAACCAAGCAGGAGAGAAGGAGAGAGAGAGAGAGAGAGAGAGAGAGAGAGAGAGAGAGAGAGAGAGAGAGAGAGAGAGAGAGAGAGAGAGAGAGCTTGTCCTTTGGTGATAATGGAGGAGAGATGGAGAGGGTGGTGCCAAGGTGGGGTGGGGTGGGGGGGGGGGTGGCCCACTCTGGGTGCAAGGTCAAAGGGTAGAGGGGGTGGCGGCAGTAATAGGCAAGAAAAGAAAGAAAAACATTTTTTTGTTTTGTTTATTTTATGCTCCCCGAATGGGGTTGATTCCCGCAGCCTTGGCTCCAAAGGCTGGCCATGATCAGCAGCCTCCGGGTGAGCTAGAGTGTGGTGCGGCTAAATGCATGTCATTAGCCCTCCCCCTAAAGGTTGCGGCATTTATGCCTCTAACTCATTGTTTGGTCGTTGTCATCGGAGGTGGAGGTTGATGGTGTATTCTCATTTGGAATGTCGATAGGTGGAGCTTGATCAAATCGTAGAAAAAAGGGTTTAAGCTGCCATCCATTGACTCTGGTCTTATGAAGCTTACCATCTGCTTCCATGAGTTGGTAACTTCCATTGGCATATTTCTTCCTGGTGATGAAAGGGACTTCCCATCGAAGCACGAACTTCTTATCCTTGCGTGTGTTGAAGCGATTGTCATAGCGGAGCACTAACATGCCCTTCTTGAAATCTTTGTGCCAAAGATGTTGATTGAAACTAAGCCGTCTGTGTGCTGCCTGGTCCACATAATGATTGATTGCTTCTTCTCTGTCCAGTTGTAGTTGTTCCAAGTCAAGGATGTGATCTTTCACATGCATGTTGGGTTGTTGAAACTGACTTGCCATTATTTTGAGACTTGCTAGTTGCACCTCAATAGGTAAGATTACCTCCTTACCAAATACCGGGTGAACCTCAAAGATGTTTGGAGTGAGGTTCAGTAGGCCCATAAGGCTGGGAGTAGATCCTTAAACCAATCCCCAGGATGATTGTTAACTTGCTTGGTGATGATTTTACAAATCATTCCATTTAATTTTTCAACCAGGCCATTACATTGAGGGTAATATGGTGTGGACTGCCTCCTTGTAATGCCTAGTTTTTGCATTAACTCCCCTAACAAGTCTGCCCTGAAACCTGGCCCCCTATCAGGGATGATTTCTGATGGTGTGCCAAACTTGCAACAGATGTTCTCATAGACAAACTTAGCTACCTCTACAGCTGTGATCCTAGTTGTGGCTGTAGCTCCACCCATCTAGTCATATAGTCGACTCCCATGATGATGTAGAGCTTCCTTGAGTTGGTCCCTAGGCACTGGTCCTATGGCATCTATACCCCATTTTTCAAATGGCCCATATGAAAGGATACGTGTCTGTGGTTCACGCATGAGTGACCTGGTGTCGGTCCGTTGACACAACTTACATGTCTTACACCAGTGGTGTACATCACGGTTGACGCTAGGCCATACAAAACCAGCTTGCAAGATTTTTTGGTTTGTTATATCTAGGGCAAAGTGACCGCTAAAAACATCATCATGACAATTGGTAATTATCCCAGCAATTTCATTAGAGAGAGGGACCTTCCTGAGTACTTGGTCCTTGCCCTTACAATACAGACCGTCATTGATAAGTCGATACCTTGTGGCCTTCCTAGTGAGCCATTGCTTTTGCCCTTTTGTCAGATCTGGTGGACATTCCCCTGTTTCCAAGAAATGCATTATGTCATGTAAGGCATCAGTACCTTGAAATAGAGGGAGCTTTAGCTTTATAGCCCCAACTATCATTTCCTGCAGTCTTTCTCTTGCTAAGGCGTTGGTATCATGGTTTTGAGACCTTGCAATGTGGTGTAGTTGAACTGCTTCAAACTTACCCAACAAAGTCTTTACACAGCTTCAGTGAATCCTCAAGCTAGGATTCTTACATGTCCATGCTCCATTTACTTGTCTTACCAAAAATAGAGCATCCCCAAATACATTAAGGAGATTTACCCCTTGTGAGATGCACCATTGTAACCCCTTTGTTAGTGCTGCATACTCAGCTTCATTGTTAGAATGTGATTCTAACAAATTGCCAAGCGAAAATACCTTGATACCTTTGTCATCAAAGACCACTATGCCTACACCTGCTTTGTCGGATGCTAGCTTGTAGGCCCCATCAAAGTAGAGAGAGTGTGCTCTTTCCATCATTGGCGGCTCTGGAAGTGGTTGAATTCCCTCCCCTCTAGATTGCTTTACCTTTTTCTCAAAGTGTTGGTAGGTGTTAGAAGCTGGACACACCCCACGGCATCTAACTACTCGGAAGATTATTATTTTTGTAATTATTCATTCATTGAGAAAACCTGATTTTTCACCTTGTAAATATTGGGACTTATAGAAGTTTCCAGATTGTATCCTAGTTTTGATAGTTAGATTGAGTAGATGGTTGATTTTGGAACTTTAGGGTTTGAGAATTGTTATACCACTTTTTGACCTTAATGAAAGACCTTTTGTCATTTTTAACAACAAGTTTTGAAGTCTGAGAGTGAGCGTACTATGTACGAGAGAGAGTGTGAGCTTCATCTTGACACTATGTGTGCTCTGGTGGTCGGAATCAAGTGTGGAGAAGTGCAGCGTGTTGCCCCCGACAAGAGCTACGCGCCGATACCTACATTGCGCGCGTGCGGTCCGGTTTTGCGAGCTCCTTCTACGAGCTTCATCTGGTGTTCGGGTGAGCATAGGTTGTCTGATTTTGCATTGCAGCATATCCATGCATTCACATCGAGTAGAACTACACATTAGGCACTTTAGATTTTGAAAATGAAGACTTGCAGATTTCGGCCAGACATCCTACGTGATTTTGCACCGGGTGTTTTGGGTTGGGATTTTGGTTCATAGGCTTTAGGGAGAGCGTCCTATTGGTGTTAGTAGGGTCTCCTTCAAGTTCTATGGTGTTTTGGGATTTTTTGATGGGTGTTCTTGATGGGTGTTCGGCTCTAGAAAGCGTTGTAGGAAGTTTCCTCTTATGCACTCTTGAAAGCTGTGACTTAAACAATCGGTAGAGACCTCTGTAGGAATTAGTTAGGAGTCGGTCGAGTGTAGGTTGACACCTTATGCTTGCTTCCACGCACCTGCGGGTCGAGATTTGTCCTTAGCTGACATTATATGTTAGGTGAGTTCTCGCTGTCCTGACGTCCGTTGCGGTGTATCCGTCCAACATTGGCGCCGTTGCCGGGGATGAAAACCTTAGGTAGGTGACCGAGACTAATCCTTGAGGATTGGGATTTTTGGCTTGCCAAGATTTTAGTTTTACATTTAGACAGGATCAGAGGGTGGAGGACTCTCTAGGTCTTAGAGGGAGTCTAGGAAGCGTGTGTCTGGCTTAGATCCTTCGACTTAGGTAGATTAGGTAGACCAAGATAGTTTTAGGTAGTAGTCAAGTTCTTGAGTAGGAATTGGAGTGGTAGAAGCGGTGAGAGGAGAGCTTGAGAGTCCGGAGAGGCCAAAAAGCAACCAAAACACCATTATCACCATTTCACATGATAAGTAGCAGTAGAGTAAGTAGGACATCATGATTCAGGATCTAGAGCATTTCATGCATGTATACTTGCTTGGTAAAGTCATCACAAGTTTGTAAAAGACGCAAAAATACGCAAAAGTGTGTTTGAAAGCCTAATTGAAGTCCAAAAGTTACTGTGAGTGTTTTTGATAGATCTACAGAGCATCAGGAGCATTCTTGTCAGAAAAAAAATTAATTTCAAGCCAGGAGACATCCTACGCGTAGGATGTCTACAGGCTAATTTGGTGGGAATTTTGGGAGTTTGAACTGACCAGTGTGTTCAGAAGGAGGGGTTTACCCTAATTTCAACTGGAAAGTGGAAATTTGACCATATCTTGACAGGATAAGGCCAGATAGACTGAAACTGCCAAACATCCTATCCAAATTGTGCCAAAACATTATTTTGAGACCAAAACCATAAGATGGCTACATGAACATGTCTTGCATGATATATTGAGCGACTGAAAGGGGTTTCACCTCATTTGGGTGAGAAAATTGGGTTCAAAGCAGACTTTAGCACTTTTGATTGAAAAAGGCAAGAACAGCTAAAATTGGGAACTTTTGAAATCCAAACCAAAATCTAAGCATACCACTGGGTGACTGACATCAAGGGGAAGCTGTGGGACAAGTCTGGGGTCAAACAGGCCAAAAAGACATCCTACGCGTAGGATGTCTTCTGTGTGATTTTGGACTCCAAACCAAATTTTGAGTATACCAAAGTGATCAAAAACTCAAGGGGAGCTTGTGCTTTGAGTTTGAAGCCATTCTGATGAAAAAGACATCCTACGCGTAGGATGTCTAAAGCAGGAAATTGAAGCCAGACATTGACAGTGGGCATATCAAGGTTTTGTATAGCCTAAGGCAAGCCTCCTAGTCGATTTTGGTCCAAATTGGAGTTGATTAGACTGATCAAGATCAGCAACAGGCTGTCGGAACAAATTTCTGACTCATTGACCAGCTAATAGGTGTCCAAATTAAAAAGTAAAAACAAATGTGCACTCAGCACATCAGGGGGAAACCATAGTGCAAAAAATCCAGGAAAAACAAAGCAGGAGACATCCTACGCGTAGGATGTCTATTAGGTCTTACTGAAGAGAAAATTTGACTGGGCTTAGACAGTGAGATACCACTTGGCTTAAGGGTTCCAGAACTTCTTTTAGAAGTGAATTTGGACCTTGTTTGTCCATTTGACGGATCAAAGACTGAATTCAGACTTTTTCGCATAAATTGACCAACATCCGAGGGAAGTACAGTTCAGATTAGCAGACCTAATCCAGAACATCAGCATTGTATAAAATACAGTAGTGGTTGAGATTAACTCTCCAGTTATACCAATCATTACTAAAATAGACTCTAGCAGATAAATGCTTTGACTCGATTGCCAAAATTAAAACGCTTGTGTACAGGTATATTCAACAACAAAGCAAGAAGCTGTGTAGAAACTGACCCTTTGCCAGGTGAGTGGTTGGATTTGTGATAAATTGCATTGATAAGTTTGATGAATTTAAGATCAGGAAGATACATTGTTAGAGACCAGAAGGTGGCAGGTGACCAAGGTAGCTTAGTGTCCACCGAGGAGCGTGTAACTCAGGCAAGGCTAGATCTGTTAGCACCAATTATTGAGGAAGGTAGTGATACTGACACTTCATCAGACAAATCTTTCTTCATGATGGGTAGTCAACAGCCAGAAGGTTTCACCTATGAGGACCAATGCCTTGAATCCTTTGAATGATTCCAGGCTCACTGTGATCTTCTTAGAGGGAACAAACTCGAGGGGAGCCCTAGTCTATTCTGACTATCGAGGACGCAAGTGCATTTGTATCGAAGAGAGGCCAACTCAAAGATTGGAGATAATCCGAGTCTATGGTGATGGAGATAGATTCCGAGACAAAAAGGGTAACCATTATCTGATAGTTAGTAACCCTGAAGATTACAACAGATATGGAGATAACGTGGCGAAAGGGAAAATGGTTTCAGAAGCTAAAGAACCGCAACCAAACATTGATCGACCCGGAGCTATTTTTTTGTATGATAAGAAAACAACCAGGGTTCAATCTTATAACGAGAACGTGGGAATCTACAAGCATGAGAGTGAGGGTATAGTCTCTTACTTTCGCAGCAAAGAACCATACGTAAACGAATTAAGCAAAGACAAGGTTCTTTACTTATTCTCTTATGAAACTACTAGGGGGAAGGGTATAGTTTTTATTGATAGATACGAGCGAGAATACCAACGTATTCTCCCAGAGGAGGTAGAAAGGGCAACAGGTCCAGGAGCATCAGCATATGCCCCTGAAGAAGTGCCAAGAGCCACCTACACCCCAAGCAAGTCAACGAATCCTTTTTCAGAAGATTATGATGCTACCTCACATTCCACCCGACCGCAAGCATTCAACAACCAAGGCCAACCGGCAAACCAGCCATCATTGCAGGCATGGATTCGACAGAGTGCAACATTGGAACAAGACTGAAACCGAAATGGTTATCAAGCCGCACGAGGGCTAAGGGATTTGCAAGAACCACCACTCTATTCAAGGTATCAAGGAGAAAGTAAGCCAAAGACTCAAGGGTCAACAGAGCCTGGAGGACCAACCATAGAACGAGTTTGAAGAGATGAACCACCTCCAGCGAGAACCGTTAGAAATTATGGCTTAGGAGCACCACTGGGAGAGGAACTAGCCTATTACAGAAGACCTGAGGAGGTATATCGATTAGGACGTGGAGATCCAATGATGAGGTTTGTGGACCATCGGAGAATAAGACCTTCTCAAGTGCAAAAATGGGTAAACAAGAAATACACAGGAAGCAGAGACCCAAGATATCATGTAGTGGCCTTTGTGCGTGTAATTAGAGCCGAAGAGGTGTTAGACTTCCCTATCCAATTTGCAGGGTTTAGACTAACCCTAGAGGATGATGCTGCCACTTGGTTTGACTCTGTAGAGCGTGGAGACTTTGAGTCTATGGAGGAAGTGTTTAACGAGTTTATCGAGGAATTCTCCCAAAGGGGGATAGCTCATAATACCGTCTCACAGATCCATAAATTCAAACAGAAAGATGGATAATCTGTACGAAAGGCAGCCTTAAGACCAAAAAGATATGTTAAGTTCTGTCCTGTTGAAGAACTACCGACTCAGTCCAGACTCATGCTGATATTCATCCAGGGACTAAGGAATGCAGATTTCCAGAAAGACTTACATATGAAGAGGAGCACGATGTTGAATGAGTTGACCAAGGAGGCTCTTTACCTTGTGGACAATTGTGCGGTCTACAAAGAGGGGGAGTTCAAGGACCTTCACAACGATTCATCTTCACAACAAAGTGGAAACAAGTCTTCTAAGACAGCACCGAAGGAGAAGTAGCCGTAAACTAGGAGCAGCTTGTAGATGAAGTGCTAAAAAAGATTAACTTGTACGCCAAACCCCAGGCTAAACAGCCCAAGTGGTGTGCTATTGAACAAAAATGGACAAACCATGTGACTGAGGAATGTTATTATAACAAGGGGTATGTGAGAGAGAGACCTTACGCTCCCCAAGCTCCGGTAGCTTCTCCTCAAGTTCCACCGATGCCTAGATATCAAGTAGGCAACCTACCAGGACTTGTAGGTGTAGAAAGACCACAACCGGTGTTGGGGGCAACAACCACCCCTACCAGGACTACGACCAATTGGTTTAAGATACACACCAACCGTAACTGAATTAGAGGATAAGGCTTTAGTGCCTATGCATGCATATTATGAAGATCCCAATGGATATGTGGCAAACCCTGTCTATTATCCACCGGAAAAGTCCTTGACACCAGAACCATGGAGCATGATAGGAAATACATGACCACCAACTGCTGCACAGGCACCAGGAGAAGGAAGATATAGCTTAGATGAACGAACATTGTTGTTCATAGCCAATGGAGGCATGGGCAGACAGAGACATGCATACCAACAAAGAGGAGCTCAAGGAGCACCTCAACAACCCAAGGGACCCTGCTACAAGTGTGGTGGAGACCATTGGCCGAGATACTGTCCTCATGATGAAATCATTAGAGTCAATGCGTATTGCCTAGAATGTGGAATTACTCATTTGATTCCTGATTGCCCTAAAAACCCGAGCAAAGGAGCAAAAACCACCTTGAACATGCTAGAAACAGTACCTTCCAGTGGAGGATCGGAAAATGAAACAATCATACCCATCCAGGCGGTAACACGAGCCCAAGCTCAAAGAAGGACGAACGAATCCATAGTTGAAGAACCAAAAACCGATGACCAAAGTTTAGAAACGAGAAATCAGAGAAGCACTTGGAAAGCTAGAAAGGCGCGTAGGAAAGCCAGGAAGGAACGAGATCAAACATCTCTATCCAAAGAGTTAAAACATACAAAGGATAGATTAGAGCGGTTAGAGGATCTAGCTAGCTTAAGCTCACACACCACAACAACCATAGCACCCAAGGAAATAACAGAGCCCAAAAATGCAGGATCAGGAGGATCTGTACTGGCAGACAAGGTAAATGAGCTGTTGGATGCATTGCTAAAAGCTTATGAAGCTAAACTAAAAAAGAACCAAACCCAGGAGCAAAGGTGGATGACTGATCCATATGCAGAAATAAAAAAACAAAGGTTAGAAATGTGTAAAAAGATGATCGAAACAGCTCAATCATTGATGGAAGACCCGTTGGGTAAACCAACAAATTGGCATGAGGCACCAGCTCCAACCCCTATCCAACCAACTTTAGAGAAACATGTGGAAACAAAGGAAAGACTCACTAATGCTTGTGAGTCCAGAGGAGAGCCTATCATAGTGCCAAATACCACATATGAGGCAAGTGACGGGTTCCAGCCTAAAACATTGGCAGAAATGGGTAAGGACTGTAACGGTCTAGACGATCGGTGGAAGCAAGTCCGTGAGGCCAATGAGGCTAATGGATGAGTAACCACATGGATAGCACGAGAAAAGAAAATAATGTAACCTTACCTCCTATTGAAGAATTTGAGGCAAGGTCACAAATGAACTTTGAGATACATTCACAAGGGGGAGACCAATGATCGATTAGTTCGGGGCACAACCAACCAGACTCGCTGAAAACTTTACCCTCTTACCTAGGAGAGTATGAAGCTAAGTCGGAAGTGAGAGAAATCCCATCTCAAAGACTTTCTTCTAACAAGGTGATGGATTTGCAAGGATTGATTGAGTTGTTATCCACTCCGGTGGCCTGCACAATCACATTAGAAAAACTCATAAGGTTATGGCCAAACATGTGGACCACAGTAGGTAAATGCCTAGAAAAATTTGGAGTAAAAGACCCCACCTTGAAGCTACAGGAAGGGATTAGAGAATTGGACAGGCCTCAACTAAACACAGGCTAGTACCATTGAACAAGGTTGGAGAGTACTGCGAGGGAGAAGATGGAAACACCACACTACTAGTAGAATTCCAAAGAGTAGTTTCCAAAGCTATTCTTGACAGTGGAGCGGGAGTTGCTATCGCCACCAATGAAATATGGAAAAATGGGAAAAACCAACTTTGAGGGCTACCAGAATGAAATTGCAATTGGCAGATGGGTTCATAGAGAAGCCTATAGGACTCTTAGAAAAAGTGATTGTCACTTCGTGAGGAATCAAGTATGAGCATACATTTGCAATAGTCGATTTCGACAAAAAGAACAATTATGAGATCATCTTGGGACGACCATTCATGCGACAATTGAAGATGGTCCAAGATTGGGGTTATGACCACATATACCTCAGACATGGCGAGACAACAACTAAAATACACAGGTCAAATGACCATAGTTACAAAGATGTGAACCAAACACTTGTGGACGAGTTTGATTCAGCTACAGTAGTAGGATCAGAACTCCCGGCATGGTTATGGCAACAAAAAGAGCTATGGATGTGCGGAGCTTCACATTGTGGAAGCCTAAGAAGAGAGGAATGCATCTTAGAAAGAGCTATAGAAGACAAGGAGTATATTCCGGAACCTTTCCTTGAAGATGCCTTGGAACCTCTAGAATGGGAACACATACTAGCAACATTGGATTTCTGTACCATTACAGATAGTCCAACAACAAAATTTTGCGATAAGGATGGATATGATGTGCTACCCTATTACATGGTAAGCATTATACCAAGAGAAGAAGAGACGGTAGAACCACCAGAACAGGAAGAGTTTTACAACTCCTCTGAACATCTGGAAGTAGAGGATGATGTAGATAATGAGTATTCAGACACCTCAAGTGAGCGTGGAAATGAAACCGAGAATATCAAGTTTTATGATTTTGCTAATCATCACCCTAGATGCCAGGAACGCTATAGGAGGAAACGAGCATGAAACAAAGCGAGAGAGAACCTGATGCCCAGGATAAAAGGTGAAACTCACTATTTGATGCTTGTAAAAGCAGAGGATTGTGTAAAAGATCACATATCAAGAAGATTCTCAAAAGATCGAAAAGAAAGAACGCGAGAGGAAATAAAACAGGTACAAAAATCTAAAACAGAAACAAAATCACAAAAATCTCAAAAATAACAAAAAGAAACAACAAAAGACCAAGAGTGGACCATACTGAAGCGTAAACAGAAATACCAAGAACTGAAACGGTTTTTACGTGAGATATGGACTATAGAAGAAGATAGTGAGGGTAAAGGGGAGTCAGAAAAGGAAAACATGAATGTACCGTCACACTATCGAAAATTTACTATCCAGGATAGGAAAATCATCATGACACCACCAGTCAGGGAAAGAACTAACCAAGAATCTTACGATGGACTAGAAAATGCAAAAAGGATAGACCTTGCAGAACCAGGTGAAAAGCCTTATCCGGTCTATATAGCCAACGATTTAGAGCCTGAAGAAGAAGAACGGCTAACACAACTTCTCAAGAAGTATAAAGATGTGTTTGCATGGTCGTATAAGTACCTCAAGGGAGTTGATCCATCGATATGCCAACATACAATTCCTTTGAAATCGGATGCACAACCTAGCAAACAACGTCCTTATACATATAATGACACATTTGCTAAACGAATCAAAGAGGAGATTGATAAGCTGATGGAAGCTGAATTCATCTATGAAATCGAACATACAGATTGGGTGTCACCCATTGTGGTAGTTCCCAAAAAGAATGGAAAACTGCGAGAGTGTGTAAACCTCAAAAAAGGTAAATGCAGCCACCATAAGGGATAATTATTCCTTGCCAATCACAGAACATGTACTTGAGCAAGTGGCCGGGAAACAAGCTTATTCCTTTCTGGATGGGTTTTCAGGATACAACCAACTGGCAATAGCAAGGGAGGATCAACACAAAACAACATTTGCCGCAGAATGGGGGATTTATGCGTATCGAGTTATGCCATTTGGCTTAACTAATGCCCCAGCCACTTTCCAAAGGTTAATGACTCACGCATTCAAGGAATACCTAAGAATATTCTTAGAAATTTACATGGATGATCTTTGTGTACACTCTCTTCTACGAGAGGAACATATCGACCATTTGCAAAATGTCTTTGAAAAATGCAGAACATATCGAATCTGTCTTAACCCGGAAAAGTGTGTATTCATGGTTAAGCAAGGCCGCATCTTAGGACACATTGTCTCAAGAAATGGCATAACAACTGACCTAGACAAAGTCAAAGTCATTGTCAACCTACCCAGGCCTACTAAAGCGAAACAAGTGCAATCCTTCATGGGACACTGCGGATATTATCGAAGACTCATATACATGTATGCGGTTATCGCACAACCTCTGTATCGTTTGCTAGTCAATTTCGATTGGACCGAGGAGTGTGAAACTTCATTCCAAAAGCTGAAGGAAAACCTTATATCAACACCTATACTGAAGGCACTAGATTGGGAAAAGATATTCCATGTACACATTGATGCTTCTGCATATGCCATTGGAAGTATTCTGGCTCAACCAGGAGACGGAACAATGGATTTTCCAGTTTGTTATGCAAGCCGACAGTTAAACAGTGCGGAAAAGAACTACACAATCACCGAACGAGAAGGGTTAGGAATGATTTATGCTGTAAAGAAATTTCGGCATTATTTTCTCGCAAACAAATTTGTGTTCTTCACAGATCATCAATCTCTTTTGTATCTGGTAAATAAACCATGCAATACAGGGAGAATTGTATGTTGATTTATTATATTGCTAGAGTTTGACTTCACAGTGGTGGTCAAAAAGGGTAAAATCCATCTACGAGTAGATCATCTTTCAAGGATACACAACGGGGAAGCTCCTGAAGGAGTAGATGATGACATACCAGATGCTTATCTTTTCAATATTGAAATGGTACCCAAATGGTCTCAGGAAATTGTTAGCATTCTTTCCTTTGGAAGTGAGTTTGATAATACGGAATACAGATCCAAACAACAAACAATTCGACAAACAAAAAACTTCCAGTTGATAGCAGGGCGGCTGTATCATCTTGGATCGGACCAAATCCTATGATTATGTATAAATCCGGAAGAATTCAAGTGCTACCTTGAAGAAGCACATATTCAGGATTGTGCATTTCATTGTTCAACAGTGAAAACACACCAGAGACTGAAACAATTAGGGGTTTATTGGCCAACTATGTATGCGGACACACATTCTTATGTTACCAATTGTACTATATGTAGTGCCAAACGACCAGTGGATCACGCAACTTTGTTTCAGGTAAACATTGCACCTGCAAGGAGTCAATATATCATTGACTTCTTAACCACTAGGACGTTCCTTGAGAACATCACAAGAGCACGGAAAAAAGCTATAGAGTTGGAAGCTCGTGACTTTCAGTTAATTGAGAACCAACTCTATAAGCGAGGAAAGGACAATCAACTTAGAATCTGTGCAAGTGAAAGTGAATACCTGCTGATTCTAGAACATGCACATAGCGGAATAAGTGGAGGCCATTTTTGGGACGATAAGACGACAAAAATTGTCTTAACCGCAGGAATTTGGTGGCCTACATTGCACATGGATGCTGAAGAGTTTGTCAAGTGTTGTGACGCATGTCAACGCACCAAGGTGCCAATAAAAAGAGATGAGATGCCATTACGGCCAATGATGGGAGCAAGAGCATTTGCAAAATGGGGCATTGATTTTGTGGGACCTATCTCACCCCGTGCATATCGTACCCATACCCAATATATCATTGTGGCTACGGACTATCTCACAAAATGGGTCGAAGCCAAGGCAACACAAAAAGCTAATGCACGCACCACTGTACAATTTTTGTATGAGAATGTTTTTGTACGATACGGGTTTAGGGTTGAAATTGTCAGTGATCGTGGGACACATTTTCTCAATAAAGTCATTGAATATCTGCTAGAGGAATTCATGGTCATACATAGGAAATCTGCCCCATACCATCCACAGGCCAATGGACAAGCTGAGGCCACAAATAAAACACTATGCACGGTTCTCACTAAAATAGTGTCAGAATCAAGAACAGATTGGCACACTCAACACTATGGGCATTCAGGGTAGCTTACAAAACATCAATAGGAACAACACCGTACAATATGGTGTTTGGTCTAAATGCTATACTACCCAAAGAGTTTTTAATTCCAACTCTACAAGTAGTAAAACGCTTAGAATGGACATGGCATGAGCTCTCTTCAAGAATAGATAATCTTGAAAAGCTAGATGAACTCCGCTTATGAGCTGTAGCTTCAATCTATGCCAAAAAGAGAAGACAAAAAGAAAATTTTGACAAACATGTGCGCACTAAAGAGTTCAAAATAGGTGATTACGTACTTGTTTAAAGCAACATGCCAAGAAAATTAAAAAGCGAGGGATGGGCCCCTTTGTGATTATTGATCTATCACAAAGTGGAGTTGTCAAGCTTGCTACATTAGCACGTGAAGAAATGCCGAAGTGGATTAGTGGATGTCGACTGAAGAAATATCATCTACCACTCACACAGGAGATGCTCCAACAAATTCATCAAGGAAAACAAAGAATGAAGGAAAAACAAAGAGTACGAGAGGAAGCTCAAGCAGAAGCACAAGAACGCATAGCAAAAACAAGACTTCTACGACAACAACAACAAAGTGGAGCACCATTGCGAATCAATGCCATTCGACTGACGAAGTTGGATGAAGACACAGTGGAGCCAATAATTGCGGTCAAAGTGGGCAACAATCAAGTTGAATCGACGGCATTGATTGATTCTGAAGCTCAAGCAAATTTGATCTCTTACGGATTATACCAACAACTCAAATTCACAGGTCAAATTCATCATACTCCTCAAGTGCTGGAAAGTAGCACATCACACCCGTTGAAAACATTGGGATGGACTATATTGCATGTACAGATACATCAATATATTTACCCACACAAATTCTATGTGGTGGAGGATGAAAGCACACAACACCCAATGATGTTGGGACAACCTTGGCAAAAAGAGTACAATGTGCAGATAGATTGGAATGCAAAGGCATTCTAAATTCAGCATGCACATGAACAACAGGCGATAGCCTTTGCTCAGCAATACCAGAATAATCAGCTGCAAGCCATGCAATCAATGAAAAAAAGCCAAAAGCAAAAATGCCATCAAAGAACAACATGATACCCAAGACCAACAATCAGGTAAAAGCCAACCATGCTAATTACGGACATACGAAGTCACCGCCCATAATGCAAAGATCTAGGTTACCAAAACAAGGGGAACAAGTATGGGTACGGAAGGATAAAATTGACATGGCGGACAAACAACAATGCAACAAAAGAATTCCAATGAAGCAGATGGTTCAACCAAAAACCAAGGGCATAAAACAAATATGGATCCCAAAGAAAATGCTTAGCCATAACCCAAATGTCACTCGCATTTGGATACCAAAACAAAAGCAAAAGGAACTCCCTTCAGTTCAAGCAACAACAGAAGATAGACAGCTGTATTTGAAAAAGGAAAACTGACTTATGTGGATGCCAATCAACAACAAACTAGTGGCAAACAAGGAAGTGCCAAAACATCTACAAAAACCGGCAGAAACAAAATACCAATGGAAAACAAAGACAATACGGCCCATAGCCATTTCGGCCCAGCCAATTCTCTCCTTAGAAACAACTACGGTTATATCAACAGTATCGGCAAAGCAATTACCTTTTGCACAAAAGACAATTAAACAAAGAGCAATAGAGCTACAGCTGTTACTTGCAAAGAAAACAGGAAACCTCGACGGCGAATGCCAATAAGCATCTTGCTTATTCCCTTCTCTTGCACAGTATTAATTTTTCCATGCATTGACCGAGTATGCATAAAATAGGGCCACATTAATTGGCCAGGCATTAGCACAACTTTTTCAACCTATGCACGGCACATACTCCGAGGCGATACCTTGTCGTCCGAGAGGACTCTGGCTAGGAGGGGGGGAGGCATTTTCAAAGGCGGAACCAATAACATAAAGAGCAAAAAAGGGCATGATTTTTGACTATTTTAAGGGTTGTTGTTTGATTGCAAAATTTTCTAGAGTAACCCAAGCACATATGCCCTTATACAACATGTATCTATAGGTATATGGGGCCAGACGCCAAATCAAGCCCCTAGGTGTGTGTATATAAGTAGAAATAGCCATTTTTCGGGCAAAATATTGGTAAAACGGAGAAATCCGGCCATAAAAATTACATGTGAGTGTATATAATGTTTTGCGGTGATGTTGTGATTTATTATGATTTTTGGGGATTTTCTTGGTTTGATTTGCTATTTTCTTTTTAATATTGCTAATTTTCGGCAGAAAAACTTCAAAAATACAAAAAGCAGGTGAAAAACGGTCGTAATGAAAAAAAAAATATATGGGGATGATCAGTGACTATAGGACAACCTATGGTACAGTGGGGGTGCAATTATGAGACTGCAGCGAAAAGTGTGTTTTGGCCAGGTTTTGACCGAAATGCCAATTTCTGGTAAACAGAGCAAATGGAGTCCAAATCAAGAAATTTTTGAGCCTAAACCGCATCTCACAAGAAGATAGGAGCACATGTCAAAATTCATGAAAAGTGGTTTGGGGACCTCCATTATAAGAAATTTTCACCTCATTTTTAGCTCATTCTCACTATTGACTTTGTGGAGAGAGCTTCTGCCACCTAGAGCGGACCGACCTTCTAGCAGCTTCTACGACGCGCACGACTACCCGACGAGCTCCAAACATGAGAGGTAGGCTCACCACCTTGAGCTTCTCGCGCATGTTTGTCATTATGTCGCGAAAACTAGCGTAGGGGTCACACACAAAGCGGGCGATAGAGACCTACAAGTAGAGATGACGGCCTAATGGCTAACCCGAAAGCAACAAGACTTCATCGGAAGCTTACCCTAGCCTAGGAGACCAGTTATGGATGTCCAAAGGCAGTAGAAAACCATCGGGAAAAACCCTAATTCCTAGAAACCCGCAAGAGGCCACCAAATGGGAAATTGGCGAAACGACGACCAAATGCTACCAAAATTCATGGGTAGGAGCATCTCGACATGCTCGACAAGTCTATGTGACCCGCATGACCAAAAAATGACCCAAGGTGGCACTAAACTTTAGAAACGGCATCAGACACACAAAGCGTCAAATTGCTCTTGCGGCCAAACCGCAAGCCTGTTTGCCACCAAACTTCACGAGCGGCTTTCCTAGACCATCAACAACCAAGTCCTAGGGTGGTAGACCACCACAAATAATCGAAGGTATGTAAACGCAACCACGGGTGCTTCTAGAGCGACAAATTGTCAAATGAAGCTCCGGTAAAGCCAAAGTCGACAAAAACCATACGGCAAGGATCCCCAAGGCATCGGGAAGCTATGGAGACCAACATCAAGAAATTTCATCGCCTAAAAGCACTCCAAAAGTTAGAAAACGGCTCGGAGGCTCTGAAGTCGACACAGGGAGTTATTCTCTATCCATTTGACTTTTTTGTTGAAATTAGGCTCAAAAGGGACTCAGGGGGACCAAGGGCAGGCACTAGGAGCACCACACATGAAAAAATCATCAGGAGACATCCTACGCGTAGGATGTCTCAAGGGCACTTTTGGGCACAGACTCCAACATTTTTCATCATACACATTTTCTGAATGACATTTATAAGCTATCCACCAAGTCTCATCACATTTGGACCAAAATTGACCTCATATGCATGAAAAAACGTAAAGTTAGGGCATATAGGCAATAATGGGCCATAGACCTACCAAATCTTGTCCAAATCACATGAAACTTGCACAACACATTCACCAACACATAAACAACCAATCTGTGTGGTCAGAAGCAAAAAATGGTGAAGTAGACATCCTACGCGTAGGATGTCTATTTGACTTTTTTGACCTGCAAAGGATGTTTGATCATTCCAGATCCAATCACCTCATCATCAGGAGCTCATATATCAAGTTTGAAGCCATTCTAATCATTTTTGACCCCCAACACCTTCAAGATACACTTTTGCAGCCCAAAAACACCACACATGCTCATACAAGCATCAATCCTTGTCCAAATCCAAATCCAAGAGCATGGCCATGTTCCATAGGCCAAGGACTACCCACATAACAAGTTTCTTGTCATTTTGATGAAAAAGACATCCTACGCGTAGGATGTCTCCAGCATAATTTAGGCCTTTTGTGCAAAGAGTGACATCATGGGAGCCAATACCATGATGCAATGAGCCCATATACCAATTTTCAACCCATTTGGACATCAATTGCTACCTATGATGGACGTTCTACCCAATTTGTGACCTAAAGCCTGAATCAGCCCAAAAAATCCACTTTTTGATATCCAAATCCAAATCCAAGCATATAGCCATGTTCCATGAGCCATACACTACCAGCATGTCAAGTATGAACCAATTCTGATGAAAAAGACATCCTACGCGTCCTACGCGTAGGATGTTTAAATGAAAATTTTTGGCCAGATTTGCACTATGAGCACATGTACAGCTTCACAAGTTCCTTTTAAGCTTTATTTTCAATTTTCAAGTCATTTGGATAGTTAAAACTCAGTTTCGCAGCTAATATGGAAAAAATGCTAACTTCGGACTACTGAGTGCAACAGGATCTATGGCAGCCGCCGTGAAGTCACCGGCAAAGAAGAAAAGAATGACCATCAAGGATTACCTGGAAGAAGTGGAACCCTTCGTCATCCCAGAAGAAACACTAAAGCCTACTAGCACATGGATCCAAGAAGATCTGTTAGAGTCCAACGACCTAAAGATCTACCAAGGAGTGTTCAAAGACACTGAAGGCAATGTCATCGAGCTACCAATGCTGCAGCGAGAACTCAATGAGTTCGTACGAAGCAAGATGGCCGGGTACTTGGAGAAGATTGATCTCCACAACTACTTTGAAGAAATACCGGCAGGGGTGGACATAAAGAGAGTCTGGGAGTTTGTGACAACCATCAAAGAGGATGGAGTGGCCAAAGTAACAGACCTACAAGGTAGGCTAGAAACAGAGATAATCATCATTGAGCAGGTTGTAGCAGATGCACTAGACCTCTCCAACAAGGGGGATAGTGTAACGAAAAGAAGAGATGAGATAAAGGTGTACAATGAGAAGAAAGGGAATTACACCTTTGAAGATATTGCCAACCCAAGAGTGGCAATCATGAGCCAGTTTTACAACCAATACTTCCACATGTGTTCGAAGAGGCCACAAAAGTACATAATGCCGCCAGGTGCAATTGCCACAACATTCACTTGGGCAATGAAGAAAGGTACCCCAAAGATAATCAATTATGCGGCATATATACATGACAACCTAGTAAAGATGGGTAACAAGAAGCCAACCTATATTGTGCCAGGAGAACTAATCACTAAGGTGATTTATGGGGCACTACACACAAAAGGAAGGTGGCCCGACCCCCCGTCTCAGAACGACTAGCTGAGGCTAAAAGAAGACAAAGAAGACGAGCCCCAAAGAGCACCAAGGGTGGCTACAAGACTGAAAAGACGGCTAGAGCCGGTTCAAGAGGAGCAGCCAGAGCAAAAGAAAGGAAAGAAGGAATACCCAAGTACCTGCAAAAGAAACAAGGTCACAGAAAGCGGCAAGATTAGAGAGGCTGATGGAGAGCTTCCGAGCAGAGAGAGCCCTCAAGGGTGATTTAAGTGAACTCTGGAAGACTTCTCTAGAGTCAATGTCAGGATCATCCCGAAGAGTGCAAAGGGACAGATTTGAGGACTATATCAAGAATTTTGAGATTCTTGATGCAGCATCAGAGAATATACCGCATGTCCCTTTCACAGGAGAGGAAGTATAGCAAATACGGCAGAAACTGCTAGATGAGCAAGAGATCCAAGAAAGAGAAAGAAAAACTAAAGCAGACAGGGATTTAAAGGGCAAGCCTACATCTCTACCGGCCAGCCCTAAACCCAGCCCATAGCCATCACCACCGCCCTCACCACCTCCTAGCGGCCCTCCACAAGAGGATAAGGAGGATGAAGACAAACCAGAAGAACGGCAAGCAGGACAGCAAGAGCAGAGTCAGGAGCAAAAGCCAAAGGAAGAGGCTAAGCCTCAAAGCGAGCAAAAAGAATTAGAAGATTCTTATTACGCATTTTTGGACCTGCTAGCTACAGGATACACGAAGGAAGAATCGCATTCGACTTGGCAAGGACATGGCCTAAAGAACAAATGCAAGGCATCAGGCTAGTGGAATTAAAGGAAATTGCCACAGATACAGTGGACCTGCACCCGCCCACCAACAACTGGGACGTGGTGATGACGAAGCTAACTAGGTTGAGAGCGCAATCCATGGCTTCAGAAAGAGAGATGGCAGCTCTCAAAGAAACTGAAGTGAAGATTCTCTACAAGGACAAATTGAGGAGTTGAAAGGACAACAAGCAGGAGAGCCAGAGAGCACAGGGCCAGCAGCCAATGAGGGCATTGACTTAAAGAATGTGGCTGATCCGGTGGACACGCCTATGCAAGAGGAAATCCCAGAAGGATCCTCTTAAGAGCCACATAATCTAACATAGGAAGAGGAAGAAAAATTGCGTAAAGCAATAGAGGTGGAGCTCAGAGAGACAACAAAGGAAGCCTTGGAGTGGAAGCAGAGGGTTTTCAAGTCTATGACCATTCAGAAGATCGACGCCAGCAACCTCAGGCGCCACTAGCTTCGACCCTCTCTCCCATATCCATTGCTGAAATATGAGGCAACCACCATAAACAAGCGGCTAAGAGAAGAGCTAACCGTACCACTTTACAATGCAGATACCTCACAACCAGAAGGGGTCAGGCTCATTGTTGATTCTCAGCCAAAGTGGAGGAAGGCATGGATTACAAAGTACCCACAATACCTAATCCACTTGGTAGAGGCACCAAAAAATATCAGAGACAACCTCAACTTTTGTCCTCTACCAAGGATCAAGACGTGGAAAGCATAGGAAATATTGCGAAGGAGCCAACCCACTTGGCTGAACTACCCTAAGCTGCCGAGCTTGAAGGCAGGTGAGAGAATAAGTGTCCAATATATGGTGAAAACCCTAACGGGCGCCATCAAGTTGTTCATTGGCTCACCTGACCTTACATGCATTATGATGAAGAAAATCTGCAAAACCCTCTTAGCAGTGTTTGAGACTTTCGAGCCAGGCCAGGTGACCGACAACATCTTTTTCTTCTAGGATACTTACAAATGCGCTTATGATCAGTCTGGTCAACCTTCCAAGGAGGTGATACATGCAATGTATCAGAGGATAATGTTTCTACCATCCTATCACCTCCAGGCTTTTGAAGAAGCGTTCTACACAGGCTTCTTCACAATAAACACTGACATTTTTGGCCTGACAATGATGAACCTACATGCAAGGTACGAATCACTGCTAAAGATGCGAAAAACGATACGATAAAGAAGCAAATTAGCGGCCATGTCGGGGATGACATGAGCAAGGAGGGGGGGAGTGTTAGAAGCTTGACACACCCCATGGCATCTAACTACTCGAAAGATTATTATTTTTGTAATATTTATTCATTGAGGAAAACCTGATTTTTCACCTTGTAAATATTGGGACTTACAAAAGTTTCCAGATTGTATCCCAGCTTTGATAGTTAGATTGAGTAGATGGTTGATTTTGGAACTTTAGGGTTTGAGAATTGTAAGGTATATATACCACTTTTTGACCTTAATGAAAGACCTTTTGTCATTTTTAAAAACAAGTTTTGAAGTCTGAGAGTGAGCGTACTGTGTACGAGAGAGAGTGTGAGCTTCATCTTGACGCTACGTGTGCTCTGGTGGTCGGAATCGAGTGCGGAGAAGTGCAGCGTGTTGCCCCCGACCAGAGCTACGCGCCAATACCTACATTGCGTGCGTGTGGTCCGGTTTTGCGAGCTCCTTCTACGAGCTTTATCTGGTGTTTGGGTGAGCATACATTGTCTGATTTTGCATTGCAGCATATCCACGCGTTCACATCGAGTAGAACTACACATTATGCACTTTAGATTTTGGAAACAAAGACTTGCAGATTTCGGCCAGACATCCTATGTGATTTTGCACCGGGTGTTTTGGGTTGGGATTTTGGTTCATAGACCTTAGGGAGAGCGTCCTATTGGTGTTAGTAGGGTCTCTTTCAAGTTCTATGGTGTTTCGGGATTGTTTGATGGGTGCTCGGCTCTAGAAAGCATTGTAGGAAGTTTCCTCTTATGCACTCTTAAAGGCTGTGACTTAGACAATCGGTAGAGACCTCTGTAGGAATTAGTTAGGAGTCGGTCGAGTGTAGGTTGACACCTTATGATTGCTGCCACACACCTGCGGGCCGAGCTTTGTCCTTAGCTGACATTATATGTTAGGTGAGTTCTCGCTGTGCTGACATCCGTCGCGGCGTATCCGCCCAACAGTAGGTCATGAGTCTCCCCAAGCTTGCCCTTGTCATACTTTCCACATGTACCGTGTAGTCAAACTCTTGGATAAAAAGTAGCCATTTAGTAATCCTAGCAGAAACATCCATGTGTTGTACTACATAGGGGAACATTTCATCCATGGTTAAGATTACAAATTGCCTAGGCGACAAATATGATTGAAACTTTGTAGTTGGAAATCTAAGAGCTAGGACTAGGTGTTCCACATGGGTGGAACCTTTCTTTGCCACTGTCAGCATGCAACTGGAGAAGTAGATTGGCCTCATGAAAGATGTTGTTGCATCCTTTTGGGGCAGCACTTCCCCAATGAGTCATCACCCACACTTGAGGTGACATAGAAATTTTTGTGCCACTTAGGTGGTGAGATAGTTGGTAGGGTGGCTAAGAACTCCTTTACCTTATTGTAGTGATGCTCGGTCTCCTCGTCCCATGTGAAAGTCAATTGTTGTGTGAGTTGTTGCAGTAGAACAAGTTGTGATAGTAGATGTATGAATCTACTCAAGTACCTCACCTTTTGTAGAAAAGAGACTAGTTGACGTGTGGTTGTTGGTGAAGGTAGTGCGATGAGTGCATACACCTTACTTGGATCGGGATTGATACCTTTAGCTGAAATTTCATGCCCTAAGAGAATGACTCTACTTTCCCCAATGTGGCACTTGTCTAGATTTACCTGCCCTCCTAGGCTTTGCAGCCTTGCTAAACCCTCAATCACTTTTTTCCAAGTGTGATATGAGAGGGCTATATATACAAAAATCATCAATGAACACTCTTATGGATGTTCCAAAGAACGGTTGAAAGACATATGTGACATATCTCTGGAATGTGACAGGTGCATTTGTGAGACCAAATGGCATAACTCTAAAAGCAAACCAACCCCATGGTGTAATGAAAGTGGTTTTTAGTTGACCTTCAAAGTCTATACGTATTTGAAATGGCCGGAATACCCGTCACACAGTGTGTAGCATTCAAAACCAACTACTTTATTCAGAATTTCATCCAAGAAAGGGAGAGGGAAATGGTCCCTCTTTGTGGCTGCATTTAGTGGTTTGTAGTCAACACAGACCCTCCACTTACCATTCTTCTTAGGTGTCACCAATACAGGTGACACCCACTTTGAGTTTTTCACAGGGTAAATGAACCCTGCTTCCAATAGATTCCTTACCTCGGCAAGGAGTGCCTTTCCTTGTATGACCCCCAGCCGTCATAGTTTTTGCACAACTGGCTTTACCCCTTCCTTCAACTTAATGTGATGCTCCACCACTATAATACCTGTGATTCTTTCATAGTTGTCAATGAAAAGGTCAGGGAATCCCATCAACTTTTGCAAAAATATATCCTTTTCTTCACTTGTCAATTCCATAGACAATATACTTTTCAACCTACCCTCTCCTAGCCTAGGTGATTTATTTTCCTCCTCGTTGCTTTGACCTTATGGTGACGGGTCACCAGTCGTGCTTGCCCTTTGTATATCCTTCATGATAATGCCCATCACATTGATGGAACCGTCACTCTCATCAATGGAAGTGGTATCCTTCTCAGAAGTGGAAGACTCACTAGTGGTTTCATGTGTTGATGTCTCTAGGTCCATTTGTTTCTTCTTGCCAGTCCTCTTGTTGTAGTAGATTGTTTCCCCCTTCTTACCAATCATGCGTAGAAGACCAGTGCCCCAGTCCTACTTTGCCTTCATGGCCATCAACCATGGCCTTCTCAAAATTAATGGATAGCCCTTCCCCTTAGTTGGCATCACAAACATATCTACTTCTACTTCAGTGTTGAAGGCTTTTACCTTCACAGCACTTACTACGCCCGCACATTTCACCTTTGTGTTGTTTGCTATCTTTTCCTTGCATGGAGAAGGCCAGTCAACCTCAAGACCTAGTCGAAGCATCATAGCTTCACTCATCACACAGATTTGTGCACCACCATCAATGTAGGTGTTTCCAACCCTCTTACCCTTTAAGTTGACGTCGATGACTGGAAGGATTCAGCCATATTGAAACCCAAAATTGCTCCGGCTACCTTTGCTTTGGAGCGCCTTGTACTTACCATTTTAGACCATTGCCGCCTTACCTTTGGTGCAAGATGTAGCAGCTATGGCCTTGTTATCTTTGGTCCTTGCTCTGCCACATCCAATGTTAGATCATAGGGCCTAGAACTCTCTTCTAACTGAAAGCCGGTGATGCTATTTTTTGCTGTGGCCTTGATGGACTTTTGCTAGTCTCTCCCTTCATGCTTCTCTCATCATCAGCTTGTGCAGTTTTCTCCCTCCTTGCTCTCTTTACTGTCATGGTTTCAAATGGTTCTACAAAGGTTGCCTTTACCTTACCCTTGTCTTTCTCCTTCATACTGGGTGGATCCACTACTACAACCTTTCCTTTCTCCTCGAAGCTTATGATGTTTACAGTGCGATCAGGTGGTGGTGCCAGTGGAAGAGGTGGAATGGGTGCTTGTGGTGGTGCATGGGGTGGATGTATAATTTGTGTTGGTGGGGCTGGTGCTCGGGGTGGAGGTTCTCTCTCTCTAGGGTGTTATAATACATACCGTGACCATCTTCCCACAGTTGTATTATTGATACTCCCTATTTTTTCATCGTGCTCTTCTCGAGTCTTTATCTCTCTCCTAATTCCTTCCTTGCTGTATCAAGTGGACAAACAAATTCTGCAGCTGATCAGTAATGTGGGCCAACATATCTTATTAGTCATTTCTTACCCCAGGAGCCAGTGGTGGTGGTTGTCATGGTTGGGGGTTGACACGATGTTCCTGCTTTTGTTGACTCGGTTTCTTTGGATTTCATCCGCAGATTCTTGTCCTTAAGGTGAGCAATCTCCACGGCTAGCTCATACGTAGTCAAGAATCTACCCTTCAACTTCTCCTTGAGCAGCGGCCATAAGCCATGCGTGAACCGGTCCTTTTTGAGGAAATCAGGTGCAACTTCTCCACTTGCTAGTGACTCAACCCACCATTCCCACAAATCCACTTGTCCACTTCTCCACTTGCCACTTGCCAGTGACTCAACCCACCATTCCCACAAATCCATGAACTTGAACTCATAGGTGGCGTACTCTAAAAGACCCTCCTGCTTCAGGTCTCTCAACTTGTCCCACAGCTTCTCTAAAGTGGTCCCCCAAAAAGCCTCTTAAAAGCAGTTTTTAGGAGCTCCTAGTTATCCTTAGGTGCTTATGGGAGTGTGTTGTACCACGACCTAGCTTCTAGCTGCATGAGATGCTTAAAGATTCTAACCCGGGATTCATCTGTGTCTTTGTTGCTTACTACACATGCTATTTCAAAGTCATCTAAGAAATCTGTTACCAAATCCTCCCCCTTCTTACCTTTAAATTTGGAAATGCTACAGTTGCCTTGATTACTGAGAGAGAGAGAGAGCTAGAAAGATACACTTCTTAGCTTACAACCAAAATATTTATCTATTTTTTCTTTACAAGAAGGCGTGTATACACTTTCTATACTAGAACATAGATTAAAATCTCAAATGGTACATTGCCTTGTACCAAAGGTAGGACAAATGGCTGATCTGATGCCAGAACCTCAAAGAAATGCTCCCATCCCAGCATAGTGTTGATGATGTGATGGTAGTGAGCCTTCCAATCCAATATTACCTTGATTGAACGTACTTGTATCAGAATGTGTGACCTGCCTTGAGGTAGGTTGTACTGACTCATGTGAAGCTTAGAGGTACTTAATCGCTGTCAATACTTGTGGGAGAGTGGTGTCCTTTCTTGAAACAGACTTAGTAGATACCTAGTCTCTCTAGTGAGAGTGTGAGCATGTGCTTTTCTTATTTGTGTTGCAGCATCAGGTGCAACTTGGAAACTGACTGTGATAATTACATTGGTGACTTGAGTTACCCGATTCTCAAAGTAGAATATTGTTGACTCTCTACTCTGTTGATCTCCCTCCATCTTGTTGTTGCGGGTTGGTCATAGGTTGCGAACATGGTCTCAACCTCCTCCTTCTTCTCCTTGGCACACGGGCTATGTATATCCATTGAGTCTGATGTGCTGGTTGTCTTTCCCACTGCAAATCTATCACCGTTATGCCTGGCACTCGAGCCTCGATCGAGAAGCGAAGTTTGTCCAACTGTGCTTGGTGCTCTTCTTCTTCTGTCGTCCAGTTAGCAAACCCTGCTAACCATTCATCCATCCACAGAAGGTTAGGGTTTTCTGTCTTGTAAACTGAAGGGTTTCATGAAAGGATCCTCAGTGTGGGGCACCAAGAAAATGATAGGCGGACATGACATGCTAGGTGGGGTGGCCTCTACACCACACATAGCCTGAAATCCCCAAGCATCATCTTACATGGGGTACCACCTAAGGTGTGCTATCCTATAATTCTAAGGGGAACCACCTAGCGTGTGTGCGGCTAGGACATATACATAGATGACCTAGAGTGGCAGGAGTGAGATCCCATCTAGGTAGCCAACATAAAATGATGAGATAGCCATGTCCGGATAGAGAGAATGCCTAGTCAACAGTCAGTAGTGTGTGCACAAGAGAGGTATGTGACAAAGGTCAAAATGGAGCATGACTGACTGGTGATGGTGCATTTGATGAAATACAAACAGAGTGATATACAAGGGAAGAATCATCCCATGGATATGGGGAGAACAAAGCTAAGGAGAAGAGAGAATGGAGTCAAAGATCATGATAGGATTTCACACTTTATTGATGATGATGGTACTTACAAAACGATGATCTTGGCTGATACTGACCTTGCTCCTGACACTAGGGATGCATGATGGAATGCGAGCACCATATGATGCATGGAAAACTTTGGAGTTAGCTGTGTTAGCACGTTAGCGGGAGATTAGTTGAGGGAAACACCAAGATGATGCAGCCACCAACGACGTCAATCACTAGCATCGAGAGTGGCCCAGGGTAGCAGGGTGTTGATGCACTTTGCTGGTCAACTGGGCACTCCCTGATTTATACCTAGCAAGAGACGGTTTGGCAGAACCTCGGATAGGGTTTGTATAGGCTGGGATGTGTCTAAAACGCTACCTAAGAGCATGGTTATCAATGCCGGTGCTGGGCTTGTTACTATTCTGCTCAACTTTGGAACATATTTTGGAGCATGTTTTGAATGAAACAACTTTGGACACTTCGCCAAGGATTGCCCCTTGAAGTCTAAAGGTACTGCAGCTCCATCAGCATAGGCCCCCAGTGAAATGGAAACCCCGATGGAAGGGCTGGAGAAGCAAGGAGGCAGTAATAAAGAGGTAAATGCAGGGAAGGATAAAGAAGGTATGATGGATACAAAAATGCAAGAAAAGATTATGGAGGAATCGATTCCCATACAACAAATTTCCGAAGGTGCATGCAATAATAATATAACCATTACTCCCGTTGCTACCCCAAAATTTATGACAGTGACAACGGTGACGGCTGTTAAAATCCTTGGTCTGAAAAGAGCCAAAAGAGTGAAGGCAGTGGCAAGAGACTCCAAAGTGCCTCAAGTCGTGAGAACACTTGAGGTGAAAGGATCTAATCCATCCTCCATCCCTTTGAAAGGAGGATGTTTCATTTTCCCACTGCACAATCCATTTGCAGCACTGTAAGAAAAGAAATCCCCTGACTTGGAACCCCCGGATTCTCCGGAGACCAAGGAGAGGGGGGGGGGGGGGGGGGGGGGGGGGGGGGGGAGGGGGGGAATGATTCGGATGCTGAAGAGTTTGTTGCTCTATCCCAATGAACCCCTCATTAATGATGGAGTCTCTCACTATCCAATCTTGGAATGTAAAGGGGTTGAAAACCTGTAAGAAGAGTACCCTATTCTGGGAGGAAATAAAAAAGGAGAAGGCAGTCAACTACTGGGCCATCCAGGAACACCACTTAGATGCCCATAGCAAGAGAAAGCAGGTGCTAGGAAAGAAACTTGTATTTTATGGGGAAGGAAGTAATGGTTTCAGTGGCGTCCTCAGCATTGCGGACATAGAATTGGAGCCAAAGTTGGTTCTAAACCACCCTTCCGGCAGAATCTTGGGGATTAGAATCAGATGGGAAGGACATTCCTTCACCATTGTGAATGTGTACGGCCCTTGCAATGAAAAAGATAGAGCTAAAGTATGGATGCATCTTAGAGATACTACTATTGAAGGTGACTGGTTGTTGGTCATTAGGAAAAATATGAACCCTCTAGGGGCCCTTTGGGATTAAGGTTAATTAGAGGCCAGCCAATGAGAAGAGGGTGGTGGACACACTCTATGCCCTCAAAAATGTAGGGGGACAAAGTAGTCTTACACTTTTTAAATGGGCTCTTACCTAGTGAGAAGGTGGGGTGGGGGGTGGGGGGGGGGGGGGGGGTGGGCCATATGGAACCTCCAACTTCCCTCCTTTTTGATCCGGTTTTGAAAAAATCCCAAAAAATTGAAATTTTTCAAAAATTTCAAAACTCAAATTTCATCTTCTGAAAACCCCCCTAAAACTATTTTATGGTCAAAAAAACATTTTTTGATCTCAAAAAGTCAAAACGTGCATCCAAAAACCCTAAAATTCAAAATTTTAAAAAATCTTTTTTTGCTATCCAGAGCTCCCCCAAAATTAGTTATTAGGCAAAAAGGGATTTTCTCTCTCTAGAATCCCTTTTCCAACCCCTCCTTGGTTGCAACCATCACACTCATCCTCTACTCCAACACTCTCTCTCTTTACACCATCTCCATTGCTGCAGCAAGGAAGCTCCTCTCTCCTCCCCTACCACCTTCCATTGCCACACCAAGCAAGGCTTATTCACCTTCTCCTCCCAGTGCCACACCAAGCAAGGCTTATCCACCTTCTCTTCCCAGTGCCACACCAAGCAAGGGTTGTCCACCTTCTCCTCCCAGTGCCACACCAAGCAAGGGTTGTCCACCTTCTCCTCCCATTGCCACAAGGGTTGACCATTTTCTCATATCACTTTATCACACCTACATTGTAGCAACAAGCAAGGTTCTTCTCCTCCTCCTAGTTTGCTTTGCTCAACCATGGCCAACTCTACTTCGCAAAGGCGACCAAAGGATGAGGTCACAACACTTGCATGCCACAACACTAGAGGTGTAGATGATGAGTGGGTGCCACAAGAGTTCACCAAAGGTGCTTGGGTGTACATGCAACCATCTGCTGTTGGCCCTCATCGTGTGCGGAATCGTGCAAACTTGGATCTTCATTGGAAAGGAAAGCTCCTTGGCTTCAAGAACCGCAAAGACAAGGGGACCATAGCCATTGTGCAACATCTTTTCTCAATGTCAACCATGCACTTGCAACAACCACCTCGATTTCCAACACATTGTAAGTACATGTTTTGAGAATACAAAGCTAGGTGTGAAATCACAGTGTAATGTTATTATGGATTCATACTTAACATTTGTCATGCATTTATAGTCATATTTCCATCCACGTTGGTGGAGGAGCAGCCACTACATAGTCTCTCCGGCACATTCAATGCTATACATGCGGATATTGGAGCAATAATGTTCCCGCATCTTTGCCCAACCAAACTGGTTCAAAGAAGGATTTTCTTCTATTCTCACTCCTATATTGTCCCTACTTCTACACAAGCATTTGGAACGCTTGAACCCATCAAAGTAACTTCCTTATTAAGTATGGAGTGGCCAGTCCCAGATTTGTGGTCGGTAGCATCTTTCAAGCAAAAGATGATAATGGTTTCCAAAACTCTTTGAAATACTCTAAAGCTTCTAGGTCTGTGGGCTTGAGCTGGTGTTTGCCTATTCATTGTTTTGTGCACATTTTTAAAGAGTTTGGATTTGTGGAGACTACCACAATGCTTGTATGTAAAGATGCGCATTACGAGGAATTAGGAAGGCTTTTAGAAGAGGACTAGGGTTTTGTGGAGGGCATGCACAACGGGGACCGGTACCGTTGTAAGGTTGGAGCTTCAGGTATTGGAATGCGCTATTTGAAATCCTGCACCTCCTTGTACATACGATTTCACTATGATCGTTGGATGTGCAAGCTTGGAGTGTGGACTCCCTTACAGAGTGTAGACGGCGCTATTGCAAGCTTTGACATTGCAGTGAAGATGCCCAACGATGCTTTGGAGGCAGTCCAAGTGAACAAGTATTGGACTCTCAGTAATGTTCGAGAACATTTGGTTATTATGGGTTTTGAGGCCCTTCAACAAGTACAATTTCCTTTACAAGGTCACAAGGTGAGAATCCTTCCACCACATTTTCAATACATCATGGTTTGCCGATCATTAGATGCTTATTGTTATGAATGTCCGCAGATTGGGAAGAGAATGGAAGACAAATTGAAGGTCGAGGAGGACTGGGGGATAGATGGAACTATGCTATCGATCTTATAACTTTGTAACTCTTGCAATTTTCATATTGATCCCGGCTGTAATCAACATGATTTGCTTCGGTAAATCATGCCTTTGAATATAATTTTTGCATTGGGATGACAAATCATTTTTTGGTGAGAGTGCCTTTTTTTTTAATTTTCTTAAAAAAAGGGTACATTATAAAAGGGGGGCCACCTAACTCATTCACTATTTTCACTTTTGCAACTCCTGAGCTCCTCCACTCTCTATCCACACCCCAGGCTAAACATGGATGCTGCCACAGCCTCTGCATCTGTACCCACATCCACCCCTTTGTCACGCTTCATCCTCTTCCTCGAGGACACCAAATACAAAGGGAAGTTGGACCTCCACACCTTTTTTACTCGTCTCCCTGACCTTGACGCCACAGTTGCCCTTCACATGGATGCATTTGAGGAGATTTCTGCGTTCATGGAGGAGCACATCATAAAATATTCTGTATCTATCCCCCCACATGCAGGGATCTGGGTGCCTTGCGATCTTTTGCGCTATAAACACAAAGGTGATCGTCCATTCGCCAAGCGGTTGCAACGATTCCAAGAAATTGCAACCAATGCAGGCCATTACTTGGACGAGCAAGCCCATGGGGTGTCAGCGCTCAAGAAGCGCAAGTTGGGGGTGGAGTACCTTTCTCGGCTCGCAACATTTATCTTCTTGGTGAGCGAGGAACCTGATTTGGAGGAGCTCCGCTTACCACACCTTCAAGTTGGGTCCTTTATCAAGGACACCAAGGAGCAGCAGGTTATCCCCATGAACCCTCCAGCGGAAGGAAAAGCACACTAGCTGGAGTACCCTAGGGGTCTTGAGGAAGTGGTTGAGAAATCCATAGTTGTGACTGGCCCTAGTGACACTCCAGTGCCACTACCACTGACGGATGTGGCTATCCCAGAGGTAGAAATTAGCCGCTTCTCCTCAGTGTTAGTGGATAGGGAGGAGTTTGTGTTCCTGCATGATTTGGAAAAAGCATTTGGCCTGCGCATGGATGAATGCTTGAGCGTGCTATGCAACAGCAGCAAATGTCCCTTAGACAATACACCAGATTCCCTAGAAAGCAAGCTCTTGCCAGATGGGGACTCTGTTGCTGACACTATTGCAGTTGTATGTGCGGAGGTCCTGGCAGCAGAGCAGTTGCACGTGGCTGATGAAGATTTCCAAGCCACGCAAGCCAAGGTTGAGGCTGCTAGGATGCCTATGCCATTATGCAACCTCCCATCTGATGATCCAAAGCTTGTATCTGTGGTGCATGGGACCATTGACTTGGATGCAAACGGCAACAGGGAGGAGGATGACAAGGAGCAGGAGGTAAACTGTACCTAATTTTCATGTTACTATTTTATCCTTCGTTGTCTTTTTTCTCAACCTTCATCGGTTTATGACAGGATGTTGTGGAGGTTGATGATTTTGCTGCAAGGACGGGTGGCAAGCGGACGGGCTTTGGACCTCAAGCTTCCCTTGTGCATTACCTCGGACAACTCCCCCCTGGCGATGTGGCCATTATCCATAATGAATTTACTCCCCAAGCCCATTTTATGACTTGGTCGTTGAAAGCTTTGAGCAAGTTTTTGTGTTTGAGTACCATTGCTCAAACTGCGCATCAAGTGTTCCTAGTGCATAGATCCCTTGTATGCACAGCGTTTGGCACTGGCTTTCATGGTAAAGTGCTTGCCTAGATAGGGATACATGCTTCCATTGGCTCAACTGACCCAAATGCCATAGCGCAGTCCCTCTTGACTGGGGAGTTGCCTTACGCGCAAAATAAGCGCCAGGAAATGGTCAAAAAAATTCTGAACTCCTCAGATACATGATGTAAAATCACCGTGCTAGAAGGAATAAAAAATATTTGAAATTGTCTCTCTATATTGCAAATTCTTTTCAATCTGATTTGTCAATCTTGAAAATTGTTTCAATTGGTGATATGAATTGTTTTTTGACTTTGTTATTTCAAGGTATGTAATTGCAGTCAAATTGAGTATAATTGTGATTTTTAAGTACCCTAGGGGGTTAGATTAGCCTATAAGCTGCAAAAAATGCCTGGCCACAAGGGCGCGCAAATGGCCCATCCATCAGTTTTGGATGGGCCATTTGCGCGCCCTTGTGGTCAGGCATTTTTTGCAGCTTATAGGCTAATCTAGCCCCCTAGGGTACTTAAAAAGCACAAATTTATTGCAATGGATTGGTTTTGCAGCATTCATTTAAATGCAACCTTTTTATGGCAATTCCAGTATATGTTCACACTCAAGGACACTAGAAAAGCTCAAATCAATTATGAAATGAAGTTTCCAGCAAACTATCACTTGCTTTAGTTATGCCTACTACACCCTTGCACCAAAAAGTCAAATTACATTGGACACTTGGTTTCCCAATATGTTATTTGTTTTGATATCCTATAAGGAATTCAAAGCTTGAAATGACAAAAAAAAAGGTGTCCATAAGGATCCATATAAAATATTGATGCAAAACCAATCCATTGCAATAAATTTGTGCTTTTTAAGTACCCTAGGGGGTAGATTGGCCTATAAGGGGCTAAAAAAGGCCTGGCCACAAGGGCGCGCAAATGGCCCATCCATCAGTTTTGGATGGGCCATTTGCGCGCCCTTGTGGCCAGGCATTTTTTTTCCCCTTATAGGCCAATCTACCCCCTAGGGTACTTAAAAAGCACAAATTTATTACAATGGATTGGTTTTTCATCATTCATTTAAATGCAACCTTTTTATGGCAATTCCAGTATATGTTCACACTCAAGGACACTTGAAAAGCTCAAATCAATTATAAAATGAAGTTTCCAGCAAACTATCACTTGCTCTACCTACTACACCCTTGCACCAAAAAGTCAAATTACATTGGACACTTGGTTTCACAATATGTTATTAGTTTTGATATCCTATAAGGAATTCAAAGCTTGAAATGACCAAAAAAAGGTGTCCATAAGGACCCATATAAAATATTGATGCAAAACCAATAGGTTTTAGTAAATCTGGTTATTTTAAGTACCCTTGGGGGTAGATAAGGCTACAAGGGGCAAAAAAAGGCCTGGCCACAAGGGCGCACAAATGGCCCATCCATCAGTTTTGGATGGGCCATTTGCGCGCCCTTGTGGCCAGGCCTTTTTCTGCCCCTTGTAGGCTTATCTACCCCTAAGGTTACTTAAAATGCACAAATTTACTGAAATTGACTACAATTACATACAGAACTTGAAATTACAAAGATAATAGACAGAGTAGACACAACTGTTGATCATATTGTCATTGGAAAGTCAAATCATTACAAAGATAAGGGTGTGCAATACAAAAAGAGGGGTAACTTCGGCTAATGCTTGAAGTCTCGTCGCAATCGTCGTGCAAGCTGCATATCTTTTGGCTGTATTGTCACTCGCTTTGCATGAATGGCACATAGGTTGGTATCTTCCCACACTAAAATGATGTGGGCCTCTGCAGCTTCTTGAATAGCCTCTAGCGCTATTGCTTGCATTCTATACTGATTTCCATATCTTTGAAGCACTTCCTTCACAGTGCGAGCAAAGGGGGCACGTCGAATCAAAAGCTCCGTCGTCTTCTGGTAGTGGCGGATTTCTGCAAATGCCCTTGCTATTTTTCGGCGCCGCTGCGGTTGTCTTGGGGGCACTTGCACATTTGCTGGCGGGCGGCGTGAAGGCTTCTTGAAAAACTTAGACTTGCGTCTGTTTACATGCTTAGGGGCTGGTTCTGCAGCCTGTTCTGATTCTTCCTCTTCCCTTGGTTGCCGATCTTGTCGTGTGGGGAGAGCTCCCTTGCCTTGAGGCAATGTCTTCCCCCCAACGGCCACCCGGTGTGTGCGCGGTATGTTTTCTCGCAGCCATGGTGGCTCACTCTCTGATTCGGTGTCTGTATTGACCACCCGAGTCCTGGATGGTCCTGCTTGTGATTGGGGGCGCGACGGCTGCTCCCTATCGGACTCTGATGTTTGCTGGCCCTCTGCTTCTCTCCAGCGCTGGGCACGTTGCTTCATTCTCTTTCTAGGTGTTATATCTTGAGGAGGTGGAGATTCAACAGTCCTTGATGACTCTCGTGCCCTACCACCATGCCCACTACCAGAAGAGTTCCTGGAACGTCGAGGTGTTTGTGGCCGTTTTCTTGTGCCTTTAAGCCATGACAACTTCTCACATCCTTGGAGGGTGTTTTTGTTGGCAGGCGGATGCTCTTTCGCCGTTTGTTTGGTGCGCGCCATTTCGTTGGTAAGAGCTCACATGTTCTTAAGAAATGAGTGATTTATGAGAGCATGCAATATTTATAAGGGCCCATTTAAAAAGGGTCCTGTTCACACTAATTTTTTTAAAAGAAGTATTATTTTTTAAATAAACATGTCGCTAAGAGTTGGACCCTGCGTTCACGTTTAGTGACTCGCGCAGTATCCACTTTGATCCTTGTCGCACTCTGCATCGCCGCTATGCAGCATGCTTGGTGGGACCTTGCGACATTTGCCACTTGTTGCTATGCTCTTGACGACTCCATTTGCGCACTTCAATAGCAATCTTGGATTGTCGCGCACGCTCCATTGTGAGCTTACGAGCAAATGTTGTGCGAAAAAACCAGTTGAACATCTCCTCCAAATAATTGGATTGCACCATTCCACCACCATGTCGAGTATTTTTTAAGTACACTCCCCTTGCTCGATAATGGGACTTCTCCATGCCTTGAGTGCTAAAAATTTCAAGCGATCCATACTTGTGCATAAAAAATGCACCATGCGCAAACAAGATATGATGTTCACATGAGCAAACGATCCACATTAGTAAATAAAAACAATCCCTTGTAATGAATACACCATGAATGACTTACTATGTAATGTGTGATTTTATTTTCACCCCAAGAAAGGGTGAAGACCTTGGTAAAATCCGCCAAAGCTTCTTGAAATGATTGCCGTTGTTCTTCTGTTGTGCTGTTAAGGCTCATAAGCTTGACCATTTTATCAAAATGGGCCCAAACTTGCTTGCGCTTGTTTGCAAGCTCGCCATTTGAATCATTGTCAGTAGTAGCTTTGCATAACTCCTTCCAAAGCTCCCAAAGGTTACCTGCCTGCTGGTTGGAGCTGCTTTGAGCATCATATCGACTTGGCTTTCCTTGGAAAACTTTCTTCAAAAAGTGTCTAGCTTTTTGTCCACTCATTGACACTTGTTGAGCAATTTCATGGGCCTTCCCTGTGTTCTTTGCAGCAACTATAGACACATTTCCACCATGACAGCCAATGGAATTCAAGAGTACCTCCACTCTTTCGATCGCTTCCTGGGACTTTTCCAACGGTTTCATTGTGAAAGCATAGTCAATGTGGAGCTTCAATAGCCTATCAAAAATACGCATGAATGCGTGTAATGTACAAAAATGTACATTTGATAGAGGAAATCGAAAGATTGGATTCCAAGTGTGGTCCTTTTGATCACGGTCTGGGGCATTGAGCATGGGACATCTCAGAATAGACGCTTCCCATTCTCTACCTTCATCTCCGACATCATGACAATCTAACCCTTGTTCTCCATGCCCTTGCCATGGAAGCATGTAACTGGCCTTTGCAGTGCTCTTATGTGATTTTTGTCCATTAGGTTTGTACCCTCGAGTGCAAAATGGACAAGGCATGAGAGAAGAAGCCCCTTGTTTGCAGCCAAGCAAACACTTTATGGTCTTCAAATCCCCACCTAAGTGCCACTCCACATCATAACTACCAAAGCCCTCAATCTCCAACTTCTGACCTGCAATTTGGGAGTGTATTACTTCTGTGATCCATGGAGTTCTCTCAAAAATCCACGAAAGTACTCCATTGGTCTCTTTGGGCACCTCAATAGCACCCAACCACCAAATGTCTTTCTCTGATTGCACGCTAAAAGATAGGGTGGGCGACTGAATCCCTTCGCTTGGTTTGCAGAAGGGCCTCGTTCATTAGAGTGACACTTAGCCTCTCTAACCTTCGGCCTTTCACTATTTGACACTCATCGAGTTTCAGCACAAAAGCGACTTTTGTGCCAAGCACTACAAAATAAATAGTGCTAAGACCTTAAACTTCAGCTTCTATGAAAAGAATAATACCAAAGAAAAAAGTAAAGTGTGTCACCTTCTTCAGGTAACTCGTAAAATCTAAGCATGGATTCTTGAAGCCTTCTAAGATCCACGAAAATATTGTTCCACATTGTGTAAGGAAAGCCCTTATTCGAAGGTCTTATGGATTGTTTCTTACCTTTTTCCCTTGTCTTTGTTGCGCACGAAGCATAAAGGGAAGTTGGCATTGTGTCCTCAATGTGTAGGTATGTCCCAATGCGGGAGAACACATCTTCGTTTGTGGCCTTCTTTGCGAGCTTGACCTTGTGAGGAACGGGAAATAGGTTTTCCACAATGCCATGTTCTTTGAGGGCATCCTTTAGGAGTTGAAAAATAGCATGATAGGCTTTGGTGCTGATTCCAGCCTCATCACAAGCTTGTTGAACGTCATCATCATTAACCACATTTCTTAATTTACGCATAAGGTCCTTGGTGACTGCATCCTTAATGTGCTTACCTCCAGGTGATTGTAAGATAGAAATAACGTCCTCGGTATTGAGACAACTAGTGAGAAGGTTGACTCGATTATCTTGGCTTGTTCCACCGCATGCCTCCTGGATGAAGTTTCTAGCAACAAATAAACATAAATGTTAGAAAATAGTGTGAAGTAAGAATGCAGCATGCAAGTAAAGACCAAATCACCTTGTGGCTGTAACTCGTCGTTTGCGTGCTCCTCCGGAATGTGCAAGAGTTTCAATGGATGAATACGGGCGTTTGCGTTCCCTTGCACCAAGGGGTGTTTCTTTCAAGTATGTGATGGTGTTGGTAAGCTTCTGGATGTGGGACTCCTTTTCTTGCATTTGTTGTTCAAGACTTTTAACTACCCTCTCCGAAGAGGCAACACTCTCTTGTAATGCCGTCGTCTTGAGGTGAAGAGCTTGACATTCGTGCATCCACATATGCAAAGAAGCACCTGCACCCATACACAGCCGCTTGCAATAGCCTAACAAGCCTGCTTCTCCCCTCCCAAGAAATTGAAGAAATGTGGAAAGGCTATTAAACGGTGGATGGAAGCGGCTTATAGGATCATAAGGGTACAAATGGCCATCCACCCAAATGTCAACATTGGTCTCACAAGCGGTGCGACGTTCCTGTGATGACCTTTGATCACCTTCACTAGTGGTCTTCGGTGCAAATGCCGTGGGTAAGCGAATATGTATGCTTTTGGTGTGCGGAGTACGTGGTGGTGGAAGCAAACCATTTGTGATGTCTGTGAGCACCATGGAAGCTGTTGCGTGAGGAATCAAATGATGAAAAGATAGAGGGGGAAGGGTAGAGAGGCCGAGCAGGATGGGAGGAGAGAAGGAGGGAGGGAGGGGAGGGAGAGATTGGGGAGGAGGAGGAGGAAGGTAGGGGCAGAGAGGGAGAGGAGAGGGAGAGGGAGGGAGGAGGGAGGAGGGAGGAGGATGAGAGAACAAAATGTTTATTACTTTTTGGGGGAAAAGATTTTTGAAAAAATGGACTTTTTAAGCTTGTGGGTTAAAAAATGGGTCAAAAAATGATTTTTGGATATGTATATATGTTGGGAGGGAGTTTTAAGTAAAAAACAAATAAAAATGATTTTTTAAAAAAAAAGTCAAATTTTGACTCTTTTTGACCCACGGAATTGCTGATGTGGACACACCCCTATGCTTCCTTCACTTTAAAAAAGGCTAGAGAGAGAAAGCAACCTTTTAGGTCCACATCCTACATTTGTCTAAAAAAAAGGCTAGAAAAGCCTACTCAAAACTACCTTCTTCAATGCCCTTGCCCCCTAAACCCCACACAACATTAGCCTTAATCCCTAAAAATTAGGATTCCTTACAAGGCCCATGCAAGGTTCATATTTCTCCTAGTGTTGGCGACTTCAATATGGTAGAAAAGAGCAGAGATAGAACAAGGTCCTCCAGTATGTTGGCTGGATCGGAAAGGTCTAAATGGAAAAGTTTGTGTGAAAAGTGGGCGATGATCGACTTATGGGAAATCAGCCCATGGAACAGCACGCCTGGTTTCACCTACACAAGCCTGCAGTATGCCCGTACTGCCTCCAGGATGGACATATGCTATTGCTCACACCAAGCTGACTGGATTCCGTCGTTGATGGAGATGAAGGTAGTCCCAACAAAAAGCCTTTTGAATCACATACCTCTGCACATACATATTAAGAAGAATACAGGGGAGGAGCAGACCCCAAGAGGCAGGAAAAACTGAACAGGTGCACACCTATTCAAAAACCCTCTTTCAGGAATCTAATTAAGAAAGCACTGGGTAAGCTCAGAAAAGATGTCGACCTCAACAAGCACAATGCGTGGGACCTCTTTGCTTGGAGCATCCAGAAAGAAATCAAAACCTCGGGCCCCCGAATCAAGAAAGTTAGGGAGGGACACCTTATGCATCTTGCAGCGGAGGTACAACTGCTTACTTCCAAAAAAGCCAATGGGCTTGCTACTGAGGATGAGTAGAAACGATGGCTCGAAGCCAAAGCTAACCTTGCTAATGAGTAGTTAGAAGATATAAAAAAGGCAAGTCTTATCTCCAGGGAGACTTCCCTTCAACCGGAAGCCTCTAATCAAGCTCAATTTGTAGGGCTTTAAAAATCAAGAAGAGTCGGGGCCACGTCTGCTCGCTCTATGATGAGAAAGGGACAACAATTCATAACCAGGATGAGATGGCTGGTCTGATGTTGAGCTATCTTAGTCAAATCATTGGACAACCAGAGATCCAATCCCAAGAAGTGGAGGAAGCTAGAGGGACCTTACTTTAAAGTGTCAAGAAGAAGATTCCCCACTCAGAAGCTAATAGCTTGGAAAGGGCATTTTCTGAAGACGAATGTTCTCTTGCATTGCAAGCCCTTGGCAAGGAAAAGTCCCCTTGTTGGGATGGGATGACGGTAGAATTCTTTAGAGAATTTTGGGATGGTCTCAAGGTCCTAATCACAAGGTTGGCCAATAAAGCCATTGTTGAAGGGTCGATGGAGATAAGTGTAAAGAGAGGGCTTATCAAACCCATCCCAAAGCAGATTTGTTGTTCTCAACTTAAACATTGGCGCCCTATAACGATGATGTTGGTGGCCTACAAATTATTGCTAAAGCAGTAGCCCTCAAACTTGCCCCCTTACTAAACAAGATCATCTCTCCCCATCAACATGGATTCATCAAAGGAAGGTCCATCTATGATAACATCTTGGTAGCAATGGTGGGCATCGAATACGCAACTGTCACAAAGCAAGAGTGCATTCTGCTGCAGTTGGACCTGGATAAGGCTTATGACAGAATAATATGGTCATATATAGAAGCCGTCATGGAAGCTCTGGGCTTTGGGCCTCGCCTATGTCGTCTGGTACGTGTACTGGGGGCTGGAAGCCAGTCATAGCTCCTATTCAATGATAGAATTGTGGGCTCTTTTGAGGTCAAAAGGTCTATTAAGCAGGGATGCCCCTTGGCCCCCCTAATTTTCTCCATAGGATCGCATCCTTTAATCACGACACTTGAAGCTAGTGCAGAACGAGGGGAGTTGCAAGGCCTGTCTTTACCAAGAAATAGCCAACTCCTAGCAAAACTTTTTGCAGACGATTCTCTCCTCTTCTTGAAGGTTTGCCCCCAGGTCATTAGGAAAGCTCTAGAGATTGTACAAATATTCTTGGTTGCTTCGGGGTCCAACTGCAATATAGAGAAGTCAAGGCTGATCTCCCTATCGAAAAATGACTCAATTGACCCTTCTGACTGGTCAGGGGAGATTGTCACAAAAGGGAATATCTTCAGACATCTGGGAGCACCCTTGGGGTGGACGTAACTCACAAGCAAAGATTTGAGTGGGTGCTTGAAAAAATCAAAACAAAAATGAGTAGGTGGGAGTATGCTCTTCTCCCATTCCAAAGTTGGATAAAAGTGATAAATGCCTTCATTATTCCTTATGTTGCCTTCACTAGCCCGCTTCTCAAGATGGCTAAGTGTCACTGGAAAGAGTTCTTAAACCAGTAAAAAGGTTTTTATGGAAAAACAACACAAAATCCACCAGGCCTTGGCAATGGGCCCGTTGGGAATCAACTGCTCGGCAGGTGAATCAAGGAGGCCTCGGAATTCTCAACTCGGTGGCCCATGCAGAAGCTTGTTGCACCAAATTTGTCATCTCCTTGGCTATTTGGGCTGTCATGATCAAAGATATGATGGAAGCGGATAAACTTGGCTCGAAAGGAGGTAAATGGAGAGGGGTGGAGTTCCATGACAAACTATTAGCCCTGACATGGTCTACCCTTAGACTAGGGGGCAGCTCAGGAGAATTGGTAAGAAAATGCAATAGGGCAGTAGGAGTCTTAAAGTGGGGGGAAGAAACCAGATACTTCAAGAACTCCATTTTGCATTGGTCCCCCTGGCTATCCAACGATGTAGATCCGCCACAAATTACCTATTGGATAGAGACAGCCAGGAAACTGAATAACAAGGGCTGAATCGACTTGGGAACTTCTGGGACAGTGACAACAAGAGTTGGAAAACCATTGATCTTCTGGTTGGCCAGTACCAACTTAATAGCTTGGAGGTCTTGCTTGTCCACAAAGTGATGAAAGAGCTTGACAATATAGTGATGCTAATTTGTGACTCGGAGTTGGACTGGATGCCTGGAAATGGCCCGAAGGCAGTCTCTTATGGAAACCCCATCCTAAAGACATTTATCATACAATGATGCATAAGAAGAATTGGTCTAGCCCCCTTAACAAGATATGGAAAAAACAATGGCCGGAGGAAACGTGGGAGCAAGTAATAGAGAACATATGGAAGCCTAAGATTCCGCAGCACATGAAGGTATTTTTATGGAAGGTAATCTGGGGTGCAGATTCAGGAGAGAGGGATTGGGTCAAATTGATGCTTGGGGTGCAGGCTTGCTAGTGAAGATCTAGCCCACCTCTTTATGGATTGCCCAACTATCAAAGGCCTAGCAGGGAAAATATGCAAGTGGGTCCAAAGAACATGGAAAATTGGTTTCTTCAAGACTCATCTATTCCTTGGAGGGAAGAATTCAGGTAGTCCTGCCCTCCTCATCAGCACTCGAATCGTCCGATACTTCTTCTTACATAATGTATGGTAGACAAGGAACCGCTATGTGTTTGAAGGAGGTTTCGAGATGGCAAGCTTCACAGAAATTATACAAGAAAGCAAAGTGCTAATATGGACACTCGGATGCACGCAACACTCGAAGGATTGGTCTAGGACTACTTGTGCCTTGTTGTCAACAGTTGGCATGCCTAGGACGGGGGAAAATACTAGCCATCGGAAATTAAAAGATATCAAAAGAACATGGCAATGGACTTTGTTGCCCTGATAGCCGTTGTGAATTTGGTCCCTGTATGATGTCATGGCTCAACATGAGCATGACAAGACATTGTAATTTTTTAGGTTGATCAATATAATTCACTCACAATTGTGAGTTTTGCTTTAAAAAAAAAAAAAAGATAAAGAGTCAAGCTCTTGTAGAGGACAAGTGAACCCTCTTGTAGTATTAAACTTCTTAATTGAGAGCACTTCCATGGGCCACTACTCTCATCATTATGTTTAACTACTACAAGACCCATATGAGTATATCCACCAAGTCCTTTCTTTTTGAACACACATTTGTAAATTTTGAGAATGAAAAATTACATCAAGAAGGGGGACATGTTAACTTTGAGCATCATTCTTATTATTATTATTTGTGTTTATTCATGGGCCGGGCTTGTCAGTTCCACTTGTGTAGTCATGGGAGATCACTGATGATAAACACACACCAGATTTAGTGTGGAGAGAGAGAGAGAGAGAGAGAGAGAGAGAGAGAGCATGTTTGACTGTTGGCCGATTGTGGGCACCTATATGTGGACGGGACGACCCACATAAGTGATATGTAACCTAGTTTTTGGTCATTCATGAATGTGTGGTGATTGCTCTTTCTCTCCTCCTCTCTTGCATTATCTCTAGGCAGTGTGTGAGCATGAGCGGGAGTATGTGTGCAAGCAAGGGAGCATGAGTAACGATACGGCGGCATCTTGGTGGTTGAGCAATAGCAGCAAGATCCCCCTTCGCGAAGACACGAGTTTTCTTCATCGGCACAACTACATAGAGGTGAGTGACACACCCGATTGCATCTGCGAGTTTACCTGCATCCAGGTTGTGTTTGCATCCTCAGTGGCTTGCACATGACTCCCTACAAGTCCCCTATGGTCCAACAAGCAATGATGAGATTCGGCCACATGCAGCAAAGAGAAATGTGTTCGAGGCAATCTCCAACCCATTGGGGATCGAGTGGCAAGGGTACATGGAAGAAATAAATATGTATGTATGTTCAAGTGTTTTGTTTTTCAATTTCTTTTGTATCAAATAACAAAGGACTTATAAGAAAACATTTTAAAACTTAGAACAACATCATAATGATGTGGCCAAGAGAAGCAATAAGCACACATAGAAGCCCTGCCATTTTGTAAAATCCAAAAGACATACATTAAGCTGTTCCAGTGTCATATATTGCGAAGACCATCTAAATATTTCTATGAACTGTTCTTGAGAGATATTTTGATTGAGTCACTTGCCAATAAAGATCATGCAAAGTTAAAAATTCTTAAGGTGTTCTCTTTTCATTTTGAGAGTAAAGAAAGCTGTTCACAATCAATGTTGAAGATGAAAACAATTCCTTTTTTTTTTTTTGTGATAGTGCATCAAACTTTGTATTTTAGTTCCAATTTATTATGGAACCTCAAAAGTATTGAAGCAATCATTTTCAAGTAGGTAACTCTCTTGGCAATGAAATTATGGTTTTAGTTTGTATTAAATACTTTAAGTGTAAGTTCAATCTTCAATTTTTAATTTGTTATATAATAAATGCAATTTGCTAAATTGTTTCAGTTCTTTTGATAGGTTTAGAAATGAAGACATCCATTTGGAAGGGCTACTTTTGTCGCCCCCAAATGGATGTCTTTATTAAAAATACTCATATTGCACCTATGCGGAGCATGCATGTAATTACAAACGATTCAATACAAATGATATGGGATGCATGCAAATAAGTATGGATAAGAAAAGAAAGGGCCAATCAACCTTATCGTATCATATACAATCTACATAGTATCTACTGACATAATATGGCGGAAGGGGGGGCCCTTTACACGTGTCGCAATTTGCGACCTGAAGGTTAAAATCCAAAACTAAAAGAAGCTCCTTTGCACGCGAAAGAGGGAGAGAGGGGGAGAGAGAGAGCAGCCGGCAGTACTAGTTGTAGATATGGAGAAGCTACTTCTAGTCATTGAATTGAACAACTTTGCAAAAGAATTTCATTTCCCTTAAGGTGATGCAAAGATTGAGACAAAAGAGCTTTAGGGAAATAAGAGCAGCACAATAGGGTCATTAGAGCATAGAGAGCTACATGTAGCACACAACAAGGAAAGTCACTATCTATAATAAAAGGCAAAAACAAGGTGCCACGAGTAGGGGTGGTACCCATGCTCTATTAATCCGAATCTGGTGAGATACCCATCAAATAGGAGGAAATGAAAAGGGAAGCCATTGGCGCATGAGGCGAAAACTTGGACACGTGTAGATACAAGAGTGGGGAGGTGACTGGAGTGTGAGACAAGCGGGAAAATGAGGAGCCAGGGCAACAGCCACGTAGGCATGAGGGCGATGCACCTGGTGGAAGAACACGGAGTGGGTTTCTTTAGCCAAGCTTGTCGCATCTCTCCGCTCTTTCTAGGTCTCTAGAGAGCGATGGAGATATCTCCACTCTCTCTCTCTCTCTCTCTCTCTCTCTCTCTCTCTCATGATGCCGTCGGTGATCTATTGGGTTGTCTCTCGTCTGCGTGATCTGCAACAGCAAGCCCTGCGTATCATTGGGATGTCTTCTCACTCCAATGGAAACCTCCGTAAACCTACCTCTCTCTGTGCATATGAGAATGAGAGCTTGTAGCTCTCAGTGCACATGGAGGCTTCTCTCTCATGAGCACAGCTTGTGTTCCTCATTTTGGCAACAGGACGAGGGACGGTTGGCGAGGGGTGCAAGAAGAGCATTCAAGGGAGGGATGGAGGTACAACGTGGAGGGAGCATGCACACAAAACGGAAGGGCTGGGCGAGGGGCGACAAATGTTTGATCTTTCTCTGATACACACACGCACTGCATGGGAAGGTGAGCCTTGAGTGCCCGAATGAGGACATTGTGCGTCATTCACGCCACATCTCCTTCATAGACGTGTGTTAATAAGGTTAAGGGTTGGGCAGTTGAACATGGTCGGCTAGGCACATTGGCCCTTTAATTGCAACAATCTCTCACTTGAAGGCAAATGTGCATTGAAGTAAGGTATGGACATATATACAATGTATATAGAGTCTAAATATCTACCAAATGCTCATAAGAACTCAATAGCGTTGATGGCCGGCTTTAGAAGCCGTGGACGTGGGAACAAACCCCACTCGGGGAGTATGAAATAATTAAAAAAATGTTTTTTTGTGGGCATGCTGCCACCTCCCTCCTTGACCAGTGCTCACTGAGGGGGTTGCCAAGCATGGCACCACCCTCCTCTCTCTCTCTCTCTCTCTCTCTCTCTCTCTCTCCCTCCTTCATTACCACAAGCTCGGGGGGGGGGGGGGGGGGGGGGGGGTGCACTATATAATTATGTTAATGTGTATCGTGAGTTTGAAAGGAGGGGTATTAAAATGCAAAAAGATTAAGCAGCTTAATAAGATACATTAAAATAAGGGATTTTTAAATTCAATTTTGAAAAAGATTCGTAAAATAAGGGGTCATTTTATTCATTCAGACATGTTAAAAGAGGGTTGTTTTTAATACTCCGCGAACACATGTTATATAGGGGGGTACTGAATGGTGAACCCCACGAGACCACAAACGTCCAAAATCTCTCTCTCTCTCTCTCTCTCTCTCTCTCTCTCTCTCTCTCGTTCGTCACCAGCCCAAGGGGCCGCCATGTCTATACCTCTCTCTCTCATCCATTATCAAGTCTCTCTCTCTTTCTCACCCACACACACTCCCTCTCCCACCGTCTCTTCCTCTTCTCTCTCTCTCTCTCTCTCTCTCTCTCTCTCTCTCTCTCTTTGTCGACAGCCCGTGCGAGGCGCAAATAAAAAGAAAATCTCTCTCTCTCTCTCTCTCTCTCTCTCTCTCTCTCTCTCTCTCTCGTTTGTCAACGGGGGGGGGGGGGGGGGGGGCCATGAAGCAAAGTTCTCTCTCTCTCTCTCTCTCTCTCTCTCTCTCTCTCTCTCTCTCTCTCTCTCGCCTTCCCCACCCATGCCCACACACCTCTCTCTTTCTCTCGTTGCCTCTCGCTCTCTCTCCCTCTTCCCTGTGTCGACAACCGTCTCAGCCCGAAGTCGCTCTCTCTCTCTCTCATTATTTACACACTCTCTCTCTCTCTCTCTCTCTCTCTCTCTCTCTCTCTCTCTCTCTCTCACCTCTCCCTCAGCCTCACTCTCCCTCTCTCTCTCTCTCTCTCTCTCTCTCTCTCTCTCTCTCTCTCTCTCTCTCTCTCTCTCTCTCGTTCCCACACACACAAACACTTATCCACACCCTCACTTACATACACATACACACTCTTTTCACACACACACACACACACACTCACTCACTCACACTCACAAGCACTCACGAACATGCACATACACACTCACAAGCACGTGCACATACACACATATGTACACTATACGCACTCGTACAAGACCATCCAAACAAACACACGCACACCATACGAACGCACAAGAAGAAAATTGGAAGTAGCTCAACATCGACGCCCAAGCAACAAAGACAAACATACCAAAAACACACGATTGCGACCATGATTCAAAGAAAGAAGCCGACCCGGGGGATTCACCATGGAAAACTTATCGCACCACGTAAGTGCAGGGGAGGGGGGTTTTTCTACACGTTACATAAGCGTTTAAGTTAGGGATAGGCCCCCAATAATTTATCTCCCAAGCTTAAAAATAAGGGAAGGCGTATCATATTTATGGGTGGGGAACCTGACCTGGGTTAATTACTTGTAGCGATTGGTCACCAGTGTGCACTAGAACTCGAATGAATTAGGGGAAGTTTTTTTTTCAGGTCACACATCAAATTTTGCATCAAGCCGGTCATAGATAAGGGCTGATTTGGAGCAAGTCAAGGTTTGATTTACACCAGCTAATTTGGATGGGTCAGAATTGGACGAGTAGCCAGAGTACATGCTGATCAGGTGCATAGTTTGAAAGTCAAACTAAGACATATTGAGGGTACATCTACTTATCAACAGAAATGGTTCCTTTTAGTACGTTGCCAATCACTATGCTACACACTCTTTGACTAGTTTTACTCAGTTGGATCATGTGATACCTAAATTTTATATATAAGATAGGGGTATGATAGTTTTCTTCATTGAACATCGTATAAGCGTAGAAAGGAGGGTCACATTCCCTAATATGAGTCGTATATAGGGGTTTTATCAAAGTTGTCCGCTCGCAGGTGGCATCGCATTTTGTATATAGAGTGAATCCCCCGGGGAAGCCGAAGGCATGGCCTGCCATTCACCAGCATCTCGTCCACGATGCATCTCCGCAGTAAGCATTCATAGGGTAATCTATTTTTTTGTTTTCAAGCCAAAACCTTGTATAAAAAACCAATTGTATATTGCCACCTCTCTCTAGGTGATGGTCACAAAGGGCCACCTAGGAGATATCATTTCAAAGTTCTCCTAAAACAAAACAAGGGTCAACCATCTGGGACCCAGCTCCTTGCTTTGTCTCTCCTGATTAGGGCCCTAACTGAATCATATTATCCTAAACTAATGCAGCCTGCACCTATAAAAGAACACTGAGAGGTCACTATTAGGGTGCAGTACGAGAAGGAAGCCATGCACACACCCTAACTACAAGGGTCACCACACAAAGAGTAGAATCTCCGTGTATATGGAATTATCCCTAGAGAACGCACTATAGGCTCTCTCTCTCTCTCTCTCTCTCTCTCTCTCTCTCTCTCTCTCACTCTCACTTTGTGTGTGTGTGTGTGTGTGTGTGTGTGTGTGTGTGTGTGTGTGTGTCATCACGGTCTCCATCTCGCCGAAACTGAGTTTTTTGTAAATACCACTTTGCATCAAGTTTCCCTCACATCCTGAGGGCCTCCCGAGGGGTTTTCATCGTCTACGTCTACGTCTCTCTCTCTCTCTCTACAGTGTGCTGCATTAGTGTTATTTGAATCAATGTTGTCTGTGTCCTAGCCGCTCAAAGCTAGGTCGTGCCCCCTGCTTACTCCTCGTGATGAGTTCGGTATGCACGGTCCTGCCATAGAGGCCGTTGGGATCCGTTTTTCACTTGCGCTTGTCATTTGGTGTCCCCACCAAGGAGGACTTCTCGATAACCCTTAGTTTACAACGCTAAAAACGATGCACGTCATCATGGACGAATGGCTTGGGGAATTCTCCAATTGGAGAACAGAGGAGGAAGAAAATGAAGAAGCACTGACCGTCTTCATCGAAGTGCTGCTGCAGGAATACACGGTAGTCAACATCCATGAAGTAAGTCCTCCATCTTGCATCTCTTGCTCTAACCGCAAATCAAGAGCCACCCGAGGGAGGGCTGCAGGCTGCTCTCATTGCCGTCGCCCACCGCACTCTATCAATGAGTGCCGTCAATGGATGTAAATAAGAAGCGGAATTCCTCTACATCGACGTCCACCACGAAGAGGTCATCCATATCAAGGAAGGAAAAAGGTTGATAAGGCCTCTCTTCCCCAAGGAATGTGCAAGTAAAGGTATAGCCTCTGCTCCTAAGTGGCCCAAAGGGACTGCTCGTGCCAAAGGAAAGGGAGGACCAGTCCAATCCTAAATCGCATGACCCCAAGGAAGAAGAAACACTTGGCCACGCGAGTTCTTCGAGTTTGGAAAGCAGAATTGTGCCTAGGTTGCCAAAAAGAAGGTCATCTGAAGCAAAGCAGTGGAAGATCGCCTATCGATTCGTGCGACGCATGTGAGTGCTTCCAGTTCGCTTCAACAACCCCAAAGTAGAGGTGGTAAGGAGGTTCCCATGCCATAGAGAGGAGTGGTTTAGCTACTGATCCTTGATGTTTTGGAGGGCGGGTAGAGGGCCTTCCTCCTCTCCTCATACAACTCATCCTGAAGAAACTGTCTACCACGGTTGAAACCCACTAGGACGGAGACGAGTTACAACTAAATGGTGTGGAGTTCATGCAATGAACTGACTGCAATAACTACTTGCAGCTGCTGCTAGCTAAAAATCTAGGAGTGGTCAAACGTGTCGCCATCACTCCGTACGTGTTGAACAATGAAGGGAGGTGGAGCCTATGAAGGGCAATGACCTTCTATGGATGTGCCGACTTGTCAACACCGGCATGGTAAGAGTATAAGTGAGTACTCTACACTCTATGCATCATGGATAATGAACCAACCGCTTTTTCGTTTAGGTTTCTGCAACACATGCACGTAAATATATATGTAGATAGTAAAATCTTCTATCAACAGACTATTGTGTATCTATTTGGTGCTACGGTTTTTCATCTTGTTTTGATCTATCCACCCAACCCTGTAAGAAAGCCGCTATACGCTGCTAAGCTGCTTGTCGTGTTTTTTTAAAAAAATGTTTGAAGAAGTATCTTGTTTTTGGCAATGGCAAATGTTTCTTTCCCAACCTTCACGGGTAAGGGTGGAGAAGATGTTTCAATTTTTTTGGATAATCTTGAAGACAGAATCAAGACTACCATTATTACAACTATGGAGAGGATGGCCATGGCATGTACTATTGTCCTCATCCAAGAAATCAGAACTTCAATAGAAGAGGAAGGTAGAATTATATCTCTCCACCAAGGGCGAGACCACCACCACCTAGACAAAAAGAGCTGATTCCACCGGTCCAAATCCTTCGACCACTCGTGAAACAAACACCACCACCGCAACCTCTCATTCCATTGCTACCTTCACCACCTGCTGGAAACCAAGGAGTGAGTGTCATCAGCCTTGAAGCTAAAGACAAGGCAAAGGTAGAAGAGCGTGTCAAAGAGAAGGACAAAGGGAAAGGAAAACTAGAAGAAGTGGATGCCATGGGAGTGAAGCGTGCCATGCACGAAGAGGCCTATCAAAGGGAGGAGAAGATGAAAGGAAGAGGAGAGTCTAGCAAACATGCGTCTAAGCCTCGACGAAAGATCGACATCGTGGATTTTTCACTGGGTGAGTATGCTAAACCATATGACCTAGTCCAAGATGTATTAATGCAAGGTCCCAAGATAACCTGGCCCCAATTACTCCATCTTGCACCAAAAATGAGGAGACAATGGAAGAAGATGGTAAGTACAAGAAAGTCGAGACCAAGGATAGCTGAGGCTATCCCTGGGAGGAATCTTGAAAACATCCTACCTATCATGGATGCCCACATCAAGGGCCAATGCATCTCAAACATCTACATAGATGGCGGCGCACAGATATGCATCATGAGTGAGAAAATGATGCACCATCTAGGCCTAGAGGTAAGTAGGCAGTACCCTGCCATGCTAAAATGGCAAATAATGTCAAAGTGAAGTGCGTAGGCATTGTGAATGCAGCCAAGGTGAAGGTGTTCAACACAGAAGTGGAGGTAGACATTTTTGTCATGCCGCACAAAGGGGAGGGCTATCCTATCATTCTCGGAAGACCATGGCTCATGGCTATGGAGGCTAAACAAGATTGGAGTACCGGAATGATCCAGATGAAGTATGCTAAGGGAAAGTCCATATTCTACAACATGAAGACTGGAAAGCAACACAACATGATCTTGGAAGAATTGAGAGATGAATTCACCAGTGACTCTTCGACCACCTGAGAAGAAGAGATGGCAACAATTGAAGAGAGCGACAATAGCATTGAAGTGATGGGAGTCATCCTCAGAGACCCAAAGAGATTGACACAATCTGAAACGCCATCGGAGAACCAAGAGGGACCTCCAGGTATGCAAACCTTGGTGGATACAAGTAAGTTACATCGGATTCTCTCCAGTGAGTTAGCTAGTGAAGAGAGAGAAGAATACATCTCTATGCTAGGTAACTTCCCCACACTGTTCATTGATGGTTATGACAAGATCACAAGGATCACAGTGGTGCAGCACCGCATAAGGCTCAAGGAAGGAAGTAAGCCTGTAGTGCAAAAGATTAGAAGGCTTGGGATAGTTCAGCAAGAGGCATTGCTCAAAGAGGTAAGGAATTTGGTATAGGTAGGTTTTATTACCCCATCGAGGACTCATAGTGGGTCAGGAAGTGGAGGTTTGTGTAGACTACAAACCTCTCAATGCAGCAACAAAGAGGGATCATTTTTCCCTCCCATTCCAAGACAAGATTCTCAACGAGGTAGAAGGTCATGAGCGCTACACAGTATGTGATGGCTACTCAGGCTATTTCAAGATTAGCATTGTAGAAAAAATACAAGAAAAAGACAACCTTCATAACACCATGGGAATGTTTTTCTTACAGAGTGATGCCTTTTGGTCTCACCAACACTCCGACCACATTCAATGTTATGTAACTTTTGTCTTTCCCAGCCATACTTTGGTAAGTCATTACGAGTTCTCATAGATGATTTCTGCATCTACAGTTCTCTCTCCCTCCATTTGAGCAAGGTCTATGATGGCCTCGCTAGGCTGCAAACCTTGGGTGGCCATCTTAACATAGATAAGTGTCACATTGGTGAAAGCAAGGTCACTCTTCTTGGCCATATAATTTCAACAAAAGGAATTGAGGTTGACCCAAGCAAGGTTCAAGCTTTAGTATCTTTGTCATCACCCACAACAGCTAAGCAATTGGTCTCTTTCCTTCAGAAGGTAAGGTTCTTGAGCAGGTTCATTCACTTGCTCTCTCAGGTGGTTCTCCCTCTACAACAATTCATCCATAGAGATGTCTTCTTATGGAGTGAAGAAAATGAGCAACAATTTAGTGAAGTGAAATAGATCCTGGCTACACTCCCCACCATTGCACTCCCTAGATGGGACGAGCCATTTTATGTTAACCCCAGTGTAGTAAGTGATACACTTGGAGCCGTACTAATGCAGAAGACCCCCAAACCTCATTCATGCGTCCTATCTACTTCTCTAGTTGTGTCACAACTCCATCAAAAAAAGGATTCACTACGGTAGAGCACATGGTGCTTGCATTGATGTTTGCCACTACAAAGTTCCACTCCTATCTATTTCTAGACCCTTTGTAATTCTAACAATGGAAGAGGTCTTTCCGTATGTGATATAACACATGGATGTCTCATCTAGAATCTCTAAGTGGCTTGTTACATTAAAAGAGTTCGATTACACTATGCAAGTGGAGAAATCCACTAGGGCTATTCTAGCAGGTATTCTTACTCATTGTCAATATGAGAAGAAGCTAAAGGTCAACACAGGAGGTAAAGGAGTGATACCAATGGTGGAAATTCCTAATATAGAAGGAGCTCACTCTCTTTTCTTTGATGGAGCTTACAAAAGAACAGTGGACCAAGCTGCAACTGGCATCATCATTTTCAATGACCAGAAAAAAAAGGTATTCTCTATTGGGCAGCTGCTACACTCCCACTCCAACAACAAAGCAGAGTACGCGGTCCTAATTCTTGGATTAGAACAATGTGTTTTGCAAGGGGTTCACCGCCTAAATGTGTTTGGTGATGCCGTGCTCTTAATAAAGCAGATAAATGGCACTTAGATCTGTAAAAATCAGGTTTTGCTTGGCCGATTGCGCCAAGTTAAGGATCTTTTAAGAAAGTGTGAAGCAATGCCGCTATTTCATGTCCCTAGGGTAGAAAATCAAGAAGCGGTTTCTCTAGCCAAGGAAAGAATACAAGATGTTCCCGTAGAAGCAATCAAACTAAAGTTACCCCTCTTTCAGGGTAGTGATGCTATGCCTAATATCATCAACTTCTTAGATACAAGAGAATGTCTTGAAGGGTATACAAAGGACCATAAACTATGGCTTGTCCGAAAGGCAACAAGATACCCCCTTATAAACAACACCTTGTGGCAGCCACTTTGCTTTAGATATTAGGGTGAAAGCATGTATTGGTGGTACCACTATTTCACTTTTTGGTGGTTGGCTTAGCAAAAAGTAGGACACGATAAAATTTTTGCAAATCTTACCAAAATTTTGTGGACATTGCAGTTTTGGATTCTCCTTATCAAAATCTTTGTAATGATATACAACATGGTTAGTATAAACATACGGGACACATGAAATTGGGATCTTTAAGTTGCTATCAATGTAGTGTCCAAGACACCACTTTTTGGACCACCAATACATGCTTTGGCCCAAAAAGTAGGAAGATTCTACAAGCAGGATTCTCTTGGCCTAGTTTGAACAGAGATGTGCATCATTGGTGTAAAACATGTAGAGCTTGTCAAGTATCCAGTCATCGAACACTAACCTATGAGCCACAGACTCCTATAATCTCATATGGCCCGTTTGAGAAGTGGGGAATAGATGCAATTGGTCCTTTACCAAGGGCTCAGTCAGGTAAACTGTATATTCTAGTTGGTGTAGACTACATGACCTGATGTGCGGAAGCAGCAGCACACCACACGCATTATAGCTCAAGAAGTGGCAAAGTTCATATTTGAGCACATTTGTTGCCGCTTTGGCACAACTCTGGAGATAATATTTGATAGAGGGCCAAGTTTTAGAGGTGACTTGGTGGGAGAACTAATGAAAAATCTAGGTATCACACGACGATGCTCCACTCCATACTATCCACAATGCAATGGTCTAGTAGAAAAGGTAAACGGCATGATCTGTAAGATCATCACAAAGCAGGTGAATAACCACACAAGTGATTGGGATAAGCATCTTATGGCCGCTCTTTGGGCCTACCACACAACATTCCAAACATCACAAGGTTTCACCCCTTTCCATCTGGTATATGGAAAGGAGGCTATCCTACCCATTGAGGTACAGATAGCCAACTTGTGAGTCATGGCTAGTCAGTTACAACACCCAATTGCCCATCTCCACAACCACACCTTGGATCTAGAAAGGCTTTAGCTAGATAGGGAAGATGCAATCAACAACTATGCAACCCAAGCAGAACAACGCCGACTCACATTCAATCAAGGGCTTAAGGAAAAGGGTCTGAAGAAAGGCATGTTGGTGTTGAGAGAAAACAATAGATTTGACACTAAGAAAGATGAGAAGTTTCAGACTAGATGGGAAGGGCCATTCATCATCAAAAAGTGAGACGCCAATGGAACCTACAAATTGATGGAAGCAGATGGTCGAATTCACAAGACTAGAGTCAATGGATGGAGGCTAAAAAGGTACTTCTTAAGGTTTGATCCGAAGTTCATGCTAGATATTCCAGAGCAGGGAGAACCCTCTAACTCTACTGCTAGAGAATGAGAAGCAGAGCTAGAGACATGAATGCCTCTATCCAGAAGGGGAGGACTAATTATGGCCGTCTTTAGAAGCCACATCCATGGGAATAAATCCCACTCAGGGAGCATGAAATAATAAAAGAAAACATTTTTTGTGGGTTCTTGCATGCTGTCACCTCCCTCCTTGACCAGCACTCACCGAGGGGGCCACCAAGCATGGCCCCACCCTCTCCCTCTCCTCCATTCTCTCTCTCTCTCTCTCTCTCTCTCTCTCTCTCTCTCTCTCTCTCTCTCTCTCTCTCTCTCTCTCTCTCTCTCTCTCTCTCTCTCTCTCCTCTCCCTCCATCTCTCTCTCTCTCTCTCTCTCTCTCTCTCTCTCTCTCTCTCTCTCTCTCTCTCTCTCTCTCTCTCTCTCTCTCTCTCTCTCTCATCACCAGCCCAAGGGGCCACCATGTCTATCTCTCTCTCTCTCTCTCTCCCTCATCCATTATCAAGTTTCTCTCTCTTTCTCACCCACACACACACCCTCTCCCACTCTCTCTTCCTCTTCACTCACGCTCTCTCTCTCTCCCTCTTCCTTGTCTCGGTAGCCCATGGAGGGTGCAAGCAAAAAAAAATCTCTCTCTCTCTCTCTCTCTCTCTCTCTCTCTCTCTCTCTCTCTCTCCCTCATTCGTCAACCCGGGGGGGGCACCATGAAGCAAAGTTCTCTCTCTCTCTCTCTCTCTCTCTCTCTCTCTCTCTCTCTCTCTCTCTCTCTCTCTCGCTCTCTCTCTCTCTCTCTCTCTCTCTCTCTCTCTCTCTCTCTCTCTCTCTCTCTCTCTCTCTCGTTCCCCACACATGCCCACACGCCTCTCTCTATCTCTCATTGACTCTCGCTCTCTCTCCCTCTTCCCTGTGTTAGCAGCCGACTCTCTGTCTCTCTCTCTCTCTCTCTCTCTCTCATTATTTACACACACACACACACACACACACTCTCACCCTCTCCCTCAGACTCTCTCTCCCCATCTCTCTCTCTCTCTCTCTCTCTCTCTCTCTCTCTCTCTCTCTCTCTCTCTCTCTCTCTCTCTCCCTTTGGCAACATTAGAAAAAAATCTCACTCTCTCTCTCTCTCTCTCTCTCTCTCATTCCCACACACAAAAACTTACCGACACCCTCACACACTTACATACACATAGACACTCTTTCCACAAACACACACACACAACCCCATACACACACCCTCACACAACCCTATCCATCTCTCGCTCTGTCACCATCTCTCTCTCTCGATTCAGTAAATGACGTCCCTCTCTCTCTTACCATACACAAACACTTACACACACACACACACACACACACTTAGAAGCATTCACGAGCACGTACATACACACTCATGAGCACATGCACATACACACATACGTACGCTATACGCACTCGCACTCGCCCATCCAAACAAACACACGCACGCCATATACACGCACAAGAAGAAAAACGGAAGGAGCTCAACATTGATGCCCAAGAAACAAAGACAAACATACCAAAAACACGCGATGGCGACCATCATTCAAAGAAAGACACCGAAGGCATGCCCCGGCCGGCCTTGAAAGTGACGAACGTGCTACACCGATGCACCAGCAAAGCCCGCCATTCACCGGCATCTCGTCCATGTGCCATCTTTACAGTAAACATTTGTAGGGTAGTCTATTTTTATGTTTTCAAGCCAAAACCTTGTATTAAAAACCAATTGTATATTGCCACCTCTCTCTAAATGGTCACAAAGGCCCACTTAAGAGATATCATTTTAAAGTTCTCCTAAAACAAAGCAAGGGTCAACCATCTGGGACCCGGATCCTTCCTTTGTCTCTTATGATTAGGGCATTAACTTAATTAGATTATCCTAAACTAATGCAATTTGCACCTATAAAAGAACACTGAGAGGTCACTACTATCAGGAGGCATCACTTGGGAGTCAGCACTTGAGAAGGAAGCCATGCACACACCCTGACTCCAAGGGTCGCCACACACAAGAGTAGAATCCCCGTGTATATCGAATTCTCCCTAGAGAACGCACTATAGGCTGTGTGTGTGTGTGTGTGTGCCACCACGGTCTCCATTTCGTCGAAACTGAGTTTTTTGTAAATACCACTTTGAATCAAGTTTCCCTCACATCCTCAGGGGTTTTCATCATCATCATCTCTCTCTCTCTCTCTCTCTCTCTCTCTCCGGTGTGCTGCATTAGTGTTATTTGAATCAACGTTGTCCGCATCCTAGCCTCTCAAAGCTAGGTGGTGTCCCCTGTTTACTCCCCATGATGAGTTCGGCATGCACGATCCTGGCGTAGAGGCCGTCGGGGTCCGGTTTGTGCTTGCGCTTGTCAGTGTGCAAACTTCTTGGATGTATAACTTTCATTAGAACATCAATAGAGTTTATCGTTTGTGTGAACCTTGACAAGCTCTATGTGCTTGTCCTCAAGCACCTCACAAGTACCATGCTAGTTGGATATCTCTTTAAATATCGCAATGCAAAACTTGAATCTCTTCGTTGAAGCCCAAATCTTTCAGTCGATATAAGCCATATAGTTTTCTTGCTAGCGGACTAAAGTATGTATTGGTGGTCCAAAAAGTGGTGTCTTGGACACTACTTTGATAGCAACTTAAGGATCCCAATTTCATGTGTCCCGTATGAACATACCAACCATGTTGTATATCATTGGAATGTTTTTGACAAGAAGAATCCAAAATTGCAATGTCCGTAAAATTTTGATAAGATTTGTAAAAAATTTACCGTGTCCTACTTTTGCTAAGCCAACCACCAAAAAGTGAAATAGTGGTACCACCAATACATGCTTTCACCCTAGCATCTGAGGCTATAACATAGTTGGCTTCCTTTGCAAATGAGATGTACAATGTTGCAAACAAGATCACCATGAAACCACACCACTAGTGAATGTAAAGACAGTGAATATAAAGACATAACTTGTCATAGAACTTATGTTGTCGAAATTACCTACATAAATTGCATCCATGTAACCAACTACACATGCATCTTTGTCTCCAAAGCAAATGGACAACTCTTTCATACCATTCAGTTATCTGGTCACACCCTTCACTACCTCCCAATGCTTCTTGGTAGGATCGTCGTAAATTTACTAGTGACTCACACTGCAAATGCATTGTCTAGGTGAGTCCCAATCATGGCATTAATAAAAGAAATGCTTATGAATGCAATAAAAATACTACCATATGTAGCTTTTTTATGTAGAGGCAATCAATGATTTTGCTCTATCTTTACTTTTGGGACTTCATAAAGGCATCAAACTTATGATACCATTCCCATGCTATTTGCATCAAACTAAAAAGGATTCTCTTAAGTTGACACACCAATTTCTTGTCACCATTCTCAACAAAGCCCTCTACCTATTGCATGTAAATGCCATGAAGATCGCCATTTAAGAACGGTTTCTTAATATCTATTAGCAAATCACCGCAACGGATGTCTATAGCATAGCTATTACTCACTAACATAACCTAATGTCAATAATTAGGAAAGTGACCATGATGGGACATAAAGACATGTTGGGTTGTTAAAGACAACAAAATTACCATTTCTAGAAGGTGCACTTATAAGCAACCGCAAATCAACACTAACCATCTATCAACAACCAAATGCTCAATCCTCACTCCTATTAGCTACTTGATGGTTTCTCAGCTAATGGAGCTCAAAAGACTATGAAACTTTGGGAGACTGTAAGAAATGACTAATAGAATCTATATGGACCCTAACTCCTCATTTTTGAGAGGTACATGAATTGTGACCCATCATTTTATAGGTCATCAAAACATGAACATAAGTGGTCTAATAGCATCTCCTAGGGCCAAGGAACAATCCCCTATAAAAAATTAGTACTATCACTTGAAAACACAATCAAAACAATGTTTTAAGCTCACACAACCTAGACACAAGCTTCAACCAAATTGACAATGATTACACTCAATTGAAAGCGCAAGAGGAGAGAAACACAATGCACTTGTCACAACTTGAATTGGAATACCATGTAGGAATTCATGATGATTATAAAGCAGCTCTATGTGTCTATAGCTTTACCCATACACGCTCATCCAAAAAAGTCCCTTTTGATCTGATTAAAATTGACCTTTATTCCTAGGGACTCTAAAATATGGCATAAAGGTCCAGTTCCCATGCATGTACAAGTATAGTAATGAGAGAAGAATTACAAAGTCACCACTCATGTAAAAAGCTCTCGATACTTTACATTGTTCATTCGTACTAGTAAGCCACATTGAGCACCTAAATTGCTCGATTATATTTGGTAGCCCTATCTTCAACTCAGTGGGCAATGAAATGTACTCGATTTATTATGACACATTTTGATATGTTATACCTTTGGCTTGAAGATATTTTATGAGAGCTAGATTGAATCTTCAAATTAATTAGGATAGTAGTGCAATTCTCAAACTATAGCTAAGCCATAATCAAGCACTTATTGCTTTAACACATGATTAACAAAAAATACACACTCTTCTTAACTAAGAGAGAGCTTCACGGCCAAGTAAAGTAAAAGTTATGTATTAATGTGCAACTCACAATACAAAAGAAATAGTACCCTTCATATAATGTCTCCCTATATCAAGGGGCAAAATAGATCTAATCTAGTTTACTTTTCCAATGAGAATAAGAGGTGAAAATATCCAATAAGATCCTATTGGGTAGAGTGATTTTATGGTAGAAGAAATGTATTTTAAATCTGGCTTATGCCATGAGTAAAAAAGCCAATGGGTATAGGAAAAAACCTCTTGGCTTATCGTTGCTTAGGAGTCCATGCACACCAAAAAATATTATTAGGGCTTTCAAGGTTTGTGTCTGCTAATAATCCCCCCTTTTGTCTCATATATGGGGAGTACAAGGGTTACTACTGGCAAGGAGACAACATCCAAGGTTCTCTTATGGATACATCTTTGGATGGCTCTCAATACCAAAGAATACAACATGTACAAAAATCTCCAAGTATCTCAGATTTAAAAAGGATTGAAAGGAAAATATCAAACATTAATAAACCCATTCGTTGATGTGGCTTGTAGACCGCCCATTCTTCATTGTGGCTAAAGGAGGGTCGCCTTCTGTCATTGCAACTATTTTCTTGTGTTGTTTGACTTATTGTTGCTGCTCAATGAGTAGTGCTTTGATCTTCTACTTAGCATTTTTTCATTTTTTCCTCAATATGATTGAGCTTTCCACAAAAAGTGCACTTTGTGCTCTGATTGAAGTTTGATGATAGGTTGTGGCTTTGTATCATTTCTTCCAACTAGGTGACTTTTGCTATTGATAGCTGTTTTTCGGCTCTTTGTAATTGCCACAGTGAGTTACCTCACCCTACCAAAATCACCCAAACACTGTGGCTATCCCTACCATTTCACTGTACATAGGCGTGCGTGAGTCACGGGACTTTTCCCATATCTTCTTAAAAAACCCTCAATTAGCTAGTCATTGGGCTAGTTGAGCCAAATAAAAAATAAAAAAATAAAAAAAATATAAGTATATTATGGCCCATGCGTATGTAAATATTTCTTTATATATAGGGGCTAAATAAAATATTTTTTCATAATTATTTTGGTATTTATTTAAATATTTCTACCTAGGTGTGTGTTATTTATGCTCTGTACATTGCCTCACCATTACCACAATTTTTTCTTACCATTTTTCATACTCTTTATTCCATATAGAAATATTTTCATGTAAGCTTCTCTTATATTTGGTGTAACTCCACCCCAACAAAAATCCAAAAAAACTAGTTTTATTTATGTGTATATTTTTTCACTATTTTGATTTTTCCCTTCCTACATCTATTTTGTTTTTTTCTAAAAAATTAAAACACCAAAAATATTTATCTTTTTATGGTAGCCTCATAATGAGAGAGATTTCTTTTGACCCCTTTATATTTTTTCCACTTATATTATTTATATTTGACATGTACATATTTTTTAGACCCCTCAATATTTGATTTTCTTAGTTGTACTATTCACTTATATCCTAATCTCAACAATATCTTCAATTATAGACCTACCAAATAAGGTCAAGGGTAGGTGGCATGCATACATGCACTATGGAGGGCTCACTCTTGGAGGTATTCAAAAGAATCATCCAAAGAAGGACCCCACAAGGACCTTGCAGTGGAAAAAAACGGTCGGTTTTGTTGAATTTTTAAAGTTCACTTGCTCTCCGAATTTGAAAAGGTTATACAAACAAAAGTTGTAGCTCGTGGGCTGAGCTTTTGCCTCAAATTTTTTCATATTGTTTTGAGCTACGAGCTGTGAGCTATGATTTTATTAGTGGACCCCAGTTTTCCCATGCTATGCAGCCACACTCTCTCTTCCACTTTATCATTTTCCTCTTTCACACACACTTCTCCACTCACCATCCCCACCTCTCTCACCACTCCTCTCTGCACCCTACTCACCTTCTCCTCAACCTTGAAGAATAAGAGAAACCATGGTGAACTCATACCTCCCACACACAATTCCATTCCAAAATTGACCACCTAGTCTCATTTTTCCTCTTCCAAATTACCCATATCTATAAAAAAACCACAAAATTCAGCCTCTTCTCTTAAAAGACAGCATCATGGTGGTTGATTACTCAGCTTCAATTACCTTGTCTCTCAAGGAAGGTCAAGAGTGGAGAAAAAATGTACCGTCAAAGCTAGTGGACCGTCAACAAGCGTCAAAATTGGCCCTACTCAAGACACTTGGAGCATCAACCTTGTAAGAAATCCACCTTTCTTACCTCTTAAGAGTTTTTCTTCCTTATTTGTATCCTACATGGATACTCCCATTGTAAATATCCAATTCCATTTGTAAATTAATACTAACTCTACTAACACTAACCCACTATGAAAAGTCCTATCACCTCCATTTCTCTCCTCTCTCTTTCCCCACCAACTTCTTGATAATTCCTTGCAAAAGAAATTAGATAAATTGCTGAAAATCTAACCCAACCATGGTTAGAGGAGTAACCCTAGCCTTCAAAATTGCTATAAAAGGAGGGTGTAGCTAGCACAAAAAGGGAGAGCCATAAGCAAGAGCACTATGCTATAGCTTGAGAAGCCAAGCTCAACCTCTCTAGAAGGAGCTCTTGAGTGGAAGTTCATTGTCTTATGCATGTGCATGTGTTGTAATAGGGGATTAGCAAGGGAACTCTATGCCATTGTAAGAGAGAGAGTGATCATTCAATTGAGAGTAGGAAATCTATCATTTCTCCTACTAGTGTAAGCCCAACATTTGCTGAATCAAGGAGGGTGGATTTGGACTAAGCTTGGATACCTTGTCTCCCTTCCAACGTGAAGTAATGGACAACAATGATGCGTAAGTGTCTTGGTGTTTTTTGTTAAGTTCTTGATAGCTTGTCTCTGGTGTTGTCATCAATCTAGGCATACGTCCCACATACTGTAAGAGGGCGACAGGGTGGAGAGGACTCCCCTGGCCTTAAGACAGTGATTGGGGTGGCTTTTCTTGTGATGTGTTGTGGTGAAATTTACGCAAGCTATGTTGAACAAATACTAATCTCACTTTGATTTGTCATGAAAGATTTGTAAGAAGGTATTAATGCAACAAGCACCCCCTCCCCCTTTCTCTCTCTTTCTTAAATATATAATTGTGTTTGCTTGATCATTGCCGATACGTTTCAAAGCAGCCCGAGCACTATCTCTCTCCCTCTCTCTCTCTCTCTCTCTCTCTCTCTCTCTCTCTCTCTCTCTCTCTCTCTCTCTCTGTTTTAGTGTGTGAGAGTGTTCCATTGGTGTTAGAGTTAGGGTAAATTCCTTGCTTGTTTGTGGGTTGCTCTAACGATTCTCCTCTTTTGCGTCCTAGTTCGCTCTTAAACTAGGTGGTGCCCCTTGTGTAGTTGAGATTTGGCTGTGGGTTTGTTGTTTTGGTTTGTGTTGTGTTGTGTCCCAGCCACATTGAGCAGCACGGGAGCCTTGAAGGGTGTCTAGAGGTTGCTCTTCTTGTTGCCCACTCCGGACCGCCTCAAATTGGTGCCCCCACTGAGGACGGCTTGTGTATTTTTGTGTAGAATCAACCTTTAGCATAGTCAAGTAGTTTGCATGAATCACGAAAATTTGTATGATCCCTTCATTCCCATTGCAAGGCAAAAGGTACACATAATTGTTAGTACTAAGTTGCAATTTCAACGTGTCATTCGTAGAATTTTAGGTCCTCTTAGGTTGGCCGAGATAACCGCTTCAGTAAATCCTTTTATTTTGCCTCTCATTAGGTACGACCTTAGTTTGGACGTCTATATTTTTGTTTTATTTTAAGCATTAGGTCATGCATAGACCATGGATAATGGCCCAGGAATAGAGGTTTTCCCCTTCCATTTCACTCCACACATTAGAATAAACATTGCAATTAGTAGGAAAATCCATTTTCAACAACGTATGGTGTTCATGTTTGGTGCCCAGAGAGTAGGAGAAATTCTCGCATCACCAAACCCTGTCATCCTACCTCTTATTGATTATCATAGGTCGTTTGATGTGAATATCTTTATTTTGTTGTAGAATAGATTGCAAGCTAGAAAACATTATTGTGTAAATCTTTTTAAGAAAGAAAAACAAAAACGGGTGTCACTTTGAAATCAATTCAATGGAAAGCCAACGCCAAATGTCTGGGTATCCTCTTTTCTTTGGAGAGCCTGGAGAGGATGCAGAATTATTTTTAGCAAATTTCAAGATGTCTTGCCGTATCAAGAGGATAGTAACCGATCAAGAACGTGTAGAAATGTTTGAGGTGGTCCTTAGGAAAGATGCTAGTACTTGGTTTGACTCTTTGCCTGAGGAAGTTAAGGGGAATTACACAGATGTTTTGAATCATTTCAAGAGATACTTCTTTGATCCCCAAAACACTCAAAAACTATGGCAAGACATTGTTTCTCATAAGCAAAAAGACTTAGATGACTACTACTTGTACAAGCAAGAGTTTCTACGTCTTTGGGCTCTATGGATACGAAATGTTGCTAACCCTGGTGATGGTGCAGAATTTCTAAAGAAGGAGAGGTTCATAGCCGGACTCTTTCCTGACCTTAAGGTAAAAGTTGAGGCGGGTGCACCTGCTAATTTTGATGCAGCGGAAACTAGGGCTGCTGAGAAGTATAGGAAACTCAAGTGCTTAAGGGGAGAGGTTCCAATAGAAGGTCTTAGACCCAAAGGTAAGTCACAAGCATCAACATCTAGGGAGCTTCTTGAGGTAACGGCTGAAGTGATTGAGAAGTTAAATGAATCTTTAAGCAGCCTGTCAATTCACCTTGCACAAGCTGTAGGTCCAAAGGGACAAGCAAAGAAGTCAGAAGAGAGAGAGCCACGAACTAGGAGAGTCTTGCAATGTTGGAATTGCGGAGAGTCTGGACATGGGATGTATAATTGTCCTTGGCCCCGTGGAGAGCCAGGGAGACCTAACTTGAATTACCCAGTGATGAATGCAGGAGAAGGAGCTGGTCAACAACCAAGGCTTCTACAAAGGCCAAATGGACCAAGACCACCTCCACAAGGGGTAGAAGGAGTTCCACCTTTGCCAGATCCAAATGTGCATGTGGTAGAGGTGACAAATTCAAATGAGGTTGACATGGAAGCCAATGGCATTAAGCGTGGTCGAGGGAAAGGTAAAGAGAAAGAAGGAGTCACATCACAGAGTGACCATGGACAAGGCAAAAAGGCAAAGGAGACCAAGGAAACCAAGAGGACTCGACGTCGTATCAACCTCCAAGACTTCCCTCTTGGACATGGTATGGCTCCGTACAACTTGTTGGAAGACATGAGAGGTAAGGGTCCTAATATTTCATGGCCTCAATTTCTTGCATTATGTCCACAAGTAAGGAGGGAGTTAAGAAGGGCAGTTAGCACTAGGAGAAAGGTAAAAGAGAGTGTGCCTGTTGTAAAAATTGCACAAGCTAAAATGAATGAGGACATTACACCGGTGCTAGACTGTTACATCAAAGGAAGATTGGTTAAGAAAGGTTTAGTGGATGGGGGTGCACAAATTTGCATCATGACAGAGGGACTCATGCAAAGACTAGGCATGCACATCCATGAGACACCTGAAATCAAAGTCAAGATGGCAAACAATAGCAAGGCTAGGTGTGTAGGCATTTGTAAAAATGTCTTTGTAGAGGCCTTTGGCATTAAGAAAGCGGTGGATTTTTATGTTATGTCGACCAAGGGAAGTGGTTATCCATTTATCCTAGGAAGACCATGGCTAATGAAAATGCGAGCTTTGCAGGATTGGGAGAGTGGGAAATTAATTTGCAGGAATGACAATCATAAGAAGGTTGTCTTTGACATGAAGGAGCAACGCCAAGAGGAGCTCCATGAAGAATCATCTCAAAGTGAGACGGAAGAAGGTTGGACCAATAGCACTTCAGAAGAAGAAAGTAGCGGCAGCATTACTGAAGAGGAGTCTTCCATCGAAGTCATGGGGGTAAGGTTTAAGCCAAGCAACCAAGAGACCTCTTGTCAAGGCTTGGAGGAGGTAGGTCCTCAAGAGAACGAAGGTGTTCAAGATGAAGGGATGCTGGAAGGTATGCTATCAACAACACTTACAAAGGATGAAAGAGAGGAGTTCAAATGTGTGCTAAGGAAGTTTCCTAGGCTTTTTGCTAAAGACTACACCGACGTGCGTGGGGTAGATGTTGTTCAACACAAGATTGAGTTAAAGCCTGAGGCCACACCTAAAGCTCAGAAGCTACGAAGGCTAGGAGTTATAAAGGAGCAGGCTCTACTCAAGGAGGTAAGAAAGCTTCTAGCAGCAGGTTTCATTTATCCAGTGGAGAATTCAGAGTGGGTCTCTCCTGTTGTTGTCACTCCTAAGAAAAACGGAAAGTGGAGGGTGTGTGTGGATTACCGTCCACTCAATGAGGCAACAAAAAGAGATCACTTTCCCCTCCCATTTCAGGATGAGATATTAAATGAGGTAGCTGGTCATGAGAAGTACACTGTGTGTGATGGCTACTCAAGCTACTTTCAAATAGGTATCGCATTGGAAGATCAATTGAAAACAACCTTTATCACTCCTTGGGGTTGTTATGCTTTTAGAGTCATGCCATTTGGTCTGACAAATGCTCCTGCAACATTCCAACGTTTCATGAACATGGTGTTTCAAGCATTTTTTGGAAAGTCAATTAGGGTGTTCATTGATGATTTCTGCATTTATAGCTCAAAATCATTGCATCTACAAAGGGTAGAAGAAGGATTAAAGAAGCTCTATGACATGGGAGGTCAACTCAACCCCGACAAGTGTCACATAGCTGAGGATGAAGTGATCTTGCTTGGTCACAAGGTTTCCTATAAAGGCATTGAGGTGGATCCTTCAAAGGCAAAGGCTCTTATTGAGCTCCCCTCACCCAAGAATCTCAAAGAGGTCATATCATTCATTCAAAAAGTGAAGTATATGTCACGCTTTATTCACTTAGCTTCGGAGTTGCTTCATCCTTTGCAAAAGTTGACACAACAAGTAGAATTTGCATGGTCTGATGAGCTTGAAGAGTACTTTTGTAACATTAAAGTCATTTTGTCAGAGCTACCAACACTCATGCCTCCATGTTGGGAGTACACATTCTTTGTTAGCTCTAGTGTTGGGAAGGAAACAATTGGTGCAGTGTTGCTACAACAAGATCCCCACAGTACAAGGATGCGACCCATCTACATTGCTAGTAGGGTCATGAATGCTTTGGAGAGAGACTACACAGAAGCAGAACTCATGATGCTTTCTCTCATGTTTGCGGTGAGAAAGTTTAGATCCTACCTGCTACCAAAACCTTTTGTAATTCTCACTGCAGAGAATTTGTTCCCTTGGGTGTCATCTCAAATGAATCTTAGTACTAGGATCTCAAAGTGGATTATGGAGTTGCAAGAGTTTCAATACTCTTTCAAGGTAGAAGATAGTGTGCGTGCACAATTGGCAGGGATTCTCACTTATAGGGTGCATGAAAAGGAGATTAAGGTGCCTGAAGTAAAGACCCTACCATTGCCACCACCAAAAAGTATTCCTAATTCTTTTACCTTGTTCTTTGATGGAGCTTTTCGTCGAGCCACAGGAAAAGCAGGGGGAGGGCTAGTGTTGCTCAACCCACGTGGAGAGGTGGTCATGAAAGAGAAGTTCAATCTACCAAGTTCAGCTAGCAACAATGAAGCAGAATACGACACACTAATTCATGGTTTGAAGATGTGCATTGGCCAAGGGATACAACGCCTCATGGTAAAGGGAGATGCAGTTCTCATTGTTAAACAGATTTTAGGTATTTGGGCATGCAAGAATGAAAGCTTACGGACAAAAGTTCATGCCATTCGTAGATTGTTTAATCAATTTGAAGAAGTGCAACTATATCATATTCCTAGGAAACAGAATGAAGATGCCGATTTACTTGCACAGCAAGTAGTTACATGTGTTGAGAAAGAAGTGCAGGTCATCATGGTGGCAGCAACTGTCAAGCAACCGAGATACCAGGGATTGGAGTCATTGACTCCCATTATTAGCTACATTTTGGAGGGCGAGTTTCCACAAGACTTCACGAAGGCTCAGAAGAGGAGACTCATGAAGAAGGCAAGCGCATATCTCTTCCTAGAAGGCTCCCTCTATCAAAGAGGGAGGGATCAAGTATGCATAAGAGTACCAACTATTGAGGAAATTCCAGCCATTCTAAAAGGTTTGCATGAAGAAGCATGTGGTGGTCATTTTGCCCAAGAATTAACTGTGAAGAAGATTTTTCTCGCGGGGTATGTTTGGCCAAGTCTGCATGTGGATGTCCAACATTGGTGTAAAAGTTGTCACAATTGTCAGGTAAATGGGAATAGAAGATTGGTTTATGGTCCAAGGCAAATCGTGCTTGCAAATGGACCGTTTGAAAAGTGGGGCATTGATGCTATGGGTCCTCTGCCTAGGACAAAAAATGGTAAACTCTACATTCTAGTGGCTGCAGACTATATGACTAGGTGGGTGGAAGCACAGAGTGTGGCAAAGGTAAATGAGAAGACAGTGAGCAAATTCGTCTACACTCACATTTGTTGTAGATTTGGCACACCTTTGGAGATTGTTTCTGATAATGGTCCAGGGTTTAGAAAGGGATTGCTCACAGAAGTCTGTGAAGAACTTCACATTCTACATCGTCACAGTACACCCTACTATCCCCAATCAAATGGTTTGGTAGAAAAAGCTAATGGTGTCATTGCAGGCATCATTAGAAAGATGGTGACAAACAAGACAAAGTTGTGGGATGACTTCTTGGATGGTGCCTTGTGGGCGTATCGAACCACATATAGGGAAGCCACGGAGTTCACACCATTTCACTTGGTCTATGGTCAAGAGGCTTTACAGCCAATTGAGCTAAACATTCCAACAATGCGACTTCATGGCAAATCAGCACAAGATGATCAAGAAGCATGGATGGATCGACTTCTTACCTTAGCTGAGCTTGAGTGGAAAAGAGAAGCAGCGTACGAGTGCTATAAGAGGAAAGCCACACAGACAAAGGAGAAGCTTGACAAGAAACTGAAGGACAAAGGCATCAATGAAGGAGATCTTGTGCTAAGGTATGACAATCGACTCGATAATCGTTTTGATGCCAAATTTGAAACAAGATGGCAGGGGCCATACATAGTCAAGAAGGCTTTCAATTCAAGTTACTATCAACTTATGGACTTGAATGGGAAAGAGCACTCCAGGAAGGTAAACGGCTATCGCTTGAAGCCTTACTTGAGTCGCCTTCTACCAAAGGATCTACCAGAGCAAAAGGCAATTGTCTCATGTAAGTATTGTTACATGAAGCATGAGTGTAACTCTAGCCAAAATTCTGAGGGGCCAAACAATAAAAATCTCGTCAAGGACTCTGAAGCACTCTCTTTGGAAAAGATGCTCTATGATGGTACATGAATATACCATCATCCAGGGGGAGGGCTAATGATAGCCGTTTTTCGGCTCTTTGTAATTGCCACAGTGAGTTACCTCACCCTACCAAAATCACCCAAACACTGTGGCTATCCCTACCATTTCACTGTACATAGGCGTGCGTGAGTCACGGGACTTTTCCCATATCTTCTTAAAAAACCCTCAATTAGCTAGTCATTGGGCTAGTTGAGCCAAATAAAAAATAAAAAAATAAAAAAAATATAAGTATATTATGGCCCATGCGTATGTAAATATTTCTTTATATATAGGGCCTAAATAAAATATTTTTTCATAATTATTTTGGTACTTATTTAAATATTTCTACCTAGGTGTGTGTTATTTATGCTCTGTACATTGCCTCACCATTACCACAATTTTTTCTTACCATTTTTCATACTCTTTATTCCATATAGAAATATTTTCATGTAAGCTTCTCTTATATTTGGTGTAACTCCATCCCAACAAAAATCCAAAAAAACTAGTTTTATTTATGTGTATATTTTTTCACTATTTTGATTTTTCCCTTCCTACATCTATTTTGTTTTTTTCTAAAAAATTAAAACACCAAAAATATTTATCTTTTTATGGTAGCCTCATAATGAGAGAGATTTCTTTTGACCCCTTTATATTTTTTCCACTTATATTATTTACATTTGACATGTACATATTTTTTAGACCCCTCAATATTTGATTTTCTTAGTTGTACTATTCACTTATATCCTAATCTCAACAATATCTTCAATTATAGATCTACCAAATAAGCTCAAGGGTAGGTGGCATGCATACATGCACTATGGAGGGCTCACTCTTGGAGGTATTCAAAAGAATCATCCAAAGAAGGACCCCACAAGGACCTTGCAGTGGAAAAAAACGGTCGGTTTTGTTGAATTTTTAAAGTTCACTTGCTCTCCGAATTTGAAAAGGTTATACAAACAAAAGTTGTAGCTCGTGGGCTGAGCTTTTGCCTCAAATTTTTTCATATTGTTTTGAGCTACGAGCTGTGAGCTATGATTTTATTAGTGGACCCCAGTTTTCCCATGCTATGCAGCCACACTCTCTCTTCCACTTTATCATTTTCCTCTTTCACACACACTTCTCCACTCACCATCCCCACCTCTCTCACCACTCCTCTCTGCACCCTACTCACCTTCTCCTCAACCTTGAAGAATAAGAGAAACCATGGTGAACTCATACCTCCCACACACAATTCCATTCCAAAATTGACCACCTAGTCTCATTTTTCCTCTTCCAAATTACCCATATCTATAAAACCACAAAATTCAGCCTCTTCTCTTAAAAGACAGCATCATGGTGGTTGATTACTCAGCTTCAATTACCTTGTCTCTCAAGGAAGGTCAAGAGTGGAGAAAAAATGTACCGTCAAAGCTAGTGGACCGTCAACAAGCGTCAAAATTGGCCCTACTCAAGACACTTGGAGCATCAACCTTGTAAGAAATCCACCTTTCTTACCTCTTAAGAGTTTTTCTTCCTTATTTGTATCCTACATGGATACTCCCATTGTAAATATCCAATTCCATTTGTAAATTAATACTAACTCTACTAACACTAACCCACTATGAAAAGTCCTATCACCTCCATTTCTCTCCTCTCTCTTTTCCCACCAACTTCTTGATAATTCCTTGCAAAAGAAATTAGATAAATTGCTGAAAATCTAACCCAACCATGGTTAGAGGAGTAACCCTAGCCTTCAAAATTGCTATAAAAGGAGGGTGTAGCTAGCACAAAAAGGGGGAGCCATAAGCAAGAGCACTATGCTATAGCTTGAGAAGCCAAGCTCAACCTCTCTAGAAGGAGCTTTTGAGTGGAAGCTCATTGTCTTATGCATGTGCATGTGTTGTAATAGGGGATTAGCAAGGGAACTCTATGCCATTGTAAGAGAGAGTGATCATTCAATTGAGAGTAGGAAATCTATCATTTCTCCTACTAGTTTAAGCCCAACATTCGCTGAATCAAGCAGGGTGGATTTGGACTAAGCTTGGATACTTTGTCTCCCTTCCAACGTGAAGTAATGGACAACAATGATGCGTAAGTGTCTTGGTGTTTTTTGTTAAGTTCTTGATAGCTTGTCTCTGGTGTTGTCATCAATCTAGCCATAAATCCCACATACTGTAAGAGGGCGACAGGGTGGAGAGGACTCCCCTGGCCTTAAGACAGTGATTGTGGTGGCTTTTCTTGTGATGTGTTGTGGTGAAATTTACGCAAGCTATGTTGAACAAATACTAATCTCACTTTGATTTGTCATGACAGATTTGTAAGAAGGTATTAATGCAACAAGCACCCCCTCCCCCTTTCTCTCTCTTTCTTAAATATATAGTTGTGTTTGCTTGATCATTGCCGATACGTTTCAAAGCAGCCCGAGCACTATCTCTCTCCCCCTCTCTCTCTCTCTCTCTCTCTCTCTCTCTCTCTCTCTCTCTCTCTCTCTCTCGCTCTCGTGTATTAGTGTGTGAGAGTGTTCCATTGGTGTTAGGGTTAGTGTAAATTCCTTGCTTGTTTGTGGGTTGCTCTAACGATTCTCCTCTTTTGCGTCCTAGTTCGTTCTTAAACTAGGTGGTGCCCCTTGTGTAGTTGGGATTTGGATGTGGGTTTGTTGTTTTGGTTTGTGTTGTGTTGTGCCCCAGCCCCATTGAGCAGCACGGGAGCCTTGAAGGGTGTCTAGAGGTTGCTCTTCTTGTTGCCCGCCCCGGACCGCCTCACTATAGTTACTACCTTTTTGCTTGTATTTCTTACTGCCTGAGCATAAGGCACTATATGTGATGGCGTTTGTCTTCTTGGTAAGGTAATTTCCTTCTTCAAGTCATGAGGCTTCTATTTCTCCTAGCTCTGTTGTTGTTATGTAACATTTAATGGCCTAATAACTTATGTGTAGTGGAAATTAGCATGAACATAGTGGGCATTTCATTAGAATAGATTCCTAATGAGAATTACAAGAGTGCTTGGGTGGAGAGAGAGCAACAAAAAACATAACACCTAGTTAGATAGCATCGACAATACTTTCAAAAGAGAGAGAAATTAAGCTATTGACAACAATTGAGGACCGGATTTTCATGGAGCCGGTCCCCCCTCCAAAAGGCTTTGTATTATGGTTTCTCCCATCAACAGAGAGACATTGTACAATACAATTCTTTGTGTTCCTTCAAGACTAGCTAGTGCAATGAAGATGGAAACTTCATGCACTAAGCAAAACACTTAACAAACACAACTTGAATTATCCCCGTTCTCAGACCCAAGACCTCACACATCTTCGAAGATGGTGAGAGCTAGCAAGGTATGAGAGTAGATTGAGAGGAAGAAGAAGTATCTTACGAGAAAGATGTACATCTCCTCACATAATCACTCATATGTAGCATAGCTTAGCTTAGTAATTAGCTTGGTAGAGGAGATGATCATGCATTGAAGCTAGGCTCTTGGTTGGATTTGCATCCACATGCCAAGAGAGTGTTGATGTAGGCTTCTATCTCACAAGCTTGGAGTAGGTGATGAGTTCTCCATTAAAGCTTGGGAAGAGATAGTCTTCTCTTTCATCACACCTGAGCTTGTGTGAGTGTGTGTGTGATAATGCCTTGCAAAAATCAGCCCCCTCTCTCTCTTGGGCGAGCCCTCTTGCTAATTGCTCTTGCTGAAGCCTCATTGGCCCTCCCCAAGTCAAGCCAATTACAATTAAGCAGCATAAGTGATAGCCTTCTAACATGTGTCCCCCTTTCCCCTTTTGTGAGAGCTTTAGGTAATTAAATAATTAAACTAAACTCTCATTGGACCCCTTTGCCTCCTGGCCAATAGGAATCAGGCAAGCCATGGGGCTCCTGAATGCTCATTGGACCCCTTGGGAGACTGCCCAATAGTCTTCTAGGAGACTTAATTCTCATTGGTTTCTTTTATTAAATGTTTTTAAATTAATTAAACTAGATTTACTCTAGCTTAATTCTCATTGGTCCACTTCAAGGGTCATCCAATAGAAATTGGGCACACCTTGTGGGCATCTGGCCTAGGGAGCTGACATGTGTCCCTCATTCCCTTTGTGTAAAGGGAGCCTGTGTGTGTGTGTGTGTGTGGCTTTCTCTCTCATCCCCTACCTTTAGGGCTCGCCCCCTCCCATGTAGGGATGTGCAAAGACTTTTAGGGCACACACAAAGCATCCAATTTTCCCTAGGGTTGACCTTTTGGACTCAACCTTTGAATTTTGGAACCTTAGCATTTTGGAAGTCTTAATGGGCTGAACCTTAGGGTCTTTTTAGCCCATTGTTGCACATGGCTCTTTTGCAGATGGCCCCCCCTTTGGATCCCTATTTTCCCTCCTTTGGATCCCTACTGTGGCCGGTCTGCTAGCTTAACCAATATTCTAGCTTTTTCTCCCCTGGCCTTCCCCACATTAAATGATCAGTTTAATATGAGAAAATCATTTAGGAGAATTAGATATTGATTATTATGACATAACCTCTCTCTTGAAATCATAGTCGTCCTCGACTATGGTGTAGAGAAGATAAAGCATGTTCATGAGTCCTTTTCTTAGCGGGTAGAGGATCCCTATGTTACCCTACGACATCATTCCACAATGGATGACTAGTCCATTTGGCGCTTGAGAGCCTGAGGCTGCCGCAAGCATGTCTGCACATTAGTCCTATCAGTCTTCCATAGTAGAGTGACAAGCTCTACTTAGTGTTTGGGAGACGTCGTCTCCGCAAACTTGATCTAAGCATGCATACTACTTCATTTTTGTGCACAAATAAAGAAAAAGAGAGTCTTATAAGACAAATTTTTTTTTCATTTTTAACATTTTGTACATTTGCTTACTCTTGGGAAGCATTGTAAGCATTGACAAGGTTTAGGTTATCCTTTAATTGTATGCCTTGCATCCATCTAGCATCTTCAAAAGGATAATTCTTAAACTTAATAAGATATCGTCGGATAGTCTTACCGCCTCTAAGTACCTTGTCTTCATGTCGGAGAATGGACTCGGGCTACAGCACCTCTTCTTGGTCCTCGATCTCCGGTGGGTCTTGAATAGTTGGTTCTTGAGGTGGCTCTCCTTTGTAAGGCTTTAATAGGCTCACATGAAAAGCATTGTGTATGAGCCAATGATTGGGCAACTTGAGTTGATAGGCCATCTCATTGATTGGCCTAAGAATCTGAAAGGGACCATAGTACCTTTTTGCTAGTTTAGCATAGTACTTTTGGTGACCCGTAGGATTCTTGCCCGTTGTTTGCCTGAATCGAGCCTTGGGAAACTTTAACAAGACCCAATCATTTTCTTTAAAGGCTTGGGCTCTTCTGTGCTTGTCAGCAGCAGCCTTTTGCCTTTGCTGCGAGATAGAGATAGCATCCTTAATCTTTTGGAAAGATTCTTGTAGGTCTCGGCTATACTCATCTGCAGCGAAGATCTTCCCATGTACCTTAAGTAGCAAGGGACTTTTTGATCTTCCCTCAATTACCTTGAAAGGTGCTTTTCCTGTGGAAGTATGTACAGTGTTATTGTAAGCATACTCCACTAAGGGTAAGTACTTCTCCCATTGGGATCTTTGATCTAATTCCGTTACATAGGCTTTTAGTAGATCGAGAATGGTTAGGTTAGCTATTTCACTTTGGCCATCAGTTTGTGGATGATAGGCCGAAGAGAAGTTTAGCCTTGTTCCTAAATTCTCAAAGAGACCCTTCCAGAAATTACTGGTCATTCTAGGATCTCTATCCGACACTATGGACATGGGCAAGCCATGGTACTTGAAAATTTGTGAAATAAAGAGGGTTGCCATTTGATGGGCTTTGATAGTCTTTTTGACAGGTATAAAATGAGCTTGTTTACTAAACCTGTCTACTATCGTCCATATTCCCGTATTCCCATGGATATACTTAGGCAATCCAAAGATAAAATCCATGGATATGCTCTCCCATGGTGAATTAGGGATTGGCAAGGGTTGAAGCAATCCAAGTTGCTTCCCTCTATCAAATTTTGTCTTTTGGCATACCACACATTTGGAAACATACTCTTGTATGTTCACTTTCATGGTAGGCCAATCGAAATATGTTTCAATTCCCTTTATGGTAGACTGAATCCCTCTATGCCCCGCATAAGGTGGGGCATGAGATTCATACATTACTTTCTCACGCAGTGAGTTAGTAACGCATAGTCTATTGCCATAGAGAAGATAACCATCTTGTAAAGTAAATGGTTCTTCTTTCTTCCCTAATGCAAGGGCTGAAATCACATCTCTAAAATCGGGATCAATAGCATACTCATCTATCATTGAAGATAGATCATTGTGAGTTGCTATGGAAACCGCATTCACTCTCGGCCGTCTTGAGAGTGCATCAGCTACTTGATTATGCTTGCCAGCAATGTGAGCAATATGAAAATGAAATTGCGAAAGGAAATTTGCCCACCTCATTTGTTTGTCGGAGAGCTTGGTCTACGTCATGAAGTACTTAAGACTTTGGTGATCCGTTCGCAGAATGAAAGGAGTCCCCAATAAATAGTGCTTCCATGAGTCTAAGGCATGTAGAACTGCAAGGAGTTTCTTTTCGTATATGTCTAGAGCTTTCTCAACAAGGTCGAGCCTTCGGCTCTCATAGCTTATGGCGTGCCCTTCTTGGAGCAAAACAGCTCCAAGGCAATCACCACAAGCATCACATTGGACCTCAACAAATGGTTTTGAGAGATCCGGTAGTGTAAGCACAGGTTGAGAGATAAGCTTTTCTTTAAGCTTTTCGAAAGCATTGTTCTCCTTAGCAGACCATGTATACCTAACGCTTTTCTTTGTTAGGTCATGTAATGGTCCCGCAATTTGTGAGAACTTTTCTATGAAGCGTCTATAGTATGCACACATACCTATAAAGCTTCTTAGTTCATGAAGATTCCTTGGTTTAGGCCATCCTTTTATTACCTCTAACTTGGATGGATCCATTTGGATGCCATCTTGAGAGATAATGTAACCTAAATACTGAATCTCTTGCAAGAAAAATTCACTTTTCTTTCGATTAACACAAAGTTTATTCTCTCTTAAAACTTGAAATATTACCCAGAGGTGTTGCTTGTGTTCCTCCAATGAATTAGAGTAGATGATAATATCATCAAAGAACACTCCAGTGAAGGTTCGATGAGGCCTGAACAACTTCTCCATCAAGCGGTTGAACGTGGCTGGTGCATTGGTCAAGCCAAAAGGCATGACAATGTATTCGTAAAGACCAAATGTAGTATGAAATGCGGTCATTACAATGTCTTGATCAACTATCCTTATTTGATGATAGCCACTTTTTAGGTCAACCCTACTGAAATAGGTCGATCCTTGTAGCTTATCAAATAGGTCTTCTACCCGTGGAACGGGAAACCTATTCTTGATAGTGATCCTATTTAGTGCTCTATAGTCGACACACATACGATATGTGCCGTCTTTCTTTTGCACTAATAGCACAGGTGAGCAAAATGGAGATGAGCTTGGCCTAACCATACCCTTCTCAACTAACTCATGCACTTGCCGCATAATCTCCTCTTGTTGAGCTTGAGAAACTCTATAAGGAGGTTTATTAGGCGGTGAACTTCCTGGAAGAAGTTCAATTGCATGGTCATCATTACCTCGTTTAGGAGGTAGCTCACCAGGGATGTCGTCAATAAAAACATCTTGAAACCCCTTGAGAAAATTGGATAACTCTAATTCCTTTTGGTTGCTTTTATTTTCTTTTGCTAAAGCATTAGATTCATTTTGAGAGTCTTTAACAAAAATCATGTACACGGAAATAGAGCTCTTTATTGACTTGTTGAAAGCTGGTGTATATCTCCCATCTCGTAGGATTGTATTCCTCGCTTGGTGGCCAACTCTATAGATATAAAATTGTGAGTAGAACCAGGGTCAAGGAGAATAAAAGCATCATGTTCTCTTACCTTTCCCCAAGCATGGCATAGAGGAGATCCTTTGTGGTGAGTTTGGTGAGTCTCCTCCTCTTGGATTTCAACCAAGGAAGCTCTAGGAGGATCTTGGCGGTTGTTCTTTTGGGGACAAGCGCGGTACGCATGCCCTTGTTCGCCGCACTTGAAACACCGGTTATCCTTACGATAACACACAAGCTCTTCAGGAGAGAGTTTATTATTACCTTTGTAAACTCCCTTCTCTTTAGCTTTGTTTGAGTTGCCCTTAGGAGACTTTTGGACATTGTCCTTCCCCTTAGGCTCATTGGAACCCTTGTTTTCCGGGGGCTTATTATTTCTTTTTTCCCCCGTTTGGAAATTGATTCGAGAGGCGACCATAGTGTGGTGTATTACCGCCAATATGGTACGTGGTCTTTGGGAGTTGACATACTGATCCGCCATTTCTTCGGTTAAGCCCGCACAAAATTGTTGCTGTTGCTCTCCAAAATCCAACTTTTTGAAGACAGTGGCTTTGAGTTGTAGGTCCCAAAGCTTGTCTACATATTTGTGGATAGATTCATTGGGAGAGAGCTTTAAGCTTCTCCATTCGGTGAGTACTTTGTCTTTGGCATCGGTGGCCAAAAACTGCTTCATAATGGAAGCTCTTAAAGCTTTCCATGTTCGTGGAGCTTCACCGTTGGCTCGTAGGCTAGACCACCATTGTCTGGCGGACTTTTGAAAGTGCATAGCTACATGGCGTAGCTTAGAGGACTCCGTGAAGCCCTCATCTCCAAACGCCGCATCGAATTGTTGGATAAAGGCCAAGACTTTGTCCGTAGCACCAAAGGTACCATCAAAGGTAAGGAAAGAGATGCTCTTCCCTCCCTCTTTGAATTTCTTCAACTTGGACGACCTCTTCCATGCGGCATAGGATTTCCTATGGCCTCTTCTTTTTGATGGTTCAAAGGTTGCACCATCACTTTCTTCAGAAGGTGAAGAATTTGAAGAAGGTGGAGAAGAGGGTGACCTCTTTCTCGCCTTTTTCTTGTCTTGATCTTTGTCATCTTCACCATAGCTTTCATAAGAGGAAGAGGATGAAGAAGATGGAGAAGAGGGTGTCCTCTTTCTCGCCTTTTTCTTCTCTTGCTTTTTATCATCCCTCTTTGAATTATGGCATGGATAAGAGTGTGATGGTCTTCTCCGCTTTGGTGGTGATGGAGAGCGTTTAGCCCGCCGTCTTCGTGGAGCCATCTCCGCTGAGGTGGCGGGAGACTCGCTTCTTTCTTGTTCCTTTGGTGGAGGCTCTTGAGTTCTCCTTTGGAAAGGAGATACATCATCAAGAAGTAAATTCTTCAGCCCTTCATATGGATTCTCTTCTTCTTCCCGAATCGGAGAGAGTCCTCTTTTGGTAGTCTGACAAGGAGGCTTCCTAGGTGTTCTCTCGTCATGGTGATGAGCTTGGAGAATCCCGTGAGCACGGAGCTGCCGTTGCACTTCACTTTGGAGAGATGGATTGCCCATGGCTTGTTGAAGCCTAGAAACAAGATAGTTAACAAGGATTGAAGCATCATTAGTAGCTTGCTCATGAGCAAAATCAAAGTTATCAACATTAATTTCACTCTCTTTACTATTGTCAGCCATTCTAACAACTTTTAGGTGTAAACTTTTTAGGTGTACTTTGGCACTTCAAGCCCTAGTTGCTACTCCTCTTTACCCCTTTAGAAAAAGCACTCAAGCTACTGTACCCGCGGCTCGAATACCATCAATTGCAAGGAATAGAAGAGAGGGTCTTTCGACACAAAAACAGCACCGGCTCCTGTCAAGCTTCTAATAGCTCAATAGTGGTTAAGCCGTAGGCAAGCCCCGTAGGACTCCACTATTAAGACCATAGCTCTCGACGGTGATGCCCCGTTAACTGCACAAAGGCAGGCGCACTGCAAGGCTGAAAAATCCCTATTCTACTTACTCACAGGCAATTAATAATACCAACCATTTGTAGCTAGCTTGAGGACCTCCCTTCTTGAGCAAGAAAAGAGAAACCTTGAGCTCTGATACCAATGTAACATTTAATGCCCTAATAACTTATGTGTAGCGGAAATTAGCATGAACATAGTGGGCATTTCATTAGAATAGATTCCTAATGAGAATTACAAGAGTGCTTGGGTGGAGAGAGAGCAACAAAAAACATAACACCTAGTTAGATAGCATCAACAATACTTTCAAAAGAGAGAGAAATTAATCTATTGACAATAGTTGAGGACCGGATTTCCATGGAGCCGGTCCCCCCTCCAAAAGGCTTTGTATTATGGTTTCTCCCATCAAGAGAGAGACATTGTACAATACAATTCTTTGTGTTCCTTCAAGACTAGCTAGTGCAATGAAGATGGAAACTTCATGCACTAAGCAAAACACTTAACAAACACAACTTGAATTATCCCCGTTCTCAGACCCAAGACCTCACACACCTTCGAAGATGGTGAGAGCTAGCAGGGTATGAGAGTAGATTGAGAGGAAGAAGGAGTATCTTACGAGAAAGATGTACATCTCCTCACATAATCACTCATATGTAGCATAGCTTAGCTTAGTAATTAGCTTGGTAGAGGAGATGAGCATGCATTGAAGCTTGGATCTTGGTTGGATTTGCATCCACATGCCAAGAGAGTGTTGATGTAGGCTTCTATCTCACAAGCTTGGAGTAGGTGATGAGTTCTCCATTAAAGCTTGGGAAGAGATAGTCTTCTCTTTCTTCACACCTGAGATTGTGTGAGTGTGTGTGTGATAATGCCTTGAAAAAATCAGCCCCCTCTCTCTCTTGGGCGAGCCCTCTTGCTAATTGCTCTTGCTGAAGCCTCATTGGCCCTCCCCAAGTCAAGCCAATTACAATTAAGCAGCATAAGTGATAGCCTTCTGACATGTGTCCCCCTTTCCTCTTTTGTGAGAGCTTTAGGGAATTAAATAATTAAACTAAACTCTCATTGGACCCCTTTGCAACCTGGCCAATTGGAATCAGGCAAGCCATGGGGCTCTTGAATGCTCATTGGACCCCTTGGGAGACTGCCCAATAGTCTTCTAGGAGACTTAATTCTCATTGGTTTCTTTTATTAAATGTTTTTAAATTAATTAAACTAGATTTACTCTAGCTTAATTCTCATTGGTCCACTTCAAGGGTCATCCAATAGAAATTGGGCACACCTTGTGGGCATCTGGCCTAGGGAGCTGACATGTGTCCGTCATTCCCTTTGTGTAAAGGGAGCCTGTGTGTGTGTGTGTGTGTGTGGCTTTCTCTCTCATCCCCTACCTTTAGGGCTCGCCCCCTCCCATGTAGGGATGTGCAAAGACTTTTAGGGCACACACAAAGCATCCAATTTTCCCTAGGGTTGACCTTTTGGACTCAACCTTTGAATTTTGGAACCTTAGCATTTTGGAAGTCTTAATGGGCTGAACCTTAGGGTCTTTTTAGCCCATTGTTGCACATGGCTCTTTTGCAGATGGCCCCCCCTTTGGATCCCTATTTGCCCTCCTTTGGATCCCTACTGTGGCCGGTCTGCTAGCTTAACCAATATTCTAGCTTTTTCTCCCCTGGCCTTCCCCACATTAAATGATCAGTTTAATATGAGAAAATCATTTAGGAGAATTAGATATTGATTATTATGAGATTTATGTTTGTCAATGTTGTGATTAAACTTGAGTACTCATCGAGATGAGAGATAATCTTAATTAAGATGCTATTATATCATCACCTACTTGCTTGTTGATGCCAGCTATTTGTGCTAATAGACTCTTGAAATTATTTAAGTGTGATGGCATATTGGTAGAATAGTCTTTCTCAAGACCGAATGACCTTTCTTGTAGCTCCGAAGGGTTTTTCCAGTACTTCCCACGCTTCTTGTACCATTTAACAATCCGCTATATGGTGTATGTAAGTATCATGTAAGTTTCACCTATAATTCCTAGAACCTTGTGATTTTTTGAATTCCCCATTGAGCCAAGCTTTCTAGTATAGTCTCATTGCTTCCTTGAAATTTGATCCTAGTCTGCCAAGTGTGAAATTTATTGCGACAAAATTCTTCAAAACCTTCTTTTGAAGCCATGTTTAAGGGTCTGACCATATATCTTTATGTTCTTGGTAGTGTCTAGACCCTTTACAAGTTTTAATTGGATTTTTCAAAGGCAGAGATGTGCTTAAGCTTCATGGTTTCTACATAACAAGTTTTACAGCATGGACACATTCTTTTCCTAGAAATCTTGGGCCACGTATAGGTACAACTTTGGAAAATGTTGCTCAGGAGGTTACCTCTTCCTCATGATTGACTGGTGCCTTGGTTTTGTTTGTGAGAGTGCTTGATGTAGATGAGCTTTACTCATTGGAGTTTCCCGATTGAGATGTTCTTATCTTTTGACTGCATCAAGGGTAGTGTATGCTCTCTTAAAAATGGGCTTTTCAAGTGTAGTAAAAGAAACTTCTTTGTTTGATAATTATGAAGTCATGCAATTATAATAACCCTTGTCAATAATCCCATGAAGCTTAAAATGATGATTGAGATCACAATGCAAAGCTAATAGTTGGGTATCATTTGAGTTTAATGAGCTCTTATGGGAACAAGTTCTTCCAGTGACCTTCAAACATAGTTTAAAGAAAATGAAAAACTAAGAATTGCAAAATTGTTAGTTACTATGCAAAAACGCCATAGCCTTCAAGCACTACCACTAGTTCTGAAAATGGAAATTCCTTGATTTTATTACGAGCCAGCAGTGTGTGTACTCCCATAATCTTTTATTGAAAATCAATACCAACCAATCGATCCTTCTCCAATGCTTTTTTAATGTCTCCATTAGTAGCCTAAGTGTTGGTGGTCTTCAAATCTTGCCATGCCTCAGCTTCGCCTTCATTTGGAGATTGGTAAACTCCTTGGTTATGAAATGATAGACTATTTAAATCACTAATTTGGCTTGAGCTTGATTTTTTATTTCAGTGAACTTCTAGGCTCTTAATCATCCAAGATTATAAGCAAAAATCCAGCAATAAGTGATAAAATTACCCAATTTTCAATGTTGTATAAACTAGATTCAAAGTGCAAAGATCCATTAGAAGGCTTGGTGCTTTACAATCATTGGCTAGTGCTATTGCACCCTCTTGCTATTGGACCATGTCATTATTTCATCCTTCCTAAGTGGCTTTCCAATAGGAGCCACAAGGCTTACCCCAACAAATAAGCTAAGGCATTTTATCTTATACCCATAGGCTTTTTTACTCCTGGCATAGGCCACATATAAAATGAGTTTCTTCTACCATAAATCACTCTACCTACTAGGATCTTATTGGATGTTTTCATTTCTCCTTTTTCATTAGAAAAACACAATAGATTAGATCTAGTTGTTCCCTTGATATAGGGTGTGACCACACACAAAGAGCCCTTATATAAAGGGTACTCTTTCTTTTGTATTATGATTTACACATTAATAGATAACTTTTACTTTACTTGGTCATGTAGCTCTCTCCTAGTTAATAGAAATGTGTCCCTTTTGTTAATCTTGTGTTAAAGCAATAATGCTTAGTTATGACTTAGCTACAGTGTGAGCATTGCAATACTAACCTAGTCAGTTTCATCCAACAATTGTTATCAGAGCAAGATGAATCAAGTGTCTAATTGGTCTTGATCAATCGAGGACATATTAATTAGTCTTTATCGACGGTGCTTCTTCAATAGTTGCACATTTGAAATCGAGAAGAAATTATCGATATGGTTCACTTCCTACACCAATCTTGAGAGCAAAAGTACAAGCTTAGCTTGCTAGCTCACTATTGAATCTTGGAGAGCACAATTCGTTCCTTTCAAGTGGTAGCAGAATTTTGATGACGCTCTCCATTAGTGGTCTTCTCTCTCTATTTAGTCCTTGTTCTAATAAGCCTCTATCCTAATCATGACTTAATCAAATGTTGGGATATGCTCATGGAAACACTACCCACTCTTGAGATTGATTAGCATGTGAAAGTAGTATTACATTAAGCTTGTAGTTTGCATATGGATCAGCTTATAATTTGCACATGGATTACCCACTCTTGATTATCATGTGGGAGTTGCATTTTATTAAGCTTGTAGTTTGCATATGGATTAGCTTAGTTCTTGTTCATTGCATCAATAATTACTCGGGCTAGTTGCTAGAGTTCATCTTCAATTCCTTAATGTGATTTGTGCGGGTGAATTTTGCTCTTCAAGAGCTCTTAATTGCATCCTTAATCACCTTTGTGAGTGAGTGAGTGTGTGTGTGTGTGTGTGTGAGAGAGAGAGAGAGGGGGGGGGGGGGGGGGGGGGAGAGAGAGTCAGTAATGGAATTAGCTTTTTAACTTGAGTTGGAGCGGAAAGTGAATAACATATTGAGCATTTCCTTGAGCATTCTTTTGAGTATAGATTTATAGTGGGAAAGAAAGTGCTTGGATGGAGAGAGCAACACTAGCACATTACTTCATTAGCATGGCATGATCAATACTGAGAGTTTCGAGAAATTCACACCAATAGAGGACCGGATTAGTTGGAGCCGATCCCCCCTCCAATAGGCATTTGTATTAGAGATTCTTCCATGGCGGAAGACTTGTTTACAAAATGACTGTTTGTGTTCCTTGAGACCTTCTTGATGAGATGAAGATGGTAAGCTTCACTCACCAAGTATAACAACAATAAACATGATTAGCATGAACTTGGAAAATGCCCAACCTCAATCCCAAGACCTCAAACACCATGAAAGGTGAGGAAAGCTGGCAGGGAGTGAGGAATAAGAGAGAAGTAGAAGTAGCTCTACGAGAAAGCAATAACCCCCTGCACATAATCACTCATAGCTCTTGTAGCATAGCTTAGCATAGTGCTAATGGAGATTAGAGAGATTGATAGGCAAACATAAGTATTCTCTTGTGTGAATTTGCATCCATAGCCAAGAGCTTGTGGTAGTAGGCACTAAACTTCTCAAGCTTGGAGAAGGAGATGGAATCCTTGCTTCACAAGAGTGTGTGAAGAAAAGAATGAGAGTGAGAGAGCTCATGGGCCCGGGGGATTCACTCTATATACAAAATGGGATGCCACTTGCAAGTGGAAAACTTTGATAAAACCCCTATATACGACTCATATTAGGGAATATGAACCCCCTTTCTACGCTTATACGACAATCAATGCAGAAAACTATCATACCCCTATATTACGTATAAAATTTGGGTCTCACATGATCTAACTGAGTAAAACTAGTCAAAGAGTGTGTAGCATAGTGGATGGAAACGTACTAAGGAACCACTTATGTTGATAACTAGATGTACCCTTAATGTGTCTTAGTTTGAATTTCAAACTATGTGCATGTTCAGTCTGCACTCTAACTACTTGTCCAATTTTGAACCATCTAGATTACTCAAAAAACATGATTATAAAGTTGTGTTAGATTCTCCATGTAAATTTGCATCTATACAAACTCTTTGTAGCTTTCATCCCTCAACAAATGAACTACAATCAAAAAACAAGAAATTGATACAAAGCAGTGTTAGTTCTTGCATGTATCTTTGTAGCAATTGACTCATAAGTTCAAGGGCAGACTCATTTGGGAATCCATCATTTTGAAACACAAAAACTTTCTCTCACTTTTCCCTTTTCTCACTTCTCCACCGTCCCCCCTCCCAACAATAAATATGATACCCCTCCCTTATTTTTAAGCTTGGGAGATAAGTTATTGGGGGCCTGCCCCTAACTTATATGCTTATGTAACTTGTAAAAAAATGTCCCTCCCTTGCACTTACGTGGTGCGATAATTTTTTCATGGTGAATCCCCCGGGCTCGTGGGATGCTCAAAAGAGAGAGAGAGAGAGAGAGAGAGAGAGAGAGAGAGAGAGAGAGAGAGAGAGAGAGAGAGAGAGAGAGAGAGAGAGAGAGAGCTAGCTAGGTCGACCCCCTTCCCTATTCTTTCCTTGAAGCTTATTGGGCTATGTATCCCTCTAGCCAATGAGATATTGGCTCCTTTTGGGGCAAGGTGTGTAGCCTCTTGACAATTGTCCTTCTTTCCCCTTGTGAGGTTAAGCTAGCGCCCCCCTTGCTTGCTTGAGCAATGTGCCTCTACACTTGACATGTGGCCCCTTTCCTTTCATGAGATTATGGGTCATTGGTAAGGTGCTCACATACTATCCACCTCCCTCCTTTGTAGGGCTCGCCCCCTCATTAAGAGTAAGTACTTTGAACTTGGTAAGCAGACAGGCCCTCTGATTAAGCACATCCCTAGCTTAAGCAAGCTGCCCCCTTGCCTGCTTGGACCTTAGTGACTAAAGAGTAAAAATTTAAAGACTAATTTAAGGCTTTTAACACTACCTCTGGAGGCTTTAATGAAGACAACCCGAAGGTCTTTTACTCCATTGGTTAACCTTGCTCTTTGATAGACCTTTTCTCATTTGGACCCCTTTACCATTGGCCCCAGGCTGAAATAGATCTATAAGCACATCTATATCTTAACCCTTGTTCCCGTTTATTCTCCCACATTAAGTGATCAATTTAATATGAGAAAATCATTTGGATTGGTCAGATATTAGATTTTATGACATTACCTCTCTCTTGAAATCATAGTCATCCTCGACTATGAGGTAGAAGAAATAAAGTCGTAGTCATTAGTCAATTTTACTTAGCGGGTAGAGGATCTCTTTTTATCCTACGACATCTTTCCAAGATGGATGACTAATCCATTTGGTGCTTGGGAGACATAGCTGCCGCAAGCATGTCTGCTCTTTAGTCCATTTCATTCTCCCAAAGTGGAGTGACAAATTCTACTTGGTGTTTGAGGGACGTCGTCCCAGCACAAACATGATTCTAAGCATGCATACTATTTAAATTTGTGCACAATAAAAAAAGAATTAGTCTTATGAGACAAAAACATGAGTCATTTAAAGGAAATTTGTACATTTTCTTACTCTAATGTAGCATTGTAAGCATTGACAAGGTTCATACTATCCTTAAGATGTATTCCTTGCAGCCATCTAGCATCTTCAAAAGGATAAATTTTGAATTTAATAAGATACCGTCGGATAATCTTACCATGTCTTGGTACCTTGTCTTCATGCCAAAGGATAGCTTCGGGTTGTAGCACCTCTTCTTGGTCTTCAACTTCAGGTGGATTTTCAGTAATTGGTTCACTTGGTGGCTCTCCTTTGTAGGGCTTAAGTAGGCTCACTTGAAAAGCATTGTGTATGAGCCAATCGTTGGGCAATTTGAGTTGGTAAGCCATCTCATTGATAGGCTTCAAAATTTGAAAAGGACCATAGTATCTTTTTGATATCTTAGCATAATACTTTTGATGGCCCGTAGGATTTTTGCCCGTCGTTTGCCTTAATCGAGCCTTAGGAAACTTAAGTAAGACCCAATCATTTTCTTGGAATGTTAAGGGGCTTTTGTGCTTATCAGCAGCAAATTTTTGCCTTTGTTGAGATTTGGATATAGCCTCCTTAATCTTTTGAAAAGATTCTTGTAGGTCACGGCTATACTCATCGGCGGTGAAGATCTTCCCATGTACTTTAAGTAGCAAGGGACTTTTTGGTCTTCCCTCAATGATCTCAAAAGGTGCCTTTCTTGTAGAAGTATGTACAGTATTATTGTAAGCATACTCTACAAGTGGTAAGTACTTTTCCCATTGTGAGCGTTGATCTACTTCCGTAACATAAGTCTTTAACAGATCGAGTATTGTAAGATTGGCTATCTCACTTTGGCCATCCGTTTGTGGCTGACAGGCCGAAGAGAATCAATCTTGTTCCTAGATTTTCAAAGAGACCTTTCCAGAAATTACTGGTCATTCTAGGATCTCTATCTGATACGATGGATGTGGGTAATCCATGGTGCTTGAAAATCTAAGATATGGAGAGAGTTGCCATTGGATGTGCCTTAATAGTCTTAGTCTTTTTGACAGTAATAAAGTGTGCTTGTTTGCTAAACCTGTTGACTATTGTCCATATTCCCGTATTCCCATGGATAGGCTTGGGTAATCCAAAGATGAAATCCATGGATATACTCTCCCATGGTGAATTTGGGATAGGCAATGACTGGAGTAATCCAGGTTTCTTCCCTCTATCATATTTGGTCTTTTGGCATACTACACATTTTGAAACATACTCTTGTATGTCCACTTTTATGGTAGGCCAATAGAAGTATGTCTCTACTCCTCGGAGAGTAGGTTGAATATCTCTATTCCCCTCATATGGAGGAGCATGGGATTCATACATAACTTTGTCACGAAGGGAATGTGTAACACATAGCCTATTGCCGTGGAGAAGATAACCATCTTGCAAGGTGAATGGTTCCTCTTTCTTCCCCAAAGCAAGGGCTGATATTACGTCTCTAAAATTAGGTTCAGTAGCATCCTCATCTATCATAGAAGATAGGTCATTGTGAGTATCAATAGACACTGCATTAACTTTTAGCCGTCGTGAAAGTGCATCAGCCACTTGATTGTGCTTACCAGCAATGTGAGCAATATGAAAATTAAATTGCGAAAGAAAATTTTCCCACCTCATTTGTTTGTCGGAGAGCTTGGATTGCGTCATAAAATACTTGAGACTTTGGTGGTCGGTTTGCAGAATAAATGGAGTCCCCAACAGGTAGTGCTTCCATGTGTCTAGGGTATGTAGAACAACTAAAAGCTCTTTCTCATAAATGCCCAAGACTCGTTCATCAGTATTAAGTCATCGGCTCTCATATGCTATGGCATGCCCTTCTTGAAGCAAAACTGCTCCAAGGCAATCACCACAAGCATCACATTGAACCTCAAATGGTTGAGAAAAAGCTTATTCTCCCTCAATGCTTGAAAAATCACCTGGAGATGTTTCTTATGTTCCTCCAAATACTTGGAGTAGATGATGATATCATCAAAGAACACTCCAATGAATTTGCGATATCGTCTAAAAGACCAAACATTGTGCGAAACGCGGTATTTAAGATATATTCATCCACTATCCTTATTTGATGATAGCAACTCTTAAGGTCAATCCTACTGAAGTAGGTAGATCCTTGTAGCTTATCAAACATATCTTCTACCCGAGGCACGGGAAATCTGTTTTTGATAGTGATATGGTTTAATGCTCGATAGTCCACACACATGCAGTATGTACCATCTTTCTTTTGCACTAAAAGGACTGGAGAACAAAAGGGAGAGGAACTAGGCCTCACCATCCCTTTGTCTATCAGCTCCTGTACTTGCCTCATGATCTCTTCTTGTTGAGCTTGTGAGACTCGATAAGGAGGCTTGTTAGGTGGTGAGCTTGCAGGAAGGAGCTCAATGTGATGGTCATCATCCCCTTATTTTGGAGGTAAGTCCATAGGGATATCATCGATGAACATATCTTGGAATCCTTTTAGAAAATTAGACAAGTCTAACTCTTCTTGATTCCTACCATTTACTTTTGATGAAACATTAGGATCTTTTGGAGACTCTTTGACAAAAATCATATACGCAGAAACTGAGCTCTTCATTGATTTATCAAAAGTAGGAGAATTTACAAGTGGAATAGTGTGGCCACTCTCACTAGCATCTATATACATATTCTTTCCCCTGTAAGTGAAGTGAATTCTCCTTTCAGGGAACTTCATATTGGCAGCCATGCGATCAAACCATGGTGCCCCTAAGATAACATCCTCATGTTGGAGAGGAGAGATGAAAAAGTCTTCTTTGTCGACATAGCTTTGGACATGAAGCCTCAACTTCCCAATCAAGGGAGTAACAGAGGCTTGTTGTCCCTTGAAAGCTGCGTCAGCCGTTACCAAATCTCCCATCTCAAAAGCTTGAATGCCCAGCTTGGTGGCCAACTCCGTTGATATGAAGTTGTGAGTAGAGCCAGGGTCAAACAAGATGAATGTATCATGCTTTCTTACCTTTCCCCAAGCATAGGAGAGTGATGAGCCTTTGCAATGAGCATCCTCTTTTGGAGCTTTGATGGTGGAAGCCCTAGGAGTCTCATTGCAAGTATTCTTCTTGGGGCAAGAATGATAGCCATGTCCTTGCTCCCCACACTTGAAACACTTATGATCCTTGCAAAAAGCTTCAAGCTCCTCAGGAGAGAGTTTGTTTTTACCTTTGTAAACTCCCTTCTCCTTTGACCGATTGTTGTTGTTGTTGTTGTTGTTGTTGTTGGAAGTGCCTTGGGGGGACTTTTGAGCATTGGTCTTCCCCTTTGCATCAGTTTTGTCTTTGTTGTCCATGGGTTTGACATTACGTCCAGCCCCTTGATGGAAATTGATACATGAAGCAACCATGGTGTGATGGATTACTTTGCTAATAGTACCAGGCCATTGAGAGTTGATGTATTCGGCCATCTCTTCAAGTAATCCTGCACAAAATTGCTACCTTTGCTTGGCAAAGTCTATCTTTTGAAAGACAATAGTCTTGAGATGTAAATCCCAAAACTTGTCTACATACTTGTGGATAGACTCATGAGGGAGAAGCTTCAAGTTGTGCCATTCGGTAAGCACTTTGACCTTTGCATCGCTTGCAAGGAATTGCTTCATGATGGAAACTCGTAGAGTTTTCCATGTCTTTGGGGATTCGCCGTTGCCACGAAGGCTTGCCCACCATTGACGAGCTGGTTTTTGAAAGTGCATAGCTTCATGGCATAGCTTGGAGGACTCTGTAAAGCCCTCTTCTCCAAAAGCCGCATCAAATTACTGGATGAAGGCCAACAATTTGTTAGTAGCACCAAAGGTGCCATCATAAGTGAGAAAAGAGATACTCTTTCCTCCCTCCTTGAACTTGTTTAACTTTTGGGACCTTCTCCATGCAGGAAATGATTTGCGATGTCCTCCCCTCTTGTATTCTCTAGGAGAATATCCATAGCTTTCATCGGAAGAGGGGGAAGGTGACGATGAAGGAGAAGAGGGTGACCTCTTCCTAGCCCTTTTCTTCCTTTGTTTCCTCTCTTCTCTTTCGGAATGATGAGAAGAAGGACTATGTGTTGATCTTTTCCTCTTGGGAGGAGTAGGAGATCATCAAGAACGTTGTCTTCATGGAGCCACATCTTCAAAGGATCTTAAATTTTCATTGATTTCTTGCTCTTTGGATTCCTCCTCTTGTATGGGAGAGAGTCTTCTTTTGGGGGTCTCTTCAAGAGGCCTCCTAAGCTCTCTCTCCTCTTGGAGAGGAAGGAAACATCCATAAGCACGAAGCTGTTGAGTAACTTCGGCTTGCAAAGCAGGGTTGCCCATAGCTTTCTGCAATATAGTGACTAGATAATTCACAAACATGGGAGCATCATCATTAGCACCTTCATGTGCAAAATGAAAGCTATCAATGTTCATTCTACTCTCTTGATTATTGTCAGCCATGTTAACAAAATTTATGTATGTACTTAGTGTATGCTTTGGCAATTCAAAACCTTAGTTGCCACTCCTCTTAGCCTTTGAAAATTGGCTCTTAAGTATCTACACCCACGGCTCAAAGTGGTTAATTATAGAGAGTAGAGGAGTAGGTCGAACATAGCAGAGTTGCTGAGGGCTAGCTCCCTTCGGACTTCTTATGGATCAATAATGATAAAGCCGTAGGCAGGTCTAAAAAGACTCCATTATTAAGTTCAAAGCTCCCGAGGTGTGCACCATACCCCACATAGTGGGCTCAACAAAACCGATAATAGATCCCAGTTCCACTTACCCTAATATAGTTAACAACATCAACCATTTATAGGCTACTTAAGGACCTCTCTTCTTAAACAAGAAAAGAGAAACCAAATGCTTTGATACCAATGTAATGGAATTAGCCTTTTAACTTGAGCCGGAGCGGAAAGTGAATATCATATTGAGCATTTCCTTGAGCATTCTTTTGAGTATAGATTTATAGTGAGTAAGAAAGTGATTGGATGGAGAGAGCAGCACTAACACATTACTTCATTAACATGGCATGATCAATACTTGTAAAAGAGAGTGAGAGTTTTGAGAAATTGACACCAATAGAGGACCGGATTAGTTGGAGCCGGTCCCCCCTTTAATAGGCATTTGTATTATAGATTCTTCCATGACAGAAGACTTGTTTACAATACAACTGTTTGTGTTCCTTGAGACCTTCTTGATGAGATGAAGATGGTAAGCTTCACTCACCAAGTATAACAACAATAAACATGATTAGCATGAACTTGGAAAATGCCTAGATCCCAAGACCTCAAACACCATGAAAGGTGAGGAGAGCTGGCAGGGAGTGAGGAAGAAGAGAGAAGTAGAAGTAGCTCTACGAGAAAGCAATAACCCCTTGCACATAATCACTCATAGCCCTTGTAGCATAGCTTAGCATAGTGTTAATGGAGATTAGAGAGATTGATAGGCAAGCGTAAGCATTCTCTTGTGTGAATTTGCATCCATAGCCAAGAGCTTGTGGTAGTAGGCACTCAACTTCTCAAGCTTGGAGAAGGAGATGGAATCCTTGCTTCAAAAGAGTGTGTGAAGGAAAGAATGAGAGTGAGACAGCTTGTGGGATGCTCAAATGAGAGAGAGAGAGAGAGAGAGAGAGAGAGAGAGAGAGAGAGAGAGAGAGAGCTAGCTAGGTTGACCCCCTTCCCTAGGATTTCCTTGAAGCTTATTGGGCCATGTAGCCCTCTAGCCAATGAGAGATTGGCTCCTTTTGGGGCAAGGTGTATAGCCTCTTGACAAGTGTCCTTCTTTGCCCTTGTGAGGTTAAGCTAGCACCTCCCTTGCTTCAGCAAGCTGCCCCCTTACCTGCTTGAGCAATGTGCCTCTAGACTTGACATGTGGCCCCTTCCCTTTCATGAGATTATGGGTCATTGGTGAGGTGCTCACATACTATCCACCTCCTTCCTTTGTAGGGCTCGCCCCCTCATTAGTAGCAAGTACTTTGAACTTGGTAAGCAAGCAAGCCCCCTGCTTAAGCACAGCCCTAGCTTAAGCAAGTTGCCCCCTTGCCTGCTTGGACCTTAGTGACTAAAGAGTAAAAATTTAAAGACTAAGTCTTCAACACTTACCTTTGGAGGCTTTAATGAATACAACCCTAAGGTCTTTTGCTCCATTGGTTAACCTTGCTCTTTGATAGCCCCTCTACCATTGGCCCCGTACTGAAATAGATCTATAAGCACATCTATATCTTAATGCTTGTTCCCGTTTATTCTCCCACATTAAATGATCAATTTAACATCAAAAAGTCATTTGGGTTGGTCAGATATTAGATTTTATGACAGAGTATGTGTGCTTGTGTGTGCCTAAGTGGTGAGATCCACCTCCTGCACAAACAAAAGAGTTTTTTTTTTTTTTTTGGCCCCTATCAATGCCCTTGGTGCACATGTCTACCTGCTCACTTGTTGCAAAGAATTGACCTCACCAATTAGACGGTACAGCTACTCTCGCCCTCTACCAATTGTTACAAAGAACCATGGCCTTTGTGGCCCTGCCAACCAAAGGTAGTGCCCGGGCTATCCATACGCAAGTGAAAAGGCTCGAGCAATTCTACACCCGCCACCTACTGTCAACAAGACCTTGGCCCCCTCTTCTCAAAGACGTGCCATCGTCTCATTTTGTTTGAGCCTCAAGAAGCTTGCTTAAGGAGCAGCCCGCCGAGTTACCCATACGAAGGGTATCCTTGCACTGGCTTTACTATCGACGACCCTCAGCCTGCTACAATACGAACTCCCACATTTGAAGGTTGTAATCAAGCTCACAATAATATCCAGCCTTCTCATAAGTCCCTTCACCATGCTATAAATGTTGCACAACATCATACCTACACATTTATTTGGAATCGGTTCCCATGGCTGAGTGCTACCATAAGAACCCATTGTTTTTAAAACACTTCTTAAGGGTCTTTCCTACGTTGAAGGTGAGGAAACCCCCAAGAACTCAAGCCACTAAATATTTAAGAGCAAGCTTGGCCATGACACGTTGCCTCAAGCCTTGCATTGAATCCTTATTAGTACTTTGAGTCGAGCCTTAACTCACTTGCCTAAAAATTATTCTTATCCAACTCAAAGATCTCGATCTCCAAGTGTAATATTTCAAGAAACACGCAAGTTCAAGGGAGAGTTTTATAGGAAGAAGTATGGTCGAGAGAAGTTCTTTAAGTCAGAACGATATGTATGAATTATCTAATTTTGAGATTACCAAGAGCCCTAGTAGCACCTTGCCATGCATTTTGTAACCTTTAATGGCCTAATAACTTGTGTGTAGCGGAAATTAGCATGAACATAGTGGGCATTTCATTAGAATAGATTCCTAATGAGAATTACAAGAGTGCTTGGGTGAAGAGAGCAACAAAAAGCATAACACCTAGTTAGATAGCATCAACAATACTTTCAAAAGAGAGAGAAATTAAGCTATTGACAACAATTGAGGACCGGATTTGCATGGAGCCGGTCCCCCCTCCAAAAGGCTTTGTATTATGGTTTCTCCCATCAAGAGAGACATTGTACAATACAACTCTTTGTGTTCCTTCAAGACTAGCTAGTGCAATGAAGATGAAAGCTTCATGTACCAAGAAAAACACTTAGCAAACACAACTTTAATTATCCCCGTTCTCAGACCCAAGACCTCACACACCTTCGAAGATGATGAGAGCTAGCAGGGTATGAGAGTAGATTGAGAGGAAGAAGGAGTATCTTACGAGAAAGATGTATATCTCCTCACATAATCACTCATATTAGCATATCTTAGCTTAGTAATTATCTTGGTAGAGGAGATGAGCATGCATTGAAGCTTGGCTCTTGGTTGGATTTGTATCCACATGCCAAGAGAGTGTTGATGTAGGCTTCTATCTCACAAGCTTGGAGTAGGTGATGAGTTCTCCATTAAAGCTTGCTAGAGATGGTCTTCTCTTTCTTCACACATGAGATTGTGTGAGTGTGTGTGTGATAATGACTTGCAAAAATCAGCCCCCTCTCTCTCTTGGGCGAGCCCTCTTGCTATTTGCTCTTGCTCTAGCCTCCTTGGCCCTCCCCAAGTCAAGCCAATGACTATTAAGCAGCATAAGTGATAGCCTTTTGACATGTGTCCCCCTTTCCCCTTTTGTGAGAGCTTTAGGTAATTTAATAATTAAACTAAACTCTCATTGGACCTCTTTGCCTCTTGGCCAACAGGAATCAGGCAAGCCATTGGGCTCCTGAATGCTCATTGGACCCCTTGGGAGACTGCCCAATAGTCATCTAGGAGACTTAATTCTCATTGGTTCTTTTATTAAGTGTTTTTAAATTAATTAAACTAGATTTACTCTAGCCTAAATCTCATTGGTCCACCTCCAAGGCCATCCAATAGGAATTGGGCACACCTTGTGGGCATCTGGGCTAGGGAGCTGACATGTGTCCCTAATTCCCTTTGTGTAAAGGGAGCCTGTGTGTGTGTGTGACTTTCTCTCTCATCCCCTAGAAGAAGGGCTCGCCCCCTCCCATGTAGGGATATGCAAAGACTTTTTGGTCACACACAAAGCATCCAATTTTCCCTAGGGTTGACCTTTGGACATAACCTTTGAATTTTGGAACCTTAGCATTTTGGAAGTCTTAATGGGCTGAACCTTAGGGTCTTTTTAGCCCATTGTTGCACATGGCTCTTTTGCAGATGGCCACCCCTTTAGATCCCTACTGTGGCCGGTCTGCTAGCTTAACCAATATTCTAGCTTTTTCTCCCCTGGCACTTCCCCACATTAAATGATCAGTTTAATATGAGAAAATCATTTAGGAGAATTAGATATTGATTATTATGACACATTTGCACGAAGTTCTCTTTCCCGCTGATAGCTCTTTGTAATTGCCACAGTGAGTTACCTCACCCTACCAAAATCACCCAAACACTGTGGCTATCCCTACCATTTCACTGTACATAGGCGTGCGTGAGTCACGGGACTTTTCCCATATCTTCTTAAAAAACCCTCAATTAGCTAGTCATTGGGCTAGTTGAGCCAAATAAAAAATAAAAAAATAAAAAATATATAAGTATATTATGGCCCATGCGTATGTAAATATTTCTTTATATATAGGGCCTAAATAAAATATTTTTTCATAATTATTTTGGTATTTATTTAAATATTTCTACCTAGGTGTGTGTTATTTATGCTCTGTACATTGCCTCACCATTACCACAATTTTTTCTTACCATTTTTCATACTCTTTATTCCATATAGAAATATTTTCATGTAAGCTTCTCTTATATTTGGTGTAACTCCACCCCAACAAAAATCCAAAAAAACTAGTTTTATTTATGTGTATATTTTTTCACTATTTTGATTTTTCCCTTCCTACATCTATTTTGTTTTTTTCTAAAAAATTAAAGCACCAAAAATATTTATCTTTTTATGGTAGCCTCATAATGAGAGAGATTTCTTTTGACCCCTTTATATTTTTTCCACTTATATTATTTATATTTGACATGTACATATTTTTTAGACCCCTCAATATTTGATTTTCTTAGTTGTACTATTCACTTATATCCTAATCTCAACAATATCTTCAATTATAGACCTACCAAATAAGGTCAAGGGTAGGTGGCATGCATACATGCACTATGGAGGGCTCACTCTTGGAGGTATTCAAAAGAATCATCCAAAGAAGGACCCCACAAGGACCTTGCAGTGGAAAAAATCGGTCCGTTTTGCTGAATTTTTAAAGTTCACTTGCTCTCCGAATTTGAAAAGGTGATACAAACAAAAGTTGTAGCTCGTGGGCTGAACTTTTGCCTCAAATTTTTTCATATTTTTTTGAGCTACGAGCTGTGAGCTATGATTTTATTAGTGGACCCCAGTTTTCCCATGCTATGCAGCCACACTCTCTCTTCCACTTTATCATTTTCCTCTTTCACACACACTTCTCCACTCATCATCCCCACCTCTCTCACCACTCCTCTCTGCACCCTACTCACCTTCTCCTCAACCTTGAAGAATAAGAGAAACCATGGTGAACTCATACCTCCCACACACAATTCCATTCCAAAATTGACCACCTAGTCTCATTTTTCCTCTTCCAAATTACCCATATCTATAAAAAAACCACAAAATTCAGCCTCTTCTCTTAAAAGACAGCATCATGGTGGTTGATTACTCAGCTTCAATTACCTTGTCTCTCAAGGAAGGTCAAGAGTGGAGAAAAAATGTACCGTCAAAGCTAGTGGACCGTCAACAAGCGTCAAAATTGGCCCTACTCAAGACACTTGGAGCATCAACCTTGTAAGAAATCCACCTTTCTTACCTCTTAAGAGTTTTTCTTCCTTATTTGTATCCTACATGGATACTCCCATTGTAAATATCCAATTCCATTTGTAAATTAATACTAACTCTACTAACACTAACCCACTATGAAAAGTCCTATCACCTCCATTTCTCTCCTCTCTCTTTCCCCACCAACTTCTTGATAATTCCAAGCAAAAGAAATTAGATAAATTGCTGAAAATCTAACCCAACCATGGTTAGAGGAGTAACCCTAGCCTTCAAAATTGCTATAAAAGGAGGGTGTAGCTAGCACAAAAAGGGGGAGCCATAAGCAAGAGCACTATGCTATAGCTTGAGAAGCCAAGCTCAACCTCTCTAGAAGGAGCTCTTGATTGGAAGCTCATTGTCTTATGCATGTGCATGTGTTGTAATAGGGGATTAGCAAGGGAACTCTATGCCATTGTAAGAGAGAGAGTGATCATTCAATTGAGAGTAGGAAATCTATCATTTCTCCTACTAGTTTAAGCCCAACATTCGCTGAATCAAGGAGGGTGGATTTGGACTAAGCTTGGATACTTTGTCTCCCTTCCAACGTGAAGTAATGGACAACAATGATGTGTAAGTGTCTTGGTGTTTTTTGTTAAGTTCTTGATAGCTTGTCTCTGGTGTTGTCATCAATCTAGCCATAAATCCCACATACTGTAAGAGGGCGACAGGGTGGAGAGGACTCCCCTGGCCTTAAGACAGTGATTGGGGTGGCTTTTCTTGTGATGTGTTGTGGTGAAATTTACGCAAGCTATGTTGAACAAATACTAATCTCACTTTGATTTGTCATGACAGATTTGTAAGAAGGTATTAATGCAACAAGCACCCCCTCCCCCTTTCTCTCTCTTTCTTAAATATATAGTTGTGTTTGCTTGATCATTGCCGATACGTTTCAAAGCAGCCCGAGCACTATCTCTCTCCCTCTCTCTCCCTCTCTCTCTCTCTCTCTCTCTCGTGTATTAGTGTGTGAGAGTGTTCCATTGGTGTTAGGGTTAGTGTAAATTCCTTGCTTGTTTGTGGGTTACTCTAACGATTCTCCTCTTTTGCGTCCTAGTTCGCTCTTAAACTAGGTGGTGCCCCTTGTGTAGTTGGGATTTGGCTGTGGGTTTGTTGTTTTGGTTTGTGTTGTGTTGTGCCCCAGCCCCATTGAGCAGCACGGGAGCCTTGAAGGGTGTCTAGAGGTTTCTCTTCTTGTTGCCCGCCCCGGACCGCCTCACCGCATTTGTACAAAGTTGCATCCACTTTTGCACGTAACCAAGGCTTGATAACACTTGACTCCATAAAGATCATAATTGCACAAGGTTTTAGACAATGCCCGTACACACTTGTCACTATATCTTTCACATGAGCATGCGCACTGTCAGAGTGCGCGATTCTCCGGGATCGACTGGGAAAGCGCCAACCTTTTGGTTGTAGACGGATGATAAGCGTAGTCTCAAACCAAGGAACAACAGTGTAGATAGGAATAAATTAAGGGTAATAGAGAATCTAGAGAAGATTGATGAGATTTTGAGAGAGATGAGCACAATTGGAAACAAAATTTACGGCTTAAAGAAGCAACAAATGGAAAAGTACACATAATTGACGTTGCCAACCAACATATGCTTATTATTTTTTATTCTTGGTAACTTTACTACAAATCAAGAGCATACTTCCTCGTTGGTATGCATATTGACTCGCAATCCCCAACCAGAAATCCCCACATTCAAAGCAGTCTATGCTTATTGACATAAACCTGGAATTCTTACAGCCTTGAGATCATCGACTCTTTAGCTCTTTTGTCTCTCAACTTCTCCTCTCTCTAGTTCCACTTGTCGAGAGAGGAAGACTCCACTCCTGCTTGCTTTCTTTCTGGCCTTGAGGTTCCGAGTATCCTCAAAACCATGAGAGAGAGCAAGATAATGCCTCTCCACCACGTCCTTCCTTGCTACTGATAGCCGTTTTTTCGGCTCTTTGTAATTGCCACAGTGAGTTACCTCACCCTACAAAAATCACCCAAACACTGTGGCTATCCATACCATTTCATTGTACATAGGCGTGCGTGAGTCACGGGACTTTTCCCATATCTTCTTAAAAACCCTCAGCTAGCTAGTCACTGTGTAGGTGAGCCAAAAAAAATAAATAAAAAAATAAAAATAAAAAAATAAAAGTATATTATGGCCTCTTTGTGTGTAAATATTTCATTGTATATATGGCCTAAATATAGGGATTTTTTATAATTATTTTGGTATTTTATTTAAATATTTCTACTTAGGTGTGTGTTTTATTAAACCTATGTACACCTTCTTTCATCCTCTTACACCATAATTATATTTTTTTGCCAATATGTACATACTCTAACCTCATATTTTTCCTTTATACAAATCACTCCCACATTTTCACCCTCACCCTCGTGAAAACAAAAAATTGATTTCTACTCATTGGTTACTTTTATTATATTATTTACTTGCATACCTTTTCCTCTTTCACCAAAAATAATTCAAGGAGGGACCATATCATATGATTCCAATATCTTTCCATATCCATAACTCCTCCATATTTTTATTATTATTTTTACTCATTATTCTAACACCATGTGCTCATTGAGATAAAGTCCATGAATAGTCCTCCATGTATATATTTCTTATTTCACCAATAATCCTCCTCCATGCATGGGTCAAGGGCAACTTGAATGCTTTGTATTATAATATGACAAAGGAGGGGCTCACTCTTGGATGCATTGTACAAATTCAACAAAGGAGGGGACCACTAAAAGACTTTTGCAGGCCTAAAAAACAGGCTTTTTGGTGAGAATTTTGGCACCTATCTCCACTCCGAATTTGGAGCGGTGGTTAAAAGAGAAAATGTAGCCCACGCTCTGAATAATCACCCCAAATTTTTTCATGATTTTTGGAGCTACCAACTGTGAGCTATGATTTTTTTAGTGGACCCCAGTTTTTCCATGCTATGCAGCCACACTCTCTCTTCCACTTTATCATTTTCCTCTTTCACACACACTTCTCCACTCATCATCCCCATCTCTCTCACCACTCCTCTCTGCACACTACTCACCTTCTCCTCAACCTTGAAGAATAAGAGAAACCATGGTGAACTCATACCTCCCACACACAATTCCATTCCAAAATTGACCACCTAGTCTCATTTTTCCTCCTCCAAATTACCCATATCTATCAAAAAAACCACAAAATTCAGCCTCTTCTCTTAAAAGACAGCATCATGGTGGTTGATTACTCAGCTTCAATTACCTTGTCTCTCAAGGAAGGTCAAGAGTGGAGAAAAAATGTACCGTCAAAGCTAGTGGACCGTCAACAAGCGTCAAAATTGGCCCTACTCAAGACACTTGGAGCATCAACCTTGTAAGAAATCCACCTTTTCTTACCTCTTAAGAGTTTTTCTTCCTTATTTGTATCCTACATGGATACTCCCATTGTAAATATTCAATTCCATTTGTAAATTAATACTAACTCTACTAACACTAACCCACTATGAAAAGTCCTATCACCTCCATTTCTCTCCTCTCTCTTTCCCCACCAACTTCTTGATAATTCCAAGCAAAAGAAATTAGATAAATTGCTGAAAATCTAACCCAACCATGGTTAGAGGAGTAACCCTAGCCTTCAAAATTGCTATAAAAGGAGGGTGTAGCTAGCATAAAAGGGGGGAAGCCATAAGCAAGAGCACTATGCTATAGCTTGAGAAGCCAAGCTCAACCTCTCTAGAAGGAGCTCTTGAGTGGAAGCTCATTGTCTTATGCATGTGCATGTGTTGTAATAGGGGATTAGCAAGGGAAATCTATGCCATTGTAAGAGAGAGAGTGATCATTCAATTGAGAGTAGGAAATCTATCATTTCTCCTACTAGTGTAAGCCCAACATTCGCTGAATCAAGGAGGGTGGATTTGGACTAATCTTGGATATTTTGTCTCCCTTCCAACGTGAAGTAATGGACAACAATGATGCGTAAGTGTCTTGGTTTTTTTAAGTTCTTGATAGCTTGTCTCTGGTGTTGTCATCAATCTAACCATAAATCCCACATACTGTAAGAGGGCGACAGGGTGGAGAGGACTCCCCTGGCCTTAAGACAGTGATTGGGGTGGCTTTTCTAGTGATGTGTTGTGGTGAAATTTACGCAAGCTATGTTGAACAAGTACTAATCTCACTTTGATTTGTCATGACAGATTTGTAAGAAGGTATTAATGCAACAAGCACCCCCTCCCCCTTTCTCTCTCTTTCTTAAATATATAGTTGTGTTTGCTTGATCATCGCCGATACGTTTCAAAGTAGCCCGAGCACTATCTCTCTCTCTCTCTCTCTCTCTCTCTCTCTCTCTCTCTCTCTCTCTCTCTCTCTATCTATCTCTCTCTCTCTCTCTATCTCTATCTCTCTCTCTCGTGTTTTAGTGTGTGAGAGTATTCCATTGGTGTTAGGGTTAGTGTAAATTCCTTGCTTGTTTGTGGGTTGCTCTAACGATTCTCCTCTTTTGCGTCCTAGTTCACTCTTAAACTAGGTGGTGCCCCTTGTGTAGTTGGGATTTGGCGGTGGGTTTGTTGTTTTGGTTTGTGTTGTGTTGTGCCCCAGCCCCATTGAGCAGCACGGGAGCCTTGAAGGGTGTTTAGAGGCCACTCTTCTTGTTGCCCGCCCTGGACCGCCTCAAATTGGTGCCCCCACTGAGGACGGCTTGTGTATTTTTGTGTAGAATCAACCTTTAGCATAGTCAAGTAGTTTGCATGAATCACAAAGATTTGTATGATCCCTTCATTCCCATTGCAAGGCAAAAGGTACACATAATTGTTAGTACTAAGTTGCAATTTCAACGTGTCATTCGTAGAATTTTAGGTCCTCTTAGGTTGGCCGAGATAAACGCTTCAGTAAATCCTTTTATTTTGCCTCTCATTAGGTACGACTTTAGTTTGGACGTCTATATTTTTGTTTTGTTTTAAGCATTAGGACATGCATAGGCCATGGATAATGGCCCAGGAATAGAGGTTTTTCCCTTTCATTTTACTCCACACATTAGAATAAACGTTGCAATTAGTAGAAAGATCCATTTTCAACAACGAATGGTGTTCATGTTTGGTGCCCAAAGAGCACGAGAAATTCTTGCATCACCAAACCCTGTCATTCTACCTCTCATCAACTACCACACTTCTTTTGATGTACATGTGTTCATTTTATTTTAAAATGAAGTGCAGCCCGGCAAAGTAGTGTGTATGTTTTTTTTTTCTTTGTCCAAGTTGTTACAAGAAACAAAAAAACGATCATTTGTTCTAACTAGGAATGTGTGTGCAGTGAAAGTTCAATCCTTAGAGATCTAGCTCTATTACCAATTGAGTTGCAGGAGCAAGTAGTAAGGCGTCTCCCTCATAACAAGAGGGTGGTGAAGTTAAGACGGAAGGTCCTACGCGTTGTCGAGAAATTTGCGGTCTTGCCAGGAAAGCACCGGGCTTATGGCTGTGAGAGTTTGTGAGAGAACTCAACAAAAACTATATGAAGGAGTTAAACCATAGATGCCATGAAGACTAGGGTTTGGAAAGAAGTGCAATCAAAGAAGACTCACTCTTTCTCTCTTGCACTCACACACACAAAGAAAGAACGCAAAAGAGAATGTCAAAACAATACGAAGATGAAAACATCAAGGCTATGGTCATATCGTATCATGGGTAATATGAAAGGGTTAATGGATGAGTTAATGGCATTCAATCTTGGCTGACCAAATAGGCTACGAATTGTTCTTTGGAATTGTAGTTTTGTGCTTACCATAATATATATATTTTGTCTAGTGATTGGGATTAATTGTGTGTACAAATCCTCTTGGTTCATAGCAAGATAACTACGCTTACATCAAAAGAAAAATTATAGTCTATGAGAGGTAGTATGATGGGATCCGGTGATAGAAGTATTTCATTGAGCCTTTCAGGGCGAAGAGAAACACTATACGTTGTTGAAAGTGTATTTTACGGCTAATCCATACGTTAATTCTAATAGATCGTACAGAGTGAAAGCGATAGAAATGATCATCATGTGGGTTATTCATCTAGGATAGTATGTGAGAAATGTAGATATGAGAGAAGTAAAGAGATGAGAAGTTTCCCTCCCAAGCCCTATTCTTGCTCGTAGGCAATAAGGATACTGCGGGGAGAGATGTACCTGTAGCAAAGAGAACCTAGAGAGGATGAATGAATGAGAGAGATAGGTTTGGTTAAGGAGATGAGATTAGATACATATATATATGTTGGATTAGAGATGAAAATGAAAACAACAAGAAATCAAGAAAACATCAATGTAGAACACATCTTACTTGAAACCCTTCGGCACCATTATTGATGGAGAGAGAAGAAGAGTGGATAATTCCACTTTGATTGATACGCCAAGTACAACACCTTCTTTGATTAGAGTTGATCCTCCAAGGATGGCGTACAAGAATGGCTAGTTTTCCTCTAGGAGAAAGTGTAGGCTTGGGCTTATGTTAATGGGGCTAAGTACAATTAGGCATTACTACTCACTCCCTCAAGAATTCCTCTCATCAATGGCTTGAATGCTTCAGTTTTTTCCAAGGAAGAAGAGGTCCCCTTTTATAGGTGAAGGGAACCCACAAGGGTTTACACAAGAAGAGAGGAGCCAGTGTGAACAGGAATTGGAAAAGTTGGAAATGAGCTGTCCCTGCATGATGTGGGCAGACTGGGGTCCAGTATTTTGATCATATCTCCTCAACCGTGGCTCCAAATAAAAAAGTAAAAATATGGGCAGAAACTTCAGCTCATTAGCTACGATTTTCATTTTAAAATCATTTTCCAATTTGGATTGGAACCTTGTGTAAAAAATTCATCAAAATAGGGTCCATTTATGGCAGCAAAAGTCTTCATGTGGTCTCCTTAGCCTTGACTTTCATTTAATTCCAAAGGACACCTCATGCCATATGAAAGCATGACATTGCTCCTTGACAAAGTTTTCTAATAATGCTTGCAATAATGCATTAAAATAAGTGTATCTTTGAAATCATGCCACCTAGTGTCCCACTAGGATTTGATTCTCTCCTAGTAGCTATTTAAAAAGAAATATAAGAAAAAATATAAAAAATACATAGAATATATATATATTGGAGTTTACCCTAAATATAGGATCTAGCTAGGGTGTGAGATGATAATGAGATAGTAGAAATAAAGAATCAATGCTTTTTGCCCCAAGTTAAAGAGGCGGAGCTATTGACACTTTTCCCATAGTATTTTTTTGATGGTAAAGTAAGAATACATTACCCTTGAGATAAATAATAAGATGAGATAGAAAGCTTATTTTTATACTTACATATGCATATGTACATTATAGGAAATATAATTATGTATCTAAAAAGTTACAAGATAACTCTTGTAGCATGTGTTCCCACTATGTACATGTCACAGCACGATAGCGTTGATTCCATTTTCCTCTTGTTGTTGGGCACTAAGGAAGACCGCGCATTCATCCACCTAGTGTGTGCCCTAAGATTGGTAAATAGAGTGAAATTTGGCGTTTGGCGAGTGCATTTCACCATTGAGGAAGACTCTTCAGGAAACTTGCGGCCAGAGTTCATGCTTCATAGACTCACATTTGGTGAATTTTTCCCTCATTTGCATCTTATTAATAGTCTTCCTTTCGCTTTCAACAAAGGAGATAGGGAGCTATTCAGAGCTTGTCTTAATAAAGAGAGCATAGAGAAGATTGCAAATTTGTATAAATTCTCATCCTTCTCTACTTTCTATGACACTTTGTTCATAGAGACATTGTAAATCTCTTTATGCTTTTGAATGATTTAACCATAATCCTAAGGAGTTTTTGTCCAGGAATTTTGTAGCACAAGTGGAGTCTTTAAATCTTGCAAACTTGATTGGACTTGATGAGGATGTTCTTTATGAAATTGTGAGAAGGTTGCCTCACTCCGACTATGTGGAACTCGAAGGAAAGGAGCTCCTAGTCAATTGCTACTTTCTCACGGCCTTCAACGAGCATGAAGATCTAGTTTTTATACAAACCGCTTGTGCATTGGGAATTGTAGAGCAAGTGCAATTTATCACTTGGGACGTGGTTGCTCTTTTGGATCCAGAAAAGGAAGTTCTAGAGATTTTTGTTTATCGCCTTAGCTTTGAAGAATTTCAACCTTTCTTAGAGCTCATCAATAGTCTACCCTTTTGTTTTGATCAAACAAATCGAGACCTTATTAAAGCTTGGATAGCTGAAGAAGAAAACCTAGAGTGGTATTTTCTCACTTCTTCATTTGCAGGCGAGTGGTTCTAGATCTCTATTGTATCCCTTATTGTAACTCGTATTGTAATCTTTCATAATAATGGAGAGCCAACGCCAAATGTCTGGATATCCTCTTTTCTTTGGAGAGCCTGGAGAGGATGCAGAATTATTTTTAGCAAATTTCAAGATGTCTTGCCGTATCAAGAGGATAGTAACCGATCAAGAACGTGTAGAAATGTTTGAGGTGGTCCTTAGGAAAGATGCTAGTACTTGGTTTGACTCTTTGCCTGAGGAAGTTAAGGGGAATTACACAGAAGTTTTGAATCGTTTTAAGAGATACTTCTTTGATCCCCAAAACACTCAAAAACTATGGCAAGACATTGTTTCTCATAAGCAAAAAGACTTAGATGACTACTACTTGTACAAGCAAGAGTTTCTACGTCTTTGGGCTCTATGGATACGAAATGTTACTAACCCTGGTGATGGTGCAGAATTTTTAAAGAAGGAGAGGTTCATAGCCGGACTCTTTCCTGACCTTAAGGTAAAAGTTGAGGCGGGTGCACCTGCTACTTTTGATGCAGCTGAAACTAGGCTGCTGAGAAGTATAGGAAACTCAAGTGCTTAAGGGGAGAGGTTCCAATAGAAGGTCTTAGACCCAAAGGTAAGTCACAAGCATCAACATCGAGGGAGATTCCTGAGGTAACGGCGGAAGTAATTGAGAAGTTAAACGAATCTTTAAGCAGCCTGTCAATTCACCTTGCACAAGCTGTAGGTCCAAAGGGACAAGCAAAGAAGTCTGAAGAGCGAGATCCACGACCTAGGAGAGTCTTGCAATGTTGGAATTGCGGAGAGTCTGGACATGGGATGTATAATTGTCCTTGGCCCCGTGGGGAGCCAGGGAGGCCTAACTTGAATTACCCAGTGATGAATGCAGGTGAAGGAACTCGTCAACAACCAAGGCTTCTACAAAGGCCAAATGGACCAAGACCACCTCCACACGGGGTAGAAGGAGTTCCACCTTTGCCAGATCCAAATGTGCATGTGGTAGAGGTGACAAATTCAAATGAGGTTGACATGGAAGCCAATGGAATTAAGCGTGGCCGAGGAAAAGGTAAAGAGAAAGAAGGAGTCACATCACAGAGTGACCATGGACAAGGCAAGAAGGCAAAGGGAACCAAGGAAACCAAGACGACTCGACGTCGTATCAAACTCCAAGACTTCCCTCTTGGACATGGTATGGCTCCGTACAACTTGTTGGAAGACATGAGAGGTAAGGGTCCTGATATTTCATGGCCTCAATTTCTTGCATTATGTCCACAAGTTAGGAGGGATTTAACAAGGGCAGTTAGCACTAGGAGAAAGGTAAAAGAGAGTGTGCCTGTTGTAAAAATTGCACAAGCTGAAATGAATGAGGACATTACACCGGTGCTAGACTGTTACATCAAAGGGAGATTGGTTAGGAAAGGTCTAGTGGATGAAATTTGCATCATGACAGAGGGACTCATGCAAAAACTAGGCATGCACATCCATGAGACACCTGAAATTAGGGTCAAGATGGCAAACAATAGCAAGGCTAGGTGCGTAGGCATTTGTAAAAATGTTTTTGTGGAGGCCTTTGGCATTAAGAAGGCAGTGGATTTCTATGTCATGTCTACCAAGGGAAATGGTTACCCATTTATCCTAGGAAGACCATGGCTAATGAAAATGCGAGCTTTGCAGGATTGGGAGAGTGGAAAGCTAATTTGCAGGAATGACAATCACAAGAAGGTTTTCTTTGACATGAAGGAGCAACGCCAAGAGGAGCTCCATGAAGAATCATCTCAAAGTGAGACGGAAGAAGGTTGGACCGATAGCACTTCAGAAGAAGAAAGTAGCGGCAGCATTACTGAAGAGGAGTCTTCCATCGAAGTCATGGGGGTAAGGTTTAGGCCAAGCAACCAAGAGACCTCTTGTCAAGGCTTGGAGGAGGTAGGTCCTCAAGAGAACGAAGGTGATCAAGATGAAGGGATGCTGGAAGGTATGCTATCAACAAAACTTACAAAGGATGAAAGAGAGGAGTTCAAATGTGTGCTAAGGAAGTTTCCTAGGCTTTTTGCTAAAGACTACACCGATGTGCGTGGAGTAGATGCTGTTCAACACAAAATTGAGTTGAAGCCAGAGGCCACACCTAAGGCTCAAAAGCTACGAAGGCTAGGAGTCATTAAAGAGCAGGCTCTACTCAAGGAGGTAAGAAAGCTTCTAGCAGCAGGTTTCGTTTATCCAGTGGAGAATTCAGAGTGGGTCTCTCCCGTTGTTGTCACTCCTAAGAAAAACGGAAAGTGGAGGGTGTGTGTGGATTACCGTCCACTCAATGAGGCAACAAAAAGAGATCACTTTCCCCTCCCATTTCAAGATGAGATACTAAATGAGGTAGCTGGTCATGAGAAGTACACTGTGTGTGATGGCTACTCAGGCTACTTTCAAATAGGTATCACATTGGAAGATCAATTGAAAACAACCTTTATCACTCCTTGGGGTTGTTATGCTTTTAGAGTCATGCCATTTGGTCTGACAAATGCTCCTGCAACATTCCAACGTTTCATGAACATGGTGTTTCAAGCATTCTTTGGAAAGTCAATTAGGGTGTTCATTGATGATTTCTGCATTTATAGCTCAAAATCATTGCATCTACAAAGGGTAGAAGAAGGTTTAAAGAAGCTCTACGACATGGGAGGTCAACTCAACCCCGACAAGTGCCATATAGGTGAGGATGAAGTAATCTTGCTTGGTCATAAAGTTTCTTACAAAGGCATTGAAGTGGATCCTTCGAAGGCAAAGGCTCTTATTGAGCTACCATCACCCAAGAGTCTTAAGGAGGTCATCTCATTCATTCAAAGGTGGAAGTATATGTCACGCTTCATTCACTTAGCCTCGGAGTTACTTCACCCTTTGCAAAAGTTGACACAACAAGTAGAATTTGCATGGTCTGATGAGCTTGAAGAGTACTTTTGTAAAATTAAAGTCATTTTGTCAGAGCTACCAACACTCATGCCTCCTTGTTGGGAGTACACATTCTTTGTTAGCTCTAATGCTGGGAAAGAAACAATTGGTGTTGTGTTGCTACAACAAGATCCCCACAGTACAAGGATGCGACCCATCTACTTTGCTAGTAGGGTCATGAATGCTTTGGAGAGAGACTACCCAGAAGCAGAACTCATGATGCTTTCTCTCATGTTTGCGGTGAGAAAGTTTAGATCCTACCTGCTACCAAAACCTTTTGTAATTCTCACTGCAGAAAATTTGTTCCCTTGGGTGTCATCTCAAATGAATCTTAGTACTAGGATCTCAAAGTGGATTATGGAGTTGCAAGAGTTTCAATACTCTTTCAAGGTAGAAGATAGTGTGCGTGCACAATTTGCAGGGATTCTCACTTATAGGGTGCACGAAAAGGAGATTAAGGTGCCTGAAGTAAAGACCCTACCATTGCCACCACCAAAAAGTATTCCTAATGCTTTTACTTTGTTCTTTGATGGAGCTTTTCGTCGAGCCACAGGAAAAGCAGGGGGAGGGCTAGTGTTGCTCAACCCAAGTGGAGAGGTGGTCATGAAAGAGAAGTTCAATCTACCAAGTTCAGCTAGCAACAATGAAGCAGAATATGACACTCTACTTCAGGTTTGAAGATGTGCATTGGCCAAGGGATACAACGCCTCATGGTAAAGGGAGATGCACTTCTCATTGTTAAACAGATTTTAGGCATTTGGGCATGCAAGAATGAGAGCTTACGGACAAAAGTTCATGCCATTCGTAGATTGTTTAATCAATTTGAAGAAGTGCAACTATATCATATTCCTAGGAAACAGAATGAAGATGCTGATTTACTTGCACAACAAGCCGTTGCATGTGTAAAGAAAGAAGTGCAGGTCATCATGGTGGCGGCTGCTGTGAAGCAACCGAGGTACCAGGGATTGGAGTCATTGGCTCCCATCATTGGCTACATTTTGGAGGGTGAGTTTCCACAAGACTTCACGAAGGCTCAGAAGAGGAGACTCATGAAGAAGGCAAGTTTATATCTCTTCCTAGAAGGCTCCCTCTATCAAAAAGGGAAGGATCAAGTGTGCATAAGAGTACCAACTATCGAGGAAATTCCAGCCATTCTAAAAGGTTTGCATGAAGAGGCATGTGGTGGTCATTTTTCCCAAAAATCAACTGTGAAGAAGATTTTGCTTGCGGGGTATGTTTGGCCAAGCTTGCATGTGGATGTTCAACATTGGTGTAAAAGCTGTCACAATTGTCAGATAAATGGAAATAGAAGGTTGGTGCATGGCCCGAGGCAAATAGTGCTTGCAAATGGACCCTTTGAAAAGTGGGGCATTGATGCTATGGGTCCTCTGCCTAGGACAAAAAATGGTAAACTCTACATTCTAGTGGCTGTAGACTATATGACTAGGTGGGTGGAAGCTCAAAGTGTGGCAAGAGTGAATGAGAGGACAGTTAGCAAGTTTGTGTACACTCACAATTGTTGCAGATTTGGCACACCTTTGGAGATTGTTTCTGATAATGGTCCAGGGTTTAGAAAAGGATTGCTCACAGAAGTTTGTGAAGAGCTTCACATTCTACATCGTCATAGCACACCATACTACCCACAGTCAAATGGTTTGGTGGAGAAGGCTAATGGTGTCATTGCAGGAATCATTAGAAAGATGGTGCAAAACAAGACAAAATTATGGGATGACTTCTTGGATGGTGCCTTGTGGGCATATCGAACCACATATAGGGAAGCCACGGAGTTCACACCATTTCACTTGGTCTATGGTCAAGAGGCTTTGCAGCCTATCGAGCTCAACATTCCAACAATGCGACTTCATGGCAAAGGAGCACAAGATGATCAAGAGGTATGGATGGATCGACTTCTTACGTTAGTGGAGCTTGAGTGGAAAAGAGAAGCAGCATATGTGTGCTACAAGAGGAAAGCCACACAAGCGAAAGAAACGCATGACAAGAAACTGAAGGACAAAGGCATCAAGGAAGGAGAGCTTGTGCTAAGGTATGACAATCGACTTGACAATCGTTTTGATGCCAAGTTTGAAACAAGATGGCAAGGGCCATACATAGTCAAGAAGGCTTTCAATTCAAGTTACTATCAGCTTATGGACTTGAATGGTAAAGAGCACTCCAGGAAAGTAAACGGGTATCGCTTGAAGCCCTATTTGAGTCGCCTTCTACCAAAGGATCTACCAAAGATCTGTCCAAAGGCCGCTGTCTTATGTAAGTATTGTTACATGAAGCATGAGTGTAACTCCAGCCAAAATTCTGAGGGGCTAAACAATGAAGATCTCGTCAAGGACTCTGAAGCACTCTCTTTGGAAAAGATGCTCTATGATGGTACATGAATATACCATCATCCAGGGGGAGGGCTAATGATAGCCGTTTTTTCGGCTCTTTGTAATTGCCACAGTGAGTTACCTCACCCTACCAAAATCACCCAAACACTGTGGCTATCCCTACCATTTCACTGTACATAGGCGTGCGTGAGTCATGGGACTTTTCCCATATCTTCTTAAAAATTCTCAGCTAGCTAGTCACTGGGCTAGGTGAGCCAAAATTTAAAAAAAATAAAAAAAATAATTAAAAAAAAAGTATATTATGGCCTCTTTGTGTGTAAATATTTCATTGTATATATGGCCTAAATATAGGGATTTTTTATAATTATTTTGGTATTTTATTTAAATATTTCTACTTAGGTGTGTGTTTTATTAAACCTATGTACACCTTCTTTCATCCTCTTACACCATAATTATATTTTTTTGCCAATATGTACATACTCTAACCTCATATTTTTCCTTTATACAAATCACTCCCACATTTTCACCCTCACCCTCGTGAAAACAAAAAATTGATTTCTACTCATTGGTTACTTTTATTATATTATTTACTTGCATACCTTTTCCTCTTTCACCAAAAATAATTCAAGGAGGGACCATATCATATGATTCCAATATCTTTCCATATCCATAACTCCTCCATATTTTTATTATTATTTTTACTCATTATTCTAACACCATGTGCTCATTGAGATAAAGTCCATGAATAGTCCTCCATGTATATATTTCTTATTTCACCAATAATCCTCCTCCATGCATGGGTCAAGGGCAACTTGAATGCTTTGTATTATAATATGACAAAGGAGGGGCTCACTCTTGGATGCATTGTACAAATTCAACAAAGGAGGGGACCACTAAAAGACTTTTGCAGGCCTAAAAAACAGGCTTTTTGGTGAGAATTTTGGCACCTATCTCCACTCCGAATTTGGAGCGGTGGTTAAAAGAGAAAATGTAGCCCACGCTCTGAATAATCACCCCAAATTTTTTCATGATTTTTGGAGCTACCAACTGTGAGCTATGATTTTTTTAGTGGACCCCAGTTTTCCCATGCTATGCAGCCACACTCTCTCTTCCACTTTATCATTTTCCTCTTTCACACACACTTCTCCACTCATCATCCCCATCTCTCTCACCACTCCTCTCTACACACTACTCACCTTCTCCTCAACCTTGAAAAATAAGAGAAACCATGGTGAACTCATACCTCCCACACACAATTCCATTCCAAAATTGACCACCTAGTCTCATTTTTCCTCCTCCAAATTACCCATATCTATCAAAAAACCACAAAATTCAGCCTCTTCTCTTAAAAGACAGCATCATGGTGGTTGATTACTCAGCTTCAATTACCTTGTCTCTCAAGGAAGGTCAAGAGTGGAGAAAAAATGTACCGTCAAAGCTAGTGGACCGTCAACAAGCGTCAAAATTGGCCCTACTCAAGACACTTGGAGCATCAACCTTGTAAGAAATCCACCTTTTCTTACCTCTTAAGAGTTTTTCTTTCTTATTTGTATCCTACATGGATACTCCCATTGTAAATATTCAATTCCATTTGTAAATTAATATTAACTCTACTAACACTAACCCACTATGAAAAGTCCTATCACCTCCATTTCTCTCCTCTCTCTTTCCCCACCAACTTCTTGATAATTCCAAGCAAAAGAAATTAGATAAATTGCTGAAAATCTAACCCAACCATGGTTAGAGGAGTAACCCTAGCCTTCAAAATTGCTATAAAAGGAGGGTGTAGCTAGCATAAAAGGGGGGAAGCCATAAGCAAGAGCACTATGCTATAGCTTGAGAAGCCAAGCTCAACCTCTCTAGAAGGAGCTCTTGAGTGGAAGCTCATTGTCTTATGCATGTGCATGTGTTGTAATAGGGGATTAGCAAGGGAAATCTATGCCATTGTAAGAGAGAGAGTGATCATTCAATTGAGAGTAGGAAATCTATCATTTCTCCTACTAGTGTAAGCCCAACATTCGCTGAATCAAGGAGGGTGGATTTGGACTAATCTTGGATATTTTGTCTCCCTTCCAACGTGAAGTAATGGACAACAATGATGCGTAAGTGTCTTGGTTTTTTTTAAGTTCTTGATAGCTTGTCTCTGGTGTTGTCATCAATCTAGCCATAAATCCCACATACTGTAAGAGGGCGACAGGGTGGAGAGGACTCCCCTGGCCTTAAGACAGTGATTGGGGTGGCTTTTCTAGTGATGTGTTGTGGTGAAATTTACGCAAGCTATGTTGAACAAGTACTAATCTCACTTTGATTTGTCATGACAGATTTGTAAGAAGGTATTAATGCAACAAGCACCCCCTCCCCCTTTCTCTCTCTTTCTTAAATATATAGTTGTGTTTGCTTGATCATCGCCGATACGTTTCAAAGCAGCCCGAGCACTATCTCTCTCTCTCTCTCGTGTTTTAGTGTGTGAGAGTATTCCATTGGTGTTAGGGTTAGTGTAATTCTTTGCTTGTTTGTGGGTTGCTCTAACGATTCTCCTCTTTTGCGTCCTAGTTCGCTCTTAAACTAGGTGGTGCCCCTTGTGTAGTTGGGATTTGGCGGTGGGTTTGTTGTTTTGGTTTGTGTTGTGTTGTGCCCCAGCCCCATTGAGCAGCACGGGAGCCTTGAAGGGTGTCTAGAGGCCACTCTTCTTGTTGCCCGCCCCGGACCGCCTCACTACCCTCAAGAGCTCGCCCTCTCTATCCCTCCGTCCCCTTTTCTTGCCCCCCCCCCCCTCGACTTCAGCCTTGCCATCCATGACTTCGAGATCCCAAAGGGTATAAGAAGAAAGCCATCACGCTTCCGCTCCTTCCCTTTGCATGCAGCTTCTTGTCTCTTCAGTCCCCTTCCATGCTCAACCACATTTAAAAAAAATGCAAAAGCCCTCCTTCTTCTCCTCGTTAGCCCTTTTTCTTTTAACAAGTGTGTGACCTACGCGTTGCCACGGCTACATGTGCGTCAATTGAAGCAACCATTGTTCTCTTTCCCTTCACAGGGAGGGCAAATGTGGGAAAATGCCTATGATTCTCATGTGAGCTTTTATAGCTCTTTAATACACCTGTACCACTATAACTACTTTCTAGATGACAATGTATGACAACACACAAGGTCTAAGTGCCCTCCACATTCACATAAACCAAGCACAAATCTATCTTTTGGATCAAAAATATGTCTACCTTTTTGAGTGTAAGATCGAACAACTAATAAAGTGTAGTTACTCTCCACATTCTTGTGGAATGACCAAGGACAAATCTCCTTCTAGTTGATCATGCCAAGCTCCAACATTCTCCTCCTAGTCATCGCGAGTTTGTCCCCCCCCCCCCCCCCCCCCTTGTCTCTATCTATGTGTGTGTGTTCAAGAATCATCAAGTCAATTTGAGGTCTCTTGGGATTGAATTAAGTAATGGGCTCCCTTCGCATGATGTCTTGTTTTAACATCCTATGTTTCTCTCTAAGGAGGCAACGAATTTGCGATTAGGCTAGAGACGTCCCCCTCACACAATTGATATGGGACCCTGATGAGTGGTAGTGGCCCTCTAAATAGACTAATAGAGAGCTGGTATCCTTCTATGATTATAGTGTTTGCATTGAACGACGAATTCTTTAGATGCATTAGCATCCCCTCTCACCATCCTTACCAATCAAGGCATTGGTCATAATAGCAACTCTTCCATGCTTCTCTTATGTAGTTTTGGTCTTGCATTTGGAGCATCACATTCAACTAAATCATCAATTGCTATTTGTTGGCACTTAGGATGCATGTACCAGCCATGAATCAACATGCCAACATTACACCACATAGTAGTATAAGAAACTTTGCCATTGGTATGCACAACTAATTTGGTGAGCAGTGTGTCGTTTGCTTCTCAAAGGAAATATTCATGATGGGTGTGTGACCTGGGGGTGATTGCATGGCTATAGAAACTTTGTCTCTATATGTGGATAAATTTCAAAATTTACAGGTTGGATTGCACTCACTCTAGCTAGCATGTAAGGCGCATATTGTTTGTTTGTGTACATTTGGGCACCATTGGCACCTTGAACTGTGAGGGCAATGAAAGCAAAAAAGTTCACTCAATCGTTTCTCTTACAAGATTTTTGGGCATCATGCTAAAAGAAAGGGCGTGCTGCAAAATACACACACACACACACACATATATACACACATGGAGCACCCATGTACGTTCTTCTTTGAAAGAGAAGATTGTATTCAACCATTCACATGCTTGCCCTTACCCATCTTTTATACCATAGCAGCCATTTGGCTTAGCTCCCACTCCCTTAAATGTGAGATAGAGCATTGAGTCACTACATGGAGGAGAGTCTCTTTTTGTACGAAAATTATATCCCTTAACTATTTGAGAGTGCGATCATCACACCCTACATGAGTGCTTGATTTACCCACATTTTAGCCAGGTTTTAACACTATTTTTCTCAATTTTGGGACATAATTTCTCCTTTTCCCCTTGCCGTCAACCGGTATTTTTGAAATTAAAAACGACATGATATGAAGCTGAGACACAGTTTTCCCAAACATTGAATTGAAGACCCGCCTTGCACGACCATTGCCGTGAGTATTGTAGCAGCAGGCAATGCCACCTGTCCCCTTGTAGAAACCCTTTTTTCTTGCCTATGTCAGGAGTTTGAGATGTAAAAACTGGGAAAATCTAAAAAGCTTGGATGTTCACGTTGGAGCTCTCAACATTGTAGCATCCGCTAACTCGCCAAAAAAGACGAAGAAAGTGTGGAGACGGATGTGGGACTCTCTCTCTCTCTCTCTCTCTCTCTCTCTCTCTCTCTCTCTCTCTCTCTCTCTCTCTCTCTCTCTCTCTCTCTCTCTCTCTCTCTCTCGTCACAACTATGCAAAAATGGAGTCCGTCGAGATCAAGGGTGGCGGACAGGCAACGGTAGAGCAGTAGGTGGCTCAGCAAGCGCTTGTGGCAAGTGGGACATGTATTGGATCCAAACTCTTGGTGTCCTGGCTAGCAGAGGATTGAGGTTGTATAAGAGTGTGGGGCTTGTGGCGGATCAGCTGTTGGTAGCCAGGGGTGTTGATAAAGGAGACTACATGAGGCTTGTTGTAGCAACATTTGAGAAGCTGTACATGAAGTAAGTGGTGGGTTGTGTTCATGATCAAGTTTGGGGAAGGGGGGGAGGACATTCTCTGTCAAGCGCCAAGACCAACCAATGGCACCCTCTCTCTCTTTCGAACAAAAATAGACACACACACTCCTCAGCATGACTAAATGGGATTGGCCCTCTCTCTCTCTCTCTCTCTCTCTCTCTCTCTCTCTCTCTCTCTCTCTCTCACACACACACACACACACACAATTGCAACACTCTCTCTCTCTCTCTCTCTCTCTCTCTCTCTCTCTCTCTCACACACACACACACACACACACACATACACAATTGCAGCAAATAACGAAGACATCTCTCTCTCTCTAAGACATGCGACCCACACGACAATGCCATAGAAAATGAAACATGATCTCTCTCTCTCTCAGACACACACACATGCGCGTACATGTTTGAGATGGACCAACTTATCGATGCGTGACATAGCTTGCTGCTCGTTATTTTTTCAAGTTGCAAAGTAGAGTCACCCTTTACAAAAACAAAATTAATCATTCTTCAAAATTGAAGGCAGGCTTGCTAAAAAGTTTGCATAATATAAATATATATATAGTACTAAGTATTGCTTTTTGACAAACAAAGAAGTCAAAACTAAGTCTTTTCATTTTCTACCATCGCATCACTTCCTACTTACCCTTCACTTTTACATTTCAAACCAAATGTCTCTTAAGGTTCTTGAAATGAAGGAGAGAGTGACACGTCGATGCCCTCTCCTTCCTTGAAAATTTTAAGCTCAATTATATATAGTATAGATAGCTTGCCCCCAACCCCTCCCTTGATTGTCACCGGGCTATGTTAAGGGTTGGGAAGCCCCTTATGATGACATGGCAAGTTGGGATTTTTGCCCTCGCCAAAACGCTTGAGAACATCTTCAAAAGCGTTCTCCCCCTCCTACTTGGCATTTCCCTCTTCTCATTCGACATCGTCCAAGCACTGCAACGACCTCAACGAGAACTTCTTCTTGTGCTCGTTGCTCGACAATCACCCATCTTTTCCTTTTTTCACATTATCACCACATTTTTTATGCATTGGGTGACCTTTGATGGCCCTAATCTCATATGGGCGGCCATTTTGACATAGTGGGTGGCCTTGTCTCTCTCCCCCCCCCCCTCTCTCTCTCAATAGTCCACACTTGAGTTACATATCGATTGAAGCATTGCCTAGCAAAACGTCCCAAACTGCCTTGCCACTGCCATGGTGGACATATATAGCAATCAACTCTAACTCCTCAAGCATTTTAATGCTTTCCGAAGTGCAACCATTAGGCATATTGATCGACCAAAGCACCACTAAACACAACATGTTTCCCCAACACCCGCTTGCAACCTACAATCTCCCCACCTTTAATTCTCTCGTCCAAATCAATGTCTTTACTAAGGCCTCTTGCCTTCAAGGAGTAAGCATAGTTGGAAGAATTGGAGAAAGTTCTACAATCTCCCCACCTTTAATTCTCTCGTCGTCCAAATCAACGTCTTTACTAAGGCCTCTTGCCTTCAAGGAGCAAGCATAGTTGGAAGAATTGGAGAAAGTTCTTCCCTTTATGATTGGTTAAAACAAAATCATAGCTCCCCTATCATAGTTGTTTTGGGCACATCCTCAATCAATGCATTCCAAGTGACGACATTTTGGATGAGAAGCCCATCAAAAACTGCTTGTCCTTTCATAAAAGAATCACCTGTGGCATACATACCAACCCAATCATTAGCAGGTATAACTTTGGCTTACCTATCAATCAAAGCATTATAGGTCACCCAATTTGGCCATACGGACTAAAGTAGTATCGAGCACAACTTTAACTACATCCACTCTAATTTTCCCTCCTCATAGTTGTCCAAATTGCATAAAAAACTGATGCGGCCATAAGTTGAGCATTAAATGCCCGATTTGAGCCTTGTACAACACATGTTGTAGCCACTGCCAAGCACTAGCAACTGAACCTCTGCTAAGCTTGATCCAACTCCCCCAACAAACGTCCGAAAGTGGATCAAAGTGGATCCAAGAACAATAGAACTGGCCCTTGGAAATACTTATATTGCCCATATCTTCCTCATTCAGGCTCCAATTAACGAACCGTAAATACAAGCTTGGAGAGCTAGTCAAGCAAAAATAGTTTTGGTTCTATAAAACCTCATTTGATAGCATCGTTGCATCTTGGTCTGTAGACATCAAACTTCGTTCCTTGGCCCCAAAACCCACAATTAGCATACATTTCAGTCATCTTAATGTCATAGGTATTGTTCATAAGCTTGGCAAAATTTGAAAATGCATGCAGTTCCTCATCTTTCATCTCGTGCCCACAAAGCGGCACGACATTTACCCCCTCTAATCCTACACATCTTATGGTATGTGCCAACCATTATTTCAAACGCAAGCAAAATCCTGTGAACACATAACCACTAGCCCACTCTAAGCATACCATCCACAATCTCCCAATCTATGGAATCATGCAAGCGTATTCTCTTCCAGGATCATATGGCATATAAATCAACCGCACCAAATCATGCATATTTTCATCTCCTCCTGGATCAAATGGCATATAAAACCACTGGCATAGATCATAAGCACCCCATTTTCCTCTTGGATCAAAACTTGGCATCGAGTCCCCTACAACACTGGGTAACAAGTAACCTTAGATACGTCCATATCCCCTGTGCAACTTGTTCAACTGATTGTTGATCATCTATCACGGGGTAGGAACATTGGTAATACAACTTCATCCCATCTAGCATTAAAATCCTAGCTATGTATATCTAGGTACATCAATTCCTTGAGAAAATCTTCCTCATTTGGCTCCCAAGAATCATTGGGAAAAAATTCCCTATTTTTTACATATTCAAAATCTTGTAGAGTCTCATCCAGCAATTGCATAAGATCATCATCAACCACATTTGAATGAACTTGCTTATGCATGAAACCAGATTGCTCTGTACCCTTAGCATCCATAATTGAGAATCCTTCCAAAGCTTTGTCCAATAAGTACATAAGTTATGTGTCCACCACTTCAGAAGAATCTTCAACTACTTGCCCATCTTAGGCTGTAAACTAGGCTTTTCACATATGATATGCATACTACTAGCCATACCTGCTATAGGTTGATCTTCAATTCTCTCTCCGTCATCCAAATATCTATGAACTTCTATAGCACAAAGTTCAACTTCATATTGAAAATTGCATCACTACCTTGTCCATATCATATGCAACACAAAGAGATTACACTTCATTATGCACCCCCTCTAAATAAGCATCATCAAGTTCAGGATCAACCCGCCTCATTGTGACCTCTCCATCACAAGAATTTGATAAATAAGGAGTGTGCACCCCCTTTAAATCATCACATTGCGGATATTCAAACACATTCTCTTGCACATCCAGGCCCTGTAAATCTGGTATACCTAATTTCTTTAAATGCTCATGTATATACAGACCATGTGAATCCTCACGTGTGTACAGACCCTGTAAATCTACATGCCTTTCTCAACCTTGTAAGTCTTCAACTTCAACCATTAGCAAGGAATTTGAAATTCCAAGCTTTGCATAGACAACTCGGATAACTTCTTCATCATATTGATCCTGTAATAGCCTATCATCCTCAAGAAATCACTCAATAGCAATTTCAAGCTTAGCTTAGATTTTCTTACAAACCTCCTCATAAGTAGGCACATTAACACAATCCTCATCATCTTCATACATGCTTGGATCCCATCGTTCTCGGATGTCAGAAGCTTTTAACTTGCTCCAGCTATGCATATTTTGCTGTTGAAGCTCGTGGACATGCTCAAAAAATCTGAAATCACAAACCTGTGAAACTCTAGAATCTTTTGTTCTTTTGGCACTCCATGCAACTTCCGCTCCTCTTCATATAATTCCAAGTAACATGTTGGATCATAGCCATAAAAATGCTTCGCTTATAAAAAAAACTAAGCTTTTGGCATTTTCAAGAGCCAATTGCTGCAACATCTCCCACTTCCAGCTTTCTGCCTCTTGAAATTCCCTCTTTTTCATTGTTGACTTTGATACTTGAAAAATTTTTGTGTTATTCTGCTCTTGAAAGCAACCCAACCCACCTTCTGTAGGACTGTTGGAATTCCCAATCCTCGATTTTTGAATTGGTATCCGAATTTTGTTTCATTGCCTGCACTTGATTTGCATATTGCTACTGCAAAATAGTAGCCATTAACCCCATAATCTACTGCTCTCTTTCTCTTGGCTTGTCGACATGGCTGGTTCCATTTACCCTAGTCAGATTCACGTCGATTTCACCAAATTGTCGGAGTGCGTGGTTCTCCAAGGTCGACTAAGAAAGCGCAAGCTTCTGGCTGTAGACAAATGATGAGTGTAATCTCAAACCAAGGGAAAGTGGTGCATTAAGGGTAGTAGAGCATCTAGAGAAGACTGATGAGATTTTGAGAGATGAGCACAATTGAAAACAAAATTTATGGCTTGAAGAAGCAAGAAATGGAAAGATAACACATAATTGACGTCGCCAACCAACATATGCTTCTTATTTTTTATTATTGGTAACTCTACTACAAATCAAGAGCATACTCCGTCGTTGGTATGCCTATTGACCCGCAATCCCCAACCACAAATCCCCACATTCAAAGCAATCTATGATTATTGACATAAACATGGAATTCTTGCAGCCTTGAGATCATCGACTCTTAGGTCTTTCGTCTCCCGGCTTCTCCTCTCTCTAGTTCCACTTGCTGAGAGAGGAAGACTCCACTCTTGCTTTCTTTCTTTCTGGCCTTGAGGTTGCGGGAATCATCAAAACCATGAGAGAGAGCGAGATAATGCCTCTCCACTATGTCCTTCCTTGCTACCCTCAAGAGATCACCCTCCCTCCTTCCCCTTTGCTTGCCATCCCCCCCCCCCCCCCCCGCGACTTCATCCTTGCCTTCCACGACTTCGAGATCCCAAAGGGCTCCTTCCCTTCGCATGCAGCTTCTTGTCTCTTCAACCCTCTCCCACGCTCAACCACATTAAAAAAAATGCAAAATCCCTCCTTCTTCTCCTCGTTATCCATTTTTCTTTTAATAGCCTGCGCGCGCGCGCGCGCACACACACACACACACACACACACACACAGCCTTCTCCTTGACCACCCTTGCCTTCCAAAACTTCGAGATCCTAAAGGAAACGAGAAGAAAGCCCTCGCTCTTCCACTCCTTCCCTTCGCATGCAGATTCTCGTCACACTCAACCACGTTTTTTTAAAATGCAAAAGCCCTCCTTCTTCTACTCGTTATCCCTTTTTCTTTCAATAGCTTATGACCCCACCCCCCCCCCCCCCCCCCCCCCCCCCAACACACACACCTACACCCCAAACCCATATTCCACACTTGAGTTACATATCGACTGAAGCATTGCCTAGAAAAATGTCCCAAACTGCCTTGCCACTGCCATGGTGGACATATACCACAACCAACTCTAACTCCTCAAACATTTTAATGCTTTGCAAAGTGCAACCATCAGACATATTTATCGACCAAAGTACCACTAAACACAACATGTTTCTCCAACACACCCCCTTTCAACCCACAATCTCCCCGGCGTTAATTCTCTCGCCCAAATTAACACCTTTACTAAGGCCTCTTGCCTTCAAGGAGCAAGCATAGTTGAAAGAATTGGAGAAAGGACTTCCCTTTACAACTAGTTAAAACAAAAGCATAGCTCCCCAATCATAGCTGTGTTGGGCACATCCTCAATCAATGCGTTCCAAGTGACGACATTTCGGATGAGAAGCCCATCGAAAACTGGTTGTGCTTTCATAAAAGCATCACATATGGCATACATACCAACCCAATCACTCATACCAACCCAATCACTACCAAGTATAACTTTGGCTTACCTATCAATCAAAGCAGTACAAGCCAAGTATGACTTTGGCTTACATATCAATCAAAGCATTACAAACCACCCAATTTGGCCCAAATATCGACTAAAGTAGTACCAAGCACAACTTTAACTGCATCCACTTCAATTTTCCCTACTCATAGTTATTAGAGATTGCATAGAAAAGTGATCCGGCCATAAGTTGAGCACTGAATGCCCGATTTGAGCCTTGTAAAGCACATGTTGTAGGTGGTGCCAGGCAGCAACCGAACCTTTGTCAAGCTTGATCCAACTCCCCCGACACACGTCCCAAAGTGGATCCAAGAACAACAGAACCGGCCCTTGAAAATACTTCTATTTTCCATATCTTCCTCATTTGGCCTCTGATTGGTGAGCCGTAAAGACAGGCTTGGAGAGCGTGTCAAGCAGATAAAACCACATTTTGATAGCATCATTGCATATTGGTCGTAGACATCAAAGTTCATTCCTTGGCCCCAAAACCCACAATTAGCATACATTTCAATCATCCTGATGTCATAGAAGATTCAAGTATTGTTCATAAGCTTGGCAAAATTTGTAGTTCCTCATCCTTCATCTCGTGCCCACAAAGCAGTACGATAGCGTGCGTGCAGGTGCGCGCGCGCACACACAAGCATCACATTTTAAATGTGTGCGTGCCTTTCACCACCGATTGTATCCTCGACAAATGGACAAAAAAGCAAACCAACCGTCACCATGCATCCTCAAGTAGCTTGCATGAGCAAGCACTAGGCAACTTATATTGATGACCCTAATAACAAGAGCTTCATGGACATGACACTTGCATCCCATGTTTTAACAAAAAAACTGATGATTTTTTTGTTTGCATGATGGTTGCAGGGAATATTTGCGGAGCTTGCAACAATTTTATCTCCTCTTCTCGCAAATCCATATACCTGCCAAGTTTGCATCTCTCTCATAAGAGTTTGAATGGATTTTGGTGGTTTTTTATAAACTATAGACTTCCTCATGCTCTTATTTGAGTGGTTTAATTCATATGTGCCCAACGGTTACCCCCCCTCCCCCCAAATGCACATACATAGAGTAAGAATTTTGATAGCTAGAATCTCTCTCTCTCTCTCTCTCTCTCTCTCTCTCTCTCACACACACACACACACTCTCACTCACACACACACACACACACACACACACACACACACACACACACACACACACTTAGGGTAGCTGAACATAGGATCCTCCTCCCTACCGCCCCTTATATAGGCTAGCTCCTAGCACTTGCCCTAAGCAGATCCTCAGTCCGCACTAGTCCAGTCCAGGCCCTTGGCGTAGGTCCCTAACCCCCTAGGTTGGGCCTTGCCCCGTAGGACCCTTGTCCTGACATTACTCCCCCCTTAAGGAAGAGTTTTCGTCCTCAAAAACACAAGTAGTAATATCTTCTTAAGAATACTGACGTTTTCTTTATTGACGTCCCATAAGCGAGCCAGTGGTCTGTGTGATCGATAATTGGTGCAGTGAGGAGGTTCAATGAAACCAAGAGCAACATCTTGATTTTCAACATTGTTGTCCGTTTGCAACCACTTGGGTCTGAATGGTAACTCCATTTATGACTCACTTGAGTGCTGTAAAGGAGTAACCACAACTAAGAGTCACTTGGGTGTAAATGGTAACTCCATTTATAACTCACTTGAGTACTGTAAAGGAGTAACCACAACTAAGAGTTGTCCAAAGGTATAACCAGTTTTCAGATCTTCTGAAGATACTGAAATAATGCAAGGAAACCTTGGCGTAACTTTCCATGCAGTTATGAGCCAGATTTCCTACTCGTCTGAGTATCTTGAAAAGTCCGTAGATAGGGAATGTCCTCGTGTTAGAATTCTATATAGTTTGGAACACAAAGAACTACATGTTCATCCCTAATGAAGGTTACTTGCCAACATACTTTGTCAGCACACCTGGTAAGTCCTTGACGTATGAAAGTATTGACACAATCTTCAACCCCACCACAAGAGGTGTTCAAAGTCGAAAATCGTACTTAAGCAAATTCTAGAATAGGGAGAAAATCATCTATTCAGAAATGCGTTGTGCGAACGTATGCTCTTAGCAGATCCTTTAGCACAAGATTACTCTTTGTAATCTACCTATCCCCTTGGATAACTGACAGTACTGAGGTGTGTTTTCCTCACAGTTTACAGACAGTCGTCCCAGACGACTGGTAAACGGGGAATCACAGTAGTGTACCACCAAGCGTGCAAGGCTTCCTCCTCCTCCGCAAGGCGCTTCATAAGCAACAACCTGAGGAATATGCATGTCGTTCCTAATCAACCTTTTCTAAACACTAGGGCCCATAACACCTAGTGTGCATGCATTTAGCAAAAGCTAACCCGAACCTGTATATCCATAATGAGCCTTGCCAATACTTATGGCGAAATGTGATGCGCGTAGCACACATTAAAAAAGAATGTAAATAGTTCTGAAAAGAAACTAAATACTTTCAGTTGCAATCTTTTGGAAGCCTTGCTGAACGTCTTAATGGCAATAGAAGGTAACATATTGATCACTTCTAGGTACAGACAATGAAACGTTTTCATTAACAACTTATAGCCTTGCTATATATATAAACAACCATCTGTAATGTTGTTTAGCAGTACTTGTACCTTAACAAGTCATTCTAAGTATTCGACAATTTTTGGCCACGAAATTGCTCCTGATACCTCGTGCGAAAAATGGTCCGAAAAACAGATGTGACCGGCACCTAGGGACTTTGTCGTGACACATAACTGAAATAATGGCGCCAGTGTTAGTCCAGAGACTCATATTCTCCACATGTGGAATATGTCTCATGTAAGGATGTGTAAAAAAGAACATCCTTCAAGTACAAGATGTACTTGTGTGTGGAGGAACTGCAAAACACTCCGCGACAAGAGTAAGAGGGACCCTCATTATCTTGCTCCACACTGGCTAAACCGAACTCCTTGAGTTCCTAGACCATGTTGTATCCCATGTGACAACATGTGCCAAATTGAACCCTACAAGTAGGTTCATAACAGTGTAAGACAGAAAGATAGATTGGACACTTGGCCCAAAATACTGTGCTGACATGCCCTTGGCATGGCTCTGTAACATTCAAGCGTACTTAGACGTCTTGAAAAACCAAGCAAAGCATCTAAAAATGGAATAACACCAAATCAATAGATGCGTACTTGGAGATTTGAACGTAATGTACACTTACCCGTATTCAAATGGAGAGGAGCACGTCCCCTACCTGAAAAAACAAACAGCATTGCATTGGGAACCCCGGGTGTTGCCTTTGCAATCTCAGCCCTTGGATTAGAATCTACGTACTCAAACCCCTTGATAAGACTCTTGTAGAAACTGCTCAACTAGCAGATAACGGTAAGCAACATAGTTAACCGCGTACAGATTGAGTGGAATCAACTTGAAAAGTGTGTTCGTCTGCTACCGCGTGGTAGATTACGGAATTCTTTCCTTGAAAGTAGAACTAGGAGAGATCAACTGGGATCCTCAATGCCTATGGGGTGATGTAGCAATCACCCGCTGGGTCTTACCCCAAAACAATATGTCCATAGACACTCTGTAGTGCTATAGACAGAGTAGGAGACCCACACAAGTGAACTGACGATCTCTTACAACCATGCGGTCAAAACTGATTGCTGCGTCTATACTCCGTGGTAGAGATCAGCCGGTGTGAGTTTAAGATTATCAAAAACTCGCTTCAGCATTGCACTGAAAACATGTAGTGCAAAAATGACACCCTAAACGTCCGTAATGACATCTGTAATGACAAGACGCTTGCTTGTTAATTAACGTCAATGTGTACTCCACTGGGTAGAGCTGTTCAATCGTGAGAACAATCGTCCAAGGAATACCAATAAGTGGATCTTATCCGAGGTTTAGCAATGGCTCTTAGCCAGTGTGCGTGGTTCATAGCCATCATGGCAATTAGTGTTCAGTCGTCGAACTGATGAAGACAAATGTGGATGGCACCTTGCCCAATTTCTAGCTGAGAGTTAGAGCATCTTGGCTCAGGAGGACACACTAGTGAAACATGTAGCAAAAAAGCTTCTTAGAAAGTATGTAATATTCTTCGAGAGAAATAAGAAAGAGAGATAAGAAGAGCATGCTGGTTGAGGAAGGTTTCTTAACCTAATGTAGTGCGTACCCAATCCATGTGCTCGTGTGCATCTTATGCCTGGGTTGCATAAGGCGGTAGAATTGAATGTAACTAGCTAGCATGCCGTGCATTCATAAATTTAAGCCCTTGGCAAAAGTGATGGCCTCAAATGTGAGAGCCAAAACCATAAGTGCCTTGTACAGATGTATTGGTAGGGAGTGATAGTCCCTATTTTTCCAGTTCCCCAAACTTGTGTGCCACTGCCCGTGATGCCAAGTCATTGGGCAGTTCCTTGGCACAAGGGAGAAGCCTTGCTTCATGTAAAATTGTCAAAAAACTGTGCTTTGCACAAAAGCATTAGCTTCCAATGTAAATGTATAAACATGGAACAATAAACAATACTGAACCTGGTCTAACCTGGTCATCCTGCTGTAACCAGTTGTCTGGAAATGTTGGAAGAAAAGCTCGCTCAAATAAAGATCATAACCATCTTCGTTGCGCGAGAGAAAACTGGCATGAAATATCCTGCAGGCATATGGAGAAATTCCCCAAAGGCATGTGCTCATAGCATACCCCAAACGGAAAAAATCTCAATGCACGAGTCATAACTTGAAGCCTTGCTTCACATAAATATGTTTGTGCTGAGAGCCAACGGATGTGGTGGCAAATATCATGACAAAAAGAGTCGACGGTGTCGAGCAATTTCAATTGAAATTAACCTGTTTTAGGGTTTAGGACTCAGCCATGCCGAACAATGTTCCCCTTTCATCAAGTTGAGCAATAGAATGTGCCCATCTCCTTAAGATTTCAAAATAGTGCCAATTTGCTATGCTTTTGCATCAAAATGAAACCGGTTGGAAGTTGTGCTGTGGAGCAAGGTGGTTGGTACTCAAGCCATGCTTGATTCCATTCTTTAGACCAATCAAATTGTTGATGCTTACAATAATTTTCACAAGCCCTGCTTGTGCTTTGTGTGCCTAAAATATATGCACGTCTATAGCATATCATAGCTAGCAAGCAGATGTTCAATAAACAAAAATCAATTGCTTACCTCGGTAAGTACACCTGCCGACAAATCTTGTCGACCCGAAAATCGAATGACTTGCAAGCAAAAAGAAAACCGAGAAATGATTCTCCAGAGACTATTTCTTGGTGCAAAGGGTGATCTACTTCCTGATCCCGATTTGGAACTGAATTGAGAGCTTGTGAAAACATCAATGGTCTAGTTGGGTTACACAAACCGTGACCATGAGCGTCTTTGGATATAGCCTTGCTACTTTGTCCCAATTAGACATAATGTTCGGAGACGTAGGAAAGATAGTTGTGCTATCTTCGTCAATTTCATAAAAGCATTCTGCAAAATAAACTCAAAGCAAGTTATCTAAATAAATCTGTGTATTGGAGACCTTGTCAACCTACTGAGGATACTGTTCGATTGGCAACAGCTTGCCGTATGCCTTGCATGCTATACCAAGATCCCTTGACGAGAGGCGTATTAGTAATCAACAAATAATCCACCTGTGTGTATCGACATTCATTGTCACCGTTGTACTGTTGCTTAGATGATTGGTGTGTTCGATCCTCCCTAGTTCTTGAACCCGCGTGTCCTCGTTAGACTATTTATGTGTTATTACAATTTCGTATGTTGCCTCTCTGAAAAACGTGCACTTTGTAGCCCTTCTGCATCTATAGCAGTCGCTTGCGGTTGCTGGGTGTGTGCCTTGGTGGGCATGCACCCTTAATACCCTAAAAAATTGGCCACTCTGTGACCATGGGCGGCCCCCAAGTGTAATAACCAAAAAATATATGATGGTGGCTTGCTGCAGAGCAGCGCGAGGAATAAGAAACAGCGCATGGCGCTGTGTTGCTTTTTATGAGGCGTCGCAGGGTCGAGAATTTCTCCCCTCGTAGCCGCGATCCCGTTGAAGTCGTTTGTGCCGGATTTCGACCACGTCGACTCTTGGTTTTCTCCCGCTCCAAGAGCACCTGCACACAGCCGCTGTGTTCGGCTTCTTCACTTTTGCTTAGCGGCCATGTACACCCGGTCCTCGACCTTGTTCCCCAACTCGCATGATAGCTAGGCCTGAGAGAGAGAGAGAGAGAGAGAGAGAGAGAGAGAGAGAGAGAGAGAGAGAGAGAGAGAGAGAGAGAGAGCATGCAACCAAGCGCGCAAGGCTTCCTCCAAGCTCGCATGATGACTGAGCCTGAGAGAGAGAGAGAGAGAGAGAGAGAGAGAGAGATCATGCAATCAAGCGTGCAAGGCTTCCTCCTCCTCCATAGCTCCTCCCTCCCCCTGAGCTCTGATACCAATATAAGACCTAGGGTAACTGAACATAGGATCCTCCTCCCTACCGCCCCTTATATAGGCTAGCTCCTAGCACTTGACCTAAGCGGATCCCCAGTCCACACTAGTCCAGTCCAGGCCCTTGGCCTAGGTCACTGACCCCCTAGGTTGGGCCTTGCCCCGTAGGACCCTTGTCCTAACACACACACACACACATCACTAGTGTGTATAAGAGTGTGTGTGAGATATAAGAGCATCTCTAACAAGATGTACCACGACACACTCAAGAAGCGCGTATACATGGCTACAATATGAAAAAACCTATAGCCATCACTACAATGAAAAGTGCCTATATAGAGGGAAAGTAGTTTACACCCAACTACTCAAGGGGCATGTAACTGTTACAAACCCCTAGAGTGAATGATGGGATTGTGTACAAGGAGATAACAGATCAACCTCCTTAAAGTAAAATGCATGCTGTTTTCCAAAAAGCGCAAACATTTTCAATGGAACAGCTTTGGTGAACAACTGTTCCACCCTTCGACACAATGATAATGCAACTCAATGTGCTTTGTGTGGGCATGAAATACCAACTTTCCTACAACTTTTAATGCACCCTCAATTATTGGTGAAAATAATTGTAGTCTCATCAAGCTTCATGCATAGATCTATCAAGAGGAATTCTCCTTATATGGGGGCCCTATAAAGTGTGCAACATGTACAACAAACCATAGGTGAATTGGGAGGTGACTATTGAATATATATCAACAAGGTCCATTCTTGACTAAAGAGTCTAAAAAGTTAGGCTTGAAAGTTCCTCATTTGGGTGACATTATTCTCGTCATGGTCGGTCATGGTTCGATCGATAAGGCAGGTGATTAGTTTTAATCTTGATATTGTTGCTCGAAGTAGTGATCCACCCACTTAGGTCATAAAAGCTTCCTATTTATCAGTACGACCCATGTTACCACTACCTCCTATTTCCTCTTTCACTGTTTTCAAAACAAGGTGATCTACAATGATCATTTAGGCATGTTAATATCCTTGAATTGTTGCTCCTTTCTAATTACTCTTTGGCACACGTGTATTTCGTTTGGCTTGCATCTACCCAATAGATTTCAGCTTGGTAGATGTGCACTCTATGACTAAGCTTTTGCAATCTATTTCAAGTTAAATCAAAGTTCATAGAAGATTTTGTGAGCACTGAAAATGAGAGGTTGAAAGGCCACTCATTCCACAAAACCACAAAACATTGAAGAATGAATGACTAAAGGTATCCGAAACCTACTTTGTGGCTGCTTGAACTAAACCTAGATGAGGCTTGAGCACTGAACGTGTGTGAATTCACCTCAGGCAGCGTGTAAAAACCCTTTGAGAAAATACAGTTGCAAGAAACTTCAAAACGATACCCGCCGTCGCCAAGCAGTCACAAACCAACCCAAACGTGAATTCACAAGGTAAAACACAAACAATGTTGGTGGATAAGGGGGTTTCATGGATGATGGAACACACCATCACGATCTGTAGTTTTCCTTTCAGAAAAAACTCTCAAGGTCTTGCAAGCAAAGCACTTATGGTGAGGTACAAAGAAGACGACAAACACATTCCTACTTTGCTGATGTCGAGAGAACTGCCCGACCCTAATCTACAGGCTACATCACATATATGATATCTCCCAAGCTGCTCTCATGAGAAACGTCTAATTTGTGAACCTCACATCTCACCGAAAACTGGTTTCTGTCTTCTATTGTCTAAAGCCTTTGTTCTCTTCTTGACAAGGGACACGGCATACCAATAACAGACCAACCCGGCAACTGCCACCATGCGGCCCATCAAAAGACCAGCAGTGATAATGGCAAGTCCTGAAATCAGCCAGACAGTTCCACCCCTGACTTTCTGCTCAACTCTTTCTCCTCTTTTCAGAATTGCAGTTCGTGACGATGACGATGACAATGACGAGTCCGGATGCACGAATTCTGTGTTATGTCTTGCAGTACGTTCTTGCCGGACAGGAGCGGCCACAGGCTTCCCCGCAGATTGATGTGTTCCGGCCATCCTCCTTGGAAGTTCTTGTGTAGTTATAGCAAAGGCAGGCAATTCTAGTTTTGTAATGCCCTCTCTTGATGGAGTGGTTGGAGGATTGCAAACAGACTGATTCTCCTTAAGCAGTAGAGGGCTGACATTTTTCTGTTTCATCTTTGCTTTGCAGATAGTTGCAGTACAACCATCCATCTTCCCATCCTCTTTCACTATGAAAGAATCAGGTGACTGGGGCGTTGACTGCTTATCCCCTTGTCCGGTAGCAAGATCAAGTAAAACCATGCTTGCATCTGTTCCAGGCTTAAACTTGGAAGGTCTGGACACAGCCGCATGACCATGAACAGTCCTTTCGGAATCTCTTCCCTCCGAGGCTGCTGAGACACCATTAATAGCTTCTGAATCCGACCACAATGGGGATGAAGGGGAAGAGTGAGGTTCTTTTTTCCTTAAACGTCTAAAAAGAGCCTTTGAATTATACTTCATCTCTTTTCTGAATCCTGTCGAATTCTCCATTGTGTTGTTTCCTGCTACCATATGGTAGCCTGCACTGCGAAACCATGTTCGAGGAGAAGCTTTAGCAGATGAAGGAGATTCTTCTGTAGCCTCCCCAAGAGGCAAAGCAGACGGAGGCAACTTGATGCAATTCAACCTTTTCAACTGCTTTCTTTTGGTTAATAAGCACTCCTCATTTGCTTTAGTGCTAAAATTTTCCTCATCCTTCCTATAGGAGTCAACCTCCACATCTAATATCTCTGCATCTTTGCTGTCATCATCAACAAGGAAACCTGTGAAAGGCGACTTAACAACTGTGTTCTGATCATGATATATCTCCGGGCTTAGAAGTATGCTTTGATCACGTCGGTCAGCTTGTTGAAATTCTGTATGATTTGAGCTATCATTGCTATGAATGCGATCCCCTGCAGAAAGCCTGCAAGCCAGCAGAAGACAAAACGTGACTGCCACTGTTGCCACCTTTCCTATATAGAAAGCCCCTGAGGAGACGAGTAATAAAATTCCTGTTTTTGCAATCCAAGGCCAAAACCGACTCTCAGTTGCAATAAGATCAACCTTGGTAGCATAAGTGGGAATGTAATTCAAGGATTGACCAGACGCATCCCCTTGTTGAGCTGAAACCTGTACAAGAGGGGCTTCATGAATGACCTGAACACTCTGTCCATCTGGCAGTACTATTGTAACATCATCTTCATCTCCATCTTCTCCATCTTCTACAGAGGAAACCGATGGAGTTCCATCCACAATAGAAGTCTGTGTTGATCCCTTTGAAGTAAAAGCTTTATGTTTCCTTCGTATCTTCCTCAAGAGGGACATAGGAAGATCAAACACTCTCTTTCACCCTGATGCTAAGCCCCTTCTGTTTCTGTCACTCACACTTGCTCAACAGAATACTGTTGAATTTGGAGCTTCGGATTTCCCAATGATACAAAAATGGAGGCCAATTACAATCGTGCATATGCTGAATCCCGATGGTCTTGTTGAAGTTCGTCCACTGATATTTTTCAATCCACTTCAAACACGTCTGTTTCAAGCGACTAAGCAAACCAGGGTGCAACACATGTGACTGCGTTGATGAAGAGCCGAATGTAAGAGAGAAGCTCTAATGGAAAGCTTCGAAAGACAAGCTTCTCCCTGTAGCGAACGAGGTGGACTTTTCACGGAATGCGGCCGGCCGGCAAACAAGAAAAGTCTTTTTGGACTTTGAACAAGGGAGAAAATTAACAGGAAAAAAATGATTGAAACGACAAGGCGATATGTACAGATCTCTGCGAAAGAGATGAAACAGAAATTTGCCAAACCTGCGAAAGTGAGAGGCAAGGCCGAGCAAGAAGGAGAAGCTGGAAGGGTGTGCTGCTGTTGGAGAGTTAATGGCGTTGTGAACTCGTGCTACAGTCTGATGTCAAGGAGCAAAAGGATGAGCAGAAATGCAGCTTGACAAGGCCCAAGGGGCCCCGGGGGGGAAGAAAAGATCGTATACTTGGCGATGGCGGTCTTATTACACTCATCCGCAGAGGAAATTTTGCACGCGGTTTGAAAAGAAATGCGTGCAGGAAGCGGCTGCCACGTCTTTTGCCACGTCGGAATTTAGAAGCCAGGTCGGGTACCACGTCAGCCGATTGTGCGGCCAGCTCCAGCACGTCGGGACTCGGGCTAACAGAATTGCCAGCTCAGCAAATAATGCAAGCTGTGAAAATTTAAGCTTCAAGTGAACTTTGAAGGAAGTGCTAGCTCAGCAAGCAGTTAGCAGCAGAGCGACAAATGCAATTAAGCTCAGCTGCCACATCAGATAGAAGCTTGCCAGCTCAACCGACTTCATAGCTCCACCTGGAAAGTTAAATTAAGCCCTATAACTTTCTATCTTTTGGTTGAGCGCGTGTTGGATTATTCAACCCTCTTTGAAATTTTCAAAGCTAATGGTGCCACGTTGAGCCCTTGTCAACGCCCCTTTTTAAAGGTGACGAATGCTCCTGAATACGCGTGGTTTCCCACCAAATGACCACTAGTAAGAGAGCTATGGACACTTGAATAATATTTTGTTTTACAACGCTTAAACAAAACAATTGTTTTGGTAAGAGAGTTCGAGTAGGAGGTACCCAGGTGGGTTTATTCCAAAAAGGACGTGAATGTGTAGGAGTATGTCGTACACATTCCAAAAAAAATCTACTAGGAAGAATTTCCAGCAGATACTCTTTCTAATGACGAGCGAAAAGAAGTATGACAGGCAGTGTGCACATCGTCGTGAGGGGGGGAGGGGGGCTGATCTCCGGACTTTGAATTGGTACGTCATGGAGGTTTGTGGCTCGTGCATGTTGATTTACACCAGAAGCTTGCAGGTCAGAGGTCTGCGTTCATCCACAATGAGAGCAAGATGAGAGCTCGGGAGTTGGGAGGGGTTGCACATATATTTTTGAATATGTAGGAAACAGAGCTACAATAGGAAAGCCTCCCGGATAAGGTGGTTAGCGCCCTAGACCTCGACTTCGTGCGCCTGAGTTCGAACCTGGTTCACGGTTGAGTATTTTTGCTGCTTGCTGCGTCTCTGCAAGTAGATGCAAGATAGGATCTCGAAAGATTCTATCCAATAAAATATGATAGTCACCCATGTCTCATTAAGGGGGATCAACCAAGAAAAAAAAAGAGAGTTCGAGTAGGTAGGGGAGCACCCATGTCTCATTAAGGGGAATCAACCAAGATAACTCACTTTGTGAAAAGAAATGAAAGAAAGGGGAGGGGATAGGTGTGCAAACAAAAATGAGTTGGAGATGGTGCGGGTGGTGGACGACAGACCAAGGGGCTATGGACACGCCATGTGTCGAGTTAGTGGGAAATAGGCAAGGGGCCATGGAGACGTCATGTGTCACACCAAGCTGAAATGGCCATGATATTTTAATTATATGAAGTATGTTGCGGAATCAGCACAAAGCTTTCTGCTATGGTGATTTGGCCTCTCCCCTCTACAAGAGACACTACGGTGGATCTCTCTCTCTCTCTCTCTCTCTCTCTCTCTCTCTCTCTCAAGTGCTCAATGCTTGTTTGGTTTGTTGCTCTGACAGCATGTATGTCCAATGGGAGGCGTGATCAACACTATCGCTACGAAGAGCTTTGTCACGGCCGAAAGGGAGTTGTGTCGGAGCTAAGTTGAGGGAATCTTGAGGTTGAATTAATGAAAAAGTTCTAGCTTCTTGCTCAACCAGGATATGCATAAACTGTCAAGCATGAATCAAAAAACACTTGTGGACACTCATGTGTCATAGCAACCAGCCCAAGTTGAGTAGTAAAAAAGCATGTAAATTTGGTGGTGATGATCTCCCCTTGGTTTTAAACGACCCAAAGATATATAGTACCACCTTGGGGAGGATCACTATATGTAAAACCTATACATCACCACGTGCATTCAAGGACTATTTATAAAACCCCTTAGTTGTGAATTTTTCACCAATAAAAGGGACCCTTTTCCTATGCAATCTATGCTTAATTTTTCAAAATCATTTTTTCAACACCCTTTTGCATGAAATGTGAAAAAGTATAGAATAAAACAATCCCTCTTGTTGAACCCACGTAATAGGCATTTTTTAATTCTAGAAGTGACCCCCTCGAGAATGTCACTCAAGTAGAGAAAGACCCTCTTCACTGTCTACCAATTCTTAGACCTAGGCTATGCATAAATCTGCTCACTTATGAGACTATAAAATTAATATTTGGCCTTGTAATGCATACATACTTAGTGGAAGTGAAGCTAAAGTCAGTGCTAGGGAGTTTTTTGGTGCAAGAGGAGCCAAGGGTTCTATGGTTGCAGAGAGATGGAGCGCTTTCTATGCCCAAGATGCCAGTTAAGGGGCTCCAACCTTAGAAGAAGTGTCGATGGTTCCAGAGCAGGCAGAAAATGCATGGACAAGCCTAGGTATGATTGGTCAAGCTCCATTGATGTGTGCTAATTCTATGGATGCAAATACAACTTGGGAGATTGATTCATCACATTCAAGGTATGAGGAGTTTGATCTCTTGCATGCGGGTACAGATGTGGTAAATGTGTGTGAGGAGTTTGATCTCTTGCATGCGGGTACAGATGTGGTAAATGTGTGTGAGGAGCAAGGAGAAGTGCAAGCCGATGAGGAGTCCAAACCTACAGGTGAAGACATGCATGTGAATATGATGTGTGATGGGTCTGTGGCCCAGGGGGTCATGGACCTAGGCCAAGGGCCTGGATGGCTTAAATGAGGATTAGGGATCCATATTAGGTTAGGGCTAAGAGCCAAAGAGCCTATATATAGGGAGGTAGGATGGTGGATCTGATAAGCAAGTCTCCTGGGTCTTTGCACTAGTATGAGAGCCTAGGGGAGGGAGGAGCTATGGAGGAGGGGGAAGCCTTGCATGACTTTTTACATGGTGCTACATGATCTCTCTCTCTCTCTCTCTCTCTCTCTCTCTCTCTCTCTCTCTCTCTCTCTCTCTCTCTCTCTCTCTCTCTCTCTCTCTCTCTCTCTCTCTCTCTCTCTCTCTCTCTCTCTCTCTCTCTCTCTCTCTCAGCTCCAGTTGACATGGCATGGACATGGCCCTAGGGTAAACGGTTGAGATCAAGTCAAAGTCGTAAAGGCCGTGTGTAGGGCTGCTAGTGCCGAGGAGGCGGGCAAGGCCGAGGTGCACAAAAATGGATGGGGCTAGGCTCATTAGGGTTGGGAGGAAACACCCAACATTTTTTGACACATAGTCGGCCCCAGTTCGCAGCAGATGGACCTCTAAGACCAATTTCTCCCTCGCGTAGGTTTGTTGTCGCCCGCCATCGTTTGTTTTTCCTTATTTTACACTTGAAGGTCGCCCACATACAAAGAGTGGCCACTCTTCAAAGGTCTTTAGGGGCATACACCCCCCCCCCCGCCCCCAATCAAAGGGCGAGGTCGACACAGTAGCCACCAAAAGCACCATGAGCTGTATAATTTTTTTGAGCTACAATTTTTTCTACTATCAAGTCTTATTTTGGTTTTCATGCAAGTCGGAGTCACAACATACTCAGGTGGGAAGAACCTTGAAGGTAATTCTAGTTCGGCAAAGATGGCACAAGTGCGATAAAGTGTATGGGATCGGATTTTGACATGAGAATTTGAAAAGGTTTAAGGTTTCTTGTTTTTAACTTTTCCATTGCTTCTTGTATAAATTAATATTGCAAGAGCTTTGCATTATGATAATCTTGGCTATGATGTCGTGAGAGAATACATAAGGGTTTGAGTATGACCACGGTCATTCCGTTCTTGTCCAACTAAAGCTGTGGTTATCACACTTTGGAATAAGGAGCAAGGCTCCATATGGAATTACTCACAAGCACAACATGTACAAGATTTGATTGTCTTGATTGTACGGACATGAACGTCTAACAATGACAATCAATTTCACAGAGACAAATACTTCGGTTAAGAGCTCAAATTTCCTAAAAAACCATGGGATCGTACAACAGGAAAAGTGACAGGTATAAATTTTATACGTTTTGCCTTGGATTGCAAATCGGGCAAGGCCCTCAACAACACAAATTTGGAAAACAATTGAGCAACAATAGATTTATTCTATGAACCAAGCAAAGGTATCCGATGGCAAGGCAAGTCGGCACAAGTTATTCACAAGGTATGCAGTTGACTTTTATTTTCATTTTTGAGATTGTGTTCATTAGTAATGGCATGCAAAAGATGTGTGTGCATTTTGGGAAATCTAGAGGCAAGCACAGATTGACTATGCAACAACTCCATAACAAGTATGCCTTCTCCTGAATACCTTGATAGAGCATTCATTAGAGATTAAATTTTGCTGCCAACAAGGACAAACAACATAACTTTCCACTCTCAAGAAGAACATCACAGCCTCTTGTTAGCACTGCTGCGAGAGATACAGGTGCTTGGCATGGTCGCCTTTTTGTTGAAATTCTAAGAAGTATTGGGCGCCTTAGATGCATTACGAGAGCAAGGCTTCATATATCGACATTGACTTGTGTATTACATTGGCTATTATATTTTTGATATCTCCTGCTAACTAGAGGAGGGGGAAATCAAGGCTTTCAGGAGCACGACTCCATGCATTGGATACATAATCACTTCAAAGCCATTGTAGCTTGCCAAGGAGTAGGCAACATAAGTACATGAACTACATTGGAAAAAGCATTGACATACACAGATATGAGGTGAATCTAAGGTCGACCACCACACATACGAGATGCTATGACTTTTGATGATAAGGGTAGTCGGTAAGCATGTCAACTTTAAGTTTCACTTTTGCAAGAATTTTCACAATGCCAACTTGTCAAGAAAATGTTTCTTCGATCGAGAAGTGTTTGTCAATAGTTGACACTTTATAGCTAAATTGTAGATGCTATCTCTATCAATATTGGGCAATCTCATGATTCTCAATAAGTTGCATGATTTGGTAAGGCTGATTCTCTATGAAATTTTAACAAGGTCGATTCTTTTTTGATTTGACATATGTATGTCAACAGGAATACATGTTAGCTATGAGCACTCATGATACGTTCTGTCTCATCTTTTTTATGGACTTATGCGAAGCAAGGCTTCATTCAGGGCATCTTGCATAGAAGTTTCTGAAGTTTGGAAGATGCTAGTAACATACGGACTTCTCTTGGAGGTCGGTATGACCCAAGCCATGATGGCATGTGGTATACATCCGATAGCTCTCAATTTCTTAGCATATATGGCTACGATCCGATGGCTACGATCCAGCTTCAAGTGATGGCTACTCGTCTCAAAGGGGAGACAAGGTTAGTAGATTTCAAGGTATGCTTGTTTTTTTTGCAATTTAACCTTCCATTTCAGAAATATTTTTCTAGTGTGCACTGCAAAGTGCTTTGTCAAACTTCATGCAAAGCAAGGCTTCTCTTATGTGCCGAGGAACTATCACTTGACTTTAGATCAAGGATAATGACACACATACTTTGAATTAAGTCGATATAAGTTCACAACTGAGTCTGGCAATGATGCATTGTGATGTATCCATGTCAGTGTAATTGTGCAAGGCACATACCCTAGTAGCTCACAAGGTTGAGACTGTTATTGAAACCAAGGGTTTAACAATCCATTTTTCTGATATGCATGCATGGCATGCAAATATGATGGCAGTACGTCTACTCCATCTTTGTGTATGCTTCCGCAATAACATCAGTTACTCTATCCAAGATGATTTGAGATTGGTGGATGGCCGATCATTGTATGTTTATACAGCGGTGAGCACTTTCCATTATTGGCTCTATGCACAAGGTGCAACCAATCCCACTAACGATTTTTATGGGTAGAAAGTAGGCATGACCTAGCTATCGAGCATTTCATTCATGGAAAGACATGAATACATTAAGAGAGCCTCTACGCGGGTATTCTCTTCTATAAACACTTGAGAAAATCTAGTATGACTATTTTTCTTCGGGGGTATTTGACATCTTTCTCCTCGGTTCAGAGAGGGAGAAGATTCGGTCACGACTTAGTTGTAAATAAGATTCCAACTGCAGAAGATTTTTTGCTTAGTTACATCATTGATTATGTCTCTAGGAGTGGTTTTGTCAGGAGTATGACTCTACTAATACACAATCACTCCATAGGTGTTGAGAGCCATGGTTTGAGATCAACACAATTGTCCTTTCAAGGAAAGAAGTCCATAATCTACCAAGGGTTAGTGGACAAATTCAACTTTCTCAGTTGATTTCAAGCAATTCCAACCATGGTGGACTATGTTTGTCACTATTGGCGGCTAGTTTGAGCAGTTTCCATGCAAAGTCTAACCAAGCGGTTTGACATTACAAAAGCTAGCCAAGGGGTTTGGATTGCAACAACAGAAACACCTAGAAGCTCACCAAGGGGTTTGAACTGCAAAGGCAACACCCAGAAGTTAACCAAGGGTATGGATTGCAAAGGAAACACCTAGAAGCTAACCAAGGGGTTTGTATTGCAAAGGAAACACCCAGGGTTACGAGCTCCTATTGCTTGTTTTTCACTAATCTTTCCTTTACTGTTTATTAGGTAACCGATAACTACATCTTTAAGGCTGGTTTTGTGGTAAGGCACCTTTCTGGTTGTATGTTTTAGGTTTGCAAAGTGCACGTAACTATGGGCAAGTGAATTTTATGTTCAACCTCCAGGTACACATCTTATTTGGTTTATTTCCATTTTTGAATATGTTTTGCTTGCCTTTTTCAAGTTGGATGAATAAGCTTGAATGCTTTCATCCGTTTTTTCTCTTCAGAGAGATGACAAGGTCATGTAAGAGCCAATAATTTTGGATTGTAGTGTCCAAAATATATTTCTACACTACGCACTTATGGACCCATTTGCAGGGTATTATTTGGCACATGTTGTCACATGGGATACAACATGGTCTATGAACTCAAGGAGTTTGGTTTAGCCAGTGTGGATCAAGGTTAATGAGGGTCCTCTCATGCATGTCAAAGCGTGTTTGCAAGTACATCCACACACAAGTACATCTCATACTTGAAGGATGCTCTTTTTCTAGATATTCTTATTTGAGACATATTCCACATGTGGAGAATATGAGTCTTTGGGATTGACATTGGCACCCGCTATTTCAATTATGTGTTGTGACAAATTCCCTAGGTGCAAGTCAAATCCGTTTATAAGACCATTTAGACACGTCGTATCAGAAACAATTTCAATGGCCAGAAATTATTGGATACCTAGTCATACTTGTTAAGGTACAAGTATTATTAAAGAACTTTAATGGATGGTTGTTTATACATGTAGCAAGGCTTTGTTCTCTTGATGAACATGTTTCATTGGTACCTAGCTGTGATTGATTTTCACATTTCATTATGGTCCAATGTCATGCCAAGGGCCGAGACGGACATAAATATGCAGGCTCGGATTTGTTTTTGCTAAATTCATGCACACTAGGTGCTATGGGCCCTAATGTTTAGCAAAGGATGATTTGGAGCGGCGTGCACATTCATGACATAGATCTAACTATCACCAATAGAGGTCATGGATCGGTTTGAGTGCTTGTGGATATTTCAAGTTAACCAAGATGGTGATTCATAACATTTTTGATTTCTTAGCAATGGGAACTATGACCCCTGTATACCAGTCCTTTGGGAAGACTGTCTGTAAAAAAATAGTGGAGAAAACACACCTCAGTACTTTCATTTATCCAAAGAGAATAGGCAGATTACAAGTGTAATCTTGTGCTAAAGGATATGCGAAGAGCATACATTAGCACCAAGCAATCCAATTAGAAATCATGTATTGCACTAGTGGGATTTTGCTAACCATAAGGTAAAAGCATGTTTGTGACTAGGTTAGTCTATTCATGTTTACGTCAGGTTCTCAACCTTGAACACTAGTTATGGTGGGGTTGTTTACTAATGCAATAAGATAACAAATCAAGGACTTAAGTTTTGCTAATTAGTTGCGTTAGCCAATTACTTTCATGGTAAGTGAAAAGAGGTACTCTTTGGGTACATCTTTGTTGTGATAACTCATTTAGCAAGCTCATGTGGGTTCTAAATGAAGTTTACACACTATGTTGGTTATGGGCCGGTTACACAAATGGTTGCAAAGGGACAACCATGTAGAAAATCAAAATGTTATTTTGATTTTGTTGAACCTCTTATTGAACAGTGCTTCAGCCAAAAGGACAACTGGATCCATTAGGGATGCCAATGCCAAAAACATTAGTGTTCTTTATGACACTATCACCACTTTTGTTTTTGAGGACGAAAATGCTTCTCCAAGGGGAGAGTAATGTAAGGCCAAGGGCAACCCAGGGAGTCACGGACCTAGGCCAAGGGCCTGAACGGCTTAGATGAGGAATGGGGATCCATACTAGGCTAGGGCTAAGAACCACAGGTCCTATATATAGGGAGGTAGGGTGGCGGATCCGATAAGCCAGTCTCCTAGGTCTTACATGCGATGCCATGATGATGGCTATGATTGAAAGGGTTGCGATGGAAAAGTGTTTCATGGGTGCAATGTCAGGGCAAGGGTCCTACAGGGCAAGGCCCAACCTAGGGGGTCAGGGACCTAGGCCAAGGGCTTGGACTGGACCAGTGCGGACTCGGGATCTGCCTAGGGAAAGTGCTAGGAGGTAGCCTATATAAGGGGCGGTAGGGAGGAGGATCCTATGTTCAATTACCCTAGGTCTTATATTGGTATCAGAGCTCAGGGGGAGGGAGGAGCTATGGAGGAGGAGGAAGCCTTGCACGCTTGGTTGCATGATCTCTCTCTCTCTCTCTCTCTCTCTCTCTCTCTCTCTCTCTCTCTCTCTCTCTCTCTCTCTCTCTCTCTCTCTCTCTCTCTCTCTCTTTCTCTTAGGCCCAGCCATCATGCGAGTTGGGGAACAAGGTCGAGGACCGGGTGTGCATGGCCGCTAAGCAAAAGTGAAGAAGCCGAACACAGTGGCCGTGTGCAGGCGCTCTTGGAGCGGGAGAAAACCAAGTGTCGACCTGGTCGAAATTCAGCACAAACGACTTCAACGGGATCGTGGCTGCGAGGGGAGAAATTCTTGACCCTGCGACGCCTCATAAAAAGAAACACAGCGCCATGCGTTGTTTCTTCTTCCTCACGCTGCTCTACAGCAAGCCACCGCCATATATTTTCTGGTTTTTACACTTGGGGGCCGCCCATGGTCACAGAGTGGCCAACTTTTTAGGGTATTAAGGGTGCATGCCCACCAAGGCACACACCCAGCAGTCGCAAGCGACTGCTATGGATGCAGAAGGGCTACAAAGTGCACGTTTTTCAGAGAGGCAACATGTGAAATTGTAATAACACAGAAATAGTCTAACGAGCACATGCGGGTTCAAGAACTGGGGAGGATCGAACACACTAATCATCTAAGCAACAGTACAACGGTGACAATGAATGTCGATACACACAAGTGGATTATTTGTTGATTACTAATACGCCTCTCGTCAAGGATCTTGGTATAGCATGCAAGGCATACGGCAAGCTGTTGCCAATCGAACGGTATCCTCAGTAGGTTGACAAGGTCGCCGATACAAAAATTTATTTAGATCTAACTTGCTTTTGAGTTTATTTTGCAGAATGCTTTTATGAAATTGACAAAGATAGTACAACTATCTTTCCTACGTCTTCGAACATTATGTCTAATTGGGAGAAAGGAGCAAGGCTATATCCAAACGTTCATGGTCACGGTTTGTGTAACCCAACTAGACCATTGATGTTTTCACAAGCTCTCAATTTAGTTGCAAATCGGGATCAGGAAGTAGATCATCCTTTGCACCAAGCAATAGTCTTTGGAGAATCATTTCTCGGTTTTCTTTTTTCTTGCAAGTCATTCGATTTTCGGGTCGACAAGATTTGTCGGCAGGTGTACTTACCGAGGTAAGCAATTGATTTTTGTTTATTGAACATCTGCTTGCTAGCTATGATATGCTACAGACGTGCATATATTTTAGGCACACAAAGCACAAGCAGGGCTTGTGAAAATTATTGTAAGCAAATTCAATTTGATTGGTCTAAAGAATGGAATCAAGCATGGCTTGAGTACCAACCGCCTTTCTCCACAGCACAGCTTCCCACCGGTTTCATTTTGATGCAAAAGCATAGCAAATTGGCACTATTTTGAAATCTCAAGGAGATGGGCACATTCTATTGCTCAACTTGATGAAGGGGGCACATTGTTCGGCATGGCTGACTCCTAAACCCTAAAACAGGTTAATTTCAATTGAAATTGCTCGACACCGTCGACTCTTTTTGTCATGATATCTGCCGCCACATCCGTTGGCTCTCAACACAAACATATTTTTGTGAAGCAAGGCTTCAAGTTATGACTCGTGCATTGAGATTTTTTCCGTTTGGGGTATGCTATGAGCACACGCCTTTGGGGAATTTCTCCATATGCCTGTAGGATATTTCATGCCAGTTTTCTCTCGCGCAACGGAGATGGTTATGATCTTCATTTGAGCGAGCTTTTCTTCCGACATCTCCAGACAACTGGTTACAGCAGGATGACCAGGTTAGACCAGGTTCAATATTGTTTATTGTTCCATGTTTATAAATTTACATTGGAAACTAATTCTTTTGTGCAAAGCACAGCTTTTTGACAATTTTACATGAAGCAAGGCTTCTCCCTTGTGCCAAGGAACTGCCCAATGACTTGGCATCACGGGCAGTGGCACACAAGTTTGGGGAACTGGAAAAATACGGACTATCACTCCCTACCAGTACATGTGTGCAAGGCACTTATGGTTTTGGCTCTCATGTTTGAGGCCATCACTTTTGCCAAGGGCTTAAATTTATGAATGCACGGCATGCTAGCTACGTAAATTCAATTCTACCGCCTTATGCAACCCAGGCATAAGATGCACACGAGCACATGGATTGGGTATGCACTACATTAGGTTAAAAAACCTTCTTCAACCATCATGCTCTTCTTATCTCTCTTTCTTATTTCTCTCAAAGAATACTGCATACTTTCTAAGAAGCTTTTTCGCTACATGTTTCACTAGTGAGTCCTCCTGAGCCAAGATGCTCTAACTCTCAGCTAGAAATTGGGCAAGGTGCCATCCACATTTGTCTTCATCGGTTCGACGACTGAACACTAATTGCCATGATGGTTATGAACCACGCACACTGGCTAAGAGCCATTGCTAAACCTCGGATAAGATCCACTTATTGGTATTCCTTGGACGATTGTTCTCACAATCGAACAGCTCTACCCAGTGGAGTACACATTGACGTTAATTGACAAGCAAGCGTCTTGTTATTACGGATGTCATTACGGACGTTTAGGGTGTCATTTTTGCACTACATGTTTTTAGTGCAACGCTCAAGCGAGTTTTTGATAATCGTAAACTCACACCGGCTAATCTCTACCACGGAGTATAGACGCAGCAATCAGTTTTGACCGCATGGTTGTAAGGGATCGGCAGTTCACTTGTGTGGGTCTCCTGCTCTGTCTATGGCACTACTGAGTGTCTATGGACATATTGTTTTGGGGTAAGACCCAGCGTGATTGCTACATCACCCCATAGGCATTGAGGATCCTAGTTGATCTCTCCCAGTTCTACTTTCAAGGAAAGAATTCCGTAATCTACCACGTGATAGCAGACGAACACACCTTTCAAGTTGATTTCACTCAACCTGTATGCGGTTAACTATGTTGGTTACGATTATCTGCTAGTTGAGCAGTTTCTACAAGAGTCTTATCAAGGGGTTTGACTACGTAGATTCTAATCCAAGGGCTGGGATTGCAAAGGCAACACCCGGGGTTCCCAGTGCAATGCTGTTTGTTTTTTCAGGTAGGGGACGTGCTCCTCTCCATTTGAATACGGGTAAGTGTACATTACGTTCAAATCTCTAGGTACGCATGTATTGATTTGGTGTTATTCCATTTTTAGTATGCTTTGCTTGGTTTTTGAAGACGTCTAAGTACGCTTGAATGTTACAGAGCCATGCCAAGGGCATGTCGGCACAAAGTATTTTGGGCCATTAGGGATGAACATGTAGTTCTTTGTGTTCCAAACTATTCAGAATTCTAACACGAGGACATCCCCTATCTACGGACTTTTGAAGATACTCAGGCGAGTAGGAAATCTGGCTCATTGCTGCATGGAAAGTTACGCCAAGGTTTCCTTGGAAGATCTGAAAACTGGTTATGCCTTTGGACAACTCTTAGTTGTGGTTCCTCCTTTACAGTACTCAAGTGAGTTATAAATAGAGTTACCATTTACACCCAAGTGACTCTTAGTTGTGGTTACTCCTTTACAACACTCAAGTGAGTCATAAATGAAGTTACCATTCAGACCCAAGTGGTTGCAAATGGACAGCAATGTTGAAAATAAAAATGTTGCTCTTGGTTTCATTGAACCTCCTCACTGCACCAATTATCGGTCACATAGACCACTGGCTCACTTATGGGACGTCAATAAAGAAAACTTCAGTATTCTTAAGAAGATATTACTACTTGTGTTTTCAAGGATGAAAACTCTTCCTTAAGGGGGGAGTAATGTCAGGACAAGGGTCCTACGGGGCAAGGACCAACCTAGGGGGTCAGGGACCTAGGCCAAGGGCCTGGACTCGCTTAGGGCAAGTTCTAGGAGCTAGCCTATATAAGGGGCGGTAGGGAGGAGGATCCTACGTTTAGTTACCCTAGGTCTTATATGCAACATGTGTGGATCTCTGCTTGGAAGGATAGATCATCCTTGGCTATGGAAGGAGAGAAGATGTGTAGTGTGGTATGGAGAAAATTCCTTTCTTGTTTGGTTTAGGATATGGTGGTTGAATAGGTGCTTGAAGAGCACGCAGGTGAAGTTGACAAGGTAAAGATGCTAGTTGACCTGGATGGGCTAGTTGATGAGGAAGAAATTGATGATGCTGGGATTGAGGATGCTACATGTGTGGATGCAAGCATGGAGGAAAAAGTGGAAGAGTTTCTAGTGCAACATGCATGTTTAATGGTTCATGGAGAGGAATCCTAGCAGGATATGGCCTTGTCCAAGCTTTCAAGGGAGGTTTGTGTGTCATGCTTAAAAGGTATGCAAGTGAATGCAGTTGTGTAGGTGGTGATCTGTCAAATACAGGCTTCACTTCATGAAAAATTTGCTTTACATGGTTGGGAGGGGGGGTCGGGTATGTTTATGTGTAGTCAAAGTGATGGAGTGCATTGGTGACACTTGGTTTGAAGCAGGCAATGTACCAAGGGATGCTCGGAGTAGTGGAGATGAAGGTATGCCACGGGAAGTTTGTGTGTGTGGCTCGTTATGTACTAGGGTACAACATTATGGGAAGGTGTTCTAGGTGGATGCATGTGCGCAATGCCACGTATTTGACCTAGGTGGTAACCATGTGGTAACGCCATGATGTAGGAGGTTGGGTATTTGTGCTAGAGATGCTAGTTGACGTAGATGGGCCATTTGATGAGGAAGGTCTTGATGATGCTAGGATTGAGGATGTTATACGTGTGGTATACATGTCGTGATGCAAGGGGTTGGGTAACCCACTTAAGAAGAAGCAACAAAGCGGGGATGAGTTTTTATACATAAGTAGCAGGTTGGTGTGTACAGAGTGTTTGTTTGTTGGTGTGGTAGTTTTTTGAGTTCAATAAGCCTATTTGTAGTTGAACATGAATGTTCAACAAGGGGGTTGGATAATGATGTTGTAGCCAAAGTTGGTTGATGCTTTGAGTAGTGCAAAGCAATGCTATGGGTGCCTACAGGTGCATCACAAAGTGCTAGAGTAGGTATGCAGGTCCTGGGCAAGCAAAGAGATTGGGAAAATATGCTTGATGTGGTTTTTTAGACCAAAAGGGATCCATGATGTCCAAGGTGGTAAGATTGTGCCTCGGGATGTGGTGTTCAAGATGTTCTATGAGCTGGTCCAAACGACTTCTCAAACGGAGCTAAGGTGTGAGAGATATCCCAATTCAAAGTTGGAATTCCTTGCAGATTCTTGATGGATAGGGAATGTGTAGATGGGTGATCATAGCTGATGTCAATGGATAGATATGAAGTGCTCATATTGTAAGAACTTGGGTGACTAGACCCAAGATCCTCCTCCCAACCTCCCAATATATAGGCAGGCTCCTAGCCTCTTGCCCTAGACGGATCCCCTTGTCCACACTGTCTAGCCTGGCCCCTGGCCCAATCTGTGACTCCCTGGCCTTGCCCTTGTCCTGACATTACTCCCCCCTTGGAGAAGCGTTTTTGTCCTCAAAAACACAAGTAGTAGTATCTTCATAAGAACACTGATGTTTTCCTTATTGGCATCCCATATGCGAGCCAATTGTCCATATGATACTTGATGCAGTGAGGAGGTTCAATGAAACCAAGAGCAACATCTTGATTTTCAACATTGTTGTCCTTTTGCAACCACACGTATCTAAATAGTAACTCATGATAACTCATGTGAGTATCTTGAAAAGCTCATAGCTATTGAGGGATAGAATAGGGAGTGTTCTCATGTAAGACTTATGAACATTTTGGAACACACAGAACTACATGTTCACCCCTAATGAAGGTTACATGCCAACATACTTTGTCAGCACACCTACTAAGTCCTTGACTTATGAAACTATTGAATCGGTATCCAACCCCACCACAACAGGTGTTCAAAGTTGAAAACCTAACCTAAGAAAATTCAAGAATAGAGAGAGAATCGCCCATTGAGAATGCTTTGTGCTAACGTATGTCTTAGCAGATCCTTTAGCAAAAAATACTTGTAAACTACCCATCCAACACGGGATGAATAACAACAATAAGAGTAAGGTGCTTTCCCCAAACCACTTACAGACAGTCTTCCACGACTGACGATAAACTATGATGGAACCATTGAGTATCCAGCCATATATTTAATATGGAGTGGATACAACCAACTAGGTTGAAAGTGGGTTGGACTGGAGTAAGCTCATAGATTTTAGACCATCCAACCACAGACACCCATCCTGAGCCAGTACCTTGTATGACAGGGTGTAAACTCATAATAAAGCTGCAATAGAGATTACACTTGTAGTGCCAAAAAAAGGTGCAGAATGAATAAAGTCCATGAATTTGCATGCCGCTCCAAATAAATCAGTGTTAAACACTAGGGCCCATAACACCTAGTGTGCATGCATTTAACAAAAATTATCCAAACCGCAATTCCATGATGAGACTTTCCACTGTACGTACGTGAAAGCCTTTCAACAGAGTTGGACCATAACAGAATGTGAAAGCTCAGTCACACCTAGGTACCAACCATGAGACATTCTTAGTAACTTAGCATACTTGGCTATATGTAGAAATGACCCTCCGTTAAGGTGGTTTCACAACACTTGTCATCGCAACAAGTCTGTATTGAGTACCCGACAATTTCTGGCCACTGAAATTGTTCATGATATGGTGTGCTTCAAATGGTCTAATAAACAGATGCGAACAACACGTAGGGACTTTGTCTCGTGACACATCATTAGGAAATAGGCGCCAGTGTCAGTCCCAGAGACTCATATTCTCCACATGTGGAATATGTCTCAAAAAATGATGTCAGCAAAAGTGACATCCATCAAGTACAAGATGTACTTGTGTGTGAAGGTAACTGCAAACACTCTGCGGCGCGAGTGAGAGGGACCCTCATTATCATTGCTCCACACGGGCTCCACACTGGCTAAACCAAACTCCTTGAGTTCCTAGACCATGTTGTATCTTATGTGACAACATGTGCCAAATCGAACCCTACATGTGGATTCATAACAACATAATGCAAAAAAATATATGGGACACGACGGCCCAAAAGGTTTTATTTACGACTTAAAAAACCCAAGCAAAACATACTAAAAAATGGAATAACACCAAATCAATAGATGCGTACCTGGAGAGTTGAACTTAATGTTCACTTACCCGTATTCAGATGCAGAGGAGCACGTCACCCACCTGTGAAAAAACCAAGCAACATTGCACTGAAAACCCTGGTTGTTGCCTTCGCAATCCAAACCCGTTGCTTATAATCTACGTTGTCAAACCCCTTGGTAAGATCCTTTATAGAATCTGCCCAACTAGCAGGTAACGTAACCAACATAGTCGACCGTGTATAAAAATGATTGGAATCAACTTGAAAAGTTGAATTTGTCCACTACCCCCTGGTAGATTGCAGACTTCTTTCCTTGAAGGTACAACTGGGATAGATCAAACTATGATCCTCAATGCCTATGAGAACTTGGGTGACTAGACCCAGGATCCTCCTCCCAACCTCCCAATATATAGGCAGGATCCTAGCCTCTTGCCCTAGACGGATCCCCTTGTCCACACTGTCTAGCCTGGCCCCTAGCCCAGTCTGTGACTCCTTGGCCTTGCCCTTGTTCAGACACAATTGTGGTGCATGCCAGTCTTTTTGAATCACCAGTCGGAGCTCAAATGGGCAAGATTATGGACAATAGAAGTTTTCAAGGGGGCCAATTTTGTGCCAATTTGACTGCCTTGGTAAGCATTTTATCTGGAGTTTTTTTTGGGCTTGCCAGGGTTCTAGAAGGTATTATGTAGTGTGGGGAGTCATCTCAGATTGACGGCTTGCTAATCAGAGTTATGGTTGGTAAGATACGCCCCGTCCTAGTAAGCGGGGAGTCAAGACAAAAAATGATAAAATGGGTTTTTTTCGTTTTCATGGCCTCGGTTTGCGGCCCCAAGAGCTCAAAATGGGGAAGGGATCAGTGGGCTCAAAGACAAAAAAGGTGGGATATTAGTGTTTTTTTCCAAAATGGACATTGGTCCAGTGAGAGGAGGGGATGTAAGCCCTTCAAACTAGAGGGGAAATTTGTTTTCCTCTTGATAATTTATGGAGTTTTTTCAACTCCCAAATGGGGAGTGTCCCCAGGCAATGCCACATGGCACACACAATAACCCACATACGGGCATGCAGATAATTGTTTTGGGGTCTATGGGTTGGAGTGTGCCCTACCAGTGGCATAAGTGGAAGGACAAGGAGCTCCTTTGTGGCGTGGCTATGTCTTCTTCTTGCAGGGTGCTCTTGGCGCTGTGATGGTCGACGCTGTGTTGGAGGCTCTGCATGGTCTATGCATGGTGGAAATGGGCCCCATCAGACATGTTTGGTGGAATTTGCTAGATGAAATAGTGTGGCTAATGACCGATGGAAATTTTGGAGGGCCCACAAGGGGCGGATCACATGCGGGGTCCTCCAAGGGCCCCCCCTTTTAAATTGGAGGCAATGGAGCAGTAGTGCCAGTACTAGTGCCCCCCAATTTCATGAAGCAAAGGGAGAGATCAAGGAGCCTCAGACTTGTCAAAGGTTGCTAAATGGGGTGTTCAAAAGGGCCAATGGAAAGAGAGTTTCCAAAAATGGATAGGAGTCTCTATAAAAAAGATTTTTTCGTCATTTTTAGGGGGTCTTTTTGAGAGACCAAGAGGACTCTTGGTTCTTTTGCAGAGGTGGGTGCTATGGAACCAAGAAGTGGTGGTTTTTTCCTTGCATTGTAGAGTCTTTGGTGTAGAGGGGAGCTTGAGAGGGCTCACCCCATTGCTTTCTTGTCTATGAAATTTGAAGGAGGTGTTCTTTTCTTACTAAACCGTCCATAGAGTGGTGCTCGAGATGATGTAAAGGGTCTTTTTAATCAAGATCAAGCCGTGCATTTCCCTGTTTTGTGCCAATTCTCCCCTTCCCACCTTCTCTTTCTCCTACTCTTGTTTCTTTCCACGGTGTTGGTAGTGTGGAGGTGTGTGCCCCCCAAACTGGTAGTGTCTGTGTGTGGAGAGAGTGAGATAGAGTGTTTGTCTGTGTGTGTGTCGAAAGGGTCAAGACAGACAATGGTGGTATGTGATTACGATATGGTGATCTTAATGGGTTTGTGTGCATTAATTTGTGTGCAAATGGTGCTTTGCTAGTATGAGTTGACTATTGAAGGTGATCTTGAGAGGATAGGGGTGTTGTGAATGCCTTGAGCTATAATTAGACCCTGTATTGTGTTCCAAGTACGTTCCCAATTCCCCCTCTCCAACGTGTTATATTATGTTAAAACTTCCTTTAATTGACTAGCAACATTTACTTTTTATTGTGGTGACGGAGAAGTAGCAAGAGAAGAAATAAAAGAAGAAGCATGTAGTCTTGAGGAATCATCAACAATAACTGAAGTATTACCAACATTTGATAAAAGATGACACAAAGACTACAACACAAAAAGGGTTCTTCTATTTTATCATCAAAGAGAGCTTCATAAGATTGGCCATACAAATAAGTGGTGAGGAAGGCACATACTTTTCCCCTAACAATAGCAAATGCACATCATTGGATTCAATTATTTGACTATTATGCTCATAGATATGATGTAATGATGACCCTAGCCCAAGAAAGCACCCCCAAATTAACACCACATATGCTCTATCCTTGTTCATGACTTAAAAATCCAAGGCTGTCTGGTACTCTTGAATCTCAAGCGGTATGCCCTTTACTTGTGTATCCTATACTTTAGCATCATGGCCATTTATCACAGCTACAGATTTGTGGTAGATTGAGACATTTCACAAACTTGTAAATGAAACTTTGAGAGGCACTATCATCTACTAGGATTGTCACCTTGTGACCTTTGATAGACCTTTGAATACACACAAGCTTGTGTGGTCCAAAAGCAGGTTGCCACAAACAAGCTGTAGTACATCACTCATGCACCACGTTGTTATGTGGTACTTCCACCTTGGAATAACAAGAAGAGCATTCTAGGGGAAGACATTGCACCATGTACACAACCTTTTCCTTGTGTTGGCAACATATTTCCCCTTTGGACAATATTCTTTGCCGTGTCCATGTACCAAGCAATTAACACATAACTATCCTTCTTTGCCTTTTCAAAATCCTCACTTGCCAGATGGCCTCGGGGACCCTTGGTCTTTTTAGATACATTAGATGGGGATACCACAAATTTCCTTTTATTATGACTATGAGATGCACATGCATTTGAAGTGTCATGCATGTGTGTGCTATGAAATATTTTTTTTCATCTGGATCATCATGAATATGAGCCTGCACTATAGATTTCTTAAGAATTTTGGGATCTTGGGTTTTGATATGCTTCTTAAGCTTAGGATTTAGCCCACAAATAAGCCCTCACACTTGTTGAAAGACATCTAGACCCTCCAGCTTGAGGATAACATATCTATAATGCAAGGTATATTCAAGCAATATCTTATGCTAATGCATATAATACTTATCCCATGTAGTTTTGTGTCAATCCTTCTCATTGTATGGGTAAATATCTCTTTCTAAATACATCCTTGAAGGTAGCCCATGAATGCAACATGATGCCCTTCTCCTTAAGGGACATATACCATTTATAGGATTTGCCTTCTAGTGTCAAACTAATTTGCAGTGCCTTGACTGCATTGGGAGTTTGACGTAGATCATGGATACCATCCCATTTACTTAGGAAGATATTCGGTGCATCCTTGTTGCATTATTTATCCTCCCTACAAATGATCAATAATTTCGTGTTTTCAACAGCTCATCCACCTCTTTTTGGGTGAGAATGGGCAATGAACCTAGAATGGAGCCTTGCTTCAGCATGACATGCGTAGAATTTGTAGGCAAAATGCCTAACAGAACAGGTGTAGGCAAAATGCCTGACAAAACGGGTGTAGGATTATCAACCACCACAAATGATAAAGGTTTTTGGAATTTTATTGTAAATCTTCCATCGGCAGAAAATTGCTAAATTCCAAACCGTGCTAGGGATGTTATTCACTGTACTCACTTTGAGTGGAGGGTTTTGCTTGTTCAAATTCCCTGCAGCTGAAACATATTATTCTTGCTTGATATCCACTTTTGGCATCAAAATTTGTCCTTCAAAACATTCAGATCAAAATTCTAATTCTCCTGATCATTTGCAATATCCGACACAATGGTCTGATTTGTCGCTCGAATTTGCAAATCATCAAAATCAACATGTGTAAACTCCTTTAATGTTCCTTCTAATGTTCCTTCAACACTTGGAATGTAGCCATAACAATTATCTGCAACAAACATGCTTCGATGTATAAGAACAAATTTTGCTCCTTTTCCTCCAAATTTCTCTTGAATAAACCTCCTTGCTATAAATTCCTCCCATTGGCTTTTTGATTTCAACATTTCTTTATAGGATTCAAATATCAAATATGCAACATCTTTTTGCTGCAAATCCTCTTGTGTGGATATTTCTAGTTGAGACTCCACGTGAACTGATAAATTTTCAAGAAATTCCTCCTCAATAACTTTGATTTCAAAAAATCCCTCCTAATTTGGTGCTTTTTCCTTGACTTTGCGCACATCATCCATAAAACCTAGAAATAACTCAATCACATCCTCCTCTTCATTCATCTTACTATCCAATTCTTCAAGTGGGTTTTGAATAACATGAACAACATCTTTGTTATGTATGGCATACTTCTCCTCACAAATAGGTTAACAACATTTCCCTTATGAAAATGACATAAGTTTGAGCAATGAATCTTCCTCTTCCACTACATGAGTGTACTCTAGTGGTAGGTTAGGGGTATCAAGGGGCTCTTCTAGGCTCTTTTAGCCAACCCCCTTTTGCACATCCTTCTCCTCCATCTTTGGTATCCCCACTTGGTGGATTATAGGATCCATGAAACTCCATCCACCATCGTCATCATCACTCGAATCCCATTTGACCTCATTCTCATATGCATCCCTTAACTTATCATATAATTTTTCTAATTTCCCACCTTTTTCCTTCTTCCACATTACCTACATCTCCCCCTTTGTGATCATATAACCATTCATATGCATTCTTCAAGTCATCCTCAGAGCCATCTAACTTCTCTAAGGCTCTTTTCATCATGTTATAGAATGCTGCTTTATGAAATTTTCACCTAGGATTATCAAGTTTTGTGCACATATCCACCATGCACCACTTCCTATAAGCATCTCCATTTGAGCACTCATCAACTACACACAAAAAATCATCACCTCATGGTTCTTACTTATGCAAACCTCACATTTCTTCTTCTTGTTTTTACCCCCCATGACACTCACTTCAATTAAAATATGACAACCATGTTCAACCCACAAGATTAGTGAACCACACCAATCTTGGACCCATTAAACTCACAAAATAGAGAGCCATGAATGTTGTACTAGGATCCAAAATGTTCATTTAATTGGTTGCTTAAACTGATTGGGATATTTTAGTTTAGTGATGTACTTGTATGTCTGACAAATTCTAGTAAAATATATCGTTCTTGTCTAAGTATCTACAATGTTGAGTTGTTAACTTTCCTGCACATGCCGTTCTATGAAATGCCCTTCAAGTGGTTCTTGGCACATGATTTGACTTAGATATTGGACTTAGAAATATCCAACTCAACAATATCTCATTATTTGACTAAGAATTAGTCCATTCAACATAATCTGACTAAGTATAAACATTACAAACTTTAGGTTCAACAATAGAAAAGCAACAAGAATGGACAAGAAACACCCGTTTTGTGTTGGCAACAATTCCTCCATGCATTTAGCTGTGGAAATGACAAGGACCTCTTGATGATGAAGAGTCAAGCTACTACAACAATTTCCTGTATACACAAGAAAACAACAATACAATATACCTCCAAAAGACACATTGGTGGGAGAATTCACCAACCATTTATTGAACAAAATTTAAACAAAATATAGAACCCTAACCTATCTACCTTTACCACACTATAGGATCAAGGTAAGAGGATATTGTATAGATCCATTGACAGTCCTAAGGCTAAGCCTCTACCCACCTCATCTAGGTAAAAAAATCATCCTCAATGACACCGTAGGTTTTCTCAGTGTCATTTATTGATTCTTCTTCATCTTCTTGTGCATATATATTAATCAAGAATGTTACCATGCATGGGTAGTCATTCTATGCCAAGGGATAAGCATGTGCAAGTGAAGTAGTATCCTCTAGGTAGAGATCACTCGTGGTCACTAAACACAATAGCCATTCTAATTCCACAAGTGAAGTAGTATCCTCTAGGTAGAGATCAATTGTGGTCACTACACACAATAGCCATTCTAATTCCACATAATTCTCCTTACATGCTAGGTCGGTAACAATATCCCACTCAATGAATAGAAGACGAAAACACATTCGGCATACTTGAGAAAAGTCAAGAGGATATCTCTCATCAAGTGTAGAAGTTGATGATTTTTGTGAACTAGCCATACATGTGAATACAAATAGATTTTGACTAGGTTTCTTATAATTCTAAGGCTGTTTAGTGTGCGTGATGTGACATTGTGAGTTTTGTGGGTTTTTAATATCTCACTCTTATTGCTAGATTGCTCTCACTCTTTTACTTCTTTTTTGTTTTGGCTAGTCTAAGTATAAGGAAATATACATGCATTCCTTGATATTTAATTGTTAAAAGGTTAGGGAAGGAAGGTTGAGAGGGAATTCATAGGAAGATACATGATAAAGTGCATTCCCCCTTCCTAGGGTAGATCATACCATTTGAAAATATGCCATCACCCTTTTTGAGACCAGTTATTCTAGTTACTAATAGGTGAGGACTTTAGCCAATATTTTTTCAACACCTTAGGTGCCTCATCAAGTTACTAGGGTGGTAAGGTACTCTCCCATTAATGAACTTGAAGTGTTTCCTTAGGTAATATATTCACAATGGGAGGCCCATATATTCTTTTTTATCTTTTTTGTGGGGATTGACAGCGGTAGTTCGAGGTGTAAAATTTTCTATGAGGTTTTTTTTTGAATGAGATTGAAGAATAGGAGGGGCCATTAATGAAGCCTTTGGAATCCATTGACATGTACCCTTTCTCAAATAAAGTTGAGTCCTTGATGTAGAATTGCTTATCTTAGCCAAGGAAGTTGAAGCTTTAGAGGGTTGTGCCACATGTAAGGATGTTTTAACTTCTTAGGCCTGTGATGTTTTTTTGTATTGTGCTCCCTCAAGAGGTGATAGCTTAGGTGTTTTTCCTTGAGAGATATTGATGGGAGTTGGTTTCTACATTGTGATACTCTCAGTCCCTCAATTGATAGTGCACTTAGTTATAGACATCCACTATGTAGCAATCTTACCACTTGAAGACTCTTCAAGGGCTATGCCATATCTCCTCACCATAGCACAAGATTATGCCATCTCCATATATGAAATTTTAGGCACATAATGCAAAACTAGTGCCTGAATGTAAGACTTTTGCTTTGTATTACAAAAAATTTAGAGAGAGTAAAAAAAATGCTATGAAGCCTTCCTATCATTGCCTTAGACTTGCCTTGAGGCTTGGAGTTTTAATGGTTGAAGCTTCTCTTGAAATTTTTTGAAGGAAACTATTGAATGCTCTAGCTTCTCTTTGCTTTGATGCTCAAAGGGAGCCTTTGAATATCCTTTGATGAGGCCTTTTTTATGTTTGTCTTGCCTTTTGGAAGCTCAACAAAAAACTCTTTTGGATGCTCAAAGACCCTTGTGGATTGCTTGGTAGGTTACTTCTCTGCAAGTGTGACAAGCTACCAAGGAGATGTGGTTCTAGGTTATAGCTCTACAAGTGTGACAAGCCACCAATGAGATGCATTTCAGTAGGTGTGAAACCCGTCTTTGGAATCAACAAATGCTTTCATGAGTGCTCATGGGATTACTACGTTAGGGGACTTGGAGAAGACAAAAAAAGGCCACTATGGATCCAAACCAATAAAATCGATTTGAAAAAGCATGCTGAGATTTGCCCAATGAACACAAAATTTGGTCGCCTTGATTTAATCTAAAATTGGGTTTGAGCCCACGACCACAAGCCAAACACCCCAAACTTAGACAAGCTAGACCAACTTGGCCATGTGCCTAGGGTTGTGGTGGGAGTGAAGAACACACACTTTATTTCTTCTTTCTCTAGGATCACAACACACCTAAATTGGGATGGTGATTAGGGAGGCTAAACTCCTTTGTTTAGAGAAGTGGAGGGCTTGGTTGAAAGCTCTTCCACAAGACTATGGACTCACACTCTCATCAAATGCCTTTTATGATAAATAAAATCAAACACCTAAGTGCAATGATTGATGCAAAAAAACTTACTAATGACTTCTGATGGCAACCAATCAACCACAATGGCAAGGAGAGAGAGATGCCATGTGATCTAGCATAGATGGAGATTCATAGGCCTAGGTTATGGAACCATTGACTCTGATGCCAGTTGAAAGGATTAGGTGGGATTAGCAAGCATGAAATTCATGCTAGCATACTTAATTACAACACTAATAACTCAATGAAAGAGATTGTGTAGACTCAAAGATAACTTGATAAATAATAAACTAACAAAAACACTTAAAGTGTACAAGAAGTGGCTACTTATATAGTTGGCTAGGTGGACATCTAAAAAGTCACACAAGAATCTTTCCCAAGGGTCAACAGGAAACTCCCAAAACAAGGTTGACCCCACATAATGGAGAAAGCTAGGGTGAATGGGAATAGCTTTTGGACTCTTGTGAAACTCACCATGCCATGTGTGCTAGGCCATGTTCCCTCACTTGCTCATATGATGACTAGACTACTGACTGTAGAAGGTACTATTCACACACCAGTTCTTGATATAGGACAAAGGCCACAACCCCCAACACTTGAATCTCTCTCATGGTGATCCCCATTGGATTTTCCCATCATGGTGGCCACCTTAGTTTTTATGTTCGCGCGATTGAATCTGAATCATCTTTAGAGTCATTCATATACATGGGGTCATCGTCGATCCCTATGTTAATCATTGAGCTAGGGTTTGAGTTTACAGCTTTTGGCAATCTCTTCCTTTTTGTTTTATTATTGCTTGCTTAGGTGATTGATGTACCATCTCTCTTGTCTAGGATATAATTATGATTTTGGAGCATCAACCATGTCAGTATATTTAATGGTACACAATGTGTAGTTTGTGGTGTCCCATTGGTAATCTCCAATAAGTTCAATGGTGTGATCTTTGGTGTGTTTGGATTATTGGGACATAGGACAATCAAATGATCCATGTCACAACGATTACATATAATTATTGGCATTCTAGATGTTCTCCCTTGACTTGTTTTCAATTGTGCATCATTCCTTTACATTCTAATAGGACACTCGAATACAGGATGTGGTCCACCACATTTGTAGCATTGAAAGAGGTGGTCTCTTGGAAATGATATTGATATTTTGAACTCTTGCTACAAGAGAAGCCGCTTGATATACACACTTAACTTGTCTCCACTTTCCTCCATGTAGTATTGGGAACCGTCCATGAGCTTATCAACTCCATAGGTAAAGAGTCTAGGTCATTCTCACACTCCAAAAAAGCACTAGAAGCTCACAACCTACTTGGTTTATAGGGGTAAATCTTGGATGTGGAGGTTGTACTCCTAGCTTTGGAGGTGGTGATGGCGTAGTTTGGATAGAATTTTAGGTTCTAGGGAATATTTTCCACCATCATGCATGTAAGGACTAGTAAATCCTTACCTTAATGACTATACCTACCATATATATTGCAATTTATGTTAAACTTTAAAGGTAAGGCATTCATTGGTGCTATGTGGACCCAAGGAAACTAAGCACCATTGTTGCTCCCTTCTTAGACACATGAGATTGTTTTGTGGAGCACAATTATCTCTAAGGCCTTCTTGAATAGCCTCAATGAGATATGCCAAATCCATCTCATATATCTTTTTCTCTTTAACGATAGGCTTTATTGTCATTGACTCATGCTTAGATGCTTGTGAGCTAGCACACTTTCGTTTAGAAGATACTTTTTCACGATCATTAAATTATCTTCTATTTGGATTGCATTGGCATAAGTGCTTTCCAAGTAGTAGTGATACCTCTAATGACTAGGTCATTGTAGATACCTTCATGTTGCAACCCTTTAATGAATCTATCAAGTATCTGGTTATTGTTCAAATGTTCACTCGGAGCACAACAACAATTTATTTTCTTTTAACAACTTGTAAAATCTCACTCTGACTCCCCTTCCTCCTATTTGGCTTTTTGGAGCCGAGATGCTAAACCTCAAAGCACACCCTCTTGTATGTACTCTTTTGAAAAAAATATTCTAAGAGTAAGGTAATGCATGCACTCTTCAATCATTAAGGTCCTTTGCCAATCTGCAAACTTCCCACTCAGGGTCAAGCTTAAAGGCTTACACTTTTGTAGCTCATTATGATCTTCTAGGGAATCACATACATGTTCGTATACCTCAATGTGCTTTCTAATGTCTTCATCATTGCTCAATTTTTGTGTGGGCTTGGCTACTTGTTTCACCTTGCTTCTAGGATTTCTCTCAGGATATGTTACACATACTCTCCACTATAGATAAACCAATAGATTGAGAAAGTGCTACCAACTCACCTAAATGAGCAAGTATAGGTGCTCTTGGAACTACATATGGAACAAGGGTTGGCATTGGACTTGGTTTATACACGGTCCTTGATTCCTAGGCTTGGAATGATGTTGTGCCACACGATGGTCCAAAGTTCATAGATGCAGGATATGATGTTTAACTTCTTGCAATGCCGCAAGACTCCTACCCCATCAGGTAATAGAACTTTAGTCTGTGATATACTTGTAGAGCCTCTGGTGAATGTAGTGGGTAGGATATCCACCTGAATATTCTTAGGGAGTACAAGGTCTACATGAGATATAAAAAGGTGAATCTACATCCCTGCCCTCTTTTTTACTTCACTAGTTGCACAGGTTTAGAGCAAGGAGCTTTACTAAAGGTTTCTATTAAGAAATTGGACATGATAGATCTAGGTTGTGGGACCAAGAAATTCTTTTTTTGGCTCAAACTCTCAAGTTTTGTGTAGATATCCCTCCATATTGTCATATCTTGAGGAAGAGTCACTACTTGTGATGTGTGTGTCTTGGGTACAGTACTTTGGCTCTCAACCAAAGGCTCATAAAAACCTGATGTGGGTGGATAGTGGGTACCTCATCAAGTTGGGATTCCCTCCATGTTTTCATATCTTGAGGAAGAGTCACTAACTGTGATGTGTGTGTCTTGGGTTTTGCAGTACTTTGGCTCTCAACCAAAGGCTCATAACAACCTAACATGGGTGGATAGTGGGTATCCACATAAATTGAAGCACTCTCTAGTTGTTCAAACTCTAGCACTCAACCATAGTGTAGATACATGTGACTTTGATGCCCTAAAAGCATTGAGAAGTACCCTAAGAGGCCTCTCTATTAGCTATTTTGGCTGTTTTTTCACTTGATTTGTTCTTTTTTTACCATCTTTTTTGATGTGCGAGATGTGGAATAAGGCATGCAATTATGGAGAATGCCTCCCCCTATATAATATATATATATCACTATAGTATCTTTAATCAGGGTTGTTGGGGCCTTTCTTTTTTTCACTCACGTGGGACTAGTTGGAGTCGTTTTTTTTTTAATTGATTTGAGTTGCATTAACTATGAACTGAGCTAAAGTTTTTTTTTAAAATTTGTGAATTGAGTTAAAATTTTTGTGGACTAAAAAGTGAGAACTGAGTTGTACTATAATCCCAAAACCAAACTAGATTGAAAAGAAAAATTGAATCAAAATTCATAGTGCATAGTAAGCTTAAACAGTGAGTAGATCTAAACTCTCATGCACAACAGAACTGAGCTAAGCTATGAAGTTAAGCATCTCAAGCTAGCAATACAAGTCACCATTGGAGTTTGGCTCAAAGGATCTCCTTAGTAACAACGCCAACATATCAATTGCAAGGACCTTTCTGTGCACCATGTACAAGCCACAAATCCTCCAAGCACACAATCCTAGTGCATACAAGCTCAATGACAATATGTCACACATCTCCTTGTGTCACCATCAAAAAGGGAATCTTGTGTTATAGTGAAGAAGGATCTTGCCTATGTTGCTCATGTGCCTCCTTGATATACCACCACAAATGCTTGATCTCACACATCCCCTCTCTCTCACGCGTATACACACTCACACACTCCAACAACAAGAGGATAAGGGGGAGAGAAAAAGGAGAGAAAGAGCACTCAGCATTAGTACATCCAAGAATTCCCCAAAAACTAGGCTACAATGTCTTTTATGTGGTTCATTCCTTTCAAAAATGGGCACCCACACATAGCCAATCAAAGCACTAATTCTTGATCTGCTAAAGTTTGTGGTGCACTCACATTGATGTTCACCCAATCAATGATCATGTACATAATGGGATTGACAAGCTTGGAACATGACTAGAATTACTAAAAGTAATACGAATGACATAATGGGTTAACAATATTGGAAACACCATTTTTGGAAATAATAGACACATTTCTTATGTTGAGTATATGGTAAAGCCACACACAAATATAGCCAAAACTTGCGTAAGAATTAGTTGAAAATTTGCATCATGCACCTTTGAAATGCTGCTAGAGCATTTCATAATCTAAATGGCATTGATAAATACATAAGATCTCCCTTGTTAGTAATAAAAGTTGTCTTTGCTTTGTATTCTAAAGTTATTACCAACTGATTGTAGCCACTATATCCATCCATTGAACTATACATCTCACGATTCTCAATTTTGTTTAACATCATACACTTAATGAAATAGATCATTGATTGTTTGAGCATTCAACTTCCTATAATCCACATAGACATGAAGCTTACCATTCTTCTTTGGTACCTCGACCATGGAAAAGAACCAGTCATTGCTTTCTACTTATGTAATAGATCCGTCTTTCAAGAGGTTATAAATCTTCTTTTTCACCTTCTTTGCATAATTAGAATTCATTCTGTATCTTTTTAGTCTAACTATTTGAGCATCTAGTTTCAATGGTATTCAATGCTGACACACCTTTGGATCTACCCCCTTTCAGATCTATGTATTCCCATGTAAAAACATCTATGTATTTTTAGAAAATTTGCTTGTCCTTTTCATCAAAAATTGTTTTTAAATTATTTGCTCAATATATTACTGATTGAGATGCTATTTTATCCAGGCTTGAAGAAGTTAACTTAACACTTTCAGGGAAAAATCAACTTTTGGTGCTAAAGAGGTTTTAATTGTGGGGCATATGTGTAGTCCAAAGGGTAGAAGGACAAGTATACCTAAAGTTGAAGCTATCCAAAAGATGAAGGAAACATGCTCCAACTACTGAAGTTTGTCAGTTTTTGGGTGCATGTGTATTCTACTTATATGGTTTCCACATTTTGCTCATGTTGCAGAGGTGCTTTATCAATTGCTAAGGAAAGGAAAGAGGTTTGTTTGGGAAGAATTTCACATGAAGTCTATCAAGAAGCTAAAGCAGATGCTTCTCGAGGCTCCTAAATTGAAGAAGGTTGATTACAAATGCGAAAGGCTAGTAATCTTAATAATTGATACTAGCCCGACAGGTATTGGGTGGGAATAAGTTCACACCAAGTCTAACAGAAGCTAAAGCAGATGCTTCTCAAGGCTCCTACCTTGAGTAAGGTTGATTACAAATGCGGAAGGCCACTATAATAACAATTGATACTAGCCCAAAAGGTATTGGGTGGACTATAGGTCAAGATGATGTAGAAAGACACAAGTATGCAGTTTGATTTGGAGCAAAGGTGCTCAATGCTCATCTCAACAAGGTTACCCGCATGTTAAGATAGAACTTTGGGGTGTTTATACTACTCTAAGGTCTGATAAATAATATTTTATTGGAGCTTCATTCATGGTAGAGATAGATTGCTTAACACTGATAGGGATGATTGAAAACTGCTCTATTTCGGACATTGCCATGCTATGATGGACAGTCTATATTAAGTCTCCTACCCTAAATTCTGTCATATTGAGGTAGAGATAATCCTGTTGCAAATATGTTATCAAGGGCTAGGTTTGAATATGAAGAAGATATGCTTACCACGAGTGATGATGCTGGCTTGAAGTTCTATACATCTTCTTATCTACATGCAAATCGCGATAATATTGCTCATGTTTTTGAAGTATAATTGAAGAGTTCTATGAGGGATGGAGTGACCAAGAATATAAGAGGAGCAAGAAAAAGTCCTACGACAACTTTATAAGGGATGGACATCTATGGAAGCAGCCAAAGCATCTAGAAGGCATACCGCAATGGGTTTTTTGTGGTAAAGAGACTCAACAACATGTTATAAAAGAGTTTATAGACTGGACACAAAGGAATGTGGGCAACCTTTGTCAAGACCAAGGACCGATACTGGTGGAAAGGTATGTATAAATATGTGGCTCAATTTGTGGAGACCTGTTTAGTATGCCAACAATATTCTAATGTACGGCATCGAGATGTATTGCATCCCACCTATCCACTGGCTATGCACTACAAGTAGGTGGTGGACCCGATTACAATGCCAGTAGGTGTTTGGAAAATGAGATACATTGTTTCTTGCCAGAGAATATCTTACTAATTAGGTTGAAGGTAGAGATTTGCGTACCAAAGATACCTATTCAGTATGCAAGTTCTTGCTTGAAGATGTGATTTCTAGGCATGGATGTGTTGGCAGAATTACTGCTGATAGAGGAGAGATGGATGCAGATGAGGCTTGTGATTTCTTTGCTTGTTTGGGCATTAAATTGGCTCTCACTACAACATACAATCCAGAGGTTAATGGAAAAAGTGAAAGAGGGCATGTGCCTATTGTTAAAGATTTAGCAAAGGCATGTCAAGGAAATATTGGTGATTGGACTAAAGTCTTACCATTTGCTTTGTGGGCTGATCATACTACACATAGTTATGTTACAAGTTTTATGCCATTTGATTTGATGTATGGGAAAAAACCCATTATGCCTACAGAGGAGGCAGTTATGTCTTGGACTATAATGCCATGGGAAGAGGGTAGGTCTACTTAAGATTTTCTTGATCTACATATTTGCAAACTTGAGAGGCATCAAGACGATATTGAGCAGGCTAAAGTGAAGCTTAAGGAGTCAGGGCTGAAGAATAAAGCAACATTCAATGGAAAGCATTAACTACGACCTCATGTTATTAAAGATGGGGATTGGGTACTTGTTTATGACAATAGTGTAGAGAATCAATATACTGCTATTTGGAAGATGGTTAAATGATGGTTTGGACCATATGTGGTACTTCATGCTTATGATGATGCAACATATAAGCTACATGAGCTTGATGGCACTATGCTCAAGGTGCCTATTGCAGGAAAAAGGGTTAAGTTGTTCAAGAAGCAAGAAGGCAAGATTGTTCTTGAAGATTTCAGTCAAATCCACCTCCAAAAGACAATGATATGTATGCATCGGACGATGTGTCTGATGATGTTTTTGATAATGCTAATTAAGTGCAGTTGGCACAGACCGGAGGCTGTGCAGGTTTAGAGGGGATGGATGTTGTGCAACTCCGCTTCCATGAAGAGAAAAAAATAAGAAGGATTGTGCAAAATTGAAGTCTACATGATATTGTTGATCAGTGGCCAGGGCTTTATGAAAAATGTATGTCAGATGTGGCTGTAAATGGCCAAAATTCATGTTTGTACTACTAAAAGTGAGTATTTTTAAAGTAACAACTAAGGGTATATTTTGGACTAGCACTGTAGTACTCAAAGCGCTGTATAGACCTGTCTTTATGGCTCATTGATTGGAGCTATGGAGAGGAAGTTATGACAGTTTGAAGTTTGAGTAGTTGCAAATTTGTACTGGATTGGGCAACTGCAGATGAAGGATCAGGGATGAAGTAAGTGCATGGACCTGAAGTTCTTATCTTGTGGAAAGCATTGGTCTTTTCAGAGTGGAAATCAAAGTTCTGGTTACCAAGATACTGCCAGTTTAAGTTTCATTGGGAGCTAGTTCTGTACCAAATTGGTCACCTCGGTTAATGTGCCATGTGAGGTTTCTGTAGCCTCTCCAGGGTTTGGAAAAAAAGTATGCAGTATACCAAGGCCACAGTAAGTGATGGCATGTCAAACAAAGTCTGAACGGGCAAGACACTGAGGTTTGAAGTTGGGAGGAGTTGTGGTAAAGTGACACCAGATGATTTATTCAGTTTTTAATACTCTTTGTTCGAGGTCGAAGGGCAATGGGAGTTCAAAGCGGAGAGGTGGAGTTGAAGTCCAACATCGGGAGTTTCCATGGAACTTCACGGTCGAAACATTGGGTTGGTGAACATGGAACTCCATGGAAAAGAAGATTGATGAAAATTTTTGGTTCACTTGAAGTTTAAAGGGTTTTTTTCCTTCTAACACATGTGGGGCATTGGCTTAGAGGCCGCCACTTGGCAAGAGGGGGGCCGGGGGGAATCCCACATATGAGGCGACCACCTCATTGCGCGGACTATATAGCCCAGAGCATGCACTACACATGGTATCAAGGAGCTCCTTGGGACCTCACTGCGTGAGAGGCTATGGCAAACCCCGTCCGTGGTGCTGCGAGCACTAGTGGTGGTGGTATTCGACACCATAGGGGCGCACGCAATCGGACACTGATGGTTTCTACTATGATGGCCATTAGCGGCACCTATTCGACATGTTGATGTGGCAGGGCTGCGAGGGCATGTTCACATGCCCTAAGGGTTTTGAAAGAAAGGGTTGGGAGCACCAACGGTCCCACTTAAGAAGGGGCTCACATGTAAACTTGGTGCTCAAGGCAAGATGCCAGATATAGCATGGCTTCACATGTAGTTTGGGGCTGAAAATAGAGGAGGTGCCAAAAATAGAAGGGGATTTCCCCACGCCAAGGACACAATCTTTTTTGGGGAGAGAAGAAAAATAGAGGGAGGGGAGAGCTTGGAGAGCAGATTTTTTTTGGCAAGCAAGTGGAGAGTTCCCTCGAGAAAGAAGGGGATTTTCCTTGGCAATCGAGAGAGGGAGATTGTTGTTTGCAAGAAGGAGGGGGGTTTATTTTTGCATGCAAAGGAATTGTCTTTTGCGCCAAGGAGTTTTCGAAGCAAGGAAGCAAGCAAGGAGGAACTTTTGTAAGCAAAGGAAGCATCGGCGAAGCTTCGCTGTTGTTTTCTTCTTTGACATCATCAAAAGCATGAAAATTATCAACACCAAGCATCGACGGATGCTCAAACTCAGTATAGACTGAATTAATTTGTCCTAGCTTCTATAAAGGAAGCTTCAACTCCTTAATCTACAATTAATTGAGTTAACTATGCGGTTAATAGCACTCCTTGACAAAACTTGCATCGGTTCTTGATAGTGTTATTAGATTCAATTGTTTTTGTGTTCTGTTTGCAATTACAAGCAATAATTACTCTATTGTGCAGTGTGGTATACCTTTTATTTGTCTTTTCCCTTAGCTAGTAGTGCAACATTGACCTGGTTTTCCTATCGAACCCAATAAACCCCGACACTAGACTGGTACCATGCTCGGAATGTATTTGGCACAATACAATACGTCAATAGTAACCTCTTCTTCTCCACTCCATCATGTTGGTGCAGCCAAAGTGTGTCGACCCTAGCGGAGGGCACATGTAGTGATGTGTATGCTTATAGATGCATGGCAGAGGGCTAGAGCAGATTGGAAGAGCTTGTGCAGGCAAGTGGTAGCAGATATGTATGCTTTATGTGGTTTTATAGGCCAAAAAGGCTCCAGATAACACATGGAAAGGTGGAAAATGAAGGATGTTTAAGGTGATGGATTTTGGCCCAGAAATGTAGAGCTTGAAGTGTTGAAGGAATAGATCTAGACGACTTGTCAAAGGGAGCTATAGGCAACAAGATATTTGAGTTTGAAGTTGGAGGTGGTTGTGAATTTGAGACGGATAGGCCAGATGATGCCAGGTGGTATGAGCCAGTTTGAGGATATGAGTGTGTAGTGCATGATTTATGGAGCTTGTCGGTCTCTTCAGATCATCATATGGAGTTACGAGTGCCAAGTTATTGCCGATCAAAGTTTTGCCGGGGGCCAAGTTGGTGCCGGGTTGGCCACCTTGAGAGATGTGCCATGTGATGGTTTTGGAGCTCCTCTAGGTATTGTATGTGTTCTATGCGGCAAGTGAAGGCTACAAGAAGTTACAGTGCATCAAAAAAAGTCCGAGCCTGCAAGCTACAACAGTTCGAAATTGGAGTGCGATTGCGGTGAAGTGATGCCAGATGCTTTTTCTCAGTTTTCGCGTGCTTTGTTGGAGTGCCCCCGAAAGTCAAAAGCGTGAGGTCTACACATGATCAAGCCAAGGATTGGGGCTTGCATAAGGATTCAATTGCTTGGGAATTGGAGTTGCAAGCACTGAGTGGCAAATGTATGAAGTCGGGGCAAAATGGAGTTTTTTTTTTAGGTCTTTTGTGGTGAACTCTTTTGGCCTTAAGAGGAATTTGGAGGGGGGACCCCTGCGGTGCCGCCATGTGGTAGCAGCATGAGCCCGTATGCATAAGCAAAGAGGGAATGGAGGGTTATATATACTGCAAGGCAAGCCCATTAGGGGCATCACAAAGGCGTGGAGCCCTTGCAAGCTTAGTGATGGAGTCCTGCCAGGTGGCGGCTGTGGTGCTGCTCGTGGCGGTGAGAGCGGATTTTTTGAGATGGGGATCAACTCAAGGCTCCCACCAGACAACCACTCCGTGAGACCCTACACACGCATATTTATTAGGGGCACCACCCTCTTTTATGGAGAAAGAAGGAAACCAAAACAAACCATATACAACACACACACACACACACACGCACACACACACACACTCACACCTTCCTTATGTGCTTCAACACAAAATGCCCTTCAACCATTCAACACACACTCCTTAAGCAATCCCTTTGAACACTGCACAAACTCACATGCAAAGATTGACCTTCACCATATTAGTGCTCATATACTTCTAAGAAAAGCAAGCACAAAACCTCAAAACTCAAAACACCATAATGCACAAATACTTGACAACTCCTTTTCTTTCCCAAAAGAAGAGACTACTTACACACATAAGGCGGCATGCATAGAGAGCTCTTCTCCATCTATGAAGCCCCAAGACTTACTTACACACAACATAAGGAGAGAAGCCAAGCAAATAGACACCATGGTACACAAAAACTTTCTCAACAAACAAGCAACCCAATGAGCACAAAATATGAGAAGCTGTCAAGATAGGCTTACCAATTTTACATGCGTTTAGAGCAAAAGTGTGACGACGACACCCCAATTGCAACAATTTGTTGATCAAACCATGAGATGGATCATTGAACTTGATATCCTTGCTCTCATATAGAATCTACAATCCTTATTTAGGGATGAGTATGGTAAGAGAAATATTTGCAAGAGAATGGTAGCAATAGCATATTGATGCTCTCTCTATGGTACCGCTTATGATAGCGAGCTTAGGAAGTGGATAGGGAGACAAGAGGAGAGAGAGATTAGGGCTTTCCTAACCTTAGAGGAGCTTATTTGCAGCAATGGAGTAGGTGTGTGTATTTTTGTGCTTGCCAAAGGGCCTTTTTATAGCTGTACAAGACCTTGGGTTAGGTTAAACTTGACTAGGGTAGGTAATTAACCATAGTTAGGTTCCCTTTTGACCATTCCTTCAATTATGCAAATAAGGGACTTATTTTTCATTAAAAATAGCCTTTCAAGTCATGGAGGCTCCATAAGGGTTGATAATGTATGCGGGCCCCACCATGATGTCCCTCCAGTGGTTCCTGCAGAGTGTCCCCATCCTGTTTGTTGTGTCTCTGGAAGCATCTTGAGCCGACCCCTCCACATGCAAGTGTTTTTTAACTCCCCATTGGTATTTTAGAATGTTGGATAAGTCAAGAAAACTTTTCACCTTTGTGGTTTACCTGATTGTAACTTTGACCTGCAGTAACAGTGTCCGCAGCACCTTGTTTTCACCATAACTTTCAGCCTGTAACTCAGAATTGGGTGCTGTAAAAGGCAAAGTTGACCTTCTCAAAGTGTTTAAGCTGATTTTGGAGTGTTCCTCAAGTATACCCACAAGCTAAGGCGTTCAAGATGCATCCAAAACACCTTTTGAACCAAGTCTCCTTGTAGGGGGCCCTTTAGCATGCATCCAAGGTGTAGCATGCTTTTTTCAAAAGAGAATCCACCTTAAACAAATGAGGTAGGCTCCATTTAATTTTGATTTATTGGGGATATACATTATATTTAAGATTTGTTGACCAACACAAGTAAATGATCCAAGAGTTGGGTCACATAGTGGTGGGGAAGGGAAGGCCTACAAGGTTAACCCTACCCTTGAGAGAAGATGGGTAAGATAAGTGCCCATAAATTATTTATTTACAAATTATGGGATGTAGATAGCTATTTAAATTAGTAAAGGTAATTAGTTAAAAGAATATGCAGTAAAAAAACTAGGAGAGTAGAATTAAGTTTATTATTTACATTTAGCATGAAGAGAGAAATATGATGTAAATGCATAAAGATCTAAGAAGGGTAAGGTGTTTGTATGGAAAAAGGCTATTACGGAAAGAGAGAATGAACACTATGTTAAAACTTTGATAAAAAATATATACATTTGAGTAGAAATGTAGTGCAAATGCAAGGTTACCATTTAACGCTACTCATATTAGCCCTCCCCCTTCATCTAGGATCATTCATGCTCCTAGATGAAACAAAAGAGTTTTTCCTTTTTCTTTTCTTTTCTTTTTTCTTCTTTTTTTTCTTTTTTTCCTAAAAAAAAGGAGGAGTGATATACACTCTTTTACTCCATTAGACCTGCTTTTCATTACCTCAATCCCATAAATCGGAGATGGGAGGGTTGCCTTGGGTATGTTGAGATTCCAAGGCTGGTTCTTCTTTGCACATCAAAGCTTTAAAAATAGGTTGAGCATTTGCCAAGCCGAAGGGAGCCATGCCAATTTGGAGCTTAGACGATGTAGGTAGATGACTTCCTATCAACGGATTGATACATTGAAAGTAGGGCTTTAATCTCCATCCATTGACTCTGGTCTTGTGGAGTTTTCCTGATAAATCTGCTAATCTGTAACTACCATTCCCAAACTTTGTTTTTATCATGAAAGGTCCCTCCCATCTTTGCAAAAACTTTTTGTCAAGTCGAGTATCAAGTCGGTTATCATAGCGAAGAACCAACATACCTTCCTGCAATCCTTTCCCCTTGAGCTTCTTGTTGATTTTGTCCCTTTGGCTTGTGGCTTGGGCAATGTAATAGTCGATGGACTCTTCTCTATCAAGCTCAAGTCGTTGAAGATCTAAAATTCTTTCCTGCAAAGCTTCTTTTGGCCTCTTTGCTCCCCGTGAGAGAATGCGTAGGCTTGCAATCTCCACCTCAATAGGAAGGAGTGCCTCCTGTCCATATACCAAATGAAAAGGAGTAAATTGAGTGGATACCTTGAAAGATGTTCTGTATGCCCATAGAGCTGCGGTCAAATGACGATCCCAGTCGTTTGGTCGATCTGCAACCTGCTTAGAAATGATCTTACATATCATTCCATTCACCTTTTCAACCAACCCATTGCACTGAGGGTAGTAAGGTGTAGAATGCAAATGTTTGACTTTTAACTTTGTCAAAAGATTATCTAGGAGCTCTGCTCTAAACCTGGACCACAATCTGACAAAATCTCTAATGGTGTGCCGAATCTACTGCATATGTGATCAAACATAAATTTCGATACCTCCTTGGCTGTAATTCGTGTTGTACTTGCTGCCTCCACACATCGTGTCATGTAATCTACTCCCACAATGATGAAGACCTTCCCGGTAGATGTGCGAGGTAAGGGGCCTATTGCATCCACACCCCACTTCTCAAAAGGACCATACGAAATTATTGGAACTCGAGGTTTGTAAGTGAGTCGTCGATTTCCAGCAATCTGACAACCTTTGCATGACTGACACTAATGCTGGACATCACGGTGTAGACTTGGCCAAACAAACCCTGCTTGTAAAATCTTCCTGTTTGTAATATCATGAGAAAAATGACCCCCACAGACATCATCATGGCATGAAAAGAGGATTCTCTCTATTTCTTGAACAGAGGGCACCCTTCTTAGCACCAAATCTTTCCCTTTATGATACAGATCATCTCCTATGAGTTGGTAAGGAGTTTCCTTTTTTACTAACCTATGCCTTTGCACTTTATCCAAGTGTTAAGGGCACTCACCAGTTTGGAGAAAAAATATGATGTCCTTCAATTCCTCTTGGCCTTGGTACTTTGGTTCGTAGAGCTTCACACCTCCCACCATGATGTGAAGTTTCGCATTGGCGAGATAATCTGCTTCCTTGTTGAGGGTTCTCACAACATGCTGTACCTGTGTAGCTTCAAAGTTCTTTATCAAAGCCTTCACCTGTCTAAGCCACTCCACTAGAGTAGGGTTCTTGCACTTCCATATCCCTTGGATTTGCCTAATAACTAGTAAGGAATCACCTCTTATTATAAGTCTTTCGATGCCAAGTTTTCTGCATTCTTCAAGCCCCAACTTTAAGGTGTCATACTCAGCCTCATTATTAGAATGAACATTTTCCAAGGTGATCGATACCTTTCTTAACAAGAACTTCCCTTTGTGGACTTAGAATAAGAACCCCCCCTGCTGCCTGATCGTGTTGTTGTCGGTAAGCTCCATCAAAGCACAAAATGTGTGCATCGTCCATCTCCTCCTCATTATTTTGTGGTGTAGCTTTGTCTCCTGCCTTTGGTGACTCTTTCCTTTCTCTCACTTTGTATGTGAGAATGTCTGCAAGACCTGCCCTTGTGCTATCTTCCACAAATGTATTCGAACTCTTGAAGTTCTAGAACCCATTTGGCTATCCTAGATGAGAGGCTCATGTGTTGCACAACATATGGTAAATTGTTTTCCATGGTGAGAATGACAAATGGTGCAGGTAAGAGATATGATCGGAACTTTCTTACCGCAAACATAATTGTGAATACCACCTTCTCCATATCGGTGTAGCCCTTCTCTGCAGCGGTCATGACTTTGCTTGCAAAGTATACTGGCCTCATGTAGCATGTTTTTGGGTCTTTTTGCATGAGAACTACACCGATGGCCTCCATTCCTACACTTGGCGTGATGTAATATGTATCCTTTGGATTTGGTGGCATTATTGTTGGAAGAGAGTTGAGAATACCCTTTACTTCAGTAAAGCATAATTCGTGTTCCTCTCTCCATTCAAATGTGGGTTTGTTTGCTACCTTGTGCAAAGGTGCAATAGCTTCCGCTAGAAGGTGAATGAAACGAGACATGTACCTTACTTTGTGGTTGAAAGTCATGAGCTCCTTCGTTGTCGTTGGTGGTTGTAGTGACAAGAGAGCATTTACTTTTGATGGATCCACTTGAATTCCTTGCAAAGAAACCACATGACCTAGCAATACCACTTGTGACTCTGCAATGTGACACTTCTCAGGATTAAGCTGTCCCCCAAATTGATGAAGCCTCCTAAGCCCCTCCTCAACTTTTTGGCAATGAAGTCTTTGGCTACTATAGATAGAGAAGTCATCCATAAAAACCCTAATTGACTTTCCAAAGAAGGGCTGAAAGACAAGAGTTGTAAACCTTATAAAGGTACTAGGAGCATTTGTGAGCCCAAATGGCATCACTCTATAGGCAAAGCAACCCCAAGGTGTGATGAAAGTGGTTTTTAACTGATCTTCTTCTGCTATTCTGATTTGAAAATACCCTGAATACCCATCACACACTGTGTAACATTCATAGCCGGCTACTTCGTTTAAGATTTCATCTTGGAAAGGAAGAGGAAAATGATCACTCTTTGTTGCAGCATTGAGCGGTTTGTAGTCAACACAGACCCTCCATTTTCCGTTCTTTTTAGGGGTTACTACAATTGGGGACACCCACTCAGAGTTAGACAGAGGGTAAATGAAACCAGCTTTGAGGAGTCGGTTAACCTCTGTCAAAAGTGCCTCTTGTTGTATTTTTCCTAGGCGCCTTAGCTTTTGAGCCACAGGTTTAGTACCTGGTTTTAATTCTATGCCATGCTCTATAACATCCACACCTCTAATTTGTGAGTAATCAGTGATAAACAAATTGGGATACCTCTTGAGCATATCGATGTAGGACCGCTTCTCCTCAGGGGTAAGATCTTTTGCAAGCATCCTCTCAAAGTCTTCAAAGTGCTTGTGGTCACCTTTGTCATCCTTTGTTTGCTCCTTTGTTGGGTCAACCTCTATTGATGGAGTTTTTGATGTGTTGAAGATGATTCCCATTACCTCCAAAGATGATTCTTCTTCGCTATTGGATATAGTGGTTGAAATTTCCTCGTCGCTTGAGCCGAAACTCTCTTCACTTTCTTCATCAGCCGTGGTCTCATAGTTGATGTTGAGCTGCTTTCCTTCATGCCAATCGTATACTACATGTTGCCCTTTTTTGAGAATCAATTGTCCTCGTCCCCATTTTTGATCTGCATTCACAGCAATGAGCCAAGGCCTCCCTAGGATGATGGGATAGCCCTCCCCCTTGGCTGGCATAACATACATGTCCACACGTGCATCTATATTACATACAGAAACTTTTACATTCTCGATGATCCCTAGGCACTTCACACTTGCATTGTTGGCCAGCCTAGCTTGACAATTAGAGGATTTAGTGATTTCAAGCCCTAGTCTATTCATGGCTCTTTCCGTGATCACACACATTTGTGCTCCACCATCAACATACACATTGGATACCTTCCTACCCCTTACATAGGCATCTACAATAGGTTCCACATCTTGTTGTGGCTTTGAAGTCAATGCCTTTACTGTCACCTTTTCTTTCTTTCTTGGGAGTCTTGTGCTTACAAGTTTGGACCAGTGCTTTCTCACCTTGGGTGATAGATGTAGGAGTTGAGGCCAAGAAATATTGGGCTTTTGAGTTTGCAAATCTTCTAAGATGTTGTATTGTTCCATATTCTTTCCTAATGGAAAATCGTTGATGCCGATCTCCCTTCGCCTTGACCTCTGCTTCTTGCCTCCTTCCTCCTTCTTTGACTTTTTCTTCCTCTCCTTCCTTGCAGGTTCTGACTCTTCATTCCTTGTGTCTTCATCCTTGTTGTGTGCTCTTGTGCGCTTTTCTGCTGGCATAACATCAAAATGTATAGGGCTCACCTCTATCTCCTCTTCCAGCTTTATGACGTTTACTCCTCTCTCTTCCTCCACTGGTGGGACAGGAGGGATGTTTGCCACTGGAGGTGGTGGTGGTCGACAAAGAATTTGCGGGGCTTGAGCATGCTCTTGCTGCACCATGAGCGGAGGGGGTCTAGGAGGGTATATATCCCCTGGAAGCCTTCGAGGGTGAGGGCAATTATACATGCCATGACCAACTTCGTTGCAATTCCAGCATCTCAACTCTTGTGCTTGACGTCGTTGATTGCGATTCCCTTCTCTTGGTTGTCGTTGTTGGGGTAGGCCCTGCACTAGATTCAAGGTGAGACTCTCTAGTTGTTGAGTTAATCTTTGCAAGATCTCTTGTTGTGATCCTTCCCCTATTTGTGAAGTTTGGGCAAGAGAGCCCCTAACTTGTGCTCCCATGCTTGGTGAAGAATCCCTCTCAATGACTTCATTTAGGTCCCTTGTTCTATGTGCTTGAAAATTTAACTTCTTGAATTTGACCATGGCCACCTCACGTGCGTCCTCAAATGTTGATGGGAATTTTAACTCTACCTTGGTCTTCAAAATTGGATACAAGCCAGCCATGAACCTATCTTTCTTTAGAAAGTTTGGTGCACCACCTTGGTTTTGTAAGATAGCCTCCCATCTATCCCATAGGTTAAGAAAAACGGCCTCATAAGATGGGTAGTCTTCAAGGAATACCTGTTTATGTTGAAGTAGACACTTCCAAAGACCCTCTGGAGTATCTCCTTGCCCAAATTTGGCAAGAAAAATTGCACGTAGCCTCTCCCAATTGGTTTTGTTTTGAGGTTGCAAGGCCTCGTACCATGCCTTAGCCTCCCCTTTGAGAACGAGTGGAAAAGCCCGCAGCTTTACCTCTTCTTGATCTCTCCCAGAGATGAGGTGTGCCATCTCCAAATTATCCAGAAATTCTTGTGCATCCTCACCATTTTTAGAATGAAAGGTAGGAAAAGTGCTTGACAGTTTTACAATACAAGGAGGCTTGTGTACCACAAAGTTTTGACTACGATGAGTGATCACATCAAAATGAAAATATATACATCAAGTGTTAGTTCATAATTTATCATAGGCAAAATAAAAGGGTTGATTGAGGCATTAATTTCATTAAGGTGAGTGGGTCCAAAAATTCTCCTAATGGTTGCTTGAAATCTAAATTTTGTAGCAATTATGATGTGCACAGATTGACGAGCTATGGGTGTAAAAGGAGAAGCAGCTCCAGGTTGGTTCATGTGACAACGTGTTCTCCTTTTTCTTTCTCTTGAAGAAAGTTTCCTTTGAGTGGATCGCTATCTAAGCGCCTCTTGTCCCTGCCTCAAAACAAAATCAAAACATGGACATCAAATGAATCATCATAATTAATGAATGGAATAATGATGGGATTTGGAGATGCCAAGATTTCACCAAGTCTTTCTGCTCCAAACATAAAAACAATGCGTTGTTGGTAAAAAAATTTGCGATCTACACAAATGTTAATTCTGATGCGTTGTGAAAAATGAAAAGCATATGGTGCAACTCTATTGTTCATGAGGAGAATAGAAGGCAATTAGGAAAGTTCCTCAATGGGGGCACCACTTTTATGAGAGCGGATTTTTTGAGATGGGGCTCAACTCAAGGCTCCCACCAGACAACCACTCCGTGAGACCCTACACACGCATATTTCTTATGGGCACCAACCTCTTTTATGGAGAAAGAAGGAAACCAAAACAAACCATATACAACACACACACACACTCACACCTTCCTTATGTGCTTCAACACAAAATGCCCTTCAACCATTCAACACACACTCCTTAAGCAATCCCTTTGAACACTGCACAAACTCACATGCAAAGATTGACCTTCACCATATTAGTGCTCATATACTTCTAAGAAAAGCAAGCACAAAACCTCAAAACTCAAAACACCATAATGCACAAATACTTGACAACTCCTTTTCTTTCCCAAAAGAAGAGACTACTTACACACATAAGGCGGCATGCATAGAGAGCTCTTCTCCATCTATGCAGCCCCAAGACTTACTTACACACAACATAAGGAGAGAAGCCAAGAAAATAGACACCATGGTGCACAAAAACTTTCTCAACAAACAAGCAACCCAATGAGCACAAAATATGAGAAGCTGCCAAGATAGGCTTACCAATTTTACATGCGTTTAGAGCAAAAGTGTGACGACGACACCCCAATTGCAACAATTTGTTGATCAAACCATGAGATGGATCATTGAACTTGATATCCTTGCTCTCATATAGAATCTACAATCCTTATTTAGGGATGAGTATGGTAAGAGAAATATTTGCAAGAGAATGGTAGCAATAGCATATTGATGCTCTCTCTATGGTACCGCTTATGATAGCGAGCTTAGGAAGTGGATAGGGAGACAAGAGGAGAGAGAGATTAGGGCTTTCCTAACCTTAGAGGAGCTTATTTGCAGCAATGGAGTAGGTGTGTGTATTTTTGTGCTTGCCAAAGGGCCTTTTTATAGCTGTACAAGACCTTGGGTTAGGTTAAACTTGACTAGGGTAGGTAATTAACCATAGTTAGGTTCCCTTTTGACCATTCCTTCAATTATGCAAATAAGGGACTTATTTTTCATTAAAAATAGCCTTTCAAGTCATGGAGGCTCCATAAGGGTTGATAATGTATGTGGGCCCCACCTTGATGTCCCTCCAGTGGCTCCTGCAGAGTGTCCCCATTCTGTTTGTTGTGTCTCTGGAAGCATCTTGAGCCGACCCCTCCACATGCAAGTGGTTTTTAACTCCCCATTGGTATTTTAGAATGTTGGAGAAGTCAAGAAAACTTTTCACCTTTGTGGTTTACCTGATTGTAACTTTGACCTGCAGTAACAGTGTCCGCAGCACCTTGTTTTCACCATAACTTTCAGCCTGTAACTCAGAATTGGGTGCTGTAAAAGGCAAAGTTGACCTTCTCAAAGTGTTTAAGCTGATTTTGGAGTGTTCCTCAAGTATACCCACGAGCTAAGGCGTTCAAGATGCATCCAAAAAACCTTTTGAACCAAGTCTCCTTGTAGGGGGCCCTTTAGCATGCATCCAAGGTGTAGCATGCTTTTTTCAAAAGAGAATCCACCTTAAACAAATGAGGTAGGCTCCAATAAATTTTGATTTATTGGGGATATACATTATATTTAAGATTTGTTGACTAACACAAGTAAATGATCCAAGAGTTGGGTCACATAGTGGTGGGGAAGGGAAGGCCTACAAGGTTAACCCTACCCTTGAGAGAAGATGGGTAAGATAAGTGCCCATAAATTATTTATTTACAAATTATGGGATGTAGATAGCTATTTAAATTAGTAAAGGTAATTGGTTAAAAGAATATGCAGTAAAAAGCCTAGGAGAGTAGAATTAAGTTTACTATTTACATTTAGCATGAAGAGAGAAATATGATGTAAATGCATAAAGATCTAAGAAGGGTAAGGTGTTTGTATGGAAAAAGGCTATTACGGAAAGAGAGAATGAACACTAGGTTAAAACTTTGATAAAAAATATATACATTTGAGTAGAACTGTAGTGCAAATGCGAGGAGATGGGGGGCGGTTCTGGGCGCCAATAGGTGGCAATTTGGTGGCATGCTGGCGGGGTAGGGACGTTGGGCTCTCGAGGTTGGATGATGGGGCACCTCGCTGGGGGATGATCCCACACACATTTTTTGAGGAGAAGACTGGGAGCATCGACGGTGCCGTCAGTGCCCCAAATAAACGACGGTTCATATGGAAGCTTGGGTCTCAAGGAAAGCCGATAAAGAGGCACGTCACATGCAAGGGAAGGATCTAAAAATAGGTGGAGAAGCCAAAAATAGGGAGGAGAACTCTCACACACCTAATAAGAGGCTGACTTTTTGCATTTTGGGGGAGCGGTTTTTGGAGAGACAGAGGGTGGAGAAGAAGAAGAGAAGAAGCTTCCCGTGCACTCGAGGCCGGGGGTTTTTGGGTACAGGGCTTGAGAAGAAGCCCCCAACGGTAGTGCAGAGAGGGTCTTAAAGTCTTTTCGATCCGACAAAGAATCTCTTGCTTGTGTTCTCAAGAAGGGAAACATTCCGAGGCGGCATCAGTGATCTTCTAAACCCCTTGTTGCTCATTGTGTTGGAGACGATTAAGCCGTGTGATAGCAGGGATTTCTCGGAGTTGTAATAGTTTCTTTTTGCTGTTAATTGAAGGAAGCCATAGCCAAGTTTGGTGTCACCTCCTTCCCCTATTTCCCCATTCTCGTCTTTGCTCTATCCTTACTGTTTGGTGCCATTTTGAGAAGTGTGTGCCTCTCCGTACCTGTGGTGTGAGTGGGAGAGAAAGAGAGTGGTTTGTGTTGTGTGGGAGTTTTCAGCAGGCAAGGTTAATGCAAGGGTTGTGTGTGTATGATCGTGCATATGGTTTGTAGGCAAATTGTCGAGTTTTGAAGGTGAACTCTAGTGGATCAGGGTGCAATGGTTATCCTGGGATATAGAGAGGCGTGCTATTTGTGTGCCGGGTGTGTTCCTCTTTCCCCCCATCCAACATGTAGTCATGATAAGTTGTTCTACTTCCACTCCCGTCTGAAGGTGCTCTTCCACCATAAGGTGAGAGAGTATATCCATGTCAAGAGATAGAGAAGGAGAGAGCTTGAGCTCTTGCAAGGACACACACACACACACACACAAATGCAGGCAAAAGGCTATACTGGTTCTTCTTCACAAACTCAAGACAAGAGATCCACTAAAACATAAGGGAAGACACAACATAAAAAGAAAACTAGTACAACGGTCTATTATGAACTACTAGTGAGGGAGGTGAGAGACAAGTGTGCCAATCACTTTGGTAGGTAGACCAGCTTGATGTAGTCTAGCTGTAATATCCGCGAAGATATGCGTATCTACCAAGACGCGTTAGTAATGATGACTGTAGTCATCCAAGAGTTATACATGTTGAGCTTGACATCTCAACACTCCCCCTCAAGCTCAATGCCATCTCTTGCATGCCAAGAATCACTCAAAACCATCGTAGCTTCGCCGCTCCAAGGGCCTTCATGAAGATATCTGAAACCTGGTCATCCATCACCATGTACTATAGGTCGATGTCACCTGCTAAGACCCTCTCTTTGATGAAGTTCACCTCAATGTGCTTCATCCTAGCATGAAACTCTGGGTTTCATACCAACTGTACACTTCTAAGGTTGTCACAGTAAATGACAACCGGCCTCTGTACCTGTACTCCAAAGTCATGAAGTAGCAATCCCAGCCATGCTACCTCACATGCCTCCATTGCAGCACCCCTGTACTCAAAGGAGAAACCATAGGTTTCTTATTTTGCCTCCACGTAATAGCAACACTCCCAAGTGAGAACATGAATTTGCTGCTAGACCTACAATTGTATGTACTACCGTCCCAATCCACAGAGCTTCAACTCCACATCAGCCCTATAAAAGAATGTTTAATCCAAAGTATCACTCACATAGCATAAAGTGCACCTCACTGCATCCAAGTGTGGTTTCTTGGGAGACTACATAAACTGACTCACCGATCCAACTGTGTAGCACAGCTCTGGACGTGAGATAGTCAAGTAGATCAAGCTATGCACAATCTTCTTGTACATGGTAGCATTATCAAGCACTAGACCTGCATCATTCCCCAACTTCAAATTATGATCTAAGGGCATTGCAAATGTCTTACAATCAACAATACCATACTTTTTTAGCATACCCAAAGCATATTGCCTTTGTGACAACCACACACCTTCTTTCATGCGAATAATTTCAATGCCCAAGAAATACCACAAGTCTCCCAAGTCTTTCATGTCAAACTCTTGGATAAGTAGAGCCTGCATGCCCTCTACTTCAACACATTATCACATCCAAAAATCAAATCATCCACATAGATACATATTACCATAATTCTTGCCTCATTCTTTTGCACATACAAGAATGGTTTGCATCAGACGTCTCAAAGCCCAATGAAATGAGGAATTCCACAATACTCTCATACCAAGCTCTAGGTGCTTGCTTTAGTCCATACAATGCTTTCTTTAACCTGCATACAATGTCACGTAGCCTCATATTTGCATAACCTTGTGGTTGCTCCATATACACAATTTCTTCCAAGTATCCATTCAAAAATGCATTCTTTACATCCGTTTGTTTCAACACCCATTTCAATGCGAGAGCCACTGCAATAAACACATAAACGGTAGCCATCTTAGCTATGGGACTGAACATATCCTCATAATCAATCCCATAAGTTTGTGCATAACCTTTGGCCACAAGTCTAGATTTGTACCTGCTCAAAGTGAAATCATCATCATGCTTTATTTTGTAAACCCACTTAGATCTAGTTGCCTTCTTATCCTTTGGTTACGACACCAATTCCCATGCTCCATTCGCATCAAGTGCATCCATCTCTTCATCCATAGCTTGCCACCATTTTTCATCCTTGACAGTACCCTCAAAACATGTGGGTTCTACTTCCTCTATGATCTTTGCCATAAATGCACAATGACAAGCCACATAGTATCTACATCCACCCATAGATGTAGTCTTTGATGGACACCACACACTTGTATGCACTAAATCCAATGCATTCCTGCTTACATGCTTATCACGACGAAAGGATGGTTTTGCGTGCTTTCCAAATTGACAAGCTTCACACACTTTCTACATTTCAACAATTCAAAACATCGGTAGACTTGTAACCATCTCTTTAGTCTACATCATTTTTAGCCTCTGCAAATTTTCATGACCAATACGTTTGTACAAAATCTCTATATCTACAACAACACTTGCACCTCGTGCAAACATGGTAGTGTTGGGATTCAGTCCAACTGACCGGACATCCCACTTACTACTAACCCATCTACTAACTTAACCATATATACACTTATTCTTTAATACAAATAGAATAAGGATCTACAACAGGATAACGTTGCTGTGCGCTCCACCCAATAGTAGGTCTCTCTCTCTTTGCTCTCGCACTTGCACTCACACACGCTTCTCGTGGCACCTTCAACTGGTATTAGAGCAAGGTCTGTGATTTCCGTTTTTGTGTCCGCGCACGTGTGCACTTTCAAAAGTGCAAACAGGTTTCCAATTTTGGCATGGAAAATTCAACGTTCCAAGAGCGTTTCCAATAGGTGTCTTGGGGTTTTACCCCCCTTTCAAATCTGTTCGTGCAACCGAAAGCTTCATTCGAGCTACACTTTAGGAGTTGTATTTTTCAACTCCACTTTTGCTACAGGTACAAGTACAGGTACAGGACACAGGTGCAGGTTGTTCAGAGACTATTTTGGGATTGTATATAGCCGTTTTATGGCTATTATGTGCTATTGAGACATTGTTTATGGGATGATTAGGAGCACTTTTCGGCATCGACATTGTCTCGGGTTTTTGAGGCATCCATCTCCTCACAGGTTTTTACATACATATAGGACATCGAGGTTTCTTACAGGTTGCAGTGTTTTGCATCAGTACAGATTTCAGTGGGAGTACTTGATACACATATGCATTGCTTTGGAACTTCTGATAGTGCTTGAGCTCTTTTGAGAGCGGTTTTACTCCCCGCAGGGACTTGTTTACTACTTGCACATTTTTTTGGGTGCCTGTTTGAGCACGTATACTACACCTTGCAATATTGTTGATAGTGGATGTACGTTGAGTTATGGAAACTACCATATGTACCTTTTGTGGAGCCGATTTGGCTTGTTTCTGCCAGTCTTGGCCGTTGTGAGACTCGATTTGGAGGCCCTTTTTGAGATTCGATTGGTTTCTTGTCTGCATAACCTTTTGTGAGGGTCGATAGCGTGAGGTTTTCTTGAGCTGGGGGATTCTCAAATGTTGATACAGGTTGCTGGAGTATCCCTTTTTTTGTAGCCTCACCATAGGACATGTATAGAGAGGGCTAGGTGCATTTGACGCCGTGTTGGTAGTCTTGGGTCAGCTTTTGACTTTTTATGCACAGTTAGTGGTTGATGCACCTGTCTTATGCTCTGAGAGCATTACCTTTGATGTGTTACTGATCTCTTGTGACTGTTTTGGATTGAGATTCTATCAGTTTTTTTGGGAAAACTTTGCTAAATTTTTCTTAGAATTACTAGTTTTTATCACCATATTATCTTTAGCTTGCATCCATGTCATCTAGCGGTGAAAAGGATATTTACAATATCCAAAAATTTGATGGGATGAATTTTGCTATCTCGAAAGAGAAGATTCAAGATGTTCTCATACAAAAAGGCCAGCTGGATCCTATCATGGAGTACCCAGAGGGCGAGTATACAGATGTTGAGTGGGAGAGACTTGATGCTAAGGCCAAATCTACCCTCCGTTTGCATTTGGCCGAATCTGTGTACTTTAATATAGTTGGAGAAAGGATTGCTAGAGATGTATGGGATAAAATGTGTTCCAGTTATGAGAACAAAGTGCCACTAATAAGGTTTTCTTGATGAAGAAGCCGTTTGACCTTTTTATGAAAGAAGAGGGCACTATTTCTACTCACATTAATGAGTTCAATATCATTTTCACTCCTCACGTTTTGGTCTTCGATGAGGAAATCAAATGTATCTTCTTGCTATGCAGTTTACCCTCGTCTTGGGATACATTCTATACTACAATTAGCAACTCAGCACCTGGTACTGGTCTTGTGTACAATGACGTCCTTGGGAGTCTGTTTACCGAGGAGATTCGTAGGAAATCTCTCGAAGGCAAGAAGGATGGTGATGCGTATGTTGCTAGAGATAGACAGAGGGGTCGCACTCAAAGTCATGCCAAAAGCAAGGAACCTGGGGGCTCACGCAGTAAGTCTTGGGGTTCTATTCGTAATGTTGAGTTCTATCACTATCATAAAAAAGGGCATGTGAAGAAGGATTGCAAGAAATGGCAGCAAAGCAAGAAGGATAAACAATCTGGTGGCACTTCTAAGTCTAATGATTCAAACAAGGGCAAAGCAAAGTTAGAGGAGATCAATATGCTAGAGTCTTCAAATGCTCCTATTGTAGAGACGCTTCCAGCAGTTGTTATGCCACTTACCTCTGACGTATTGGTCTTCACAATAGATCTACCTGTCAAGGCTCTTGTTATAGAAGATGTGCAGTATGCACAGAATTGGATAGTAGATTCTGGTCCGAGTTTCCATGTGACACCACATAGAGTGTGGTTCTCTACTTATTCTCACTCTTGTGGAAAAGTGAGACTTGGTGATGCTTATGAACTAGACATTGAGGGTGTCGGAAACGTCAAATTGCACCTAAGGAATGGCACGCACTTTACTTTATGTAATGTTAGACATGTGCCCAAGTTGACTAAAAGCTTGTTTTTTGTTGGTCAGCTTGATGATTTGGGCTACAACACCACATTTGGCAATGGTTCATGGATAGTACAGAAAGGTAATCTTGTTGTACTTAGAGGTCAAAATGGTACCTTGTATTCCATGCATGTGTCAAATGTTGGTCATGATTACATATCTATAGCCAAGATGCCGTCTATTGAGTTGTGGCATTGCCCGCTAGGTCATATTAGCCAAAAAGGAACGAGAACTCTCACTTGTTTTGGCCACTTACCTATCTTGTCTTATGTTGACTTTCCTATTTGTGAGCACTGTATCTATGGAAAACAGACTAGGTCCGTCCACTCACCATTGGGTCAAAAGTGAGCTGAACCTCTAGATTTAGTACATAGTGATGTTTGTGGTCCTATGTCAATCAAACCTCTAGAGGGGCTAGCTATTTTGTGACATTCATACATGACTCTACTCGAAAGGTGTGGGCATATCCTTTGAAACATAAGGATCAAGTTCTTCATGTATTCCAAATTTCTTTGGCATTCGTTGAGAATCAATCTGACAAGAAACTCAAGAGGTTGCGGACTGACAACAATGGAAAGTATGTCTCCAAGGAGTTTGAAAATTTTTGTGCTAAAAGGGGGATTAAAAGGCAATTTACTGCACCATACACACCAACTCACAATGGAGTTGCTGAGCGTGTGAATTGTACAATTGAGGAAAGAGTCACAACCATGCTTTCTATGGAAAATCTCACACAAGGCTTTTGGGCAGAAGCCATCTTGACCGCAGTGCACATTATAAATCGTTCGCCTAGTACGCTATCATGCCGCTCCCCTCCCATGACAAGAAAATGAGCAAAGGAATGTTGATCAAGAGTATTTATATCCTGCATGTTTAATCAGCAGTTATAAGGGCTTGCTAACAAGCCAATTTATAAGTTGAAAGTGTGCCAGATGTGGCTCTAAGGGCCAAAATATGTCTTGGTAATTCCAAATAGTGAGTGTGATTAATGTGGTCATAGCTGGGATTTTATTAATGAAAGTTGAAGTACTTGAAAGGCTCTACATGCCTATCTTTACGGCTCATCAATCTGAGCTATGGATAAGAAGTTATAACAGTTTTAAGTCGAGTAAGTAGCAGATCCGTACCAGATTGAGCATTTGTTTATAAAATGTCAAAGATGAAAGAAATACATGAGTCCAAAGTGCTCACTTTCAGGAGCATGTCGGTCTTTTCAGATCAGTGATCGGATTTACGATTGTCAAGTTATTGACCGTTTAAGATTTACTAGGGGCCGGGTCCGCACTAGTCCGCCGGTCCACTCGGTTGGAGTGCCATCTCGAAGTTTTTGTCTTTCGTACGGGTTTTGGTATGCAATCATTGTGGGGAATGGCCAACACTGCTGTTGCTTGTTGGAGAAAATTGAGTTTCTAGGCAATGCTTGGCCAAAGTGTATACTAAATGTGATGCTATTTTATGAAAGCACAAAAAGTGCTTGAAGAGCTTCCTGTTCGGAATGTGGCCTCTTGGAATGCATTGATTGTGAAATTTACACCAAGGTGAGAGATTCCCTAATGACATTGTTGGACGGGGTTGCTAGAGAGAGTTGTAGTGCTTGGCGGTGCCTTGGCCAAAATGTATGCCAAAGGTGGTGCCCTTACAAATGTCGTGGCCGCCTAATGGATAAGCTTGGTGGTGCCTTGGCCATTATGTCTGCCTAATGTGGTGCCCTTATGAAGGAAGCCGGCCACCGAAAGGCCCAAGGGACATAAACCCAAAGGCCGCCCTCCCATGGGGTGGCCACCCAAAACAAAAGGTTTTTTTTTAATTGAGTGTGAAGCCAATTAAAAAGAAGAAGAAGGAGATGGCAGCGAGCAGCGAGGGCACAGGCAGCGGAAGGAGATCGCGCTAGCTTGTGGGGAGCTTGGATGTGCTTGCACCAGAAGGGAAAAAGATGCAGCATGCCCTGGCACCACATTTTGGTAGCATTCCGAGCGGATTTCATGTTGCTCGAATCCGGCCCTGCCACATCACCAAGGGGGAGGACCCATTAGCGACGTTGCTAATGGGTGCCTAGCCTTTTTTAGCAAGTGAAATCCATGCAAGGAAAGGAGGGGATCTACAAAAAGGGGATCATATGTTTTTCTTGCCTCCTCATCATTTGGGGGCAACCTTCCTTTCTCCAAGGGAAGAGGCCAAAGCCCGCTTACTCAAGGAAGGCAATTAAGCCCGGATTACCAAGTTAAGCTTTTTAGCCATTTGAATCCTCAACTTATCCTCCATAAACCATCTTAAACCTTCCCTAAGCTCTCATTTAACAGCTCTTAAGCTCTCATTATCATAAGCTTAACCTCATAAGCCATCCTAAGCCTCTCTAATTCCATAAGCTTAACCTCATAAGCTCTCATTACCCGAGTCTTAAGCTCTCCAAGCCGAACCTCACTTACACTAATTAAGCTAAGACTAATTCTTAAGCCAAGCCTAATCGAAGGTACTCAAAGGACTCTTGAGCTCTAATCCTCAACCATAAGCCGAGCTTGGTCTCTAATCTCGCTCTCTAAGCCATAATCCTTGACCCTCATAAGCCATCAAAACTTTAACCCGGATTATCAAAATCTCTCTAAAGCAAGCCAATCTATTACTCGGAATTATCTAAGCCTATTCCCTAAACCAGGCCAAAGCTTCTAAGCCACCATTAACCATTTGAAATCGGAACGCAGAAGCCAAATCAGATGGCCGTTGGAAGAAGAAACTCCTGAGCCTTAACGGGAAGAAGAAGAAGGCGATATAAAGCAAGTCATTAATAATTTTCTTGTTAGCACCTGGATTAAGCCAGGTTTCATCTTGTAAGGAGAATTAAGCCTCCATTAACGATTGATTAATGATGATTATTGTTGATTAACTAGAATTAAGAGAACCGTTTGTTTTGAGCTCTGTCTTGTTAAATTGTGCCTGTTGCACCTCTTTCCCCGCACCTGTCACAGCCAGGGGCCCGGTTCCTTCCTGGCTCACCTTTCGCACATTTATCCCCCGACAACGCCATTGAATTATGAGATACCAAAAGAGTTATGGTCTAAACGTAAGCCCCACTATAACCATCTTCGTGTTTTTGGTTGTGAAGCTTATGTTCACATGCCTAAACAACTTCGATACAATGTTAGAGCCAAAGTCACAAATATGTATTTTCATTGGATATGGTGCAAATGGAGAGATGGGATATCATCTCTCACACCCGGAATCTCATCGATTCATCCGTAGCTAGACTTGTAGTCAAAGGGTTCAAACAACAAAAGGGAGTCGATTTTGATGAAATCTTCTCGCATGTGGTCAAGATGACAACACTTAGAACCATAGTTATTCTTGTAGCGATTGAGGACATGGAACTTGTCGAAATGGATGTGAGGAAAACATTTCTTCATGGGGATCTCGATGAGGATGTTTACATGCAGTAGCCTGAAGGGTTTGTTCAGGAGTGCATCTCGTGAGGAGCTAGTATGTAAGCTCAAAAAAGGGAACTTTATGGCTTAAAGGAAGGTTCAAGGCTATGGTATCATAAATTTGATACATGTATGAGGTCTCAAGGGTATAAAAGGATAAAAGAGGATCACTGCTTGTACACAAGAAAGCTACATGATGGCTCGATGATCATTTTGTTTTTGTATCTTGATGACACGCTTATGGCTGGGAATTCCATTGTGGAGATTGCCAACTTGAAGAAAATACTTAGCAACAATTTTGCAATGAAAGATTTGGGGGATGCAACACACTTTCTTGACATGCGAATCAAAAGAGATCACAAATGTCGTATTCTTGCGTTATCTCAGGAAACATACATTGAAAAAAGTTTTGCAGCATTTCAATATGTAGTGGGGAAACCATTGAGTACCCCAATGCAGGCATTCTTGAAATTTAGCAAGGATGATGCACTCAAATCTGATGATGAGCAAGAAAAAATGGCTAAGGTACCATATTCTTTGGTAGTGGGCAATCTCATGTATGCTATGGTGGCCACAAGACTAGACATTGCCTTTGCAGTGGGAGTGGTGAGTCGATATATGGAAAATCCTCGCAGCAAGCATTGGGAAGCAGTGAAGCACATTCTTAGGTACCTCAAAGGTACGATCAATAGATGTTTACGCTTCAAGAACAGGGATGCATCCATCGTGGTTATGAGGATGCAGACTATGCAGGTTGTGTCAACAATAGAAGATCAACATCAGGCTATATCTTCATATTTGCTGGAGCAACAGTATCTTGGAGGTCATGTCTTCAAGATTGTACGTCGTCTTCCACTACGGAAGCAGAGTACATTGCATTGTCGGATGCAAGTAAAGAGGCCGTAGGGTTATCTCGGTTGGTCAAAAATCTTGGCATTGATGAGACTCCAGTGACATATTGTGATAGTCAGAGTGCTCTTGCATTGGCAAGGAATCCTTTATTTCACTCCAAATCGAAACACATTGAAGTCATGTATCATCTTGTGAGAGCTTTCTTGGCCAAAAGGCTCATTGATTTGGTCAAGGTACACACTAATGACAACCCAACAGATGCTTTGAAAAAAGGCTTAGCTTTGGAGTGGTTTACACATTGCACTGAGTTGATGGGTATAGGTCGAAGCCACTAGATTGCTTCACAGTTGTACATACCATGTCACTTGGGCTATGTTGGCCTTCAAGTGGGAGTTTGTTGGGATTCAGGCCAACTGGTCGGACATCCCACTTACTACTAACCCATCTACTAACGTAACCATATATACACTTATTCTTTAATACAAATAGAATAAGGAGGTGCAATAGGATAACGTTGTTGTGCACTCCACCCAATAGTAGATCTCTCTCCCTCTCTTCTCTCAAGCTTGCACTCGCACACATTTCCCGTGGCACCTTCAGGTAGCATTCACTTTGGACACATTCACATCCAATGCAAACATTTTTCCCACTTTATTTCCTTGTGAAACTAGCCTTTCATCCTTCTTATGCTCTTCAACAAAGAGACCATCGAAGTTAAACTTGACCTGTAAACTCTGCTCAACCATATGCCCAACGGAAACCAGGCTCTTTGTAATGTTGGGTACATGTAGTACATTAGTCAGGTACTTCACTTTACCATCTGTCATAGACAATGTCACATTTTTTGTATGCATAATAGGATGTGCAATATTATCTCCAATTTTTACATAGCCAAGACTTTGTAAAGTCTACACTTTCTTAAACCACTCACCATGACCGGTCATGTGATTCGATGCACCATGATAAAAATAGTTGGCTACCAGCTGTAACCACAATCTACATACATTCACTTGTTTCACTATACTAAACAGTGTTTGTGCACGCTACAGCCAAACCAAAGCTTTTTGCACCACATATATGTAGATTTGCAGAATCTCTAACCTCAACATTTTTGCATGCGATTGCACTCTAACTCCAAAATGGGGGTCAAAACATGCTCGAAATGGAAATCTGGCTGCACACTCTCCAAATGGAATCAACTGAATCGGGGATCATTGACGATGGTTCCCAAGAATATCGAAGCCGCTTCCTAGGCTGCTCCTACTTACTGCTGCAAGCTCCTATGACACAACCAAACTCTGATACCATGTCAAGAGACAGAGAAGCCGAGAGAGCGGGCACGCACGCGCGCGCGCGCGCGCACACACACACACACACACACACACACACACACACACACACACACACACACACACACACACACACACACACACAAATGGAGGCAAAAGATTGGACTTATTTATCTTCACAACCTCAAGATAAGAGGTCTACTAAAACACAAGGGAAGATACAACATAAAAAGGAAACTAGTACAACGGTCTAGTATGAATTTCTAGTGAGTGAGGTGAGTAGGCAAGTGTGTATCAGGACAAGGGCTAGAGGGAAGGGCCCAACCTAGGGGTGTCAAGGACCTAGGCCAAGGGCCGGGACTGAAGGTGTGGAGAGGGGATCCATTTAGGGCAAAGGGCCATGGGCCCTCCTATAAAAGGTTGGCTAGGAGGAGGATCCAGTATTCAATCTCCTCTGGGTTTTACACTAGTATTAGAGCATGGTTCTATTTTTGGTGCGCAGAGGGCGTGGAGCCAACCACTGGCTTTTCATGTTGCATGAGGCGTGAAGACGCTCTACACAGGGGAAGCCGTTGTGGCCGCTGCGTGGGAAACACTGCTTGCAAGGAGGGAGGTCAGAACCTCGACTTGCACCAAATTGGCTGAGGCCCGGCTTGACGGCTGTGCCTTAGTATTCCAAGGCTCTCTCAACACAGGAGGTCCATCAATCGACCATGATATCAAGCGGGACCTCGTCTTCTCTCTCCTATGCAACTTCTGCACGTTGTGCCACCATAACCTCTCGGAGAATGTCATGCTAATCGGCCGCCCAAGGGGTTATTTTGGATCTTGAAGGCAAGCAAGGGTGCATGCCCACCTCGGCACACACCCCTTTTCCATAGCTTTGTTGTGGAACTCGGCAAGGTGTCAATTGGCGGTTTAAGTTTGCCCTAATTTCAACATCTTCTATGTACCCTGCAACGTTTTACCTACTAATTGAGGTCAAACTTCAAAATCTCTTTTTTGACGTGACCTTCATGTCTACAAATGGCATTTTAAGCTCTGTCTTGTTAATTGTGCATGTTGCACCTCTTTCCCCGCACCTCTCACAGCTAGGGGCTCGGTGCCTTCCCGGCTCACCTTTCGCACATTTATCCCCCGACATTATTGGTGAACCCGACGCAAAACGAGCCGGGGTGGGAGGTCAGGATGGAGATTCCAGCAGAATTAAAGCAGTTTATAGTAGATTACAATCTCAATAGATTTGATAAAAATTTAGCAACAACAGATCTGTCAAAAATGTTGGGCTTAGTTCAGGGATGCTTGCAAGAAGTAAAAGCTATGAATATGAAAAAGCAGCTTGATGATGCAGTGGAGATGGCACTTGATGTCGTGCATGAGCAGTACGGAATTTTTCAAGGACACGATCCAGATGGACTCTTTGCATGCTATCAAGCGGAGATGAAGAGCCAAGGAATTCCAGAAGATCGGATGATTTCAACCTTTGAAGAAGTGGTAACCTCTGAATTTAAAGATAATGTCCGAGAACTGGCAGGGACATACCCCACACAGTGGGACTATTTTGCAGATGGTTTTGTTCATGAAATCTCAAGAATTATCGAGTTAGCAATGAAGGAGATTAATGAACGAAGCCAGATTGTTTTCTATAAAGAAGAAGGGGATCATATGCAGTTCCTTAATTATGATCAATTTTGGGACCATATTTCTGCAAGAAGTAAAGCCAAGGCAAATACAGCTTTGGAAGTAGCAGATTCAACGACAATGAACCATATTTTGAGCAACCGAGCAAAGGTACATAATGAATTTATTGCTGAAACACAAATATATGATTTTTTTTTCAAAGATTCCTCGTATGGAAGTTACCTTGAATAATGGTTCTAGTGAAGAGCCAGACTGTACAACAAAATTTTTTCAAGCTACTGACCTTGGCATGGGATTCTCTCAACACATCTATCAAGAAGATGAGCCACTACAGGCTTCTAATGGTTCTATCGGCACTATAGCTGAGCAGGACAACATATTTATTACAGATGATTGTATAAACAAATCTATTATATATACAATAACTGATGAAGTGGCTGAGACTGTGAACCTAACACAGGATGTACCTGATAATGTCATTGAACCTATGGTTGCTTCTGGCAATATGTTTGCTGATTCTATTATCACAGAAGCAGATTCCATAATTGATGGGTTTTTGGCCCAATCTGAAGGAGAAGGTTATAGAAATATAGCTCAGCTTTGTGACGCATGTACCCCTTCAGAAGGGGTGCCTGATGAACCTTTTCAAAGTAGTAATGGCTTGCTAAGTAGTATGGATGCAGATGAGGATGTAGAGGACGATATTGAAGATTGCCTACATCATGCTGATTGGGAACATGATATTGACATGGATTGTACATCTATGCTTACATACGGGCTGCAAGAGAAGCCAACTCCTATAGCTTTGATGAATGATGAGACTTCCAAGGTTGATTTTTCCAAGGATGTTATGGATGAAGATTTTCAGGACAAAGCTATTATTCATTACCAACCTCAAGAGCCAGGTAGAAATCTCTCTAATGATACAGGTCCAGAAAGTCCTAAGATTTTTTGTAATGACTATGAAGCTAGAGGGGGTGATGATTCTAAATCATCCTTGATACTGCATAAAGTGCACAGGATTTTTCATCTTCTTGGACAATGTGCCAAATGTGGCTGGATTTGGATATTATTCCTAATTCTTATGTCAGTGATGTCCTGGCTACCAGTAAAAGGGAGTCAGAGTTCTTTAATTCTTGCTGGTAAGGACCTTAAGTTACCAAAAGTTTATGAGATGTGGCTGATGCACTGTGCTTCAGGTGAAGCTCTAGTATATTTGCGGAGGCCATCAATGCTATGTGATCTTAATGGTATTTGATCTAGGTGATTCGGAAGATCTTTAGAAGCAGGTTCACTATGGATGGGTATTTTTGGGTCTACATAGTGGTTTCTTTTTGCTAGATCTAGGAATAGCATATTTGGAGTAGAAATTCTTGAAGTTGATTGATACAGGATGTGTGAGCTTATGTGGATATTATGTTGCTCCACTATTGGGAAAATTCCTTATTATTCCATTTGATCCTGGGAGCTATTGAAGAGCAACTTGCAGATTCAGAGATATCATTTATTTTCCTATAGTAAGTTACTTACCAGTAGATTTGTTTTTGGATGTATGCTAAGACAAACTTTTTTTTGGTTATATGATCAATAAGCTTACATGGCTGGCTTCCAGTTGACATCTTTGGACAATTGTTATAGTATCTTCACATCTTTTGAGAAGGTTCTGCTACGAGAACTTGAAGTAAAGGACTTGATGACCATTCCATGTGCAGACAGAGTAAGGCATGCTTCAGCTTAATAGGGTCCCTAAAGAGAGCTGATGGTCAAGCCGTGTGCATAAGTAACTGGAGCACTTGAGTTTGGTAGGGTTCACTAAACAGATTTTTCATAATTGAATGCTTTAGAGATACGATCACTACGGTTCAAAGATTTGTGATGGGACAACTACTAGATAATTGAGCTAGACTATTGATGTTATGATTTACACCTTCTTTTGTTTTACATAGCTTTATCAACTACGTGAGCTTGATGACAAGTAGCTTAAGGTATTTATAGAACATGCAGCTTGAAGACCGGATGGCACAGACCGGAGGTTGTGCAATTCAGAGGGGGTGAATGTCGTGCCGCTCCGCTCCCATGACAAGAAAATGAGCAAAGGAATGCTGATCAAGAGTATTTGAATCCTGCATGGTTAATCAGTAGTTATAAGGGCTTGTTAACAAGCCAATTTATAAGCTGAAAGTGTGCCAGATGTGGCTCTAAGGGCCAAAAGATGTCTTGGTAATTCCAAAAATTGAGTGTGCTTAATGTGGTCACAACTAGGATTTTATTAATCAAAGTAGAAGTACTTGAAAGGCTCTACGTGCCTGTCTTTACGGCTCGTCAATCTGAGCTACGGATAAGAAGTTATGATAGTTTTAAGTTGAGTCACTAGTAGCAGATCCGTACCGGGTTGAGCACCTGCTGATAAAAGGTCAAAGATGAAAGAAATGCATGAGTCCAAAGTGCTCACTTTCAGGAGCATGTCGGTCTTTTCAGATCAGTGATCGGATTTATGGTTGTCAAGTTATTGACCGTTTAAGATTTACCGGGGGCCGGGTCCTAGTCCGCCGGTCCACTCGGTTGGAGTGCCATCTCAAAGTTTTTGTCTTTCGTCTGGGTTTTGGAATGCAATCATTGGGGCGAAAGGACAACACTATTGTTGCTTGTTGGAGAAAACGGAGTTGCTAGGCAATGCTTGGCCGAAGTGTAAACTAAATGTGATGCTGTTTTACGAAAGCACAAAAAGTGCTTGAAGTGCTTCGTGTTCAGAATGTGGCCTCGACAATTTACACCAAGGTGAGAGATTCCCTGATGACATTGTTGGATGGGGTTGCTGGAGAGAGTTGCAGTGCTTGGCGGTGCCTTGGCCAAAATGTATGCTAAAGGTGGTGCCCTTATAAATGCCGTGGCTGCCCAATGGATAAGCTTGGTGGTGCCTTGGCCATTATGTCTGCCTAATGTGGTGCCCTTATGAAGGAAGATGGCCGCCCAAAGGCCCAAGGGCCATAAACCCAAAGGTCGCCCGCCGATGGGGTGGCCACCCAAAACAAAAGGTTTTTTTTTTAATTGAGTGTGAAGCCAATTAAAAAGAAGAAGAAGGAGATGGCAGCGAGCAGCGAGGGCGCAGGTAGGTTAGAGGAGATCGCGCTGGCCTGTGGGGAGCTCGGATGCGCTTGCACCAGAAGGGAAAAAGATGCAGCATGCTCTGGCGCCGCATTTTGGTACCATTCCGGGCGAATTTCGCGCTGCTCGAATCCGGCCCTGCCATGTCACCAAGGGGGAGGACCCATTAGCGACGTCGTTAATGGGTGCCTAGCCTTTTTTAGCAAGTGCAAGCCATGCAAGGAAAGGAGGGATTCTATAGAAAGGGGATTGTATGTTTTTCTTGCCTCCTCATCATTTGGGGGGAACCTTCCTTTTTCCAAGGGAAGAGGCCAAACCCGCTTACTCAAGGAAGGCAATTAAGCCCGGATTACCAAAGTTAAGCTTTTAAGCTATTCGAATCCTGAACTTATCCTCCATAAACCATCTTAAACCTTCCCTAAGCTCTCATTTAACGGCTCTTAAGCTCTCATTATCATAAGCTTAACCTCATAAGCCATCCTAAGCCTCTCTAATTCCATAAGCTTAACCTCATAAGCTCTCATTACCCGAGTCTTGAGCTCTCTAAGCCGAACCTCACTTACACTAATTACGCTAAGCCTAATTCTTAAGAAAAGCCTAATCGAAGGTACTCAAAGGCCTCTTGAGCTCTAATCCGCAATCATAAGCCGAGCTTGGTCTCTAATCTCGCTCTCTAAGCCATAATCCTCGACACTCATAAGCCATCAAAACTTTAACCCGGATTATCAAAATCTCTCTAAAGGAAGCCAAGCTTAACCAATCTATTAATCGGAATTCTCTAAGCCAATTCCCTAAACCAGGCCAAAGCTTCTAAGCCACCATTAACCATTCGAATCGGAACACAGAAGCCAAATCAGAAGGCCGTTGGAAGAAGAAACTCCTGAGCCTTAACGAGAAGAAGCAGAAGGCGATACAAAGTAGGTCATTGATAATTTTCTTGTTAGCACCTGGATTAAGCTAGGTTTTATCTTGTAAGGAGCATTAAGCCTCCATTAACGATTGATTAATGATGATTATTGTTGATTAACTGGAATTAAGAGAACCGTTTGTTTTGAGCTCTGTCTTGTTAAATTGTGCCTGTTGCACCTCTTTCCCCACACCTCTCACAGCTAGGGGCCCGGTTCCTTCCCAGCTCACCTTTCGCACATTTATCCCCCGACAACGCCATTGAATTATGAGATACTAGAAGAGTTATGGTCTAAACGTAAGCCCCAGTATAACCATCTACGTGTTTCTGGTTGTGAAGCTTATGCTCACGTGCCTAAACAACTTATATAGAATGTTAGAGCCAAAGTCACACAAATGTATTTTCATTGGATATGGTGCAAATGGAGAGATGGGATATCATCTCTCACACTCGGAATCTCGTCGAGTCATCCGTAGTTCAGATGTGATCTTTAATGAGTCAAAGATGCATAATTAACAACCTATCAAGGAAATAGAGGTTCAGAGAGTCACTTTTGAGGATGTTGCCTCAGAGACAGTGAGATCAACTCAGCGGGCTAGTGATATACCTTCCACTAGCAATGCTCTAGAGGAGAGTCTCTCATCCACCTGAGGGCTTTGAGCCAAGTCTTGATTACATCATGTTGACCGATTGCGGTGAGCCAAGATGCTACCAGGATGCCATGATGACAGATGATGTGGTGAAGTGGGAGTAGGCTATGGAATTGGAGTATAACTCAAGTCTGGATAATGACACTTGGGGACTTGGTAGAACTACCCAATGATGCCAAAGCTTTACCTTGCAAATGAGTTTACAAGAAGAAATTACTTCAGGTGATCCAAATCCAAAGTACAAGGCTAGACTTGTAGTCAAAGGGTTCAAACAACAAAAGGGAGTCGATTTTGATGAAATCTTCTCGCCTGTGGTCAAGATGACAACACTTAGAACCATAGTTAGTCTTGTAGCGATTGAGGACATGGAACTTGTCCAAATGGATGTGAAGAAATCATTTCTTCATGGGGATCTAGATGAGGATGTTTACATGCAGCAGCCTGAAGGGTTTGTTCAAGAGTGCATCTCGTGAGGAGCTAGTATGTAAACTCAAAAAAGTAACTTTATGGCTTAAAGCAAGGTTCAAGGCAATGGTATCATAAATTTGATACATGTATGAGGTCTCAAGGGTATAAAGGAGCAAAGAGAATCACTGCTTGTACACAAGAAAGCTACATGATGGCTCGATGATCATTTTGTTTTTGTATCTTGATGACACGGTTATGGCTGGGAAAACCATTGTGGAGATTGCCAACTTGAAGAAAACACTTAGCAACAATTTTGCAATGAAAGATTTGGGGGATGAAACACACTTTTTTGACATGCGAATCAAAAGAGATCACAAATGTCGTATTCTTGAGTTATCTCAGAAAACATACATTGAAACAGTTTTGCAGCATTTCAATATGCAGGGGGGAAACCATTGAGTACCCCAATGCAGGCATTCTTGAAATTTAGCAAGGATGATGCACTCAAATCTGATGCTGAGCAAGCAGAAATGGCTAAGGTACCATATTCTTTGGTAGTGGGCAATCTCATGTACGCTATAGTGGCCACAAGACCAGACATTGACTTTGCAGTGGGAGTGGTGAGCCGATATATGGAAAACCATGGCAGCAAGCATTGGGAAGCAGTGAAGCACATTCTTAGGTACCTCAAAGGTACGATCAATAGGTGTTTATGCTTCAAGAACAGTGATGCATCCATCGTGGTTATGACGATGCAGACTATGCGGGTTGTGTCAACAATAGAAGATCAACATCTGGCTATGTCTTTATATTTGCTGGAGCAACAGTATCTTGGAGGTCATGTCTTCAAGATTGTACGTCGTCTTCCACTACGGAAGCAGAGTACATTGCATTGTCGGATGCAAGTAAAGAGGCCGTATGGTTATCTCGCTTGGTCAAAAATCTTGGCATTGATGAGACTCCAGTGATATATTGTGATAGTCAAAGTGCTCTTGCATTGGCAAGGAATCCTGTGCTTCACTCCAAATCGAAACACATTGAAGTCAGGTATCATCTTGTGAGAGCTTTCTTGGCCAAAAGGCTCATTGATTTGGTCAAGGTACACACTAATGACAACCCAGCAGATGCTTTGACAAAAGGCTTAGCTTTGGAGTGGTTTACACATTGCACTAAGTTGATGGGTATAGGTTGAAGCCACTAGATTGCTTCACGGTTGTACATACCAGGTCACTTGGTCTATGTTGGCCTTTAAGTGGGAGTTTGTTGGGATTCAGGCCAACTGGCCGGACATCCCACTTACTACTAACCCATCTACTAACTTAACCATATATACACTTATTCTTTAATACAAATAGAATAAGGAGGTGCAATAGGATAATGTTGTTGTGTGCTCCACCCAATAGTAGATCTCTCTCCTTCTCTACTCTCGCACTTGCACTAGCACACATTGCCTGTGGCACCTTCAGGTAGGATTCACTTTGGACACATTCACATCCAATGCAAACATTTTTCCCACTTTCTTTCCTTGTGAAACTAGCCTTTCATCCTTATTATGCTCTTCAACAAAGAGACCATAGAACTTAAACTTGACATGTAAACTCTGCTCAACCATATGCCCAACAGAAACCAGGCTCTTTGTAATGTTGGGTACATGTAGTACATTAGCCAGGTACTTCACTTTACCATCTGTCATAGAAAATGTCACTTTGTATGCATAATAGGATGTGCAATATTATCTCCAATTTTTACATAGCCAAGACTTTGTAAAGTCTGTACTTTCTTAAACCACTCACCATGACCGGTCATGTGATTCGATGCACCATGATAAAAATAGTTGGCTACTAGCTGTAACCACAATCTACATACATTCACTTGTTTCACTGTACTAAACAGTGTTTGTGCACACTACAGCCAAACCAAAGCTTTTTGCACCACATATATGTAGATTTGCAGAATCTCTAACCTCAGCATTTTTGCATGCGATTGCACTCTAACTACAAAACGGGGGTCAAAACATGCTCGAAATGGAAATCTAGCTGCGCACTCTCCAAATGGAATCAACTAAATTGGGGATCATTGACGATGGTTCCCGCGAATATCCAAGCCGCTTTCTAGGCTGCTCGTACTTACTGCTGCAAGCTCCTGTGACACAACCAAACTCTGATACCATGTCAAGAGACAGAGAAGTCGAGAGTGCGCACGCGCGCGCGCACACACACACACACACACACACACAAATGGAGGCAAAATACTGTACTTATTCTTCTTCACAACTCAAGATAAGAGGTCTACTAAAACACAATGGAAGATACAACATAAAAAGGAAAATAGTACAACGGTCTAGTATGAATTTCTAGTGAGTGAGGTGAGTAGGCAAGTGTGTATCAGGCCAAGGGCTAGAGGGAAGGGCCCAACCTAGGGGTGTCAAGGACCTAGGCCAAGGGCCGGGACTGAAGGTGTGGACAGGGGATCCATTTAGGGCAAAGGGCCATGGGCCCTCCTATAAAAGGTTGGCTAGGAGGAGGATCCAGTATTCAATCTCCTCTGGGTTTTACACTAGTATTAGAGCATGGTTCTATTTTTGGTGCGCAGAGGACGTGGAGTCAACCACTAGCTTTTCATGTTGCATGAGGCGTGAAGACGCTCTACAAAGGGGAATCCGTTGTGGCCGCTGCGTGGGAAACACTGCTTGCAAGGAGGGAGGTCGGAACCTCGACCTGCACCAAATCGGCTGAGGCCCGGCTTGACGGCTGTGCCTTAGTATTCCAAGGCTCTCTCGACACAGGAGGTCCATCAATCGACCATGATATCAAGCGGGACCTCGTCTTTTATCTCCTGTGCAACTTCTGCACGTTGTGCCACCATAACCTCTCAGAGAATTTCATGCTAAATGGCCACCCAAGGCGTTATTTTGGATCTTGAAGGCAAGCAAGGGTACATGCCCACCTCGGTGCACACCCCTTTTCCATAGCTTTGTTGTGGAACTCGGCAAGGTGTTAATTGGCGGTTGAAGTTTGCCCTAATTTCAACATCTTCTGTGTACCTACTAATTGAGGTCAAACTTCAAAATCTCTTTTTTGACATGACCTTCATTTCTACAAATGGCATCGGTTGCAACCGTTAGCCATCGAACTCGGCATCGGATTAACTGACAATTAATCAAGAAGTGCAGCTTTGTGACTTTGTTTCGGATCACATGTGCTGCGGTTATTTTTGGTAACAATATCCCAATTGGTAAGGTTCACCTCGTCGACAACCACAGGCGATTGAGAGATTTCAACTATTCAGCCATACCAACACGGTTTGGTTACTCGAGATTCATACATTTTTGACTTGCGTATGTGGGATCAAATTAGCACGACTAATTATGGACATCGATGGTGGATACTACGGCTAGGCGATTGTTTTTAGAATCAAGATATTCTTCTTTCTCTCTCACACACTGCACATTGTTGTCATGGATTTAGATATCAACATGACCTTTGATTTTGAGCACAATATGCCATACTACGGCTACGCGGTTGTATTTATCATCAAGATATTCTTCTTTCTCTCTCTCACACTGCACATTGTTGTCATGGATTCATATATCAACGTACATGACCTTTGATTTCGAGCACAATATGCCTGATCCTCCCCATGATGGCTCGCAGCCGAATACTCTCCCGGAGGGTGCCCGCGATGCTATAGGAGGAGATGATGCTTTTGAATTGCTTGATATTCAAGAATTTCAAGCACTTCAAGCATGCATCTAAGTAATGGAAACAAATTTTGCATCCCTAAAAAAAATGTCACTAAATTATCCACTTTAGTGATACAATTTATGCACCAACAAGCCAAGGGCCCTGTTGACACACTATCATAAAATCTAGTATCTAACCAACCCAAAATAATTTTCTCATATTAAACTGATCACTTAATGTGGGAGAATAAATGACAACAAGGGTTAAGATATAGATATGTGCTTATAGATCTATTTCAACACGGGGCCAATGATAAAGGGGCCCAAATGAGAAATGGTTTATCAAAGAGCAAGGCTAATCAATGGAGCATGATGGGGAGGAGCTTGGAGCACAACGGAAGAAGAATACACACGCACACACTCACACACACACCACCATAGCCACACACAGGTTGAAGGGGGAGAGCCAACGTTACTGTATGCCCCCTTTCTTTCTTCTCTTATCTTATGCACTAAGGCACAATACACATTGTACTTAGTGTTAGTGGCTCACACAAGTGTATAGCTGTACACTTAGGGTTAGCGGCAGTTAGTGATGGGCGGTCGGCTACATGGCCATTAAACCTAACATTCTCCCACTTGATGGCCAATGTGGGAGACTATAAAAATGGAAGAGAACCACTCTTCACCCAATGCCCATCAATGCATGACAATGTTGAAACTGATGGCTAGAGAGACTTTTAGTCAGTGCATCCGTTGTGTTCTCTGACGTAGGAATCTTCACTAAATCAAGGCTCTTGTTTTCCAGGCATTCACGATTGAAGTGATAACGCACATCAATGTGTTTCGTTCTGGAATGAAACACTGGATTGTTAGCCAAGGCAATAGCACTCTGACTATCACAATGAAGAATTGGTATACGTTGCTCCAATCCAAGATCTTTCACTAGGCGAGCAAGACAAATAGCTTCTTTGCATGCCTCACTCAATGCAACATATTCTGCCTCTGTGGTAGAAATGGATGTACAGTCTTGAAGAACGGATCTCCAAGAAATAGCAGAACCAGCAAATGTGTAAATCCAACTTGTTGTTGATTTACGACTATCAACACAGCCTGCATAATCACTGTCTACAAATCCCTGAATGGATAAATTTCCACGACCATAGCATAACTGTCTATCTTCAGTGCCACTCAAGTATCTGAGAATTGACTTGATAGCATCCCAATGCTTTTTACCAGGGTTAGACATAAATCTGTTGACAACTCCCACTGCATGTGCAATGTCAGGTCTTGTAGCCACCATGGCATACATAAGACTACCACAAGCTAAAGCATAAGGAACCTTAGCCATCGTAGCTTTTTCCTCAACAGATTTGGGACAGTCTTTCTTGCTAAGTTTCAAATATGCAGGCAATGGAGTACTCAAGGCCTTCCCCTTCTTCACGATCAAGAACCTTGTGCACATACTCTTTTTGAGAAAGGTACAACAACCTCTTCTTACGATCATGAGTAATGAGCATACCCAAAATGTGATTGGCTTCACCCAAATCTTTCATGTCGAATTGACTTTTCAACTTGGTTTTCAAGTCATCAATGTCCTTCTTAGAATGACCAGCAATAAGCATGTCATCTACATAAAGGATAAGCATAATAAGCTGCCCATTTGGTTGTCTATTCACGTAAAGACATGGATCCTCATTACTGCACTTATAGACTAGGGAACACATAAATGCATCAAACTTTTGATACCATTGTCTGGACTATTGCTTCAAGCGATAGAGAATTTTCAGAAGCTTATAGACCAAATGTTCCTTGCCCTTTAGCACAAACCCTTCAGGTTGCTGCATATAAATCTCTTCCTCAAAATCACCGTGTAAGAAAGCTGTAATGACATCCATTTGATCAAGCTCCATATCTTCAGTGGCAACCAAAGCAAGAAACATTCTTAGTGTCATCATCTTGACCACTGGAGAAAAGATTTCCTGGAAATCTACACCATATTCTTCTTGAAACCTTTAGCCACTAAACGAGCTTTGTAATTCTCAACATTGGATGCAATCGTCTTCTTGTAAACCCATTTACAAGGCAAAGCTTTCCTACCTTTTGGCAATGGAACAAGTTCCCATGTTTTGTTCTTTGCAATACTGGATAGCTCCCTCTTCATAGCATGTTCCCACTGAACCTTATCATTGGCTAGCATAGCCTCTTTGTAATAAGAAGGCTCACCACTATCTGTCAGCAACACAAAGTCCATGCTTGGAACAAACCGTTTTGGCGGATGTGAGACTCTTTGAGATCTCCTCGGCTGATCAGAGCTTGTAGTATCCTGTGTAGTACGTAATTGGCTCTGGAGCTATCTGTGCAGGAGGTGATACATAAAAAAACGTCACTTTCCGGAATTCAACCTCTTTCGTTGTCTGCCTATGCATCTTGGTCTCATTGAAGACAACATCACTGCTACGGATTACTGATCGGCTTTCCGGATCCCATAAACGATAGCCAAATTGACCATCTACACCATAGCCAATAAAGATGCATTTCCTGGACTTAGGGTCAAGCTTAGCACGCAACTCCTTGGGTACATGTGCATAAGCTTCGCAAGTCAAATGTATGGAGTTTTTCATAAGACAACTTATGTCCTGACCATAACTCCAAAGGTACACGAAACTGTAATGAAGCATGTGGTGATCTATTGATCAAATACACAGCAGTGTATAATGCTTCAGCCCAAAACTCTTGCGGTAAATTAGCCTGTGATAGCATAGACATAATCCTCTCTTGGATGGTCCTATTCATTCGTTCTGCAACACCATTTTGTGCAGGGGTATAAGGAGCTGTAAACTCATGCTTAATTCCCCTACTTGAACAGAAGTCTGTAAACTCTTTAGAGACATATTCTCCACCATTATCTGAGCATAAAGCTTTCAACTTATGTTCAGACTGAGTTTCAACACTCGATAAGAACTTCTTGAAGCAAGAAAAGGTCTCATCTTTAGACTTCATGGCATAGACCCAAACATGCTGTGTTGCATAATCAATGAATGTAACATAATAGGACGCACCACCATGGGATTTAGAAGGCATAGGCCCACATAAATCACTATGCACAAGCTCTAAGGGTTTTCTTTCTTTGTCAAAAGACTGTGTACGATGTGCTCGTGTTTGCTTAGCATATTGACATTGCTCACAAAAGGGAAAATCTGAAAATGACAAAGACGGTAAGTAGCCCAAACAAGAGAGTGTCTCCATTCCCTTCTTTGACATATGTCCTAACCGGCTATGCCACAAAGCAACAGTTGTCAGCTCGGTTATCGAAAGAACATTGTTTTTATCATATACATAAAGAGGATAAAGTGAACCAATTTTAGAACCATGGGCTATAATAAGATGACCCTTCGCAATACGCCAAGACTGCTGATGAAAAGTGACTTTGTAACCCAAGTCATCAAGACGTCCAACCAAAATCAGATTGCGTGTCAAGGCTGGAACATGACGCACATTATGGATGATAAACTTCACCCCATTTTCCATAACCATGGCAATATCACCTACGCCAACAATGTCACAAGAGTAGCTGTCACCAAGTGTAACAGAGCCAATGGTTTCCTCGTATGTAGTAAACCAATGCCTATGAGGTGTGACATGCAACGAAGCACCCGAATCAAGAATCCATGTATGGGATACTTCACCACTAACAAGTAGCTCTGCTAGCATAGAACTCTGCAACGATAGAGTTTCTTGTGCATCATAAAATACATCATTATTTTCAGTCAACATATTGATGTCTTGTGCATCACAATCATCTTGCACTATGTTCAGTTCTTCAATCTTAACCGAACTCTTTGGTTTCTCCTCTTTATAAACATAATCTTTGCCTTTACCTTTGCCCTTCTCTTTGTCATGCTTCCAAGCATAACAATCCTTCTTTATGTGACCAAACTTATCACAATAATGGCATTGAACATTGCGGCGACCACGAGACTTTGATATATCCTTTGATGCATCTCTATTGCCCTCTTTCTTGGACTCACGTTGCGAAGAACGGCCCTTACGTTGCTTATCATCCCTTGAAACATAATGAGCTTCGCCATGATGCGAGCTAGTCATGGTCTTTCGACGCATCTCCTCTGACAAAAGTGCACTAGTAACATCATCGTACTTTAGCGTACCATTAGGAGCAGAGTTACTAACAACTGTGCAAAAGTTATCCCAAGAGGGGGGCAACGAACAAAGCAAAAAGATTGCTTTCATCTCATCATCAATGGTCATGTGCTATGCACGAATCTAGGCAAAAAGAGAATCAAAATCATTGATATAGCTAGCAACGCTAGCTGACTCCTTCATACGAAGGTTGAAAATTTTTCGCATCAGGAAAACCTTATTGCTAGCCGTATCCCTTTTGTAGGTGTCGCATAATTTCTGCCATAAAGCATGAGCAGTCTCGCATTCTAACACTGAAAAGTACACCGACTCTCCAAGGTGCAGTCTAATCGTAGACCTGCATAGCTCATCAAGCTCCTCCCAGTGAAGCCGAGTCATGTGCATATCTTCAGTTCTAGCCGCATAGGTAATAGGCAACTTTTGCTTCTTTTGGACAAGCACATCATGCATTTGGTTCTTCTAAAGCTGAAAATTAGTGCCATTAAACTTCTTTATGTCATAAATGTCATGGTCTTTGCTAGTAGACATGGTGACAAAACTACCAAAAGATTCTGGGAAAATTTCGGCAGAGTCTCCTTTGTATTTGGGACTATGTCAACCAAAATATGAGACAAAATGACCAAGTATGTCACCCACAAAGCATAAAAGAGAGCAATGCCTCTCAAAAGCACACTGTATAGAGACAAATGGAGGCGCATAAACAGTCAAACTGACCATAGACTGCCAACTCGGCGTCAAAAGCACCTATACCACTCTATACATATCCTATGGCGAGGCCTCGTAAGGGATGCTCCAGCTACCTGTATCACCGAAGGTATCTCCACATTTGAGAATACCCCAGCTCAATGAAAACCTCACGCTATCGATCCTCAACAACGTAGGTTATGCAACAAAAAACGTATAGCCAAGTCTCAGAAATGGCTATCTTCCGGACCAAGTCTCAGAAATGGCCGGGACTGTTGTACTAGCCAAAAGATGGCTCCACAAAAGCGTACAATGGCAGTATCCACAAAGACGTACAAGTCTGTCAAGACGCTCAAACATGCGTCAAAAGAATGTGCGTGCAACTAAACGTCCCTGCGGGGAGTCAATCCGCTCTCAAAAGAGCTCAAACACTCTCAAAAGTGTCAACATATGCATGTACGCATAAACAACTACTCCCACTGGAACCATAATATTGCAAGCACTGAAACCTGTAGCCTGTACCTGTACCTGTACCTGTAGTCGAAGAAGACAATGTTGTCAAGCTCCCACTCTATGTGTGTGTATGAGGCCACTCCGAAAGAGGCTACACACTCCCGAATGAGCCGTGGGCTCTCGTAGATGGAAGAGACTGCAACAAAGGTACCTGTAACTGGCTATGGAAGCACTGCAGCACAAACTACCACAAGGGGGCTGAAAATTTCAGCTCGTGAATCGTAGCTCGAATGGGGTTTCTGATGGCTTGAATGGCTCCGAAAGGGGGGTAAAAATCTAGGACACTTGTTGGAAACGCTCTCGGGAAGCTGAACTTTCCAATGGCGAAATCGGAATCCTAATTGCACTCTTGAAAGTGCGCGCGTGCGAAAACGATTTCGGGAATGAAACCGATCTGATACCAGATGATGGGGAGGAGCTGGGAGCACAATGGAAGAAGAATACACACGCACACACTCACACACACACCACCATAGCCACACACAGGTTGAAGGGGGAGAGCCAACGTTACTGTATGTCCCCTTTCTTTCTTCTCTTATCTTATCTTACTTTAATTATCTTATTGTTTTTGGATTTATCAAGTCCTCTCTCTAAAAGGGGAAAGGGGGACACCTATCTCAAGACTAACCCTATTGCTAGAAATGACCCAAGCTTGAGATTGGCTAGGCTTGGCATGAGCCAAAGAGCTACAAGCATGAGCTAGAAGAGGGGGTCGACTAAAGCAAGAAGGGGCCTTGCTTGCAGGGTATATTCACCCACACACACTCACACACACTGTCATTGTGTACTATGCAAAGTGCAAGAGCTCCCTCTCGTTCTCCAAGAAAGTAGAGGTTGAGAGCCTACACCAATACTCTTGGCTATGGAGTGCAGATCCAACCAAGAGCCATGCTTCAATGCTTAACACTAGGTTGGTAACCTAACAGGACATAAAAGTGTCCTTTCAGGGTTTTGAAAAAAACCTCCAAAACCATAGTAGATCCACTCATTTTGTAAAATCCTTTCATGAGGTCATAGTTCAAGGCCTACTACACATGCAAAAAATAAGAAACTTGTAAAATTTCTCATCTTTTGGTCACACCAAGTCTCCAAAGTTGATGGACCAGTACATTTTCATCAAAACAGTCATTTCTTAGGCTTTGTTGCATAAAAATAAGATTAGGGATTTTTGTAGGACTTGAGATAAATTCCCTAGATAACTTCAATGGGTTGGTGATCAGAACATATGATTGCTTCACACTCACTATTTTTTGTTTTGCCAAAAGAAATAGGTACAAAAAAGTTGAATTTTTACCATTCTGCAAACCTATCATCAAAGTTTCTATAGGCACGCTCAATACAAATAATATATGCATGTTTTCTTAGTTCCCTATTGTCCTTTAGGTTCATAAGGAGCCATGGAGCATGTCAAAAGAATAAGACATCTCTTACCAAGGGGAATCTTGGGGACAAAGATGAAGTGCTAAATACAGCAAACATGAAAAAACTGGGTTCAACATTATGAGTTGTAGAATCCCATAGAAACTATTCAATATCTAGCCAAATTTGATCCTTATGACTAGATATGGTTACTATCTACAAAATGCATGTAGTTGTCACAAGAAACTAACAATATTGAAAAAGCTATACTTGATATACTAGTTCATGTTTCGTATTCTTCTATAATTGAAAAAATCAACCATCGTTGTCTACTATGCAAAATAGGGTATTAGGTGCCCCAAAACGCAAGGAATATTAGCTTTATGTTACAATATGCGACATAGAAAATCAAAACTGCATTTGGATATCATGAAAGCCACCAAAAAAATCATAGAAGAGCTAAAATTGGCTAGAAAACAGGATTTGACAATTTTTGTAATTTGGTCATAACTTAAAACTTTAACATTTATTTCTCCCTAGAAGCATCGGGACATGTTGAGGACTACTAAAGATAGTTCTCTAGCATTATAGACCTCACAAACATGAATTCTAGAGTGGTATAGTTGCATAAAGTTGAAAAAAGCCAAAAACAGGACTTGTTTTTTCACACAGTTTAGGTTGTGAAATGTTGTGCAAGGACAAGGTTAAAGATGGAATTGATATTCCAAAAAAATGTCGAGTTTTTTTCAGCTCATGAGACAACTTTCTAGACAGATAGCACCTCAAAATCCATTTTGAAACTCTTGACATAATTCAAGGAAAATGGTCACTTAACAGGACATAAAAGTGTCCCAGGACACAAAAGTGTCCCATTACCAACCTAGTGTTAAGCTTGCCATCTCCTTCTTCTTCATTACTATGTTATTATGTATGCTAGCAAGAAGATTTATGATAAGTGAGGAGTTAATTCTTTCCCCTATGAAATTTTTCTGCTTCCTCTTCCCTACCCTCATTCCCTGCTAGCTCTCTCCACCTTCCCAGGTGTTTGAGGTCTTGGGACTGAGGCTTGGGATAGTTAAAGCTTTCTTCAAATTTTATATTATGCTTGTGATGCATGAAGCTCTCCATCTTCATTGCATCACCTAGGTCATAAGGAACACAAAGATTGTATTGTAACAAGTCTCTCTTAATTAATGGGAGAAATCATAATACAAATGCCTATTGGAGGGGACCGGCTCCACATAAATCCAATCCTCAACTGTTGTCATGTTCTCTAAATTCTCTCTCTTGCAAAAGTATTGTTCATGTCAAGTTAACTAATTGCTATGCCTATGTTGTTATCTTCAAATATGTTCACCCGCTATGCTCACAAAGTAATTTATCAAAAGTACTCTCATTAATTTCCGCTACTCTCAAGTTAATAGTCCAATTCCATTACATTGGTATCAGAGCATTTGGTTTCTCTTTTTTGATTAAGAAGAGAGATCCTTAAGTAGCCTAAGAGATCCTTAAGTAGCCTATAAATGGTTGATGTTGTTAATTATATTAGGGTAAGTGGAACTGGGATTTATTATCGGTTTTGTTGAGCCCACTATGTGGGATATGGTGCACACCTTGGGAGATTTGGAATTAATAATGGAGTCTTTTTAGACTTGCCTACGGCTTTACCGTTATTGAGCAATAAGAAGTCTGAAAGGAGCTAGCCCTCAGCAACTCTGCTATGTTAGACCTACTCCATTATTCTCTATAATCAACCACTTCGAGCCGTGGGTGTAGATACTTAAGAGCCGATTTTCAAAGGCTAAGAGGAGTGGCAACTAAGGCTTTGAATTGCCAAAGCATAGATTAAGTACATACATAAATTTTGTTAACATGGTTGACAAAACTCAAGAGAGTATAATGAACATTGATAGCTTTGATTTTGCACATGAAGGTGCTAATGATGATGCCCCCATGTTTGTCAATTATCTCCTTACTAGGTTGCAGCAAGCTATGGGCAACCCTACTTTGCAAGCCGAAGTTACTCAACCTCAACAACTTCGTGCTTATGGAATTTCCCTTTCTCTCCAAGAGGAGAGAGAGATTAGGAGGCCTCTTGAAGAGACCCCCAAAAGAAGACTCTCTCCCATTTGAGAGGAGGAATCCAAAGAGCAAGAAAGCAGTGAAACTTTAAGTTACTCTAAAGATGTGGCTCCACGAAGACGGTGGTCTAGACGATCGCTCACTCCTCCCAAGAGGAAAAGATCAACATACAAGTTCTTCTCCTCGTAATTTTGAAAGGGAAGAGAGGAAACAAAGGAAGAACAGGGCTAGAAAGAGGTCACCCTCTTCTCCTTCTTCTTCACCTTCCTCCTCTCCCGATGAAAACTATGGCTATTCTCCTAGAGAATACAAGAGGGGAGGACATCGCAAATCATTCCCTGCATGGATGGTGAAGGTCACAAAGTTGAAGAAGTTCAAGGAGGGAGGAAAGAGTATCTCTTTTCTCACCTATGATGGCACCTTTGGTGCTACCAACAAAGTGTTGGCCTTCATCTAGCAATTTGATGTGGTCTTTGGAGAAGAGGGCTTTACGGAATCCTCCAAGCTACACCATGTAGCTATGCACTTTCCAAAATCATCTTGTCAATGGTGGGCTAGCCTTTGTGGCAATGGTGAAGCCCCAAAGACATGGAAAACTCTACGAGTTTCCATCATGAAGCAGTTCCTTGCAAGCGATGTAAAGGAAAAAGTGCTTACCGAATGGTGCATCTTGAAGCTTCTCTCTCTCATGAGTCTATCCACAAGTATGTAGACAAGTTTTGGGATTTACATCTCAAGGTTAGTGTCTTTCAAAAGATAGACTTTGCAGAGAAAAGGTAGCAATTCTGTGAGGGATAACCTGAAGAGATGGCTGAATACATGAACTCTCAATGGCCTGGTACTATTAGTGAAGTAATCCATCACACCATGGTTGCTCCATGCATCAATTTCCATCAAGGGGCTAGATGAAATGTCAAGCCCATGGAAAACAAAGACAAAAATGATGCAAAGGGGAAACCCAATGTTCATAATTCTTCCCAAGGCACTTCCAACAACAACAACAACAATTAGTCCAAGGAGAAGGGAGTTTAAAAAGGCAAAAAAAACTCTCTCCTGAAGAGCTTGAAGCTTTTTGCAAGCACCATAAGTGCTTCAAGTGTGGGGAGCAAGGACATGGCTATTGTTCTTGCCCCAAAAAGAATGCTCACAATGAGACTCCTAGGGATTCCACCATCGAAGCTCCAAAAGAAGATGCTCATTGCAAAGGATCATCACTTGCTATGCTTGGGGAAAGTTAAGAGAGCATGATGCGTTCATCTTGTTTGACCCTCGCTCTACTCACAACTTCATATCTATGGAGTTGGCCACCAAGTTGGGCATTCAAGCTTTCGAGATGGGAGATATGGTAAGGGCTGACACAACTTTCAAGGGACAAAAATCCTCCATTACTCCCTTAATTGGGAAGTTGAGGCTTCATGTCCAAAGATATATCGACAAAGAAGACATCTCTCCTCTCCAACGGAGGATGCCCAACGGAGGATGCTATCCTAGGGGCACCATAGTTTGATCACATGGATGACAATATGAAGTTCCCTGAAAGGAGAAAATACTTCATCTACAGGGGAAGAGAACATGTATACAGATGCTAGTGAGCATGGTCGCACTATTCCACTTGTAAATCCTCCTACTTTTCATAAGTCAATGAAGAGCTCAGTTTCTGCATATATGATTTTTGTCAAAGAGTCTCTAAAAGATCCTAATGTTTCATCAAATCTAAATGATAGGAATCAAGAAGAGTTAGACTTGTCTAATTTTCTAAAAGGATTCCAGATGTGTTCATCGATGATATCCCTATGGACTTACCTCCAAAACGAGGAAATGATGACCATCGTACTGAGCTCCTTCCAGAAAGCTCACCGCCTAACAATCCTCCTTATCCAATCTCTCAAGCTCAACAAGAGGAGATCATGAGGCAAGTACAAGAACTGTTAGACAAAGGGATGGTGAGGCCTAGTTCCTCTCCCTTTTGTTCTCCAGTCGTTTTAGGCGAAAGAAAGATGGTACATACCGTATGTGTGTGGACTATCAAGCACTAAACCATATCACTATCAAAAACAGATTCCCCGTGCCTCGGATAGAAGATCTGTTTGATAAGCTACAAGGCTCTACCTACTTCAATAGGATTGACCTTAAAAGTGGCTACCATCAAATAAGGATAGTGGATGAAGATATCCTAAGACCGCAGTTTGCACATCGTTTGGTCTTTATGAATATCTAGTCATGCCTTTTGGCTTGACTAATGCACCAGCTACGTTCAATCATCTAATGGAGGAAATTTTTAGGCCTTATCGCAAATTCACTGGAGTGTTTTTTGATGATATCATCATCTACTCCAAGTATTTGGAGGAACATAAGAAACATCTCCAAGTGAATTTTCAAGCATTGTGGGAGAATAAGCTTTTTCTCAACCAAAAGAAAAGCAAATTTTTTCTTCAAGAGATTCAATACCTAGGTCAAATTATCTCTCAAGATGGTATCCATATGGATCCATCAAAGTTAGAGGTAATAAAAACATGGCCTAACCCAAGGAATCTACATGAGATAAGAAGATTTCTTGATATGTACGCATACTATAGACGCTTCATAGCAAAATTCTCTCAAATAGCAAGACCGCTACATGAATTAACTAAGAATAACATTAACTATATATGGATTGCTAAGGAGCAAAATACTTTTGATAAGCTCAAGGAGAAGCTCACCTCCCAACCACTCCTCATGCTTCCGGATCTCTCAAAGCCATTTGAGGTCCAATGTGATGCTTGTGGTGATTGCCTTGGAGCAGGTTTGCTTCAAGAAGGGCATGCCATAGCATATGAGAGCCAAAGGCTCAATACAGATGAACGAGTCTTGGGCATTTATGAGAAAGAGCTTTTAGCTGTTAATCTACATGCCCTAGACACATGGAAGCACTACCTATTGGGGACTCCATTTACTCTACAAACCGACCACCAAAGTCTCAAGTATTTCATGATGCAAACCAAGCTTTTTGACAAACAAATGAGGTGGGAAAATTTTCTTCACAATTTAACTTCAATATTGCTCATATATGTGGTAAACACAATCAAGTGGCTGATGCACTTTCACGACGACCAAAAGTTAATGCGGTGTCTATAGCTACTCACAATGATCTATCCTCTATGATAGATGAGTATGCTACTGAACCTGACTTTAAAGACATAATGTCAACCCTTGATTTGGGGAAGAAAGAGGAACCATTCACCTTGCAGGATGGTTATCTTCTCCATGACAATAGTCTATGTGTTACACAAGCCTTGCGTGAGAAAGTTATGTATGAATCCCATGCTCCTCCCTATGCGGGGCATAGAGGTATTCAACCTACTTTTCGAGGAGTAGAGATGTATTTCTATTGGCCTAACAGGAAAGTGGACATACAAGAGTATGTTTCAAAATGCGTAGTATCCCAAAAGACCAAATATGATAGAGGTAAGCAGCTTGGATTACTCTAGCCATTACCTATTCCAAATTCACCATGGGAGAGTATATCCATAGAATTCATCTTTGGATTACCCAAGTCTATCCATTGGAATATGGGAATATGGAAAATAGTCGACAGGTTTAGCAAGCAAGCACATTTTATTCATGTCCAAAAGACTATTAAGGCACATCAAATGGAAACTCTCTTCATATCACATATTTTCAAACACCATGGATTACCCACATCCATTGTGTCAGATAGAGATCCTAGAATGACTAGTAATTTCTGGAAAGGTCTCTTTGAAAATCTAGGAACAATATTGAATATCCCTTTGGCCTATCACCCACAAACGGATGGCCAAAGTGAGATAGCCAATCTTACCATACTCAATCTACTCAAGACCTATGTTACCGAAGTAGATCAACGCTCACAATGGAAAAAATACTTACCTCTTGTAGAGTATGCCTACAATAATATTGTACATACTTCTATGGGAAAAGCACCTTTCGAGATCATTGAGGGAAGACCTAAAAGTCCCTTGCTACTCAAAGTACATGGGAAGATCTTCGCCCGCTGATGAGTATAGACGCGACCTACAAGAATCTTTTCAAAAGATTAAGGAGGCTATATCCATCTCTCAACAAAGGCAAAAAGCTACTACTGACAAGTACAGAAGGGCCTTAACATTCAAAGAAAATGACTGGGTCTTACTCAAGTTTTCCTAAGGCTCAATTAAGGCAAACAACGGGCAAAAATCCTACAAGCCATCAAAAGTATTATGCTAAGCTAGAAAAAAGATACTATGGTCCTTTCCAAACCTTGAAGCTCATCAATGAGACGGCTTACCAACTCAAGCTACCCAACCATTGGCTCATACACAATTGTGGGACGCATGTCTAACCTCACCATCCTATCTTATTGCAGTATTAGCGAGAACCACGATTAATTTGTCAAACCATGGACCGAAGCTGACTTGACTAATACATAGAGGCTACAAGAGGTTGTCAATCTCTTGGAAAACAACTAACAACTTGCATCTAACTCAAGCTACACTCAAGTGATTGAAATCACCAAAAGCCAATCGCTCATCGGCAAGCAAATCACATCCGTTACAGCATCAAATGACATCCAAACGTAACAAAACTTCTAGGACAAGTTTATAAGTCCTAAGCACACATGCCTATGGCCTCAAACCCCACTTTAGGTCAAGTTCCAAAATCGCGATTATTAACAGCAGTGGATTTTTGACCTAGTCGTTTTCGACCCATAATGCATCTAAATGCTTAGCAATGATGCCCCAATACCCTGCCTATGCTTAGTTTTCGTTTTAAAAGTGTCAATTCCTAGTTATGATGAAATTAGGCCACGGGTCGGCGACGCCAAAAGCTACGAAATACTGTGAATGGCTTATGTCAATGCGTAGAGCTCTTACCTATGGTTGAAATGCAACAAATGCATTCGCAATGTGACAACCGGAGAGGGAGTAGGAAGCACGAGAAGGAGAGAAGTGAGCGTTGTTAGCTCATGCTGTGTATTTTTTATCCAAAAACTTGTAAAAATCTTACAAAAATTGGCTTTTATACCTTAGCCAAGGTTTTTGGGTGGTCAAAAGTAATAATCTGGAGTTCTACCAAAGCTGGGAATTGACTGGCTGATACAATCTGGAAGCTTGTAGCCCCAGCTCATTAATTACAAAGTTTACCAAGAAAATAAGAGTTACCATATTCCCGATTTATCAAAATAATAACTGTTTTACAAGGAGAACTCCGAAAAATGGTGTCCGCCTTAGCTTGCTGCTAACATTCCCCCCCTCCTTGCCTGTGTCGTCCCTTGACACAACTTTATGGGCTAAAGTAATCTTCGGGTTGATGGCGGACGAGGCGGTCTTTCAATGCTTCCAATACCTTTGGGTATCTAATTTTGCATTCTTTTTTTGGCACTTGCAAAAATTGCATGGTGACTCTGTTTTTCGGTTCCACTCCTAAGTATCCTACAAATCTTGACGTGAGGTTGCTTATCACCGGCGCGAATATCTTCGTTCGCTAGGTGAAGAATCCAATGTAGAATGCCTCCTCAAAAGCGAGCATATTATGCGAGGGCAGGAACATGCATTGGGCATAAAATCCATAAAGAATTTCTTCAGAGGGTTGCCCACTTAGATCATAGCATAGGCCTTTGTTCCCTTCCAAGAATGAGAGCCAGGGGGCTCTTCTCCGCTCAGGCTCATTGAAAACCTGTATGCATGCGAGCAGCATCCTGCAAATCTTATATAGCATTGCACATGAGAGATCTGGTAGACTCTTGAAGAATGTCATGGCGCCCGCTAGGGTTTTCACCATGTATTCTTCTGATGCTTGACCTTTATCTAGAGCTGGCAGCCTGGAAAAATTAAGCCATGTTGGCCTTTTCTTCTGCAGTGCTTCATGTGCTTGCCATGTCCTTACTCGAGGTACAGGACAGAATGTTGGATCTTTCTTTAGGGCCACAGGTGCTCTTGTGAACAGAATCAGGTATCTTGGATTCTTGTTCAGCCAGCTTAACCTCCACTTTGGGTGGTCTTTATCTGCACCATCTTCTTGCATATCCTTGTATAATCTTTCCTTTACCTGTAAGAGTTCTACCTTGATGAGAGGGTATGGCAGGGATTGTTGGTGCCATTGAGCATTGATTTGATTGGGAGTGAGTTGAGTGACGTTGACAGAGTGTAAAACTCTCAACTCCCAATCCATTGCGGCCTTCCACTGCTCATCTTCCTCTAAGGTGATCTTCTCTTTCAGTGCGTCCTCTTCAGCCTTTGACAGCTGGACCATTGGCACTATATCTTCGTTTGTAATTTGGACCTGAAAGTCTTCGTCACCACTCGGATCTGCTGTAGACTACATCTCAAAGTCAGCAAATGAGACCGAGGGGATGTCCATTTGGGGAGGCTCTGAAGTAACTGCCTCTTCCCGTGTATCGGGCTTTCCATCTTTGAGGAGTTGATTTATTCTTTTCAGTTGTGCAATTTCCTTAAGGAGTTCCTCCTCTCTTTGGACCCGCATCAGTGCCAAGTCTCTGCGTTGTGACTGTTCTAGCTTCAACTCCAGTTCTAAATCTTTGTTTTTCTTTTCAAGTTCCTTGTACACTTCATCTATTCCCTTGATCGAGGCCACGGATGGATTTTCTCTTATTTGCCGCAAGAAAGTGGCCTGATCATTGATTCTTTGTTTGGAATATTGGAGAGAAGCGTTAGCGACATCTAATTGTACTTGAATTTTTTGAGCTGACAGAGAGGTGGTAAGAAGTTCGTTTGTCACTTCTGTCAGCTGCTCATCTTTCACTTTGCATGCATCAACTAATTTAGTAAGGAGGTCACCTAACTCCTCCATTTCCTTCTGTTGTTTGTCCTTGGCTATTTGATGCCATTCTGCTTCAGTCTTTAGCTCTTGTACTTGCCTTTGGAGATCAGTGGTACTAGCCATCCTGTCATCGAGCTCTCCTTGAAGAGCATCGATGATCATTTCTAGTTCTTTGGATTTTGTACTGCGGTCGAAGGCTGCTAAGCGGAGTTTCTCCGTCATGAGTTGCATCTACCTTGCATACTCGTTTACTTGTATAATCACTTCATCATTGGACTACCAGTCCTCTTGTCTTGCGAGTTGTGATGTGCCGGAAGCCTCCTGTGTTGCTTCTTGTTGTGTTGTAAGTGCTGGTGGGTATGTAGAGGTGGATGGTTGTTCTTCTCCTTGCCCTTCCTGAGGCTTTGATACCTCGGCAGTTTTTGGTTGAGTAGAAATAAACTGTGTGGTCTCAACCCTTACCCCTTCTTCGGTTGTAGGCCTTTCTGTCTTCTCAATCTTGGTTTCTTTCTCAAGTGTAGTGGTTTTCTCTTTTTTTGTATCTTCCTTTTCTTCAGTTTCATCCATCGGCTTGTGAGTTTCCTCGGCTGCCTGCTCTGGTTCTGGTTCAGCTGCCTTTTCTTCATGTTGTCCGGCGTGGTTAGCTTGTTGTGTAGCTTCCACTTGGTGGGTGAATTCATAATCTTTTTCCTTGTCAGTCTCGGTTTCTTCATTGGTCTCTTGGCCTGGCGGTGATGATGGGGCAGTAGGCATGGGCTGGTCCTGTTGTTCCGGCGGTGGTGAGGTGGGCCGGGGAGATGCCTGGCTCTGCTCTTGAGTAGCCACTTCCTCAGCTTTCTTTGCTGCTTCTTCCACCTCTTTCAAATTTAAGGCTTCTGCCTCTTGGTACATCTTTTCTAAATAATCTTTGGGATCCTTGGCCTCTTTTCTTAAATGATGCTTCGTTCGAAGTCCTTTCAAGCCGGTGGGTACCCACTTTTCTGGGTCTTTTCCCTGTGCTTGCCTAGTGTGCTGATATGCCTGTTTTTCTCTTTCAAATATTGCTTGTTTCTGAGTTGGCTCCTCTTGGTGGGCAGCCACAGCTTTTCGCTTCATCTCTTCCCTCATAGCTCTTTTTTCTTCGTTGTCAGAGCTTTCACTGCTGTGCTGCTCTGATGAGTTGTCATCTGATTCATCACCTGATTTAAATGATCTTTTACCTGATCTTGTAGCTCTTGGAGAGGGATGTGCTGCCAAGATCCATGTATTTTGATCCGGGACAGGCGGTAGGTTGTCAGCCATGCCGATGGCATGATGGGCTATTCTTGTTAATACTTCTGGCGCGCCCAAGTATGTTATTGTCCCTTCCTTCTTGGTGGCCTTCAATGTTCTCAAAACATACTGCGCGTGGTCCACAGGCTGCCTTGTTGTTGACTTCAGTATTTGTGTAAAAGTGGTGGCCACGGCTTGATTTGGTGTCGTGTACCTCAGTGGCCTTTTTGCCAAAAAATGGAAGTGTTGATGGTACAGACGGGTTGGCTCTTCCACCTGTTTGTGGATGAGATCGACGAATGTAGCCGTGACTGTTTCCTTGGTAAATGTGCCCGTTGTCTTCCTGTCTCTTGCCTACATGGTCATCCCTTCAGTGGGCGTTCCATCTTCTTTGATTGTGGATAGAAGCTCGTACGCTTTCTGAAAGTTCATCCCGCAAGGCTCTTATTCATAGAAATGCCGGAGCCCCAACATGCGGTTAGCCTCTTTGGTTTCTAGCTTTGCTGCTACATCATAAACCTCTTTAGGCAAGAGTTGCAACTCTACCTGATGCCCGGCTTCTTCACTCTTAAACTTGCTAGTGAAGACCATGGTGTGGTGTTCTTCTCACTGTTCTTTAGAAAGGTAGGATTCTTTTTCCGCCTTTACTGACTCGGGGTCCAGTTGATAAGGAGGAAGTTCTTGCAGTTTCTCCTTTTCATTTAACTTCTTCTTGGCCTTCTCTGCGGCTTGCATTGCTCCTGTTCAGTGAATAGAGTGCAAAGCTAGCAGATTTGTCGGATTTTTCTCTGGAATGTCCTTTTAGACTGAAATGCTGATAATCTGGTCCAAATTGCTTCAAATCAGTTTTTGAACAAGCAAAGATGCATAAAATCATGCAAGGAACAAAACTGTATGGTCAAAACACAAATTTGCCACCAAAGTAAATAATCGCGATTATTTATAGCTGGGAAAATTTTCAACTTTTTTGCAAACTTGGCTTTATAGGCTTGAAGTATATGCCAATTACATGCTCTGAGGGAAATATGGGCTCATTTGGATACACAGGGTGAAAATGGTACCAAATTTTGGTTTTAGGTCTTTGAAACAGTAGATATAAAGGAAATTTTTGAGATTTTGAAATCCAAATTGACTCAAAATTGACTAGTGGGCTTATTCAGCATGTACTTTGGATGTATGATGACAAAATATCCAAATTCCCCAATTTTGACCAAAAAGTAAATAATCGCGATTATTAACTTTTCTTCCAAAATTGACATCTTTTGGTATGCATTGGTTCTAGGCATGGTATAGAGCTCGGGTATGAATTATGAGGTGATTTGGATCAAGAAAAGTTGTTCATAACCCAGATTTTGGCTTACAAAGACTTCTTTGCGTTTTTTTGGCAAAATTGCAAGTAATGGGTGGTCATTTTGGCTCATACTTGATTTTTGGCATGTAATAGGTGTGTACACATGATATGTGAGGTGAATTGACAATTTCCAAGCAAAAATTTTGCAAAAGTAAATAATCACGATTATTTACTACAGTGACAAAAACTTTGCAATTCTCACAAATTTTGACCTATACATGTTTCATACACCTAATACAAGTCCTAAATTGAATTTGGTCAAGTTTGGTCATGCCGGCATCACTTGTGCTCTATCGACTCTGAAATCACCGTTTTTTGTGATTACTCTGTTTGTTGGGTTGGTTGGTCAACTTTGAGGCTTTGGACTTGTCCGTAACCTCGTCGTGAAGCTACCTGTCCAATTTTGGCTCATTTGGAGTCAGTTTGGCCTCGTATGTCGAATTTGACGCTTTGTAACCTTCAAGCCATTTTTCGCTTTTCGAGGACTTTACTTGATGGATTTCTCCAAACCAATCATATACATTGTATATGAACCTCATTAGCAAGCCATCTGTGGAGTCAGGTCGGAATTCTGGCCTTTTCCAAAAAAGCCTAATTTCTCTACTGGGGACCCTTGACCCCAGCAGAATGGTCATCTGGTGGTATGAAAAGGTTCTATTATGTTAGGGCATGCTATGGTTCAAATCCCATCCGATTTGGTCAAGCTGGCAGGCCGCTATGGTCAGTTTTAGGTTGTAGGTCTTCGTGCACTGCTCGGTTTCTAGGGTTTTATCTAGGGCTTTAGACTAGCTACCGGCCGTACAAAATGGATCATTGATGAGTAAAAAGCTTACCCCTCATGTCTCGTGTGAGACGGCGCTGAAAAAGGTCAACTGTGGGCCCCGGAAATGACGCGCGAAAGAAGTCGAAATGCTCTCTCTACACAGGCTCCATGTGGAAATGAGGTGGTTTTAGCCTAGGCTGGATATCTATACCAGGACTTCCCGAACCAATTTTCCCAGATTCCCCCCGTTAGTCCTATTAGGCCGTGAAATCTATGTTAGGCTCAAAAATTTCCAAAATCGGATTCCTGTAGCTCATTCTACAAGAATTTTGCAAAAGTAGGCTTGGCCGCCTAATTTGGGCTTCCCGCTTTCATCTTCTAATTTTGTTGAAAATTTTTGTGCTTATCCGCCTTGTCTTTCCGATCACCATTGTGTCTTCCGTTTTTCCATCTGAGGTTCCCTGCTATTTATTATTAATTTTTGATCGTTTTATTTGGAAAAATCAAAGAAAATAGAAAAATGCTCTAAAAAAGCAAAGTGAAAATCCAATAATGAAGAAAATTGCTTGAAAAACACAGCTTTATTGTTTTTTGTTGGATTTCTCCATTTTTAAGCCTCCTTATCAACAAAATTGATAAAAATATCCAAAAAGGACTATTTTTGATGATTTTTTGATAGTATATACACTATTTACACTCATCAGAAAGATATTATCAGTGAATTTTTCCTTGTTGATGAATTATAAGGGCATTATTAGGTAATTTTTCAAAAAAAATCACACATTAACATGGAACTTTTTCCTCCCTCTTCAAACATTGCCCTTAATTACTTAGTACTTAGTGCCCTTTCACCCCTCCTAGATGGCATTCTTCGGGACGACTGCGTGCATGGGTTGAACAATTGTGTCTATGCATAGCCATGATTGGCTCTACCATGATATGAAGATCAATGCAATTCAACTCAATATGTTGTGCAAGAGCTGGGTCTTGAGTAAATAACTTAAGGGTTTTCGATGTCGAGGTTTGTTGCTGATGTCTTCCAAAGAGCAAATCTTGTAGCCTTTGTGCTCTCTATTTGATAGTACCATCATGATGTTTAAGCACGCTGATTACTTGAGATGTTGGTAGCACGTTGGATGGTTGTCGAGCTTTTTCTCGCCATTTGTAGCTCGGTCTGCTTGGTGCATGGTGTGTTAGAGCCTGTTGTGACTTAACTCGCCACTGTTTGATCGGTTGCACGGTGTGTGGAGAAGATAACTGTTCCTTTTTCTTCCAAACCTTTTTCATGTTAGGTTCTTTGTTCACAGATGCTCGATTCTGTGCTCGAATCCTTGGAACCGTCTTCTGTTTCTTTGGTGAAATTTTAGGCACCCAGACCTGATTTGGTTTATCCACAAGTTGTGCTTTTGGTACCCAAATGTGCCTGACTTCTTGCATGCTACTTGTAGCATTTGTTTGTCGAGGGGATGGGAAAGTTTTGCTTCGTGGATTGGTCTTTTGATAGCATCTTTTCCATTCCTCCTTGCTTGGTGCAATAGGAACAATGAGTTGCCCTCCTTTAAGTGATAGCTTTAGCTGATTCGTATCCCAATCTGGTACTGCTTTGTAAGTACGCATCCAAGGAATGCCAAGAATCATCGTCTCATTTATGTGTTCATCTAGCCAGTATACAAACTGATGCGGACATGAACATCCATGTACTACCACGTTCAAGTTGACTACTCCCAATGTTGGAGTTGGGTTCTTGTTGCATCCTTTGATTGTTGTTATTCCTGCGGTCAATTCTTGACTTGTTGCCGTCCTGTATGTGGAATAACTGAGTGCATTTACTCTAGCTCCTGTGTCTACCAAAGCATTGGTGCTATGATTATTGAGCTGCACTTTGATACGCAGATCCATTCCATCTAACCAATCTTCATCTATTGAAACTGCGTCTTTAGGTAATTCCCATTGTCGATCATCTAGTTCCAAAGTGTTGATGGGAATCAGTATTTGTTGAGCCTTGAGGGCAGCTTTACGCTTGAGTACCTGAAGTCTAGCTTCCTCTTGAGCTTCATCAATAACTTGCTATCGCTTGATCTTCCTTTGTTTGGCTGCATGCATTCTCTCTAGCAATTCATTGGTTAGTGGCAAATTGTATTTCTTTAAACGACATCCACTAATCCAATTAGCCATTGGTTCACCATCTAGGGTTGAATTTCCTTTAAGACCCTCAATCTAATATGGTCTTGTGCTTTCTAGTCAATGGGTTACTCAGGGTTATTCCCTTGTTCCTCTTCTTGTATTTTTAACTTCCCCTTTGACCTAGTGACAGCCAAACTTTCGACTTCGGGAGGTTTTTTCATAACCTCCTCAATCTTGATGCATGTAGTGCAATCAGACTAAAAACAATGAAAAGGATCACCTTTTGTTTCTATCAATTTTTCTTATGGCTGTCCAGTATATTGCCGCCAATTTCTGCATGTTTCCTGACTATCCTGTTGTTCAACTGAATAATGTATTTCTTCCAAAAGCACTACATAAACTTGAGCTGGTGCCTTCATCCTCACTTCATTGGAAGAGCTAGCTCCTATATTTATGGGGGTGTAATTCACAATGAGAGTTCTTATTTCATTTCTATGTTTGCACCAAAGTTCACATGCAGGTCCCTGCCTATGTTCCAAGGTGCCACAATAAGTACATGGCTGCATTAGATTGTTTGGTTGTTTCTATCTTTGCACATTTTGCCAATTTCATTGCTAGAATGGTCTTGGTTTGGCTGAATTCTCAAATTTAGGCCTGAAGGGTTGTGGTGCCACCACATTTTCCCATAGTAGGGGCATCAAAATTGAGTGGGAAAGAATCCTGGGATGCTGATAGTCATGTGGGGAAATTTGAGACTAGGTGGTATGCAAGTGGGTATGATGTGCTATATAATGATGCAATCAAGAAGGAGCATTTTGCAACAATTTTGCAGGGGGAAAGGCTATGACATGGCTCATGAAATATGGTAGTGTAGCCTTTGTAGATTATGACACTATGAAAAGCAGATTTTTGGAAAGATTTAGGACAAAGGAGACACTTGAAGATGTCTAGAAGAAATTTAAAAAACTAAACAAAAATATTTATTGGTGGAATATTATGCACAACAGTTTAGAAACATAATGAATAGATTGTAGGCAAATCAATGACCACCTTGAGAGCAATTGGGTGATTATTTTTGTAGAGGGCTCAAGAAGCAACTTAAAAGTGTGGTTGCAGGGCATGCACCTCTCACCCAATGACAAGACTTTGGGAATTTGCTATATGCAGCAATAAGGGTTGAAAGAAGGTATGAGACAAGCGAGCAGAACAAGGACAACAAGAAGAAATCCAAGCAGGATTCACATTTTGAAGCTGATGATTCGAATGAAGAAGATGATGAAGACTCAAAACCTAATTCAAAGGAAGAATGAACACTGATAAGGATGAATATGATACATGAATTACAAAGAGAAAGAAGAAGAAGAAGGAGACCAAGTCAAAGAAGCAAAAGAACAAAGTAAGGAAGAAGAATAGGAAATGAGATCCTGAAGATTCTTCAAACATTAATAGATTGATCTTGGAAAATTTGAAGGACCTTTAACCTTCATTATTTACCAATCCTCCCAAAACATCATTTTGTCAAGTATGCCAAAGACCTAGGCATGATTATGATAATTGTTATTATAGCTCTAATTTTAAGGGAAGAAGGCCAACGCATATTCTTGCCAAGATGGGGTTGGGTGGTGGTTGAGCCATTATTGATGGTTGAGGAGGTGGTTGCCTCCCTAATGGGTTAAATGTGACTTGTGGTAATGGTTGTACGTGAAATTGGGGTGGTTGAAACCTCAACTGCCTCCTTACCCTCAAAATTTCATAGACTACTTGAACTCCAACTAATTGATGAATTTTCCTTGTCAGGAGCTTTTAGGGTTCTTCCTTGCTCTTCTAGCTTGGGTGAAGAACTCTCCCCTACTTCCTGTTCTTGGCTTTCACTTATATGGATGGACTCATGTGACTCTCTCCCCTCAATAATTGGTGACAACCTTGTAATTACTCCAACTTTGGGGATATCATACCATGGTCTCCTCTTGATCTCTGGATTTGGGCATCCATCCAAGCATCCCATCTTCTCTTATGAAACCTTGTGCCATAAGTAGTGGGTGGTGGCTGGTCCCCTGAACCACTCATGCATTTATCCTTCCTCTTCTACTTCTTTTATGAGCCCTCAAATATTCAATGACCTGCCTTTTACTGTAAAAGATAGGTATTCAAGAGCATTGCAGGCCCCAAAGTGTATTGAAAGATTGGCCGGACACTGATGAATTCTTTGGTCAATGTCCAATCTCAGGTCATCTAGGAGTAAATTAAAATATGCATCCAAAAAAGCTTTGTTATACTCCTTCCTTTCTTCCTCTTCAGTCACCCTATTAGAAAACTGCTTCAAGAACTCATCAATTTTAATTTCCATCAACCCCAACAAATCCCATTTTCCCAATGGCCCACTGAATACTCTCCACAATCAATAGGATCACCAAGTGTTACGGAGGCTTATGGTGTGAGGGCCATACCCAGACTCGACCCTACTCACCTCCCCCAGTCCTCCAGACCGTTCCAGGGAGTGATGTAGATCTATCTGCAAGTATCCCTCCCACTTGGGACTGACACTCAGACAAGACTCCGGTCTATCTCGAACGCCAACCCAATGTGAGGGTCATACCCAGACTCGACCCTACTCAGCTCCCTCAGTCCTCCATACCGTTCCAGGGAATGATGTAGATCTATCTGCAGGTATCCCTCCCACTTGGGACCGACACTCAGACAGGACTCCGGCCTATCTCGATTGCCAACCCAAGGGGGTACATCCCTTCATTCAATGATTCTATCCGCTTCTCATAATCAATCTGTCCTCGACAGCTTTCCGCACCCAAAATCGTGGTCCTTAGTCTCGATTCTCTTTATCTTTAACTTGAGGATCTTCTCTTGCTTTCTTATTCTCCCTTGGTTCATGGTGATAACCCCTTTTTCCTGACAAGCAGGCACGGCAATTATGACTTTCCCCTAAGAAGGGGGATCTTGCAATCCTACCTGGTCTCGCTCGTCCCCGATTACCCATTTTTATCCCACGTAGTCCTAACGTTTAACATAAAAGTTTTAAATCAACATCTGGCCATCTGACCCTCCGGATCTGCCCACCCACCGAACCATTTCATGAAAATCCCTTCCCGAGGTAGTACTTAACTACTACAAAATCAGGAAGATAGTAGTCTATCAGACATCATCAAACAACAAGCAACATGCAATCTGTTGCATACCCTCGTTCAGGAAATTCATCTGGTTGTTCCCACCAGATCTTTATTTAGAAACTTTTAATTCCTTTCCTTTCCTTTATCTGCTATAATTAGCTTGTAACTAGTTTCCTAACTAATCATGCAACACATTTAGTTTCAACCAATTCATCTTACCTCCCCATTCAGGCCAAGATAATCGGTTACAAGCCATCAAGATGGCATCACCTTCACAATATTTACCAGAATTAAGTGTTTGGGAAAGGCTCATCAAGTAATTTATTCATTCCTTCCTAAGCATTTTTATTTCGAGAGATATAGCACCATCTGGTGACAGATACACAGGATAACCCCTATATTCCTAGCCTTTCCAATTCCTTTTTAAGCAACCAAGTCGAACAAATTTCCTTAATTAAATTCACATCATCCTCCCTGAGAATAACCTTCTTAGCCAACTATTGGCATCAGGCCATACCCGGATTATGGCCGATTTCCAATAAGATACCGCGGGTACTTCACTCGGCCGGGCAAAAATAAAACAAACCCATTCATCCCTTATCCCTCGGGCATGAATGACCTAGGTATAACAACTTGCCGGTTACACTACCCTAGCCGAAAAGGGCCAATCTCCAATAAGTTCCCCAAGAGAATCCTCTCAATGGGCTGGCCTTTCAATCAAAAATTGACCCCAAGAAGATCCATCTTGGTTCCCTCTCATTTCCAAACAATCTTCAAAACTCCTAGTTAAATCTATGTTTTGCGATGGGCTATCCCTATCACCTCTCGAGATTCCTTTTTAACTCCTAGTTGGTACTTTCTAGGTTCATTCATTTGTCAACCTTAATTCCTACTTTCATTAATTATCTACCAGCCAAGTTTATTTAGAAAATACAAGCGAGTTTTTGCCATAGACATTTGATGGTTAATGTCTCTTCGGAAATGCCAACTTTTTTTTCTCAATCCCCGTTTTGTCGATTGTTTTTGAAAATCCTTTGCCATCCATGGGACATCTCCATGGAAGCTTGTAAAGTTTCAGTTCAAACAACACGGAGATCAATTCCGCGAAGTTATCCCCTATCTCCCCCATCCCGTATTTGCAAACAAACTTGAAATTGAAAAACTTTAGAGATACTCTTCAATACCAAAAGTTGAACTACTTCTATTGAGCTTAGATAATTACTCTTTTCTTATGGTACCTAGATTTCCATTTTTGGAAGTTAGAAGGTCATCCTATAATTTATGAGTTTTCGAGCTTTCCATTAAAGCTTAAACCTAAAATACAAGGTAGTCACTAAATCTTACACCTAAGTGCAAAGTTATCATTAATGCTTAGCTTAAGAGTGTAAACGTACCTTTGAAACTTAACTTAATGATGTATAGATACTCTTAGCACTTAACCTATTTGCGAGGTTTCCATTAAAGCTTAAACCTAAAAATGCAAGGTAGTCACTAAAGCTTACACCTAAGTGCAAAGTTACCATTAAAGCTTAGCTTACGAGAACAAATCTACCTTTGAAGCTTAACTTTATGATGCATAGATACTCTTATCACTTGACCCTAATTGCAAGGTTTCTATTAAAGCTTAAACCTAAAAATGCAAGGTAATCACTAAATCTTACATCTAAGTGCAAAGTTACCATTAAATCTTAGCTTACGAGTGCAAATCTAGCTTTGAAGCTTAACTTTATGATGCGTAGATACTCTTATCACTTAACCCTAATTGCAAGGTTTCCATTAAAGCTTAAAACCTAAAAATGCAAGGTAGTCACTAAAGCTTACATCTAAGTGCAAAGTTACCATTAAAGCTTAGCTTACGAGTGCAAATCTACCTTTGAAGCTTAACTTTATGATGCGTAGATACTCTTATCACTTAACCCTAATTGCAAGGTTTCCATTAAAGCTTAAAACCTAAAAATGAAAGGTAGTCACTAAAGCTTACATCTAAGTGCAAAGATACCATTAAAGCTTAGCTTACGAGTGCAAATCTACCTTTGAAGCTTAACTTTATGATGCATAGATACTCTTATCGTTTAACCCTAATTGCAAGGTTTCCATTAAAGCTTAAACCTAAAATGATGCACATAAACCTTCCTAGTATTAAAAATATTTAATTAAACCTACTAGAAATGAAGATTACCTCCTCTAAGCAAGAGAGATGTGGGGTTGAAGTCCTTCTTGAAGAGATGTGAGGCTCAAGGAGGAAGGAAAGGGATTTATGGTGAAGAGGAAGGAGAGAGGAGCTTCTTCACAAACCCTCAAGGGTTTGGCCTTCAAGAGAGGAAGAGAGTTGAGGGTTTGGCCTTCAAGAGAGGGAGAGAGCAAGAGCAAGGTTTAATGGAAACCTTGAGTTACTTAAGCATAGTCTTGAGCATGGCAAGTATGCAAGTAGCTTAGCAATATGTGTTTTCAAAATACAAAGGAGAGGGGGTGCTTATATATGAAAAAAGTGGGTGTAATTCTCTTCTCAATTCCTATTGGACCCCAATTTCTCTTCTCAATTCCTATTGGACCCCAAATTCTCTTCTCAAATCCTATTGGACCCTATTTCTCTTCTCAAATGCTATTGGACCCCAATTTTCTTCTTAGCTCTTATCTCTTAACTTTACCTTTCAATTAAGTTAGTCCCTTTTTCTCCTAGTTCTCAATCTAGATCAGTTCCCACGCGGATCTTCATGAGGAAGTATAAAAATAATCTTAATCATTTTGGAAAAATATAGGGACGACGTAATTTCTTATCCAAAATATCCTTGTCTTTTCATTTTGGAGTAAAGTCTCGCTGTCCGCATGACTTCTTTGTCGGTCTTGCTTTTTCTAAATTATTTTCTAGGGAAAAAAAGTTCTGAATGGCTCTAGGGTTTAGGGAGGGACCTTACATATGGAAACTCATAAAAGCTACAAAATCATTACTCAAACACATTCAATGCATTAAACTTGTGTTTTTATAACTTACAGTACTAGAACAAAATTAAGAAAACATTCAAGAAACTGAATCGCAACTAAAAACTAAAAACTGAGCAAAAACCATCAGATAGTAGGCAAAGTCTCTTCTTCTCCTTCATTCAATGTGCTTCAAAATGTTACAACCATTGAGGATAACATTGTATCTTGATTTGAAGAGACATAAGTCCTTTTTCTTTTACAAATACTAAAAATAACCTGAAAGTATACAAACACTTTATTGCAAAGTAAAAGATCACTAACTATGGGTTTAACATTTGGTATACATGCGTAATAAGTCTTCTCTCTCCTTGTCTTGTTTTGAGATGGATCTTCTTAACAGTCTAGATGAACTCCCAAGTGATTTTTCATGTAATGTCTTTTTCAATTATGCGGCTGGATTGAATGTTAATTGGGAAGTTGAAGTGGTTCGAGCTTCAAAGGGGACCAAAGATTACCTTGTTCCAAACACTTACGTACCATGGGAACTTTATGTCAAGGCACAACCTAAACATCAAAAGCAAGTGTTTGATAGGTACATGGTCGACCCATGGTCAAAGAGAATATTTAGGAGGGCAACATCAAAGTACAAGGATATGTTCTATATCTTAACCTATTCTCACTCTTGGATATATCAAGCCATGAAATCATCCTTAGTAACAAGGCACTTGTACTCAACCAAAGATATGGCTTTTGTGAGAAAGTCATAAGTTTGGAAGAAGTCAAATAGCGGTGGCAACCAATTCTATTATGTACCTCAAGACTGGTTCAATGGAGTCTAGGGACCTATCCTTAAGTCTAATCCTCACAATGTCACTATCACTTTCGATGACTATGAGAAGACTAGGTGTGTTTGGGATTTTGCTCAGGCATATCCAATAACAGTGAACTCAAGTAGGTATTTCTATAGAGACGATGTCAATGAATGAAATGCTTATGTAGACTTCTTTCATGCATTACCACCCCCGAATATATCTCAAGGGGAAGAGTGGTATAAGAAAGAGGATGTGAATCTCACTCCACAAGTAGAAGTTTTTCACTTTGAAATTCAAGATGTAAACAAATACAAGGGTAGAACAGTGATTGTAGGAACCAAGAATTGGTTCATCGAACCTTTTTGCATTTATGTACCTTCTCCAAAGTAGCATGTAACTTTTTGACTCTTATAGTTATAAAATTTTGATTTTGATATAATTGTCTTAAGGTCATAATCTTTGAGTTTGAACTTATGTTTTACCAGTCCTAACTAGCTTGAGTCATGGGATGTTTGTGTAGATGACTGACATTTTACCTCAAGGGATATGGGTCAATTGTTGAGATGTCAAGCTCAACATGTATGACTCTTGGATGATTATCACCAACAGTCATCATCATTGGTGTGCCTTGGTGGATACACATATCTTCTCTAGTGATACTGCAACTTGATTACACCAAGTTGGTCTACCTACCGGAGTGATGGCACACTCTAAAACCTAGAGGAGACTGAATACTAGATCCTCCTCCCAGCCAGGAGGGCCCATTGCCCTTTTCCCTAAATGGATCCTCTGTCCACACCTTCAGTCCGGCCCTTGGCCTAGGTCCTTCACTCCCCTAGGTCGGGCCCTGCCCTCTAGCCCTTGGCATGACATTGCTTCCCATACCGGATGGACACGAGAGTGTGTCGGTAACGAGAGTTTGTAGTCACAATCACCAACTCGCTTGAGTATCTTGAAAGGACCACAATATCTTGGAGATAATTTAGGTGTTGGCCCAGTCTTTAGACTTTCTGAATGCTTTGGCACACGTAAAAACACTTCTTCCCCTTCCTCAAAGGTAACTTTCCAATGTTTGTCATTAGTGTACTTCTTATACTGATCCTGCACTTGCCGAACATTCTGACGAGCAAGTTTTAGCATATCCATATGGTCTTGGAGAAAATCCTTAACCTGTTGGAGTTTTTTTAATTGGCAACCCCACCGTAACGGGTGACCTAGGTTGAAAACCATACATGAGCATGAAAAGAGTAAATCCAGTCATGACATGCTTGACACTGTTGTAAGAAAAATCAAGAAGAGGTAGATACTCTTCCCAGTCCGTTTGTCTTGCTAAAATATGCGTGTAGCATATCCTCTAGCACTTGGTTAACTCGTTCAGTATGACCATCTGTTTTTGGATGAGCGGCCGTACTGAGGTTGAGCTGTGTACCCAATCGTTTAAACACGGTCCTACAAAAATGACTGTTAAACTTGGAATCACGATCACTCACAATGCTACTTGGCAAGCCATATAGCTTGTATAGATTGTCCACAAATAACTTAGCTAATTTTGGAGTCTTTATGGTCGACTTTGTTGGAATAAACTTGCAGAGTTTATTTAACTGGTTTACGACCACCCATACTGAGTCATGACCTCGTACAGTGGTTGGTAAACCCACAATAAAATCCATAGAGATACTTTCCCATTTCCCATTGGGAATATCTAAAGGATGTAAGAGTCCTCCTACCTTCAGGCGCTCTGCTTTGTTAACTTGACATTTTTGGCAATGCAAGACATAACTTGAACAAATCCATGTAAACCTGGCCAATAAAACTATCATCGTACAAGAGCATAAGTCTTTTTTAATACTCGGGTGCCCTGCACTTGGACTATCATGACATTCATAAAGACTTTGGCGTCGAATGTCCTTGTTCGTCGGTATACAAACTCTCCCCTTGTGGAGTAGGTACCCATTATTGATAGGAAAATTCTTCCATTGCTGCAGTTCATCACTCGACGGAGTAGAACTGAGTGTGGAGGTTAACGACACACTACCAGCATTGGAGTGAGAAAGATACCTCATTTGCAGATGGCTCCACACTTTGGAGTATGCATCATCATGCTCATATTTTCTCTTCAGAGAATCCAAAAATTCATTGCGAAGTTTAGTGAACAAAAGGGAATTGATCTCAGGCACACAACTAAGAGCATCAGCCACCACATTGTATCGTCCTATATGATACCAAATCTTTGTGTCATACTCCTGAAGGATCTCAACCCACCTAGCCTTTCAACCCTTCAAGTCTGTTTGTTTTATAAACATTTTATGCTTTCATGGCCAAACACAATCTCAAACTAAGCTCCATACAAATAATGTCGCCATGTCTTCAAGGCAGACACTACTGAGGAGAGTTCACGTTCATAAGCAGAATAATTTTGTTGCGCTGAATCAAGCTTCTTGCTTTCAAATTCAATTCACTTCCCCGCTTGTAGAAGGACTGCTCCAATAGTACGGTTACTAGCATCCGTTTCCAAAATGAATGGTTTCAAAGGATCCACAATAGCTAGAATAGGAGCTATAGCTACTAATGCATCCTTAAGTGTATCAAAACTATGCTGTTGAGCGGCCCCCCACAAGAAGGTCTTTGCTTTGCCTTTGAGTTGGTCCGTCATGGGAACAACAATATTAGCATAGTTTTTAACAGACCTTTGATAAAAACCTGCAAATTCCAAGAAAATCTGGAACTCTTCTATATTTTTAGGAGAAGGCCACCTCCAAATGGCATCCACTTTGGATTGATCCATGTGCATTCCAGTAGCTGAGATAACATTCCCAAGATAGTGAGTTTCCTCCTTGAGAAAATCACACTTGGATTCTTTGGCATATAATTTATTTATTTGTAACAATTCAAACACCTACCTTAGATGTTGCAAGTGTTCTTCTTCAGAAGCACTATATACAAGAATGTCATTGAGAAAAACGATAACAAACTTGCCCAAGTACGGTCTCAAGACACTATCCCTGAGTGTCATGAATGTTGCGGGCACATTGGTTAACCCAAAAGGCATAACCAAAAACTCATAATTCCCAAACCTTGTTTGAAATGTAGTCTTGGATATATCAGTGAGTCAAATACATACTTGGTGATAGCCCTGACCACAAGTCTATCTTCATAAAAATACGAGCATAAGTGAGCTTGTCAAGCAACTCATCCAAGCATGGTAATGGGTACTTGTTCTTAACAGTGACCGAATTTAATACATAGTAATATACGCACATGTGCATACTTTTTCTTCACTAATTAATAGGATAGGAGAAGCCCATGGTGAAGAACTTGGTTGGATAAAACCCCTGCTAAGATAGTCAGCAAGCTGACGTTCCATCTCAGCAACCTCAGAATAACTCATTTTGTATGGTGGTTTACTGCCTGCAACCACGTCAATGCCATGTTGCATCGATCGTGTCGATGGTAATCCTGATGGAAAATCATTAGGAAAAACATCATGAAATTCCATTAATAAATTTTTTAACTCACTAGCAACCTTTGCTTGTTGAGGAATAGCCATTGTTGGAAGAAATGGGAGAGAAGCATGCGGCGTTGAGTAATGTTCAATAGATCCAACATTGGAAAGAAAATAACACAATGAGTAACACAAGAAACCTCTTCTATTTCATTATCAGAAACAAACTTCATAAGATCTACTATATATATCAGTGGTGAGGAAGGCACATACTTCTCTCCTAACAACCACACATGTGCGCCATGGGATTCAAACATCAGACTGTTATGCTCGTAGCTACATTTCAGTGATGTTCCTAGGCTATGCAACCATTCTCTACCAAGTACCACATCTGCCCACTCCATATTGATAACTTGGAAATCCAAGAATGTGGAATAGCCTTGTATTTCCAACGGTACAACTTTGGATTGAGTATCCCATACTTCGGCATCATAACCATTCATCATTGCTACCTTGTGGTGGTGGGAACTCAGAGTTTGGGGCAATTTGAGTTTTTTCACTAATCCATAGTTAATAAAATTATGAGTAGCACCGTCATCAACCAAGATACGCACCTTGTGCCCTTGAAGAGATCTGTGCATACACACTAACTCATGTGGACAAAAGGTCTGTTGCCACATGAAAGCTGTGATATAGCATCCACGCACCACCTCGGTGTGTGTTACCTCCATCGTGCATAAACAAAAGGAAGACTCAAGAGGTAGCAGTTGCACCGTGTACACTGCTTTCCCCTTGCCGTGAGCAGCACATTTCCCAAGCATTGAAAGAAGAAATTCTCTTTTTTAGCCTTCTCAAATTCCTCATGAGAGAGAGAGGCTCGCAAGACCCCTTGGGGTTTTTAGCTGCTTCAGAATTGGCTACTAGAAATTTCCTTTTATTGTGCCCATATTGTGTGCGTGTATTACCATCTATATTAACAGGCATGTGATTATTATGTGATTTATTTTCATCTGGATCATCATAAATGTGTGCTTTCACTATGGCCTCCTCAAGTGTTTTAGGGTCCTGAGTCTTGACGTGCTTCTTAACCTCCAGCGTCACCACGGATAAATCCACGTAGTTGTTGAAAGGTTTCAACTTGAGGATAACATCTCGATAGTGAGAGATATATTCAAGCAATGATGGCATGGAACACGTGTCCCAAGCTGTCCAATTTCTATCTACCTCATTTGTAGGAAAAAATTGTTTTCAAAACATAGCCTCAAAGGTTGCCCAGCTCTGTGGTATGACATTCTTCTCTTTGAGAGACAACCACCATTTGTAGCCTTGCCTTCCAGAGTCAGACTTGTCAATAGTGCTTTAACTGCATCCCAAGTACGCCGTAAGGTGTGAATTACATCCCACTTGCTGAGAAAGATATTCACTGCATCCTTATTGCGGTCTCAGTCCTCTCCCTTAAAAGTTGGTGGCTTGGTGTTTTTCAACAACTTGTCCACCTCCTTTGCAGTGAGAGAGTGCAGAGAAACCGGAGATGGACCTTGTCCATGACCAGAAGGGCCTTGCCCTTGATCGCCAACATGCTCATGCATGTGTCTGTGTAATGGAATTGGCCTATTAACTTGAGAGTAGTGTAAATTAATGAGAGTACTTTTGAGAAATTACTTTCTGAGCATAGCAGGTGAACATAATTGAAGATAGCAACATAGGCATAGCAATTAGTTAACTTAGCATGAACAATACTTTTGCAAGAGAGAGAATTTAGAGAACATGACAACAATTGAGGATTGGATTTATGTTGAGCCGGTCCCCCCTCCAATAGGCATTTGTATTATGATTTCTCCCATTAAGAGAGACTCGTTACAATACAATATTTGTGTTCCTTATGAACTAGGTGATGCAATGAAGATGGAGAGCTTCATGCATCACAAGCATAACATAAACTTTGAAGAAAGCTTTAACTATCCCAAGCCTCAGTCCCAAGATCTCAAACACCTTCGAAGGTGGAGAGAGCTAGCAGGGAATGAGGGTAGGGAAGAGGAAGAAGAAACATTTCATAGGAGAAAGAATTAAGTCCTCAGTTATCATAACTCTTCTTGCTAGCATACATAATAACATAGTAATGAAGAAGAAGGAGATGGCAAGCTTAAGCATTGAAGCATGACTCTTGGTTGGATTTGCACTCCATAGCCAAGAATATTGGTGTAGGCTCTCAGCCTCTACTTTCTTGGAGAAGGAGAGGGAGCTCTTGCACTGTGCATATTACACAATAAGAGTGTGTGTGAGTGTATGTGGGTGAGTATACCCTGCAGGCAAGGCCCCTTCTTGCTTTGGCCGACCCCCTCTTCTAGCTCATTGGCTCATGCCAAGCCTAGCCAATCACAAGCTTGGGTCATTTCTAGCAATAGGGGTAGTCTTGAAACAAGTTTCCCCCTTTCCCCTTTTAGAGAGAGGATTTGATAAATGCAAAAACAATTAGATAATTTAAGTAATTTATCATTGGACACCTTTTAAGCGTGGCCAATAGGATTCGAGCACCTCATAAAGTTAGCATGGGCAGGAGATTGACATGTGTCCTTGCTGCCTCTTAAGGCTTGGGGTTTCCTTGAGAGTGTGTGTGTGTGTGTTCTCTCACTAGCCCCTACAATATGGACTCGCCTCCTCTTATGTAGGGCTCTTTTTGAGTTTAGGTGCTCAAGAACCTTACTCATCAAGCATGACAAAGCACTTCTAGCTTGGGGGTGTTCCCACAAGCTTCTCAACCAAGCATAACAAAGCACCTCAAGCACCTTAATCATCCAGCAGGACAAGCACCTCAAGCACCTTAATCAAGCACGACAAGTACTTGAAGCATGACAAGCACCTCGAGCTAGGTTGGGTTCCCACCGCAAGCTCAGCCCTAGCTTACCTAAGGTCAAAGGACTTCTACACACATTATTGGAGGTCTTTAATGAAGCTAACCCTAAGATCTTATGCTCCATTGGTTAGCCTTTCTCTTTGATAGACCATTTCTCATTTGGTCCCCTTTACAATTGGCCCAGTGCTGAAATAGATCTATAAGCACATATCTATATCTTAACCCTTATTCCTGTTTATTCTCCCACATTAAGCGATCAGTTTAATATGAGAAAATCATTTGGCTTGGTTAGATATTAGTTTTTATGACATTACCTCTCTCATGAAATCATACTCGTCCTTGACTATGAGGTAGAAGAGATAAAGCCTTAGTCATTAGTCAATCTCACTTAGTGGGTAGAGGATCCATTTTTACCCTATGACATCTTTCCAAGATGGATGACTAATCCATTTGGTGCTTGGGAGACATAGCTGTCGCAAGCATGTCTGCTCTTTAGTCCATTCATTCTTTCCAAGTAGAGTGACAAATTCTACCTAGTGTCTGAGAGACGTCGTCATCACAAACATAATTCTAAGCATGCATACTATTTAAATTTGTGCACAATTAAAAATAGAACTAGTCTTATAAGACAAAAACATTGGTCATTTAAATAAAATTTGTACATTTTCTTACTCTAATATAGAATTGTAAGCATTGACAAGGTTCATACTATCCGTAAGCTATATTCCTTGCATCCATCTAGCATCTTCAAAAGGATGATTTTTGAACTTAATAAGATATCGTCAAATAATCTTACCATGTCGTAGTACCTTGTCTTCATGTCGAAGGGTTGTAGCGCCCCTTCTTGTTCTTCGACTTCAGGAGGGTCTTCGATAATTGATTCACTTGGTGGCTCTCCTTTGTAGGGCTTGAGTAGGCTCACATGAAAAGCATTGTTGTTAGCAGCAAGCTAACGCGGACACCATTTTTTGGAGTTCTCCTTGTAAAACAATTATTATTTTGATAAATCGGGAATATTGTAACTCCTATTTTCTTGGTAAACTTTGTAATTAATGAGCCGGGGCTACAAGCTTCCAGATTGTATCAGCCAGTCAGATCCCAGCTTTGGTAGAACTCCAGATTATTACTTTTGACCACCCAAAAACCTTGGCTAAGGTATAAAAGCCAATTTTTGTAAGTTTTTACAAGTTTTTGGATAAGAAATACACAACGTGAGCTAACGACGCTCACTTCTCTCCTTCTCTCGCTTCCTACTCCCTCTCCGGTTTTCACATTGCGAATGTGTTTGTTGCATTGCAACCGCATGTAAGAGCTCTATGCATTGACGTAAGCCATTCACAGTATTTCATAGCTTTTGGCATCGCCGACCCGCGGCCTAATTTCATCATAACTAGGAATTTACACTTTTAAAACAAAAACTAAGCATAGGTGGGATATTGGGGCATCATTACTAAGCATTTAGATGCATTCTGGGTCGAAAACGACTAGGTCAAAAATCCATTGCTGTTAATAATCACGATTTTGGAACTTGACCTAAAGTGGGGTTTGAGGCCATAGGCATGTGTGCTTAGGTCTTATAAACTTGTCCTAGAAGTTTCGTTACGTTTGGATGTCATTTGATGCTGTAACGGATGTGATTTGCTTGCCGATGAGCGATTGGCTTTTGGTGATTTCAGTCACTTGAGTGTAGCTTGAGTTAGACGCGAGTTGTTAGTTGTTTTCCAAGAGATTGACAACCTCTTGTAGCCTCTATGCACTAGTCGAGTCAACTTTGTCCCATGGTTTGACAAATTAATCGTGGTTCTCGCTTATATTGCAATAAGATAGGATGGTGAGGTTAGGCATGCGTCCCACATTTGGCACCACTGTCAGGGATCAAAGATACCTAAACTAGGGAAAAACACGAGCGTATTGTGTAGTTGTCCTTTAACTTTCTCTAAGGTTTACCTAGAGTTCAAAACTTTCTTTTAGAAACCGCATAGCTTAAGATTGTCGTCTTTTGCGGGGTAGAGGTAGCTTGGAAGTAATCGTACTTGCTGAGTACCTTTAGGACTATAGGATTGTAGATTTAGATTAGGATTTGGAGAATGATTGGTAGAAGGGACACGTCTTAAGATCAAGACTCTGAAAAACATAAAAAACACAAGAGAAGGAGTGTTTGTGGACACTTTCCACAACCCCATTGCATGAGAAACTAGGAGTAGGGTAAGTAGGATCCGAGATGGATTTCATAGCATTGCTCTCTGTGAAAGAATCAAGTGTGAGTTGTTATGTAAAGCTGCAGAATTTCAGGTCTACGGCTAGAAATAGCACGAAAAGACTCGAATTCACTCAATCCAACTAGGGAGTAAGCCTAAGAGTTGTCCGAACCAGGGTAAGCTCAAGGACACTTCGATGTAAAAATTTCAAGAAGTTGACCAAAACTCAGATTATTTACTTTTTCTTGACATTTTAGACCAAATTAAGTTTTGACTTCATTTATAGGCTTAAAAGAACATCATAAAAGGAATGTCTTTGAGAAATTTGCAAAAAAGTGCTCATTTCAAGCCTCAAGTTAATAATCGCGATTATTAACTTTTTGCTCTAAATTAGCTAAGACTCATACCATTGACTCATTGCATGTGTACAAACAACTTTTGTAAAGGCCCAAGAGATTTGGATCACTAAATTGGCAAAAACTAGGTAAAAACTAAAGTTTGTACTGACTTTTTGAACCTTGAGTGTGAATTGAGGAAAAAATTTATCCAAACTTGTTTAAAATTGATTCATAGGCTTATATTGATGTGATAAACATATGTACATGCTCAGTTGACCAAAAACTTGCAAAATTTTGTCAAATGTAAATAATCGCAATTATTTACATCTGCCCTGTTTTTGAACTTTTTTGACCAAGTTGGCATACCACTAGCTTTACCATGTTGTAAAAATCCCACGACCCAATTTGGTAAGATTTGAATCATTGGATTGAAAATTGTGACTAGAATTGCAAAGCTACTATGCAGACAGATAATTGAGGACCATTTGACCAAAAATTATCCAAACTTGTTGAAAATTGGCTAGTTAACATAAGGTGCTTAATAGATCTGTGTCAAAGTTGGGACAAAAATTTGCAAAAAATTGTCAGGAGTAAATAATCGCGATTATTTACATCTGCTTCAAAACTTGGTGATTTTGCAAATTTGAGTATACCACAAGGTCAAGAACATCAAGTAGAGTCCACAAATCAATTTTGGTGAAATTTAGACCACAAAAGTGAGACTTAAGCCAAATTCTCGAAATCAGAGTCTTCGAACACGGAACAGTGGGTAAACTTGATCAAATTTTGTCCAAACTTGTTGAAACTTGCCCAAGGGCTTTAACAAGTTGTATACTTGCCAAACCAATCCAAAAAGTGCAAAAAATTAGCAAAAGTAAATAATCGTGATTATTTACTTCTGCTATCTAGAGACTTTAATTTTGACTTTTGGACTTATATAGTGTTAGACCAGCATAATATAAGGCCATAGGGCAATTTTGGGTTCAATCGGATCAAAATTGGTACAGAGACACTCAGTTTACATGTTGCAGATTAGACCTTTGATTTTGCTAAGCTGGATCTGAAAGTCACAATTTTGACTTCCATAGCATGAATTGAAGTGATAGATAGAGACCAATCATTGGAGTTCTCAAGAGCTCTACTGTCCTTATATAAAAATAGCTAATTTGATTAATTTTGTACAGGAATCAGGTTGCAGACAAGGAATCAGTGGCTTGACAGAAAGTTGCAATTGAATCGAGTGAAAATTGACGACAAGTCAATCTAAGGTGAGTACTCAAACCAGGGCTTCATAAGTCTACATGAACCTTACATCCGGTCGTGTAATAGGAAATGAAGGCCTATTTAAAGAAAACACCAGTAGAGTGTCCACTGAAGAAAGCGTAAATCAAGGCAACTCCTTGCACACAATTCCTGAAGAAGTCTCTGATACTTTTTCAGATTCAACATCCGAAATGTCTTCTTACTCGACTCACTCGAAAACCGGAACGACAATGCGCTACAAGCATATACTCTCTTTTTACAAGACTAACCGTCATGGAGCACAGGTTTACTTGGATCCTAACGAAGAGTATGCTATTCGCATTGATGATCATGGTATTGAGTTCGTAGAAGAGGTTAGGGCAAACAAACAAGGAAAAATGTACATGGATCAAAACGGAACTCAATATGTACAAGTTGAAAATCTTGACGTGGTAGAAAAATGGGGATTAGAAGTAAACACTATAATCCCAGATATGTCGGCAAAAGAAGGACCACCAACTTTGGAATTCGAGGGATACGATCCCCATTTTAGAACAAGTAGCTACAAATCCTTGAGCTAATGTATTCAAATCCATGAGTGATCTTGGTGGAATGTTTTGGAACCATGTCAAAGCTTTTCCTTATAATGTCATTCCAAACCCCTCAAATTGAGTATGGAAATCGAATATACGCTCTGCTCTTAGCACTTCCTTAAAGCTTGCTAAGTGGTCATATGGATCCCCTGATCCACTGTATTTTTTGACCTATTTTTACAAATCAGCTGGTCTGACACGTCTATTCGGTTCAACTCCAGGTCTTCTGGGAGTTGGTCCTGTTCCTAGTCCTTCAAACCAATCTGTCAGAAATAGTGACTCATGTAGCCCTGGACTGGCCTTAGTGTCACTCGATTTTCTACGTGATGAGGTGATTTATGGTTTCTTCACATTACTCTCAGATGATCTCTCATGATGTTCGTCTCTTGGAGTGATTTCTTGTCTTGTATGGAATACCCCTGGTATTTGGTTTGTTCTACCTCCTCAGGAGTCATCATAACAAAGTTGTTGTTATAACAATCCCTAAACAAGTAAGTTGGTAGGTCCGCATAATACAGTAGCTCAAATCTACAGCTTTAAACAGAAACATGGTGAGTCTATTAGGAATTGTGCATTGAATGAAACAATACATTGCCAGATGCCCAGAGATGGAGATACCTACAGAAGAGCGACTTGTATCATTGTTTCTGGAGGGACTGCTAAACAAAGAACTTCATGATATACTCTATAGTAAAAAGCATACAACCCTAAAGGCATGTGTGTTTGATGCTATTGACCTAGGAGACAATTGTGAGATCTTCAATGAAGAGGATGTCTCTAAGGATAACCAAAGCGAGAAGACAGCATCCACAAAACCAGCATAAGTGGGAACGGCTGCTGCGGCACCACTCTCAGCCATAGAAGATATGCTAAAAAGGATGAATGACATGATGAACAATATGCAAAAAGCACCTATGAGAGGACCAGGATAGGGGATAACCCCACAGGGACAACCAATTAGGCCACAAAAATGGTGTGCAATCAAGGATAAATGGACCAACCACGAGACCTACGAGTGCTACTTCAGACCAAAGTATGATGGGAATGTTCAGTACGTGTCCATGAGGCCCCAGGGACAACCCATGTACAGATATCAGCCTAATATGGCTCAAGTTCAAAGACCACCAATGGGTATGGAACCTGTGTTGGGACAACAACCTCCTTATCCATGACATAATGTGGTGCCTGTAAAGTACATGCACTCAGAAGGAGTCATAGATGAACAAGCATTAGTGCCTGTTACACCCTATGCAGAGCCTAGTCCATCTACAGTAATGGTAGAGGGAGATTGGTATAGTTCACACCCACCACCAATGGAGGAAACCATGAATTATGCTCCACCAAAGCTCACACCAATGTATTATGTAGCTAATCAAGGTGTCAAACCTCCCATGGGAAGACCCATGATGAAGCCCAGAATAGGAAACTGTCATAACTGTGGTGTTGATGACCATTGGAAGAACGAATGTCCAGATCCTAACAAAAACCTCAAACCAATTGAAGCCTATTGCATACAATGTTGCAAAAATGGAGGACACTTTCCAAAATATTGTCCTAAGAATCCTTTGAACAAGGGAAAAACTGTAGTCAACGTAGTCCAAGTGATGCCTAGTAGCTCATCGGAGAGCGAACCGATTGTTCCAATCAAGGTAATCACTAGAGCCTAGGCAAAGAAAAAGAAACACAATTCCTCTGATGATTTGGAGAACATGAAATTTTCTTCCCAAAGAATCAAAAGGAGCAGAAGCAAAAGATATGAGATGAGAAAACAAAAACAACGGGTTGAAAACGAAGAGAACGAAAAAATGTTAGCCCAAGACAAGTTGAAAGAAACTGGCAGTGAATTCAAGGAAACAACCGTGAAATCCTGAGGATCCATTCTAGTTGATAAAATTTTTGAGCCTATTAATGCCTCCTTGGAAGCCTACCAAGCAGGACTTAAAGCAGGCCAAAACATGGAAAACAAATGGAAAAACTATCCATCTCCAGACATATAAGCAGCTAAGCTAGAAGCTTATCAAAACTTGGTAAGAATCACGCAAGAAATGCTGGATAAACAAAAACCCAATCTTGAAAGTATTGCAAAACCGGAAGAGCTTGCGGTAGAAGAAATGAAAGCAAAATCAGATGTGGTGGCAAAACCCCACCTTGAAACAAATGAACCAGAGCTTATAGTGACGGACAGCGAAGATGCCTTAGAAAGAATTCCATTCGTAGAGGAAGACTGGCCAGGACACTTATGGAAAAAGGTAAGAGAGATCAATGATGGGAGCTTAACTTTAAAGTCAACTCCTATAGAGGAAGTCTGGTTAGATAACCTACCATTTGATATGAACATGGATTTACAATCCTTGTACGGGGATTGCGGATCGGAGGCTTCAGAGATATCTAAACCATTGACATTAAAAACATTACGTTCTTACTTGGGAGATAACAAAGATGAATCTATCATTTGCAAGACCACTCAAGTAAAAAGAGCCAAACAGACCCTAGAAGTAGACAACATTCATTCAATCATGTCTACACCTATCTAATGCACTCTTACTCTGTGAGAACTATTGAAACTCAGACCATACTTATGGAATGATTTATAGAAAACCCTAGAGAAGGTGGGTATAACGGGGTTAATCTCTAAGAATCTGGGAAACTAAAAAAATGAAATGGAAAACAAAGAGATTGGATCAGTTCCTATGAACACGGTCGAAGAATATTATGAAGGGAAAAAAGGAAACACTACCCTCCCATTGAAATATAATGACATTGAAACCTTGGCAATACTGGATAGTGGAGCTGGCATAGCCATAGCCACTAAAGTAGTATGGGAATCCTGGAGACAGCCAGCCATTAGGCAAACGCGAATGAAATTACAGTTGGCTAACGGACACATTGAAAGACCACTAGGGCTACTAGAAAAAGTGATATTCAACTCCTGTGGAATTGAATATCAACACACTTTTGCCATAGTAGACTTTGGGAAAAAACTCAACTATGAAATCATACTGGGAAGACCTTTCATGCGACAGGTACAGCTTATCCAAGATTAGGGAAACGACTATCTGTACTTGAAGCAGGTGGGATCTATAACAAGAGTCAATCTAAAAGACCACACCTAAAGAGACGTCTTGAAAACACCCATCCAAGAGTTTGATTCAGTCTCTTTGGGTGAAACTAAACTCCCATCTTGGCTAAACAAAGACACTCCTATTTGGATGTGCGGATCTTCAGAAAATGGAAGCTTGAGACGAGAGAAATGTATCCTAGAAAGGGGCTATACAGACGAAGCCTACATACCAGAACCCTTTCCACAACATTTATTCGAACCATTCAAGTGGACTCAAATTTTAGGGACAATGGATGTATGTGCGAATACGTCTATGCCTACTCAATTTTGCAATGAGGATGGCTACGACATAATTCCCATCCAAATGATGTCAGTCCTTAACATTGAAAACAAGGATGAGGAAACAAAGGACTTGATGAAAGCTCAACAAGTCTTTTTTGACCTCTATTATGATGAAACTGATGAGTTAGATGAACACTCAGCTACCTCAGAAGATTCGGGATCCGAAAAAGAACATACGAGGGCTCAATTACTCTTAAAGGGAGGGGAGGAAAAGTGTTTTTACTTTCCAAACTAGAAATCAATAAGACAAAAATGGTATAGAAGAAAGAGAGACACTAAAATTGTGAAAGCACGACCTATGCCAGCAGTCTCCAGTAAAACACAATTCCTAATGCAGATAGATGCTAATGATTGTGTCAAGGACAAAATAACTGGCAGATATCCTTCAAACGGAAACTCAAAAACGTCTCAAACATTGAGAAAAATAAGGAAGGGTACTCACGAAGAACATCAGGATAAACAACCACTCATGACCAGAGTCGAGCGGAAAAAGAAATATCAAGAGTTGAAAAAAGCTCTAAAGGAGATATACACCACCGAAATGGAAACCACGGAAGAGGAGGGTAAGGATGTAATGCATGTTCCATCCCATTACAAAAAGTATACTCTCCAAGATTGGAAAATCATAATCGAACAACCTGTTAGGGAACTACAAAAAATAAGGCGAGTCTTACGACGCACCTGAAAATGCTAAAAGGGTAGACTTGGCTGAACCAGGAGAAGTGCCTAGACCAGCTTATATTGCAAATGACCTAACAGAAGAAGAAGAAAAGCATTTGTTGAGCTTGTTAAAGGAATACCAGGATATCTTTGCTTGGTATTACAAGGATCTCAAGGGTGTTGATCCAAAAATCTATCAGCAAACTATACCCATGAGAGATGATGCGAAACCAAGTAGACAGAGACCATACACTTATAACGAAACATTTGCCAGAAAGATCAAAGAAGAGATTGAAAAACTAAAGGAAGCCGAATTCATTTACGAAATTGAACACACTGATTGGGTGTCTCCAATTGTGGTAGTGCCTAAGAAGAATGGGAAATTACAAGTGTGCGTTAATCTCAAAAAAGTGAATGCAGCTACCATTAGAGACAACTTTCCTCTTCCGATAACAGAGCATGTTTTAGAATGAGTGGCAGGAAAAGAAGCTTACATCTTCCTAGATGGCTTTTCGGGATACAATCAACTTTTGGTTGACCCAAAAGATCAACATAAAACTGCTTTCGCAATAGAATGGGATATATTTGCCTATCGGGTTATGCCGTTTGGGTTAACTAATGCTCCAGCCACATTTCAGAGACTGATGAGCCATGCTTTCAAAGAGTATCTTAGGACACTCTTAGAAGTATAGATGGATTATTTATGCGTACATTCGTCAATCCCAGCTGATCATTTTGAACACCTCAAAAAGGTATTCGAGAAATGTAGACTTTACAGGATTTGCTTAAACCCTGAAAAGTGCACATTCATGGGAAGACAAGGAAAAATCCTTGGACATATAGCGTCTAAAAATGGCATAGCTACCAATATTGAAAAGATTCATGTCATTGCTGATTTGCCTAGACCAACAACAGTCAAAGGGGTACAAGCCTTCATGGGACATTGTGGATATTACCGACGGTTCATCTACATGTATGCTATAATTGCAAAACCCATGTATAGCCTGATTACGCACTTCGAATGGACCAAGGCATGTGAAGAATCCTTCATGAAGCTTAAGCAAGATCTAACCTCAGCTCCAATATTGAAAGCACCCGATTGGGATAAGGTATTCGACATACACGTAGATGCTTCAAACTTTGCTATTGGTTGTATAGTAGCCCAACCAGGAGATGGGAAAATTGACTTTCCTATTTCTTATGCTAGCCGACAATTGAATATGGAAGAAAAGAATTACACCACCACTGAAAGAGAAGGACTAGGAATGACCTATGCCGTTAAAAAGTATAGACATTACCTATTGGCCAACAAGTTTGTGTTCTTTGTGGACCACCAAGCTTTGTTATATTTAGTCAACAAACCATGCAGCACAAGGAGAATAGTGAGATGGTTCATCATTCTTCTCGAATTTGATTTCACTGTGGTTGTAAAAAAAGGCACTACGCATCAACGAGCAGATCATTTGTCCAAGATTGTTTCAGGGGAATCATCTAAAGGGTTAGATGATGATCTATCATATGCCTATTTGTTCTCCGTGGAAATGATACCTAGATGGTCTGGAAAAATTGTGTCATTGATGACAATAGCTCAAGTGGATTCACCACTTCGTATCACACTTGATTTAATCGAGCAATCGGCTATGTATCAATTACTAGCTGGGAGGCTATATAAAAGAAATCGAGATAGGATATTGCTTTTATGCATTAACCCTAAAGAAAAGGAACAATACCTAGGTCAAGCACATGTTACCATAGTATGACTTCACTTTGCGGAAGACCAAACTATGCAACCGATCTTAAGACTTGGAGTATTTTGGCCGACTATGACAAAATATGTTAGATCTTTTGTAAAAGATTGCCCTCAGTGCCAAAAACAACCACCCATTCCTCATGTAACATTGTTTCAAATGTCACATGTTCCTAAGTGGAGTAACTATCTCGTTACTTACTTATCGAGCCGATCATTTCCTGAGGATATGAGTAAACGCCGTCAAAGAGCAATTGAAATGAAAGCAAGAGACTATGCTCTTATTGGGAATCAATTGTATCGAAGAGGCAAAGATCAACATTTGCGTCTTTATGCAAATGAAAACGAGTATATTCCGATTATAGAACAAGCACATGCTGGATTAGCTGGAGGTCACTTTTCTAGTGAGACCACCGCAAGAGAAATCTTGATGGCAGGTATATGGTGGCCAACACTTTTTGCAGATACCAAAGAATATGTTTGAAGGTGTGATGCTTGTCAACGAGCAAAAATGCGAGCACAAGTAGACAGCATGCCCTTAAGACCAATGATGGGGACCGGAGCCTTCGCAAAATGGGGTGTAGGACTGATACAGCCACCTGCTTATAGGACCCAATCTCAATATATCATATTTGCTACGGACTATCTGACCAAGTGGGTCGAGACTCAAGCGGCCCAAAAGAATGATTCCAGAACCACTGCTGCATTCTTATATGAGTATATATTCACAAGGTATGGACTGCCAATAGAGATTGTCAGTGATCGGGGAACTCATTTCCTCAACGAGGTAATAGAGTATTTGCTTAATGAGTTTATGGTTATCCATAACAAATCAGCTCCCTATCACCCCCAAGCAAACGGACAAGCTGAGCATACGAATAAAATTCTTAGCTCAGTACTGACCAAAGTGGTTAGTTCAGGAAGGACCGACTGGGAAATGAATCTCCATGCTTCTCTATGGGCTTATCGAGTTTCATTCAAAACAGCTCTAAATGCCACACTCTTTAACCTTGTTTATGGTCTTGATGCCATACTGCCAATAGAATTTCTATTGCCGACATTAAGGGTAGCATAGACTCTTGAGTGGACTGGACATAAATTGTCAAAAAGACTTGAAGATTTGGAAAAGCTAGACGAGCAAAGGCTAATTGCTATAGCTCATATCTATGCACAAAAGCGGAAACAAAAATAGCTTTTTGATTCCCACTTAATCACCAAAATTTTCAAGAAAGGGGACTTAGTTCTAGTCTATTCCCTTAAGCAACACATTCCCAAGTTTAAGAAAAAGGGAAATGGACCATTTATCATTGAAGATGTATCTCCAAGTAGAGCAGTAAATAGTTCAAAGCCTACTACACATGGAAAAAATAAGAAACTTGTAAAATTTCTCATCTTTTGGTCACACCAAGCCTCCAACGTTGATGGAACAGTACGTTTTCATCAAAACAGTCATTTCTTACGTTTTGTTGCATAAAAATAAGATTAGGGATTTTTGTAGGACTTGAGATAAATTCCCTAGTTAACTTCAATGGGTTGGTGATCAGAACATATGATTGCTTCTCACTCACTAATTTTTGTTTTGCCAAAAGAAATAGGTACAAAAAAGTTGAATTTTTACCATTCTGCAAACCTATCATCAAAGTTTCTATAGCCACGCTCAATACAAATAATATATGCATGTTTTCTTAGTTCCCTATTGTCCTTTAGGTTCATAAGGAGCCATGGAGCATGTCAATAGAATAATAAATCTCTTACCAAGGGGAATCTTGGGGACAAAGATGAAGTGCTAAATACAGCAAACATGAAAAAACTGGGTTCAACATTATGAGTTGTAGAATCCCATAGAAACTATTCAATATCTAGCCAAATTTGATCCTTATGACTAGATATGGTTACTATCTACAAAATACATGTAGTTGTCACAAGAAACTAACAATATTGAAAATGCTATACTTGATATACTAGCATGTTTCCTTTTCTTCTATAATTGAAAAAATCAACCATCGTTGTCTACTATGAAAAATAGGGTATTAGGTGCTCCAAAACTCAAGGATTATTAGCTTTATGTTACAATATGTGACATAGAGAATCAAAACTGCATTTGGATATCATGAAAGCCACCCAAAAAATCATACAAGAGCTAAAATTGGCTAAAAAACAGGATTTGACAATTTTTGTAATTTGGTCATAACTTACAACTTTAACATTTATTTCTCCCTAGAAGCATCAGGACATGTTGAGGACTACTACAGATACTTCTCTAGCATTATAGACCTCACAAACATGAATTCTAGAGTGGTATAGTTGCAAAAAGCCAAAAACAGGACTTGTTTTTTCACACAGTTTAGGTTGTGAAATGTTGTGCAAGGACAAGGTTAAAGATGGAATTGATATTCCAAAAAAATTTCGAGTTTTTTTCAGCTCATGAGACAACTTTCTAGACAGATAGCACCTCAAAATCCATTTTGAAACTCTTGACATAATTCAAGGAAAATGGTCACTTAACAGGACATAAAAGTGTCCCATTACCAACCTAGTGTTAAAGAAAAGCTTATCTCTCAACCTGTGCTCACACTGCCGGATCTCTCAAAGCCATTTGGGGTCCAATGTGATGCTCGTGGTGATTGCCTTGGAGCTATTTTACTCCAAGAAAGCACTCCATAGCCTATGAAAGTCGAAGGCTTGTCCCTGTTGAGCAAGCTCTAGGCATATATGAAAAGGAGCTCCTCACAATTCTACATGCCTTAGACTCATGGAAGCACTATTTATTGGGGACTCCTTTCATTCTACGAACGGATCACCAAAAGCCTTAAGTACTTCATGACGCAGACCAAGCTCTCTGACAAACAAATAAGGCGGGCAAATTTTCTTTTGCAATTTCATTTTTATATTTCTCACTATTTATTGGGGACTCCTTTCATTCTACGAACGAATCACCAAAAGCCTTCAGACCAAGCTCTCTGACAAACAAATGAGGTGGGAAAATTTTCTTTTTCAATTTCATTTTTATATTTCTCACATTGCTGGCAAGCATAATCAGTCGATGCACTCTCAAGACAACTGAGAGTGAATGCGGTTTCCATAGCAACTCACAATGATCTATCTTCTATGATAGATGAGTATGCTATTGATATCAATTTTAGAGATGTGATTTCAGTCCTTGCATTAGGGAAGAAAGAGGAACTATTTACTTTACAAGATGGTTATCTTCTCTATGGCAATAGACTATGTGTTACTAACTCACTATGTGAGAAAATAGTGTATGAATCTCATGATCCTCCTTATGCGGGGCATAGAGGGATTCTCTCTACCCTGAAAGGTATTGAAACATATTTCTATTGGCCTACCATGAAAGCAAACACACAAGAAAATTTGATAAAGGGAAGCAACCTGGATTGCTTCAACCTTTGCCAATCCCTAATTCACCATGGGAGAGCATATCCATGGATTTTATCTTTGGATTGCCTAAGTCTATCCATGGGAATATGGGAATATGGACAATAGTAGACAGGTTTAGAAAAAAAGCTCATTTTATACCTGTCAAAGAGACTATCAAATCCCATCAAATGGGAACCCTCTTCATTTCACAAATCTTTAAGTACCATGGCTTGCCAATGTCCATAGTGTCCGATAGAGATCCTAGAATGACCAGTAATTTCTAGAAGGGTCTCTTTGAGAATTTAGGGACAATGCTAAACTTCTCTTTGGCCTATCATCCGCAAACGGATGGAAAAAGTGAAATAGCTAACCTAACAATTCTTGATCTACTAAAAGCCTATGTAACAGAAGTAGATCAAAGATCCCAATGGGAGAAGTACTTACCCTTAGTGGAGTATGCTTAGAATAACACTCTACATACTTCCACGGGAAAGTCACCTTTCGAGGTAATTGAGGGAATATCCAAAAGTCCCCTGCTACTCAAAGTACAAGGGAAGATCTTTGCTGCAGATGAGTATAGCCGAGACCTACAAGAATCTTTCCAAAAGATTACGGATGCTATTTCTATCTCACAACAAAGGCAAAAGGTTGTTGTTGATAATCACAAAAGAGCCCAAGCCTTTTAAGAAAATGATTTGGTATTGCTTTAATTTCCCAAGCCTTGATTAAGGCACATGACGGGCAAGAATCCTACTACGGGACACCAAAAGTACTATGCTAAGTTAGCAAGAAGGTACTATGGTCCCTTCCAAATTCTTCGGCCAATCAGTGAGATGGGCTGTCAACTCAAGTTGACCAACCATTGGATTGCATTAATTAATTACCTAAAGCTCTCACAAAAGGGAAAAGGGGGACACATGTCACAAGACTATCACTTATGCTTCTCAATTTTCATTGGCTAAGCTTTGTAAGGTCCAATGGGGTGCCAGCATGAGTATTTTCCAAGAGGGGTCAACCAAGAGAGAAAGGGGGCTGATTTTGGCAAGGCATTATCACACACACTCACTCACACAATCTCATGTGTGAAGCAAGAAGACTCTCTCTCTCTCTCTCTCTCTCTCTCTCTCTCTCTCTCTCTCTCTCTCTCTCTCTCTCCTTCTCAAGCTTTAATGGAAAGCTCATCATCTACTCCAAGCTTGTGAGAAGGGAGGCCTACACCAACAACCACTCCTTTTTTGTAAGACTACTCCTTCTTCCTCTCACCATCTTTGAAGGTGTGTGAGGTCTTGGGTCTGAGACCGTGAGGGAATTGATGTGGTGCTATATAAGTGTTTGCTTAGTGCTTGAAGCTTCCATATTCATTGCACTAGCTAGTTACTGAAGGAACACAAAGAATTGTATTGTAAAATGTCTCCCTTGATGGGAGAAACCTATAATACAAAGCCTTTTGGAGGGGGGAATGGCTCCATAAAAATCCGGTCCTCAATTGTTGTCAATAGTTTAATTTCTCTCTCTTTTGAAGTATTGTTCATGCCTATCTGACTAGGTGTTATGCTTTTTGTTGCTCTCTCCGTCCGGTCTATGCTATTTTCTGCTACACACAAGTTACTAGGCCATTAAATGTTACATTGGTATCAGAGCACAAGGTTTCTCTTTTCTTGCTCAAGAAGCGAGGTCCTTAGGCTAGCCATAAATGGTTAGTATTATTAATTGCAATTGAGTAAGAAGAATATGGATTTTTTAGCCTTTGTAGTTTGCCTGCCTTTGTGTAGATAACGGGGCATCACCGTCGAGTGCTATGGTCTTAATAGTGGAGACCTATGGGGATTTACCTACAGCTTAACCACTATTGAGCTATTAGAAGCTTGACAAGAGCTGGTACTCCTTTGGTGTTGAAAGACCTCTCTTCTATTCCTTGCAATTAATGATATTCAAGCCATGGGTACAGGACCTTGAGCGTTTTTCTAAAGGGGTAAAGAGGAGTAGCAACTAGGGTTTGAAGTGCCAAAGTACACCTAAAAAATTGTTAGAATGGTTGACAATAGTAAAGAGAGTGAAATTAATGTTGATAGCTCCGATTTTGCTAATGAGCGGGCTACTAATGATGCCCTTATGCTTGTTAACTATCTTGTTTCTACGCTTCAACAAGACATGGGCAAGCCATCCCTCATAAGTGAAGTGCAATGGAAGCTTCATGCTCATTGGATTCTCCAAACTCCCCACCATGATGAGAGAGTACCTAGGAAGCCTCCTTGCAAGGCTTCCAAAGAGGCCTCTCTCCAATTTGGGAAGAAGAAGAGGATGCGTACGAAGGGCTCAAAAATTTACTACTTGACGATGCATCTCCTTCCCAAAGGAGAACTCAAGAGCCCCCACCAAAAGAAGGAGAAGTAAGTGAGTCTCCTGCCACCTCAACAAAGATGGCTCCACAAAGACGACTAGCAAAACCTCTCCATCACCTCCTAAACGGAGAATACCATCGCACACTGCTCCACATCATAATTCAAAGAGGGATGATAAAATACAAGAGAAGAAAAAGGCGAGAAAGTGGTCACCCTCTTCTCCATCTTCTTCATCCTCTTCCTCTTATGAAGAAAGTGATGGTACAGACAAAGAGGAACAAGGCAAGAAAAAGGTGAGAAAGAGGTCACCCTCTTCTCCATCTTCCTCAAATTCTTCATCTTCTGAAGAAAGCGATGGTGCAACTTTTGAACCATAAAAAAAAAGAGGCCATAGGAAATCCTATGCCACGTGGAAGAGTTCTTCCAACTTCAAGAATTTCAAAGAAGGGGATAAGAACATCTCTTTCCTTACCTATGATGGTACCTTTGGTGCTACGAACAAAGTCTTTCCCTTCATCCCAACAATTCGATGCGGAGTTTGGAGATGAGGGCTTAATGGAGTCCTCTAAGCTACGCCATGTAGCTATAAATTTTCAAAAGTCTGTCAGGAAATGGTGGTCTAGCCTACAGGCAAGTGGAAGCCCCACAAAGATGGAAAGCTTTAAGAGCTTCCATTATGAAGTAGGTTTTGGCCACCGATGCCAAATAGAAAGTACTCACTGAATGGTGAAGCTTGAAGCTCTCTCCCTATGAATCCATTCACAAATATGTAGACAATTTTTGGGACTTACATCTCAAAGCCACTGTCTTCAACAAGATGGTTTTTGGAGAGAAAAAACAATAATTTTGTGCAGGCTTAACTGAAGAAATGGTGGAGTATGTTAACTCCCAAAGGCTACGAACCATATTTGCGGTCATACACCACACCATGGTGTCTTCATGAATCAATTTCCAAAGAGGGGCTAAGAGAAATTCTAAGCCCACAAAAAACAAGGGTTCTAATGAGCCTAAGGGGAAGGACAATGTCCAAAAGTCTCCTAAGAGCAATTCCAATAACAACAAAGCTAAGGAGAAGGGAGTTTACAAAGGCAAAAGAAAACTCTCTCCTAAAGAGCTTGAGAGTTATCGCAAGGATAACCATTGTTTCAAATGTGGCAAGCAAACGCATGTGTACCGTGCTTGCCCCCAAAAGAACACCCTCCATGAGCCTCCTAGGGCTACCTTTGTTGAAATCCAAGAAGAGGAAGCTCACCACAAAGGATATCCTCTATGTCATGCTTGGGGAAAGGTAAGAGAACATGATGCTTTTATTCTCTTTGACCCTTGTTCTACTCATAATTTCATATCCACGGAGTTGGCCACCAAGCTAGGCATCCAAGCCTATGAGATGGGAGATGTCCTACCCGCTGATGGTGCTTTCAAGGGGCAAGAAGCTTCAGTCACTCCCTTAATTGGGAAATTGAGGCTCCATGTCCAAAGCTATGTGGACAAGAGGACTTCTTTATCTCTCCTCTCTCAAGCATGAGGATGTAATCCTAGGGGCACCATGGATTGATCGCATGGTTGCCAATGTTAAATTCCCTGAAAGGAAAAGCTACTTTAGGTTTAGAGAAAAAGATATGTACATAGATGCTAAAGAGTTGGGTAACACCATACCCATTGTACAAATGCAAGCTTTCAATAAGTCAATAAAGAGCTCTATTTTCGTGTAGATGATTTTTCTTAAAGATTCTCAAAATGAACCTAATGCTTTAGCAAAAGAATATGTAAACAATCACAAAAAATTAGAGTTATCCAAATTTCTCAAGGGATATCAATATGTTTTGATTGATGACATCCCTTGTGAACTACCTCCTAAACAAGGCAATGATGACCATGTAATTGAACTTCTTCCAAGAAGTTCACCGCCAAATAAACCTCCTTATAGAGTTTCCCAAGCTCAGCAAGAGGAGATTATGTGGCAAGTGCATAAGCTAGTTGAGAAGGGCATGGTTAGGCCTAGCTCATATCTATTTTGTTCACCCATGTTATTAGTGCAAAATAAAGATGGCACATATCATATGTGTGTTGACTATAGAGCACTAAATAGGATCACTATCAAAAATAGGTTTCCCGTTCCATGGGTAGAAGACCTATTTGATAAGTTACAAGGGTCGACCTGCTTTAGTAGAGTTGACCTAAAAAGTGGCTACCATCAAATAATGATAGTTGATCAGGACATTGTAAAGACCTCATTTCGCACTACGTTTGGTATTTAGGAATACATTGTCATGCCTTTTGGTTGAGCAATGCACCAGCCACATGAAGCTATTATTTTCCTACTACTGACACTGGTTTGCACTAAACTCATTGGCTACTAATGTCTTGACCTAATACTAACCTTACCTTGCTTAAAGCAGAGTAACCATGTATGGGCTGATATAAAGATGAGTTTTAGTTTGGATTGAGAATGAGGTAAACTTCCTTCTGAAGCTAAAGGATAGAGCTTAGCACTATGCATTCTTGGTTGATGCGGTATACATGCTGATTTTTTGGTAGCATTCCTAGTTGATGCGGTATGCTTGCTGGATATGTTTTGTACTGACTTTTTGCTAGATTCTTAGGGTTTTTACATAAGCTCGACTTCAGGTATAAAACTCTTGGTCTTTCATATATATGGCATAGACAATGTATATATCTTTTTTTGCTTTGTACTAGACATGCAGGTTTCACTAGACTCCTTAGTCTAGATCTAAAAGCTTACTTTACCTAGTTTACTGGACCAAAAATGGTTATGGTGCTGATATGGGGCTACGTTTTGGGTTGAATTGATAACCAAATTGTATTATTGGCTCTTTGCTGGATGGTTATGGTCTCTTAGCTGGATGCTTATTACCAATTTCCTTTGTGGACCTTGCCTGAGCCAGAATAGGGTCTGGACCTAATCATAGGATCTCGACCTTGGGTTGATTGACTAGGAAATTTCATTCTAGTGAATCTCCTTTGTTGGTATGCTAATGAAACTATTCTTTTCCTACAACTGACATTGCTTTGCACTAAACTCATTGGCTACCAATATCTCGACCTAATACTAACCTTACCTTACTTAAAGCACAGTAACCATGTACATGTTGCTATAGGGATGATTTTAGTTTGAGGAAAAATTACTTCTTAAACTAATTGATATAGCTTAGCATAATGCATTCTTGGTTGATGCGGTATACATGCTGGATATATTTGGTACTGGCTTTTTGTTGGATTCGTATGGTTTTACAGAAGCTCGACTGCAGGTATAAAACTCTTGGTATTTTCATATGTATGACATAGACACTGTATATATCCTTGTTTGCTTTGTACTATACATGCAAATTTTACTAGACTCCTCAGTCTAGATCTAAAGCTAACTTTGCCTGGTTTACTGGACCAAAACTAATGATGATGCGGATATGGGGCTACTTTTTGGGTTGATTTAATAACAGGTAGGGATTTTCCTAATTTAGAAGAGTAATAACCTAGCATAGGGCTTCGTGGCTGATGATGTATACATGCTGCATAGCTTGGATTACTGACTCTTTGTTGGATGGTTAGGATCTCTTAGCTAGAATCTTACTACCAATTCCTGTTTTTGAGTACTAAAACTCCTGGTGCTTTCAGTTTTTTGGATTTTCTTGACATAGCATTATGTCTGGGAACATAGACAGGAGCTAGACCAACTAAGGCATTATAGGATCTCATAAACTAGTTTTTCTTTTAAACTTTTGACTCGGCATGTTACTATAGCATGTGCATATTACTTCAGGTATAATCATTGTAGTTGGACTCTCGTTTTTTTGAAAAAGGTTGATGGAATCCAGCCATTTGAGGACGGAGGTCACTCAAGATTATGGAAAAACCTGTCAGGGTTTTGTATACAAATTTTTTTAAGAGAGTTTAATTCTAATAATGCCAAAAACGATTTTTCTAATGTTATTAAGCTATACCAAGGTATAGGATGACTGCTCGGACGAGTACTGTAGTTGATCCGATCAAGAAAGCACAAATTTCAAAAAATCTTAAGGCAGCTAGGGCAGAATATATAGCCTCATTTGCGGCAAAGAACATGGAATGGTCAAGACAAATAGCATATCTTAATTGAACCTACAAGAATAAGGAGATAAATTATAAAGATGCTTAAATGAAAATTATTGGTAGTTTGTAGGCTGTTGAAGCTTTTTATGAAGTTGTAGTTGACTACCAAAGTCTATATAAGTTCATCTTTTAATGATAAGTTTATTTGCATAGAAAAGTTGTACCTTTGTGACATTTATAGCAACTAGGATGCCCATACATCACCTGCATACAGAGCCAATGCTAACATAATGTTATGTTGTTTTCTATGGGTGCAAGTGAGGGCTACTCTTTTTGGTTCAACTTTTTGGCTGCTTTACTATTTGGAGGATTAGCTACTGGTTTGCAGTTTGTAAAAGAATCTCTACCCTTTGGATGTTGACTTGTACTAGCCTGATGATATTCATTTATATAAAATATTTGAAGCATCATGTAGCAAGTGTAATGCATCCCATCTCCCAAACCACTTCTTTATGTCGTGCATCCATACCATGCTCAGGATCTTGCTTTTATGCGTCTTTTGAACTTTTTTGCTTGCTTCCCATGCAATTGTAGGAAGTCGATGTTAGGGATTTTGACACATCTTTATCATGTACTCCACAACCCTTTCCATGCACATAACCTTAATTGGAAGAGATCCAGACTCAAGAAGTAGGAGCATATATGGTGTTTATGTCTTAACTTGGAGAAAGTTTGTAAGAAAACACTTTTGGACATTCTCAAACTATTTCCCAAGTAGACTTTGAGATGCTCCCTCCCCGCACTTCAACTCCATAAAGAAGAACCGATGTAACCAATGCATAAAAAAGATACTTCTTGAGAACCCAACACTCGATATTTCCTGCATCACATATGTTATCAAATGCATAATATGCTCTCTTTCCTACTTCCAAACAATGCATAGCACATTCATTCCTTCTTAGAACCTCAAGGCCAAGGTACTTAAAGCTCTCAACAACTTCAAGTGCCTCATTGTTGTACACAATCCATGGCTTCTCCCTATGGTCGGTTTTCACAAACATAACCTGTGTTTTGGATTCATTCACATCAGCCCACTATGCAAGAAAAAGTTCTCAAGGAACATAAGCTTTTGTGCATCTTCTAAAGTGTGTGCATCTTTTGTGCATCTTCTAAAGTGTGTGCTAGAAGCACTACATCATCCGCATACAACAAAAGTATGATTACCACATTGCAAATAGTGACCTCTTCAATGCCTTTTCCTTGCATAAAGTCACGTACCATTTGTTCTAGTTGATCAATGCATAGACCAAAGAGATTTTGTGCAACAGACATCCTTGTTTAACCCCAATAGTGCTTAAATGTTTTTCTGAAATTCCTCTTCCCACGCGCAATTGACACATCACCGTCTCATAGATTCGAGAAACTGCAAGGATAAACCCACTTGGCACTTGGAGTTCTTCCATCCTTCTCCACAAATTGCTACATGGAATCATATCAAAGGATTTCTTAAAGTCCACAAATTGTTACATGGAATCATATCAAAGGCTTTCTTACTCCACAAAACAACAATACAACCGCTTGCCTTTCAACCAACTTTCCTGCATGAGAACACGAAAAGTGACATTGAGATGATCAATGGTATTATGGCATCGACAAAAACCTGCTTGTCCTTTTGCACGCTGTCAAGAAGTAGGCGGTCTTGCCAGGAAGGCACCGGATCTCTTGCTGTGAGAGTTTGTGACGAAGATCAAAGGTTATGAGAAAGAGCTAAGATGTGATAACATAGCTTCTAGAGCTAAAGAAGAAATGTAGCCAAAGAAGCCGCTCACTTTTCCTTACAAACACACACGTGATGGAGAGAACTCATGAAAGATAGTCAGAACAAAACAAAAATGAAAACATCGAGATTACGATCATATCGTATCATGGGTAGGATAAAAGGGTTAATGGATGAGTTAATGATATTTAATCTTTGTTGTCCAAATAAGCTGCGGATTGCTCTTTGGAACTGTAGCTTTGTGCTTACTATAATGTATATGTTTTGTCTAGCGATTGGGATTAGTTGTGAGTACAAATCCTCTTGATTCATAATAAAATAACCACATTCACATCAAAAGAGAAGTCATAGTCAATAATAGGTAGTATGATGGGATTTGGTGAGAGAAGTATTTCGTTGAGCCTTTCAGGACCAAATAGAAACACTATGCGTTGCTGAAAGTGAATCTTTCGACTAATCCAAATGTTTGACCCTAATAGATTGCACTGAATGGAATTGAAAGAAATTACCTCTATGTGGATTATGGTTATTCATCAATGATATACTTCGTATGTTCAAAGATAAAGGTGTGAAAGAAGTGAAAGGAGAAGAAGAAGAAAGTTTCTCTCCCAAGCCCTATTGTTGCCCTTAGGCAATAAGGATACTGCGGGGAGAGAAGTACCTGCAGCAAGGAGATTCTAGAGTTTCTGGAAGAGAATGAGAACCTTGAGAGAGAGAGATGCTTGTTGAAGATGAAGATATGGTTACTAACCTTGTGCTCATAATCGTTTCCCGCAAGAAGGTTGTACTCATTACATTGACAAGGTTGCTGCTTGAATACCTTCCAATGAAACAATTAGGACACAACAAGAGAGATCAAAGGAGAAGTAAAGATAGAATTAGAGATAAATCTAAGTGTGGTGGTGGTATTAAAGATAGATAATGAGAGATGGAGATAGAGTTAGAGACAAGTATTGGACTAGATATGCAAATGAAAGTAAAACTAGCAACATATATCTTACATGAGAGCAATCGCCACCACCTTAATGGAGAGAGAAGATGAGGCAAGACTTCAGCCTTTCTTCAAGAGAAAGTGTGGCACTAAGATGAGTGTGACACTATGGAATTGAGCTATTCTCACTCACTCATAGCTTGGCTCCAATGAAGAGAAGGTTGCCCTTTTTATAGGTGAGGGAGCCATGTTTTACATAATCACTTGATTAGCCTAAGAGTCAACCCAAATCAAATGTTCTTTGGATATTTATTAAAATGGGAAATATTAGGACTCAAAATATCATGAAATTCAGCATTTTTGGTCGTTGAGGCTCCATGTGGGTGCATGATGTATGCGGGGGCCCCACCTAGGCATCTTCTGTGTGGCTCCAGAAGGGGGTCCCAACTTGTGTGTCTTGTCCTTCAAGGCATCTTTGAGGTGTCACATTCACATGCTTGTGTCTTTTATCTTCCAAATATCTTATTTTATGGAAAAAGACCAAGATTACCTCTTTTCACTTGATTCACCTGTTTACCATCTCTTCTTGCAGTGTAGTTGTGAGAGGGTTTTTCACTGGTTTCCCTGTAACTTTTGACCTGTAACTCGGATTGACATGCTTCAAAAGGCAAAATTGGCCTACTAAAAGAGCTTGACTTGGTTTTGGCCTTTTCTCCATGCCCTTAGGTTGGGATTTTCAAATTGGTATGGTCCAAGAAGCTTTGGATCTTCCTTTTCATAAAGTCTTCTAGTAGGCCCTTCCCTCTTGTATGTATCCAAGAAGGTATGCATTATTGAAGCGTTATATTATTAAATAAATGTGAAAAGAAGAAAATAATTTATATATGGTAGGGTATAGATGAGATATTAGAAGAAATATACAAATGCTTTTTCCCCAGACAAAAAGAGGCACAATCATTGATACTTCTGTTGCAGTACTTTCTAATAGTAATGTACATTTATATTACTTCAAAGGTAATACTAAGGTATGGTAGAAAGATTTTATTTATGCATATGAGTATTATATGAAGTATACTTATGCATCAAAAATTCACAAGATAAATCGTTTAATGCTCGTTCCCACTATATACGTGCCACAGCACGACATCCACCCCCTCTAAACCTGCACATCCTCCGGTATGTGCCACATTGTCTCTTTGTAAGATCAGACCTCTTGTACATCTTCCTTGCTTTCTTCTTCACTGGATGATTCCAGAGCTTCATGTTCACTTTGATCTTCACCTGTGTTTTTCTCTTCTTCCTCATCAACATCTTCTAGATCATTGTCTCCTCTTCTCTTAAACATTATAATCCTTTTTCACGCAATGGGAATCTTTACTTCTATACCATCTAGTTTAGACAAGCTGTAAGTAGCATTTTCATGCACATGTTTTATAACATACGGTCCAAACCATCTTTTTGAGAACTTACGCATGACTGTGTGCTGGTTATCAAGGCTACTGTCATACACTAAAAACCAGTCACCTTTGTCAATTGCTTTGCTCCTGAGTCGATGTCACTTATCAAAGTAGTCCTTGTTTTTCAACCTTGCATTTTTGAGTCGTTCTTTTGCAGCTTCAATGTCTCCAATTCTTCTCTCTAGTTGCCTTATACGCAGTGCAAGGAGATCTTCCCTGCTAAGCCCCTCTTGCCAAGGTAGTACATTCCATGTGGGAATTGTATCTTCAATCGACATCACTGGCTTTTGACCATACATTAGCTCCGCAGGCATGTAGCCAGTTACTGAGCTATGTGTTGTACGATCAGCCCATAAAGAATATGGTAACAGTTTTGGCCACTCACCAACTCTTCCTTCACAAGCCTTGGCCAAAGCTTTGATGATAGGAGGATGTCCTCTTTCACTCTTTCCATTGCCTTCAGGGTTGTAAGCTGTAGTAAGAGAAAGCTTGATTCCTAATCTAGAAAAGAACTCCCTTGCTTCTTCGGCATCCAGCTCACCTCTATCTCCAATGATTTTTCCCACACAACCATAACGGAAAATCACCTCATCAAGAAGGAATTTGCACACAGCTTCTGTGGTTTTAGCTCTTAATGCTCTTCCTTCAACCTGATTACTTAGGTCTTCTCGTGCAAGAACCAAATATCTCATCTGCCAGAGACCTAAAGGCATTGTGACTAGATCCACAACCCATTTATAGTGCATGGCTAGTGGATATGTAGGGTGCAATCCATCACGATGTCGAACATTTGAATACATTTGACAAGTTACACATGAATCTACAAAATGAGATACATCTTTATACATACCCTTCCACCAATATTTTTCTTTCAACTTGGAGAAGGTTGCCCACACACCCCTCTGTCTAGCCCATAGACTCTCATGAAACTCTTGCATGAGCTTTACTTGAGTCTCTTTTTTACATATAACCTGTTGTGGTGTAGCACCCTTTTGTTTAGGATGCTTCCACAAGTAACCATCCCTCAAAAAGTACCCATATGCTTTCCTACGTATCCTCTTGGATTCTTGTTCAGACCAATCATCCTGTTTTGTTAGAGTACTCAAGTAGCTTCCAATAAGAAGCCAATCACCTTCATAAAGCTCTTTCAAGAATGATTCAAGTAGATTAGTCATGCAGACATTGTTACCTTTGACATGAGAGATAGAATAGAGCTTTGTGCCTACATCATCTCCCTCGTCAATCATTTGTGACTCATCTTCATACCTTGCCCTTGATAGTATATCTGCCACTGTATTGTCTTTACCTGCAATGTGCTTAAACTCAGTATTTAAGGACTTAATGTAGGCAATCCACCGCAACATAGCAATGTCTAGCGTTGAGCAGCTTGTAATCATCCCAAGAAGTGGTAGACAATCTGTTTCTACAACCACACATGCAGCAATTAGGTACTCTTTTCCACTTTTCAAGGCTGTAACCATACCCCATAACTCTCTCTTTATCTGTGGATAGTTTCTTTGGCGAGCACTTAGTACCTTTGCTCCAAATCTTACCACATACATGTGTCCTTCTTTGTCATCTTGCCCTATTGCCCATCCAATCCCTGTAGGACTGGTGTCTACTATCACAATTACTGGCCTTTGACACTCATAGTCTACCTTTCTCAAAGTCGTTGCTGACTGGAGCAACTCCTTTAGCTTTTTCATGGATTTTACATGTGCTTCTGTCCATTTAAACTTCTGATTCTTTCTAAGCAGCTGATAAAGAGGATCAGCTACATGTGCATAATGTGGAATCCAAATAACATAGAAGACACATGCTCCCAGAAACCTTCTAACCTCAGTGATGCTAGTGCATTTTCTTTCATTCTTTGGATGTCACCTACCTTTGCTGAACAAGGTTTCCTACCATATGGCCCGCACATGTGCCCCACAATGAGCACTTCTTTGACACCAAACATAGACTTTTTCCCTGATAATGTAAGATTCACTTATTCCAACCTAGACAAAATTTTATCACAATCATTTATGTGATTTACCACAAACCTGCGACATCCCTTGAGATCCAAAGCTTCATCTTTGTCACTTTCTTCACATCCTTTGATAGGCAAATCATCAATGAAAGGCATTGTGATTTGACGAATAAAGTCACGTAAGACCTTATTCATCCCATTCATCATATGTGCAACCGAGTTGGTTGCTCACTGTGGCAAGGTACACATCCTTACCAAACCCAAAGGTGTCCTCATGGTTGTCAAGTCTCTGCTTTCGATTGCAAGCTGAAATTGATCATACCCTGAGTAGAGATCCCCCATTGAGTAGATTGCCCTCCCTGCAAACGCCTCTGCAAACTCATCCACAATTGGACCTGTACCTACATTTCTAATTGTCACCTTGTTCATTGGTTGCATATCTTGGATGAAGCGTAGAGAACCATTCTTCTTTGGAACTGTGAACCACCTGTTTGAGTATGGAGCACAAGAAGGCTCCAAGATTCCCATTTTGATTTTCTCATTCAGTAGCTCTACTAACTTTGGAAAATGAGCCTTTGGATCCGGAATAGGCCGGAGATTCCAAGGCACATGAGGTATTGTGAAAATTACCATAGGAGCTATAATAGAAGGATCAACACATCCTATCTCATGTGGCTCAAATGCAAAAGCCTTACCATGCTTTGAAAGCATTTCTCTGAAGCACTTTGTCTCCTCCTGTGTTAGAAACTCCTCGCAACCAATCTGCAACCCTTGAAAAGACTCCTTTGTGAAGGTATGCCCGATCTTTTTAGGATTTCTCAAACTTGGTTGTAAAGAAGCCTGCTCAATCTTTTCCCTGTTGTTGGGTGGTAAGGGTGAAGCTACTGGTTTCACCTTCTTTGCTACACTCTTGTATTTAGTTTCAACATGGACTTTTGGGCCAACTGTTTGGATTTCTTTAAAGGCTTCTATTACTTGATACATTTCCATAGATCAAACTTCCACAACTTCATTTTCAAGATGCAAACTAGACCTCATTATAGAATCAAGCTCACCCATAGTATCTACCAAAGAAACTTGTTCACACAAACCCAAAACATTTTCAGTAGGCTTTAGCAACCCACTCTTTTTCATGCCTATTTGTACATTATGCACAGATTGCCTCTCACATCTCTTCAAATCTTCAAGTTTTGTAAAACATATTGATCCATTCCTTGTTACCAAGGAGCTCATTGAGAAAGTTTCACCTATTTTTGGATCAGGCGAGACCCTTTTTCTTTCTGTACCACTGCAATCCCGCTTTACAATGGTACTTGGCGAAAACCCATCGTTTCTCTATGATCATGAAACTCTTTTCTCACCTTTGGTAGAGGATGTTCTCTGAGGTTGTCACGATTTCTTTCATGGTTCACACAAACTGTGAGAAATTGGACAGCTCGTTTACCATCTTTGCTACGTATCCTAGCATACGTTGAACCATCATCCATTACCTTTGTTTCCATTCGAACTCCCACAATGTAGGGTTGTCCAAGGATGAGATGATATGAAGATGTATCCTGTACAAAGAAGTTTTGGTCAATGTTTACATCACCTATTGTCACCTTCACACCTGGACATGCTGCATACAATTCACCGGATGAATTGTTCGCCACTTTTACCATCCAGCCATGATCTGTGTCCATTGGCCATTTGCACTTGTTGTAGAGACTCTTTGACATTATGTTTATTTCTGAACCATGGTCAATCAAGGCAACAAATGGCTCTTCAAGATCACCTACCTTGACCAAAGTTTCTGTAGTAGCCCTTGCCCAGTGACTTCGTGAATAGTAGCTCCTAGGAATATCTTCAACTTCTTCATCATCATTTGAGAAATGCACTTGCTTCACTCTCCCACTAGATTGGTAGCATCCTACCACAGCTCCATCATCCTCCTTATTTAGCAGTTGCATCCCTTGTGTCTTCGAGGTTTCCCCTTCAACCTGTGGACGAGAAACTTCAACAAGGGTTTGCCTCTTCCTCTTGATGATGTCAATGATCTCCTCATGGAATTCACGCTTTGCAATGCCAAGAACTTCTCCCAGCGTAAACTCAGTCTTGCTATTCAAGATCCTTTCCTCCAGGACTTTTTTTAAATCTGTAGCAACCTCAATATCAGATTGTAGTTTATAAGTTGGGTCTTTTGTCTTACCTTTTGTTGGCTCTTTCTTCTTTCCTGTTGTAGACTCCTCCATGAGTACTTCAGGTGGAGATGCTCCTTGTGTCGAGGGTTTTTGAGAAGGATTTGAGTCGCTTCTTCCCCCACTTCTAGAAGCTCTTTTTGATGGTCCTTCATCAGAATTCTCACGTCTGTGCTTCTCTTCTACAATTGCCTCATTTTGTTGGCATTTTGTAATGTAGGCATGCACTGACAATGAATCCACTGGATCATTCCATCCTGTTTCTAGACGTATGCAATCACCTGCTTCATGTAGAATCTCTTTTGTAAGCTTTCCCTTTTTAGCTAATTGCATGACATTTTGCCAAATTGGACCATGATGGTCAATTACCTCTTCATCACAAAACTGATCAATTTTTACTCCATAAGTAGCTGCCTCAACTGAAGAGCTCGCACGATTAGTTGCCGTATCGTCAACTAAGGTTTGCATTCCCCGCTTCCCAAAGTTAGTTCTCAAGGGTAGACCTGTCTCTCTTAAGTGGATTTTACCATCCTTAAAAAAGACAACATCTTTTGACAAAGCATCACTAAAATCATCACAATCCCTTCTTACATGGTCTGTACTATCACACCAAATACATCTATTAACAAACCCTTCTTTGGGCTGTTGTCTTTGCCTAGGAAGTGGCCCTGATGGTTGGCCTTTTTCTTCAAGCTTTGCAAGCTTCACCTTCAAGTCACGCATTCCCTTCACAAGCTCATCTAGCATGGACTCATCAAACTTAGGAGCGATAAAAGTAGGCTTTACCATTTTGTCAGAAGTTGAGGTTGAAGGACTTGTAGTGTTTACTACCATCTTGTCCCTTCTTTGTCGTTTGGCAAGCAATGAGACAGCACCTTCAACTTCATTCTAGTCGGTCTTTAGTCCTTGTTCAACATCTTTATCTTCAAGAAGAAGCTCCAAATTTTCTTGAAACTCTTTACCTGCAGCTTGTAAGAAAATATCTGTCTTCTCTGCATCTAGTGTGGCCCTTTCTGTCCTTGTGAGTTGTGCATAGCGCCGCTCAAATTCCCTAAGTAGCTCTGTTACTAATAGTCCTTGCTTTGGCTTGACTACCCATTCTAAGAATGTCCTTTTGGTTACTCTCTCAGAGCCCTCCATGAAATATTCCTCCTTTAAAGCTACTTTGAGTTCTTCCCAATTTCTCCCATGCCCATCTTTAATTACCCTAATATGCTCCCTAATTTCTGGAGCAACAACTAGCTCAAAGCTTTGAATCATCTCACCTTCTGACACGCGATGCAGCACCATCTCCTTCACATACTCGCATAAGTACTTGGTTACATCTTTTCCATTGAATTGATCCATTCTGTTGACGACCGCTTGTATGCCCTTCATTGCTGAAATCTCCCTTCTTTCAGTGGCATGTTGTTGTTGCATGAACATTGCAAATTCTTGAAACATTTGCATTGTTGTTGGGTCAAAATGCATACCCTGTTGCTCAACATGATCACCCATGGTTACGCAAAAACTCTCACCCTGGCAGTTTCGCGTCGGGTTCACCAAAAATATGTCAAGAAGTAGGCGGTCTTGCTAGGAAGGCACCGGGCCTCTTGCTGTGAGAGTTTGTGAGGAAGCTCAAGGGTTATGAGAAAGAGCTAATATGTGATAGAATATCTTCTAGAGCTAAAGAAGAAATGTAGCCAAAGAAGCCGCTCACTTTTCCTTACAAACACACACGTGATGGAGAGAACTCATGAAAGATAGTCAGAACAAAACAAAAATGAAAACATCGAGATTACGATCATATAGTATCATGGGTAGGATAAAAGGGTTAATGGATGAGTTAATGATATTTAATCTTTGTTGTCCAAATAAGCTGCGCATTGCTCTTTGGAACTGTAGCTTTGTGCTTACTATAATGTATATGTTTTGTCTAGCGATTGGGATTAGTTGTGAGTACAAATCCTCTTGATTCATAATAAAATAACCACATTCACATAAAAAGAGAAGTCATAGTCAATAATAGGTAGTATGATGGGATTTGGTGAGAGAAGTATTTCGTTGAGCCTTTCAGGACCAAATAGAAACACTATGCGTTGCTGAAAGTGAATCTTTAGACTAATCCAAATGTTTGACCCTAATAGATTGCACTGAATGGAATTAAAAGAAATTACCTCTATGTGGATTATGGTGATTCATCAATGATATACTTAGTATGTTCAAAGATAAAGGTGTGAAAGAAGTGAAAGGAGAAGAAGAAGAAAGTTTCTCTCCCAAGCCCTATTGTTGCCCTTAGGCAATAAGGATACTGCGGGGAGAGAAGTACCTGCAGCAAGGAGATTCTAGAGTTTCTGGAAGAGAATGAGAACCTTAAGAGAGAGATATGCTTGTGGAAGATGAAGATATGGTTACTAACCTTGTGCTCATAATCGTTTCCCGTAAGAAGGTTGTACTCATTACATTGACAAGGTTGCTGCTTGAATACCTTCCAATGAAACAATTAGGACACAACAAGAGAGATCAAAGGAGAAGTAAAGATAGAATTAGAGATAAATCTAAGTGTGGTGGTGGTATTAAAGATAGATAATGAGAGATAGAGATAGAGTTAGAGACAAGTATTGGACTAGATATGCAAATGAAAGTAAAACTAGCAACATATATCTTACATGAGAACAATCGCCACCACCTTAATGGAGAGAGAAGATGAGGCAAGACTTCAGCCTTTCTTCAAGAGAAAGTGTGGCACTAATATGAGTGTGACACTATGGAATTGAGCTATTCTCACTCACTCATAGCTTGGATCCAATGGAGAGAAGGTTGCCCTTTTTATAGGTGAGGGAGCCATGTTTTACATAATCACTTGATTAGGCTAAAGAGTTAACCCAAATCAAATGTTCTTTGGATATTTCTTGAAATGGGAAATATTAGGACTCAAAATATCATGAAATTCAGAATTTTTGGTCGTTGAGGCTCCATGTGGGTGCATGATGTATGCGGGCCCCACCTAGGCATCTTCTATGTGGCTCCAGAAGGGGGTCCCAACTTGTGTGTCTTGTCCTTCAAGGCATCTTTGAGATGTCACATTCACATGCTTGTGTCTTTTATCTTCCAAATATCTTATTTTATGGAAAAAGACCAAGATTACCTCTTTTCACTTGATTCACCTGTTTACCATCTCTTCTTGCAGTGTAGTTGTGAGAGGGTTTTTCACTGGTTTCCCTGTAACGTTTGACCTGTAACTCGGATTGACATGCTTCAAAAGGCAAAATTGGCCTACTAAAAGAGCTTGACTTGGTTTTGGCCTTTTCTCCATGCCCTTAGGTTGGGATTTTCAAATTGGTATGGTCCAAGAAGCTTTGGATCTTCCTTTTCATAAAGTCTTCTAGTAGGCCCTTCCCTCTTGTATGTATCCAAGAAGGTATGCATTATTGAAGGGTTATATTATTAAATAAATGTGAAAAGAAGAAAACAATTTATATATGGTAGGGTATAGATGAGATATTAGAAGAAATATACAAATGCTTTTTCCCCAGACAAAAGAGGCACAATCATTGATACTTCTCTTGTAGTACTTTCTAATAGTAATGTACATTTATATTACTTCAAAGGTAATACTAAGGTATGGTAGAAAGATTTTATTTATGCATATGAGTATTATATGAAGTATACTTATGCATTAAAAAGTCACAAGATAAATCGTTTAATGCCCGTTCCCACTATATACGTGCCACAGCACGACAACGCTTGTCATTCTCTTCAGCCCAATCACTCAATTCCATCTCCATTATGCTATAAGAGACCCAATCATTATAGGCCGATAGTTGTTTACATTCTTTACATCCCCTCATTTATGGAAAGGCTTAACCCAATTAGTACTCCAATCATAAGGCATACCATATTGAATTGCAAGGTTGAACATATCACACATCCACTCTTGGATAAAATCTCATGTCCATTTGATCATCTCGGGCTTGATACCTTGAAGATCTCCCTCTTTACAAGTAGCCAACTTTTCAAGGCCACCGCATACATCCTCAATAGTAAAAAAAGAGGGCATACATGAGAGTGAACCATAGAATGGTGTTATTTTAGCCTTTGGTTGCTCATATAATTGCCTACAATGTGTGTACATATCCACAATACTCAAGTTCCCAAAATTCTCAACCCGCTTGCTGCTCAAGTTTCTTTAAAATCTTCCACATGCACGTGCCTTTTCTTGGACTTGAGAAAGTTGCTGCTTTACTTCCCATCTTCTTCTCTTATTTTGAATCAATTACTTGTCTGTATGAAAATGACTTTGATAGTTGTATTTGTCCATAGTTGCATCAAGCTTTATCAAGGACTTATGAGCATCTTGACATTCTTTATCAAACAACCTTTTCCGTGATGTATCTTTGTTGATACCATAGAGCGGCTTTATGTGGCAAAGCATTCTTTGACACAATGACAAATAGTTTTCTTGAAATCTTCCCATTTAGTTTCCAATGGTGCATCTTATTGAAGCTTTTTCATCCATAACCTCTGCTCAACCATTTCAATGTACATTGGTGCCCATTTCAAATTCATACATAGTGATAACTTCTCTTCCCCTTCGTTGAGATTATCATGCTTAGTTGTTTCTTTACATGCAAGAACTGATTCTGCGATCAATTGGACACACATAAAACTCATTATGCGATACATGATGGCTTCGGAGAGTAGCATATAGTCAATCACACTATCCCCATTATGTTTTCTACATGTAAATCCATTGGTTCCACTCCACAAAGATTCACCATCGGCAATGATTATACCCATGCTATTACACATGTGTAAAAGTAACTTTCCATAGTGAGCCGGCTCTTTCTCATCCATTGAAGTACAATCATACAAGTAAACTTCCTCCAAGTCCCTTGAAATGTATGGCATATCAAGTTGTTGAGTGTCATGTTGGAATATTTTTATGTGAGCATTCATATCCCCAAATACAATAAATCACCTTCATATTTGAAATAATAAATGTGCTCTTCTAAATCAAAAAATAGATGATCTCTATCCATGCAAGCATAAAAGGGGGAATCATGATAAGGAATGTAGAAACCGACTACAAAAATGGGTGCTCTTTTTGGTGTCAAAATTTTTAGCCATACATAATGTTTGTTCTTGTCATCTTTCACAATTGATACAAAGTCTTCCAGTCCTTTCTTAACCATGCATGCTACCCCTCCTTGTCCTCTTTGTTGCTTAAGATTCTTTGACCTCATCGATGAATGTACATTGTAATCCTCCAAGCTATTAATCCTTTGTGTATCATGCCCCCAAGTTTCAACAAGAAGTACAACATCATCTTTTCCTATTAGTTCATCAATGCCAAACCCCACATTCTAAGAGAGAGAGAGAGAGATAGAGAGAGAGAGAGAGAGAGAGATAAAATGGAGAAAGAGATAGATAGATTTTATTATCATCCTCGAAGGTCAAATATGACCAATGGGACCAAAGTTACATGTGATATAGTTTGTGTATGGCTGATTAGTGACTCTCGATGCTCCAAAATTGTGGTGATGAGAATCCCAATGGAGAGCCCACACTATGGATGGGAGAGGAAAGTGTGTAGGTCTAAGTTATGGCTGAAAATGTAGAGAAGCAAGTTCCGATGTGACCAAAAGATGAGCACTCTAGTAGTGTGTGGTACTTAGACTCTCGAACTTGCAGTGAGCATGATGTGCACAGTTGATTTGACTCTTCTCCATTTCCCCAACACCCTATCTTGCATCGAAGGAAATGGGAGCTAAGCCAAATGGCTACGATAGTGTGTATCATTGATAAGAGGATAGGTGCAAGCATGTAAGTGTGAGTACGGTTTTCTCTTTCAGTGAAGAACATGGTTTTGTAGTTGGGGGCAATATGGGTAGTGTAATGTATGAAGTGTGACCCACCGAAAAGCTTCATTCACTTAGGAGTCAATTGAAGCATCATGTAGCAAGTGTAATGCATCCCAACTCCCAAACCACTTCTTTATGTCTTGCATCCATCCCGTCATCAAGATCTTGCTTTTATGTGTCTTTTGAACTTTTTTGCTTGCTTCACATGCAATTGTAGGAAGTTGATGTGAGGGGTTTTGACACATCTTTATCACGTAGTCCACAACTCTTTCCATGCCCATAACCTCAATTGGAAGAGATCCCGAATTGAGAAGTAGGAGCATATATGGTGTCTTAACTTGGAGAAAGTTTGTAAGAAAACGCTTTTAGACATTTTCAAACTCTTTCCAAGTAGGCTTTGAGATGCTCATGCCCCACACTTCAACTCCATAAAGAAGAACTGATGTCACCAATGCATTGATCGAAAAGATACTTCTTGAGAACCCAACACTTGATGTTTCTCGCATTAAACATGTTCTAAATGCATAATATGCTCTCTTTTCCGCTTCCAAACGATACATATCACATTCATTCCAATTGTGATTGGATGGAACCTCAAGGCCAAGGTACTTAAAGCTCTCAACAACTTCAAGTGTCTCATTGTTGTACACAATGCATGGATTCTCCTTATGGTTGGTCTTCACAAGCATAACCTTTGTTTTGGATTCATTCACAATCAGCCCACTATGTAAGCAAGAGTTCTCAAGGATAACAATAAGCTTTTGTGCATCTTCTAAAGTGTGTGCTAGAACCACTACAACATCCACATACAACAAACGCATGATTACCGCATTGCAAATAGTGACCTCTTCAATGCCTTTTTCTTGCATAAAGTCAAGTACCATTTGTTCCAATTGATCGATGCATAGACCAAAGACAGTTGGTGACAATGGCATTCGTGTTTAACCCCAATACTGCTTACAATAATTTCTAAAATTTCTCTTCCCATGCGCAATTGACAAATCACCTTCTCATAGATTCGAGAAATCGCAAGCATAAACTCACTTGGCACTTGGAATTCTTCCATCCTTCTCCACAAATTGTTACATGGAATCATATCAAGGGCTTTCTTAAAGTCCACAAAACAACAATAGAATCGCTTGTCTTTCAATCGACTTTTCTCGATGAGATTACGAAGAGTGACAAGATGATCAATGGTGCTATGGCATCGACAAAAACCCGCTTGTCCCTTTGCACGCTTGTCATTCTCTTCATCCCAATCACTCAATTTCATGTCCGTTATGCACCCAAACAACTTTGCCATAAGAGACCGAATCATTATAGTCCAATAGTTGTTTACATTTTTTACATCCCCTCCTTTATGCAAAGGCTTAACCCAATTAGTACTCCAATCATAAGGCATACCATGTTGAAGTGCAAGGTTGAACATATCACACATCCACTCATGGGTAAAATCTCTCGTCCATTTGATCATCTCTGGCTTGATACCTTGAAGATCTCCCGCTTTGCGAGTGGCGAACTTTTCAAGACCACCACATGTATCCTCAATAGTAAAAAAAGAGGGTATACATGGGAGTGAACCATAAAATGACATTTTTTCAGTATTTGCTTGCTCATATAATTGCCTACAATGTGTGTACATATCCACAACACTCAAGTTACCCAAATTCTCAACCCGCTTGCCCCTCAAGTTTCTCCAAAATCTTCCACATGCATGTGACTTTTTTTGGACTTGGGAAAGTTGTTGTTTTACTTTCCTTCTTCTTCTCTTCTTTTGAATCAATGCCTTGTATGTATGCAAATGACTTTGATAGTTGTCTTTGTCCATAGTTGCATCAAGATTTATCAAGGACTTTCAAGCATCTTGACATTCTTTATCAAACCACTTTTTGCGTGATCTATCTTTGTTGATACCGTGTAGGTTCTTTATGGAAAAGCATTCTTCGGCACAAGAACAAATAGCTTTCTTGAAAGCTTCCCATTTAGTTTCCAATGGTGCATCATAACGTTTGTTCTTGTCATTTTTTCACAATCTATACAAAATCTTCCAATCCTCTCTTAACCATACATGCTACTTCTCGTTGTCCTCTTCGTTGCTTAAGATTCTTTGACCACATCAATGAATGTACATCATAATCCTCCAAGCCGTTATCCTTTGTGTATCATGCTCCCAAGTTTCAACAAGAAGTACAAAGTACAATATTGGATTTGCTTGTTAGTTCATCAATTCCAACCCCGCATTCCATGGGTATGCATATTTTCAATTGTAACTCGGTCTCATAGGTCACGGATCCCTATTTGCTCGAGGGACTTGCCTCCTCCTTGGGCACATCTTCTTCATGAGAGATCTCCTTGTTTTCATTATTCTTTTCCTCATATACCTTGCAACACATATTTTGTTGCTTAATAGTGCGATCTTCACATATAAAACATTTTGTATCCCTCAAATAGATCCAACTATTTTCAAGGATAATCTTTCACTTGGTCTCCTCTGGCATGGTACATACAATTGGCCATTCTCCCGAGTGAGGAACTCCTTGCTTCCCCACTCTATGTGCTCCATAGACCATAACTCTGGACATGCCAAAGTGGGTTTTGAAGAAATCTTCAATAACAATGGCAAGAGAAGGAGGTGTCTCTAACTTCTCTTCGAGAATTTCACGAATAAAAATGTTCTTGGAATGTCGCTCCCATTCCTTCAACTCCTCCACCTCCACATTCTCAACATTATTTGTTTGAACCATAGCTTGTATGAGTGAGTAATTAGAAACCACATTTCTACCACATACATTAGCCCTTTACTTGTTTGTGCATGCATTTTTTCATGTCACATATATCCCGGCTCATGGTGTCAAATTTCTCCTCTTTCAATACATGGTCATGCTCTATTTTGCTCATCCGCTCCTTCAAAGCATTCAAGTCCACAAGAGAGCGTTTACATTCCTTGACTTCCTCTCTTCAAGTTGCATCAAACGTGTTGTTTGCATCTCAAGTGTCCTCTTGAGATTCTCATTCTCAACCACAAGTACCCTTAGTGTGCCATTCTCCATTGCAAGTGCTCGTAAGTCTTCGCCTTGTTTGTTTACGATCTCTTGCAATGATACCAAGTATACCAGGAGAGAGAGAGAGAGAGAGAGAGAGAGAGAGAGAGAGAGAGAGAGAGAGAGAGATACAAAGAGATAGATAGATAGAGAGAGAGAGGGATAGAGAGAGAGAGAGAGAATAGAGAGAAATATAGAGAGATGGAGTAAGAGAGAAAAAGATAGATAGATACAAAAAGGGAGAGACAGAGAGAGATAGATAGAGAATAGAGAGAAAGAGGGAAGGAGAGAGAGAGAGAGAGAGAGAGAGAGAGAGAGAGAGAGAGAGAGGGGGAGAGAGAGAGATAAAGAGACAGATAGAGAGAAAATAGGAAGAGAGAGAGAGAGGGAGGGAAAGAGAGTGAGAGAGAGAATAGAGAGAAAGAGAGAGAGAGAGAGAGAGAGAGAGAGAGAGAGAGAGAGAGAGAGAGAGATGGAGGGAGAGAGGAAGGGAAAGAGAGAGGGTGAGAGAATAAAGAAAGAGAGGGGGAGAGAGAATAGAGAGATAGAGAGAATAGAGAGAGAGAGAGAGAGAGCAATGATTGTAAGCGAAGCCACCATTTTGTGTGGTGTGTCATGCGAGAGTGCAAAGGCTTTTTTACAGGGCTTTGGAAAAAAGCTTTTTGTGTCCCCAAGATGGAGTTCAAAAATGACTTTGTACGCTCTTCTCTCTATCTTTCTCTCACTCTTTCTATCTATCTCTCTCTTTCTCTCTACAGATGAGGCATTATAAGGGCAAAGAAGCAGCTACTCTGAAGAGAAGTTGTGCAAGAATCACAATAAAGAAGCTCTTCTTCAAAGCACACTACAGAGGTAGAAGCACTCTCACACTGTGCACAACACAAAACGATGGCTACATTAATGTAATTGTATACACTTAAATTATACTTAATTGTATAGAGTATGTAATTGTATATACTTAAATTATAAGGGGGGTCGATACGTATATATTTGTTTATGCATGTACTAAGGCATTGAGTACGGGAGCATAGCACCCGAAGCTTAGATGCTTCCTCTTGGGTATAGTCCTTTTTTAATCGTGGTGTTGCGGTCAAAGCCCCTACTTAGGTATACTAGTATGTATATGTATCTGCGTGGTTATGTGTATATATACTTGTGTACATATATATAGATGAGTGAGTAGGGAGAGAAAAGTAAATCTCATATTTCTCTTTGTAATGTAGACGTCAGAATAGAGACCACCTGGTGGGGAGCAGCCATCTGGCTCTTCTTTTGGTTGGTTCACATCCCAGGTGGGCTCACACCCAGGGTGGACATCGCCTCCAGTGGACCCGAGTCTTGAGGCTGTGAGGCCAATAAAAGAAATTAAGATTATTTGTGGCTAGTTAATCCTAAACCATAAGTGTTACATGTTTGTTTTTGTTAATTGCAGGCATGGCCATCCTACACCTACTCTACTCACATTCCTCCATCGGTGGTAGATCCAAATCTACATCGGGCTATCTCTTTACAAGACCAGTACCTCCGTTTGGTTGATGCATTTTTTGGCCGTTACACTCCACAACATTTTGCGACCTATGGTCTTTCTCTGTATTCCATGCCATAGGGGATTCAAGGAGGGACTCCTTACATCCAGAGCCTCGCATCGAAGGCACCTTAGTCTACGGCCCCTTCTTACCGTCCTACTCCCCTTCCATCACGGCGTCCCACTCCCATGGCATTGGAGGGTCCCATGCCACTCTATTCCACTCCTGCTTTTCCAGAGCACTATCGACACACTTGTTCTAGGGGCACGCGTCGATGCTCCTCTCAAGGCAGCGAGCGCCGAGAGAGACGAAGCGACGGGTGATCTTGTGTCTTCACTTATTTTGGAAGGGGGGGGGGGGGGGGGGGGGGGGGACAGAGTCCCCTATTTCAAAGCGTGTCATCCCTCACACAGAGGAGGAGGATACACACCCATGCCAGACATGCATGGGTTCTACTATAGGATAAAATATGGCGGGGAGGTGGACTTCGGTACAGCATAGGATAGGGTGTTTCAATGCCATCCTCAGATTCTTATACATACGACGTATAAAAATTGTTTTCTAAAGTTTAGAGACCAGCTGTCGGATCATACACGCTACATTAAGGATGTGCTAATCAATGTTTTTCACAATAGTGGTTGGAGAGCTACATAAAAACATTTTTGAAAAACAAGCAGTTCAGTGTATGGCACGCAACAGCCAACCAAGTTAGAGATCCAAACAGGATGTATCATGGTGGCAACATGACAGATGCGGAGTGGGAGTGGATAGTGCAAGAAAAGAGCGATTAGGCTGCACCAGGCTCATCCTACAGACAACAACGCGAAGCTCGGGCCAGACAAACTCCCACACACTCACTACAACACAACATGGAGATATCGACGAGCATATATCGACGAAATTAGCGGGCGTCGCTATACGCGTCGATATACGCGTCTTAATGTATGTCGGTATATGCGTGGAAAGGCTTTACTTCCCACGCGTATATCGACGCCTATAGCGACGCATATATCGACGCGTATAGCAACGCAAAAAAAATTGGGGGAAAAAAGAGAAACCCGCGAGCAGCAGGGGCCATTTTCACCTGCGCTCTACTCAAATCTTCGCCTCCACCTGCTGCGCAAGTATTATGCCCCCTCCCCAACCCCTCTCTCTCTCTCTCTACATCGTGTGTGTGTGTAGGAGAGAGAGAGAGAGAGAGAGAGAGAGAGAGAGAGAGAGAGAGAGAGAGAGAGAGAGAGAGAGAGAGCGGTGTGTGTGTGTGTAGGAAGAGAGAGAGAGAGAGAGAGAGAGAGAGAGAGAGAGAGAGAGAGAGACAGAGAGAGCGGTGTGTGTGTGTGTAGGAAAAAGAGAGAGAGAGAGAGAGAGAGAGCGGTGTGTGTGTGTAGGAAAGAGAGAGAGAGAGAGAGAGGTGTGTGTGTGTGTAGGAGAGAGAGAGAGAGAGAGAGAGAGAGAGAGAGAGAGAGAGAGAGAGAGAGAGAGAGAGAGAGAGAGAGAGAGAGAGATGTGTGTGTGTGTAGGTAATCAAAGAGAGAGAGAGAGAGATAGAGAATTAATGTATGCTTAGGAAATTAAAATTAAAGAAAAATAATTAAAGAGAGAAATGAAATGAAATGTTATATTAACGTCTTCGAAAGGCCAAAGTGACCTATGAGACATGAGACAAGAAAGTTGCAATGTGATGGATCTGATACAAAGTCAGAGTAAGAAGATGACAAAATAAAATATTATGGAATCCTAAACTGCTAAGTATGGACTAAACGGTTAAACCAGCTAGCTGGGATAGGTAGATCATAGGAGATCCAGCAGCTGTCGCTGGCGGATCTCATCAATCTCCTCCATGGTCAGTATTCTAATCGGGCGTTATGCATGTCGAGCCAAAGTGACCTAGCTAGATCCTCTGATGCAGCCTCTGTCGATGTTGTGTAGTCCTCCGCAGTCGTGGACGTCTAGATCTCCCTAGCTCAGTCGCTCGTTCGATCAGTAGAGAGATAGGGAAGTAGAGAGCAAGAGAGAGAGAGAGAGAGAGAGAGAGAGAGAGAGAGAGAGAGAGAGAGAGAGAGGTAAGTAGAGAGAGAGAGAGAGATAGGAAATAGAGAGATAGAGAAAGAGAGTTATATATATATATATATATATATATATATATATATATATATATATATATATATATAGAGAGAGAGAGAGAGAGAGAGAGAGAGAGAGAGAGAGAGAGAGAGAGAGAGAGAGAGAGAGAGGTAGGGATGTGAAGAGCGAGACAGAGAGAGATAGGAAAATAAGGAAATAGAGAGAGAAAGAGAGATAGTGAGAGCGAGATCGAGAGAGAGAGAGAGAAAGAGAGATAGCGAGAGTGAGATCGAGAGAGAAAGAGAGATCGAGATCGCTTTTTTGAGCAAGAACCATGCAAGGCTTCTGAATCTTTCTCAAGTTGCTCATCCATCTCCACATTATCTTCTGGCTTGGACATGGAGGCCCCGTCCGGTTTACAATCAGGTAGAAAACTTTCATTGGGCTGAGAACTTCCATGGCTTGTGCCGTCCGGTTTACAATCAGGTAGAAAACTTTCATTGGGCTGAGAACTTCCATGGCTTGTGCTTTCATCAAGTGCGGCATTGGAAAGCTTTCTGTGACAGGCTACCTCGGAATGGAGGCAGGTGGGTTCGTAGACAGAGAAGAAACTATGAAACTAAAAGAGGCAAAGGGGTTTTGTCTGCTACATGCATTGCCATGTACACCTTGGAGTGAACGTATGTGTCTACCCATATAGGATTTGACCAATAAAGACGAGATTTTGGCCCGGTGGTCCTAATCTCCGTACACCTCTGGACGGAGGTGTACGGAGATTGGGCAAGACTAGAGAATGCGAGGTAGTTTACATTGTGAGGAGTGTATATATATATATATATATATATATATATATATATATATATATATTAAAACAACATTCATAATCATTGTAGATGGCAACGTCATCAACTAACATGGAGGAAAAGATTGCATGCTCGTGCACGCTCTGCAAGTATCAAATCCTACGCAAGCGTAGGATATGTAATGAGCATGTGCACAAGTACGGAGAGTTTGCTAGAGAAACCGTACAGAATCTGCGATATGACTCCTACGGAACGGGCATTGATTTCCGCGACATAGCACCTACATCTGAGAGAGAGAGAAAATAGATTATGCATGAAGGTCTGACCAATATAGAGCCACGGATGGAAGCAGAAAAGGGCTTACAGACAGAAGACGACGGCATGGAGGAGATGCTGGATGCCTTCTTCCAGACAAGCGAGGAGAACGCGAATGAAGCAGCACCAGAAGCCGTGCGCCTATCTCCTGAAGACATGTTGAGGAAGTTGGCACGTCGTTGCCGTACTGGGGTGATCTACTAATTAACCATTTGCTTGATCCAATGCATATATTCAAGAATGTGGGAGAGATCCTCTGGAAGACAATCATGGGAATGAAAGACAATCAAGCTTCACGAGATGATTTGCAGTCGGTTGGAAAGATGCCAGAGCTGTGGCCTTTCACCAATGCAGCTGGTCAAACAAAACTTCCAAGAGCGCCATGGGTATTGCTAAAAAATGAAGAGCAACAAGTGAAAAGGGTGATTTCAAAGTTCAGGATGCCAACAGGATATATGCGATGTCTCAAGATAGCATTCACCCGTGACGATCAACTGTCAGGGTTGAAATCTCACGACTGGAATAAGTTCTTGCAATTCATTCTTCCAATTGCGATCAAGGGGTGTTTAACGGAGGAAGTGCGGACCTGCATATACAAGATTTCAAAGCTAGTGTGGTGGATCTCTTCCAAGGAGATACGGGAGGAATCTATTGCAATCACAAGGGCTAACTCCATTGAGGCAATTTGCATGATTGAGAAGTATCTACCCATGAGCTGCCTAACTATCCAAATGCACTTGCTCGTCCATGTAGTAGATGAGGTTGCAGTGGCAGGTACAGTCCACAGCCGTTGGATGTTCTTTCTAGAGTGGCTCATGAAAACACTTAAGGGTTTTGTTCGCCAAAAAGCGCGTCCAGAGGGGAGCATGGCAGAAGGATGGATGGTGCAAGAGTCTCTTGTATTGACGACCCAATTTCTATCCGTTTCTGACCCAGAAATGCCTTAATTGTGGAGCGATGAGGAGGATGCAAGACTGGTGGGAGAGGAGCCGCAAGGGCAAGGGGTGCCGAAGAAAATGAACCTGGCCATGCGAGAAAAGATCATGAAGTTCTGTGTACTAAATTCAGCGCCGATGCAAAAATGGCTTGAAAGGTATGAAGAAGAGAAAGAGAGACGCAATCTAGAGCGACAGGATTTCAGGCGAAGTCGAAGGACTAGAGGCTTACTCTTGCCAGACTATCTCGCTCCTCTACCTGAATTCCCTATAATGGCATGGTTGGACAAGACAGTGAGAGCAGCTCAACAGATCGGAGAACCCATATCTCTAGAAGAGGAAGAGTTGGCTATTGGATGTGACTAGAAGTATCATACATACATGGCACTGTGGTCGCATGGAAATCATTTCAGAACACAACAAATTGACAGCAGAAGAAACACGTTTGACAGTGGGGTAATGGTTAGTTTCATGCAAAAGAGCAGGGCCAGTGCTAGAGACACGAATGAGAGCACTAGCAACCTGGATTACTGTGGTCTGGTGTCAGATATCCTGAAAGTAAGCTTCAGGCGGTTTGAGATGTTTTTGTTGGATGTGAAGTGGTTCAAGGTGATTACTTCTGGTCGCAATGCAACGGTACGTAGAGATGTGTTGAGATGTACAGATAAAGAGAGAGAGACGAGACAAGAGACACACCATATACACTCCCAAAGACTGATTCATATTGAGGACAAGATACAAATATATAGGTGAGACCAAGTTCAGTAGAGTGAGCCATATATAGCTCCAACACCCCCACTCAAACAAAGGTCTCTAGCTTTGGATGAAAAAACCCTTGGGGAGTTCAAGGGAAAAACCCAAGCCCCTATACAATGTGAAATATGAACCAGCGGTGATGATGTGAAAGTGAATTGTGCATCTATGTACAAATATTCAAGTGACTTAGATATCACAAGGTGCAAATGTGGAGTGTGCATAGTGCATGGTACCTAAAAGATTACAATGTCATATGTACAAAGCTATTACAATAGAAAAGAAGCTAATCTAGAAAGAGTGAGGCCGAAGCAACTCCAAGCTCCGAGCGCAAGAGGATGAAACGTGACTCATTGAGGCCTTTGGTCAAAATGTCTGCAATCATCTGGTCACTTGGACAGTGTTCAACCATAATGGTTCCCTTGCGTACTTCATACCTGACATAATGATAATGGACAGCAATGTGCATTGACTTATTATGTTGAACATAGTCTTTTGCAAGACTAATAGCACTTTGGTTGTCACACCGCAAGGGTGTGCTAGAAAGAGGAGAGTGACCAATATCAACCAGCATTTGTCGAAGCCAAATCAACTCACGAGCTGCAAGTGATGCCGCAACATATTTTGACTCAGTCGTAGAAACTGCAACACAACGTTGTTTCTTGCTGGTCCAAGAAACAAGACAACCATTTATAAAGAAGCAATTTCCACTAGTAGATCGCATAGATAAATGTGAGCTTGCCCAGTCTGCATCTGTGTAACCCAAAAGAGAAAGAGATTTCATAGAATCCGATGTGAGTTGTCGTCGATAGACTAAACCAAAATCTGTAGTGCCTTTCAAGTATTTCAATACACGCTTTGCAGCAGACCAATGCTTAAGAGAAGGACATGCAAGATGTTGTCCGAGATAGTTAGCAGCAAATAGAATATCAGGACGAGTGTTCATGCCAACAAACTGAAGACATCCAATCAAGTTAGCATAAGGTTGATTTGTGACAAGTTGACCGCCATTGTCAGAAGTATTCTTCGTAGAGCTCGCAAGACAAGGTGTGTTGGCTGAATGTGCAAATTCCATACCAAATTTTTTAATAGTATCTGCAATAAACTTTGACTGTCGAAGGAATAAAATACCTTTTGTACGGTTCCGTTGGATTTGAATGCCAAGACAAGAGTGAATCTCTCCAAGATCCACCATATCGAATGCAGAAGACAATAACTTTTTCACTTGCTGAAGAAATCCCAAATCATTGGAAACAAGGATGGTATCATCCACATAAAGAGCAAGAATCATAAAACTGCTACCTTGGCGTTTTATGTATAAGTTGGGATCTGACGAGCAAGAGATGAATCCTTTAGAGGTGAGAAAAAGATCAAATTTTGTATACCAGGCTCGCGAAGCTTGTTTGAGACCATATAGTGCCTTATGGAGTTGAGCAACAAGGTCTTCTTTACCTGGAATAAAAAACCCTTCTAGTTGTTCCATATAAATTTCCTCTTCCAAGTCACCATTAAGAAAAGCAGTTCGCACATCCATTTGATGAGCTTCTAAATCAAATTGAACAACAAATGCCAATAAAACTCGAACACTTGTAATGCGAACAACTGGTGAAAAAGTCTCTTGATAATCAACACCAGCTACTTGGGAGTAACCTTTTGCAACTAAACGCGCCTTGAACTTGTCAAAAGATCCATCTGCTTTATTTTTGTCTTATACACCCACTTACATTTAATAGCTGTACGACCAGGAGGTAATTCAGTTAGTATCCATGTACCTTTAGAGATAAGAGAATCGTACTCTGCTTCCATAGCCTCTTGCCATTGATCCTTTTGTGGTGAAGAGATAGCTTCATCATAAGTAACGGGATCTTCAGAAGTAGAAAAAACATTATCAGCAATATCGTCATCATAAACATGACATGAGCCATGTTCAAAATCAATAGGCAGATCAACAAAAATATCAATATCATCATTGGCAACATTTGGAATGGATGGTTGTGAAGAGGAAAGTTGCTCTATAGGAAGAGTTTCATCTTCTGAAAGAAATGGAAAAGCCTGAAGCAATGATTTAGTATCATCAAAATCATCCATGGACCATGAGCCTCCCATAAGCTGTTCGTTAAAAGTAGCATCACGATTCACAATTACTTTCTTGGAGGAAGGGTCATAGAATTTGTAGCCTTTGGAAGTGTCAGAATATCCAATAAAAATAACTTTAAGACCAGGAGCATCAAGCTTTGTTCGTGTTTCTTTGGGAACATGAATATAAGCAATACATCCAAAGGTTCGAAAATGAGATACAGAAGGAATGTCACCTGTCCATGCTGTGATGGGTATCTTACCAGAGGGGGCAGTAGTAGGAAGATGATTCTGAATAAATATTGCTATCAAAGTAGCTTCAGCCCAGAAAACACGAGATAAGCCAGAATGAATCAACATACATCTTACATCATTGAGAATAGTGCGATTCTTTCGTTCAGCAACACCATTCTGTTGAGGCGAATATGGAATAGTGTGTTCATGATGAATTCCACTGTCAGCACAGTAACTCACAAACTCTCGAGAAACATATTTGCCTCCATTGTCACTACGAAGCTTCTTAAGGCGACGACCAGTTTGAAGTTCCGTATCCTTGTGGAATTGTTTGAAAACAGATAAGGCTTCAGATTTTTGTCTAAGTAGAAATACAGTCATATACCTTGAGAAATCATCAATGAAAGTAATGAAGTAGCGATATTGTGATCTCGAAGAAGGTAGAGGTCCACATATATCAGTATGAATAAGATCCAATATGTCATGAGAATGAGTTGTATTTGAAAGAGGAAAGGGTTTACGATTGTGTTTCCCAAGAGAACCAAATTCACAAATTCCCATATGGGGATGGGCTTTAAGATCCATGCCATGAACAAGATCACGACGTTGAAGATCAAGGAGTTTTGAGAAATCAGCATGAACAAAATGGTGATGCCATACTTTGCAATCATGATCACCTGGAGCAGTGATAATATTTGCTACAGCATCATTGAGAGAGAGTTCAAACAAATTACCGTTTCGAGGAGCAGTGGCTATAGTCTGTCCATCTTTCTCAATTCGGCATTTGGTATAATCAAATCCAACAAACAGACCAAGATCAACTAGTCTAGCAACTGAAAGAAGAATACGTTGAAGATCTGGTACATGTAATACTCCTCGCAAAATTTGAGTGGAAGAAGATAAGGTACCAAGATATAAGTCTCCAATACCCTTTACTTGACAAGTAGTATCATCAGCAAGATAAACAACACGTTGAACTGGCAGTGGATGATAGTTATGGAGCCACTTAGACTGATATGTCATATTTCCTGTAGCACCAAAATCGACAATAAAAAGTGATCCATCACGTACATGAAGTATTTTGTCTGGAGCAACTGAACATAGGATGCAGCTTGTTTCTGGTACAATGTTGTTTCGATGTTCAGTAGCATATGCTCTATTCCGATCTGTGTCGAATCGATGCTTATAGCCATATGTTCAGTAGCATATGCTCTATTCCGATCTGTGTCGAATCGTCCATAATATTCACAAGAAGAAGAAGAAGAGTCTCTAGATAAACGTGGTTGTTTTGTGGTAATATTGTGTTCTTCATCATATTGACGTGCCCAACAATCATCTTCAGTATGGCCATTTCTGTTGCAGTAAGAACATTGCTTATTAGGAAATTTGAGACGAGAGAAAATATTACTGCGACGGCCACCTCTGCGGTTTCCTCGTTGAAATGGACGCCTTCGACCATAAAAAGCACGTTCCATCTGTTGTGACTCAGTCTCCTCTTGTGAAATCATAGTTGTATCGTGACCAGCAGTCCGACGTTCTTGATGTTGAGAGTATTCAATTAAAGATATGCAAGCTTGGTCGAAATCAAGACCATCTTTATTAGAGAGAATAGTAACAATGTTATCATAAGAAGAGTCCTTCACCGTATCAAGGAGAAGTGTAATCAGTTGCTTTTGTGGAACAGGATCACCGGCAACAGCAAGTTGATTAATAATAGATTTGAAAGACTCAATATGTCCCGTCATGGCAGTACCAACTTCATATTGTAACTTGTTAAGCAACCCTCTCAAATAAAGTATTTCTGTAACAGATTTTTTCTGAAAGTTTGCAATAAGGTACTTCCATACGTCGTGGGAAGTAGGCAGTTCATACATATCAAGCAAAAGGGAATCAGTAAGAGCAGAAAGAATATACCGACGAGCTGCTTCATCACGTCATTGCCAATCCGTATAGGCAACATTCCAATCTTCAAATATAGGTCCTTCAATGATAAGCACGTTATCATTATCCGTATCAACAGGCTGAGGCGGACAAACACGATTTCCAAGAACAACATCGGAGAGTTCATCGCCTTCAAGAATTAACAACATCTTTGCTTTCCAGCCTGGAAATCCTTGACCTTGGAAAGGAGGAACAGAACGCTGGCCAGAAGGAAAGACATTGACGAGAATATTCATAGCCATATCTTGTTGCGAGAAGACGTATAAGATAAGATCGCAGAATCTGCACACCATAAATGGTGAAGGCCACAATTGAGAATGAGAGAGATATGAGAACTGCCTTTTGTCAACGATAAACGTAAGAAGGATGCTCAAGGAACGTCCAAAGATGTGAGAGACGTCACCCAAAAAAGGCAGGGTAAAGGAGACGTTAATAATAAATGAGTCCTCAAAATAGAGTGGCGTGAGACGCAAGATTGACGGCCACAATACGAATAGCAAAAAGCTAAATCTTCTCGAAAAAGTTAATGCCAAAATAAGAAAAACGATCGCGGATGCTTCACGAAGAAGTAGGACGAAGAAAGCTGCGTCAAGATCTATTGTAGTAAAAACAGCATAACTTTCTGCTGCGAACTCCGATTGACGCAAACCTAGAACTCAAATCGAAGAGCTCGAGGAGACGAACAAGTTTTGGATGAAAAGTGCCATTGCGCTTTTCCCGTTTCTCCAAATTTTGAGCAGAACAACAAGAAAAATTGAGATGAATTTCAGGGTGTCATTAACAAGAAAACGTAATCAACGATTAGATTGATTAGAAATAAACGCCACATAAAACACTAATTATATTCTTATTAACACAAAACAACCACTTTTAACAAGAATCAACGCTCAAAAATAAAATTTGTAACAATTTTGAATCTTACATGCGAATCGCATACACATACTGTTGTCACCATGAATTGAATCGGCGCGTGATCATTATCGCTCTGATACCATGTTGAGATGTACAGATAAAGAGAGAGAGACGAGACAAGAGACACACCATATACGCTCCCAAAGACTGATTCATATTGAAGACAAGATACAAATATATAGGTGAGACCAAGTTCAGTAGAGTGAGCCATATATAGCTCCAACAAGATGGAAACAAGATTGTGCAAATAGATTCTACAAAGACTTGGATAGATGCGAGCGATACATTTGCTCTCCCCGAACATTGCGAGCAAGTGGTCTTTGTACCGGACCCTCGAGAGCGACAATGGTGGTTTGTGGTTCAGGTTGCTCCAATAAATAAACAAGTATTTGAAGGGCAAGATCTCCTGGAGGAAAGTCAGTCAGACGACGTCCATACTACTGCGACATTAGATGAGATGGACAAAGGTATGGCAGAGGAAGTTGACAGATATACGAGGGATGACGCAGACGAGCCAGAATTGACACTTGTAGATGAAGATGGAATGGATGAAGACAATCTGCCAGAACGAGTTGGGAAAGAGTTATGTTTGCAATTAGAGATAGACGATGATACGGTGCAAGATCTTATCGATGATGCCTCGACTCCTCCTCGCTCACGACCCCCGTCTTACCCAGGCACACCTCTCGACACACCTCTTGGCACACCTCGGACACCTTGGGGGGCACACGATCCTAGTGCCTTCAAGCTCTATATTGTACGGGGAGATGGTTCTGTTGACATGGATAGAGTCGGGACTGAGATGCGACAGCGGATTCGCCAGCTCGTGGAGCTGCAGTTTTCGACCAGCATTCTGACGTCTTGGGATCAACAAGACAAGGAAAAAGTCACTTACATAGTGGAGACCATCCTGAGAGAGTACCAGCCTGCTCCGGGTTCTTCCGTTGTTTCGGCACGGTGGATCAAGGGTGTTGCACGGGACACCATCAAACATCGACGAGATGCAGCTCGGAAGGCTTTCAGGACCGGCTCGCCGAAGCCTTCGGACATCCCACACGAGATGTGGCTGCAGATCAGGGAGGATGAGCGGACAGCGTCCACGCGTTCAGACAGCAGCGTGAGGTCGCGCAGGTACGATAGATGACTAGGGAGACATCTCATCTTGGCAGCGGAGGCTTCGACACCTTTCGCTATGAGTTTGTGAGTTTCTAATCCAATCTTAACTATGGCATTTTTTAAAACGCGATGAATCATGTATTCTTATTACTTTGATTTTTGTATAAACGCAGAATCTTGTGATGCATCGAGCTCCATCACGCGAGGAGGAGTCAGATGGATATCGCAGAGGTATCTATGAAGTACTGAATGATCTTGAAGCTTCAGGAGAGCCTGTAGACTGGGAGGCCTTACAGTCTCGCTGATCGCTTGAGGTGAGACGTTAATATGTATGAGTTGATTTAATTAAGTCAGTATATGTGAAGTAATATCAATACTAATTTTGTGAGTTGTCCTATGTGCAGGTTGCAATGCCTAGTCATTAGTGGACCAGATTTCATCTATATGCTTTGTGAGACGCAGACACGCTTCTGTGTCTCTTTTTTGTACAAACAGTTAGTGTTCAAACAGTTATTCTTTCCCTTATGGTTATGATTATTGTCATTGTCATTGTATAGATAGTTATTGTTTCTCTTTCTGGTTATGCTTATGGTTATTGTTAATTTTGTTTATGGTTATGGTTATCTGCATTATGGTTTTGATCAAAGTGGCTATAGCCGGTTATGGTTTTAAGTTATGGTTATGCTTTTAAGTTATGGTTATGGTTCGTTATGGTTATGCTTTTAAGTTATAGCTATGATTTTCAGCTGGTACGGTTGTCTTTCATTGGCCTTAAATCTCATGTGATATCCTACATGGATAGCATGTAGGAGGCGTATACATGATATGGTTTTCTTTTGAAAAGTTTATGTAAAAACAAAGGGAACTCTACCGAAATTTCTGCGCGCGGGAGCATGGTTGATATTTTGGTGTTGCTCGCTTTCTTGGGTAGAGGGCAAGAAGTCTGGCTGTGGCTGTGCACGTCGCTACTAGCGACTGGTTTCACAACGACGCGTATAGCGACATGCATAGCGATGGGCAGCGTCCATATATGCGTCGATAACACCTGTTTTTGTTGTAGTGACTATGGCTTGGAAGGCAAACTAGCATGGAAGGAAAAATATATACGATTGACTAAATTACAACCTAAGTCGGTGATTATAAATATTATAGTTGATGATTTGTTATTTTCATTGCTAACTTAAAAAAATATCACTCTTAGTCGACCAACCAGAGAGATGGTCAAGTCTGGGAGCGGCATACTGAATTGGAAACTTGGAAATGGTTGTTGGAAAACAACCACATCTCTCGCGAGCAATTCACCGCATCGGTTGGATCACTACAAGTGGTAAGTTTAAACAAATAGTTTTGTATCAACTGTTTTGACTATTGATATTTGTTTAATTTGGTTTGGGTTTATGTAGAGTCAAGGTGATCAAATGTACCTGCATGTGGATGACGATGAGGATGAGTAGGATTATATTAAAAAATACTTGTCCAAACTTCCATAAAGTCCCAATGTGGCACAATGTATATACAACTATTTTCATTTTATTTACTTTTTTAAATAGTAGATCTTCTGCACATTAAATTGTCAAGGTAAAGTAAAGAAAATTTCACTTTAATTTTTGTATACTCTTCCAAAAAACAATCGATGTTTCATTGTTTTATGCAGGTCAAAAATAAAGGTGCTGATTTGGGCCACCTAATTTTGGGTGGCTCAAACAAGCACCTTTATTTTTGAATAGGTGTCTAGCGGTAGTAGCATTGGCAAGGCACGCGGTAATAATAATGGATATATACCTACGACTATTACCACGTATATTGTTTCTTAACCATTATCGTGCTTTTTGCCGCTATATTATTGCCGCATATGCAATATTTTCTCTCCTTTGTTTTTCCACGGCAATGCTAGCGATTGTGGAATGCTCCTCTTATAGTGGCGAGAGATCTTCAAGGTATCAAGCCGAAAATGAATAAATGGACGGGAGATTTTACACACGAGTGGATGTGTGATACCTTGCACTTCAACATGGTATGCCTTATTATTGGAGTACTGATTGGTTTGAGCCTTTGCATAAAGGAGGGGATGTAAAGAATGTAAATAACACTTGACTACAATGATTGGTTCTCTTATGACAAAGTTGTTTGGGTTACGATGGAGATAAAACTGAGTGATTAGTTTGAAGAGAATGGCAAGCGTGAAAAAGGACAAGCAATTTTTTGTCGGCGCCATAGCACCATTGATAATCTTGTCACTCTTCATGTTTTTATGGAGAAAAGTCGGTTGAAAGACAAGCGATTTTATTATTGCCTTGTGGACTTTAAGCAAATCCTTTGATAAGATTCAACGTAACAATTTGTGGAAAAGGACGAAATGACTCCAAGTGCCAAGTGAGTTTATGCTAGTGGTTTCTCAAATCTATGAGAAGGTTATGTGTCAATTGCGCATGGGAAGAGGAATTTTAGAAATTTTTGCAAGCACTATTGGGGTTAAACAATGATGTCCGTTGTCACCAACTCTCTTTGGTATATGGAGCGATGAATTTTAATAAATGGTGCTTGAATTTTTTATGCAAAAAAAGGCATTGAAGAGGTCACTATTTGCAATGTGGTAATCATGCTTTTGTTGTATGTGGATGATGTAGTGCTTCTAGCACACTCTTTAGAGGATGCACAAAAGCTTATGATTGTGCTTGAGAACTTTTGCTTGCATAGTGGGCTGATTGTGAATGAATCCAAAACAAAGGTTATGCTTGTGAAAAACCAACCGTACGGAGAAGTAATGCATTGTGTACAACAATGTGACACTTGAAGTTGCTGAGAGATTTCAGTACCTTGGCCTTGAGGTTCCAGCCAATCACAAGTGTCATGAATGTGCTATGCATTATTTGGAAGGAAGAAAGAGAGTGTACTATGCATTTGAGAACATATGTAATGCAAGAAACATCAATTGTTGGGTTCACAAGAATTGTCTTTTTGACACATTGGTGAGACCGACTCTTCTTTATGGAGTTGAAGTATGGGGTGAGAGAATCTCAAAGTCTACTTGGATAGAGTTTGAGAATGCTGAAAACCATTTTCTTACAAACTTTCTCCAAGTTAAGCCACAAACACCATATATGCTCCGACTTCTTGACTCCGCATTTCTTCCATTTGAGGTTATGGGCATGGAAAGGGTTGTGGAGTGCATGATAAAAAGATGAATCAAAACCTTTCACATCAACTTCCTATAATTGCATGGAAAACAAGAAAAAAAGTTCAAAAGATACATAAAAGAAAGACACTTAGCATGGGATGGATGCAAGACATGAAGAAGTTTCTTGGGAGATGGGATGCATTAGACTTGCTACATGATGCCTCAATTGACTCCCAAGTGAATGAAGAGTTTCTACAACGCCAATTTATTACGTCTTGGGAGGATCCGGTGGGTCACGCTTTATACATTACACCACCCATATTGTCCCCAACTACAAAACCATGTCATTTGCTGAAAGAAGAAACCGTACTCACCCTTACATGCTTCATCCTTAAATAAAGGGGATAGATTTTGGCACACTACATGATCCCTTGTCCCTTTGTGATGCTTGTGCATATTGTCTAGCAAAATTGGCCCATACATCAACTTGTATTCAAATTTGAAGTATGAGTTAATTTGATTAATTAAAGTTCTATATTTTCATCAAGTAAACTCAACATTACGGGATTTGTGGTAAATTTGGTGACAAGTTGACACAACAACTAACGTTGACAAAAATCAAGTGGGATCACCCCTTCATCACTTTGATTCACATGAGACCAAAATGATACACTCATTATACAAATGAGTTTCAACCAAGCTTTAGAAAAAATAGAAGTAATGCAATAAACAACTTGAAGAAATAACACAAACAAATAGAATTTTTACATATAAATATGGCACATTGCTAAGAGATCAATATCCTTTGGTTCTATTCAAGAAAGAACTCCATTCTATATGTGAAATTGAATTCAACATATCTCCCCAACAAGGTTATTGTCATAATCTCTTGTGGACCTTATTATTATGCGTACAAAATCGAAGTGTTCCACAAGAGATCTTATGTTGCACTAAAGAAGAGATATTTTGCAACAAGGTTAGGATACTTTTTAGAGCTCTCTTTCACCATCATACTTGAAATTGTCCATGAAAAATTGACTACTTGCAAGCATATTGCTTCTTACATTGGTACTTGCTACACGAAACCAATTAGAATTGACCATGCATTTGTAAGTCTCGTGTATCACTCAATGATTCAGATTCTAAAAATATTTATACATTACCTTGTTGATAGAAGATTTTATAAACCTCCTTCAAAACACCTTGGACAAGAGAAAGGTATATTTATTTTCATCCTATGTAAGCTCAACAATTACCCCATGAAGCCATTTTTGCTTGCACATTTTCTTTGCTTAGTGTATGCTCATTGGGAAATGAAGGTGCACAATTAGATATTGAAGAGAGCATGATGCTACATGATATGGTGAATCATTCAAGTCCACTTGCACTTATGTAGGACAAGAGGTGTGGGTGAAGGAAGAAGATCTTGTAGAGCAAGATTGCAAGATGCCTTGTGACTAGTTCTGTTTATGAACATCTCAGTGTGAGGAGAAACTAGGTTATGCATACCTACTATAATGAACAAGTGTTGTGTAAAATCCATTGAGAATGTATTATGGGGATGCTTAAGGTTGAGTCTTGATGTGACATAAAATAACCATGGCTAAGATAACTTTTGAATCATTGGCCTTTTTGGGGGGAAACTACAAGTGGATACTTCTTTATAAGAAGGAAAATGATTGATGGAAAATGCAGTGAAAAGAATCAATTTTATATATACATTGGGGGTCAAGTTAGGAGGAAAAAGAGGCCATGCTAATATTTTTAAAGAAAATCAATTTCTAGGGTCCTTTGACTCACAAACTGATGATGTGGCATGGTGGGTAGTTATAAGCCATGTCATATATAGTAGGGGGAGAGTGAGAGGCCTTTAGGCCTAGTTAAAGTACTTTTGTAGGTTGAGGGCTAGAAAAAAGCCTAGGAAAGTAGGAGGACTCATTCCCTTTGGCCCCTTAAATAACAACCAATTAGGCCTTGACCCCAAAACCTTATAAGGCTCATGCAAGGTCCAGATTTTTCCTAATGTGTGTGCACAATCCCATACCAAAAGCAATTAATAACCCAAGTCCTTGTATAAGGAAGGGACTCTAGCAACCTGTATCAGCAAAAGGATCTCGCTATGTAATCATGTAAATGTACCATGTGAGTTCAGCAAGAGAGGTTTTAAAATGGAAAATTTTTACGTAGCTTATCAAAGATACATTAAGATAATTGGTTTTTATGTTCAATGTTGGAAAATTTTTCTAAACTAAGGGGTCATTTTATTCATTCAAACATGTTAAAAAAGGGGGGTTTTCATTACCCTACAGATGCACATTATATAGGGAGTACTGAATAGTGCACCCTCTGAGGGATTCCCCTGCTATTAATAAAACCTCACCACGACCCTTCGAGGGCTTAATAAATGACTCAAGACTATCGTCAAGCTTGTCAATGGACATCTATTGATCAAATCTTAGAAATGATCAAGAACTACCATAGATGTCAATGAGGCTCCACAAACTATGTACAATGGCAATATCTACAATTCAACATGCATGAACATAGTAAGTGACTACTATGGGAAGTAGGTTGTGTACATAAACAATTTCCAAAAGTGATGCAAGAATAAACAATCATTAAAATCAATGTGAGGATAAACTTATATTGTCAAACGATCTCAATGTATTCAAAACTACTAAATGAATTGATATGCATAAATAAAAGAGCATCAACGTCCCATAGTGAATCAAATGTGCTATAAACTTTCTAGTTGCCAAATTTACATGTATCCAAGAAACCAATAGACTTGTACGTGGAAGTACTCATGTAAATAAGTCAACCAAGCCAAACTATGGCTATGCACAAACTAGAGACTCAATCTTTCCACATATACAACATACATCAAAAGATATAATTGTGAAAGGTCTTTGATGTCAGAAGGGTTTTTTAAAACATTTTTGGAAAAGAATGTACATGTTTTAAAGGAAGAGGGGTCATTAAATTCATGAAGGTATGCATGTAAAGAATAGTTATCTAAATGCTTCTTGAGCTCACATGATATAAAGGTTTTTCTAATACTGGAGGCCTTCGATAAGAATTGCCTACTCAATGCCAAAATTTGGTCCAAATCTCCATGTATGTCAACAAGTCCTAAACCTCTGACCACCCCTAACTCTACCTTTGATATATTTCCTCTCTACGTGAGTGCTTCTAAGCTCTCAAGATCTCTCTTTGTGTATGTCTCCAGCTATGTCCGAGTCTCTTGAACAAGTAGTCTAATTCGGCTATGTTCTCTCTAGGGTGAGAGCTATTGTGAGTGCTCACCCGTGAATGTGCTATATGAAACTACCCCCTTGTTTCTTGCTAATGAGTTGTTGGGATAAGGCCGCTCTTGCAGTGCTAGCTAGTTGGGCTACTACAAATGTGAGTCCTCATGGTTTGTTAGGTGTTCAGAACATAGTTGGGTTGCCTCTTGTGTGTGGTGATGAGCTTTGAAAGCTCCTTTATGGCCTACTCTTCACACGCTTGCTACCTACTTTGATGTCATACATGTTCCACAAAGATCTTGAATCTTTTGCTTAGTTTCTTGATGCTCCAAGATGAGAGGGTTCACAAAGCTTCATGATTGCTCACACATATTGTACTATGCTGTGAACTCACAAAAAAATCATATTGATGTTTCTTTGATTCAAGTCCTACTCTAAGGCTAAGAACATAGCTTTCTTTCAAGCTAGTACATTAATGGAAATTCATAGATATTCATTTATATTGCATGTAAACGGAGGAAAAATCATAAGTGGGTTATGAACTATGTGAAAGGTTAGAAATTTTATGGATATTTCATTATTAAAGTGCTCTTTATGAGCTATGGTCCCTTTATTTAGGTCGACAATTTGTAATCATTTTGAGAATTCAAGAAATCTATATGGAAATATGTACAAGAGGAAAATGCTCACTCTTGCATGGGGGGAGATTGCACTGAGTGCTATGTGTCCTCCTTCTCTCTTCTCACATTTCCTCTCTCCCTACCTGTGTAGCACTTTTCTCTAGGAAGTGCACTTGCATTCTCTCTCTCTCTCTCTCTCTCTCTCTCACGCACACACACACACACACACCTATTAGATAGCTTTGATTATGTGCATGAGCTATTCATCAGGGGTGTAGATTCTTTTGTTTTATAGTAAGTAGCATGGTATTTTGTGTATATTTGTAGGAACATATCACTCTCAACTATTGCAATGGTATCAAAGCCTAGCAAAACACTCCTAGTAGTACAACCATGGTATGCACAAAGAGAGGCATGCCAATCATATGTAACACTATGTCATGTACTTTTTTTTTTAGCTTCTTTCAACCTAGGTTTATATTTGTTCACAAGGTGCATCAATATGGCTTGATTTATTGGATCCATTTGTTCTCATGATAAGCTCATGTGTTAAGAATGCTAACTGGCAATAATTTATTTAAAGCATATGCAAGAAGCTATGTATATAATAGGACTCAAATAGTGTGTACATTAGAAAAAATCTCTTGTGTTAATGAGGAATCTAAGTAAGTGAACAAGTGGTTTTGTGGCCATGGGAGTGTGCATGTGATTAGAGATTGAACCCAAGAGGCCTCTTAGGTATGCCCAAGTTTGAAGAAGTATTTATAGCTTGATGAAGAAGAAGAACTAGAGAAATTGCAGCATAAGAAAATCATACACAATATTAAGACAATTTTGTAGCAATAATATTATCTGCAGGTAGTTAATAATAATAAGAAGAAGAAGATGGAAGAGAAGTTTCAATAAAATAGGTGTAATCCCAAGAGATGTAAAAAATTACTTCATGGGAGTAATGAGAACAATAGGCGTCTTCTCAAATCAAAAGATGAATAACCTAAGAGACCTCTTAGATCTACTCAAATCTCATCGACTTTATTCACATGGAAAATTGCCCCCAAAATGCTTTCTAGTTAATTTTCACATTTTGTGTTTTTATATATATGTGGACTTTTTGAGCACCAACTCAACAAACAAAAACGTATGAGAACCTAACAATTTCCATAAACAGTTGAAGATAGTAAAATAGAGGATAACAATAGACGAATGATTGCAGTAAAGCACGGTGGTCACCATAGGGTAGAAGCGGCAAAGACGGTGATAGTACAACCCCAAGGTCAATAATAAGAATGCCGTTAAATGAAGATCTTGACCTATGCTCTCCATTAGAAATAACAAGGACAGAATAGCCACACTAACTGCTTGCCACAACCCTTGCTACAAACAGGCATGATGGAGGCTACCAATAACCTCTCTCACCCGCCCTTAATAGTGGCCAAACAACATATACCATTGCATGCCCATAAAGGAAGGGTAAAGGTTCTAGAGCCATTTGTGCCATGAGCCATGCAATTGATAAAGTTCACTTCTCATTCAAAGTGTAACTTAATGTGCCAACCAGATGTACTAGAAATTTATGACAAATCTTTTTTAAAAAAAACAAGACAAGATTGAATAGGCAAAGAACGAACCACATGCACCATTCAGTATTTGTGGCAGCCATAAAAAACATGAGTGGATACACTAAAATGCTAGCTAGTGGTGGATAGGCTAACACTCCAACTATGTGCAAGGAGGTGATACGACTTCATGAGCTTGCAAGAATGTGTTTTCTTTTTTGCATATCCGAGATGATATGCTGGCAAGTGAGACCAAAACTGGAGTGAAGTGGTTTCCTTCACCAAAGACAACTCATGAGTGCACGTTAGTCCCTAAACATGGAGAGGCCAAAACTAGAGTAAAGTGGTTGCCTTCACCAAAGACAACTCGTGAGTGCACGTTAGACCCAAAACTTGGATGAGGCCGACACTGGAGTGAAGTGATTGCCTTCACCATAGACAACTAGTGAGTGCACGTTAATCTCCAGAACTTGGATGGCCTCTTATCAATAGAGAGAGCCTCCTTTCTTCACACCCATGGACAATGCTTATATGCTTACCACAAGAGAGCAAATGCACATCATTGATTGTTTCACACTCTAGTTCTCCCAACTGTGGGGATGTCGGGGGATCTCTTCAAGACCTGTATCATCGAAAGGATCTCCACATTTAAAAATCCCCCAGCTCAATTAAACCTTACCACAACCCTCAACAATAGGCTTGCATATTTCCATCACAATACATAAACATTATAAGACCTTACATCAACCACAGAAACCCTTTTTTGTAACCGTTGTGACGGTTTGTATGATTTAATAGACCCTCAAGATCTGACATCAAATATGCATGTGATAGAGATTGCAGAAAGAGTCTGCAATAAAAACATGTATCCAAAAGAATGAACAAAAGTAGACCACCCTGTTGTCTGCAGTAGATATCTTCCAAGCCATGCTGAATTTGCAAAAACTTCATTTTTCAAAGTTGTAGAGCATGAAAATATAGTAAGCGATATTGGGAATCGACCTGATATGATGATTCTAACCAAGGGAAATTTGATCTACAAAATATGCAGCCTGTCCTACACGACCTGCAGGCAGTCTGAGTGCCGTATCTCAAAATTGGTAAGAATTTTAAGAAAACTTTCCTCTGCAAAGTTGAAGAGCAAAAGAAATGGTCAGGTAACGAGGGAATTGTCCTGAATGGAAACCTTTTGACATACCAAAATAGATATGCAAAAACATGCTGCAATTTTTATTGCTTCCCTGCCTACTTCCACGCTGAGCAGTGTTCAGGGTTATGAGTCCTTATTGTTTTACGTAGAATGAATGGTCAATGTTAGCTCCTAGTTAGTCTTCGACCGCCCAACACTTAGGCGCGGCACATTGGGCTTTACCACCCCAACAAGATGTACATCCAATCCAAAATAAGATGCTAATGTACAAATGAAATGAATAGTAGTCATAAGACAAGTGGGAGCAAAAATTTCTTCATAATCAATGGATTTTTGTTGATCATAACCTTTTGTAATAAGTGTCTCCTTGTAGCAATCAATAATACCATCCAATTTACGTTTTAGCTTATAAATCTACTTTGCCTTCTTTCCAGGAGGCAAGTCACATAAAGTCCAATTATTTTCTTCACAAGTGTATCATATTCATCTTGCATATGAGACATCCAATTTATTAAATTTTGTGCTTCATAAATGTGAGAGGCTTCTTCTTGTGACACATACTTGAAACAGCCAAAGCATCACAATTTGATGCATGAAAGGCATGAGGAGAACCTGAATGAGTATATCTAGAGAAAGGTGCATCCAGTTTATTATCATACAGAGTATGCACCATTCATTTTTGCATTCCTCTCGCTTTCTCATTTTTATCCTATCCTCATATATCAAGTGTATCATCTACATCTGCATTAGAAATAGGCCAATTTTTGACATCACTTGAAACCTGCATAACTGAATATTTACCTCATTTGTAGCTGCACTTTTATATACACCAATGGAAAGTGGCAACAAGGTATGAAAAATGTCTTGTGAGCTTACGCCTGTCTCTTTAGTATTTGACAACAAGGTTGAAATGCATCTTCAACAATAACATCTCAAGAAGTCAAGATACTTTTTTATTGCAGATGCCATAATTTGTAACTCTTGCTTTCAGCATAGTAACCAACAACTCAGATGCATTTAGCAACCTTATCATCTAATTTACTACATTGTTGTTATGAAACCATAGCATAAGCTAAGCACAAAAAACACACAAGTGACTAACAAATCGCTTCTTAATATGACATGATTTATATGGATTCATGAACCACAAGGCTTTTGTGGGACATTGGTTAGGTATGTAGATAGTACATATGACAACCTCTAGCTAGAAACCATGCGGCAAAGCTTGGATTTTGACCATATATCATGCCATCTCCATAAGTGACCTATTTTTCCTCACCAAAACATCATTTGGTTTATGTATATAAGGCATTGTACATGTGTTTTACCCCACAACCAACCAAAAAGGTAAAGGGTGCCCATATTATAACTATATACATTTTTAGTTAATAGAAAGAACTCTTTAAAGCACATAAAAAATTTAGACTTATCCTTGAGTGGATATACCCATGCATGCTGTGATGAATCATCAACAAGTCACAAAGTATAAATGAGTACCAAAAGGAGTGTGCATTGGCCCGAAATCATCATTGTGAGCAACTTTAGAGCTTGCCAGTAGCTGACACTGAACCATCGCTTGAAAACCTAGAATGCTGAATTTTCCCCAAAATACATCCTTCACAAAAATTCTTTGATGGTGCCTCCAAAGGGAGCGGTGAGGCAACGATCTCATGTTTTTGCAAACACATCGAACTCGCAAAATTCAGATGCTCCAAATGTGCATACCATATTTTAGCATCTGAAATAGCTGCTTTAAAATGTGTAACTACATTTAAAAAGTTTTCCACTTGTCATAAGAATTGAGCTTGTTTAGTTCACAAGATAAGGTACGTGATGCCACAATAGTATCACCTAAACTAAAATCGTGAACATTGCATTTATCATCCACGATCTTTACAACAAGGCTGACTATAAGAGGAAAAGTCCAAAACTATTAGCATTGTCATGAATTAGAGGCATTTCACACTATGTAGGGGTTAACCTTACTGTGCACATAATCTTTGAGCTTCTCTACCCCCACCCTCTCAAAATAACTCTACCAAAAGACCCGGACTTACACAATCCCCCACCATAATAATCTGTTTCATCCGCCAGAAGACCTTTGATGGTGTGTGAAACAGTCCTTGACCCAAAGCGGCCCATAAAAGAAGTTGCGGAATGTCGGCCTCCGTCGCTTTCCCGTGCAATTTGCAAACCGCCAAGGCAAAGGCGTAATGCGCATGTTCAGAGGTGATTCTCTCGTGCCCTCCTTTTCTTGAATGCGAACTTCGAGTCTGCGAGCACGCCGTCTCTCTCTCTCTCTCTCTCTCTCTCTCACACACACACACACACACACACACACATGCATACGCAGACACGCGCGCGTACGCCCTCACACATTATATCTGCCCTTATCAACTTCCAGCTCATAACCGTTCTGCGAAGCCGGGCGCTTTATGGTTCTCTGATCCATAGCTGGAGATTTAAACGAGAATCCAACATTTACAGCAGCACTGCCACCACACCCTTCAACTGCCCAACTCAAATAACTATCTATAAACTGAGAGAGAGAGAGAGAGAGATCAGTACACAGCCACAAGCTCCGCCAGTTGCCGTTGATCGCTGCAGCCGTCTTTCGCCCTCTACGTCTTCACAAAACCTCCGTCGACATGGGAAATCAGCACAAGAGCAACCCCTTCTGCGCACACAATGAGCTCACCATGCTGTCGGCCTCCGTGTGCGTGCAATTCTGCGACTCGGATGCCTTCATAACCATTAGCGTCCCCAAGCGCCCTGGCTTCTGGCCAGCCTTCATGCTTTTACTTCAGAACATTGATTTTGAGGTCCTCAACGCCACGCTGTCGACCACGGCAAGTACAAGCTCTCATCACATCCATGCTCAGGTTTGGCATCCTCGAATTCTCAGTTCTCAATTGACTATGATTTATGCACCTGTGTGTGTACTAATAATATAGAAGGGCTTGTGTAGGCCTAGCATTTTCAATGCTCACTCGCATTTTCAGTGCAATTTGCAAGCAATGCTTGATCTTTTTTCCCCACTCGATGGAATAAAAAGTCTTTTTATGCTACTTTGTTGTAATGGGTAGTTGTAAAATTGAGCACAAAAACTAATATCTTGTGGTCCATTGTTGCAGATCCCGGACGAGACTGATATCAATAGTGATGACTTGCAATTCAGATTTGAAGCTTTGATTTTGGAGGAGCTCGATACATAGGCTTCTAAACTTGAATTCTTGTAGCTCCCAATTCTATACCGCGTATTGGTCTCCATTGTGCATATTGCATACCGCAATGTATATTTCTTTTCGTGAAATCATATACTTGAAAACCCCCAAAATGCTTTACAGTGAAAGCACATATTGGTTGTATCACTTTTTGTACTTTTTGGTGGTATCCTTTACAAAAGTTGGGGATCAATGAAATTTTTATGGACAATGACAAAACTTGTTGGACATTATACTTTTAGCTAAGTCTACTATTAAAAATTGTCCATTGATCTATAGCATTCTAGATTATTTCACATGTGTAAACATGAAAATGAGGTTTGTATAGTGCTACCAATGGACTCTGCAAGACACAACTTTTGGTACCACCAATACATGCATGGGCCCTTTTTAAACACATGTTCTATAAGTTAGCTTAATCAAGGCTACCATGACTTATAGCAATATTGATCTTTGACAAACCTTCACACTATTGACATTTTAGATACAAGTAAGTTTGAAAACAATATGCATGAATGTTTTACTTATATCGCAAGGGCTCATATACAAAAAGTAGGGATCCTTCACTTATATTGTAGACGCGCGAGACCATATATAGATGCACACATTGAGTTCGTTATCTATGATAGTTGGCATGTTGAGTTCATCATCTATGACAATCTCGAACAAAGTCAACATATACCCACAAAATAGAAATGACTTCATAGACTACCAACAATCGATAAAGAAAAAAAACCTAGTCATGTAGTGATGAGAAGATGTAGGATATAACTTAAATTACATTCGGCCCCTTTCATAATTACTAGGATTCCCTTTGATGAGTGTGGAGTGAGATTATTGGTGTGAGCAAAATATAAATTTTTTATTACAAACGAGCACAATAGAGCAAGCACACTCACTACATTTTAACCATTGCGATCATAGCTACAAAACTCAATAATTGTTTACATAGCAGACAAATTGTACAATTTTGGCATACACTAACTCAAATATGGCATGAGATAATTTATCACCTTTTCAGTAGAAAAATCAACTCAAATATAATCTCCTCTTAGAACAGATGGCTGGATGTATCAAAATTGCAAGATTCTTTTCAATATTTGCAATTGGTGAGGAAAGGACAAGCTAGCAATAGGGTAGTGAACACCTCAATAATGGCCATCATTAAGTTGAAAAGGTGTTAGATAACTAGTCATCCTCATAGATGCTATAAGAAGCAAAACAAAACAAAAGATACATATAGATCGTAGTATAAATCTTTCCATAAGATGAATCCAAATGCAAAAGACTACTCACAAGTGATCGAAGATTGCTTCTGCTTATTAGCAATGTACAATGTAGTGTATTACATGTAGAAGCAAAAGCCTTTGATAGGTCCATTTTTGACAATGAATGTTGGAAAACTGTCAGCGTTAAAAGCCATGGGGACGAAAAAGGAAGAAATGCATGTTTTACAATATTTTTGTAGAAATTGCCAAGTTGTAGATTGATTTTTGGAGAATCTGAGAAGGATGTGACTTTTCAACGTCATTCTATGGTCATTCTATGGTCAAAGAGCATGATGAGACAAACAAATTAGTGTGAGACAAGTGCAGACAGACTCATAGCTTATTGAGAGCTACGAGTTGTTGAAAATAGCCTAAAAATATGGACTGAAAAAAGTTTATTATTTTTTTAGATTTGTATGTATTGAATATTTTTAGTGCCATTTTGTGGTTGTGTGCAGGATGCCATCGTTTGATCGTTTTTTGAATCTTGCTTTACTAAAAGACTAAAGTCGACTACGAAAATAGCCACTTTTCAGCTAGCTATTCTGGGAGACAACCTCTATCATGAGAGAAGGTTTCTTTGATTGTGATTGTGAGTGGAAGTGCGATCAAGGTTAGGACTGTGAGAGTGTGAGAGTGTGTGAGGTTGGGATTGGGAGTGAGAGTGAGGTGTGATTGAGAGTGAGATAGCTTGGGGATGGTAGAGAGGTTATGATACAAGCTAAGATCCTTTTGTAATCATCATATGTCAATTCAAATTCTCTATTCTATTCCATCTATTATGTATACTCTTATCAATTTTGTTCTGTCAATCTATTGTTCTCTTCTATGTCACGTCCTCGGGGGGTTCACTATGTGTAAAATTACAATATCATGTGCGTTCAAGACATGTTTGAAAAACCCCTTATTTGTAAATTTTATTAGGAATATAATTTTCTTTTAAAATCTGTAAGTTTTTTTCAAATTTGAAAAAATAATATCCTTCTGTATATATATTTTTGTAAGTTTAAGAACTTTAAATACCCTTCTGTTGAACTCACGTGATAGGTTACATTTTTCTTAAGTGACCTCCCCGGGGTCACGTCACACTCAGTGGGATGGACTTACAATAGAATTCTTCAAAGATTTTTGGGAGGAGCTTAAGATTTCAATAACATAGCTAGCTAACAAGGCGTTATTAGAGGGATAGATGGATCCTTGAAGAAAGGACTCATCAACCCTATTACTAAATTAGTGTGCTACTCTCTACTAAAACATTGGCAAACTATTTGAATGATGATAATAGCATACAAGTTAATTTTAATGATGACAGTAGCGTACAAGATTATTGCCAAGGTTATTGCTCTTAGGATGACTCTAACATGAGACAAAAAGATATCCCCCCATCAACATGGATTCATCAAAGGTAGATATATTTATGATAACATTCTGGCTGCAATAATCAGCATTGAGAATGCTAATTTCACCAAGCCAAAATTGCATCCTCTTTCAACTTAACTTGGAAAAGGCTTATGACAGAATATCATGGTCTTACATTACAAATGTTTATGAAGGTGTTAGGCTTTGGTCCCAAAATGTGTGCAATTGTGCACCCATTTGGGGAGGATAGCTGCTCTGCCCTCTTCAATGATAGGAATGTGGTAACATTTAAAGTTAAGAGGTCTATCAAGCAAGGGTGTATCCACCACCCTACCAGAGGGGGTATCCATGTAAAATAATATCACCAAGCAATTTTGAACATGAATAGGAAGTTTTAGTTTTAGTAGCTTTCTTACCCATGATAGACTATAGATATGAAGATTGGGGCAGATAGGATTGTCAAGTTGGAGCTTCCTTGAAATTGAGTCGAGGGATCAAATTATTGCACTGTGCAAGAAGTATCAGAATATGTTTTCCTATGACTATTTTAAGTTTAAGGCTTTCTTTCCTCAGCTTGTTGTGTACCACATACTCTGAACGTCGAGAGCCGCTCTTGTTCATCAGCATATCAGCAGAGATTTCCTAAGAATTATTGTGAGGTGGTTTACATGGAGATTAAAAAGCTTTTAGAGGCTAGGTTCATTTTGTTGGTTGATAACATTGAGTGGGTTTGTCCAATTGTAGTCGTGTCCAAAAAGAATAAGCAACTTCATATTTGTGTCGATTGTAAATGGCTGAACAAAGCTACAATGAAAGACTACTACCCTTTTTCCTATGCATTCATGGATGGTTTTTTGAGGTATAATCAGATGGCCATAGCTGAGGAGGACAAGCTTAAAATCAATTTTACAACCATTTTTAGGATTGATGTATATCATGTCCTGCATTTTGGGTTGTGCAATGGACCAATGTCATATCAATGTTATAAGGACGGACCTTGTAGCTGCATTAAAGTTTCAAGTATGTATTTAAAAAGTGTCATGCAAAACCCATAACATTGAATGCAAAAAACTATGCATTTGGGGTAGCTTATGGCATTCTGCTTGGACATTTTATTAGTAAGAATAGAATTGTAATGGATCCACAAAAGCTAGATGTTATTCTTGCATATCCAGTTTCCAACATTTTTTTGACAGCTTAGGGGATTTCTTGGAGCCTCACTACATTGTAGGTACTTCATCAAGGATATGTCACATATTATTTTACCAGTTAGTATTCTTCTAAAGATTTATCAAAATTTTATTTGGGATGAGCCTCAAATTATCATTTTCTCCTCTCTTAAATAATTATTTATTACTATACCCATTCTTAACCCACCTAATGCATCTAAGCCATTTCATTTATTTTTTTCTTACTTACATCATGTTGTTTTGGCTTGTGTTGTACAATTTTATAAAAGAAAATTGCATTGGAATGAGCTGGTCAATTTTGACAGCTATTCTAGGTTGGAGTGTTAGAGTTAATTATATTAGATCAAGCCAACAAACTTCAGATAATACAAGATTAGACAATGATTGAACTGGAAATAGAAGCAAGAGAATGCTCAAATGTATATTCAAATAATGAGATTAAAATTGGTATCAAGTACAACCATTAGAGCAACGCTCATAGAAAATTCCAAAGAGTACAAGAGTAGAACTAAACCCTAGAGTAACAATAACAATGATCCTGCAAAATGAGTACGGAGCCTATTTATAGGTACCAAACTAGGTCTCTGACTATAACTCCAATGTCTAGATTTCCTTCCCCCTTTTCTTTGAATTTTGGAATGTTTCCAAAATTCTAGGTATGCTATTGAAAATGACTTATATCCTCGGAAGTGGTTGGAGGTCCCCGGACCCACTATCCTACTAAGGCTATGCTTGTGCAATGGTGTTCTATGCTTGTGCACTAGCTTGCATATCCATACACACACTAGAGTGGTATTGTTTCCTCTTACTTGGAGCTTTCTTCATTGTGGGCTTTGGAATCTCTTGAGGTGGAGTCTAAATTGACAGATGTTGACCCGTAGCTTGAGCATGCCAGCGTTATTCTTATGAATCAGCCAAAAGATAGCTTCCTGTTCTAGCTTCTCCCAGCAATCAGCCATCATCTCCATTTTGTATGGTGTTAGAGCATTCTAGATCTTGATATAACCATCATACAAGGTATACTTTTCCCTAGTTAGTTTGGACCTAGCCAATTTGTGGCATACTGATGCAATATGGATTCATCATTCTAGAAACGACTGATTTTCCTTGATGTGTGCCTTAGACAATACCTCAACCATCTTCCTGAGTTGTGGTTGAGGCTATTTTATTTGACAACTCCTTATTTGGAATCTTAGAAGCTTCGATTGACAATTGAAGGAGCTCATTAGTCAATCAAATCAACTGTTGGATTTGATCCCACCATTGATTCATCCTTCCTCTAAAGCACTGCAAATATTCCTTCAATTGAGTCATAAATCTTTCTTCGTTTATCATCATTGAGAACACGTGCAAACCAATTTGCTTTATTGTGCTCATACCACTCTCTTAACTAGTCAGCTATCTTTAAGTACTTTTGTTCAACATCTGGTTCATTGTACTTAGGATAGAGAGCAGAACAAAATTTTGGCAATTTTTCATCCTTCATCGGCAAAGCCTACACAGGATTAGGAACAAACTCAATAAAATTCATAACAAGTTGCTTTTACTAGAGCACCATCTTCCTAGAAGTTTGAATAAGATGAAAGAGACTCTTTATAGAGATTTGTTGCACCGGCAGTAGGCTCATTTTGGCTTTGGGTCCTCTTCTACTACTGACATTGTTTTCTAGCAAAATTCCAACTTTTTGGTCCAATACATTCTTGGCAATTAGTAGATTGACTAGCATAGCTTTGAACTCAACCCTAACATCCTTCATACAACTATATGTTGGTCAATCACAAAAACTTATCTCAAATTGTAGTGCAAAATTCTACAAGCTCTTTGTGGAAGATTTTTTTAGCTGGGGGTTAACTACAACATCATCAACAGAAAGCAGATATTCTAGAATTCACTCAAGCAACTGAATGGTGTTGGGATGAGGAGGTAACCAGCAAGTAGTCTTTGTTCATGATAGATTATTTTGTGCCATTGTTGTACCATCCTTTTGGCCCCCACATAGAGTATCTAAAATAATTTTAAATCTAAATATGCATCCTCATCATCTAAAATTTCATGGATTTTCCTTCTACCTCCGTAATCTCTTGTTTAAGCTCAAACACTTAATAGAATAATCTAGATTACTATCCCTATCTAAATCAATCAAAATACCTGGTCCTTTTGCTAATCGATGAAATTGTTGAGAAGTTTGTTGCGTTCTAGACTCCTACTAAGTCTGATTGTGGGTCTGATCAGACTAGGTTTTCTCCTCTTGATTCTTAGTCTTATCCATAGGTTTTATACCCTTCCCATTTGTGTGTAGTGTATTGTTAATTTGTTGACCACCACCCATTGCCGAACTAGGTGGTGGAGGAGAGGGTGGACTATCATCATCATCACCTTTTCTATTGTTGGGACCTTCCCCATCCCCCTCGTGCTCCTTGTCTTCATCATCAACTTCTTGAGTCTTTAGGTCATCCATCAATGCTTGATTGACCAATGTGGTTGTATATTCCTCAGATTTTTCATCCAGATTTAGAGCTAGATTACCATCTTGGTCAAATATATCCACCAAATATTGATATATGTATTTGTCCAAAATTGACCTTTCAGAGTTTTGTGAACTTCTTGGAGAGTGTTCAAGGAATCTTTCTTTTGATTTAGTATAGCTCTTAATGCCTTACTTGCATTGAGTGCATCCTTTTTCTCTTCTTCTCGCACCAACGACTGTTGAGCGATTAACTGGTCTATGGTCTTTTGCTGACTAGACATGATGTGCTCATACTTTTATTGATCAATCTCATAGCACAAAATCAAATCCTTCAAGCGAAACATTTCCTTTTTATACTTCTAAACCTGGGTTTGGTCCTGTGCCAATTCTTCTCTCATAGTAGTGAATTCATAAGTAAAAAGAGAACCTTGTTCCTCCATCATCTAGCCAATAGAGTTCACAATGGTGTTCCATCATGCATGAATTGTGGTCACAACCATTTTTAACAGTGTTACGTTCACTCTGATCAATTTCATATACCAAGAGAGAAGTCTAGTAGGGCACCAAGAGTTTCTCAATAGTCTTGATCACCAAGTTTCCCATGATAAGTTTCTTGTAAACTCTTTGTAGGAGATCCAATGCGGGATGTTGAATAAGAGTATGGATTATTAAAGCCTTCTCAAAAGTATTGGCTAGAGTTTGATTCTTACCTTTATCTATAGTAGTCTTTAAGGAGTACTAGGTAATTCCCCTTGGTCTACTCCACTTCAAATTGTGAATTCTTCAGATCAATTGATGCATTGCTTAATCTGTCTTAGCTTTGATTGCTCTAAAAAATTTGACACTTTCAGTTTCTTTGATTCTAGCTGTGAGGTTCACGCTTCTGATTGTTTTTTTGTTCTTTTTGAAGCAATTGGAACTAAATCCAGTTCCTTTCCTTGACCCTCTTGTGTCTCTTGTTCACTGGACTTAGTGTCTTCAATGCCTTCTACATGGGCTTTGTTCCACAAGCAATGGTAGCATTGATGTGTGGTGGAATACAAGAAGCCCAATATAAAAATTTCCATGCATACCATGCTTTGAGCAGATTCTAGGTCTTCGCTTTTACAATTTGTTGCATCATACTATTATCCAAAGAAGTGATGAGACTAATAACAACTTTGGGATTCTCAATTCTAGCTAGCAACATGTTGAAAATCTTCTTAGAGACATAGGTTGGGTTGTTCTTTGGGTTGATAGCCTTCCCTACAAACTTGTATGTTGGTTTGAATTTCGGAGCTGAGGCTAGCATACCTTGGCCTCTAGTTCTCCTTTTCTTCTTAGCTTGATTATCTTCCTTTAAAAAATTGTTGACTTCCTCAGATAAAGAGGGCTTTGCCTTGGTTAAAAATGGTAAGTGCAAAACATGGGATAGGGCTACTACTATTACTTGCATTGGTCTCCCATTGATATGTGTAGTACCAGTATCTAAGTTAAAGGTATCTATTACCTATTGGATAATTTTTGCATCAAAACTAATACTGGTGGCTTCAAGTACCACTTTCATACCCCACATATTGATTAGTGTCCCTTCACTTTGATGAAATACATATTTTCTAATCTTGTGATGGGGTATAGAGCATTCTTGCTCAAGTAGATTTAACAATTTCTCCAGCTCTACAGTCGTCATGTCAACTGCTTCCTGCATAGCTTGTGATATGAATTACTTGTTTTTTCCCATATCTAAACTGCTTTCTCTCACTCTTAGCATCTTGTACATGTCTTGTGTGTTGTGCTTGAGTGTGTGTGTGTGTGTGTGTGTGTGTGTGTGTGACGTGAAAGGGAAAATGGGCTATGGTGGGTGCCACCTTGCCTTTGCCATGGCTTAGGAGAGCGAGCATAGTAGAGAAGGTGAAGTTGAATAACAGAGAGAGAGAGAGAGAGAGAGAGAGAGAGAGAGAGAGAGAGAGAGAGAGAGAGAGAGAGAGAGAGAGAGAGAGAGAGAGAGAGAGAGAGAGAGAGAGAGAGAGAGAGAGAGAGAGAGAGAGAGAGAGAGAGAGAGAGAGAGAGAGAAGCTACGACACAACCAAATTAACGCCCTATATATTTGATTAAAAAACTATTACATATATAGAGTTTCACTTTCCATGAAAACTTATAAATGAAGTAGACTTTATCTGCATGCCTTAGGAGGAGTTTCCCACAAGATTCATACATTAGCTGAAGCCGAGCTTGAATTCCCAACAATCCCCTCCTCAAGACCAAACTAGATAAACCACTCTCATGATACCTCGCAGTTTTGGTGTACTCATCAACCGTGAGTTTTAGGTTCTCTCACAATCAAGGGCTTTGGTACACCTATAACCTAGTGCTATATACTTTCTTCAAGATACAGACAAAGGGAGTTTTTGGTTCACTGGCAAACCTTGGGTTTAAGGTGTACCCAATAACCTCATGCAAAGTAGAACAGAATAGGACTTGAACAAAAATTGGTATTTTGGGGAGTTCTTACCACTTTGTATGTGTAGAAGTGTCTATAGCCCATACAACTTTTGACATGGCAGTGACTAACAAATGACAATCTAAAAGAAGGCTTTGATAGAAAAAAATGAATGATGATAATAGACCATACAACTTATGACACTAAACAAATAAAAAAACTTTGAGCAAAAAGCGGCATCTATTCTCTAGAGAGATTCCATATCTATCAATCCTATCATTGACGTTATTTGTCATGTATGGATCAAGTAGGTAGCCATAGAGCTTGGTTGCATTGAGCATGACTCCAAAACATTTGTGCGTAATGTCAAATTCACAAACCAAATCTTGCATCTTCGTCATTGCAACCAAAGTTTTCATACAAGAAAAAACAATTTTCAACAAGTTTCTCTTCCATTTGATATGGAGAATGGGTCTTGGAACTTGCACCAAAGTTTTGTAGAAGTGGATGTTTTTGAGAACAACGATTTGGTATATATTTTTTGAATGCCAATAAAGAATGGCTGCTCCACTTGTGCATTCGATCTTGATTTACCATGCAGCACACAAGATTAGCTTCGAAGGTGAGAAGCACCTCTTCCATAGGGGCGGCCAAGAGAGGAACGGGTCAGAAAAACACAAATATAAAACCTTGGGTATGAATGCTTGTGTAAAGCTTCAATGAAAACTTCACAATCAATGAGATTATCATCTGTGCTTGCATTGTTTGATTGATAGCATGATGTAGAAAGGGAACTAAGGTTGTAGTTTGTGATGAAAAATGCTCCACAGGGCAATGCGATGCCATTAGTTCAAGAGAACATAGGTTTGTGATTGTTGATGATCCTCTTCTCTCATCTGCAAGCTACAATGTCCGCAAATCTTCTTCGAGCACATGCCCTTGAGGTTGAACCCTAACGCTTTTATACCACTTGAAAGGGACAAAGGGCTATGGTGGGTGCCACCTCTCCTTTTCCATGGCTTAGGAGAGTGTGCAAAGCAGAGTAGGTGAATCTGAATAAGAGAGAGAGAGAGAGAGAGAGAGAGAGAGAGAGAGAGAGAGAGAGAGAGAGAGAGAGAGAGAAGCCATGACACAACAAAATTAAATCCCTATATATTTGATTAAAAAACTATTACATATATAGAGTTGCACTTTCCATGCAAGCTTCTAAGTAGAATTTGTTTGCATGCCTTAGGAGGAGTTTTCCATGGGCTTGACACATTAACTAAATGCGAGCTTGAATGCCCAACACGACGCAATGAGCAGCTTTAACTCTAGGTCACCTTGTGTGTTTATTTTCTCATTGTGAGTTGTTAATGGTGTTTTAAGTGAAACTAAGCATGGACAGAGGTGGGTAGCCCCTAGAAGAAGCTAAACGCCCCCTCTTTTGTCATTTGTAATGAGGGTAAGAGATGGAAATGGTCGTAGTTTCTTACATGCCCAACGATGACTTTTACAGGTTTGGTTGTTAGGATCCTATTGCCCATTGTATAGAGACCCCTAATCTCAAGTTTCATAAGATTTATTGTTCATTTGACACATTGAAGACCATTAGAGTAATAGATAAACTACACGAGAGTCTTAGGCATTCTCCCTTTAGTTTCTTCTTGGATTGCAAGTGACACCTTTCTCCTCAAAGCATATATAAGTTAGGATGACCTTAGTTGTTGGATTTAGTGCATTGTGCATTGAGTCCGCGCTTTGAGTCTTATTGTAGTTTGTGCCTAGTACATGGTTGTAGTGAGTTGTGATTAGAGTAAAAAAATTTCCTATCTTTTACCCCGCTATCTCACTTCATTTGATTCGATTTTGTTTTGTGTTTTTGTTACCTTATTGTTTTAGGTTATAGATAAGAGTAGTCTTAGTTTTGGTGTTGCATAGATCAGCCAAAGTTTCTTTTCAGTGCCATATTGCGACTTTTGAAAGCTTAAAGTGACTGAACAAGCAAGAAATGTGAATAGTTTGAGAATTGAAAGTGCGAATTGAGGAATTCTTGTTTATGCACTTGCATATATCTTGAAAGGACATATCTAGAAATTTTGGTTGTTGTTTGAGTCCAAAAGAGCAGGTTTTGCATTTAAGGTTGACTTAGAGAACCAACTGAACTAAATAAGTTTTAAGTGATGATTGTTAATTGTGTAGGATGCCATTGCATAGCATAGGAGTAGAGAAAGCTACATGAACCATCTAGGTCAAAAGGTCACACCAATGTTAGTGATTGAAATCACTACCACTTGGAGAATTTTCATAGAAGAAGTACAACTATAGGTTCCCGATCCTTTGTAAATCAAGAACACACCTTTCCCAGATCTAAAAAGTCTACAAATTGCCAAATGTAGTCAAAGTGTCCATATTGACCAAGGTTGGAGGTTTTGTGACATTCAACAAGGCAAATCTCACCAATTTAGGACCAACATACATGCAAAAGACTCCACAAAAGGAGCCCTAGCTACAAGAATCATCATATCTTCAAAATTCACCAAGTGGCATAGGAGTAGAGGAAGCTATAGGAACCATGTAGGTCAAATAGTCACACCAATGTTAGTGATTGCGATCAGTACCACTTGGAGAATTTTCATAGAAGAAGTACACCTACAGGTTCCCTTCCTTTGTAAACCAAGAACACAACTTTCCCAGATCTAAAAAGTCTACAAATTGCCAAATACAGTCAAAGTGTCCATATTGACCAAGGCTGGAGGTTTTGTGACATTCAACTGAACAAATCTCACCAATTTAGGACCAACATAGGGGAAAACGACTCCACAAAAGGAGCCCTAGCTACAAGAAGCATCAGATCTTCAAAATTCACCAGGTGGCAGTGACCACGATCATTTCCATACAAGTATGAATCTAGAAAAAGTGATTGTAATTGACCCTAGTAGTCCAACGATCCTAGATATACCCTCCATATTCAATTTGGATAGGGAAAAGACCTTCAAACTATGCAGGAACTGAAATACAAGTTCAAATTGTGGCACCAAGGTGAAACAAAGGCCAAAAAGTCTCCAAACACTTCAAACAAGGTGTACATAGATTTACTAGACAGTGGCCAATCAATAGGAAGTGACTAGGCTAAACAAGCTCACTAGTGTCAATGACTGCGATCACTACCACCTGGCTTGATTTGAGATTTAACCATACTTGAATATAGGTTACCTTGAGAGGTTCCCAAAAGTACCCTTGTTCATTCAAATAGACTCCAAAATCACTCCTAAAGACCTTGTGGAAGTTAGGGCTCGACGTTTCAAATTTTGACCTACATTACAATTTTTTTTGCAATGTTTGTAAATTCTAGTGAAGATTCTGAACAAAGTTTATCCATAAATTCAATTTGAAAGAAGGAAAATCTATACAAAAAAATGGCCTTAAGACTGAAAAGATATATGAATTTTTGTCCATTAGAAGAACTACCAACCTAGTCAAGGTTAATGCTCATTTTTATCCAGCGCATATCTCCAAAAATATCTACACATGAAAAAGAGAACTACATTGAACGAATTAAAGAAAGAATCTCTATATTTGGTAGATGATGTCTACATGGAGGAAGATTACAAGGACTAAGATGATGATTCCTCATCACAACATAGTGTATCCAAGTCAGTACAAAAATCCAAATCTCCGCTAAATCAAGAACACATCATTGAAGAAGTGCTCAAGAGAATTAATCCGTTTGCTAAGCCACAATTTAAGCAACCTTGCAATAGAGGAAAATTGAAGAGTACTATTATAGCAAGGGGTATGTAAAACAACACTAGTATGCGCCCCGCAAGCGCAAGTCCAACCAATGCCAAGATACAAAATAGGAATTCTTTCAGTACCAGTAGGAGTTGAAAGACCACAACCACTCTTAGGAAAAAACACTCCACTATCAGGAACGAGACCTGTAGGAATCAGATATACACCAATTGTAGAAGAGTCGGAGGAGCAAGCACTTGTGAAAATCCTTGTACATTACGAGGAGCCTAGTGGATATATGACCAATACGAGATATTATCCACCTGAAGAACCAAAAGCGCCTGAACCATGGAGCATGATTGGATATGTTGGACCATCAACTACACATTTCTATTCATAGTTAATGGAGTATTAGCAAGATCAAGACCCACCTATCTGCAGAGAATGGCTCAAGGGGCACCTTAACAACCTAGAAGACCATGTTATAAGTGTGGTGGTGATCACCTGATGAAAGGCTGTCCTCACATAGAGATCATAAGAGTGAATTCATATTGTCCTAATTGTGGAATCTCTCATTTTATTTCTGATTTCCCAAAGAACCCTAACAAAGGAGAAAAAGTAATGATGACCAATCCAGGTAACCACAAGGGCACAAGCTTAAAAAATGGCAAACAAACCTATCACACAAGAACCAAAACTAGAAATGCTTGTCATTGAATGTAGGGTCAATGAAACATGTGGAAAGCTAGAAAGGAACATGAAGAGACTTTCTTAGCTAAAGAACTGAAACAAACAAAATAAAAACTGAGGAAAATTGAAGAAGGAACCGTTGGGGTAGTACTAGAGCCAGGCATAGTTGAGAAACCCAAGAGCGCTAATTTAGGAGGATCGGTTTGAAAGAGAAGGTCAACGAACCATTAGATGCCCTCCTCAAAGACTATGGTGCGTGGCTCAAAAATAATCAAACTCAAGAACAAAGGTGGATGACATATCCATATGTGAAACTAGAGAAGCAAAGGCTTGAAATATGCTTGTTGAAAATGATTCAAACAGCCAAAGCTTTACTACAACCTCGAGTTACGACACTAGAAGATGGGATAATTAATTTCACCAGCACGAAAAGTTCCACCAAACCAGGAGTGAATAGAGCTAGATTCTAATTAGAAGCACAAACGAGAACACAAAAAATGAGCACAAGGGCCAAGAATAGTGTTCAATACCACGGATCGGTCTTTTGATGGATTTTTCCCACGCATACCAAAGAAGTGCAGGGAAATAGATGGTACAAACTGTGGAAACAAGTTAGAGAGGCCAACAAAACTAATGAGCTAAGAAAACGTTGTGAAAGATTGGGCGGCTGGCCTCCACAACACCTCAACCAAAACCAAGAAAAGAGGATGAAGAGAAAGGCTCTCTTGAGATAATATGGGCTGATCCTCACTCAAAAATTTTGACAGCCTCACTCACACCACTCAACCTCGACTAGCCTCGACTAGCTTCCCTCTACACATCTACAACTCCCACTATACTGCATCAAAGGAAGCAAAGGGATTAAAAAAACCAAGGAAAAAAGTGAATAAAAAAACATAAAAATCTCTGCACTTTTTCTTATAGAACCAAGGGATTCACTTCTTTTCAAACACCATTCCATGTGCTAGTAGAGACTCCTATGCGCTCCCATATATACACATACTTTGACCAAGACCCATCCAAATCAATCCCAATTTAAAAATCCAAAGATCAGAAAAAAATATCAAAATAAGTGATGGAGAAATTGGCAAAAACCTTGCCCTTTTTCATTTGTACAAGCAAGGAATTGCAGCGCATAGTCAATCCTCGACTAGCTGCACCACAAGGGACTGCACACAACATGGCTGCCAAACCTCAAACCAAGATGAAGAGAGTAAATATGCATAGTCAATAACCCACTTTCATCAGTCCATTGAGGAGAGACACACTCTCAACTCATCACACCAAGCTCTGGCAAGGCAAGAGGGGCACCCCTACATCAAAACCCCCACCCATCATCGCAGGCTGCATAACAACATAGAGTTTATTCTTCACAGTTGAAATATCCCACTCACTCATGACCCCAAACTCATAAAATTTCCATTTTTATTCATGTTTTCAAAGCACTTACTCACTCGTTGAATCCTTGACATTTATATGTAGAAAACCAGCAGAGGTATCTCTCAAAGAATTTGGGGTGGCCCGCACCATTCCACCAAAACATGTCAAATATTTCCCATCCAACAAGCATGGAACACTTTCAAGTATTCCATATGCATTTCTTGCTACATCACATGATTCTTGTCACTTAAGGCTCTGATACCATTGACTCTTGAATTATGCATGCTCCCATCCAAATAATTGATTTTATAGCGTCCATTTTCATACACCTTATGCACCACAAAAGGACCTCCCCACTTTGCCTTGAATTTGTTTTGAAAGGTGTTGTCAAAAGCACTCTTATACCTCATAACCAACATACCCTTGCATAGCCCTTTTTCCTTAATCTTTTCATTGAATACATCAACCCCCCCTCTTCCCAAGTCCTCATAGTACCGAATAGCACTTTATCTATCCAACAAGAGGCTATGCATAGATGCCAATCTCTCCTTTACATGGTCCTCCTCAACCAAACTATGCTTCAGAATGAACTCCAATGAAGGAAGCATCACATTAATCAGCATAACACATTCTTTTCCATAGACCAAATGAAATGGAGTAAGCCAGGTGGCTAATTTTTGAGTCACTGTACATGCCCGCCACAATGCCCTCTCCAAATACATATCCCAATCTTTTGGATGCTCTTCCACAAGCTTTAACAACATCTTTTGCAAAACTCCATCGGGCGGAGGTGGGGGGGTGCACTATGTAATCATGTTAATGTATACCATGAGTTTGAAAGGAGGAATTTTTAATGAAATTTTTTTAGGCAATTTAACAGAGATACATTAAAATAAAGGGTTTCTATATTCAATGTTAGAAAAATTTCCCAAAATAACGGGTCATTTTATTCATTAACACCATATTAGAGAGTTTGAGACTTTAGAGCCAATTTGGAAATCACCAATGTCTTGAAGATTTTGCCACATGGACGAATCTCAAACTATTTTAAAGACCGAAGTCTTCCACAAGGTAGTACTTGAAAAGATCTTCCAAGCTATGCTCACAAACCTTTGGCTAATATTTGACCATGTGGTCAAATCTTAGACTCTTGTTGAAAGTGGAAATTGGGAAACTCCTAAATTCACTAATATGGTGTTCATTCAGACATGTTGAAAGAGGGGTTTTTAATAACCCGTGAACACACGTTATATAGGGGGGTACTAAATAGTGAACCCCCCAAGCTTCAATTGTGTTTGGAAAGACATCAGGGAAGAAGATGGGACCTAGGAACCGCAAATGTCCAAGGATTTCAATGCAGTTGCATACACATCTCGCAATGCGTACAAGGCTATAACTAGGATAGGGATTGAGGACTTCCTTATAGAGCCCATAGTCCAAGATGACTACAAGGGAGCCCACGAGTTGATTATGACCTTACAAAAATTAGTTGAAGACAAAGCAGTAGCCACACTAACAAATGTAGAGGGAGAAAAGATATCAATAGAGATAGCCCTAGATATAATGGAAAAAATCACCAAATTTCCAAGGGGGAGCATGTGAAACTTCAAGGATATGCGGATGAAGACATCAACATGGTGAAGATCCCTACCTTTAGCAGTGTCGAGGAAAAAAGGACCAAACATATCATGAGGGTCCTACACCAACACTTACACTTTGATAGACAAACCAAGTATACAAGACCATAAAGAAACCTAGCTTCTACATTACACAACCTGCTACCCCATCATAGAAACATACCAATTGATTTGGTTGAATGGGGGTTTGAGTGGCTGATGGAGACAATGAAAAAGAAGCAATGGACCAAATAGTCAGGCACTCCACATCTAGGAGATGCTAGAATATTAACCAAGATAATTGTATGCCTTGTTGGTGAAAGGAATTTATTAAAAGAAGCTTCAGAGTCAAATGATTGGATTGAGAGGATGAGGCAGCCCAAAGCAATGAAAGGGGCGGGGCCTTCTACATCAACAAGGCCAACAAAAGCAAAAATGACAACACAACTAGAGTATGTAAGAGATGAAGGGGCACCAGCTCTGAGTCCACTGGATAAAAAACTGATGAGGAAAATATTGAACTCCAACCAATAGACCCAACCACTTAAGAGAGAAAGCCAATGTCTATCTATAGCCAGATAATAGAACAAAGGGAAAATAAGGGTAAGGAAGAGAAAGAGAGAAAACAAAGGTCCGAGGAAGAATGAAAGCGAAGGAAAAGGGAGGCCACTCAGAATAAAAGAGAGATGGAACAACTTAGGAAAGAAAATCAAGCGCAGAGCTTGTCATAAACGATGAGAGAGAAAATAAGAGAGCAAACTAGCAAACATCGAAAGAGCATTTGAATGTGAATTAGAGCACGAAGAAGCTAAAAAGGAAAAGATCAAAGAGCAACAAGGAGAGGGTGCCTCCTCTAAATAATTAAGGACAAAAAAAAAGTTTCACCACCATCAAGCAACCACAACTACAAAGGAGGGCCTATTAATGAATCCCTGGAAGATAATGTAGAAGATTTAATGGAACAGATCTATCAACAAGAGGAGGAGGCAAGACAAGACCAGGAGCTAAATCAAGAGATATATATTGAAGATTAAAAAATACCAATCCCTGTGCTAAGCGCCTTGATCCACATGGAGCACCCAACTCATTGGGGAAAATTTGGACTCACAAAGGAGCCTTATAAGGAGTTTGACTTCCTCTCTCATGTCCAAAATGGGTGTGCGGTAAATTTTTTGCAAATCAACTCTAAACTTGGCAAAGATTTGACAGTTAGAATCTACTCTTCAAGCTCTTTCTATTTGATATATAGCACGCCATGAGATTTCTCCTATTTTGAAAGATTCTATTTTTGATTCTCTAGATTCTAGATAGACGGAGATGTGACAACTCCGTCTATCTAGAATCTAGAGAATAAAAAATAGAATCTTTCAAAATATGAGGAATCTCGTGGCGTGCTATATATCAATAGAAAGAGCTTGAAGAGTAGATTCTAATTGCCAAATCTCTACCAAGTTTAGAGTTGATTTGTAAAAATTTTACCCCACGTCCGTTTTGGACATGAGAGAGGAAGTCAAACTCCTTATAAGGCCCCTTTGTAAGTCCATATATTCCCTAATGAATGAACCCGAAATTCACATTGAACAAAGTAGCCAACCCCATGTAGAGCCTAGGAGGACCTAGCCTCACACCTGACACTCAGAGACAAAGCTAGAGAATAAATTCATTTATAGAAGAGCCCAGCCAGGAGCCAAAAGTGCAAAGGGAGTTAGCAAGACAAGATAATTAGTTAGAGGGATTGCTAAAAATGAAAGAAAACCCTATGATGACTGATCAAGAAGAAAAAGATAAAAATGAATACGTACAGAGGAAAGGAGATCAGCCTAAAGGCTTGTTAAAAATAGATGAAAACCTTGGGATGACTGGTGTACCTCCCTTGTTAGAGACACAAGATAAAAAATAGGTTTTAATGGCAGTATCAAAGATACAAAAGATGTAGAGAAAATGTCAGAGGGTAGGGTTAAAACCCTTTCCCAAGCATTCACATAACCGCACAAGGAAGAATCCAAAAAAGCATCTAAGATATCCTCTGAGCTTGCTATCACACTAACAAGGAAAGAAGATAGCAAAGAAATTGTGAAATCTGCTCAAGAAACAACAAAAGAAGCTCCGATGAAAATTTCCCTAGGACCTGTCCTTTGAGAGCCAATGTCAAATATGGCCAAGGCCTACAATCTCAAAACTAGCAGATAAAATGAATAGAGAAACTTTGCAAAATAACACTTAACAATGAAAAAGAGAAACAAAATAATGTTGACTTGAGTTTAGCAATAGTGACTTTTAGTGAAGAGATGGACAAAATGAAGGCTGAGAACAAAGAGTGGTCTCGAGACCAACACTAGCCTGGTGGAGGATTTTAAAAGAAGAAATTTCCAGCTTGAGTACATTAGTAATGACCTTACAAAGTACAAAAAACTTTATGAAAAAGAAGTGATGGCCCGGTAGGTGCAGGAAGCTGTATCAGAAAGCAACAAACTGGGCCTGGGGAAAACAAAAACAATATCAACAAACTCATTAGAGTGCCAAGGAGCTAGTAGCTTTGGACCAAAAGTAGAGGGTGTTTATTGAAGTTCTTAAAGACCAAATAGCTGATCAAAATTGACAACTGGAAGCATTCATAGAAGACCCCATGCTTATTCCTTCAAGAAGCACTGAACAGGAAAGTGCTTACAAGAAGCACATTGCAGATTTAACAAAAGGCTCTTGAAGCCTCCCAAGCAGCAAGAATAACATTAGAAGAAGCATGTCATAGCAAGAGAAAAGCAATGCCAAAACAAGGGCAAAGTAAAGATGAAACCTTCCAAAGACGCTCATAAGGAGGTGGAGGAGTTGAGAGGTCAACTTTCAAAGATTGAACAAATTCAAAACCTGCCTCCCAGAGAAAAAGGGACCTTGGAGAGAATACTGGAATTCAAAAATATTGAATAAGGTTCAGAGCAGGAGTCTTAACAACTTGAAGAGCCGGTAGATGTAGGTACTTCAGCTAAACCACAAAAAATACCCCAAGAACATTCACATCTACTGAAAGAACACTAGAAGGATACAAGGGAGGTTGTGACCAAGAACCTCCTCTATGAGAACCATTTATTGAATTTGGATTTATTAAAATATATCACTCCAGAGAAATTACGAGAGGAGATTCCTGAACCAGAACTTCCCTTCCCACTACTCAAGTGGTTGTCCAGAGCTTTAGAAAAAGAAAGATCTACTGCCGACAATTTTGCTAGATGCCGAGAGTATCTACAAAAATGTGGATCTATCGGAATGGACCACTGTGTAGATAAAAGAGGCAAGGCCCAAATGGAAAATCACGTTCATGGGGGAGAACAAGTAGGTGGTAATGAAAATTTTATTTGCTCCAACCTACCTTCAGATTGACCCCACATATTGCCCAATTATTAGAAGAAGAAGGTGGGATGACTTTGAGAAGTTGCTTGTCTCTGGGGGACGGGTGTCTAACCTCACTCCATCTTATTGCAGATTTAGCGAGAACCACGATTAAATTGTCAATCCATGGGACGAAGCTGACTCGACTAGTGCATACAGGCTACAAGAGGTTGTTAATCTCTCAGAAAACAACAAAAAACTCGAATCAAACTCAAGCTACACTGAAGTGACTGAAATCACCAAAAGCCAATCTCTCATCGGCAAAAAATCACATCCATTATAGCATCAAATGACACCCAAACGTAATGAAACTTCTAGGACAAGTTTATAAGACCTAAGCACACATGCTTATGGTCTCAAATCCCACTTTACGTCAAGTGAAAAAATCACAATTATTAACAGCAGTGGATTTTTGACCTAGTCGTTTTCGACTTAGAATGCATCTAAATGCTTAGCAATGATGCCGCAATAGCCCCCCTATACTTAGTTTTTGATTTTAAAGTGTAAATTCCTACTTACGATGAAATTAGGCCGCGGATCCACGACGCCAACAACTACAAAACGCTGTGAAATGCTTACGTCAATGCATAGAGTGCTTACCTACGGTTGCAACGCAATAGACACGATTGCAATGTGACAACCGGGGAGGGAGTAAGAAGTGTGAGAAGGAGAGAAGTGAGCGTTGTTAGCTCACGCTGTGTATTTCATTATCCAAAACTTCAAAATAACTTACAAAAATTGGCTTTTATACCTTGGCCAAGGTTTTTGGTGGTCAAAACTAATAATCTGAAAGCTCTAAATAAAGATGCGTAAAGACAGGTTTATACAATCTGGAAGCTTGTAGCTCCGGCTCATGAATTACAAAGTTTATCCGTAAAATAGGAGTTACAATATTCCCGATTTATCAAAATAATAAGTGGTTTTACACTGAGAGCTCCAAAAAATGGTATTTGAGTTAGCTTACTGCTAACATTCCCCCCCTCCTCGTGTGTGTCGTCCCTTGACACAAATTTATGGATTGAAGTAGTCTTCGGGTTGACGGCTGGCAAGGCGGTCTTTAAGTGCATATAGAGCCTTTTCATATCTAATATTTCTCTCTTTGTTTGACACCTGCAAAAACTGCATAGTGACCTTGTTCTTTAGCTCAACATCGGAGTAGCCTACAAATCTTGAAGTCAAGTTGCTGATCACTGTCCCAAAAATCTTCATTCGCCAAGTGAAAAACCCTATGTAGAATGCTTCCTCAAACGCCAACATATTCTGAGAAGGTAAGAACATGCAGCGGTCGTAGAAGCCATAGACAACTTCTTGGGAAGGTTGACCACTGAGATCATAGCATAAATACTTATTGCCCTCGAGGAAAGACATCCACGGGGCTCCAGCTTGCTCTAGCTCATGAAAAACTTCAATGTAGGTGAAAAGCATTTGGCACATTTTATATAGCATAGCACATGAAAGACCAGGTATACTTTTGAAGAATGACATGGCGCCCGTTAGGGTTTTCACCATGTATTCTTCTGTCAGTGATTCCTTTTCTGGAGGTGGCAATCTTGGATAATTTAGCCATGTAGGCCGCTTCTTTGTGATTGCCTCATGTGCTTGCCATGTCCTTACTCTTGGTACATGACAAGAAGTTGGATCCTTTTGAAGTGGCGCAGGTGCTCTTATGAATAGAATCAGGTATCTTGGATTCTTGTTCAGCCAGCTCTTTCTCCACCTAGGGTGGTCTTTGTCTGCGCCTTCTACTTGTATGTCTTTATACAAGTCTTTCTTTGACCTGGAGCAACTCTACCTTTATCAAGGGAAATGGCAAGTATTGCTGATGCCATTCTGCATTGATTTGATTGGGAGTGAGTTAAGTAACATTGACAGAGTGAAGAACACTTGACTCCCAATCCATCGTTGCTTTCCACTACTCATCTGTTTCTTGTGTAATATTTTTGTTAAGTGCCTCTTCCTCAGCTTTTGACAACTGGACCATTGGCTCTTCATTGGCCTCTGTTATTGTTATCTAAAATTCTTCTTTGCCCACTAGCCCTTCTGCTGGATGTGTTTCCATTTTAGTGAAAGATACTGAAGGAATATCAATCTTTGGTTGCGCTGAAGTACCTGCTTCTTCATGCGTTTCTTACTGTCCATCTTGCAGTAACTGGTTGACTCTTTTCACCTCAGCTATTTTCTTTAGCAGCTCTTCTTCTTGTTGTACCTGCATTAATGCCAGGTCTTTGCGTTGAGATTGCTCTAGCTTCAGCTCTAGCTCAAGATCTTTGTTCTTTTTTTCCAGTGCGTTGTACATTTCGTCTGTTCCTTTGATCGAGGCAACAGCGGGATTTTCTCGTATTTGTCAAAAAAAGACTCCTAATCATTGATCCGCTGCTCTGAATATTGCAAGGAGGCGTTTGCTACATCTAGTTGTACTTGGATCTTCTACACTGATAGAGTTGTAGTTAGTAGTTCATTAGTCACCTCTGTCAGTTGTTCGTCTTTTTTTTTGCAAGCATCTATCAATTTCATGAGAAGTCCACCTAGCTCCACCATTTGCTTTTGCTATTTGTATCTTGCTAGCTGGTGTTGTTTAGCTTCAGCTTTCAATTTCTGGACTTGTTTTTCCAGATCAGTGATGATATTCAATTTGTCGTCTAACTCTCCTTGGAGAGCGTCGATCACCATCTCCAATTCTTTAGCCTTTGTGTTGCGGCTAAGTGTTGTTGATCATAGTTTTTCTATCATATCCTGCATTTGCTTTGCATATTCATTGACTTGCAGGATTACCTCATGATTGGTCTACCAGTCTCCATTTCTTGTGAGATGGCTAGAAGTTTTTGCAGTCTCTTGTGACTCTCTTGGTGGGGTCATGGCGGCTCTTTGTTCTTCTGCTCGAGGTTGTGCTTGGCCCTCTTCTACTTTGTCATCTTGAGGCTTCATGGATGCCTCGACCGTTTCTTACTGGGTGGAGGTAGAAGGGATTTCCTCTGTTTCCTGTTTTTTTGTTTACTAAAATCTTGTTGACTCTTGTGTGGGACTTTCCTGCTCTTTCCAAGTCTGGTTCTTTTTCTTTGGCTTGCTCAGAAGTAGTTGTTGCTTGTTGTGCAGATTCTGCTGCTTCCTTCTGTTCAAGCTCTTTTCCCTTAGTGGGCTCAGCTTGTGTGGTCCTATCTGCTGGTGATGGTGGAGGGCTTGGCATGGGTGGTCATGCTGTTCTGTAGTAGGTGAAGAAGGTCGGGCTTCTCCTTGTGAGGTTGCTTCTTCTGCTTGTTTTTCTCATTCGGCCACATCTGATCTGGCTTTTCGTTCTGCCTCTTTAGCTTCTTTCAGCTTCAATGCCTCTACCTCCTGATACACTTTTTCCAATAGATCCTTTGGATCTTCTGCTTCTCTCCATGCAGGGTGCTTTGTTCTTGGTCCTTTTAATTCTGTAGGTACCCACTTTGTAGGGTCCTTGCCTTGAGCTTGGTGGCTTTGTTCATAGGAGTGCTTTTCTCTCTCAAACCTTGCCTGCTTCTATTGAGGATCCTCTTGATGTGCGGCCAAAGATTTTCTTTTCATCTCTTCAATGCGGGCTCTTCTTTCCTCATTGTATGAGCTTTCACTACTATGCATTTCTGGAGAGCTCTCGGTGGATTCTTCATCGAATTTGTAAGTTCTTTTGGTGGATCTTGTGGCTCGAGGGGAGGGTTGTGTGGACACGATCCATGTAATCTGACCTGGGGCAGGTGGCAAGTTATTTGCCATGCCGATAGCATGGTAGGCAATTATTGTGAGAACTTCAAGTGCTCCCAGAAATGTTACCTTAACCTCTTTCTTTGACCCCTTCAGTGTGGACAACATGTACTGTATGTGGTCGATGGGTTGCCTGGTTGTCGACTTCGACACTTGTGTAAATGTGGTCGCAACCGCATGATTGGGTGTTACCTTGGCGGTCTCTTTGCAAGAAAGTGAAAATGTTGGTGGTATAACCGTGTTGGTTCCTCCACTTCCTTCTGGATAAGATCAAAAAATGTTGCAGCAGCGGTTTCCTTGGTGAAGGTTCCTACCATCTTTCTATCTCTAGCTCTCATCGTCATCCCTTCTGTGGTAGCTTGAGAGCTTCAGCCACAATTTCTTTCATAATTACTACTTCGACTCCCTTGTTGGTCAGAGATCTGGGCTGTTCCATCTTTCTTGATTGTGGACAGGAGCTCATAAGCTTTTTGGAAATCCACTCCATATGGATCTTGTTCGTAGAACTCTCTGAGACCAAGCCTTTTGTTAGCTTCTTTTGTGTCAGGTTTTGCTGTGACATCATAGACCTATTTTGGTAAAAGTTGTAGTTATTCTCCTCAAGCTGTTCTTTTGACAGCTAGGTGGCTTTGGCTGTTTTTACTGAACTGGGGTCCAGTTGGTATGGTGGCAGCTCATGTAGCTTTTCCTTTTGACTGACCCCCCTCTTGGACCCTTTTACATCTTGCATGGCTCCTGTTAGGTGAATAAAGTGTCAAAGTTAGCAAATTTTGCAGATTGCTCTCTAAAATATCCTTCATTCTGAATTATCGACGAACTGCGTTCAATTTGCTTCAAATCAATTTTTTAACATGAATAGATGCATAAAAACATATAAAGACCAAATTGATCAAGTCCAAGCAAAAATTTGCAACAAAAGTAAATAATCGCAATCATTTATAGTAGCTGAGGAATTTTTTCAACTTTTTGCAAATTTGGCATCATAGGCTTGAAGAATATATCAAATGGATACTCTGAGTGAAATATGAGCTTATTTGAGTGCACAGAGTGAAAATGGTGTCAGATTTAGGCTTTAGGTCTCTGAAATAGCAGATATAAAGAAATTTTGAGATTTTGAGCTCCAAATTTGTTCAAACTTGGTTAGTGGGCTTAGGAAATCATGTAATTTAGTCCCATGATGGCAAAGATGCAATTTCCCCCATCTTGGCAAAAAAGAAAATAATCGCGATTATTAACTTTTTCATCAAAATAAACATTTTTTGGTGCAACTTGGTTCTAGGCATGGTGTAGACCCTGTGTATGTGATATGAGGTGATTTGGATCAAAAAATGTGACTTATAACTCAAAATTTGGCTTGCAAGGACTTTTTTGCATTTTTTTTGGCAATTTTCCAAGTTATAATTGACCATTTTGGCTCATACTTGAATTTGGCATGTAATAGGTGTGTACAAGTGATAGGAGGTGATGATACTATTTTCAAGACAAAATTTTGCAAAAGTAAATAATCGCGATTATTTACAGCAGTCAATGTTTTCTTGCAAAACTAGAAAATTTTGACCTAAACACATTCTATACACCTAAAACAAGTCCTAAATTAAATTTGGTGAAATTTTGTGTTGTCGGCATCACTTCGTGATTTGTTGACTTTGAAATCACCAATTTTTGTGACTACTTGGCCTGTGGAGTTGGTTAGTCACTTTTGAGGCTATGGACTTGTCTACTACATAGTCCTGAAGCAACTCATCCAATTTTGGCCCATTTGGAGTCAGTTTGACCTCGTATGTTGAATTTGATGCTTTGTAGCCTTCGAGCCATTTTCTGCTTTTCAAGGGCTTGGTTTGATTGATTTTGTGAAACCAATTATATACATTGTGTATGGACCTCCTATGTAAGCTGTCTGTGGAGTCAGAAATCCAATTCTGACATTTGCCAGAAACCTAACTTTTCTACTTGGGACCCCCTCGACCCTTGTCGAATGGTCAACTGGTTATATAGAATTGTTCTATCATGTTAAAACATGCTACAGTTCAAATCTTTCCTGATTTGGTTGAGCTGATAGGCCGTTATGGTCGATTTTGGTCGTAGGTCTTCATGCACTGCTCGGATTCTAGGGGTTTTTCCAGGGGTTTAGACTAGCTACCGGTCATACAAAATGGATCATTGATGAGTGTAGAACTTACCCCTCATGTATCGTGTGAGACGGTGCTGAAAACAGGCAACTGTGGACTCCAAAAAATGCGCGCAAAAAAGGTCGAAAAGCTCTCTCTCCAAAGGCAACAAGTGGAAATGGGTGGTTTAAGTCTACCGTGGGTATCTATACTCGGACTTCCCGAGCCAATTTTTCCCAAAATCCCCTGTTAGTCCTACTAGGCCATGAAATCTATGTTAGAGTCAAAAATTTCTCCAATCGGATTCCTCTTAGCTCATTCTGCAAGACTTTTGCAAAAATAGGTCTCGTCGCCTAATTTAGGCTTTGCCTTCCGTCTGCCGATTTGATTTTTTTGTGTCTGTCCGCCTTGTTCTTCTGGTCATCAGTGTGTCTTCAGTTTTTCCATCTGAGGTCATTTGCTATTTATTATTAATTTTTTACCTGTTTATTGAAAAAATCAAAGAAAATAACAAAATGCACTAAAAAAGTAAAGTGAAAATCCAATAATTAAGAAAATACACTGAAAAACACATCTTTATTGTTTTTTGTTGGGCTTCTCCATTTTTAAGTTTCAATATCAAGAAAAACGATGCTCGCCCTAACAGGCTACCCATAGGTTAATTGAGAACCAGTACACTGCTATGTGGAAGATGGTTAAATAATGGTTTGGACCATATGTAGTACTTCATGTTTATGATCATGCGACCTACAAGTTAAGCCAACTGGATGGCACTGAGCTCAAGGTGCCTATTGCAGGGAAAAGAGTTAAGTTGTTTAAGCAACGAGATGGTGAGATTAAAATTGGAGATTTCAACACAGATCAACCTCCTGAAGATAGTGTTATGTATGCATCAGACGATGAGTCTGATGATGCTCTTGATGATGCTTCATAAGTGTAGTTGGCACAGACCAGAGACTGTGCTGGTTCAGAGGGGGTGGATGTCGTGCAGCTCCGCTCCCATGCTAAGAAAGATGCTACAAAAATGCACATCAATTTTGTTTGAAGCTTACATGATTAATGAATAGTGTTTAGGGCCTGGTAACAACAGGCCAAGTTTAATGTTGAATGTATGTCAAATGCGGCAAAAAGGGCCAAAACATTCCTTAATGATGCTAAAAACGACTATGCTTGAAGTAAGTACAGATGGTATATTATGATATAAAACTGCAGTGCTTGAAGTACTCTATCGGCATGTCTTTACGGCTCATCGATTGGAGCTACGGTGAAAAAGTTATGGCAATTTGAAGTTTAAGTCGATTGTAGATACGTACCGCACTGGGCAACTGCAGCAGCTAAGGGGACAAAAATGAAATGGATGCATGGGCTTGAATTGCTCACTTTGTGGAGCACGTCGGTCTTTTCAGATCAGTGATCGGAGTTCCGGTCGTCAAGATATTGGCCGTTAAAGATTCACCGGGGGTCGGCTCCGTACCGGTTCGATCGGCTTGGTTGGTGTCTCAACTGGGAGTTTTTGTCTTCCATCCAGGTTTTGGAATGCAATGATTGCAGATTATGACAAGAAGGGCTGCGTCTTAGAAGCGTCGACTGTTTTAACCAAATGTGAGGGAAGGTCTTTCACCAAATGCAATCTCTTATACTTGCATCTTGAAGGTTGTGGTGGCTTTCAACACACAAGGTGGCAACAGAATTCACGGTGATATTACTAGTAAGGGGATGTTGGGAAGTGGTGTCATGCAAGGCATTGGCTTGGCCGATATGCATGCCAAATGTGATGCCTTCTGCAAGCATTGCTTCGCCGGCATGTATGACAAATGTAATTCCCTTGCAAGGGCTATGGCCGATATGTACGCCAAATGTGTTACCCTAGAAGGGCATAAAGCCCGCCACCCAGAAAGCTTAAGGCTATGGCCTCCTAAGGGCCACTAAGAATGGCCGCTCACTATCAAAGGCCACCCGCCCAAGCCACTAAGGACCACCCTAATTTTTAATAGGGTGGGAAGACAAGAAAAAAAGAGATGGCGAGGGTCTAAGGCAGCGCGCAGTGGTAGCGTGGAGGGAGAGAATGAGTGGCGCAGTCCGCTGGAGTGTTCGGACGAGCTCGCGACAGTACCGAAAGTTGCTCAGGAGCTCAAGGTGATTCATTTTGGCATCAATTGCGTGTGTAAATAAGTAGTTTGATGGACGGGCTGCCACGTCAGAAGAGAGGAGGGGGATACACCACGAGAGGAAGGAGCCCAAGCTTGGGAGCTCGGAAGGGAGGCAAAGCTCTCCTTCTTCTCTTGTCCTCGGCTGCCAAAGCAAGTGAAGGTTCTCTCTCTCTCTCTCTCTCTCTCTCTCTCTCTCTCCCTCTCTCTCTCTCTCTCTCTCCCTCTCTCTCTCTCTCTCTCTCTCTCTCTCTCTCTCTCTCTCTCTCTCTCTCTCTCTCTCTCTCTCTCTCTCTCTCTCTCTCTCTCTCTCTCTCCCCCCCCCCTCAACCTCGACTTAGTTCAAGAGAAGGACAGAACGAATGCGGTTGGAAACTAGAAGGCATGCAAGAGAGTTACGAGGGGGGAAGGCTCAAGGCAAACGAAGCTCCCTCTCTCTCGCTCTCATGCCAATCTCTAAAGGTAGTCCAATACAACGTCTTCCTCAGAAATCTCATCTTTATCATCTAAACCCTACGCTCATACCCTGCTGGATCTCACCATCTTCGAAGGTGTGTGAGGTCTTGGGTCTGAGAACGAGGATAATTCAAGTTGTGTTTGCTAAGTGTTTTGCTTAGTGCATGAAGCTTCCATCTTCATTGCACTAGCTAGTCTTGAAGGAACACAAAGAATTGTATTGTACAATGTCTCTCTTGATGGGAGAAACCATAATACAAAGCCTTTTGGAGGGGGGACCGGCTCCATGCAAATCCGGTCCTCAACTATTGTCAGTAGCTTAATTTCTCTCTCTTTTGAAATTATTGTTGACGCTATCTAACTAGGTGTTATGCTTTTTGTTGCTCTCTCCACCCAAGCACTCTTGTAATTCTCATTAGGAATCTATTCTAATGAAATACCCACTATGTTCATGCTAATTTCCGCTACACACAAGTTATTAGGCCATTAAATGTTACATTGGTATCATAGCACAAGGTTTTCTCTTTTCTTGCTCACGAAGGGAGGTCCTCAAGCTAGCTACAAATGGTTGGTATTATTAATTGCCTGTGAGTGATTAGAATAGGGATTTTTCAGCCTTGCAGTGCGCCTGCCTTTGTGTAGTTAACGGGGCATCACCGTCGAGAGCTATGGTCTTAATAGTGGAGTCCTACGGGGCTTGCCTACGGCTTAACCACTATTGAGCTATTAGAAGCTTGACAGGAGCCGGTGCTATTTTGGTGTCGAAAGACCCTCTCTTCTATTCCTTGCAATTAATGGTATTCGAGTTGCGGGTACAGTAGCTTGAGTGCTTTTTCTAAAGGGGTAAAGAGGAGTAGCAACTAGGGCTTGAAATGCCAAAGTACACCTAAAAAGTTTACACCTAAAAGTTGTTAGAATGGCTGACAATAGTAAAGAGAGTGAAATTAATGTTGATAACTTTGATTTTGCTCATGAGCAAGCTACTAATGATGCTTCAATGCTTGTTAACTATCTTGTTTCTAGGCTTCAACAAGCCATGGGCAATCCATCTCTCCAAAGTGAAGTGCAACGGCAGCTCCGTGCTCACGGGATTCTCCAAGCTCATCACCATGACGAGAGAACACCTAGGAAGCCTCCTTGTGAGACTACCAAAAGAGGTCTCTCTCCGATTCGGGAAGAAGAAGAGAATCCGTACGAAGGGCTCAAGAACTTACTTCTTGATGATGCATCTCCTTCTCAAAGGAGAACTCAAGAGCCTCCACCGAAGGAACGAGAAATAAGTGAGTCTCCCGCCACCTCGGCGAAGATGGCTCCACGAGGACGGCGGGCTAAACGCTCTCCATCACCACCAAAGCGGAGAAGACCATCACACCCTTCTCCACGCCATAATTCAAAGAGGGATGATAAAAAGCAAGAAAAGAAAAAGGCAAGAAAGAGGACACCCTCTTGTCCATCTTCTTCATCCTCTTCTTCTTATGAAAGCTATGGTGGAGACAACGAAGATCAAGACAAGAAAAAGGCGAGAAAGAGGTCACCCTCTTCTCCACCTTCAAATTCTTCACCTTCTGAAGAAAGTGATGGTGCAACCTTTGAACCATCAAAAAGAAGAGGCCATAGGAAATCCCATGCCGCATGGAAGAGGTCATCCAAGTTGAAGAAATTCAAAGAGGGAGGGAAGAGCATCTCTTTCCTTACCTATGATGGTACCTTTGGTGCTACGGACAAAGTCTTAGCCTTTATACAGCAATTTGATGCGGCGTTTGGAGATGAGGGCTTCACGGAGTCCTCTAAGCTACGCCATGTAGCTATGCACTTCCAAAAGTCCGCCAGACAATGGTGGTCTAGCCTACGAGCCAACGGTGAAGCTTCACGAACATGGAAAGCTTTAACACTAGAATGGTAACCTAACAGGACATAAAAGTGTCCTTTTAGGGTTTTGGGAAAAAATTCCAAAACCATAGTAGATCCACTCATTTTGAAAAATCCTTTCATGAGCTTATAGTTCAATAACTACTACAACAGCAATTTCTTACGGTTGATTGCATATAAATAAGAGAGGAGATTTTTGTAGGACATGAGATAAAATGCCCCGTTAACTTCAATGGGTTGGTGACCAAAACATATGGTTGCTTTTACCTCACCAATTGTTTTTTTGGCAAAAAAAATAGGTACACAAAAGTTGCATTTTTGCCATTCTGTGGACCTATCATCAAAGTTTCTATAGTCACGCTCAATACAGATACTATATACATGTTTTCTTAGTTCTCTTTTTGCCTCTAGATTCAAAAGGATCCATGGAGCATGTCAAAAGGATAATGGATCTCCTACAATTGGAACCTTGGGGGCAATGATAAACTGCTAAATACAGCAAACATGAAAAACTGGGTTAGCATTATGACCTCTAGAAACCCATAGAAACTACTCAATATCTAGCCAAGTTTGTAGTCTATTGATTAGATATGGTCACTACCTACAAAATACACACAATTGGCCTAAGAAACTAGCAATATTGAGAAAGTTATACTTGCTACTCTAAAATGTATCGTATTCTTCAGCAATCAAAAAACTCAACCATCATCATATACTATGCTATATAGCATATTAGGTCCCCCAAAACTCAAGGAAGATTAGCTTTATGTTATACATTACACTTACACAATCAAAATTGAATTTGGATATCAAGAAAGCCACCAAAAAAATCATAAAAGTGCTAATTTTGGCCAAAAAACAGGATTATGCAATTCTTGTAAATTGGTCATAACTTTCAATTTTAACACTTAGCTCTCCCTATAAGCATAAAAACATGTTGAGAACTATGAAGGCCTAACCTCTAGCCATCTAAACCTCACAAACATGAAGTTTAGAGTGGTATAGTTGCCAAAAATTGAAAAAAAGCCAAAAACAGGACCCGTTTTTTCACACAGTTTAGGTTCAAAAATGTTGTGCAAGAGTAAGGTTAATGGTGAGATCGATACTATAAAAAAAATTCTAAGTTCTTTTCAGCTCATAAGGCAACTTTGTGGATATATAGCACCTAGAAATTCATTTTCATACTCTTCAAATAATTCAAGCAAAATGGTCACTTAACAGGACACAAAAGTGTCCAAGGACATAAAAGTGTCTTGTTACCATTCTAGTGTTAAGAGCTTCCATTATGAAGCAGTTTTTGGCCACCGATGCCAAAGACAAGGTACTCACCGAATGGCGAAGCTTAAAGCTCTCTCCCAATGAATCAATCCACAAATATGTAGACAAGTTTTGGGACCTACAACTCAAAACCACTGTCTTCAAAAAGTTGGATTTTGGAGAGAAAAAGCAACAATTTTGTGTGGGCTTAACCGAAGAAATGGCGGAGTATGTCAACTCCCAAAGGCCACGTACCATATCGGCGGTAATACACCATACTATGGTGGCCTCTCGAATCAATTTCCAAACAGGGGCTAAAAGAAATAATAAGCCCCCGGAAAACATGGGTTCCAATGAGCCTAAGGGGAAGGACAATGTCCAAAAGTCTCCTAAGGGCAACTCCAACAAAGCTAAAGAGAAGGGAGTTTACAAAGGTAAGAACAAAATCTCTCCTGAAGAGCTTGAGCGTTATCTTAAGGATAACCGGTGTTTCAAGTGCGGCGAACAAGGGCATGCGTACCACGCTTGTCCCCAAAAGAACAACCACCAAGATCCTCCTAGGGCTTCCTTGGTTGAAATCCAAGAGGAGGAGACTCACCAAACTCACCACAAAGGATCTCCTCTATGCCATGCTTGGGGAAAGGTAAGAGAACATGATGCTTTTATTCTCTTTGACCCTGGTTCTGCTCACAATTTTATATCTATGGAGTTAGCCACCAAGCTAGGCATACAATCCTACGAGATGGGAGATGGCCTACCCGCAAACAGTGCCTTCAAGGGGCAAGAAGCTTCAGTCACTCCCTTAATCGAGAAATTGAGGCTTCATATCCAAGGCTATGTGGACAAAGAGGACTTCTTTATCTCTCCTCTCAAGCATGAGGATGTAATCCTAGGGGCACCATGGTTTGACCGCCTGGCTGCCGATGTTAAATTTCCTGAAAGGAGAATCTCCTTTAAGTTCAAGGAAAAAGACATGTATATAGATGCTAAGGAAATGGGTAACACTATTCCCATTGTACATACACCAGCTTTCAACAAGTCAATAAAGAGCTCTATTTCCGTGTACATGATTTTTGTTAAAGATTCTCAAAATGAACCTAATGCTTTAGCAAAAGAAAATAAAAGCAACCAAAAGGAATTAGAGATGACATCCCTTGTGAGATACCTCCTAAACGAGGTAATGATGACCATGCAATTGAACTTCTTCCAGGAAGTTCACCGCCTAACAAACCTCCTTATAGAGTTTCTCAAGCTCAACAAGAGGAGATTATGCCGCAAGTGGATGAGTTAGTTGAGAAGGGCATGGTTAGGCCTAGCTCATCTTCATTTTGCTCACCGGTGCTATTAGTGCAATAGAAAGACAACACATATCATATGTAAAAGTGTCGACTATAGAGCACTAAATAGGATCACTATCAAAAATAGGTTTCCCGTTCCATGGGTAGAAGACCTATTTGATAAGCTACAAGGATCGACCTACTTCAGTAGGATTGACCTAAAAAGTGGCTATCATCAAATAAGGATAGTTGATCAAGACATTGTAAAGACCGCATTTCGCACCACATTTGGTCTTTACGAATATATTGCCATGCCTTTTGGCTTGACCAATGCACTAGCCACATTCAACCGCTTGATGGAGAAGATGTTCAGGCCTCATCGAACCTTCACTGGAGTGTTCTTTGATGATATTATCATCTACTCTAATTCATTAGACGAACACAAGCAACACCTCCAGGTAATATTTCAAGTTTTGAGAGAGAATAAACTTTATGTTAATCGAAATAAAAGTGAAATTTTCTTGCAAGAGATTCAGTATTTAGGTCACAGTATCTCTCAAGATGGCATCCAAATGGATCCATCAAAATTAGAGGTAATAAAAGGATGGCCTAAACCAAGAAATCTCCATGAACTAAGAAGCTTTATAGGTATGTGTGCATACTATAGATGCTTCATAGAAAAGTTCTCACAAATTGCGGGACCATTACATGACCTAACAAAGAAAAGCGCTAGGTATACATGGTCTGCTAAGGAGAACAATGCTTTCGAAAAGCTTATCTCTCAACCTGTGCTTACACTACCGGATCTCTCAAAACCATTTGAGGTCCAATGTGATGCTTGTGGTGATTGCCTTGGAGCTGTTTTGCTCCAAGAAGGGCACACCATAGGCTATGAGATTCGAAGGCTCGACCCTGTTGAGCAAGCTCTAGGCATATATGAAAAGGAACTCCTTGCAGTTCTACATGCCTTAGACTCATGGAAGCACTATTTATTGGGGACTCCTTTCATTCTGCGAACGGATCACCAAAGTCTTAAGTATTTCATGACTCAGACCAAGCTCTCCGACAAACAAATGAGGTGGGAAAATTTCCTTTCGCAATTTCATTTTCATATTGCTCACATTGCTGGCAAGCATAATCAAGTAGCTGATGCACTCTCAAGACGGCCGAGAGTGAATGCGGTTTCTATAGCAACTCACAATGATCTATCTTCAATGATAGATGAGTACGCTATTGATCCCGACTTTAGAGATGTGATTTCAGCCCTTGCATTAGGGAAGAAAGAAGAACCATTTACCTTACAAGACGGTTATCTTCTCTATGGCAATAGACTATGCGTTACTAACTGTATGAATCTCATGCTCCACCTAATGCGGGGCATAGAGGGATTCAGTCTACCTTAAAGGGAATTGAAACATATTTAAAGCCAAACCTTTAAAGAAAACGATCGGGTCTTGTTAAATTTTCCCAAGGCTCGATTAAGGCACACGACGGGCAAGAATCCTACGGGCCACCAAAAGTACTATGCTAAACTAGCAAAAAGGTACTATGGTCCCTTCCAGATTCTTAGGCCAATCAATGAGATGGCCTATCAACTCAAGTTGCCCAATCATTGGCTCATACACAATGCTTTCCATGTGAGCCTATTAAAGCCTTACAAAGGAGAGCCACCCCAAGAACCAACTATTGAAGACCCACCGGAGATCGAGGACCAAGAGAAGTTGCTGCAGCCCGAGTCCATTCTCCGACATGAAGACAAGGTATTAAGAGGCGGTAAGACTATCCGATGATATCTTATTAAGTTTAAGAATTATCCTTTTGAAGATGCTAGATGGATGCAAGGCATACAATTAAAGGATAACCTAAACCTTGTCAATACTTACAATGCTTCCCAAGAGTAAGCACATGTACAAAATGTTAAAAATGAACAAAGTTTTTTGTCTTATAAGACTCTTTTTTTCTTTATTTTGCACAAAAATGAAATAGTATGTATGCTTAGATCAAGTTTTTGGAGACGACGTCTCCCAAACACCAAGTAGAGCTTGTCACTCTACTATGGAAGACTGATAGGACTAATGTGCAGACATGCTTGCGACAGCCTCAGGTTCTCAAGCACCAAATGGACTAGTCATCCATTGTGGAATGATGTCGTAGGGTAACATAGGGATCCTCTACCCGCTAAGAAAAGGACTCATGAATATGCTTTATCTTCTCTACACCATAGTCGAGGACGACTATGATTTCAAGAGAGAGGTAATGTCATAATAATCAATATCTAATTCTCCTAAATGATTTTCTCATATTAAACTAATCATTTAATATGGGGAAGTGCCAGGGGAGAAAAAGCTAGAATATTGGTTAAGCTAGCAGACCGGCCACAATAGGGATCCAAAGGAGGGAAAATAGGGATCCAAAGGGGGGGCCATCTGCAAAAGAGCCATGTGCAACAATGGGCTAAAAAGACCCTAAGGTTCAGCCCATTAAGACTTCCAAAATGCTAAGGTTCCAAAATTCAAAGTTTGTGTCCAAAGGTCAACCCTAGGGGAAATTGGATGCTTTGTGTGTGACCAAAAAGTCTTTTCATATCCCTACATGGGAGGGGGCGAGCCCTTCTTCTAGGGGATGAGAGAGAAATTCACACACACACACACAGTCTCCCTTTACACAAAGGGAATTAGGGACACATGTCAGCTCCCTAGCCCAGATGCCCACAAGGTGTGCCCAATTCCTATTGGATGGCCTTGGAGGTGGACCAATAAGAATTAGGCTAGAGTAAATCTAGTTTAATTAGCCACAAAACCAAGAGAGTTTTAGAGGTGGAAATCAAATCTTTTCAAGAAATGGACAACCCAATAGACCACCTCGTTCACTAGGAAATCAACAAACTCAAGGAGGAACCCAAACCAATAGAACTCAAAATTCTTGAGGTGGAGAAAATCCATATATGTGATTTATGGGTTGTTTTTGTGATTCTATTTCAAGTGTTAGATGTCCATAAACTTATATGAAAGTATATTCTTAGTCAACCTGAAACGTACACATATATGAATAAAATAGATTTCTTTTTGTATTGGCATTTACTGCATGAGTCTCATATGGGTAAAGTGATGTGATAAGGTGTTATTCTATATAATGGATCTGAGCTTGATGTATTGGTTTGAGGTCAAGCACATTCATCTAAGTATTATGCATGCACCCAAATATGGCAAAAGGTTATTTTCTACATATATGTGAAGTTATGGTTTACGGTTGATCAAAGTTTCAAAGTTGTTTTGCATCATGTTTATGTAGATAAAATGATATCATATAATGTATGGAGCCTCAAGGATGGATGTGGATGCCTCATACACATGTGTAAGCTTTCTTTCCATCCCTTATAGGTCAAAACTAGCTCTATGTGCTAGGGGGTGAGGTGTAGTCATAGTGCATCACTTATGCATGGTTAGGTATTGTCAAAATTTAATTTTGATATCATGTTTAGTTGCTGGTTGGAATTATTTTATGCATAAAAGGTTTATGTCTTAAGGGCCATCTGTGTGGGCTCAGTTTGAGTGGATATGTCAAAATCCAAGTGTGGGAGTTGATTCATTATGGAATATGGTTTATGGTCAAGGGCTAAGATCCCTCATGGATTATGGTTGTGATTTTGATAGTGGAAGCCGGTGTGGATCTTGGATTTTTTTTTTTTGGATATGGGTTATACTGACAAAATACTATCAAAATTTTTGTAGCCATGGTTTGTGGTAAAGTGGTCTTGTAGGATTGGATGTGCATCACCCTGCTTTGGGTGGAGTGCTCACCCATATGATGTGATTGGATTATAGTTTATGGTTGTGAACTAGATCATGAAGTGTTTTTGATGGTTTATGGTGGACGTGTAAGGGTAGAGACCTTATACAAAATGACTGCTTGCAAACAATTGTTTGTGCATATGCAAGGTGAAATTGTGATTGGACTCTTGTGTTATGTTTCTCAAGGTAGCGTTGTTACAAGACTAGGATCACCTACATTGCTTAGCCTTAGACAAACGGATTGATGACCTAGGGTTTTGTTGGATCGAGGGTATTACCTAGGTCTTTATGTTTTTGTTAGGCTCATCTACATGGTTAGTGCGTTGGGGGTTGAATGACCTACAAGGCTAATGTATCAAGGATCTTGCCTTGGATTTGCCTAAACACTCGTTGGGCATTGCAGAGGCATGGTGCCTTAACTAGTATGATTGGTGTTGTTACGCTATCAGATACTAGTATTTGGGATTCTTTAAGATCTGGGGATCACGAGGGGAGGCGGAGCGGCCTCAGCCTATGTCTAGCTCACGTAGGTTTGAGGTGTTTTGTCTCGCTCTCGACAAAGTGAAATTCTCTTTGTCTGTAGTAGAGCAAGAGTGGTCGATCCCTACGCAGGGTCCGGTGCTCCATTAGTTATTTTATATTCTTGATGCTATGGTATACCCTGATTTTTTTATTTCATAAACACATGGTTGCATGTCTCATTCAAATGGAGTATTTAACAGTAGTCTGCTAACCTAACAGGCCATAAAAGTGTCCTCTTTGGGTTTTGGAAAAAAAAATTCATAACCATAGTAGATCCACTCATATTGAAAAATCCTCTCATGAGATTATAGTCCAAAGACCCTTACATATGGAAAAATAAGGGATTTGTAAAATTTCTCATGTCTTGGTCACAACAAGCCTCCAAAGTTGATGAGTAGTGCATTTTTTAAGGGCATGAGATTACATTCCCCATTAACTTCAATGGCTTGATGATCAAAACATATGGTTACTTTTGCCTCACTATTTTTTTTGGAGGCAAAATATTAGGTACAAAAAAGTAGCATTTTTGCCAATCTGCAGACCTATCATCAAAGTTTCTATAGTCATGCTCAATGCAGATACTATTTACATGTTTTATTAGTTCCCTTTGGGCATTTGGATCCAATAGGTGTTAGGGAACATGCCAAAATAACGATGTATCTCTTATAAGTGGAACCTTGGGGACAGTGATAAAGTGCTAAATACAACAAACATGACAAAACTGGGTTTCGCACCATGACCTCTAGAATCCTATGGAAACTACTCAATATATAGCCAAATTAATAGATTATGATTAGATATGCTTACTACCTACAAAATGCACACAATTGGCCTAAGAAACTAGCAATAGTGAGAAAGCTACACTTGCTACACTAAAATGTCTCTTATTCTTAAGCAATCAAAAAACTCAACCATCAACATATACTATGCTATATAGCATGTTTGGTCTCCCAAAACTCAATGAAGGTTAGGTTTATCTTATATATGACACTTACACAATCAAAATTGCACTTGGATATCAAGAAAGCCACAACAAAATTCATGAAAGTGCTAAGTTTGGTAAAAAAAAAAGATTAGGTAATTCTTGTACTTTGGTCATAACCTTCAATTTTGACACTTATTTCTCCCTGGAAGCATCAAAACATATTGAGAAGTATGAAGGTTTATTGTCTAGCAAAGCATAGCAATCTAAACCTCACAAACATGAAGTTTAGAGTGGTATAGTTGCAAAAATTAGAAAAAAGAAGCCAAAAACAAGAGCTGATTTTCACACAAGTTAGGTTCAAAAATGTTGTGCAAGAGTAAGGTTAATGGTGAATTAAATATTCAAAAAAAATTGTCAAGTTTTTTTCAGCTCATTAGGAAAATTTGTGGATATATAGCACCTATAGATTTATTTTCATTCTCTTTAAATAAATCAAGAAAAATGGTCACTTAACAGGACAGAAGAGTGTCCATGAACATAAAAGTGTCATGTTACCAATTTAGTGTTAAAAATTCTCTTTTTTCATTCTCATGTGTCTTTGTACACTCTATTTCATCCTACACTATTCTCTCTCTCTCTCTCTCTCTCTCTCTCTCTCTCTCTCTCTCTCTTCCCACAATGCAGTGTACATGTACATTCACCCTCCATGATGTTATTTTTCTCGAGTACACTTTCATTTATATCACCCATTTAGAGGTAGTACTAGTTGCTATGTGCCTCTCCATGCAACCCGGCTCATCGCCTAGACTGCATGCTAGGTTGGGCACTAAGAACTACTCCCCATGCAAATTATTCAGCAACTCTGATATACTTTTGAGCTCAAATGTATATTCAAATTGTATATTAAAAATTGTATAAATGTATAAAGTCTATATTTCATGCATTGACCCGTGGGGAGGGGTATCTCTAACCTTCCTTATTTATGGCGATGATCTAATGAACGCTCGTAGATAATGCTAGTGTGTGTGTGTGTGTGTCTGAGAGAGAGAGAGAGAGAGAGAGAGAGAGAGAGAGAGAGAGAGAGAGAGAGAGAGAGAGAGAGAGGTTGCTTTGAGAGAAAGATGGTGCTATTTAGTCTTGCAGCCACGACGATGGGGAGATAAAGGAGCAAGCTATGCCAAAAACACGACATACCTTTCTCTATTTCTTTTTTAAGAAGCACCAAATTTACCCTGACTATTATTTCAAATATTATCATTTGTACTGCATCGCTTATTATTGCATAAGTTCTCGTGCAATAAAATTTTTAAAAAATTGCAAAACGTATTCAACGTTGCATGACTATTTATTTTCTGGTTTCCTCTCTAATCAATATCAACTTTAGTACTATTTTTTACTTTTCTAATCTTTTATCTCATTTCCTATTTATTGATTTTCTTGTAATTATTTCTTTAGTCTTTTTCTTTCGTTCACTATTGAGATTTTAGATTACTCCTCCTCTACTAACTTTTTGTTTTAAGATCACGTGTAATTTCTCAAAGATTCTTGGATTCAACTAGCTAAAGTTCATGCATGTGCACAACATTTTGGATGATCGTGGCCCTCTGAACAACCCCGAATGTGAGCGAAAACTCAAGGACAAACTCCCTTGACATTGTGCCAGGTGCAAAGAAAATTGTATTTGCTTGAGGTGGATTGCCTTGGATCATGTGGAGAACGAGGGGCTTTGGATTCCTCAAAAAATATCGAGTAGATGGGAGCACTAGCCCCTGCATGCTTCTTGTTGGTCTATGGCTGGTGGTGGTTCTTTGGCATGCAAGGTTGAAAGACAATGGCGAGAGCAAGTGTGAGATGGTATGACACATGATGATTATGGAAGTAGATCTACTTCGACAATTCCTCCACACGTCTTTCAAGGACTCACAAGCTTGAGGATGAGTACATGTTCAACATGGTTGATGAGTTGTGGGCACATGAATCCAACATGTGCAAAGATAATTATAGACCATGCACTAAATGGGCACAAGCAATGGAGGATAAGTTGTTATTGAGCTCCTCAACACGTCTTTACAATGGTGCATAGTACTCGGTGCTCTTAGCATTGTTGGAAGCCCTCAACTTGCAAGAAACATTTGTTGGAGCAATACAGTGTAGATGTTGTTATAAAATCTAATATCTAACCACCCTAAATGATTTTCTCATATCTATTGTTTGGCCTCCCAAGGGGTCCAATGATAAATTAGTTAATTTAATTAATTGTTTTTTCATTTATCAGGTCCTCTCTCTCAAAGGGAAATGCGGACACTTGTCCCAAGGCTACCCTTGTTGCCTGATATACCTCTTGCAAGTGATTGGCTAGGCCTAGAAGCGTCCAATGAGCTTCAAGCATGAGCTACAAGGAGGGGTCGACCAAAGAAAGAAGGGGGGTTGCTTGGGGGGCATACTCTCCCACACACACTCTCATTGTGTGAAGTGCAAAAGTGCAAGAGCTCCATCCCCTTCTCCAAGCTAGTAGAGAAGTTGAGAACCTACACCAACACTCTTGGCTATGGAATGAAAATTCAACCAAGAGCCATGCTTCAATGCTTAAGCTTGACATCTTCTCCATCTTCATTACTATGATATTATGTATGCTAGCAAGAAGAGTGATGATAAGTGAGGAACTACTTCTTTCTCCTATGGAATGTTTCTTCTTCCTCTTACCTATCCTCATTCCCCGCTAGCTCTCTCCACCTTTGAAGGTGTTTTTGAGGCCTTGGGACTGAAGCTTGGGATAGATAAAATTATTATGCTAAACTAGCAAAAAGATAGTAGGGGCAATCAGAAGTATTATGATAAACTAGCAAAAAGATACTATGGTCCTTCCCAAATCTTGAAGCCAATCAATGAGATGGACTATCAACTCAAGTTTACCAACCATTGGCTCTTACATAATGCTTTTCATGTGAGCCTAATGAAGGCCTACAAAGGAGAGCCACCAAGTGAACCAATTATTGAAGACCCTCCCAAAATCAAAGACAAAGAAGAGGTGCTACAACCTGCAGCTATACTTGGCATGAAGACAAGGTCTTACATCATGGTAAGATTATCCTAAGGTATCTTATTAAGTTCAAAAATTATCCTTTTGAATATGCTATATGGATGCAAGGAATACATCTTAAGGATAGTATGAACCTTGTCAGTGCTTACAATGCTACATTAGAGCAAGCAAATGTACTTTTTTTTTTGAATGTCCAATTTTTTTCCTTATAAGAGTAGTTCTCTTTTCATTGTGCACAAATTTAAATAGTATGCATGCTTAATATCATGTTTGTGATGACCATGTCTCTCAAACATCAAGTAGAATTTGTCACTCTACTTTGGGAGAATAAAATGGACTAAAGAGCAGACATGCTTGTGGCATCCATCTCTCCCAAGCACCAAATGGATTAGTCATCCATCTTAGAATGATTTTGTAGGGTAAAATGGGATCCTCTACCCGCTAAGAAACATTGACTAATGACTCAAGCCTTATCTCTTCTACCTCATATTCGAGGACGACTATGATTTCAAGATAGACGTAATGTCATAAAATCTAATATCTAGCCAACCCAAATGATTTTCTCATATTGAATTAATCATTTAATGTGGGAGATTAAATGGGAACAAGTGTTAGAATAAAGACATGTTCTTACATATCTATTTCAACACAAGGCCAATGGTAAAAGGGTCCAAATGAGAGATGGTATGTCAAAGAGCAAGGCTAGCCAATGGAGCTCAAAGACCTTAGGTTTAGTTTCATTGAGGACCTCCGAAGGTTAGTGTTAAAATTACTTTGACCTTAAGTAAGCTAGGACTGATATTGAGGTGGGAACCTGGCCCAAGCTTGAGGTGCTTGTCATGCTTGCTGACTAAGATGCTTGAGGTGCTTGTCGTGATTTCCGACTAGGGAGCTTGAGGTTCTTGTGGGAACTCTACCCAAGCTTACGTATGCTAGCAAGAAGAGTGATGATAAGTGAGGAACTACTTCTTTATCCCATGGAATGTTTCTTCTTCCTCTTCCCTACCCTCATTCCCCACTAGCTCTCTCCACCTTCGAGGGTGTTTGAGTCCTTGGTACTAAGACTTGGGGTTAATGCTTTTGCAAAGTTTATGTTCGTGATGCATGAAGCTTTCCATGTTCATTGCATCACCTAGGTCACAAGGAACCCAAAGATTGTATTCTACCAAGTCTCTCTTGATGGGATAATCTATAATACAAATTCCTATTGGAGGGGGGGATTGGCTCCACATAAATCCGGTCCTCAAATGCCGTCATGTTCTCTAAACTCTCTCTCTTGAAAAAGTATTTTTCATGCCAAGTTAATTAAGTACTATTTTTATGTTGCTAACATCAATTAAGTTCACCCTCTATGTTCTCAAAATAACCTCACAAAAATGATTTCTTTAATTATTCTTCCGCTATTCTCAAAGTTCATAGGCCATTTCCATTACAGATGCACTCCTCTTGTAAGTTCTACTCATGCTTTCTTGTGAATTGCAACGTCTTCTTGGTTTCCCCTTGCATTTGAATTGGTTATCTATTTAATTCTAGTTTGATGGGCAAAATTCATCCTAAAGATCACCACATACCTTCGGATCGTCAAAGGGGCGAGGTGTATGTCAATGGACTTGGCATGGAATATAGCACATCTATGTATGCATCAATGATTGCATACTTTACCACAATAAACATGAAAATTTCACCTCTTTTATTATGTGAAGAGAAGCACACTACAAGACCGGTGTAAGTGGGGTCACCTATCCTGTTGTTGTTGGAATGTGTGTGGTCTTGCTGAGAAGGTCCAAAACTTATGGCTATGAGAGTTTGTGATGAAAATCAAAAACATTTTGTGAGAAAGTATTTTTGAAGAATCACCAAATTCCTTCCTAAAGATGGTTTAAAGTCTAAGAGCGTTCGTGACAAAAAGGTCACAAACCCTCTTTCCTATCGTGCTTCGACTTTGCTTGTTTTTGTAGTCAAGATTATGATGAAAGGATCACCAAATCACATTCAATTTTACTTAAACACATGAATTGAAAACTCTAAACTTTCAGCCATGAAACATCAATTCTTATACAAGCACAAATCCCAATTAAAACCCAAACCTCTTTCATGGACATGTAGCCTCGCCACCAATTACATAGTCGTAACATCAAACAAGTGAAAGGAATACACAAGCTTCCACCTTCATGGAGACCGATTTATGATGTTTTAGAGATTTAAGGGCTTCCAAATTGAGTCCTACACACCATCTTGATAAGGGGAAATCCTAATTCACTCCCTCACAAGCTCAGATACAAGATTGCAAAGAAGGGGGGCTGCACTAGACATAGATTGAGCATCCATGGAAGCAATTGCACAATATTGAAAAACTGAAGGTTTTCCACTAAGAAAAAGCTCTCTCTCTCTCTCTCTCTCTCTCTCTCTCTCTCTCTCTCTCTCTCTTTTCCCCACGTAATTTTCAGCTGATGTGCTAAGTTTTGGGCCATTTTTCCACTTTGCATCAAAACTAGGTTATTTTCATGTCATTTTTTGACCCAAAAAGGGCCATTTTTTATGTGAAAAATCCCAAACAAAAATAAAAAGATCACTAAGTTTTGTATAAGCATAAAAATCATAGAAATGAATCATTTTTCATCACTATTCTATTTTGGGTCACTTTTCGTGCAATCTACAATGATGCCCATCAGTTGCTATTTTTGGTAATTTTTTCCCGCATTGATCTTTGTAGGGGAGATGAGTGTGCCACCATGAAACACTTAGAATATGTACATCAGAAAACCAAAATGGGAAGACCAAAATGGGAATCAAGAACCAACCTTTTCAAACACACTAGAGATGGAGAAACTCAAAAATCTAGTAGCTTGCTTGAAGTATTCAAGGGGTTTTACAGACAAGTGTGGCATGGAACAAGATAACAAGAAGCCATAAAATTGCTACAACTATACAAAGGAGTATACAAAAAAGAACGATGTATATAGTAGATCATCGTCAAGTGAAAGGTTTTTACAGTAGACTTTTGCTAGAGAGAGGCAAGAAAGAATATGGGAAATAATACAAGGATTAGTTGTGGATGCATGAGCAACATCATGCTTTTCATTTTTCCCCTCCACTTCAATTACTCCTTCTTCTTGAAACCCTGCAACTACTTGTCTATGTCAACGAGAGAGGCAAGGACAAAACTAGTCACAATGCCATAGTATACACTTCTTGAGCCCATAAATCATGGAAAAAGTCCAAGAATTAAGATTCTTGATTTTCAAGAAGTATGATTTTTTCCACTTTAAGTTATGAATCTTCTTCCATTCACCTTGGAGAAATGCCATTTTCCTAGCCTTGCACTATTTGTTAAGGTTCGTTCTTTGCAATATCAAAAAAGTGTACAAAGTTGTCAACCTTGTGCTACTTCTTAAAGTCTAAAATTTCATTGATAAATTCAATCTTCATGAAATTTATCCAATTGGAAGGGAACATGAAATATTGTTTTGACATGGGAAAACTTTGATAATTGCTTGACATGGTAGGATAGGTCCATCATCTATCATTACTTGTATTTTAAACTCTTCAGAATCTATGCCATCCAAACTCTTCCTACAATAAGCCTTTTTTGTAAAAAGAGAAAAGTAATAAAATTCATACATTAAGACCACTCAACGAAAAAAATCACACCATATTTCACAACTCGATGCATATGAAAGGTTTTTACCTTAAGAGATTTTATATTTAATATATGTGTCCTCCCTACACAAAAATAGAATGCAGAGAGAGCCACCCATATACGCAAATTTTTCACATGGCCACATCTTGAAAAAGCTCAATCAAAAGCTTATACTCCAACAAGTGTCCTTCCTACGTGATTTTAGTAGGCTTAGAAGGGCATTTGAGTAGGATAAATTTTTGTAGGGAGGACACAAGTTCAATAGAAGATACACATTGCCACCAATAGATTAATAAAAAGTGTGTCCTCTATACTTGAAAATACAATGCACAGAGAGCCAACCGTACATAAAATTTTTGCACAAGAAGGACACATCCTAAAAAAACTTGAAAAAAAGCTTGCACTGCAAGCAGGGATTTAATAATCACGTGATCACACGATTTTGTTTGTGATGTGGTACCATGTGTTATTATCATATTCACATAATTACACTTTATGTGATCACATTTAAGCCATGAATGGCGATTTCATAGCCCACCAAAATCCCACTAAGTTATTTTTTTTTCATGGAGGGCCCGCTTGAATATGGAAAAAATCCATCATAACTGGCCTGCCAGGACATAGAAAATCCTGGCAGAACCACGATTTTGGGTACTAGATTTTGTAGGTCAGTAGGAAGTTCATGTGAACATTTAATGTGATCGCGTGTTTTAAAAAGTGATTAATCAACGTTATTAACATGTTTTCATGATTGTGATCATGTTAATGAAATCCCTGACTCCAAGAAGTGTCCTCCCTACACGATATTAGCAGACTTGGACAAGCACGCTAAATTCGTGCTGGGAAAAATTGAGAAGATTAAGAAAAAATGAGGTTTAGAGAAATTTTGCGGTATATATATCATGTCAATTATGAGCCTTGAATTTGTGCACAACGATCAAATCCATCAAGCCAATTATGTTTTGCCTCATAGTTTGTAAAAAATCAAATGTTGCCTAGATATTTGTGAAATGCTATATAAAGAGGAGAGCGCACCCAACCAACTTTTTGTACTCATTTAGCTTCAAATTTACTTTGAGCACCTACTTCTTTTGCTCTACTTTATTTCTTTTATGTTTTTGGATATTTCATATCGTCTTAGAGAGTAAATATAATTATGCACACCGTATCATAAGTTCAAATTGTAGCAAATTTTTGTACATTGGTGTCTAGCTACTACCATTTCTATTAGTGATGGTAGCAGTGTGATGCTCAATCGTGAAAATTCACGGTGTTGCTATACCCGTCGCTAAGAGTGTTGCTATAGTATTTGTTGCCACATTCATAAGGATGCCGACCCTGTACAAAAATAAATTGCGAGGGCCAAAAACTAAGATCTCAGATCTGAGTTTTGACGCTCTCGCATCTCTCTCTCTCTCTCTCTCTCTCTCTCTCTCTCTCTCTCTCTCACACACACACACACACACACACACACAAGGAGATGAAGGAGATCCAGGTAGGCTCCTTCCCTCTCCTCCCTCTCATGTTCCCTTCCCCTCTTTATCTCTCTCCCTCTCTCCCACACACACATATACACACACAATGTGTATGTGTGTGTGTGTGTGTGTGTGTGAGAGAGAGAGAGAGAGAGAGAGAGAGAGAGAGAGAGCAAAGAGAGAGATAAATAAATAGAGAAAAAGAGAGAGAATATGAAATAAAATTTTATATTAAACATCTTCAAAATGTCAAAATGATTTATAAGACGAATGAGATAACGTCCTTATGGATCTAATCTAATGTCTGTGCATCTTTGTAAATAGACATATTGTGATATATATAGATAAAGAGAGATAGAGAGAGAGAGAGAGAGAGAGAGAGAGAGAGAGAGAGAGAGAGAGAGAGAGAGAGAGAGTCGACATAGGTTTAGGATTTAGTTTTTATATTTATGTTAGAGTTTAATTTAGAGTTTAGGTTTAGATTTAACACTAGAGCTTGGGGGTTAGGTTTAGGATTTAAATCTATATTTAAGGTTTAGAGCTAAACAAGAGGCCCAACCATCTCTCTCTTTTTTGTAGAGCTTAATGGTGTTTGAATCTAGCTAGCTTTTGAATGTTCAAAGGGTAAGCTACAACACTAGCTCTACTGAAAGCGTTCTCCTTCTGTTGAGCTTGAGTGATGGAAGAGGAAAGTGGATAACTCAAGACTTTCACAAAGTATCTGTTAGCAGCAAGCTAACTCGGATAACATTTTTTGAAGCTTTTATCGTAAAAACACTTATTATTTTGATGAATCAGGAATGTTGTAACTCGTACTTTCCAGATAAATAGTGTAATTGATGACCCGGGGCTACAAGCTTCAAGATTGTATCAACTTATCTTTAGTGAGAGCTCCTAGATTATTAGTTTTGACCACAAAAACTTTGGCTAAGGTATAAAAGACAATTTTTGTAAGTATTTTATAAGTTTTTGGATAAAGAAACACAGCCTGAGCTAACGGTGCTCACTTATCTCCTTCTCGTACTTCTTAATCCCTTCCCCATTGTCACATTGTAGTGCCGTCTATTGCATTGCAATTGCAGGTAAGAGCTCTACTCATTGACGTAAGCATTTCATGGTAATCCTTAGTTTTTGGCATCATTGACCCGTGGCTTAATTTCATCATAAGTAGGAATTTAAGCTTCAAAACCATAGAATATGTATAGGCGGGATATTGGGGCATCATTGCTAAGCATTTAGATGTATTCTGGGTCGAAAACGACTAGGTCAAAAACTCACTACTGTTAATAATTACAATTTTTTCACTTGACCTAAAGTGAGATTTGAGACCATAATCATGTGTGCTTAGGTCTTATAAACATGTCCTAGAATTTCGTAATGTTTGGATGTCATTTGATATTGTAACGATTATGATTTGTTTATCGATTAGCGACTAACTTTTGGTGATTTCTTTCATTTGAGTGTAGCTTGAGTTAGATGCGAGTTGTCTGTTTTTTTCCAAAAAATTGAAAACCTCTTGTAGTCTCAGCTTCGTCTCATGGATTGACATTATATTCATGGTTCTTGCTATGTCTGCAATAAGATAGGAGTGAGGTTAGACACCCGCCCCACATTTGGCGCCGTGCTGAGGATTGAAGAGACCTAAACTAGGGAGAAACATGAACGTCTTGTGTAATTGTCCTTTAACTTTCTCTAGGATCATCCAGAGTAAAAACTTTGTTTTTAAAACCGCATAGCTTAAGATTGTTGTCTTTTGCTGTGTAGAGAAGCTTGGAAGTAGGTTGTACTTGCTAAGTACCTTTTAAGATTATAGAACTCTAGGATTATATAAGGATTTTGAGAATGATTGATGGACAAGATAAGTCTTAAGATCAGGGCTTAGAAAACTAAAAAAAAAACACAAGAAAACGAGTGCTTGTGAACACTTTCCACAACCCCATCGCAATAGAATATAGGAGTAGGGTAAGTAGAAACCCAGCTGGATCTCAGAACATTTCTCTCTCTATAAGAATCAATTGTGAATTGTTTATGTGAAGCTACATAACTTCAGGTTTACGGCTTGAAATAGCACCAGATTATGCTGTAAGAGTTGTATGAACCAGTGGGTAAGCCTAAGGACGTAATTGAGGTAGATTTTTTAGAGTTTGCAAGAACTCATATATTTACTTTTTCTTGGAATTTTAAGCCAAATTAAGTTTTGACTTGACTCAGAGGCTTAAAATAGATCATAAAAAGACTGTCCACCAACACTGAAAAAGTTGAAAAAAGTGCTCATTTTGGGCCAAAAGTAAATAATCATGATTATTTACTTTCATCTCAAAAGTGATCAAGGGTAATACCAGAGACTCTATGCATGTGTATAAACATATTTTGTAAAGGGTCATAGAATTTGGATCACCAAATTGACCAAAACCTTGGTAAAATTTGAAATCTGTATTGATTGTTGAGAACTTGAGTGTGAATTGCAAAAATTATTGTTCAAACTTAGTGAAACTTGACTCCGAGGCTTAAATTGAAGTGCTAAACAAGTGTACATGCTCAGTTGATTAAAAAGATGCAAAAAAATATCAGAAGTAAATAATTGCGATTACTTACTTTTGTCCCATTTTTCATCTTTTTGGACCAACCCAACATACCACTAGTTTTAGCATGTTATAGTAAGCCCACAAATCAAATTTGGTAAGATTTGGATCATTGACGTGAAAATTGTGACCAAATTTGCAGACACAAAACTATTGACCATTTGAACTTGATGAAACTTGGCTAGGGAGATTAAGTTGAGCTAATTAACCATTCTGTGTCAACATTGTCGTAAAAAGTTGTAAAAATTTACCAGGAGTAAATAATCACGGTTATTTAGTTTTGCTACAAAATTGGACATTTTTGCACATTTGAGTATACCACAAGGTCAAACATATCAAGTAGACCACACAAATCAAATTTGGTGAAATTTGGGTCACAAAAGTGAGACTTAAGCCAAATTCTTAAAAACTGAGTCTAAAAACAAGAAACAGTTAATAACATGGTCAAATTTTGTTCAAACTCAGTGAAACTTGTCCAGAGACCTTAACAAGTTGAATACTTAGCAAAACAAGCCAAAAAGAGCAAAATTTTGAGAAAAGTAAATAGTCGTGAGTATTTACTTCTGATACACAAAGACATAATTTTGGACTTTTGAGCTTGTATAGTGTTAGAACAACATAATACAAGACCACCGGTCAATTTTGGGTTCAATTGGCTCCAAATTAGTCCATGTTCACTCAATTTCCAGGTTGTAGATTAGTCCTTTGGATTTTTGCAAAAGTAGAATCTGAAAGTCTCAATTGCTGACTCACTTAGCTCAAATTGAAGTAATACACATAGACCAGTCACAATAGTTAGCAAAAATTGTATAGTCTTTGTGAAAGAATAGATAACTTGATTAAAATTGATACAGGAATTAGGTTACATACAAGGAATTGAAAGCTTGACAAAAGTTGCAATCAAGTCAAGTGGAAGAAACTGATAACATGTCAATCCGATAAGAAGTACTCTATCCAGGGCTTCATAAGTCTACATGAACCTTAGATTTGGCCATATACTAGCAAATCAAGGCATATTCAGAGAGACCGCTAGTAGAGTATCCACCGAAGAGAGTGTGAATCAAGATGATCACTTGGACACTATCTTTGAAGAAGTCTCAAATACTTTTTTAGAATCAACATCTAAATTGTCTTCCTATTCGACTCATTCAAGAACCGGAACGACAGTGCGATATAAGTACATAATCACCTTTTTTAAGACTAATGGCCATGGAGCTCAAGTTTACCTGGATCCTAATGAAGAGTATGCCATTCGCATTGATGACCATGACATAGAGTTTGGAGAGAAAATCAGGGCAAACAAACAAGGAAAAATGTACATGGATAAACACCGAACTCAGTATTTACAAGCTGCAAATCCTGATGTGATAGACAAATGGGGATTATAAGTAATTACCATAATCTCGGATATGGAAATCAAAGAAGGACCACCAAATTTAGAATTTGAGGGGTATGATCAAGTTGATTTGAAACCTTTGAAATGGCTTAGCACGGATAATCCTAGGATCAGAGTCTATTGTTGGGAGGATAGAAACATCAAAGAACTTCTATGAACATCCGATGCCAAATCAGGACAATTAATTGCCACAAAGATCACCTATATCTTCAAAATCAAAGACAAGGGTTCAACAAATCTACCAATCTACCTATTTCGGGATTGTTATAACAATAAATTTTTCATAAATGAGTCTTGATGAGGAGGTGGAACAAACTAAATACCAAGGGTACTCCCTAAGGGATAGGATATTAGACCAAGGACCAGAAACTATTTCAAGAGAGGAACTCAGCAAGAGATCTTTTGGGAGCAATGTTAAAAAACCCAAAACTACCTCATCACAAAGAAAACCGGGTGACACTAAAGCCAATACAGGGCTACATGAGTCACTATATTCCAATAGACTGGTTTGAACGACTTAGGACAGGACCAACTGCTACGAGAATGGGACCTGAACCAAATAGACATGTTAGACCAGCTGATTTTAAAAAATGGATCAGAAAATACATTGGATCTAGGGATCCATATGACCACTTAGCAAGCTTTAAACATGTGCTAAGAGGAAAACACATATTTAATTTTCATATTCAATTCAAAGGATTTGGAATGACATTAGAAGGAAAAGCACTGGCATGGTTCTAAAACATTTCACCAAGGTCAATCATGGACTTTTATACATTAGCTTAAGGATTTGTAGCTGCATGTTCTAAAATAGGGATCAAACATAATACAATAGCTCAAATCTATAGCTTCAAACAGAAACAAGGTGAGTCTGTTAGGGATTGTGCAACTAGAATGAAACAATACATTGCAAGATGCCCGGAACTAGAAATACCTGCAAAAGAAATATTAGTATCATTGTTTCTAGAGGGACTACTAAACAAAGAACGCCATGCTATATTGTATAGCAAGAAACATATGACCCTGGAAGAGTGTGTGTCATACGCTATTGACTTAGGAGACAATTGTGATATTTTCAATGAAGAAGATGTCCCTAAGGATAATCAAAATGAGAAAAAAACATCCATCAAACGAGCACCCAAGTGGGAACTGTTGCTGCAACACTGCTTACAACCATAGAAGACATGCTCAAAAGGATGAATGAAATGATGAATAACATGCAAAATACTCCTATGAGGGGACCAGGGCAAGGGATAGATTCACAAGGACAACCCATTAGGCCACAAAAATGGTGTGTAATTGAGAGTAAATGGACCAACCATGAGACCAATGAGTGCTATTATTGACCAAAGTATGATGGGAATGTTCAATACGTGCCTATGAGGCCACAATGACAACCCATGTACAAATATCAGCCTAATATGTCCCCAGCTCAAAGACCACTAATGAGTGCTATTACTGACCAAACTATGATGGCAATGTTCAATACGTGCCTATGAGGCCACAATGACAACCCATGTACAGATATCAGCCTAATATGGCCCCAGCTCAAAGACCACCGATGAGCATGGAAAGACCTCAACCTGTGTTGGGTCAATAACCTCCATATCTTGGACATAATGTAGTGCCTATAATGTATATGCATTTAGAGGGAGTCATAGATGAACAAGCACTACTGCCTGTTACACCCTATGTTGAGCCTAGTCCATCTACAATAATGGTAGAAGGAGATTGGTATATTTCACATCCACCATCAATGGAATAACCTGTGACTTATACTACACTATAGCTTGCATCAATGTACTATGTAGCTAATCAAGGTGCTAGAACTCCTATGTTAAGACCCATGATTAAGCCAAGGACTGGAAACAGTCATAATTGTGGTGCAGATGATCATTGGAAAAATGAATGCCCAGAGCCTGACAAGAACATTAAGCCAATTGAAGCTTTTTGTATACAATGTTTCTAAAAGGGAGGACACTTCCTTGAAGATTGTCAAAAAATCCTTTAAACAAGGAAAAAGCAGTAGTGAACGTAGTCCAAGTGATACCTAGTAGCTCATCTCCTATTGTTCCAATCAAGGTAATCACCAGAGCCTAGGCTAAGAAAAAGAAACATAACTCCTCTGATGATTTGAAGAATACTAAAATTTCCTCTCAAAAGACCAAGAGAAGGAGAAGCAAAAGGTATGAGATGAGAAAACAAAAACAAAGGGCTGAAATCGAGGAGAAAGCCAAAAAACTATTCCAAGAAAAAGTGATAGAAACTGGAAGTGAAATCAAGGAAACCATAGTGAAATTTGGAGGATCAATTTTGGTAGATAAAATTTTTGAGCCAATCAATGTAGCCTTGGAGGCTTACCAAGTGAGACTTAAAGAAGGCCAAAACATGGAAAACAAATGGAAAAACCATCCTTCTCCAGACATGGAAGTAGTTAAGCTTGAAGCTTATCCAAATTTGGTAAGAATTACTCAAGAGATGCTGGAAAAACAAAAACCCAAGCTTGAGAGTAAAGAAAAACCTAAGGAGCTTGTGATAGGAACCAGTAAAAAGAAATCCAAAGCGGTGGTAGAACTCCACCTTGAAACTAAAGAGCCAAAACACATAGTGCCTGACAGTGAAGATGCTTTTTTAGAAGGAATTCCATTCATGGAAGAAGACTCGCTAGGACACTTATGGGAAAAATTTAGAGAGATTAATGATGGGAGCCTAACTCTGAAGTCGACTCCTATAGAGGAAGTTTGGTTAGAAACTCTACTGCCCGATATGGACATGGATGTGCAATCCTTGTATGGGGATTGCGGCTCTGAAGCTTTAGGAATGTCTAAACTAGTGACTCTGAAAACCCTACCCTCTTACTTAAAAGATAATGAAGATGAATCCACAGTGTGTAAAACCACTCAGATAAAAAGAGCGGAACAGACCGTAGAGGTAGACAACATCCATTCAATCATGTCTACACCCATTCAATGCACTCTTACTTTAGGAAAATTGTTAAAAATCAGTCCATATTTATGGAATGATCTACAAAAAACTCTAGAGAAGGTGGGGATATCAGGGCTAATCATGAAAAATCTGGAAAAATTAAAACATGAATTGGATAACAAAGAGATTAGACCCGTCCTAATGAACAAAGTTAGAGAATACTACAAAGGGGAAGAACAAAACACTTCCAATGAGATATAATGATATAGAAACCATGGAAATACTAGATAGTGGGGCAGGCATAGCCATAGCGACGAAAGCAATACGGGAATCATAGGAAAAACCAGCGATTGGACAAATTCAAATGAAACTGCAATTGGCTGATGGACACATCAAAAAACCATTGGGGCTGCTTGAACAAGTGATAGTTAATTCTTGTGGGATTGATTATCAACACACTTTTGCAATAGTGGACTTTGGAAAGAAACTCAATTACAAAATCATCTTGGGAAAACCTTTCATGTGACAAGTACAACTCATTTAGGATTGGGAAAACAATTATTTGTACTTGAAGCAAGTGGGATCAATAACAAGGTTTAATCTAAAAGATCACACTTATAGAGATGTCATGAAAACTCCCATACAAAAATTTGACTCAATCTCTTTGACTGAAACTAAGCTTCCATCTTGGTTGAACAAGGACACACCTATTTGGATGTGGAGCTTAAAACGAGAAGAATGTATTTTAGAAAGGGATTACACACATGAATATTATGTACCTGAATCATTTTCGGAGATTTTTTTTAAGCCATTTGAGTGGACTCAATTTTAGCAACAATGGATGTGTGTGTAAATACGTCTATGTCTACTCAATTTTGCAATAAGGACGGCTATGAAATAATTTCCATGCAAATGATCTCAACTCTTCACATTGAAGACAAAATTCAAGAATCTAAAGACTTAATGAAAGTTCAACAAGTCTTTTTAGACCTCTACTATGATGCAACAGATGAGATAGAAGAACATTCATCTATCTCATATGATTCGGGGTCGGAAAACGTACATATGAGAGCTAAACTACTCATGGAAGGAAGGGAGGAAAAGTTTTTTGACTTTCCAAATCATAAACCAAGAAGACAGAAATGGTATATAAGAAAAAGAGACACCATAAACTTGGAATCTAAACCCATGCCATCAATCTCTAGTAGAACACAATTTTTGATGCAAAAAGATACACAAGATTGTGTCAAAGACAAAATCATTGATAGATATCCTTTAAATGAAAAGCAAGAAATATAAAAAACATTGAGAAAAACAAGAAATGAAACTCAAGCTAAACTTAAATACCAGAACAAGGATTCATCCATGACACGAGTTGAACGAAGAAAGAAGTATCAAGAGTTGAAGAAAGCTCTAAAGGAGATATATACCACTGAAATGGAAACCACCGAGGAGGAAGGTAAAGATGTAGTGAGTGCTCCATCCATTACAAGAAATATATTCTCCAAGACCAAAAGATCATTGTCAAACAACCTGTTATGGAACTAAGAAAATAGGGTGAGTCCTACGAAGGACCTAAAAACGCAAAACAGATAGATCTGGCCGAACCAGGAGAAGAGCCTAGACCTGCATAAATTGCAAACGACCTGACGGAAGTAGAAGAAGAAACGATTTTGTTAATCTTACTGAAAGAATACCGAGACATCTTTACTTGGTCTTATAAGGATATCAAGGGTGTTGATCCAAAAATATATCAACATACTATACCTATGAGAGATGATGCAAAACCAAGCAGACAAATGCCATACACTTATAATGAGACATTTTCTAGAAAGATCAAAGAAGAGATATAAAAGCTAAAGGAAGCCGAATTCATTTATGAGATTGAACACACATACTAGTGTCTCCAATTGTATAGTACTAAAGAAAAATGGAAAATTAAGAGTATGTGTCAATCTCAAGAAAGTGAATGCAACTACCATTAGATAGAACTTTCCTCTTCCAATCACAGAGCATATTTGAGAACGAGTTGCAAGAAAAGAATCTTACAGATTTCTAGATGGATTTTTGAGATACAATCAACTTTTGGTTGACCCCAATTATCAGCATAAAACCGCTTTTGCAATTGAATGGCATATTTTTGCTATCGGGTTATGCATTTTGGGTTAACTAATGCTCCTGCCACCTTTCAAAGATTGATGAGCCATGCTTTTAAGGAATACCTTCGGTATTTCTTGGAAGTATATATGGATGATTTATGTGTATATTCATCAATCCAGGCTGATCATTTGAACACCTTAAAAAGGTATTCAAAAAATGTAGACTTTATAGGATTTGCTTAAATCCTAAAAAGTGCACATTTATGGGCAAACAAGGAAAAATTCTTGGACATATAGTGTCTAAAAATGTCATAGCTATTGATAAGGATAAAATATATGTTATTGCTGAATTTCCTAGACCGACAATGGTGAAAAGAGTTCAAGCTTTCATACGACATTATGGATATTATCGACGATTCATTTACATGTACACTATAATTGCAAAACCCATGTACAACTTGATTACAATCTTTGAATGAACTGATGAGTGTGAAGAATCCTTCATGAATCTTAAGCAAGCTCTCACTTCAGCCCCAATATTGAAAGCACCAGATTGGAATAAGATATTCCACATACATGTAGATGCTTCCAATTGTTCCATTGGGTGTATACTAGCTCAACCAGGAGATGGGAAAATTTACATTCCCATTTCTTATGGTAGTAGACAGTTGAATATGGCAAAGAAAAACTATACAACCACCGAACAGAAAGGATTATGAATAATCTATGCCGTAAAAAAGTATAGACATTACCTATTATCTAAAAAAATTGTGTTCTTTATGGACCACCAAGCCTTATTGTACTTGGTCAACAAGCCATGCAACACAGGAAAAATAGTGAGATGGTTCATCATTCTTTTGAAATTTGATTTCACTGTAGTTGTTAAAAAGGGCACCACTCACCAAAGAGTAGATCATTGTCAAGGATTATATCAGGAGAACCACCAAAGGGAGTAGACAATGATCTACCAGATGTATATCTGTTTGCCGTGGAAATGATACCTTGATGGTTGGAAAATATGGTAGCATTGATGACCATAGCTCAAGTGGATTTGCAAATACCACTTATAATTACAACCAGATTAATTGAGCAATTGGCTATGTATCAATTACTAGCTGGGAGGCTATGCAAAAGAAATCTAGATGGAATATTGCTTTTGTGTGTTAATCCTGAGAAGAAAACCCTATACCTAAGCCAAGAACATATTACCATAGTGGGACTTCACTTTGTGGAAAACCAAACTATACGTCGGATCTCGAGACTTGGAGTATTTTGGCCAACCATGAGGAGTGATGTTCACTCATTTGTAAAGAAATGTCCTCAATGCCAAAAACAAGCACCCATACCTCATGTGAAATTGTTCCAAATATCACTCATTCCTAAGTGGAGTAACTATCTAGTTGCTTACTTATCAAGCCGAACATTTCCCGAGGATATAAGTAAGCGCCAACAAAGAACAGTTTAAGCTGAAGCAATAGACTATGATCTTATTGGAAACCAACTGTATCGAAGAGGGAAGGATCAAAATCTGTGTCTTTGTGCTATGCACAAAAGCGGAACAAAAAACGATTTTTGATTCCCATCTAGTTACAAAAATCTTCAAAAAAGGGGACTTAGTTTTAGTCTATTCCCTTAAGCAACATTCCCAAGTTTAAGAAAAATGAAAACAAATCGTTTATCATTGAAGACGTATCTCCAAGTGGAGCAGTTAAGTTGTCCACCCTAGATGGTGAACCAATGGCTAATGGATTAGTGGATGTTGTTTAAAAAAGTACAATTTTCCACTAACCAATGAATTGCTAGTAAAGATACATGCAGCAAAGCAAAGAAAGATAAAAGATAGGAGGTCATTGATGAAGCCCAAGAGGAAGCTCGGCCTTGAGTACTCAAAAGGAAAGCTACTTTCCAAAATCAACAAATTCCTATTCCCATCAACACTCTCGAATTAGATGACCAACTATGGGAGTTACAGAAGGATGTAGTGTCAACAGATGATGAATGGTTGGAGAGAATCAACCGTCACATCAAAGTACAACTGAACAATCATAGCACAAATCCATTGGTCAATACATGTGCTCAAGTAAATGCAGTTAGTTATTCCATGTACAAGAACGCGACGAATCAGTCTTTGACAACATGCATACCAGCTATCAAAGGATGCAACAAGAACCCAATGCCGATACTGGGAGTACTCAACTTAAATGTGGTAGTACATGGATTTTTATGCCCTCATTAGTTTGTATGCTTACCAGATGAACACATGAATGAAACAATGATTCTTGGAATCTCATGGATGCGGATATACAAGGCAGTACCAGATTGGGATACCAATCAACTCAAGCTACCACCTAAAGACGGACAACTCATTGTTCCAATTGCACCAAGAAAAGAAGAATGAAAAAGAGATTACCAGCAGAACAAACCACAAAGCAATAAATCTTATCCATTTTACTGACAAGCAAATGCTACAAGTAGCATGCAAGAAGTCAGGCATATCTGGATACCAAAAGCACAACTTAGGGACAAGTTGTTTCAAATTTGGGTGTCCAAAACATCATCTACTGCACCAAAGAAGGTTTTGAGGTTCAAAATACAAAGAAGAGCATCTTTGAGTAGGGAACCCAAAACAAGATGGATTTGGGAAAAAAGGAGCACTTATCTTCTCCATAAACAGTAAACCGATGAAGCAGTGGAGGGTTAAGTCTCAAAACACTCAACCACAATATTTCATTGAATAAAACCAAGATACCAATGGCGAGTTAAAGCTCAACAACCACCATTATTGATATCAACAGCTAAGGAAATCAGTGTGCCAAAGTATCTTGACGGTACAATAAAGCAAAGAGCACACAATCTATAAAAATTGCCCTTTGGGAGACAGCAAAAGAAAACCTCGACCTCAGAAACCCTTGAGTTAATTACTCAAGACCCAACTCTTGCACATCCTAATGGTTTGAATTGCATTGATCTTCAAAGCATGGAAGAGCCAACCAACATAGACACGATTGTTCAGACCATGTACACAATCGTCCCAGAGTACACCATCTAGGAGGGGTGGAAGGGAACTAAGTAATTAAGGGCAATGTTTGAAGAGGGAGGAAAAAGTTTTGGATATTAACGTGGGATTAATTGCAAAACTACCTAATAATTCCCTTAAAAAAACATCTATAGGGAAAAATTTACTGATAACTTCTCCCAAATGAGTGTAAATAGTTTATATACTATCAAAAAATCATCAAAAAATGGTCTTTTTTTGTTATTTTTATCATTTTTTTCAATATTGGGACTCAAAAAATGGAGAAATCCACCAAAAAATAATAAATCAGTGTTTCTCAATGGATCTTCTTAATTATTGATTTTTCACTTTGCTTTTTTAGAGCATTTTATTATTTTCTTTAATTTCTTCAATAAGTAGGTCAAAAATTAATAATAAATAGCAAATAAGCTCAGATGGAGAAACTGAAGATACGGTAATGATCAAAAGTACAAGGCGGAAAAAAACAAAAAATTTCAATCAAAATTTTAGATGGAGAAACTTCCATTTGTCAATCGAATCGACAGATGGAAGTGGGAAGCCTAAATTAGGCTGCCAAGGCCTACTTTCGCAAATTCTTGCAGAATGAGCTAACAAAGTCCCAATGAAGAAATTGTTGAGTCTAATATAGATTTCACGGCTTAGTAGGACTAACAAGGGAATTTGGGGGAAAATAGTTGAGAAGTCTAAGTATAGATATCCAAGGTAGCCCAAAATCACCTCATTTCCACTAGTCACTCTTGGAGGAGAGAGCTCTCTACCTTCTTCGTGCACGATTTTCAGAGTCCAAGTTGTCCATTTACAGCACCATCTCACACAAGACATGAGGGGTAAGTTCTAAGCTTATCAACGAACACTTCTATATGGCCGGGTAGCAAGTCTAGGCTCAGGAAAAAACCCTGGAAACCCAGTAGCGCACGAAGTCCTACAACACAAAATGGACCATAGCGGCCTGTCAGCTCAACTGAATTTGACGAGACTTGAATTGTAGCATGCCCCTTATAATAGAACACTTCTATATCACCAGATGACCATTTGGCAGGGATTAGGAGGGATCCCAAGTAGATAATCTACGTTTTTTCCATATGCTAGAATTGGATTCTGACTCCATATGCAGCTTATAGACTGGGTCTATACACAATGTATCTAGATGGTTTCATGAAAACAGTCAAGGCAAGATCTCGAACAACAAAAAACAACTCGAAGGCTACAAAGTGTCAAATTTGACATATGAAGTCAAACTGACTCCAAATGGGCCAAAACTCGATGGGTAGCATCAGGACTATGTAGCGGACAAGTCCATAGCTTCAAAACTGACTAACCAATTCTACAGGCCATCTAGTCACAAAAAATGGTGATTATAGAGTCGATAAGAGCACGAAGTGATGCCGACACGACCAAAATTTACCAAATTCATTTTAGGACTTGTTTTAGATGTATTAAATATGTTTAGATCATCAAATTGTCAATCCTTGCAAAAAAGGGGACTGCTGTAAATAATCGTGATTATTTACTTTTATACTTGTTTGGCTTGGAATTGATCTCTTCACTTAACCTATCACTTTTGAGTTAATTGTTACATTTTTTGATCCAAAACCATATTTCACACACAGAGTCTACATCATATCTAGAATCAATTTGCAACAAAAAATGTACATCTTGATGAAAAAGTTAATAATCACGATAATTTACTTTTTTACCAAAATGGGTGCAGATTGAAACTTTGACCTTAGGGGACCAAAGAACATAACATCCCAAGTCCATTGAGAAATTTTGAGAAAGTTTGGATCTCTAAAACTAAAGATCTTTCTATATCTACTATTTTAGAGTCTGAAAGTCTAAATCTGGCACCATTTTCACCCAGTGTACTCAAATGATCCCATACTTCACTCAGAGTACCTAAATGCCATATGTTTCAAGTCTATGATGTCAAAAATGCAACTGTAAATGATCGTGATTATTTACTTTTGTTGCACTTTTTGCATGGACTGCATGATTTTGATCTCTATATGTTTTTATGCATCTATGCATGCTCCAAAATTGATTTGAAGCAAAATGGACATCATTTGTTAGGAATTCAGACTCGGGGAATTTGAGAGCGGAATTCATAGAATCTTCTAACTTTGACACTGTATTCACTTAACAGAAGCAATGAAAGCTGCCAAGAAGGCAAAGAAAAGGGTGTCCCAGAAAGAAAATCTGCAAGAGTTTCCCCCATACCAATTAGATCCAAGTCTAGTGAAGACGGAAAAGGCAACTTACTTGTCAAAAGAACAACTCAAAGAAAACAACACAACTATTTTCACTGACAGTTTCAAGAGCACAGATGGACACCAAGTAGGACTGAAAATGCTAGCAAAGGAGATATATGATGTAGCTGCAAAGACAAACACCAAAGAAGCCAACCAGAGGCTAGGCCTAAGAGACTTCTACGACCAGGAACCATGTGACGTGGATTTCCAGAAGGCATATGAATTACTGTCCACGATGAAAGAACATGGATCAGCCCAAATCACTGATCAACAAGGGCAAAAGGTAGAAGTGGTAAACTAACAAGATAGTGGACAAGGCACTGAAGCTACCAATTGAAGGTATGACGATGTGGGGCAGAGATAGAAAGACATCAGGTACTTTTACCAAAGATGCTGCTGTTGCCACCTTTTTTTATCTCATCCAAAGGCAAGTGGAAGAACCAACTCGCCTCTACCATCAACACTTCCACTTCTTATCAAAGAGATCTCCATGATACACAACTCCAAACCATGCAGTTGCGACCACGTTCACCCAAGTATTGAAGTCAACAACCAGACAGGCCATTGATCATGCACAATATGTGCTTACAACACTGAAAGGCAATTGATCATGCACAATAAATTCTTACAACAATGAAAGGCAATTGATCATGCGCAATATGTGCTTACAACACTGAAAGGCTCAAAGAAAGAGAGCAAGATCACATATTTGGGCGCTCTAGAAGTGTTGACAAGAATAGCATATCATGCTATTGGAATGACTGGCAATTTTTTGCCAGCTCTAGATCATAGTACATTAAGAAGAGGATGAGGTCTAGGAGGGCCTCTTTATTTACCATGAGATTATGGAGGTGATTAACATTTTGACAAATAGGTGCATGCCATGTGTATAAGAATGGTGGGTGTGTAAGAGAGGTGTAAGAATGGTCAAAGGATGTGCTTTCCCCCCAAAAAAGGAGGGGGGAAAACTTTATGATTTTCGGCCTTCCATAACTCCTACGTACAATCTCCAATTTAAGTGAATATTATAGATCTATAATCTACACATCGAGCTCTTTCCGTAGATATATTACTTGATATAGTTTTGCCCGCTATCTTTTAAATTTCATTTTGAGGGGAAAATTTGATCTCAAATAAACTAGCCGTTTTGCATGTTTGAATTCAAAAGCTCTCCTTTGCTTGCTTTCTTAATACTAGAGATTTGACTTCCTTAACGTGCCAAATAAAGAGGCCCTCTTAGACCCCATTCTCTTCATAATGCCTGGATCGTGTCCACTCGACCTTCTCCAAGAACCACTCGATCAACAAAGAGAGTGTACAAGTCAAACAAAGAATCTGCCAAAAGTTCCCATGAAGCTCATAGCAGTGAAAGCTCAGATAACAAAGAAAGACGAGAAAGGATTTAAAAAATGAAAAGGAGAGCAGTAGCAGCACACCAAGAGGAACCTTAGTAAAAGAAGGTGAGATTTGCAAAAGAAAGAAGACGTATGAAAGGAGCCACCAAGCTGCAGGTGAGGACACTGAAAGATGGAGTCCAACAGATATAAGGGGACAAAGAACCAAGAACCCTGCAAGGAAAGAAACAGAGGGTTCCAAGGAAGTAGAATCCTTAAAGTTGAAGGAAACAAACGAAGCTCAAAGGAAATCAAAGGAAGAAGTGGCCGAGCAACAGAGACAAGCGGAAGCTGCTGAACAAAGTGAGTCACATCGTGACCACAACGATATGTCTCCAAAACCCACTTCACCCACTATGGAGCAAGAAGACAATCCAATGCCAAGCCCAAGCCCTTCAACAACTACTAATCCCAATGAGGGCGAGGAAGCAAAGGGAAAAGAGCTTGAACAATAGGAAGAGGCCAGTTTTGAACAGCCAAAGGGAACAAACAAGACTAAAGCAGGACCTTCTACAACAATGCCACCAGAATTAGCCAAGGAATCCATGAAGCCTCAAGTAGGAGAATCAGCCGAGACAACCGCAACCACCTCAAGGAGGAGAAGTAGAACTCTCTCCACGGCCACAAGCAGAAGCTGCAACACAAACCAGAGATCCACAAACTGAAACGGACCAAACCTCTAAACAACCTCAAGTAGAGCATGAAGATTGGGAAACAAATGACAAAGTCATCATGCAAGTGAATGAATACGCCAAGCAGATACAATTGATGATGGATAAGATGCGAGCATCAGTACTTAGTCGCAATGCTAAGGCTAAGGAGCTTGAACTAGTCATTGATGCTCTACAAGGAGAGATGGATGACCGAATGAACATCATTGCAGATCTTTAAAGACAAAACCAAGAGCTAAAAATTGAAGCAGAACAACACCAGATTGCATAAGAGAAATATCAAAAAGAGATGGAACAGCTGGGAGAGCTTCTGACTAAATTATCCGATGCCTACAAAGCAAAAATCGACAACTGACAAAAGTAACCAATAAACTATTAACCACTACTCTGTCAGTATAAAAGATCCAAGTGCAGCTCGATATAGCTAATGCTTCTTTGCAATACTCCAAGAAACGGATTAATGATGGAAGAGTTGGGAGAGCTTCTGACTAAATTATCAAATTCTTGAAAAAGCAAAAATCAACAACTGACAAAAGTAACCAATGAACTATTAACCACTACTTTGTCAGTACAAAAGATCCAAGTGCAGATCGATATAGCTAATCTTTGCAATACTCCAAGCAACAGATCAATGATCAAGCAGCATTTTTGAGGCAGATAAGAGAAAACCCTGATGTTGTCTCAATCAAGGGAACCAATGAAGTCTATAAGAATTTAAAAAAGAGGAGCAAGGACCTTGAGTTAGAGCTGAAGCTGGAGCAATCACAAATACGAGACCTTGAATTTATGCGGGTCCAAAGAGAAGAGAAATTTCTCAAAGAGATAGCAGAATCAAAGAGAGTCAATCAACTGCTGAGAGAGAGACAACCAGAAGTTTAGGACGAACTAGGACCCTCTGAACAATCAACCACCGACATACCCTCAGTCTCACTTGCTGAGATGGAAACACAGCAATCAAAAGGGCTAGGAGGAGAGTCGGATTTTCAAGTACCACTCATCGAAGCCGAGCAAGTGCCCATGGTCTAGCTTTCTAAAGCTAAGGAAGATGCACTAAAAGAGCAGATTGTCCAAGAAACATATGTTGAATGGAAAGAAACAATGGATTGGGAGTTGAGAGTTCTTCACTCAGTAAATGTAGCTCAACTCACTCCCAACCAAATCAATGCTTAGTGGGATCATCAATCACTTCCATACCCATTGATCAAAGTGGAGCTACTACAGGTAAAGGAAAGACTACACAAGGATATGCAAGCAGAAGGATCAGAGGATATCCACCCCAAGTGGAGAAAGAACTGGTTGAAGAAGCAACAATGGATTGGGATTTGAGAGTTTTCCACTCAGTAAATGTAACTTAGCTCACTCCCAACCAAATCAATGCTCAGTGGCATCAACAATCACTGCCATACCCATTGATCAAAGTGGAGCTACTACTGGTAAAGGAAAGACTATACAAAGATATGCAAGCGTAAGGCTCAGAGGATATCCACCCCAAGTGGAGAAAGAACTGGTTGAACAAGAATTTGAGATATCTAATTCTATTCACAAGAGCACCGGCAACCCTACAAAAAGACCCTACATTCTATCATGTACAAAGAGTAAGGACATGGCAGGCATACGATGCACTGATAAAGAAGAGGCCAACATGGCTGAATTACCTACGACTACCAGCTCCAGAGCAGGGACCAAGAACAAAAGAATACATGGTGAAAACCCATATGGGCACCATTACCTTCTTCAAGAGCCTCCCTGATATCTCATGTGCAATGCTATGTATGATTTCCAAATGCTGCTCACCTGCATGCAAACTTTTCACGAGCCTAAGCAAGTAGGAGCACCATGGATGTCTTTTATCGAAGGCAATAAAGGTCTCTGTTATGACTTAAGTGGACAAACTTCAGAAGAAGTCCTCTACGGCTTCCACACCGGATGCATGTTTCTGCCATCTAGCAATATGTTGGCATTTGAAGAAGCATTCTATACAAGTTTCTTCACATGGAAAACAAAGATATTTGGGCCAGTGATCAGTAACCTTACATCACGGTTTGTTGGCTATTCAGCCATTGAACTTAAAAACAAATTCACCATGAAATTTTTGCAAGTCCCAAACAAAGAAGGAAGAATCAGATATGAAAAAGCCATACATGCGCTGAAAGACGACCTTGCCTGCCGTCAACCCGAAGACTACTTTAGTCCATGAAGCTGTGTCAAGGGACGATACAGTCAAGGAGGGGGCAAATGTTAGCATTAAGCTAACTCGGGTAACATTTTCGGAGCTTTTATTGTAAAAATACTTATCATTTTGAGGAATCAAGAATGTTGTAACTCCTACTTTTCAGACAAATAGTGTAATTGACAAGCCGCAGCTACAAGCTTCTAGATTGTATTAATCTATCTTTAGTTAGAGCTCCTAGATTATTATTTTTGACCACAAAAACCTTGGCTAAGGTATAAAAGCCAATTTTGTAGTATTTTATAAGTTTTTGGATAATGAAACACAACGTGAGCTAACGGCGCTCACTTCTCTCCTTCTTGCGCTTCCTACTCCCTTCTCGGTTGTCACATTGCAGTGTTGTCTGTTGCATTGCAACCACAAATAAGAGCTCTACGCATTGACATAAGCATTTCATGGTAATTCGTAGCTTTTGGCGTCACCAACCCGAGGCCAAATTTCATCATAAGTAGGAATTTAAGCTTCAAAATCATAAAATAAGTATAGGCAGGGTATTGGGGCATCATTGCTAAGCGTTTAGATGCATTCTGGGTCAAAAACGACTAGGTCAAAAGCTCATTGTTGTTAATAATCGTGATTTTTTCACTTGCCCTAAAGTGAGATTTGAAACCATAAGCATGTTTGATTAGGTCTTATAAACATGTCCTAGAAGTTTCATAACGTTTGGATGTCATTTGATGCTCTAACGGTTATGATTTGTTTGCCGATTAACGACTAGCTTATGGTGATTTCTGTCATTTGAGTGTAGCTTGAGTTAAATGCGAGGTGTTTGTTGTTTTCCAAGAGATTGAAAACCTCTTATAGCCTCTATGCACTAGTGAAGTGAGGTTTGTCCCATGGATTGACTATTATATTTGTGGTTCTTGCTATGTCTACAATAAGATAGGAGTGAGGCTAGACACGAGTCCCATAGTATCAAGTTGGCTTTTGTATGTGTGTGTGTGTGTGTGTGTGTGTATGTGTGTGTGTGTGTGTGTGTGTGTGTGTGTGTGTGTGTGTGTGTGTGTGAGTGAGAGAGAGAGAGAGAGAGAGAGAGAGAGAGAGCACTTGCGGTGCTGAGCAAGAATTAGAGCAGCTAAAGTGAACGATGTAGCTGGAGTAGTTTCTATTTGAAAAATCTGCATTTTTGTTCTGTGTATGTGCAGGCATGTTTGAGAGATATAGAGAGAGATTAGTTTATAATTAAGATTATATTTTGGATTTAGTTCTTATATTAAAGTTTAGCTTCAAGATTATGGTTTATCTTTAGAGTTACGTTTATGGTTATGCTTGCAGTAGTTTGCATGTATCTCACATGAGTTTAGGTATGTAGTTGTTTGCAAGCTCACATGTGCGAACAACTCGCGGACAGGCCATTTGCGCATGTGAGCTTGCAAGTAAGTAAAGAGAGATGGTCTTCTTTCGTGAAAAAGATGGAGTTCAAAAACACTTTCTACTCTCTTCTCTCTACCTTCTCTCTCTTTTTGTCTATCTCTCTCTTTCTTCCTCTCTTTCTCTCCACAGATAGAGCACGGTACTCATAATGGAGGCATACATGTAATGTCTACAGTAATCCCTCGAACAAGGAGCTGCCCTGAAGAGATGCTGAGCAAGAAGCAATAAAGAAGATCTTCTTCAAAGCACTCTAGAGAAACAGGAGCACTCTCACACTGCACACACCACTAAACCGTGGCTTCACTTACGACCATAGCTCTTCAGGTAGTTTACACTAGGGAATGACTACAACTGAAGAACAAGAGGCAAAGAGGTTTTTTCCATTACATGCATTGTCATATAGACGAGGGTGTGTAGATTTCTTGTACCCACAAATATCGGTATTGCCCAATAAAGACGAGATCATAATCCAGAGGTTTTGATCTCTGTGCACCTCTAGACTAAAGTGTGCGAGCATTGGACATGGCTAGAGAATTCCAGGTAGTTTACAGTGTGATCTATGGTTTCTTGATTGTGAGTACACTGACTGAAGATTCAAAAACGCCAGACAAGTACGAAGCACAGATATTTTGGCGCCTTCATAGATTGGTTGACGTGCCAACTTTCTCAACATGTCTTCAAGAGATAGGTGCACGGCTTTTGGTGCTGCTTCGTTCGCGTTCTCCTCGCTTGTCTGGAAGAAGGCATCCAGCATCTCCTCCATGCCGTAGTCTTCTGTCTGTAAGCCCTTTTTTGCTTCCATCCGTGGCTCTATATTGGTCGGACCTTCACGCATAATCTTTTTTCTCTCTCTCTCAGATGTAGGTGCTATGTCGCGGAAATCAATGCCCATTCCGTAGGAGTCGTATCGCAGATTCTGTACAGTTTCTCTAGCAAACTCTTCGTACTTGTGCACATGATCATTACATATCCTATGCTTGCGCAGGATTTGATACTTGTAGAGCGTGCATGAGCATGCAATCTTTTCCTCCATGTCAGTTGATGACGTTGCCATCTACAATGATTATGAATGTTGTTTTAATATATATATATATATATATATATATATATATATATATACTCCTCACAATGTAAACTACCTCGCATTCTCTAGTCTTGCCCAATCTCCATACACCTCGGTCCAGAGGTGTACGGAGATCAGGATCACCGGGTCAAAATTTCGTCTTTATTGGTCAAATCCTATATGGGTAGACACATACGTGCACTCCCTGGTGTACATGGCAATGCATGTAGCAGGCAAAACCCCTTTGCCTCTTTTAGTTCCATAGTTTCTTCTCTGTTTACATACCCTATCTCTCGTTCTTTCTCTCTCGCTCTCGCTCTCGCTATCTCTCTTTCTCTCTCGATCTTGCTCTCACTATCTCTCTTTCTCTCTATCTCTCGATCTCGCTCTTGCTATCCCTCTTTCTCTATTTTCCTATCTCTCTCTATTTCTCTATTTTCCTATTTCTCTGCCATAACTCCTGGAGCTCCACTTCCCTATCTCTCTCTCTCTCTCTCTGTCTCTCTCTCTCTCTCTCTCTCTCTCTCTATATATATATATATATATATGTGTGTATGTATATATATATGTATATATATATATATATATATATATATATATATATATATATGTGTATATATATATATATATATATGTATATATATATATATATAACTCTCTTTCTCGATCTCTCTATTTCCTATCTCTCTCTCTCTCTCTCTCTCTCTCTCTCTCTCTCTCTCTCTCTCTCTCTCTCTCTCTCTCTCTCTCTCTCTCTCTCTCTCTCTCTCTCTCTCTCTCTCTCTCGCTCTCTACTTCCCTATCTCTCTAATGATCGAACGAGCGGCTGATCTAGGGAGATCTAGACGCCCACGACTGCGGAGGACTACACAACATCGACAGAGGCTGCATCAGAGGATCTAGCTAGGTCACTTTGGCTCGACATGCACAACGTCCGGTCAGAGTACTGACCATGGAGGAGATCTACCTATCCCAACTAGCTCGTCTAGCCATTTAGTCCACACCCAACAGTTTAGAATTCCATAATATTTTATTTTGTCATCTTCTTACTCTGACTTTGTATCAGATCCATCACATTGTAACTTTCTTGTCTCATGTCTCATAGGTCACTTTGGCCTTTCGAAGACGTTAATATAACATTCATTTCTCTCTTTAATTTTTTTTCTTTAGTTTTAATTTCCTAAGCATACATTAATTCTCTCTCTCTCTCTCTCTCTCTCTCTCTCTCCTACACACACACCTCTCTCTCTCTCTCTCTCTCTCTCTCTCTCTCTCTCTTTCCTACACACACACACACACCGCTCTCTCTCTCTCTCTCTCTCTCTCTCTCTCTCTCTCTCTCTCTCTCTCTCTCTCTCTCTATTTCCTACACACACCTTGTTTTGAGCTTAATGTTTATTCTATTTATATTCTCTCAAAGATTTCATTTTCTCAACTTTATATCACAGGTTTACACTTACTATAATTTTCCTAAAAACTTTTGATCGCAAAGTCTATTTGTTTTTATTAATCTTTGACAAAAAATAGGACTTTTAGTCAATTATAACTTTCTAAACTTACTAATAAATTATGGCATAATTATCACAAGTAGATAAGGATACTTTTGACCTTTGGTAATTATCTTATTATTTTTCAACTTAATTATATAATTTTCATCTTCAATTTTCAGCTAAAATTAGGATCATTTGACTTAAATAAATATTTATACTACTTTTCTAACCTTGACATAAATATCACCACCTCTTTATGATGTAATCTAATACTGATAAATAGTATGTAATCATATAACATGATTAGCTAATTTCCCCCTTTAAATTTCAACCAGAATTAGTATATTTTGACTTAAATAACTATCTATACTAAGTTTCTAACCTTGACATAATCATCACGGCCTTTTCATCATGTAATATAGCTTTGATCAATAGCATGTACTCATATAGCATGATTTACTAATTTCCCTCTTTAGTTTTTAGCTAGAATTACTATAATTTGACTTAGATAAATATCCATACTACTTTTTTAACCTTGACATAATTATCTCGGTCTCTTTAGCACATGTAATCATAGCACATGATTATCTAATTTCCCCCTTTAATTTACCCTCAATAATAGTGGTTTTTTACTAGGATAATTATCTAAAATATTTATCTGTAGTTAAGATAATTATCAAGGATTATTTAAGATATAATTTACCTCTGATAATGATCTCAAAGCATTTCAGATTAGTTTACTATTTTCTCCCTTCTATTTTCTCTTAAAAATAGTGTAATTCTATTGAGATAATTAGCTAGACTAATGATCTGAAGTTAAGATAATTATCACAAGTTTTGTAAGATATGATTTGCTTTTGAGAATTATCTTAGAGCATTTGAATTCACTTTGCTATTTCTCCCCTTTTTATTTCCCCTAAAAATAGTGTAATTATATTGAGATAATTAGTTAAACTAATTATTTGAGATTAAGATAATTATCACGGGTTTCTTGAGGTTTATTTTACCTCCAATAATTATCTTAAAGCATTTAGAATCAATTTTCTATTTTCTCCCTTTTTATTTGTCCTAAAAATAGTGTAATTCTACTAAGATAATTAGGTAAACAAATTATCTAAGGTAATATAATTATCAGGGGTTTTCTAAGATGCATTTAACCTTTGATAAATAACTCAAATCATTTTGAATCAATTTGTTATTTCCCCCTTTTAATTTGTCCTAAAACTATTTGAGGTTAAAATAATTACCATGGGTTTCCTAAGATGTGATTAACCTCTGATAAATATCTCCAAGCATTTTGAGTTAATTTGCTATTTTCCCATTTTTAGTTTGTCCTAAAAACAATGTAATTTTGCTAAGATAATTAGGTAAAATAATTATTTGAGTTTAACATAATTATCGTGGGTTTTTTAAGATGTGATTAATGTTTCAAAATTAACTCAAGTCATTTTGAATCAATTTGCTATTTTCCTCCTTTTAATTTGTCCTAAAAACAGTGTAATTCTGCTAAGATAATTAGGTAAACTAATTATGTGAGGTTAGCATAATTATCATAGATTTTCTAAGATGTGATTAATCTCTGATAATTATTTTAAAGCATTTTTAATTAATTTTATCATTTTTCTCTTTAATTTTCTCTCAAAAACAGTGTAATTTTGCTTAATTAATTATGAAAATTACTCAAAAAATTATAAGATAATTTATCTAGTATAATGACAGTTTAACACAACTCTCATAATTATCTCAACTTAATCTAAACTTAATTAATATAATTCCCATTAACTTATGGTTTAAAATGGATAATTTCAGCCCTAATATGATATAATAATTAATAAGCTTAATATCCCTAAGCTTAATCACAATAATCAGCAGAGAATATTTAATTCAAAGAGGATTTTTTAGTATATATAGGATTAATATTCAATCTATTAAGAAAAATAGGTTAACCTAACTTTGCGAATTAAGAAAGATTAAGCTAATTACCGTTTAATAACCAACTAGAGCTTGATCTCTAGTGATTTCTGCGTAGAGGTCTCTCTAGATGAGAGAGAATGTGTCAAGGCTCCGAGTCTGTCTGAAATTGTGAAGCAAGGGGTCCTATTTATAGATTTCTGGCACTCATAAGCTCTCACAGGCTGGAAAAAGCAGTTGCTTGTAGCTCACGTATCCCTACAACTCGAGATGGCACCCCTTGCTGCTAAATGAGTCCCTGGCAGGTCAGTGATGACCCTCCCATTACCTGCCAGCTTTTAAAATATCAATTCTGCTATATTTTGACCTATTTTTGCTTAATTGGTCTTGTAAATATCTGGGAGTCCTTTAATAAAGTCTATGCTTAAATGATTACTGCAACCCTTCAATGTTTCTTAATAATTTAATTTATATTGAATCTTCTGGAAGGACAAGTGGGGTCAGTTTTTGTCCGAATTTAAATCTGAAAATTTCTAGCCTAGGGTTTGTTGTGCTTAAGATTCCAAAAATACCAATATTTGCCACGGTCAGACAATTCTACATTGATTTTTCGATAATCATATCAGTTTGATTAAGCTTTATACAATCTTTAAGATTTCAGAAACTGGAAACCTTACAAATAAGTGCTTCTAGACTTATCTCAGCACCGGACGAAGAGGAGAGATGGTTATATCTCAATATGGGTCTAAAAGGAGGTAGTCTATCAAAGAGCATCGTGTATCTAATGGATCTTAAAAGACCTTAGGGTTAGTTTCATTAAAGACCTCCAAAGGTTAGTGTTAAAAGTCCTTAGACCTTAGGCAAGCTAGGGCTGTGCTTAAGGCGGGAACCTGGCCCAAGCTTGAGGTGCTTGTCATGCTTGATGAGTAAGGTTCTTGAGGTGCTTGTCATGCTTGATGAGTAAGGTGCTTGAGGTGCTTGCCGTGCTAGCTGACTAAGGTGCTTGTTGAGGTGCTTGTCATGCTTGATGAGGAAGGTGCTTGAGAAACTTCCCAGGCATGGGTGGTGATGTGCTTGGAGTAAAAAAGAGACCTTAAAAAGGAGGGGGAAGTCTCAAAGTTAGGGGAATCTTTGACTTAACCTTCCACTCACCCAAAGGGAACCCCCTTTCTCAAGGGGCACATGGACACATGTCAAGCTCTCCCTATGCTTAGCCACATGGTGTTCTTGAATCCTATTGGATGGGCTATAGAGGGGTCCAATGAGCTTCTAGTTCAATTCAAAAAATATCTAGATATTTTCAAGTTCTCTCTATCAAAGGGGTAAGGAGGACACTTGTCCAAAGGCTACCCATGTTGCTTGAAATGCATTGTGCATGTGGTTGGCTAGGCTAAGAGGGGTCCAACGAGCTTCAATCTTAAGCTACAAGGAGGGGTCAACCAAGGAAAGCAAGGGGTGTGCTTGGGGGTATACACCCTCTCACACACTCTTTTTTCACACATTCTCACTTTGGTGAAAGTGGAAGAACTCCATCTCCTTCTCTAAGCTTGTTGAGAAGTTGAGAGCCTACACCAACACTCTTGGCTATGGATGCCTATGGATGCAAATCCAACAAAGAGACATTCTTCAATGCTTAAGCTTGCCGTCTTCTCCATCTTCATTACTATGCTATTATGTATGCTAGCAAGAGTGATGATGAGTGAGGAACTATTTCTTTCTCCTATGAATGAACACCATTTGAAATAATTTGGGAAAATCACGATTCCCAAATTCCACATTGGCGTATTAGGATTGTGCTATTCTACTATTTTTAAGCTCAATTTTTTCTTAATCTAGATAAGATGTCATGATTCTAGTACCCAAATTTGACTTTTCTATTTTAATTTTGATAAGAAGACTTTGGATATAGATTTTTGCAAAAGGATTTGTATCAAAGAAACTCTTAAAAGAAATATCAACGCTCATAAAGATGGACTCTACTAAAAAACACATATATTGATTATTCCAACCAAAAATATAGATTTTTGCAATAGGATTTGTATCAAGGAAACTTTTAAAAACAAAATCAAAGCTCATAAACATGGATTCTACTAAGCAACACATACTTTGAGTATTCCAACCGAAAATATAATATCTAGACACAAAGAGCACCAACAACTCTTATCATAAAATTTTTCACCTTAATCTCAAGTACAAAAAAAGCTAGTCCCAATTTGAAAACACTATCAAGTATCAACTACAGTATAGTATGTAAAACACCTAAATTAACATTTGATAGTTAAAAAACCTAAAGAATATTGTGAACTTTCCTATGGCCCGAAGGCCATAACTTGTCATCGATGGCACCTATAGTGTCAATTAGTGTGTCAAAGAATATATGTTTGGGCCAAAGGATCTATATTAACATGCCACAATTTCATCCATACATACTTTAAAACTTCAACAAAGCTTTTGGATATGGTCTCTCAAAACTTCAAGACATGCTTTAAAACTTGTAGAGGTAGTGTCTCAAAAAATGAGGTGTTTAAAAACACCATTGATGTGACTAATAAGCGGCCTATGAATTGATTACACCAACTATGGGTTGTGCACAAAGATTTCCAAAAACTCATTTTATAAAATTTATACTCTTTATTTCATGTACAAAAAAGTACTAAGTGCAAGAAGTATAGTATTTCCAAGATAGAGGGTGTTCAACAAAGACTATTTTGGTAGTTCTCATCACCTCAAATAAAACAAGCACTAAGAACAAAACAATGGGAGCATCAAACAATTATATTATCAATTTTACTTAAGTGAGAGATGTCTCCTCACATAGAGAGAGAGAGAGAGAGAGAGAGAGAGAGAGAGAGAGAGAGAGAGAGAGAGAGAGAGAGAATTGATTACACCAACTATGGGTTGTGCACAAATATTCTACAACTAATTTTATAAAATTTATACTCTTTATTTCATGTATAACAAAGTATTAAGTGCAAGAAATATAGTATCTCCAAGATAGAGGGTATTCAACAAACACCATTTTGGCACTATCGATTGTCAACATCTTTTTGGTAGTTTTTATCACCTCAAATAAAGAAAGTGCTAAGAAGAAAATGATGGGAGCATCAAACTATTATATTATCAGTGTTTCTTAAGTGAGAGATGTCTCCTCACATAGGATTCACTTCATCCTATGTGAACTTATTTTATACAATTTATACTCTTTATTTCTAACAACTAATTTTATAAAATTTATACTCTTTATTTCATGTATAGCAAAGTACTAAGTGCAAGAAGTATAGTATCTCCAAGATAGAGGGTGTTCAAGAAACACCATTTTGGTACACTATCGATTGTCAACATCTTTTTGGTAGTTTTTATCACCTCAAATAAAACAAGTACTAAGAAGAAAATGATGGGAGCATCAGAAAATTATATTATCATTGTTTTTTAAGTGAGAGATATATCCTCACATCCGGGGGATTCAGTATTAGTAATGGGGGGATGTCACCTACGTGCATCAAAATTAAAGAAACCCCCATATGTACGGTATCTTACTTGCTAACCTATCCCCCTACATACGGACAAGATACGGACGTTCTTGTAATTAGCCATCCCCCCTCATACGGATTTCGTATGGAATGTAATGATCCACTATTTTATGTATACTAGTAACATAACAATTTTATAAGCACATGCTTTTGCAAAAATACATATTGAACTGCAAATGAACAAAAGTGTACATTGTAGTGTGTTTTCATTTGCAATAGATGTTAAAAGAACAAACCATGAAAAGCAACAAATATAATAAAAAATAATTAAAGTAAAACAATTGTTTCAATGTAATTTGTCAAAAAACAAATAGCATTTACCTTGTAAACAGATTCAAATCTCAATTTCAAAACATATGATACTACCCACCTACTTAGTAGGCTTCCCACATGGGATTTAAGGCACACATATAAAATGGATTGTTCTCTAAACAACAAATAATGCATACTCTTAAAAAACTATGAAAAACTTCACTCATCAAATCAAAGTGACATTACAAAACAACCCATTGAAAGATTAATCTTTTTGAACAAAAACAATTATATGTGATATGAATGCACGTCTATGCTTTAGCAAATGCAACTTTTAAAAAAGCACCATCTGTATTTAATTTGGAGTTTGTACATAAAATATAAATCTTAAAAATTTCACCAGGGTCTCCTTTGTACGGAGACCTCTTTCTAAAAAAACATTCAGTATACCCTTTTCTTGGGCTCTCACATGGGATTTTCATCACATAATTTCTTTTTCCAAAAAAATTGTCCACCTCATCTTGGGCTCCCATGTGGGATTTAAGGATTATCTTAGACATTAAAATCAAACACATTTTCAATAGAGTCAAAGTAATCTAACTTCAAAGTGGTTATATGACCTACATATCATAGTACATAGGAACCTCCAATCACATAGTCTAATCACACGATTACCAAAAGGCCATGTCCACATCGATACACGATCATGTACAAAACAAACACAAAATGAAAACATAAAAGTAGCCTACCAAATCAACTTAAGAACCCTCAAAACCAAAGTACATTCCAAGTGCTAGTATGTCATGCTTCTCATACTACACAATCAACAAAATGGCATGTCTATGTCATATGGCTGCCGTGTACATAAAATACATAAATCAAAACATCAAAATGAAATGTTTGAAGAGAGTTTCCTAAACCAAATGCGCACCCCTTAATCAACATTTCACTAGTCCACATGCCATGTTGGACAAACATCTTTCATACGGCACATCGTCTTTTTATGCAAATTCTCCTATCTAGGTACTGAGCCCAAATCCAAGTCAATATTTTCAAAGCATAGTCATCCCTCATCTTTGCCACTTGCATCCAGCATAAATATCAACCTGTAAGATTCAAAATAGTTACGCTTAGAATTAGCAAATAAACATAGCTCTTTATTGTACAAACCAATCCTATGTACTTTTCTCTTGCACATGCTTGACCTAATTTACAAATGAAGTCAATTTACCTTTCACATACTCATTGAAGACATTGTAGTCCTTAGCATCAAACTGGTATTTCTTAGTCTCCAAATCATACGTCAAGTTTGCAAGTGAAATTATAGACTCCAAGGATACACATTGATTGTCCACAAGATCATATGTATAGCTCCTTGCACCCTTAGATTTTTGATACCATGCAAGATGTATCTCTACATTTGCAGGTCGGTCAAGAAGATCAAAAGGACCCTGGTCTCTTTCATAGCAGCTCACACTTTTCTTCTCATACACACAACTCTTCCAAGATACCATGTACCTTTATCTGTACCTTCACTAGTGCTACAGATCTTTCCTTTCCTCTTGCACCTTGTGTCATCTTTGGAAGAAAAACCCTTAAATAAAACAGCACAAACTGAGCCTACTACAAGAGAAGTTCCTGTTTGAAACGTGATCTTTTTATCCATTGAAGAATAATCCCACTTTTCACCCTTGTTAGTCTATCCTTAGACAGAGTTGGATTTACATTTAGCTCACTCACAAGAGTACTCTTACATATTTTCTTGCCATCTATCTCTACAAAAGAACAAAACTAGCTCTGAACTTTCTCCTCTTCATCAACTATCTCATCAAACACATGGCGTAACTCACATTCTGCGACTATCATGTCATCTTGGCACATGTGCTCAACTCATTTGCACCTTCGTGTATCTCAAGAGGAAGGTCATCAACAACTCCATAATCCAAAATTTGGTCATCTGCATTGGCAACCATTATAGCTTCAAGATCTCTCTCTTGCCATGTGTCATGGCACCAAGAGATATCGTGAACCATAAGTATTTTGCACACATCCTTCGCTTCACAAAAGCCCTCTCTTAAAGCTCGTACTATGTCCCCATCACAAGATACAGACATGTAGTCACCAAGATTGGCAAATGGAACGCCAGGTACATGATTCATTACAGTCCATATGCTTTCTTGCTTAGAGTGTGTTGCTGGAAAAACAAGCATGGAGCTTGATTGAATCTCGGCGATCCTCTTTAGCACACCAGCACTGCTTAACAAATCAACTCCATCATAACTCCTCTCATTTCTAACCATACCGCCAACTTTGCTAAAAAACATTTCACAAGCGTCTGACTCCGTTGCAGATAAAGGAACTTCTAGATGTGTATACTTTTCTCTGAATAGCTTGATTAGAAGAACCATAAAGTGGCAAGAGAGCTGAATATCAAGGAATGTTTCTTTGCTAATGAAATTCTCCTTGAGAGTGTATATCAGTTGTTTCATGATCCAAGTGTGCCACATCCTGAGAAAACAACGTTAGATATTTCTTACAAATTGAATAACTATTGTCTTATTTTAATGGCAAACATAAAGAATGACACCTTGTCTAAACACTGAGTACCTGAAAAAGAAGGAAACGTACCTTGCCGAAAGCTTTCACTCTCTCAAATAATGAGAGAGTTGGAGACAAAAAAATATCAATATATGAAGCTACTATTGAAAGGTACATTTCTGTTCCAAGTGTTCTTTCTTGCTGAAATTGACTTTCAATGCGCAAATTCTTCAGACGCGCTTGCACCTTACGTCCTGCCAATCTTTGGGCTGATCTCCAGTTTTGCCTATCCTTTATCTCCACATCACCCTCTTGCAATCCATGCTCATCAACCTTAAAATGTTGATATACAAGAGCAACATGATTCAATGTAGCAATATCCTTGCCAAGGACAAGTCTTCTAGAAGCATTATCTGAAGGGTTAACCAACTTTTTCCCATTATGAATGAAGTCCGAGTCATGCAATCCCAAGATACTTCCATCATAATCTATGCTCACTGTTAATGGCCACCCCTTCCAAGGAATAGAGAACCGAATACCCACTTGAGAAGTGTAGTCATCTCTCATGAGTTTCCTTCTTTGAGCATCCCCATCAGAAGCATGACCAATCAAAGGACCTACAATGTTTTTAAGATGTTGATTACAAAGCAATGCTACTGCATCCCATTGCACTTTGATAAAATTCAAATTAAATCGATTACATGTCAATTGGACCACCAGGAAAAGCTTTGGTAGACAATGAATAAGTTGATTTGAAATAAGAACCCGTGCATAGTGAGCAATAATATTAGCGTGGAATGCCTCAACAACGTTGTTGTACCCGGATTCACCAGAACCAACGACCACCACAAAATTTGGTACACAATTGTGTTCTTGTTTCCTTCCACAAAAGCCGACAAGTTCATCATCCCTTGAATTCCACCTGACCATCCTCTTTATAACAGTCTCAACTTTGGCAATAATAACAGGAATGCTGCCCATCGGGATGTTGTTTCTACCCAATTGATGCTTATAAACCTCAGCCACATGTTGAAATATATCCTCCCTGGCTGTTGTTTTATAACATGTGGACTTCCTTGTTGCCCTCATAGTGGCTGAAATATGAGGTCCCCCAAGGTTCAAAGAGAGAAAGTTGTACATTCTTGTACCTCCCCACAATTTAACAGCTTCAAAGAGACTCTTTGTTGTGTCAGAGTATCTCTTGCCTCGGGGATCTCTTCCAATGTTTTGTGGGATAGCCATGAGAAATCTCCACAATGCTTGCTTTCTCTCAAACAAAACCGAGGTTGTGCGCATTGATTATATCCATGCAAAACTTTTTCACATATCCTCTTCCCAAAGCTTCAGAGACAGTATCATGAAGGTTCCTCACTCTTACACTTAATGTTGCAACTTTGGTTTTTGTGAACCACATTTGCTTCTTAAGTCTTCGAACTAGGATACACCTAGATCGTGCTATGCCAAGAATCTCTGAGTTAGTCATGTAATTGAGTCTTTTGCCGAAACCTGTATCTCTAAGCCCTCGACTATGTGTTTCCTGGAATTGGTGATAGACTCTCATCCGAAAATCTCGTTCCTTGGTAATGGAGGCACGTTTTGAACACATTAGCCCATCAAATGGCATTCCTAGTATGCTTACTCTACTGCAATTTTTGTGACAAAAAATTCCAAATATGTCAATGACGCATTGATCCTTATATAACGTTGCTATGGTGTTTGGTTCACAAAACCAATTTGCCCCCCCTCTACTATTATCTAAAAATGGTTTTAGGTCAATTGTGTTTCCTCCAAATGTGAATAATTTTTGCCAAAATCCCCAACATAGTGTTGAATATATCTTTTCTTCTATTTGGAAAATAAGGAAAACAAAGAACAACAGGAGTCTTTTTTATCAAAAACTGCTTCAAAAGTGGTACAAGAAAAAGATAGAGAGGTACTTAGAATGGCATACGTTCACCTTCATTTCTTTCTGGTGCACTCAATGACTTCCCGGAACATACTAGCAAGGACAACACACATTCATCAAGCTTGTCAACAAAAGATCTACGATACTAATAAAAATGTCAATAATGCAATTTACTTGAGATTGGTTTGAAAAATCCAGTCAACTCCTTCTGATGGTCATCAGGTACCAGGAACTTACTTGGATGACCAACCTTCTTTGTCCCTTCGTGCAAACTTGGAGCACTAGCCTGAATATGCACCTTTGACTTTGTGTGCTCTATTATGCATTGTTTGATAGACCCTGTCTTTGGAAATAGGGGGATCCATTTTCCATCAACATTGCACTTTATAAATACTTTAGAGGTAGACTTATAGTCATCAATTGTCTCAAGCACCAATTCAAATTCTGATTTCCTCTCTTCTGCAAATGCATTGACCTCCTCCATTGCCTCAACCACCTTCTCTTTCTTTCCAGTAATAATTTGTGCAGTGTGGGAGTCCAACCTTTTTGCTTCATGGAGACCCATGGATCGCATGTGACATATGGTCTTTAAGTGTGAATTCATAAAATTGTATATGGTATCTGGACCTCCCTGTCCATATGCGATCTCACATTCTTTGCACTAGATTTGAAACAAAGCCCTCCCATCTTTATCCTTTGACATTAGAGTAAACCTATCAGAGTGCCCTTTGAATCGCAACTTCTCTTTGGCAGTCTTCACATCTCGTTCCCACTTCTTGACTTGGGAGCGTTTAGTAAGAATGCTCTTCATACGAACGTCTTCTTCTCTCTCTTCCTCAGAAGCATTGAGCGAGGAACTAAAGGGACATGTCTCACTTGTTGCTGCCTAATACGTTGAGGATCTCCCATCCACCTCATTGGATACACCACTAGAATCTACCCTAAGGCGCTTTGTAGGGGATGCAGCACCAATTTTGTACTCTATTGTCACCTCATCACTAGTCACCTTCCATATCTCTTCTTGTTTTTCACTTACTGGTAACATGCGTAAGCCACACATAAATCTATAGTCATTTGAAGCTAAACCACCAGAGTCAATCCCTTCTCTAATCTCCCTATATGTAGCTCCCTCTCTCCCCATAACAAAACCAAGTGTGTTTGTTTGTCCTATCCCTTCATTGAGGTTAATCACAATCTCTTTGATGACCATACCCGAGTTTGCTTATCTGTAAAGACAAGCCCCATTCATAAACAAGAATACTTTGCAAACAACTACATAATTTGTAACTACATCTGCACTCGCAATGTCCATCTCTGCTACTTCAAAAAAACTTGAAAAGAAAGGAATCTTTGAGTCTTTGAAAGACAACCTACGGCTTAAGACTTAATGTAGATTCGTTATTGAGTTGATACAACACTACCACTCAAAATTTTGAGTACAACCCAAAAAAAATGATTGAAGCATATGAAACTCTTTGAGACTCGAGCATATAAAACACTTTGAGCATATAAACAAAGGGTTTACAAGCTCCAATAGAGGGCGTTTTCCAAATTTCTACAGAATCTTAGCTAGATTTTGAGCTTTCCTTGTAAAAGAATCGACAAAGATTAGTGTAATTACCGACAAAAGAAATACATTTTTGATGACCAATCAAAAGAAAGTTACACTTTTGATGGCTAACATCTTGCTACAAGGCAAAAGAGTTTAACTCAATAAAAGGTTGGCATCATCTCTACCAATGGTCGTAGACATTTATTCCCATCCAAGTGCATGTGGGTTAAGTCTGCATACAATCCTTCAAATGATTTTCTATTGTTTTCTTGTAGAAGATGCCCAGCTTTTACAATCTCTTGAATATGGTATGCTTCACTTGCTGAACGAGATGCTAGCCAATCGGTATTGTATTCCATAGACAACTCTCTACAAAACTTGACCATTTGATCAATAAGACATGCTAATGCATAGACATCAACCTCTCTGGTATACACATGGCATTATGTGTGTCCTTCAATAGCTCTGGAGCAATCCAAGGTTTAGGCTTATCGGCTTTACTTTGACAACAACTGAGTCATTGTCGTCTCTCTGATGCAGGCCTCATTGCTGATCCCCAATCAATGATGCCAACTTGAGGATTTGAATCCCTAGTAAAATCCAGCATAACATTGAAAGGATGCAGGTCACAATGAACAATTCCCAATTGATGGGTATAGGCCATTGTGTGTGCTAATGCAGCTATGATATTTGGTAGATTGTTCGCAAAGGCCATGACTCAAGTTAATTCTCCTTGATTCAGCTTAGTTACCTTACCTTTACTTGAACCTATGCCATCTTTCTCTTCCTTCTTTACAAGGTACCTTTCTCTAAAGGTAGACTGTGCATCATTTTCCCAATGCTTCCTCCATTGAAGTAAGGAAAAACTGCTATCAAAGGCTCATTGCATGTATGTGCAATACTATGCACAATCCCCCTGTGTCGGAGATCAAAGCTGACTTCATCCTTCAAAGACTTCAATTTATGTCCAGGCATTCCTTGATACTGCTTCGCTGCATACGTATTTTCGCTTGGAAGATATGAAATACCATCAATTCTTACTTGGAAGCATGTACCAAAGTAGCGGACACCCAAGTTCTGTAAGTAGGTGATAGTATCATGTGGTATGCCAAGTGTCAAATTACACTCCGAGTTTCTCGCAGACCTCTACAGAGAGTTTACAATTGGATGTCCACGGCATTCTATCTCTGACACCGTCTTCTCTTGGGCATGGTCGACTTGCTCCCTTTGTACCTTTTTAGATAACACATATTGTGTATCTATATCTTTAGCACGCTTACTCTTCTCTCTTTCTGCACACCAAGCCAAATCCTAAGCCTTGATCTTTATTAACTGAACACCTTCGAGAAGAGCTTCATATAAATCATGGGCGCACTTTTCCATGTTACCAATGATACTATAAGCAGACCGGCGAGCTTTGTCTTTTCTTATAACAAAGGTTTCCTTGGAGACCGCACTTACAATTGCTTTTTCAAGCATTTTGTCTATGAGTGTCTCATTTTGCACAATACTTTGCACCTCTTTCTTCGGTAATTCACAAATCACCTTGCAGAGAGTTGACCTTAGAGACTGAAGAAATGCCTTCTTCTTACCCTCTGCCATAATGACTATAATGATATCCTATTAAAAAAAAAGAAGCATTCAAGTCAACCTACATATATATAGATATTTTGGATTCTATTTCAAACTATTACGTCAAGGCTCTTGCATTATCCAAATGTGACACATTGATATACCATATTTCACTTTGAAAGTTAAAAGAACTGAAGGTGAAAATCGATAGCTCAAGATGGCACGCCCGGTCAAGCCATATGACCATGTGACAAATTGAGACTATATACAAAATGAAGACATTGTGTATGTGTGACACATAGACCCAAGGTATACTAGATGTGTTTTGGCAAGAAACTATAGCTCAAGATAACACACCCAGTCAAGCCATATGACCATGTGGGAAATTGAGACTATATAATTTGTAACTACATGTAAAAAGAAACTAACGATCTTAAAATCTTTAACGCTTTTTATAGTAAAAACAGGCACAACTACACATTTGGTAAGAATGGATAGCTCAATAGACCCGGTCAAGCCATATGGATAGCTAGAAGAACTGAACGTAAAAATCAATAGCTCAAGATGGCACATCCGGTCAAACCATATGACCATGTGACAAATTGAGACTATATTTTGTAACTATATACAAAATGAAGACATTGTGTATCTGTGACCCATAGACCCAAGGTATGCTAGACGTGTCTTGGCAGGAAACTATAGCTCAAGATAACACACCCGGTCGAGCCATATGACCATGTGGGAAATTGAGACTATAGAATTTATAACTACATGTAAAAAGAAACTAACGATCTTAAAATCTTTAACGATTTTTATAGTAAAAACAGGCACAACTACACATTTGGTAAGAATGGATAGCTCAATAGACCCGGTCAAGCCATATGGATATCTAGAAGAACTGAAGGTAGAAATCGATAGCTCAAGATGGCACACCCGGTCAAGCCATATGACCATGTGACAAATTGATCAGACTATATTTGTAACTATATAAAAAATAAAGACATTGTGTATGTGTGACACATAGACTCAAGGTATGCTAGACGTGTCTTGGCAAGAAACTATAGCTCAAGATAACACACCTGGTCAAGCCATATGACCATGTGGGAAATTGAGACTATAGAATTTGTAACTACATGTAAAAGAAACTAAGGATCCTAAAATCTTTCACGCTTTTTATAGTAAAAACATGCACAACTACACATTTGGTAAGAATGGATAGCTCAAGAGACCTGGTCAAGACGTATGGATAGCTAGAAGAACTGAAGGTAAAAATCGATAGCTCAAGATGGCACACCCGGTCAAGCCATATGACCATGTGACAAATTGAGACTATATTTGTAACTATATACAAAATGAAGACATTGTGTATCTGTGACACATAGACCCAAGGTATGCTAGACGTGTCTTGGCAAGAAACTGTAGCTCAAGATAACACACCCGATCAAGCCATATGACCATGTGGGAAATTGAGAGCATAGAATTTGTAACTACATGTAAAAGGAACTAACAATATTAAAATCTTTAATGATTTTTATAGTAAAAACAGGCACAACTACACATTTGGTAAGAATGGATAGCTCAAGAGACCCGTTCAAGACATATGGATAGCTAGAAGAACTGAAGGTAAAAATCGATAGCTCAAGATGGCACACCTGGTCAAGCCATATGACCATGTGACAAATTGCAACTATATACAAAATGAATACATTGTGTATCTATGACACATAGACCCAAGGTATGCTAGATGTGTCTCGGCAAGAAACTATAGCTCAAGATAACACACCCGGTCAAGCCATATGACCATGTGGGAAATTGAGACTATAAAATTTGTAACTACATGTAAAAGAAACTAACGATCTTAAAATCTTTAACGGTATGATGTCACACATCCAGATTGAGATTAAGTACATTCTTTATTGGATTAATACAACACTACCACCCAAAATTGTGAGAGTGGCCAAAACAATAAAGATTGCGGTGTATTAAACTCTTTAAGACTGAAGCATATAAAATACTTCAACCATATAAAACACGAGGTTTACAAGCTCCGACACAAGGCATTTTCCAAGTTTCCAAGTATTTTTTTATTGAACACCTTTCACTATGGTAGATGGAATCGCTAAACAAAGCCGCACACATGAAACCATGAAACCTTAAACATACAGAAGACGTGATTGCTCATGCTCACCATGAAGCCGCACATGAAACCATGAAAACCTCAAACATACAGAGCACGTGATTGCTCATCCTCACCAATTTCCCTTCTGGCTTTCAATCTAATTTCCTGAGGTCTAGGGCTTCTCGTAGTCACGAAAAGCAAGGCCAACCTCAGAGGGCTCCCCATCCCCTCCCCATTGCTAAAGTTTGGTAATGCCTAGATTCCAATCTAGGCATTTTCTGGATTTGGTGTATATTGGTGGCTCCGTTATTATATTGCCCCCGAATCTTTCACAGATGCCTTTGAGATCCATTTGATTCTCGTGCGGCAAAAGCAGTTCATAATGCGAAGATTCGAACCATGGCGGCAAGTTTACAAACTATTCATCGCTCTAACCACCCCGACTAGATCTGCTAGGTGTCGAATTATTTAAGCGTTACATATATTTTCTTAAAATACATGCGCCTTGTCTTACCCTCCATGCCTAAATCCCTTCATGCTCTACCCCGCCTTCGTCTTGCCCTTACCTTGCGCCTCTTGCTTACGCCCCTTGTCCGACACAGCACATCCCCTTTACCCTCCTGAGAGTGCTCGCATATTCTTATAGCTTACATTTTTTTTAGAAATATTTACATCCTACTTGCTCACATCTTATTTGATTCATTTGTTCCAAGATTCCTATGAATTTGAATTTGGACCTCATCCCCGCCTACGAAACTAATCCTTCAAAATGAAACCAGGTTTTGAACTCACACATGCAGCAGTGACCATTTCAATCTCAGCTATTGTAAGCCACAAGTAGAACCAAGCTCGCTTGCTACTGCCTATGTTGTTTGAATTCAAGAAATAAGCTTTTTAGCCCCCCCATCCCCTTGCTTGATCTTCTCTCACACACGAATATTCTCTTCTCTACTGGCAGGCTGTTAATTCAATTCAGTGGAATCTCGACAGATACCTTCACCGAAGGCTTCATATGAGATCTTTCTCACCATCTAAAAGGCGTATGTAGGATTTGAACACGCACCAGTGGCTTGTTCTAACTACATTGAAACTTGCCTAGCCCACCCAACTTCCACGCAATCTTGCTACACCAGGCAACACACAGGTTAAAGAAAAATATGCGCCTTCTGTGCACCCACCTCCCCTGCCATTTGCCCCTGACACTTCCCTTGCCAGGCGCCAATTTCACCTCACTCCCCTCCTCTGGCCACAAGATGGTACAAAGGGCTGAGAGCAGCAGGAGAAAGGGTTTCCATGAGCTAGGGTGGCATGAGAGCAGAGCTACATATCACATAAGGGTGTTATCGCCAGTTGCAAAGAAGATAGGAGGCTGCCAAGAGGCATCAAGCACTGCAAGGAGGCTATCTTGGAGAATTGTAACTCTCGGGGCATGGCCGTAGGCTGCCATAACTGGAGGGCATTTTACATCAGCCCCCCTCCACCCCCTTGTTTGCAGGATGTCACTCAGACGTCCTCTTTCTGCCCCCAAAAAATAGAGAGAATATACTTGCCTATTGTTTGATTTTATGAATTTGTCGCAGCTAGTACCCCATACTCATTGGATTCAACCTTTTTCAACTAGTTAATAACTTTTGAAAAATGCGCAGACATGATGATGTGGATAATACCTGCTCTGAGGGAGGGGAGAGATACCGCTTGCAGGGTGCTAATCCAGTGAGATGGCGTTGCAGTACCGCACGCAGACACCAAGCACATGTGGGAGCTCTTCTCGTGCAGATGTTGGAAACCCTGCCTCCCCATTTCAAGCAGACATCAATAAATCAGTTCAGTAGAGGAGGGTTAATTGAATCTAGGGTTAAAGATTTGAGAAGGGAATCAAAAGGCCTACTTGATTGGCTTTGGAAGGAACACACACATAGGGAAGCGTGAACTTACGCGAGGAGCTGGAGATGCTTGAGCTGTTGAAGTCAGAATTGCCCAAATGCAGACAATGCTCGTAAAAAAACCTAGGTTTACAAATTTACCACTAAATTTTATATTTGAAGGTGAGAAAACCCAAAGCCCTATCTGCAAGCATCTCTCCCTCTCTCTCGCACCATTTTCCTCTTGAATAAAAGGTCTTGAGTTCAACTCTCCTCGTCGAATAGATCTTTGAGATCTCTAGGGATAGTTTCCTATGATGTTAAAATACTATTCTTCTTCTTCTTGTTCTTCTTCTTCTTCTCTCTCTCTCTCTCTCTCTCTCTCTCTCTCTCTCTCTCTCTCTCTCTCTCTCTCTCTCTCTCTCTCTCTCTCTCTCTCTCTCTCTCTCTCTCTCTCTCTCTCTCTCTCTCTCTCTCTCTCTCTCTTTCTCTCTCTCTCTCTCTCGCTGATCGAGACTCGACAATCAATGATATATTGAATATTTCCCTTATATTTAAGGCTTTGTCACACAAACAGAGTTTGGTGGATTGCATAAATCAAGGGTTAGGTCATGTACAAAGGGAATTTAAGGGAAATTCATGTGCATAAATCAGTAAAGAAGTAAATTGTGTGGAAGCAACAAATTCTGTGCAAGGCATAGCAGGGAAAGACTTAGAGGAGTGGGCTAATGATTGCGTAAAGAAGAGAGCAAGGAGAGATTAAAGGACATTCGGTTTTCCTCATGCTCTCTTGGCAAAAGGGCTCAAATTTTCTTACTTTCACTCTCGACTAACGGATGGCATCATAAGAGCGCTTTCACTCATCACAATCAAGCAAAAGTTAACTACATATTATCTTTGGTTGTAATTAAACATTGCATTCTACTTTGGTCTAAAAACCTTCAAATTTTGTCAATTTACCTCTGTTGTTTCACATATGCAAGTTTGCCAAGTTTTTGAGAAAAAGTTTATTTTGAGCACTGCAAAGAGCTTGAATATATGGCAGAAAATCCCCAAGGAGGGTATTATCCTCCTCATCAATATTGAATGATTAAGTCCAAATACAATTCAATGCAAGATTAACACATCCCTTTAATGGTGCATCATATACTAGAAGCATTCTTTTTGCATCAATCCCAAATTTTGCCAACGGTTTGAAAAGTGCTTTGACTCCTGGATTATTTGGACGAGTGATTCTTGATTCTTCACATGATTGACATTTGCTTTGTCCCTAGATCATAAAGAATGGAAACTTTTCTCCAGTCTCCTTCTCTAGAATCTTGACAATGTCCATTACATGTGCATCATTAGCATTTGACCATATCCCAACATTGAAATTACTAGGTAGAGCCTTTAAAAACTCAATGCATCCTGGTCATAAAACAATATACTCATGTTGAAACTTTAAGCTCTTCATTTTTCTAGACTTGTCCAAGCATCATCTCAAAAGCAATCCACCCAAGCTCTCTATTATAGTTAGCATTGATCTGCCATTGGATGAAAGGTCCAAATCACCATGCAGCCCAGTTCCCAGATCTTGAGCTACTAAAATGTGTTGGAATTAGGGTTGTAGAGAAACGCACACATCTTGGAGAAGATGAAGGAAGATCAAGGTACACAATAGAGAGTGTGTTACTTAGTGTGAAATGGAAAGATATATAGCCCTAGAGTGATGGGCGTATATACAATGCACGGGGGAAAAAACCCCCCTAAAGAGGAAAAAATTCCCCGACGGTCCTAGTGTGTTCACACACATCACTACCACATGTATATGGTAACAAATTCCCCCTGGAGTGATGCGGTGAATGAGAGCTAGCACATAAGTAAAGGGAAGTGCCATGCCCTGAGGACATGATCAGTCTACAAAGGGGAGTAAGCCCAAAGCTTTGCGAAAAGCTTAGAGCTTTGAGCTTCTCACAAGACAATGCCTTTGTGAAAGTATATGTAAGGTTGTCCTATGTTGACACATAAGACAAGCTGATCTCTCTTGTTGAGAGCCTCTCCCTAACATAGTGGTACTGCACCTCAGTGTGCTTTATGCGAGCATGAAAAAATGGGTTCCTTGCAACTGCCAATGCGCTTTGACTGCCAGTGTAGATATTGTTGGCAGTGTCCTATCCAACGCCCAACTCAGCCATAAGGCGTCTAAGCCATACACACTCAACCGTAGCTATGAAAATTGCCTTGTACTCAGCCTCACAACTCGACCACAATAGGTTGCTTCTTGCTCAACCATGATTTACATCAACTGTCAAGCATGAAAGAAAAATTACTTGTGGACACTTTCATGTCAAAATAACCAGCCTAGTCTGAGTCCGAAAAATCATGTAAGTGTGGCGGAAATGATCCCCCCCTTGGGATAAAACAAGCCAAGATGTGAATTACCACTAAGGTAGCAAAAATTCCTCTTGACAGCCTGCCAATGCTTAGTTCCGGGGCTATGCATAAATCTGTTGACCTGTGAGACTGTAAACTGAATATCCGGCCTCGTGTTGCATACATAAATGAGGCATCCAACATCAGTTTTGTAAAGAGTGACATCTGCAGGATTGCTAGCATCATCTAAACTCGACTTCAAACCTGTTTCGATAGGAGTGGCAATAGGTTTGCAATCCTCAAGTCCAAACTTACATAGCAATGTCTCTATGTAAATTTTCTGACACAAGGTAATACCACCATCACACTGCTTAAACTGTATACCCAAGTAATGATGCAACAGTCCCAAATCTTTCATCTTGAAAGTAGCATTCAAAGCAACCTTGAATTCAGCAATATGTCTGTCATTGGGTCCAGTGATCAGCAAATCATCTACATAAAGAACCACAATGAGAAGTACATCACCCTCACACTTTACATACAATGTGCTTTTTGTTGGACTGTTACAAAAGCCTTGTTTGACCAAATGAGTGTCAGTTTTCTCATACCAAGCATGAGGAGATTGCTTTGATCCATACAAAGCCTTCCTACATCTACACACTTTCTCCTCTTGTCCTTTCTTGACAAAACCACGAGGCTACGTTACATAAAGTTCCTCACATGTCACCATTCAAGAAAGCAGTAACAATGTCTCATTGATGTACATCCCAACCAAAATGAGTTGCCAATGCACATAGAAAACACACAGCAGTCACACGACAAGTGGGAGAAAAAGTCTCTTCATAATCTTTGTCTTTTTATTGTGCATAACCCTTTGCAACAAGTAGAGCCTTATAGCGATCGATCTCACCATCCGGCTTGTATTTCAACTTGTAAACCAGCTTCGTATCGATGGCCTTTTTGCCAAGAGGCAAATCACATAAAGTCTGTGTGTCATTTTCTATAAGTGCATTATATTCTGATTGCATGGAAACCATCCAATTTTATGAATTTTGTGCTTCATCAAAAGACAAAGGCTCCTCAACATCATGTAAGCTAGACACAACCAAAGCATAACAATCTGATACATAAGATGCATGGCAAGAGCCTGAATGAGTACAACTAGACAAAGGTGCATCCAATTTACTGTTACGCAATGTATGCACCAGCCACTTTGGCATACCTCTAGCCTGCTCATTTTCAACCCTTTCCTCATCAAGTACATCATGTACATCTACATCAGTAATATGCTGATCTATAACATTTTTAGAAACCCCATAGGTTGTACATTTGCCTTATTGGAATTTACGTTCGTATTTCCACCACTAAAAAGAGGCAACAAAGTGTCATAAATGTCCTGTGAGCTTACATTATTGTCTCTAGTACATGACAGCAAGGGCTGAACAGAATCTTCCACAAACACTACATCCCCTGAAATCAGAATACGCTTTGTTTGTGGATCATACAACCTGTAACCTTTGCTTGCAGCACTATAACCAACAAAAATACATTTGACAGCCTTATCAACCAATTTTCTACGTTGTGTTTGTGGGAACAAAGCATATGCCAAACAATCAAAAACATGTATGTGCTCAATAGAAGTCTTTCTATCATGCCATGCTTCATATGGAGTAATAGACTGCAAAGATTTCATAGGATACTTATTTAGTACATAAGTGGCACCCATGATGGCCTCAAGCCAAAAAGAATGTGGCAAACCTTGACTTTTGACCATATCGTGCCATTTTCGGAAGTGACCTGTTTTTCCTCTTAGCAACACCATTTTGCTGAGGTGTATAAGGCACTGTATTGGTGTTTTATCCCATGACTAGACAGAAATGCATTAAATTCATGAGACATATACTCCCCCCCTCAATCGGAACGGAGGGTGCCCATAGTACATTTTGAGACATTTTTAGACATAGCCAGAAATTGCTTGAAACATATAAAAACTTCGGACTTCTCTTTAAGCGGAAATACCCATGCATGCCTGGAGTAATTATCAATGAAAGTCACAAAGTAAAGGTAGTTTCCCAAGGATGGAGTTTGCATGGGCCCACAAACATCACTATGCACAAGCTGCAACCTGCATGTGGCCCTAACTAAACCATCCTTTGGAAACTTTGAATGCTACATCTTACCCAAAATAAAGCCTTCATAAACATGTTTGACAGGTGCTTCAAGAGGCAGCAAAGAAGCAACCATATCAAATTTCTACAAATGGAACAAATTGGCAAAGTTCAGGTGATCAAAACGTGCATGCCAAAGTTTTGCATCTGAAATAGCCCTTGAATCTGCAACTACATTTTCAAAATTTTATCCACACTTGTCATACAAAGTGAGCTTATACATCCCACGGCATAAAAGGCTAGATGCAACAATTTTATCACCGAAACTAAGGTCGTGAAGTGTACATTTGTCATCCACAAATTTGACTACAAGTCCAAGTCTAGCAAGTGCAGATATAGACAAAATATTCTTCTTGATCACAGGTACATAAAGTGTGAAATAACTGCCATTAGCAGCAGTAAGAACAATCTTTCCAACCTCTTAACCCGGATAAGAGGCATTGTTGGCCAAGTGACTGAATTCCCATGAGGGATACACTCAAGAGAGGTGAACAATTCACGATCTGAGGTAATGTGCTTTGTAGCACCACTGTCAAAATACCACACATGTGAATCTGCAACAATTGACATGCATGCATCATGCACAGTAGGATTGTAAGTGAACTCTACACTAAAAGCCCATTATGCATCAACATCAGCATCACAATCTCCTTTCACAGAAGACTCAACAATGGCTGCATTTGTAGTGGAGCCAGCATTTTCAATGGAACTACCCTCTTTCTTCTTAGCCTCTTTGGCCTTCAACTTAGGACACGACTTGATCAAGTGATCATTAGCTTTACAACAATGGCAACACATCTTCTCTTTTGCCCTTATCACGAGAATTTCCAGACAAATTTTGCCAACAAAAGAATTAGGAACAGAATTTTTGCCACTCCCAATAGAAAAATAAGAAGTGGCTGCATTATTGTTACCACCCTTTTTTCGAGAAGCAATAAAAGCCTGTTCAACTGCATGCTGCCTAGTCCTATTTTTTTTGGAAAGTGACTCTTGCAATAGCAATGTGCATAATGCATCAAACTTGACAACTTGAAGATTTCCTTGGGTCATAAGCCTCCAAGTACTAGCAGAAGTTTACCGAATTTTTTGTCGACTAGCAAACACTTGCCAAAGCTCACTGAAATCAGAGAAAATGAGCAAGCATGTGCTAGAGCAGTTGGCGACTAAGCTCGGGAGGATGCAACCTACTCTGATACCAATTGTTGGAATTAGGGTTGCAGAGAAACGCACACAGCTTGGAGAAGACGAAGGAAGCTCCAGGTAGAGAATAGAGAGTGTGTTACTTAGTGTGCAATGGAAAGATAGATAGCCCTAGAGTGATGGGCGTATATACAATGCACAGTGTCGAGGGATAAGTGTTTGAAACTTGAGACAGTGGAAAAATTGAAAGCAAAAATTTGCCGCACCGCACAATACAACAACTTTTAATCACTTGGTAATGCTGTCAACGCACAAAACTTGCTCAGAAACCGGTAACACAGAAGAAATTGATGCACAATTATGAAGAAGTGTTGTTAACAACACCGTTAATTGATACTAATGATGATTTAGGAGCTTAAAATCCCCTTACAAAATATTCCGGGCCATTAACGGCTCCACGATCAATAAAAAGAAAGAAAATAAAATTAGGTTGCCTGCCGACGAACAAAATCCTAAGGTGCCGGTTCTATCTATTGGATTTGTCTTCAATCAATATCTATGCCGAAAGTATTTCTTCTCCTATGACTGCTTACAAGACCTTGTTGATCTGTCCTTGCCTAAGCCAATGAGAAATAGTCTCCTTGGTTGCCTTGGTTGCAGAGCCCTGGCTTAAGCCTTGCCAAGATCGATAGAGAGAGAGCTCGCCCTTACATGGCTTGGAGAAAAGCATCATCAGTCTCGTCGTCTGATGCATACATAAAATTGTCTTCAGGAGGTTGATTTGTGTTGAAGTCTCCAATATTAATCTCACCATCTCATTGCTTAAACAACTTAACTCTTTTCCCTACAATAGGCACCTTGAACTCAATGCCATCAAGCTCGCATAACTTGTAGGTCGCATTATCATAAACATGAAGTACAACATATGGTCCAAACCATCGTTTAACCATCTTCCGCATAGCAGTGTATAGGTTCTCTAGGCTACTGTCATATACAAGGACCCAATCCCCATCTTTAATAGCACGAGGTCGTAGTCTGTGATTACCATCAAACGTTGCTTTGTTCTTCAACCTTGCTTACTTAAGCATTACTTTAGCCTGTTCAATATCTTCCTGAAGCTCTCAAGCTGGCGAATGTGCAATGCAAGCAAATCGTCTATAGACATACCTTCTTCCCATGGTATTACGGTCCAAGAGATAACCGCTTCCTCTCTATGCATAATGGGTTTTTGCCCATACATTAGCTCAAATGCCATAAAACCTGTAACAGAACTATGTGTAGTTCGATCAGCCCATAAAGCAAATGGTAAGAGTTTAGGCCAATCACCAATATGTCCCTGGCATGCCTTTGCTAAAGCTTTAACAATAGGCGGATGCCTTCTTTCACTTTTGCCATTACCCTCTGGATTGTATGTTGTAGTGAGAGGCAATTTAATGCCCAAGCGAGCAAAGAAATCCCGAGCTTCATCTGCATCAAGCTCTCCTCTATCAGCAGTAGTTCTACCAACACATCCATACCTGGAAATAACATCCTCAAGCAAGAACTTGCATGCGGAACTGGTAGCTTTGGTACGCAAAGCTGTGCCTTCAACTTGATTAGTAAGATCCTCTCTGGCAAGAACAATATACCGCATTTGCCAGACCCCTACCGGCATGGTAATCAAGTCCACCACCCACTTGTAGTGCATATCCAATGGATAGGTGGGATGCAATCCATCTCGATGTCGTACATTAGAATATTGTTGGCATATTAGGCATGTCTCTACAAACTGAGCCACATCTTTATACATACCTTTCCACCAGTAACGATCCTTAATCTTGACAAAAGTTGCCCAGACCCCTTTGTGTCCAGCCCATAAACTTTCATGAAACTCTTTTATAACCTGTTGTTGAGTCGCTTTATCACAAACAACCCGCTGCGGTACTCCTTTAGAGCGTTTTGGCTGCTTCCATAAATGCCCATCCTTTAGAAAATAGCCGTAAGCTTTCTTCCTGATCTTTTTGTACTCTTGATCCGTCCACTCTTCATGCTTAGTAAGAGTGCCAAGGTAGCGACCAATCAAAAGCCATTCTCCTTCATAGAACTCCTTAGAAAATACTTCAAAAGCATGAGCAATATTTCCACAATTTGCATGTAGATAAGAAGATGAATAGAACTTCAAGACAACATCATCACTTGTGGTCAGCATCTCTTCTTCATCTTCAAATCTAGCTCTTGATAACATATCTGAAACAGGATTATCTCTACCTGCAATATGACAAAATTCAGGATTAAGAGACTTAATATAGGCTATCCATCGTAGCATAGCAATATCCGGAGTAGAGCAATTTGCAATCATCCCTATCAGTGGAAAGCAATCTGTCTCTACCACGACTGAAGCTCCAATAAAGTATTCTTTATCAGACCTTAGAGCAGTAGCAACACCCCAAATTTCTCTCTTAACCTATGGGTAGCCTCTTTGGCAAGCATTGAGCACTTTTTCTCCTAACCGAACCGCATACCTGTTACCTTCTTCATCATCTTGACCTTGACCTATAGCCCATCCAATAACTGTCGGGCTAGTGGAAACTGTTAAAATTACTGGCCTTCCACATTTGTAGTCGACTTTCCTCAAGGTCGAAACCTCAAGAAGCATCTTCTTTAATTTCCTTATAGCCTGTGTATGAACTTCTTCCCAAACAAATCTTTTACCTTTTCTTAGCAGTTGATAAAGCACTTCCACAATATGAGCAAAATGTGGCATCCAAATAAGATAGAAAACACATGCACCCAGAAACCGACGGACTTCAGTAACCGAAGAGCACGTTTCCTTCATCTTTTGAATAGCTTCAACTACCTTCTGGGCTGCACATATGCCCTATAATTAGAACCTCTTTGGCACCAAAAGTTGATTTTGCCCTGAAAGTGTTTAGTTAACTTCTTCAAGTATGGATAAAATAGCATCACAATCAGCAATATGTTGAGCAACAAACTGTCGGAACCCCCTCTGATCTTTTACCTCATCTTTTGAGCCTTCCTCACAGCCCTTAATCGGTAGATCATCAGTGAAAGGCATAGTAACATGTGGAATAAAGTGCCTTAATACCTTATTCATGCCGTTCATCATATGAGCTACAGAATTAGTAGCACCCTGTGGCAAAGTGCACATCCTTACCAATGGGAGAGGTGTACGCATCGTCGTAAGATCCCTGCTCTCCAATGCTAACTAAAATTGATCATATCCAGAATAAAGATCACCCATAGAATAAATTGACCTACCTGCAAAAGCCTCAGCAAATTCTTACACAATTGGGCCGATACCCACATTGTGGATTGTTACCTTATTAACAGGCTGCATATCCTGTATGAACCTTAAAGTACCATTTTTCTTCAGAACAGTGAACCATCGGTTAGAGTAGGGCGCACATGATGGTTCCAAGATTCCCATTTGTATCTTCTCATTAAGCAAATTGATGAGCTTTGGCAAGGGAGCTTTAGGAACTAGAATAGGACGTAAGCTCCATGGCATGTGAGGAACAATGGATATAACCATAGGTGCAACAACATTTGGATCCACACACCCAATCTCACTTGGCTCAAAGGCAAAAGCTTTACCATGTTTTTCGAGCATACCTTGAAAACACTTGATTTCCTCTTCGTTGAGAAAACCATCTTCTCCCACCTTCAGCTGCTGCAATGTGTCTTTAGTGAATTTGTGCCCAATGTTCTTAGTATTTCTGAGCATAGGATGTCGCGAGAAGCTTCTTTAATTACTTCATCACTTCCCTCTGGTAGAGGTGTAGCCACAGGTCTCACTTTCTTTGCAATTGTCTTGTACTTCGTCTCTACCTGTGCTTCAACTTCTTTATCCAAGTCATCCTCAATATGCATAAGTGCCTCGTATATGTCCATTGAGTGCACTTTAACAACTTCAGTTCCAATTTTTAACCTGTTCTGCTTGATATCCTCAAGCTCTGACATAGTATCAACATAAGAGATCTCTTCGAAGATTCTTGATATCACATCATCTGATTCTAGCACATCACATCCCTGCAAGTCACTTTGAATGCTTGAAACATATTGTTTCTCCCACTTGGTTAAATCATTAAATTTCTTGTAAGATACTAAACCCTCAGATGTCAACCCTAGAAATCCTGAAGAGAAGGTTTCTCTTTGCGAGAACTTCTCCTCACTTGCACCACCATAGTCCCGCTTTATAGTGGCACCCCAAGAAAATCATGAGCAAATCTTTGTTCTTTAAACTCCTTATGTATCTTTGGCATTGGACGATCACGTAAACTATCTTTGTTTCTAACATGATCAACACATACAGTTGGAAATTGAACCGCTTTCTTACCATCTCGGCTTTGAACCCTGGCATAGGCTGAGCCATCATCCAACACCTTAGTTTCCATCCGCACAGTCGTAATGTAGGGTTGTCCTAGAATCAACGGGTAGGAGGAATGCTCCTGTATAAAAAAGTTTTGCTCATCACAGACATCCCCAATAGTTACCTTAGCATTTGCGCATGCACCGTAAAGATCTCCAGGAAGCATGTTGGCAGCTCGAATCCGCCACCCGTGGTCTACATCAATAGGCCACTTCCCCTTTTGGTGCAAATTCTTTGCCATGAGATTGATTTCTAACCCATGGTCTATGAGGGCTAAGACCGGCTCCTCAATGTCGCCAAGCTTTACCACTGTTTCTGTCGTTGCTCTTGCCCAATGAGTCCTCGAAAATTGACTCTTGGGTATAAATTCTTCATCTTCACCGTCATTAAAATGCATGTTTCTTACCTCAAGTATAATCGGGTTGGGAACCACCACAAACTTGGCTCTTCTTCTTCAAGATCTGCTAAATACTCTTCATAGTCTTCCAAAATTGCTTCAATGTGACAAACCACTTGGCTTTTAACTCGATCTGACTCTTGATCACTCGGTACTTGCCGCTTCCTTTTTATAATGTCGATCTTCATGGAACTTGAGCTTAGCAATTCCAAGAATATCCCCCAATGTGAGCTCCACTTTACTATTTAGGATACGTTCTTCAAAATCTTTCTTCAAATCTGTAGCCAATTCAATATCAGACTTGAGTTTATACGAGGGCCCTTTAGGCTTACCTTGCTTCTTGTCCTTCGAAGCTTCTTCCATAACCACCTCCGGAGTAGGTTTAGGAGATGGCCCTTCTTCTTTCTTATTGCTGGATCTCGTCTGCCTTTTTGACATCCCAGCCACCTCTTCATCTCTTTTCCGCTTCTCTTCCACCATAGCTTCATTGGCTTGAGTTTTAGCAATATAAGCATATACTAAAAAAAAGAATCCACTAGATCGGTCCTCAAGCGGAGCAGTTCCCCTGTCGCCTTGAGATGAATCTTCTTGTCTTTCCAGAAAACCACATTCTTCTTATAAGCTTCATCAAACTCATTACACTCTCTCACAAACCTGTGGTCTTCACTATTGCACCACATGCATCGATCCCAATTTTTACGTGGTGGCTGCTGCTGCTTAGGTTCAGGAGTAGACGCCTTTGCAGCTAACCCTTCAAATTTAATAGTTTTAAAATTCAAATTTAGTTCTTGAATACCTTAACGAGATCGTCAAGAACAGGCCCCCTCCACTTTGGGTAATGTAAAGGGCGACTTCTCTTTAAGCTCTTCTTCATCATCATCCAGTACCTCGATCATGATTTTCTTATCAGCCCGCTTTTGTCATTTTACAATCATGTTCACCGCTTCAGATACTATTTTCCAATCTGATGCCAATCCCAATTCTCCCGCCGGATCCTCCAATAATTGCACCAAATTCTTTTGTGGTCACAGATCAGTAGCTTGAATAAACAATTCCACCTTTTGATCCTTCAAGGAACGTTGTTCTGCTAACAATAATTGATCAAACTTCTTTTCAAAATCTCGCAACAGTTCTCGTACAGATAAATTTTTACCCTTCTTCTGTACCCACTTCGTAAAACTCTGTCTAGTCACCCATTGAGAATCCTCCAGAAAATATTCCTCTTGTAGCGCCTTCTTAAAATCCTGCTAGTGGCCCTTGAGCCGCTTGAATTTCTTTAATCCGGGCCCTAAGTTCTGGCACTGCAATCAGATGAAATCCTTCCATTGAATCCTGGTCTTCAATTCCATTATCTTCCATAGATTGCTCATACAAACTACAAAATTTTGAAATATCTTGACCCTCAAACCGTTGTAGCTTTTTCGTAACATTTTGACGAGCTTTACGAATCCGCTCTTGCAAATTATGTTTCTACTGGGCCGCCTGTTGCTGCTGCATGTATGCTGCAAACTGTTGCATCATCTATTGCATGGCTGCTTCTTGTGGTGTAGACATATGCTTCAACAATTTTCCCACCCCGGCTCGGTTTCACGTTGAGTTCACCAGGTGTCGGGGGATAAGCATTCGAAACTTGAGCCAGGTCAGCACCAAGGTGCTGGCTGTGGAAAAATTGAGAGCAAAAATTTGTCGCAACGCACAATACAACAGCTTTTAATCACTTGGTAATGTTGTCGACGCACAAAACTTGCTCAGAAATCGGTAACACCGACGAAATTGATGCACAATTATGAAGAAGTGTCGTTAACAAAACCGTTAATTGATACTAATGATGATTTAGGAGCTTAAACTCCCCTTACAGAATACTTAGGGCTGTTAACGGCTCCGTGATTCAATAAAAAGAAAGAAAATAAAATTAGGTTTCTTGCTGACGAAAAAAATCCTAAGGTGCCGGTTCTATCTATTGGATTTGTCTTCAATCAATGTCTATGACAAAATTATTTCTTCTCCTATGACTGCTTACAAGCCCTTGTTGATCTGTCCTTGCCTAAGCTGATGAGAAATAGTCTCCTTGGTTGCCTTGGTTGCAAAGCCCTGGCTTAAGCCTTGCCAACATCGATAGAGAGAGAGCTCGCCCTTGCATGGCTTGGAGATTTAGAGAGAAAGCTCGCCCTTGCTTTGGTTTTGAGATTGAGAGAGAGAGCTTGCCTTTTTTTGTGTGCGGAGGACGAGCCGAAGCACCTTCGGATTGGATCTCGAGAGAGGCTCGCCCTTCCCTAGCTTGGATTGCCGATCAAGAGAGAAGCTCGCCCTTGCTTCCTTGCTCCTCCTTACTCCCTTCGTTATGCCTCCCTTGATTCCTTGCTTGAGCCGGATATCGAGAGAGAGCTCCTTATGCCTCCTTGCCTCCTTCGTTGATGCCCTCCTTCTTCTTCTCTTGCTCGTTTGCTTGCCTTTGCTTCTCTTTAGCTCGAGAACGAAAGAGAGAGGGCCCCTTGTTTCTTCCCAAGTTTCCCCTTCTTTGTACTCTTTTCCACACACTTCTCATGCAAAAAATAATACCCTATTAATAGCCCTATCTCTCCCTTAGCAACGACGTTGCCGTCCTTGCTAGGGAGGCGTAAAAAACCTCTCATGCTAACGTGGCAGTAGGATTTTTCAGCAGCGCCAATTTTGGCGGAACCGGTGCCGAGAAAGAACGCCTTGGCAAGAGCTGTGATTTTACCTTCATGCGCGCACTCGTCCGAGCTGTGTATCAGCTGTGGTGAGCCTGTTCGTCCTTGCACCCTCTCTGCCAGTTTCCCTACTTGCCATGCTCCTCTTCTTTCTTTTGTTTTCACACACCCACTAAGATTAGGGCCCCATTTACCATGGCTTTGGGCGGCCTTAGTTGAAGTGGGCGGCCTCCCCATAAGCGGGCGGCCTAGCCATGAGGTTATGGGCTTTGGGCACCACACTTGGGCACCACGCATGGCATACATGTCGGCCAAGGCAATGCTTGGCACCTCATTTTTCTCTAGCATGCCACAGCCACGTTGAGTTTTCCCCGCAATCATTGCATTCCAAAACCTGGATAAAGCTCAAAAATTCCCAGTTAGCACTCTTACCGAGCCCGACCAGATTGGTACAGAACCGGCCCCCGATGAATATTTAACGGCCAATAACTTGGCAACCGGAACTCTGATCTCACTGATCTGAAAAGACCGACGCACTCCACAAAGTGAGCTCTTTAGGCCCGTGCATTCATTTCAATTCTGTCACCTCAGCTGTGATTGCCCAATCCGGTACGGATCTGCAAATCGACTTAAACTTTAAACTGCCATAACTTCTTCTCCGTAGCTCTGATTCACGAGCCGTAAAGACACACCGGGAGAACACATCAAGCATTGCAGTTCTAGGTCACAATATCCCATCCATGACCACTTCAAGCATACCACTTTTTAGCATCATTAAGGCATCTGTAGACCTTTTTAACCGCATTTGACATACATTCAACATTGAACTTGTCCTGTTACCAGGCCTTAATTGCTGTTCATTAATCATGTAAGCTTCAAACAACTTGATGTGCATTTTTCTTGAATCTTTCTTAGCATGGGAGCAGAGCTGCACGACAAGGGGGGGAAAAACCTCCTAAAGAGGGAAAAAATGCCCCGACAGTCCTAGTGTGTTCACACACATCACTACCACATGTATATGGTAGCAAAATGTTCTCGATCTATTCTTCTTTTGAACTTGTATATTTTTTGGAACTTCTATCACCTACTAATCCCATAGCATCAGTTCAAATTCTTCTCCAATGGTTGCAATGGTTGATGTTCATGAACTTGTAGAATTTTGTCAACTTCTTCAAGAACTCTCTGGCTGCTATGGCCTTAGTTCCTTATAGTGGTACATACAAAAACCACCCTATGTCTTTAGAGCGATAGGGTGCTACATGCAAAAAGTATACAAAAGAATTTTTTGTAATCATGTGACTTTAAATTCAAGAAAAACATGAAGATGAAGACATGGCAATCTATGTGTTGTTTAAAATGAGCACCTTTAAAGCTATTTTTGATTCTCTTTTCAATGCTCCCCTTTGCAATTTAAAAAGTATTTATTATTTGTACCCTTCTCTTTTCATAAGTTTATAGGTTATTGTTCAATTTCAAACTCCTTTTATAGTATACACTTGCAAAGGACCCTATGGTTTTGAGTCCATAAGGGTAGCATAGTTTAGCTCTTTTTGTAGTCTTCAAGATGTGTATTAATAGCATCACATTCTTTTAACCTCTTTGGGTGTCTTGTGTGATGGCCCAAGTGACACTCAAGAAGGAAAGAGAAATAGGATCTATGTAACACTCCAGGATACTATGCTCAAAGATTACCATGTTACAGTCATAAAACCATACAATGGGTACCCTATTCCCCTTGGCCATAGAGTCCCAATATATATCATCTACAAATATAGTTCGGTCACCAATGGCCTTGGGGCCATTGAGTATTATTCACTTGTAGAACATTAGGATGTTAAAGGGCACCTTTGTCACCCTATGGCCATAAGTCCATAGGGTTGTCTACTATTCCAAATAGATATCCTATGGTCCTAGGGCATATGTTTCCCTCTATTATAATGAGACATCATATGGCCCTAAGGACATCTGCGGTGGCCCACTATTGTTATGAGATTAGTTGGCCCTTGGGCCATAGGTTGCCAATGTAAAAGCTCAAGGGCCATAGATTGGCTTATTTTGTAATGAGATTCTATGGCCCTAGGGCCATACGATGCCAATTTACGAGTTCAAGGACGATAGATTTTCCTCTAGTGTAATGAGATTTTATGTCCCTAGGTTGCCAATGTACAAGCTCAAGGTCCATGGATTTCCTCTATTGTAATGAGATCCTATGACCCTAGGGCCATATTAATATGCCCTCTATTGTAATGAAATATCTTTTGGCCCTTGGGCCATAGGGTACCAATGTACAAGCTCAAGGGCCACATGTTCCCTTCTATTGTAATGAGACTCTTTGGCCCCAGGGCAATAGGGTGCCAATGTACAAGTTCAAGTGTCATAGAATTCCCTCTATTGTAATGAAATATCCTTTGGCCCTTGCCATAGGGTGTCAATGTACAAGCTCAAGGGCCATAGATTGTCTTCTGTTGTAATGAGATCCTTGGAACAAGAGCCATAGGACTACCATGGTGCCTTTTTCATTGGTGCTCTATGGCCATGCTACCTATACATGCTCCCTTCAATGCCCTTGTGGACCTTTTCTTAAGGTGCCTTGCTAGAGTCTCTTACTTGATAGTCCTGGCCCTTAGGCCATAGCGAGTGTTCATGATAGCTATGAAAGTTAAATAAATTTTTATTTTATATATAGTAAGTAAGGTATTACTTATCCCCTTTCCTATTCTTTTATTCTCCTTTCAACACTCTACCATCTCACCATGTACTTGTTCACCCTTTCCCACGCTTTTATCTCACCCCGTACTCATCCTCTTACAACATCGCCCTCTACCCAACATCCTACAACATCATCCTTTAATCGTACTCCTACATCGTCGCCCTCTATCCATTACATGTATTCCATAAATACAAAGCTTTTTTTTTTTTTAAAGATTTAGAGAGAAGTGAAATTGATTAGGAACTAATTAGAACATAATTAGAGTTGTCTGTTTTTCTTTTACGAGCTTTAGAGAGAGGTTAAAATGTTTAGAATGTAATTAGGGTTTTTTGTTTTGGGCTTTAGAGAGATGTTAAACTACTTAGAATGTAGGTATAGCATAGGTAGAATGTAATTACAACATAATTAAAGAAAATCAGGCTACAAATGTTACCTATAGCAACGGTGAAGCATGAAAAATTAGGAAAAATATGGGTCACTCGAGAGATTTCTACAACAAGCGGTGGACACAAGCACGACAATCCTGTGCAACCAACGAAGGGGTTCAAGGGCGGCTAATTGCTGCTGTAAAAGGCAAGGTAGAAGAAGAAGGGGCGGCGACGCTGACGGTGCTGGAGATGTGTGTTGGAGGTGTTGGCATTGTGAGGACACACTTTTGCACGTCTATGCAAAGTTTGTGTTGGCGCTGCAAGGATGACACCAGAAAGGAGATGGCTCTGTGTGTGAGAAGAGGTACAAGAAGGCGATGGCGTCTCTATGTGTCAAAAACACACGTTTCAGAGAGTGAGAGAATGAGAGAGAGAAGAGAGAAAAGTTTAGGTTAAGATTCAAAATTTGAATTTTGAATATAGGGGTTGTTCACACACTTTAGGTTCCCCTAAATCCAAGAATTTTGTCACGATGGTACGTAGGTCATCAGTTTTCCATAAAGAATTTTACCTACTGTCCCTTGACCCTGCTAGCAAAATTTGGGAGAAAACGTGCATCACAAACTGCTATTTTTTTTTTGTTCCATTGTGTTTAGAGGGTTCTAGGATGCATCTAGCAAATGTTTAGAAGGTATTCATCTTTAACGCTATGATTTAAATGATACCAACGGTTTATTTTTGTATCTTGGGACCAAAACTCACATACTAAAATAGATAATACCATATCTTGACAACGTCTATATCTCAACAACAACCATATTTTGACACTACAAGTGGATCGACACTCATGAAGCCAATGTATTGCTTTAGGTTCATGGGGTGTTGATACTATAAAGTGAAAATCCCCTAAGCTCATAACATAACATATGGCCTTATGGCCATGTATATTGTCCTTGATGGTGCAATGGATAAAAATTGAAAAACAAGAAACATTAGAGTATGTCAATAAACTAAAATTGAGCATTTGGAACATCAAAGTCAAAAGTTATAGAGAAAAAATTGCATAAGCACTCTAAAAAATACATGAAGAGCTTTTTGATTCCATAATATTACAAAAATTTACTCGATCATCTTCTCAATGGAGATCTATTTGAGATTATACTGAATCTTTAATTGTTTTATATAATTCTTGGCCTCATGTACTTTGATAACAGGCTCCATATATCTGAATTTTTAAGCAAGCATAATTGCTTCAATACCTTTTAAGGTTGTAAAGGTTTCATATTCTTTAAAAGCCTCACTTTTTCTCGATCAATCGTTAGGGTATCCTTGTCATCACTTCGAGTGGACATTCCTCTATTGCTAGATGTTACACCTTTTTTTATCATTGAGAGGACGAAAAGCTTTTGATAGTCTACGTGTGGATAAGGTTTTCCCTATAAAAACCATTTTTTTCTCTTGCCACTCTGAAACAACCTTGTGAACATGATTATAAAGTTCATGTCCTTGCACTATGGGTGCTTGTCCATATAAATAAGAGCTTGTAATTGTGTGAATTTCATTGACTTGATGAACAGCTTGAATATATGGCAGCAAATCCCTAAGGAGGATATTATCCTCCTCATCAACATGAATGATGACGGAAAAATGCAATTCAATGTAGGATTAACACATCCCCTTTTATGGTGCATCATCCACTAGAAGCATTCTTTTTGCATCAATCCCAAATTTTGTTGATGCAATAGCCAACGGTTTGAAAAGTGCTTCTACTCCTGGATTATCTAGGTGAGTGATTCTGCATTATTCACATGATTGATATTGGCTTTGTCCTAGATCATAAAGAATGGAAACTTTTCTCCAGTATCCTTCTCTAGAATCTTAACAATGTCCATTACATGTCTATCATTAGCAGCAGCTGACCATATCCCAACATTGAAATTACTAAGTAGAGTCTTTAAAAATGCAATGCATCCTGGTCGTAAAACAATATACTCATGTTGAAATTTAAGCTCTTCATTTTTTTGGACATGTGCCAGCATCGTCTGAAAATAAATCCACCCAAGCTCACAATTAATAGTTAGCATTGATCTGTCATTGGAAATAAATCCACCCAAGCTCACAATTAATAGTTAACTAACTATGATCAATACTATTATGAACCATTGTGGTCCTTGTTCCTTAGGGTTCTAATACATCAATACATAAAAATAAATCTACAATACATTGGGATCAAAACAAATAATGTTATGGTCATAAAAATCACATAGAGGGTACCCTCTATGGTTCCACAAGCAAAGGGTGTTAACATGGATTCTCTAGAAGGACACTTAGTCCACCATTATCCTTGGGGCCATTGGATACTTTTCATATGTATTATGTTATTCTCTTGATGGGCACCTTGGCCACCCTATAGTCTTAGGACTATAAGGATCCAACAAGCATAGAAGGCATCCTTTGTCATTAGGATCTACATAATGCTAAGTAAACTGGCAAGGAGTTGTTTCATTAAACTATATCATATGGTCCAAAGGCTATAGATTAGTTCTTTTAATGTATAAAGTAATCCATAAATGCTATGTGGCCTTAGTACCATATAGAGATACATAAAAAAACCACCCTATGGCCATAGGGCCATAGGGTGGTACATTTAAAAAGTACCCTACAATGTTGAGGTTTTAGAGTTCTCTCTTTTTTATGCCTATAAAACTTACCCTACACTTGTGGGGTTTAACAATACTCCATATATGTCCTATGGGCTTAGGACCATAGGGTGACACATTCAAAAAGTACCTAACTACAATCCCAAGGTTAAAGAGTCTCTCTATATTATATATTCAAAAAATCCTATCCCTATGGCCATAAAGATAAAGATAGACATATTTTAGGCTCTTATAGATTCTTAAAGATACCAACACAAAGCCACAAGATAAAATATGGTTTTATCAAAGAAACTTATTATCAACACTCTCTGCTCTAGAAATCCTATGCCCCTTGGACCACATGGTGCAATATAGAGGTGCATCCTATATGCCTAAGGCTATAAAGTTTTCTCCATTTTATACCTATAAAAAATATTATCCATATAGTCCTAAGACCATGAAAAAGTGTATTCTAAGCTCTTGTAAATACTTCAAGACAAATAAAAAGAGTATCTATGTAGTTTTCTTCAAGAAACATATGATCAATGTGTCCCAAAAAAACATAGATTGTCAATGTAAAATATATCCAAGAGTATTTAGGCCATTCAAGGGCACCTAAATAGGCAGCATGGTAGCCCTATGGTCGTAGGGCCATAAGAAATCTCAACCTATGGTGCTTGACTTTATACATTGGTACACTTTGGCCCTAGGACCATATTTAGATGTCTCTTTTGATTAGAGGGCAACCTAAGACTCTTGAGTCCTATGGGTCTTGCTCCATAGGATCTCTTATTACAATGGAATTCAATCTATGGTCCTTGAGCTTATGAATTAACACCATATGGTCCTAGCGCCATATGATCTCTCATTAGAATTTAGGAAAATGTACATCCCTAGGAAGAGAGAGTAGCCTAGGTGTCAATGTAAAAGCTCTCAAAAAGCATTTAGGTCATTCTAGGGCACCTATGTGGTCATCATAGTAGCCCTATGGGCCTAGGTCCACATGATCTCTCATTAGAATAGAGGGAAAGTTATGGCCCTTGAGCTAGCACCATATGATCTCTCATTAGAATAGAGGACAACCTACGGCCGTAGGTCCATAAAATCTCCCATTACAATAGAGGGTAATCTATGGCCCTTGAACTTATACATTGGCATCCTATGGACCTAGGGACATATGATCTCTCATTACAATAGAGGTCAACCTATGGCCTTAGGGCTAGAGAGTGACCTAGGTGAGAATGTAAAAGGTATAAAAGAGCATATAGGCCATTCAAGGGTACCTACACATGCACCATGGAATCCCTATGGCCCTAGGTCCATAGTATGTATCATTATAATAAAGGTAAATCCATGGACCTTGAGATTATACATTCACAGTCTATGGCCCTAGTGGCAGAGGTTGGACTAATTTTCAGTGTAAAAGCTCTCAAATAGCATTTAGGCCATTCAAGGGCACCTACATGGACACCATGGAAAACCTATGGCCCTAGGACCATAGGATTTCTCATTGGAAGAGAGGGAAACCTTTGGCCCTTAGGTTACACAATCACATCTTATGGCTCTAGGTCCATATGATCTCTCATTAGAATAGAGACAAACCTATGGCTCTGGGGACATAGGGTGGCCTAGGTATGAATGTAAAATCTCTCAAAGAGCATTTAGGCCATTCAAGGGCACCTACATGAGTATCATGGTAGACCTATGGCCCTAATACCATAGGATCCTTCATTACAATAGAGAATGACCTATGGCCCTTGAATTTCTACATTGTCACCCTATGGTCCTAGGGCCATTGGATCTCTCTCATTAGAATAGAAGGAAACCTAAGACCCTAGGGCCTTAGGGTGGCCTAGGTATCAATGTATATAATCTCAAAAACCATTTAGACCATTCAAGGGCACCTAAATATGGACCATGGTACTCCTGTGGCCCGAGGGCCACAAGACCTATAATTGGAATAGAGGATAACCTATGGACCTTGAGCTTATGGAGTATGGACCCTATGGCCCTAGGTCCATAAGACATCTCATCAAAATAGAGGACAACCTATGGGCCCTAGGACAATGTGGCCTATGTGTCAATGTAGAGTCTCTCAAGGAGCATTTAGAACATTCAAGGGAACCTGCATGGGCACCATGCTAGCCCTATGGCCCTAGGGCCATAGGATCTCTTATCACAAAATGGGAAAAACTATGGCATTGGACCTTATACATTGTCACCCTACGACATAGGCCCATATGATTGCTCATTAGAATAGAGGAAAACATATGGATGTAGGGCTAGAGGGTCTTTGGCACCCTATCACATAGGCCCATATGATTTCTCATTAGAATAGAGGAAAACATACAGATGTATTGCTAGAGGGTGACCTAGGTTCAATGTAAAATCTATAAATGAGAATTTATGACGTTCAATGCCACGTACATGGGCACCTTAGGAGCCCTATGGCCCTAGGACCATAGGATCTCTCATTGGAATAGAGGACAACATATAGCCCTTGAGCTTGTACATTGGTACCCTATGGCCTTAGGGCCATAGGATCTCTCATTAGAATATAGGCAAACTTATAACCTACCTTTGATCAACATCACATGTCCTAGAAAACATAGTGAGAGCCCCTATGTCCCTAGGGACATAGAGTGCGAATATAGAGGTAGAAAAGTATGAGCTTGTGGTCCTGCAGGTTCAGAACAAAGCAAATTATGGTCATAGGATCATATAGAAAACACCCTAAAATTCTAAGTCTAAAATTTTCCAATGTAGATGGTCAAATGGGTATAAAGTACCCTATGTTCCCAAGACTATAGATTTTTTCTATTTTAATTACCAAAAAAGAAAACGCCTTATGGACCTAAGACTATAGAAGACATATTTTAAGATCCGAAGCAGTCTTCAAGATACCTATAGATTTAACTCTATGACCCTTATGCCATAGAGTAAAATGTGTCTTCCTTCAAAAAATATATTATCAACACCTTGTAGTCAAAGTTGACCATGCAACCATAAGGCTCTTTCAGGTGGTCCTAAGTTTCCTACTAGCTATATTGCAATGACATCCTTGGTCTTTTTAAATGTATTCTCAGCTATCTATTAAGTTTATTTTGAGAGAAAAAACTTGTCATTTGGATACTCTCTAATTTTCTTCCAAGAGTGTGACAAAGCCAGCAAAGGAGTCTTTCAAAACTTGCAGTCCTTCTACACAATATTGCGATTGACAAAGTTTCACATGAGATTGTTGGTACAATGGATTTTCAAGCTACTAAACCTTTTGAGATTGAGGTTAACAAAGTTTCGCCTGAGATTGTTGGAACAAATGATTTTCAAGAAATTGAGCCTTCTTAGAAAGAATCTATGGATTTCCATGGTAACCAGAGATCACTTGAAGAAGTTGACAAAAACTATGGAGTACTTTATACATGAAAAGAACTAATCTATAACCTTTTACCATATGATATAGTTTAGTGAAACAACTCCTTTTGTTGTTTACTTAGCATTATGTAGATCCTAATGACAAAGGGTGCGTTCTATGTTTGTTGGAGCCTTATTTCACTGAGACCATAGGGTGCCCAAGGTGCCCATCAAGAGGATAATGTAATACATATGAAAAGTATCCAATGGAATCAAGGATAATGGTGGACTAAGTGTCCTTCTAGAGAATCCATGTTGAGACCCTTTTCTTGTCGAACCATAGAGGGTAACCTCTATATGATGTGTATGACTATAACATGCTTTGTTTTGAGCCTAACATATTGTAGCTTTATTTTTATGTATTGGTGTATTAGAACCCTAAGGACCAGGGGCCATAAGGGTTCATAATAGCATAGATCATAGTTAGACAACCCTACGGACTTATGTCCATAGGGTGACAAAGGTGCCCTTTAACATCCTAACGTACTAAAAGTGAATAAAAATTAATGGCCCCAAGGCCATTGGTGACCGAACTATATTTTTAGATGATATATAGTGGGATTCTATGGCCAAGGGAAATAGGATACCCATTGTATGGTTTTATGACCATAACATAGTAATCTTTGAACATAGTAGCCCGTAGTGTTACATAGATCCTATTTCTCTTTGCTTCTTAAGTGTCACTTGGACCATCACACAAGACACCCAAAGAAGTTAAAAACATGTGATGCTATTAATACACATCTTGAAGACTACAAAAAGAGCTAAACTATGCTACCCTTATGGACTCAAAACCATAGGGTCCTTCGCAAGTGTATACTATAAAAGGAATTTGAAATTGAATAATAACCTATGTACTTATGAAAAGGGAAGGGTACAAATACTAGAGTAGAGGGTAACATATGGCCCAAGGACCATAGGGTGACCTAGGTGTCAATGTAAATTCTACTAAACACCATGTAGGCTATTCAAGGGCACCTACATATACATAATGGAATCCCTGTGGCCTTAGGGACATATTATCTCTAATTGGAATAGAGGGAAAAATGTGGCCCTTTCTATTCTACATTAGAAACCTATGAACCTAGGGCCATTGGAGGGCCATTGGATTTTCAAATAAATGGCCCTAGGGTCAAATGGTAGACTTTTGATGTCAATATATAAGCCCTCCAATAGAGTTTATACCATTCAAGGTCGCCCAAATGGGCACCATGGAAGCACTATTTCCCAAGGGCCATAATATCTTTGATTACTATAGAGTATAACCTACAGACCTTGACCTTGACCCTATAAATTGGTACCCTATGTCCCTAGAGCCATGTGATCTCTCAATGGGATAGAAGGAAAAATATGGCCCTAGGGTCAACGGTGGCCTTAGGGTGTCAATGTATAAACTTTGCAAGAGAATTTATACCATTCAAGGTCACCTGCATGGGCACCATGGAAATCTATAGAGGGAAATATATGGCCCTTGAACTTGTATACTAGCACTTTATGGCCCTAGGGCCATAAGGTCTCATTACAATAGAGGAAAACCCATGGCCCTTGAGCCTATACATTGGCACCCTATGGCCTTAGGGCCAAATGATCTCTCATTACAATAGACGGCAACATATGCCCTTAGGGTCAAAGGGTGACCTTAGGGTGTTAATGTATAAGCTATCCAGGAGCATTTAAAATAATCAAGGGAATCCAAATGGGCACCAAATCTATCCTATGAGCCTAGGGTCATAGGACATTGAAACCCTATGGCCTTAGGACCATATGGATATCTTATTACACTAGAGGGAAACCTATTGCCTTAGGGCCATAGGACATTGGCACCCTACGGCCTTAGGGCCATATGATCCCTTGGGTGTAAATATATAAGCTCTTCAAGAGAATTTATATCATTCAAGGGCACTCAAATGGGCACGATGGTCGCCCTATGGCCCAAAGTCCATAGGATCTTTCATTACAATAGAGGGAAACCTATTTCACTTGTGCCTTTAAATTGGTATCGTATGGCCCTACAACCAGTTGATCTCTCATTAGAAATGGGGGAAACATATGGACCTAGGGACAAAAGGGTGGCCTTAAGGCATCAATGTATAAGCTTGCAAGTCATTTATACCATTTAGGGTCACCCACATGGGCACCATGGTAGTGGCCATGTCATCTAGTTATAAATAGAGGGAAATCTATGGCCCTTGACCTTATACATGAGCACCCTATTTCTCTAGGGCCATTGGATCTCATTAGAATAGAGGGAAACATGTGGTCCTTGAGCCTATAAATTGGCACCTCAATGCCTTAGGGGAAAATGATCTCTCATTAGTATAAAGGGAAATGCATGTCCCTAGGTTCAAACAGTGGCTTTCGGGTGTTAATGTATAAGCTCTCCAAGAGCATTTAGACCAATCAAGGGCACCCCCATGGCCACCATGACTATCCTATGGCCCTAGGTCCATAGGGTCTCATTATAATAGAGGGAAACCTATGGCCCTTAAACCTAGGATCTTATTACAATATAGGGAAACCTATGGCCCTAGTGTCATAGAGCATTGGCACCCTATGGCCTTAGGGCCATATGATCTCTTTTTAAACTAGAGGGTACCATATGACTCTAGGGCCATAGAAAATTGGAACATATTTCTCTAGGGTCAAAGGGTGACCTGGATGTTTATGTAGAAGCTCTCAAACAACATCTAGGCCCTTCAAGGGCACTTACATTGGCACCATGGAGACCCTATGAACTTTAGACCTCAAGACCTCTCATTAAAATAGAGGGAAGCCTATTGACCTTAATTATACATTGGCACCCTATGTCCCTAGGGTCATTTGACCTCTCATCTAAATAGAGGGAAATCTATGGACCTAGGACCAAAGGGTGGACATAGGGTGTCAATGCAAAAGCTTTTGAAGGAGCATTTATCTCATTCAAGGGCACCCACATGGGAGCTATGGTTGCGTATGGACCAAGGGCCATAGGATCTCATTAGGATAGAGGGAAACCTATGGACCTTGAGCCTATAAAGTGTCACCCTATGGCCTTAAAGCCATATAATATCTCATTGGAATACAGGGCAGCATATGGCCCTAGGGTCAAATGACAGCCCTTGTTGGTCAATATATAAGCTCACCAAGAGAATTTATATCATTTGAGGATACCCAAATAGGTACCATGGTGGGCCATACGATCTTTCATTACAATAGAGGTCAACCTATGGCCCTTGAGCCTTTAAATTTGTAACCTATGGCCCTAGAATAGAGGGCAACATATGGCCGAGGTCCAAAGGGTGGACTTAAGGTATCAATATATAAGCCTACAGAGAATTTGTACCATTCAAGGTCACCCAAATGCGCACTATGAAAATCCTATGGCCCTTGGGCCATAGGACATTCCAAATATGGCTTTCAGTAGTAGGTATGGACATTATGAGTTCACAGTAATGTCTTTTGGTCTTACTAATGCTTCTGCAAGCTTCAATCGACTAATGCAAGATATTTTTAGACCTTATCTAGATGATTTTGTCTTGGTTTTCTTCGACGACATCTTGATCTATTCTAAAGATGAGGCAGATCATGAAGAGCACGTTCGTAAAGTATTACAACTCTTACGACAACATCAACTTTATGCGAAGAAGAGTAGATGTACATTTTATTCTTCCCAAGTCAGCTATCTTGGCTTTATTATATCTTCCAAGGGTATCTTAGTCAACCCAGATAAAGTTAAAGACATCGTAGAATGGACTCAGCCTAATTCTGTCAGTGAAATAAGGGGATTTCTTGGAATTACAGGATGGTATAGGATATTTGTCAAGGATTATGCTCTCATTGCAGCACCTTTAAGAGAATTGCTAAAGAAAGGAATGAGGATACAATGGAGAGTAGAACATGAGGCCAGTTTTTCAAAGTTAAAAGAATACCTAGTATCAATCCCAATTCTTAAACTTCCGGATTTTAGCAAGGAGTTTGAAGTTATAGCAGATCCTGGCAAGCTTTCTTTAGGGGGAGTCCTTACTCAAGAAGGTAGGCATGTAGCCTATACTTCTCAAAATCCTAGAGATCATGAGAAGAATTACCCGACCCATGGCTTGGAACTCTTAGCAATTGTCCATGCATTAAAGCTATGGAGACATTATCTTCTCAATTGCAAATTTCAACTAGTCACTGATCATAAAAGCTTGAAGTGGATCTTTACACAACCCAATCTCAACATGATGCAAAGAACATGGATTGAACTTCTTCAAGAATACGACTTTGACATAAAGTTTAGATCGGGGAAGGACAATGTAGTTGCAGACGAACTTAGTCACAATACTTTCCTTAGTGCTATCTCTATACCTAATAATCCTATGTGGGAAATAATTAAGGAAGAAGCCTTGAGGACCTAGATTATTGTTAAGTATGGAGCCTCATTTACCCCTTGTAATTTTCTATATTAAAAATGCACATTTGTAAGGCCCCGTTATGAGGAGAAGCCATCATGCGTGAAGAAAAATCACTCGTCGGAAATAAAAAACACTCGCCGAAAACCAAAATTTTCACGGTTGGTCGGTTGGTCGGTGGCCAATAGTCAATGGCCGGTGTCCGGTTGTTGAAAGTCAATGGCTGGTGGCCAAATTCAAAAGCGGACTTGTATTCTCAAGGGCAGACACACATGGCAGATTGGAGGGTCCAATTTGAACTTATCTACACAAGAGCAACTACACATGGATGCCTCTCATGAGAGAGGGAAACCCTTTTGGCCTAGAAAAGGAGGCCATTTCTACACACATTTCAGAGTGTGAAGTTGATGCAACAAGATGTATGTGAGGTGGTGAGAGTGAAGCAAGGCGGGAGCTCCAAAAGGGTATAATCCCTTTGTAACCTACTTCTTGTTTTGAAGTATTAAAGCCATTGAGTGGTTGCTGTCCTGTGGACGTAGGCCACATTGGGTGAACCACATATATCGTGTATATTCTCTTTCTCTCTCTCTCTCTCTCTACTCTATAATCTCTTGTGTGTGAAACTTATCTCTCTCCATTAAGTAATCTACTCAATTATCTACTTAGCTACGTCATATTTCCTAACAACTGGTATCAGAGCAAGGTTTTCTCATAGCTAAATTATCTCAAGGAAAATATTCATTGAATTGAGTGGGAGTAATGGTGGAGGAAGGGAAGCTCAAGATCATTAGGTAAAATTTGGACTCACAAAGGGGCCCTTTAAGGAGTTTGACTTTACCTCTCTCTACCAAAATGGGTGCATGGATAAATTTTTGTAAACAAATTCCAAAGCTAGCGAAGATTTGATAGTTATAATGTCCTCTTCAATCTCTATCTACTGATATATAGCATGCCATGAGATTCCTCATATTTTAGAAGATTCGTTTTTTGATTCACCTATGATGTGACAACTTGAAGAGGACATTCTAACTATCAAACCTCTGCCAACTTTGGATTTTGTTTGCAAAAATTTATCCATGCGCCCATTTTGGTAGAGAGAGGTAAAGTCAAACTTCTTAAAGGGCCCCTTTGTGAGTCCAAACTTCACCTAATGCGAGAAGTTCATCGGCAAACACTACCAACATGGGAAGATGTAGATTGAAGACTATCTCAACCAGAAGGACCTCTATTTTCCACTAGGTGGTCTTGCAAAGAAGCTCACAATGATGGCAGATGAAGCATGGATTTTCCTTGATCGAAAGACACTGGGAACAATACAGTTAAGCTTGGCGTCAATGGTGGCCTTCAAAGTTTCGGAGATGAAGACTACGGAGGACTTGATGACTTCTACGAGAAACCATTGGCATCCAATAAGGTATTTCTCATGAAGCGCTTGTTCAATCTAAGGATGGCAGAGAATGGTTTAGTTGCAGAACACCTAAATGACTTTAACAAAAACATAAGTCAGTTTTGATCGGTGAAAATCAATTTCGATGATGAAGTGCGAGCTCTCCTTATACTATCATCTCTATCGGATAGTTGGGACAGCCTTGTGATGGTTGTATGTAATTCTATCTTTGACACAAATTCTCTTAGGTTTTATGATGTTGTGGGTGTTCTCCCAAGAGAGGAAATGCGAAGGAGAAGCACAGGAGAATCATCAAGTGCTACACTGTCAGTGGAAACAAGAGGAAGGCCTAAGGAGAGGTTCAAAAACCAAAAGGGTCCTGATCGCTCAAGATGGAGCAAGTCACACACAAAGTCAGTTCTTGAATGTTGGAACTACGACAAGAAGGGCCACGTCAAGAAGGATTGCTGGTCCAAGAAGAAGAAGGAGTCGGAGTCTGAAGACAACAAGCCAACATCGAAGGCCAATGTGGCAAGTAAAGTAGAGCAAGATACTCTAATTATCTCATTAGACAATGTGTCTAATTCTTTGATAGTAGATTCCGGGGCTTCATTCCATGCGACACCACAAGAAACATTTACAAGATTACACCAAAGGTAATTTTGGGTATGTATACTTGGGAGATATGAATCTTGTGAAATTGTTGGTAAAGGTACAATTTGTGTCAAAATTGCTAACAAAAATAAATGGAAGCTTAAATATGTTAGGCATGTTCTTTCTCTTTACAAAAATTTAATCTCTACAGGATAATTGGACAATGAAGGTCACAACATTGCATTCGGAAGAAAACGGTGGAAGATCTCAAAAGGATCTTTGGTGGTTGCCAAGGGAGAAAAGGTCAGTACACTTTACTTGTGTACTGCTAGAATGGAATCTTCAACTTATGCAATAGCTATGAAAGTCGACAATGCGGTGTGGCACTATCGGCTTTGGCATATGAGTGCCAAAGGAATGGAAATCCTTCAAACAAAGAAGCTTCTACCAGGTTTAAAAGAAGTGGAATTAGAGTTCTGTGAAGATTTTCTTTATGGTAAACAAAAGAGGGTAAAATTTTGAAAATTAGGAAATGAAAGAAAAAATAAAAAACCTGAGTTGGTTCATTTTGATGTTTAGGGTCCAGCAAGTACACCATCACTTGGTGGCTCATTGTATTATATAACATTCATAGACGATGCGACTAGGAAAACATGGGTTTATGTCATGAAGAATAAATCGGACATGTTTTCCATATTTCAAAGGTGGAAAGCCTTTGTGGAGAATGAAACAGGTACTAAGGTTAAATGCCTCCGATCCGACAATGGAGACGAATATTGCAGCCAATCTTTTGAAAGCTTTTGTGCTAGCAATGGCATTCGGAGGCAAAGAACAACCCCAAGGACACCTTAACAAAATGGCATTTCCAAAAGGATGAACTGAACAATCATTGAGCGAGCACGAAGCATGCGGCTACATGCAGGCCTACCGTTTGAGCTTTGGGCAGAAACTATAAGTACGTCTGTGTACTTAATTAACCAGTCACCCTCAATAGCATTGGATGGGGGAGTTCCAGAAGAGGCATGGACAGGTAAACCGGTAAATTATGCATTTCTCAAAGTGTTTGGGTGTAAGGCTTTCATGCACATAGATAGAAGCCTAAGATCAAAGCTAGATGCAAAGTCCAAAAATGTTTCTTCATTGGCTATGGAGAAGGTGACTTCGGGTATCGCCTATGGAATTCTGAAGATGGTAAAATCTTTAGAAGTAGGGATGTAAGTTTTAACGAACAAAATATGTACAAAGATTACTTGGAAAGAAAACAAACAAAAGAAACAGGTGATGAGCACATGGAGCTTGAGGACGGTGGAGACTCAAGGACTGCAAACAGTGACAATGTGCAACAATGTCAACCAAATGAGGAGCCTCAACCTATTCCCCGAAGATCTACAAGGGCAAGTAGACCTCCAGAAAGGTTTGTTCCTTCCTTCAACCATCTCCTGATCTCAGATTTTGGAGATCCATAATCATATGAAGAAGTTATGCATCATGAATCCAAAGAAGAATGGATGAAGAGAATGCAAGGGGAGATGGACTCACTACATCGCAACCAAACATGGGAGCTGGTTGAGCTGCCTAAAGGTAAGCGGGCACTTCAGAACAAATGGGTGTATAAGCTGAAGGAAGAAGAAGGTGGGAAGAAAAGGTACAAGTCTAGGCTTGTGGTAAAAGGGTTTTCTCAAAAGAAAGGTATTGACTTCAATGAAATATTTCTCTTGTTGTAAAAATGAACTCAATTACGCTTGTCTTAAGCCTTGTGGCTTCTCATGATCTAAATCTTGAGCAAATGGATGTAAATACGGCATTCCCTCACGGTGACTTAGAGGAGAAAATTTACATGCTTCAACCAAAGGGGTATGAAGTAAAAGGTAAGGAGAAAATGTTTGCAGATTAAAGAAGAGCTTGTATGGTTTAGAGCAAGCATCAAGACAATGGTACTTGAAGTTCCATTGATGGATGTTAGATCATGGATTCAGAAGATGCAACTCAGATCATTGCATCTACACGAAGAATTTGGGAGATGGTAAGTTAATCACCCTAATGTTGTATGTTGATGACATTCTGATTGCAAGTACTAGCATGCAGGACATCAAAGGCCTAAAAGAAGAACTGCCTAAATCTTTTTCAATGAAATATTTAGGTGCTTCAAAGAGGATACTTGGTATGAAGATATCAATTTATAGGACGAAGAAGACAATAACGCTATCTCAAGAGGATTACATCAAGAAGGTACTAGAAAGGTTTGCAATGCAAAATGAAAAAACGGTTTCTACACTTTTGGCTGGTCATTTTAAACTAACCAAGGATATGTGTCCAAAGACACAAGAGGAGATAGCCTATATGTCTAAAGTTCCATATGCTGCAACAATAGGTTCTCTAATGTATGTTGTGGTCTGGACAAGGCCAAACATTGCATATGCAATGGGAGTAGTAAGTAGGTTCATGGACAACCCAGGTAAAGAGCACTGGCAAGCTGTGAAGTGGATACTTAGGTATCTAAAAGGGACAACAACCAATGCTTTGTATTTTGGAGGAACTGATATTTTTCTAAAAGATTATGCTGATGCAAATATGGCAGGTGACAAAGATACTCAAAGGAGCACTACTGGCTATGTATTCATGATTGGAGGCACAACAATAAGCTGGGCTTCAAAGCTGCAAAAAGTGGTCTCACTTTCTACCACGGAAGCTGAGTATGTAGAAATGACAGAGGCAAGCAAAGAAATTATGTGGCTTCATAGATTCTTAGAAGAGCTTGGATTAAAACAAGAAAATTGTGTATTGTACAATGATAGCCAAAGCACTATCCATCTTGCAAAGAACTCAGCCTTTCGTTCAAGGACAAAGCATATTGAGGTGAGATATCACTTCATACGCACTCTTTTGGAAGAGGGACATCTAAATCTAGAAAGGTGCATACAAGTGAAAATCCTGTAGACATGTTTACAAAGGTGGTCAACAAGGAGAAGTTGAGCTTTTGCTCATATTCAATTGGCATTCAAGGATAAGAAGCCTGGATGGAAAGCAGTCACAGGTTTGGTTTGGAGGTCATTCTTCAAGTGGGAGATTGTGAAGTATGGAGCCTGATTTACCCCTTGTAATTTTTTGTATTAAAAATGCACATTTGTAAGACCCCCGTTATGAGGAGAAGCCATTGTGTGTGAAGAAAAATCACTCGCCGGAAACCAAAACTTTCACGATCGTCGGCCGGTTGGCCGGTGGCCGGTGGTCAGAAGTCTATGACCAGTGGCCAAATTGAAAAGCGGACTTGTCTTCTCAAGGGAAGCCACACATGGGTGGATTGGAGGGTTTGATTTGGACTTATCTACACAAGGACGACTACACATGGCAGCCTCTCATGACAGAGGGTATCGGCCTATAAAAGGAGGACATTTTTACACACATTTCAGAGTGTGAAGTTCATGCAACAACGTCGGTGTGAGGTGGTGAGAGTGAAGCAAGGTGGGAGCTCCAAAAGGGTATAATCACTTTGTAATCTACTTCTTGTTTTGAAGTACTAAAGCCATTGAGTGGCTTCTTTCCCGTGGACGTAGCCCACATTGAGTGAACCACGTATATCGTGTGTACTCTCTCTCTCTCTCTCTACTCTATAATCTCTTGTGTGTGAAAATTATCTCTCTCCATTAAGTAATCTACTCAATTATCTACTTAGCTACGTCATATTTCCTAACAATTATCAGCAAAAATCCTTGTAGATTCAACAAGGCATAACACCTGAGACATGGTCAAAGACATGGAAGCTCAAACCAACGTGATTCGTAAGGATATTCAAGTTGCTCAGGATAGACAAAAATATTATGAAAATAAGAATAGATCAGTTCAAATCTTTAAATAAGGAGACAAGGTACTTAGGGTCAAGCCTAAGAAAAGAAACCTATCCTTGGGAAAGTACAAGAAGCTCAGCCCAAGATACTGTGGACCGTATGAGATTGTCAAAGTGATAAGTGATCAATCTTACAAGCTAAAGCTACCTTCAAACCTCAAAATTCATGATGTCTTTCATATTAGCCTATTAAAACCTTATATTCCTAATCCTAATAAATTTTGGATACCAAACAAATAGTTGTTCCAACCCAAGGAGTCCTCGAACTCCAGCCTGACTATATCCTAGAAACACGGGAGAGAAAACTTAGGAACAGAGGCCTCATGAACACCTCGTCAAATGGAAAGATTTTCTTGAAGAAGATGAAACATCTCTCCTTAAAGATCATCCGAACTTACCTTTGAGATGAGTACAGCTCAATTGTTCAAGTTGAGGAGAATGTATGGTCTCTGCCACCCTTGGAGAGGGGATTCCTATGTAAAGGAATACATATCAAGCCATTCTAGCCATATACAAAAAGTTACTATTTTTGGTAGTTAATGATAAATATATTGTTGTAAGATTTTCATAAATAATTTTTTTTCTTTTTTGTCATTTTAGTCCTAAAAAGAAAGTTTTGAGGTGCTTATACCCACCTAGCCGTGACCGTCTCATCAAAATCTACACGGTCCTAAATTTCCATAAAAATTATCACAACCTAAACTGTGTGAAAAAACGGGTCCTGTTTTTGGCTTTTTTTCAACTTTTTGCAACTATACCACTCTAGAATTCATGTTTGTGAGGTCTATAATGCTAGAGGACTATCTTTAGTAGTCCTCAACATGGCTTGATGCTTCTAGGAAGAAATAAATGTTAAAGTTGTAAGTTATGACCAAATTACAAAAATTGTCAAATCTTGTTATTTAGCCAATTTTAGCTCTTCTATGATTTTTTTGGTGGCTTTCATGATATCGAAATGCAGTTTTGATTTTCTATGTCACATATTGTAACCTAAAGCTAATATTCCTTGAGTTTTGGGGCACCTAATACCCTGTTTTTCATAGTAGACAACGATGGTTGATTTTTTCAATTATAGAAGAAAACGAAACATTCTAGTATATCAAGTATAGCTTTTTCAATATTGTTAGTTTCTTGTGACAACTACATGCATTTTGTAGGTAGTAACCATATCTAGTCATAAGGATCAAATTTGGCTAGATATTGAATAATTTTTATGGGATTCTACAACTCATAATGTTGAACCCAGTTTTTTCATGTTTGCTGTATTTAGCACTTTATCTTTGTCCCAAAGATTCCCCTTGGTAAGAGATGTATTATTCTTTTGACATGCTCCATGGCTCCTTATGAACCTAAAGGACAATAGGGAACTAAGAAAACATGCATATATTATTTGTATTGAGCCCGTGGCTATAGAAACTTTGATGATAGGTTTGCAAAATGGTAAAAATTCAACTTTTTTATACCTATTTATCTTGGCAAAACAAAAAATAGTGAGTGAGAAGCAATCATATGTTCTGATCACCAACCCATTGAAGTTAACTAGGGAATTTATCTCAAGTCCTACAAAAATCCCTAATCTTAGTTTTATGCAACAAAACGTAAGAAATGACTGTTTTGATGAAAATGTACTAGTCCATCAACTTTGGAGGCTTGGTGTGACCAAAAGATGAGAAATTTTACAAGTTTATTATTTTTTCCATGTGTGGTAGGCCTTGAACTATAACCTCGTGAAAGGATTTTACAAAATGATTGGATCTACTATGGTTTTGGAGGTTTTTTTCAAAACCCTGAAAGGACACTTTTATGTCCTATTAGGTTACCAACCTAGTGTTAACTAGCATACACAATATGCTTATCACCATGACAATGTATTCTAGCTATATCTCATAGTATGCTAACTAGTATAGCTATGTTTGACAACTACCATACACAATATGCTAGAAACCATACCCACTAAGCTAACTAGCATACCTTCTATGCTAACTAGCATAACTAGGTTTGACAACTACCATACACAATATGCTAGACACCATACCCACTATGCTAACTAGCATACCTTCTATGCTAACTAGCATACACAGGGCTATGTAGGAATCAAGGCTGGATAACTGTTCCTTAGCATTATCTTGCCAGAACTCTGTGTGATTGGAGGTCCTTTCCCTGTGACCTTGCCACACCATTCAACTGGTATCCTCTTCTAGCAAGTGTAAGCTTTACATTTGGTCCCTAGGGAGCATGCAACAACAAAGAAGATTAGGTGATAGTTATGCTCACATGGAATTTTGACCATTGTACTGATTTCCTGTACTTCTAGTGGCAGACCACATCCAGTATACACGTTGCTTGTTGTCCCATCGCATACCCCTCCTATACTCTCTGTAAAAGTGTCCATACCTATCTTGCATAGGGTAGTGGGGATGAAGGAGCCTTGTATCATCCTAATTATCTCCATGAGCAGCTGCAATTGACTATCATAGGCGTGCACTTTTGCTTCTTGCACCTCCACATTAATCTACAAACCAATCAAAACAGAGACATGGTAAGTACATAGGATAGTTGTGCACATATTCAAAACATAAGGTTCAATCACAAAAACCATCGGCACTTACATGAAGACAGGTTATGTCAATATCAACAGCAGTGGGGGTGTCCTCACTATGAGGAAACACCAAACCATCCAATGTATCCTTCAGTGTCTTGATCTTTACCTTGAGCTCTATTTCTCTCCTTGCATCCACACTCTCAGTGAGGCCTAAACACCGCAATTCATTCTTAGCATCATGAAGCTTATGTCTCATAGCAAGAACTACGGGGATGACCATATCATGGATTGCTTTCATAACCCTCGCAACTTCAAGCTCCTGACCCGCATTCTTGAGCTATTGTTTAGCATCCTGTAGTCAATTTCTGAGATGGTCATTTGCACTCATACTGTGTTGCAAATCAGAGAAACCGGAATATGACAGGCTTGCTGTCACTTTGTGAGAGCTGTTAATAGAGAGGGGTGTTGCCCTAGCAGCAAAAACAACGTTCGGAGCTACTTGGCCAACGGAATCGTCCTTTGTTTCCGCGGAGCCCTCCCCTATTTTTTGACTTGAGGGGTGGGTATTACACACCCTCCACTTTTCAACATGGGCATCGTAGTATCCTTTTTTTTGAAGGTCCTATAAATGCTGGACATCAAACTCAGCCCAATTGAACTGCATGATTGAGCCACTTGCAATTGCCACTAGACAGAATTGTTTTACCAAGCCCTTCGCGAAAGCCGAATTAATTTCCATGTTGGTGGGGGGCTTCTGGTACACCCTGTAGTGCAGTTGAAGTACTTGGTCATACATGTCACTACGAATGCTATTGCATTTGAAGCAAAATTTGTGGCTCCTCTCTGAATACACTGAACCACTCTAAATCTATAATCTGCTCCCACTTCACCAATTTGGGATCGTCACCGTCCATGGAGAGGCCATGGACAACATTAAACTCTTCTACTGTTGCACAAAACTTTTTCTGTAGTGGGATGTTCAGCTTGGGAGCTTTCCATCGGCATGCACACCACATAGGATTATAAGATTAAAACCTTACAAAACCCCACTAGAATAGGGTTGTCAAGTAAATTCTACATAGGCAATTGTGCGGGCTCTCCTTAGATGCAATCATCTAAGCATGCACCTTGAATGCCTAAGGCAATGCACAAGCACCTGATCAGTGTGAGAGAATCCACAACTAGATTGCAACCAAGGGCTACTGCAAAAACAAGTATTTAAGCTGAATGCATATTCCTCTCTATTGATTGCAGCATATGCTTAGCAACACAATTTTCTCATGGGTGAGAGGATTCAATAACAGATTAGTAGTCGGGGCATGCTATAGAAATGTGTCATGCTTTGCTTGATTTACAACTTCCAAATGTGGCCCCCTCATTGAAGACAGAGAGAGAGAGAGAGAGAGAGAGAGAGAGAGAGAGAGAGAGAGAGAGAGAGAGAGAGAGAGAGAGAGAGAGAGAGAGAGAGAGAGAGAGAGAGAGAGAAAGAGAGAGAGAGAGAGAGAGAGAGAGAGAGAGTACCTGAGTCTTGCTTCCCCTTCCGTGCATGCATGTACTTTGACATTGGGGGTCCTTGGGAATTAGAAGCATTCAATCTTTTGCAAGGGGGAGGAGAAGTAACAGAACCTTTGCCCCTTGACTTCCTTCTCGGTGGAGTATTGTCAAGATTGATGTTGGAGGTGGCTGGCTCCAGTGGTGAGCTATCCTCCACTTGGGCTGACTGCTGGCCTCTGACTACAAACCTGCTTACAGCTCACAATCACTTTTCTCCCTCTCTCTGACCTGTGGCCCCTGCGTTGTGCTTCCCTCCATGCTTCAAGACTAGACCACTACCTCAACATAACGAGTGAGCTTAATTGTTAGAGATTTTGAAAATATTACGATTCATTTTTTTGAAGTCCAAGTATTACACTTTGTATAGTTCATGATGGTGGCCCACATACTTGAGAAAACATGATTGTCCTATCCATGTGTTATGCTTACAAGATGTGCTTGTTGGCATATGTTAACTAGCACAAAAAGCGCGACACGTTAACATGATTTCACCCTTTTGAGTACCCAAAGCGGAGCTTCTTCTTGGGCTTCATCAATAACCTATTGTCATTTTATCTTCTTTTTCTTAGTTGCATGCATTCTTTATCTCAATTCATTGGTTAGTGGCAAATTGTACTTCTCTATATGACATCCACCAACCCAATTAGCCAATGGCTATTGGTTCACCATCTAGAATGGACATCTTAACAGCTCCACTTGGTCAATGACATACAGTCTGTTTTCCTTTTTCTTAAACTTGGAAATGTGTTGCTTAAGGTAATAGACTAAAATTATGTCCCCTTTTTTGAAGATTTTTGTAATTTGATGGGAATCAAAAAGCTGTTTTTGATTTTGCTTTTGTGCATAGATGTGAGCTACAACAGCTAGCCTTTGCTCATCTAACTTCTCTAAATCTTCAAGTCTCTCTGACAATTCATTTCCAGTCCACTCAAGATTCTTAGCTATTCTTAGTGTCGGCAATAGAAATAATGTTGGAAATATGGTATCAAGACCATAGACAAGGTTAAAGGGTGTAGCATTTAACACTAGAATGGTAACCTAACAGGACATAAAAGTGTCCTTTCAGGGTTTTGGGAAAAATTTCCAAAACCATAGTAGATCCACTCATTTTGAAAAATCCTTTCATGAGCTTATAGTTCAATAACTACTACATATGGAAAAAATGAGAAACTTGTAATTTTTCTCATCCCTTGGTCACTACAAGCCTCCAAACTTGATGGACCAGTGCATTTTGCCCAAAACATTAATTTCTTACGGTTGATTGCATATAAATAAGACTGGGGATTTTTGTAGGACATGAGATAAAATGCCCCGTTAACTTCAATGAGTTGGTGACCAAAACATATGGTTGCTTTTACCTCACTATTCTTTTTTGGTAAAAAAAAAATAGGTACAAAAAAGTTGCATTTTTGCCATTCTGCGGACCTATCATCAAAGTTTCTATAGTCACGCTCAATACAAATACTATATACATGTTTCCTTAGTTTCCTTTGGGCCTTTGGATTCAAAAGGAGCCATGGAGCATGTCAAAAGGATAATGGATCTCTTACAATTGGAACCTTGGGGGCAATGATAAAGTGTTAAATACAGCAAACATGAAAAAATTGGGTTTAGCATTATGACCTCTAGAAACCCATAAAAACTACTCAATATCTAGCCAAGTTTGTAGTCTATGATTAGATATGGTTACTAACTACAAAATACACACAATTGGTCTAAGAAACTAGCAATATTGAGAAAGTTATACTTGCTACTCTAAAATGTATCGTATTCTTCAGCAATCAAAAAACTCAACCATCATCATATAAAATGCTATATAGAATATTAGGTCCCCCAAAACTCAAGGAAGATTAGCTTTATGTTATACATTACACTTACACAATCAAAATTGAATTTGGATATCAAGAAAGCCACCAAAAAAATCATAAAAGTGCTAATTTTGGCCAAAAAAATAGGATTATGCAATTCTTATAAATCGGTCATAACTTTCAATTTTAACACTTATCTCTCCCTACAAGCATCAAAACATGTTGAGAACTATGAAGGCCTAACCTCTAGCCATCTAAACCTCGCAAACATGAAGTTTAGAGTAGTATAGTTGCCAAAAATTGAAAAAAGGCCAAAAACAGGACCCGTTTTTTCACACAGTTTAGGTTCAAAAATGTTGTGCAAGAGTAAGGTTAATGGTGAGATCTATACTCAAAAAAAAAGGTAAGTTTTTTTCAGCTCATAAGGCAAATTTGTGGATATATAGCACCTAGAAATTCATTTTCATACTCTTCAAATAATTCAAGCAAAATGGTCACTTAACAGGACACAAAAGTGTCCAAGGACATAAAAGTGTCCTGTTACCATTCTAGTGTTAAAGCTATTTTGAATGAAACTCGATAAGCCCATAGAGCAGCATGGAGATTCATTTCCTAGTCTGTTCTTCCTGAACTAACCACTTTAGTCAATACCGAGCTAATAATCGTATTCATATGCTCAACTTGTCCGTTTGCTTGTGGGTGATAGGGAGCTAATTTTTTATGGATGACCATAAATTCATTAAGCAGATACTCAATTATCTCATTAGGAAATGAGTGTCCCTACCACTGACTATTTCTATTGGAAGTCCATATCTTATGAATACATACTCATATAAGGATGCTACAGTGGTTCTGGCATCATTCTTTTGAGTTGCTTTAGCCTCGGCCCACTTGGTCAAATAATTTGTAGCTACAATGATGTATTGAACTTGGGGTCTATAAGAAGGTGGCTGCATTGGCCCAACAAAATCTATACCCCATTTTGCGAAAGCTCTACCCCCATCATTGGTCTTAAGGGCATGCTATCCATGCGAATTGGCATTTTTGCTCGTTGACAAGCATCACATCTCTGAACATATTCTTTGGCCTCTGCAAAAAGTGTTGGCCACCATATTTGTGCCATTAAGATTGCCCTTGTGATGGTTTCACTAGAAAAGGGACCTCCAACTAATCCAACATGTGCTTGTTCTATTATTGGAATCTATTCATCGTCATTTGCACAAAGACGCAAGTGTTGATCCTTAACTCTCCAATACAATTGGTTTCTGATAAGAGAATAATGTCTTGCTTTAGTTTCAATTTCTCTTTGGTGCTGTTTAATCATATCCTCAAGAAATGTTCGATTTGATAAGTAAGTGACTAGATAGTTACTCCACTTAGGAACGTGTGATATTTGGAACAATGTTACATGAGGTATGGTTGTTTGTTTTTGACATTGAGGACATTCCTTAACAAAAGAATGAACATCACTCCTCATAGTTGGCCAAAATACTCCAAGTCTCAAGATTCGTTGCATAGTTTGATCTTCTGCAAAGTGAAGTCCTACTATGGTAATATATGCTTGACTTAGGTATTGGGTTTTCTCTTAAAGATTAATGCACAAGAGCAATATTCTATCTCCGTTTCTTTTGTATAGTCTTCCAGCTAGTAATTGATACACACATAGTCAATTGCCGATTGTAAAGGAAGTGGAATTTGCGAATCCACTTGAGCTATGGTCATCAATGATACCATATTTTCCAACCTCCGAGGTATCATTTCCACGGAGAATAGATATGCATTTGGTAGATCATCATCTACTCCTTTAGGTGGTTCCCATGAAGCAATCCTAGACAAATGATTTTCTCTTTGATGAGTAGTGCCCTTTTTCACAACTATAGTGAAATCAAATTCTAGAATAATGATGAACCATCTCACTATTCTTCATGTGCTCCATGGCTTGTTGACCAAGTACCATAAGGCTTGGTAGTCCACAAAGAACACAAATTTGTTGCTAATAGGTAATGGCTATACTTTTTTATGGAATAAATCATTCCCAATCCCTCCCTTTTGGTGGTGGTATAATTCTTTCGTGCCATGTTCAACTGTCGGCTATTATAAGAAATAGGAAAATCAATTTTCCCATCTCCTGGTTGAGCTAGGATACACCCAATGGAAAAATTGAAAGCATCTACGTGTATGTGGAATATCTTATTCCAATATGGTGCTTTCAATATTGGAGCTGAAGTGAGAGCTTGCTTAAGCTTCATGAAGGATTCTTCACACTCATCAATCCATTCAAAGCGTGTAATCAAGCTATACATGGGTTTTGCAATTATAGCGTACATATAAATGAACCGTCTGTAATATCCACATTGCCCCATGAAGGCTTGAACCCCCTTGACTGTTGTTGGTCTAGGCAAATCAGCAATAACATGAATTTTATCCATATCAGTAGATATGCCATTTTTAGACACTATATGTCCAAGAATTTTTCCTTGTCTACCCATGAATGTGCACTTTTCAGGATTTAGACGTAAAGTCTACATTTTTTTGAGGTGTTCAAAATGATCATCCCGGATTGATGAATGTACGCATAGATCATCCATATATACTTCCAAGAAATTCCTAAGATATTCTTTAAAAGCATGGCTCATCAATCTTTGAAAGGTGACAGGAGCATTAGTTAACCCAAACGGCATAACCCGATAGGCAAAAATACCCCATTCCGTTACAAAGGTAGTTTTATGGTGATCTTTTGGGTCAACCAAAAGTTGATTGTATCCCGAAAAACATCTAAAAAGCTATAAGCTTCTTTTCCTGCAACTCGTTCTAAAACATGCTCAGTGATAGGAAGAGGAAAGTTGTCTCTAATGATAGCTGCATTCAATTTCTTGAGGTTGACACACACTCGTAATTTCCATTTTTCTTGGGTACTACCACAATTGGAGACACTCAATATTTGTGTTCAATTTCATAAATGAATTCAGCTTCCTTTAGCTTTTCAATCTCTTCTTTGATCTTCCTAGAAAATGTCTTGTTATACATGTATGGTCTTTGTCTACTTGGTTTCACATCATCTCTCATGGGTATGGTATGTTCACAGATTTTGGGATCAACACCCTTGATATCCTTATAAGACCAAGCAAAGATATCTCCGTATTCTTTAAGCAAGCTCAACAAAATCTCTTCTCATTCTTTTGTTAGGTCATTTGCAATGTAGGCAAGTTTAGGCTCTTCTCCTGGTTCGGCCAAATCTATCCCTTTTGCGTTTTCAGGTCCTTCATAGGACTCGCCCTATTTTCGTAGTTCTCTAATAGGTTGTTCGACTATGATTTTTTGGTCTGGGAGAGTATATTTCTTGCAATGGGATGGAACACTCATTACATCTTTACCATCCTCTTCTGTGGTTTCCATTTCTGTCGTATATATCTCCTTTAGAGCTTTCTTCAACTCTTGATACTTCTTTTTCTGCTCTACTCGTGTCATGGTTGAACCCTTGTTTTGTTTTTTTGGCTTTGCTTGAGTTTCCTTTCTCATTTTTCTTGACGTTTTTGAGATTTTTGGATTTTAGTTTGAAGGATATCTGCCAGTGATTTTGTCCTTGACACAATCATGTGCATCTATCTGCATCAAGAACTGTGTTCTATTGGAGACTGATGGCATACGTCTAGCTTTCACATTTATGGTGTCTCTTTTTCATCTATACCATTTCTGTCTTCTTGGTTTCTGGTTTGGAAAATAAAAAAACTTTTTCTCCCCTCATTTCATGAGTAGCTTAGCTCTAACATGTTTCTTTTTTAACCCCGAATCATATGAGGTAGCTGAGTGTTCTTCTAAATCATTGGTTGCATCATAGTAGATGTCTAAAAAGAGTTGTTGAGCTTTCATCAAGATAGACTCGTGAAATTTGTCTTCAATGTGGAGGGTTGAGATCATTTGTATGGGAATTATGTCATAGCCGTCCTCATTGCAAAATTGAGTAGGCATAGACGTATTTACGCATACATCCATTGTTGCTAAGATTTGAGTCCAATCAAATGGCTCAAACAAATGTTTTGGAAAGGGTTCACGTACATAAGCTTCGTCCGTGCAATTCCTTTCTAAGATACATTCTTCTCATTTTAAACTCCCGGTTTTTGAAGCTCCACATATCCAAATAGGAGTGTCTTTGTTCAACCAAGATGGAAGCTTAGTTTCAGATGAAGAGAGGAATCAAACTTTTGTATGGAAGTTTTCATGACATCTCTAATAGCTGGATCTTTTAGATTAACCCTTGTTATAGATCCCACTTGCTTCAAGTACAGATAATTGTTTCCCCAATCTTGGATTAGTTGTACATGTCACATGAATGGTCTTCCCAATATGATTTTGTAATTCAGTTTCTTCCCAAAGTCTACTATGGAAAAGTGTGTTGATATTCAATCCCACAGGAATTAACTCTCACTTTTTCTAGCAGTCCTAAGGGTCTTTCGATATGTCCATCAGCCAATTGCAATTTCATTTGAGTTTGTCTAATGGCTGGGCTGTTCCCAGGATTTCCATACTGCTTTTGTGGCTCTGGCTATGCCTGCCCCACTATCCAGTATTTCCATGGTTTCTATGTCGTTATATTTCAGAGTAAGGGTCGTGTTTCCTTCTTCCCCTTCGTACTGTTCTCCGACTTTGTTCATTGGAACGGATCAAATCTCTTTGTTGTGCATTTCATGTTTCAATTTTCCCAATTTTTTTGCAACTAACCACGTTATTCCCACCTTCTTTAGAGTTTTATGTAGATCATTCCATAGATATGGTATGATTTTTAACAATTCTCCTAAAGTAAGAGTGCATTGGATGGGTGTAGACATGATTGAATGAATGTTGTCTACTTTTGGGTCTGTTCCGCTCTCTTTACTTGAGTGGTTTTACACACTATGGATTCATCTTCATTATCTCCCAAGTAAGAGGGAAATGTTTTCAAGGTCAAGGATTTAGACATTCCGGAAGCTTCAAATCCGAAATCCCCATACAAGGATTGTACATCTATGTATATATCAAGAGGTAGGTTGTCTGACCAGACTTCTTCTATAGGAGCTGACTTTAGAGTTAAGCTCCCATCATTAATCCCTCTAATGTTTTCCCCATAATTTTCCTAGCCAGTCTTCTTCTACGAATGGAATTCCCTCTAAGGCATCTTCGTTGTCCGGCACTATAAATTCTGGCTCTTTTGTTTCATGGTGGGGGGGTTCTACCACCACTTTGGATTTTTCTTTAATGTCTCTTACCAAAAGCTCCTCAGGTTTTGCCATACTTTTGAGCTTGGTTTTTTGTTTTTCTAGCATCTCTTGTGTGATTTTTACCAAATTTTGATAAGCTTCAAGCTTAGCTGCTTCCATGTCCAGAGAAGGATAGTTTTTCCATTTGTTTTCCATGTTTTGGCCTGCTTTAAGATCCGCTTGGTAGTCTTCCAAGGCCGCATTAATAGGCTCAAAAATTTTGTCAAGCAAAATTGATCCTCCAGATTTAAGGATGGTTTCTTTGACTTCGTTTTAGTTTCTTTCGCCTTTTCTTTTTTTCTTTCTCCTCGATTTTCGCCCGTTGTTTCTATTTTCTCATCTCATACCTTTTGTTTTTGCTTCTTTTGGTCTTATGAGAGGAAATTTTTGTATTCTCCAAATCATCTGAGGAGTTATGTTTCTTATTCTTAACCTGGGCTCTGGTGATTACCTTGACTGGAACAATCGGTTTACTCTCAGATGAGCTACTAGGTATCAGTTGGACTACATTCACCATAGTGTTTTACCCTTGTTGAAAGGATTTTTAGGACAATCTTCTGGGAAGTGTTCTCCCTTTTTGCAACATTGTATGCAATAAGCTTCAACTGGCTTGATTTTTTTGTGAGGCTCTGGGCATTCATTTTTCCAATGATCACCTGCACCACAAATATGATAGTTTCTAGTTTTTGGCTTAATCACAGGTCTTACCATAGGAGGTCTAACACCTTGATTGGCTACATAATACATTGGTGCAATCTCTGGTGGAGCATAAGTCATAGGTTCTTCCATTGGTGGTAGATGTGAATGGTACCAATATCCTTCCACCATTACTCTAGATGAGCTAGGCTCAGCATAGGGTGTAACAGTTACTAGTGTTTGTTCATCTATGACTCCCTTTGGATGCATATACTTTACATACACTACATTATGTTCTAGATATGGAGGTTGTTGACCCAACACAAGTTGAGGTCTTTCCATACCCATACCCATCGGTGGTCTTTGCGTTGGAGCCATATTAGGTTGATATCTGTACATGGGTTGTCTTGGTGGCCTCATAGGCACGTACTGAACATTCCCATCATACTTTGGTCAATAATAGCACTCATTGGTCTCATGGTTGGTCCATTTACCCTTGATTGCACACCATTTTGGTGGCCTAATTGGTTGTCCCTGTTGAGGCATCCCTTGTCCTGGTCCATCCCCTCATAGGTGCTTTTTGCATGTGTTTCCTCATGTCATTCATCCCTTTGAGCATGTATTTTATGGATGAAAGTGGTGTTGCAGCAGCAATTCCAACCTGTGCTGGTTTAGTGGATGCTGTTTTCTCACTTTGGTTATCCTTAGAAACATCTTCTTCATTGAAAATATCACAATTGTCTCCTAAGTCAATAGCATCTGACACACACTCTTCTAGGGTTGTATGTTTCTTGCTATATAATATAGCCTAAAGTTCTTTGTTTAGCAGTCCCTTTAGAAACAATGATATAGTCGTTCTTTTACAGGTATCTTTAGCTTTGGGCATCTCGCAATGTATTGTTTCATTCGCGTTGCACAACCCCTAACAAACTCACCTTGTTTCTGTTTAAAGCTGTAGATTTGAGCTACCGTATTGTGTTTGATCCCCATTTTGGAACAAATAGCTACAAATCCTTGATCTAATGTATGCAAATCCATGATTGACCTTGGTGGAATGTTTTGGAACCATGTCAATGCTTTTCCTTCTAATGTCATTTCAAACCCCTCGAATTGAGTATGAAAATCAAATATGCATTCGGCTCTTAGCACTTGCTTAGCTTGCTAAGTGGTCATATGGATCCTCAGATCTACTATATTTTATGACCCATTTTTGAAGATCAGATGGTCTGCTGCGTCTATTTGGTTCAACTCCCGGTCTCCTGGAAGTTGGTCCTAATCTGAGTCCTTCAAACCAGTCTGTTGGAAATAGTGACTCATGCAGCCCTAGACTAGCCTTAGTGTCATCCGCTTTTTTTCGTGATGAGGTGCTTTCTGGCTTCTTAACATTACTCTCAAAAGATCTCTCACGGTGTTCATCTCTTGGAATAGTTTTTGGTTCTTGGCCCAATATCCAATCCCTTATAGAATACCCTTGGTATTTGGTTTGTTCGACCTCCTCAAGAGCATCATAACAAAGTTATTGTTATAACAATCCCTAAACAAGTAGGTTGGTAGGTCTGCTGATCCCTTATCTTTGATCTTGAAGATATAAATGATCTTCATGGGGATTAGTTGTCCTGATTTGGCATGCACAGTCCATAGGAGATCCTTTACATTTCTATCCTCCCAACAATAGACTAGGACTACCCGTACAAAGAATTCAAATCAACTTGATCGTATCCCTCGAATTCTAAAGTCGGTGGCCCTTCTGTCATCTCTGGAATTATGGTGTTTACTTCTAGCCCCCATTTCTATGACATCAGAGTTTTCGACCTGTAAATACTAAGTTCCGTTTCTATGCATGTACATCTTTCCTCGTTTGTTTTCCGTGACTTCCTCTTCGAGCTCAATACCATGGTCATCAATGCGAATAGCATACTCTTTGTTAGGATCCAGATAAACCTGAGCTCCATGGCGATTAGTCTTATAAAAAGAGAGTCTATGCTTATAGCACACTATCGTTCCGGTTTTCGAGTGAGTCGAGTAAGAAGACATTTTAGATGTTGAATCTGAAAAAGTGTCCAAGACTTCCTCAAGGATAGTGTGCAAGGAATTTCCTTGATTCACACTTTCTTGACTGGATACTCTACTAGAGATTTCTCTAAATATGCCTTAGTTTCCTAGTACACGACCAGATCTAAGGTTCATAAAGACTTGTGAAGCCCTGGATAGAGTACTCACCTTGGGATTGACTTGTTGTCAATTTCTTCCACACGTGACTTGATTGCAATTTCTGTCAAGTTGTCGATTCCTTGTCTACAACCTGATTCTTGTATCAACTTTGATCAAGTTAGCTATTCTTTCATAAAGACTGTGTAGTTTTTGCTAACTATTGTGATTGGTCTATGTGTATCACTTCAATTCGAGCTAAGTGACTCAGTAGTTGAAACTTTCAGATATCACTTGTGCAAAAAATCAAAGGATTACTTTGCAACCTGGAAACTGAGTGAACATGTACCAATTTGGATCTGATTGAACCCGAAATTTCTCGATGTCCTTGTATTATGTTGGTCTAACACTGTATAAGTTCAAAAGTGAAAATTGGTATCTCTTTGTAGCAATAGTAAATAATCACGATTATTTACTTTTGTCAAATTTTTGCACTTTTTGGCTTGGTTTGAGAAGTATACACCCTGTTAAGTTCTTTGGACAAGTTTCACTAAGTTTGGACAAGATGTGTTTAAGTTTAGTAACTGTTTTGTATCTGCAGACTCTCATTTCAAGAATCTGACTTAAGTATCACTTTTGTAACCCAAATTTCACCAAAATTGATTTGCATGGTCTATTTGATATGCTTGACCTTGTGGAATACTCAAATATGCAAGATTATCAAATTTTGAAGTAGATGTAAATAATCGTGATTATTTATTCCAGCTAATTTTTTGCAAGTTTTTGCCCCAATCTTGACACACATCTGTTAAGTACCTCCACTTAAGCACCCTAGCCAGGTTTCATAAAATTTGGACAATTTTTGTTCAAATGGTCATCAGTTTTGTGTCCGCAGACTAACTTTGCAATTTTGGTCACAATTTTCAAACCAATGATCCAAATCTTACCGAATTTGGTTTGTGGGCTATTACAACATGGTAAAACTAGTGGTATGCTAACTTAATCAAAAAAGTTGAAAAATGGGGCAGATGTAAATAACCGCGATTATTTACTTTTGGTAACTTTTTGCATCTTTTTGGTCAAGTGAGCATGTATACATGTCTATCACATCAATATAAGCCTATGAATCAAGTTTCACTGAGTTTGAACATAAATTTTTCCAATTTACACTCAAGTTCTCGAAAGTCAATACAAACTTTAGTTTTTACCTGATTTTTTGTCAGTTTGGTGATCCAAATTCTTTGGTTCTTTACAAAAGGTGTTTGTACACATGCAATGAGTCACTGGTATCAAGCTTGGTCAGTTTTGACCTGAAAGTAAATAATCACGATTATTTTACTTTATGTCCAAAATGAACACTTTGTGGACAGTTTTTTCATGAGTTATTTTAAGCCTATGAATCAAGTCAAAACTTAATTTGGCCTAAAGTATCAAGAAAAAGTAAATAATCTGAGTTTATTCAAACTCTTGAAATTTTTACCTCAATGTGTCCTTGAGCTTACCCATTGATTCATACAACTTTTAAGCATACTCTCTAGTCGGATTGAGTGGTTTGGAGTCTTTTTGTGCTATTTCTACCCGTAAACCTAGAATTCTGTAACTTCAAATAAAAACTCACAATTGATTCTTTCGGAGAGAGCAATGTTCTGAAATCCACTTCGGATCCTACTTAACCTACTCCTAGGTTCTAATGCAATGGGGTTGCGAAAAGTGTTAACAAACACTTGTTTTCTTGTTTTTTATGGTTTTCTGAGCATTAATCTTAAGATTTGCCTCTTCTATCAATCATTCCTAAAATCCTAATCTAATTATACAATCCTACAATCCTAAAGGCATACAGTAAGTATGATTACTTCCAAGCTACCTCTACCCAGCAAAAGACGACAATCTTAAGCTATGCGGTTCTAAAAGAAATTTTTGACTCTAGGAGATCCTTCAGGAAGTTAAAGGATAACTTCACAATACGCTCATATTTTTCCCTAGTTTAGGCCTCTTTGATCCCCGGAAATGGCGCCAAATGTGGGACGGGTGTCTAACCTCACTCTTATCTTATTGCAGATTTAGCGAGAACCACGATTAAATTGTCAATTTATGGGACGAAGCTCACTCAGCTAGTACATAGTGGCTACAAGAGGTTGTCAATCTCTCAAAAAACAACAAAAAACCTGCATCTAACTCAAGTAACTGAAATCACCAAAAGCCAATCGTTCATCGGCAAATAAATCACATCTGTTACAACATCAAATGACATCCAAACATAGCGAAACTTCTAGGACAAGTTTATAAGACCTAAGCACACATGCTTACATTTTCAAATCCCACTTTAGATCAAGTGCAAAGATTGTGATTATTAACAACAATGGATTTTTTGATCTAGTCGTTTTTGACCCAAAATGCATCTAAATGCTTAGCAATGATTTCCCATTACCCCGCCTATACTTAGTTTTTGAATTTGAAGTATAAGTTCCTACTTATGATGAAATTAGGCCGTCAATCGACAACGCCAACAACGTTTTGAAATGCTTACGTCAATGCGTAGAGCTCTTACCTCCGGTTGGAACGCAACAGACGTGTTTGCAATGTGACAACCGGGGAGGGAGTAGGAAGCACGAGAAGGAGAGAAGTGAGAAACGGTAGCTCATGTTGTGTATTTCATTATCCAAAACTTCAAAATAACTTACAAAAATTTGCTTTTATACCTTAGCCAAGGTTTTTGGTGGTCAAAACTAATAATTTGGGAGCTCTAACTAAAGATGGGTAAAGACAGGTTGATACAATCTGGAAGCTTGTAGCCCCGGCTCATGAATTACAAAGTTTATCCCTAAAAGCGGAGTTACAATATTCCCAATTTATCAAAATAATAAGGGTTTTTACACTGAGAGCTCTAAAAAATGGTATCCAAGTTAGCTTGCTGCTAAAAGTCTCTCACCCTACATGGCTCTATTACGTGCTCTTACCCAAAACCAGAGAGGCCCCTTTACTCGCATATATGAGAAAGGAAATTCGAAAAATGATCAGTCTAGTTTAAGGTAAACCGTACATTGCTTACAAAATGATGTTGAAGATTTGCTACATGCTTTCAACATGTATCAATAATTTGAGGAATACAAAAGCCACCAAAGTCAAATGGACTTTGTTTTTGGAGGGGTACAAATGCCTTATTTTCAATCTTAACGATACCCCCAAGATAAAGGTCATCTATGGACTCTTCTCAAGAATCATTGTTTCTTCCCAGACACTATATACAAACATTCAAGGAAGGCTTTTACACATGCTGTTTTGAAATTGACTCAACTTTCTTCATTCCAATATGCAAAGATCTATGACTCAAATTTGTAGCCCCCTTGCTTAAAACATAAATTCTTGTCAGGGACAACAACAAGCCAGGAGGGGGGAAGTGTTGAAGCAGAGGAAGAGCTCATGCCAAATCCAATTGGTCAACAAAAACCATTTACTTAATTATCCATTTTTGCATGAATCCAGCATTGTAATGTTAAGTATGGAGCCTGATTTACCCTTGTAATTTTTTGTGGTAAAAGCGCACATTTGTAAGGCCCCCATTATGAGGAGAATCCATCGTGCGTGAAGGAAAATCACTCACCGGAAACCAAAATTTTCACGGACAAGAATCAGGGGCAACTTTAAAGGCCTCGGGGGCGGAGGCCCTCGAGACTTTTTTTTTCGCCGGAATATTCTGGCCAAACGGCGGCCGGAAAGTGGTCAGAAAACAACCGGTCGGTTGGCCGGTGGCCGGTAGTCAATGGCCGATGGCCGGTGGCCGGAAGTCAATGGCCGGTGGTCGGTGGCCAAATTCAAAAGCGGACTTGTCTTCTCAAGGGCGGCCACACATGGGCGGATTGGAGGGTCCGATTTGGACTTATTCGCTCAAGGGCGGCTACACATGGCTGTCTCTCATAAGAGAGGGCAGCCCTTTTGGCCTATAAAAGGAGGCCATTTCTACACACATTTCATAGTGTGAAGTTGATGCAACAAGGTGAGTGTGAGGTGGTGAGAGTGAAGCAAGGCGGGAGCTCCATTAAGGGTATAATCCCTTTGTAAACTACTTCTTGTTTTGAAGTACTAAAGCCATTGAGTGGCTTCTTTCCTGTGGACGTAACCCACATTGGGTGAACCACGTATATCGTGTGTACTCTCTCTCTCTCTCTCTGCTCTATAATCTCATGTATATAAATCTGTCTCTCTCCATTAAGTAATCTACTCAATTATCTATTTAGCTACGTCTTATTTCCTAACATGTAATTCATAAACTTGGTTAAAATCTAATCTTATTGAGAAAGCTTTGTACTTAATAAGAGGCTAGATAGCCCATTCCACCTTATTTTTGTAATAATTATCTCTTTCAAGCCAATACCCAATTTTAACCCTGGGTATATAGGCCAAAAGCTTGTAATTATGAGAGATCGGATAACTGTTGAGCTTATGTGGTGAAGAGTACGCCTACACTTCTCCATTCACTACTCATTGTACGAGTGAGAATTGCTCGAGTTAAGAAGCATACATTTTAATGATGGGGAGGATGAGAAACTATACCCAAGAGTCACTTTTCAAGGACTCACTGAGCAAGAGAAACGATTGAAACTCTGGTAAAGCTTGGTGACATTGACGATCCAATCTTAGCCATTATATACCATGGTTCAAAAATCAATCTGATGGCAAAGAATTTGCACCATAAGGGGAAGTGGCCTATTGATGTGGACCATGGGTGGTGGATTCGAGCTACCAACATGCTTCTAGGTGATCTTTAGAGTGCATGTGCAAACATCAAGGTAACTATTGGGGATGTCTTTGATGAGAAAAACTTCTTTATATAGGAGCATTCCTCCTACCCACTGATTTTGGGATAGCCCTGCATTACGGCTGTGTGAATGGAAATCAAGGTGCTAGATGATGGCTAGGCCTATGCCAGGGTTCTGAGCCAAGATGGTAAGAGAGTGGTTCAATTTTTCACTGTATGTGTTGACCATGCCAGGAACAAAACCAATTTACATGATCATCCAATGCCAAAGATACGCAAAGAGTTCAAATAACACAGGTTTGCTCAAGATTTTCTTGGGGTGCCACTATAAAGCAGGACTATGGTGGCACAAGTGAGGAGACGTTCTCACAAAGAGAAACCTTCTCTTCAGGGTTTTTGGGATTGACATATGAGGGTTTAGTATCTTATAGGAAATTTAATGATTTACCTAAGTGGGAGAAACAATATGTTTGAAGTATTCAAAGTGAATTGTAGGGATGTGATGTGATTGAACAAGATGATGTGATTTCAGGAATCTTCGAAGAGATTTCTTATGTAGACACTATGTCAGACCTTGAGGATATCAGGAAATACAGGTTACAAAGTGGAGCTCAAGTTGTTAAAGTGCATTCAATGGGCATGTATGAAGAGTTGGACATATACGAGGCACTTATGCATATTGAGGATGACTTGGGTAAAGCAGTTGAAGCACATGTAGAGATGAAGTACAAGACTATTGCAAAGAAAGTGAGACGTGTGGCTAGACCTCTACCAGAAGGAAGTGATGGGGTGATCAAAGAATCTTCTCGACAGCGTATGCTCAGGAATCCCAAGAACATTGGTCATAAATTCACTAAGGATACACTGCAGTAGCTGAAGATTGGAGAAGATGGTTTCCTTAACAAAGAGGAAATCAAGTGTTTTCAATGTATGCTGAAAAAACACGAAAAAGATTTTTCTTTTGAGCCAAGTGAGATTTGGTGTGTGGATACAAGTGTTGTTTCACCTATGGTTATATTCACTATTCCTCACATGCCATGGAGCTTACGGCCCATTCCAGTTCCCAAAGCACACTTGCCAAAGCTTATCGATTCGGTTAATGAGAAGATACACATGGGAATTTTGGAGCCATCATGTGCACCAAAATCCAATCGCTGGTTCACTGTTCCAAAGAAAATGGTACTTTAAGGTTCATAAACGACATGCAGCTGGTTAGCAAGGTAAAAATTCGCAATGTGGGTATTGTGTGGATGAATTTGCTAAAGTCTTTGCAGGTAGGGAAGGTATGATAATTAGCATGCATAAGCATACCTTTTCTTATAATTATCATACTTGCATGCAAGCCATCATACACAATGTTCTAATTAGCATAAAAAGTATGCTAATTAGCATATTATATATGATAATTAGCATAGCTTGTTAGCTAGTTAGCACACATGGCTAACAAGGTATGCTTTTTATGCTAATTAGAACATTGTTTTTAGCCATGTGTGCTAACTAGCTAACAAGGTATGCTAATCAGCATATATAATATGATAATTAGCATGCTTTTTATGCTAATTAGAACATTTTGTATGATGGCTAGCATGCAAGTATGATAACTATAAAAAAAGTTATGATAATTAACATACTCAGTATGCTAACTAGCATACCTTGTATGCTAGCTAGCATTTGGTGCATGCTAACAAGCATTCAAAGTTTAGTTAGCATACCTTCTTTGCTAGCTAGCATAATGTGTATGCTTGTTAGCATACCTTTATGCTAGTTAGCATACATTATGAGCTAGCTAGCATAACCTGTATGCTAGTTAGCATACCTCTTTGCTAGTTATCGTAATGTGTTTATTAGTTAGCATGCACAATATGAGAACCAACAAAAATGGTATGCTAATTAGCAAAGACTTTATGTTTATTAGCATAACTATCCTCTAGTTAGCATACGATCTATGCTAGTATACATTATATACTAATTAGCATTCCTTCAATTAACATACTATGGATTTTTGTTTTTGCTAACTTCCACTCATAGCATAGTGTGCTAATTAGCATACACAGTATATGGAAAGCTGCCATCCCTTCTTGAAACCAACATACAGTATGCTAATTAGCATACATGATATTCTTATTGGCATACACAATATACAGAGAGCTGTTATCTCTTCTCCTTGAAACCAACGAACCTATGCTAAATAGCATACCCACAAAATGCGAATTGGCATAAATAGTATGCTAATTAGCATACACAGGATGCAGAGACCTGTCATCTCTTCTCCTTAAAACCAGCAAAGATATGCTTATTAGCATACTATTTATGCCAACTGGCAAAAACAGTATGCCTATTAGCATACATAGTATACTCATTAGCATACCTTCAATATATTATCATACTCTGCATTTTTGTTTGTGCTAACTTTCACTCACAGCATAGTATGCTAATTAGACCAACAGTATACAGAAAGCTGTTATCTCTTCTCCTTAAAACCAGCAAAGGTACGCCAAGTAGCATACTGTTTCAAACAGTATGATAATTAGAATACACAGAGAACTGAAAGCTGCCATCTCTTCTCCTTGAAACCAGCAAAGGTATGCTAATTAACATACAAAATATAGAGAAAGTTTCCATCTCTTCCTCCATAAACCAGCAAGGGTATGCCAACTGGCATAAACAGTATGATAATTAGCATTCCACTCACAACATAGTATACTAATCAGCATACACAGTATACAAAAAGCTGCCATCTCTTCTCCTTGAAAACCAGCAAAGTTATGCTAATTAGCATACTGTTTTTGCTAACTAGCATATATAAGTTTATGCTAATCAGCATAAACAATATGCTAATTAGCATTAGCATACAGAGTATACAGGAAGCTGCCATCTCTTCTCCTTGAAAACCAGTAAAAGGTATGCTAATTAGAACATTTTGTATGCTAACTCGCATGAACAGTATGCTAATTAGCATACCCACAGAACACAATGAGACAGGTTGTACAAATGATCTCTCTTAAATTGAGACCCCTTTGTGATAGACACCAAAGCCATGTATACACAAAGCACACAAGAGAGACAAGAGACAGAAAATACCCAAGTTTTTTATAAAACTGCATTATCTTTGAGCAAGAAGTATATTGAAGATGCAGTGATTACAACTTAGAATCTGAAGGGCATGCTATTATAGATTGCTTCATAGATTTCTGGGTTGATTGTGTACACTTTCCGTCTCCTTGGGATGTGCTCCATGTTATTTTGATACATCGTACCATATGTGAAAGTACGTGGATGATGGGTTGCTTGTGGTCTAGCTTGAAGGTGTATGCATCCAATTCCTTGTAATACAGACCTTGCACAACATATGAGCCTCTATCAATTGCATTTCCCCACTCATTGAGGTACCCCTTCTCCACCTTCTCCTTTGCTGCAACACACTTGACCAGGTAGAAATCCACATCGTCGACGTTGGTTGAAGCATTTGGATTTACAGCAAATGTGTCGCCAACACATAGAGCGCTACTCAACACATCATGATGACCTTCGTATGTGAAGTCATCGTAGGTGGCTGCTTCATCTTTCAAATTTGACACAGCCTCATGAGGTAATGGCAGTAGAGTATGATAATACTAAGGCTGCACATGAGCTTTATTGATGCAGCAAATTCCATCTTCCGTGCATGCATGCATCACAGAAGCATGTCAAGGCTCTTGTTGCAAGGGCAGTTGCATCCCCAGGGTTGTGGCCACGAAAAGCATGTAGAGAGCGATTTTTTCCACAATGGCACAGTTCCACTTCACCTCCCTATTCACTTTTCCCTCTTTAACCTTCCAGAACACACGGTCACATTCCCTTTCTTTTAAAGGATAGTGTGAAGGTGCTCCCTGCGACAAATTGGCTTGGCAATAAGCAACCACATCATCTACACATCGCAAAATAGCTCCATTAGGTTTTAGTTGTTCATGGGTCAAGGTTCTTTTCACAACTACTTCTGCACCATCATGCTCTCCCTTGCCATGCCCCGATCTAAAGAAGAACTAGCTCATCCCCATATGTGTGAGTCCACCATATCTTGCAACAAAGTAAAAAGACATGGCTCCCTTGAACTATGAGGCCGCACCATCAGACCACACCCAATGTTTCTTAGGAGTAACACCCTCTTGTTGTAACCAGTCATGGTGTAGCATGAAGTAGTGTTGCACGAACAATGTGTCATGCACCTTGTCATCTGATATGAAGAAGTGGATGGTTTTGACTACCTCCCCTACCCTGCGGTAGTATGTTATGTGTACAAAAATGGTTACTTGACTAGAGTGCCAATGCATTTTCTGAATCTCATTTTGTTCCTTGAAGGCATAATTCTTTGCAAAATCAACAACTAACACGACGACATTGTCCAGAAACCAAAGAAGGCAATCCTTAAATTGTTTTCCTTGCCATTGAGCCGCATAGTTATGAGTAATAAAGAGCTCCAACTTGGTCTTCAAGAGTTGAAGAAACTCCCAGCACTGCATTTCTTTGTGCAAAATATATTTTCTTTTGTTACTATTTTCATGCTTTTCTTGAGCTTGTACATATGAAAATACTTTCACATTAGTACTATTACCTGGCTTTGTTGTCTCCAAGTAGCATAATTTCAACGTATTCACTCCACATGTCAAACACTCTCCCATTAGGCATTCCCTTCTATGGAAAACTTCATTAGTGGGATTTGGATAGAGAAAAAACTCCCACATATGTGTGACACCTTTGAACGTGTGATGTGAAGCCAGGCAACCCTTTCTAATGTTCTCACCTGGGGCACAAATACTGCATATATAGTCACAACCTGCTCTATGCAGCCCAAAAGCACGAGAGTGTATGTGGTTCAGTGTGTCCTTCAAAAACGACATTTGCACATGGTATTCGCAACATGTTTCTATCCTTCAACTGCTTACAAAAGAATGGCTTCAATATCTCAAACATTCTCATGCCAATCTTGCAATTTGGATGTTTTTCCTTGAATCTACAAAAAAACTCAACCTGCAACATCCAAATGATGATCAATATTTAGATTGCTAACTAGGACATCCAACAATTTCATGAAAACAAATCATAGTGACAATCAACATCCTAATGTGCATGCAGCAACGTATGTTAGCTAGCATAAAGAGTGTTAGCTAGCCTATATCTTGTGTTTACCAGGTAACTTTGTATGCTAGGTAGAGCACAAGGCATGCTAACTAGCACAGACCATATGCTAACTAGCATACCCATTAGGACACCCATCATGCTGTTGAGCATAGTAGGTGTTAACTAGCAGAAATTATGTTAATTAGCATACATCTTTTGCTAACTAGCTAGCTCTGTAAATTAGGTAGAACACAAGGCATGCTAACTAGCATACTCCATATGCTAACTACATACCCAGCCCAGCTGCTAGTTCTAACTAGCATAATCCTTGTCTTAAATAGCATACCCATCATGCTAGTGAGCATACTAGTTGTTAACTAGCATAAGTGGTGTTAACTTGCACACTTTTTGTGTTGACCAACTAACTTTGTATGCTAGGTAGAGCACAAGGCATGCTAAGTAGCATACTCCATATGCTGACTATCATACCCAGCCCAGCTGCTAGTTCTAACTAGCATAACCCTTGTCTTAAATAGCATACCCATCATGCTAGTGAGCATACTAGTTGTTAACTAGCATAAGTGGTGTTAACCTGCATACTTTTTGTGTTTACCAACTAACTCTGTATGCTATTTAGAACTCAAGTCATGGTAACTAGCATACTACATATGCTACCTAGAAAACTCCATATTCTACCTAGCAGACTCCATCTGCTAACTAGCATATTCACTTTCTGTTAGACAGCGTACTAATTATCATGCAATTGAGCATACTAGGTATGTAACTAGCATACTAGGTATGTTAACTAGCATACCAGGTATGTTAACTATCATACATATTGTGTTAACCAACTAGCTATGTATGCTATTTAGGACCCAAGGCATGCTAACTAGCATACTCCATATGCTAACTAGCACAGTCCATACGCTAACTAGCAGAGTCCAAATGCTAACTAGCACAATCTATATGCTAACTAACATACTCCATATGCTAACTATCATACTCACTATGCTAACTAGTATACGCATTAGGACACCCATCATGCTATTGAGCATACTAGGTGCTAACTAGCATAAATGATGTTAATCAGCATACATCTTGTGCTGAATAGCTAGCTTTATATACTAGATAGAACACAAGGCATGCTAACTAGCATACTCCTTATGCCAACCAGCATACTCCATATGCTTACTAGCATACCCATCATGCTAGTGAGCATACTAGGTGTTAACTAGTATAAGTGGTGCTAGCTAGCATAAGTGGTGTTAACTTGCATACCTTTTGTGTTGACCAACTAACTGTGTATGCTATTTATAACTGAAGGCCTGCTAGCTAGCATACTCCGTATGCTACCTAGCAAACTCCATATGCTAACTAGCATAATCACTTTCTATTAGACAACGTACTTATCATGCAATTGAGCATACTAGGTATGTAACTAGCATACTATGTTTGTTAACTAGCATAACAGGTATATTAATTAGCATACATATTGTGTTAACCAACTAGCTCTGTATGCTTTTTAGAACCCAAGACATGCTAACTAGCATACTCCATATGATAACTAGCATAGTCAATATGCTAACCAACACAGTCCATCTGCTAACTAGCAAAAGTCTACAGATCAGTATGCTATTGATCAGCATATACAAGTTACTAAGCACTAGGGATGCAATGCATAAAATGCATAAGTTATGGTACAAGTATTTGATTGTTCACATGAGGCTCGTCTCGGAGGTGCACTAGGTGTTCTATGTACCTTTTCTCCCCATCCTCTTTCGACAACCATCCTTCTTGTTCGGTGAAATGCGAGTCTCCACTTTCCAAAATGTGTAGACCAATTCCTTAATTTCATATGTAATAGGGCTATGACGGTGTTTCTTGTGACATGCCACTAATGAAAATAATCGACCATCAACATCGGGCTTCGCCTGTCGTGATCTCGCCTTGTGCAAGGTGCGACAATTGACATTTAGGACTCCCTGGCAATTTTTGCAATAGGCATGTTTTCCTTTGAACTCAACATCATCTGCAATGCTGCATTCTTCAAAAACAACTCATTGGAACTTGACGGCTTGACGGTAGCCAGTGTGCTGCGGACATTGGAGACAATTGCGGTCTATACAGCAGCCTCCTCCTCGAAAGACTCATCATGGATCGCCTGAACATGCGGATGTTGAGCAACAAGATTCCAGATTTTCCACTTTGCTTCTGCATTAAAACCTTCAGTCCTAATCTTGAAAGCTCTCACAATCTTGGAGGATATTTTCTTTTTCTCGTCATTGTTGAGGGCATGATGTTGTCGCTCAAATTTCATTTGTTTCTGCTCCCATTGTTTCCTCTTTCGTACTCTCTCATATTCCCTGAGTACAAAAAGAGCTGGATCTTGGGAGTTGTAATTCATTGCCTGTAGTGGCTCTCTTCTGCTTTTTCGTGAGAGCTGTAGACGTGCATAAGATGTTACTTACTTAAAATCACGTAAATGTATAGTTGTCAACACTTGATGTTGTAATACACACATACTATGAACAAATACTCTCACAAAACTATAGATGTGACCAACAAAATAAATGACTACATTTGGAGTGGGTGGGCTACACATAAGATTTGCTTACCATCAGATTACAGTACGGCTTTCAAGCATTGGAGCTAGTGGCAATAATGTTGGCTGTTGGTTCTCCATTTTTGTAGGTCTGTGTCTGAACAAGAGAAAGAGATCATCGACTTTGACAACTAATCTCTCAGGCAGGATTCCCAATGCAAGGAACGAACAAGAGAGAGATCAATACTTGGCAAACCGCCTGCTAGTCAGAGAGAGAGAGAGAGAGAGAGAGAGAGAGAGAGAGAGAGAGAGAGAGAGAGAGACTCCCTACTTCGTCTTCAATAACTGGAAACAGAAGCACGTTGGAAAGGGGGAAATGGAACAACACCCGACACACAGTCTAGCCGCCTCTCTATAGCCCCAAGAATATCCGACACCCCTAACCCTACAGAAACTCATGCAAATGCACATTATCTACCAACCTTCACACCACGGAATCGCCTACGAACAATCACGGCTACACACACTCGCACATGAGCACTTCAGCACAATAGACCCATCAACAAACCGTCATATCCTGACATCAATGGATGCATACAACTCTTCAATCTGTAAATGCACTCACAAAGGGAGGCAACACATGCCTCCACCACGCACAAAATAGCTCACTCAATCATTCCCTCCCTCCCTCTCTGCACACGCACACAACCTGTCCGAAGCCAACGCTACCACGGATTCACTGCACGAGATTAGAGTGAAACGACGATTGAGTTCAAACCACTGAAGACAACTCCAAGCAAATTATGCATCACAAAAAAAACATCTAAATACAATGATGGCATCATTTGGCGACCACTTCCATGCTATGTGACTGCCCTCTCCCTTTACGACCTGGCGGCTATGTGCCTTCACCAACTGCAGCCCCAAATAAAACCCTCACGATGGCCTCTCGGCCCTGCTCGCCTCAAAACCGGCCCTTGGCTATGGGCGGCCCTGGTTCTATGTTGTTGGTTGCCTCCTAGGCTACTCGCCCTCCTCCTACTGATGGCGGCATCTCTCTTGATCACCACCCAACCTCCCTTGGTGGCCTCTCAACTGCATATGGCGACCTACCATGATCACGTGCTCCCCTATTAGTGCATGGCCCTCATCTTCATGGGCTCGCGGCTCTGCACCGCAACCCACATGTAGCTCTGAGTCCTCCTCTCCACCTTGGCGACTTCCCCTAAGCCGCTTGCTCTCGTTTTTTTGCCACCCTCATGCAGCCCTTGCACAGTTGACGGCCCCCCCTTTTGATGGCTCCCTTAACCCTCCTGTAGCTCCTCCCTCTTAAGCCATCCAATGGCCATCCGAACCCCTTTTTTTCACCATAGGCTGCTACTCAACAGAGCTTCCCTTCTTTTGACCCTGGCGGCCATTCCCCTAGCTCCTTCTTCGATGCTCGGCCAGCCCTTTCGCTATCCAACTGCAGCCAGTTGGCCGCCCCTGCAGTCTGCAGCTCTCCAAGCCCTTGAGGGGTCGCCCTTGCAACCCTGCTCTAGGCTCGGCCCCTACACCTCCTGTGGCGCCTCCCTCGTGGGCCAACCTTCTTGTGGTGCATTCCTTGTCCTCCTCCCCTGGCGGCTTCACCTCCTCGTCTGCTGCACCTCCTCTTTAGTCTTGCCCCACCTTGTTGAAGGCGGCCCTTGACCACCTATGGCGAGCCCCACCACACTGTCTATAACCCTTGCTCGGACCAGCCCCAGCCCTGCACTCGGCCCCCCTTGCAATGGAGCCGCCCCCTGTCCTTGTTCCGTGGTACTCGCAGCCCCTCCTCACTAGGCGATTTCCCCTTCTGGAAGCACTATCATCATGCCATGCAAACTGGCGACCCTTCTCTTGTTCCCCATCCGACTGGAGAACTTCTCAGTAGGTAGATCTTACACCTGGCCTCTCTCCCCATCACTGGCGGTCCACAGCCCAGGAATTGCCATTCACCTGCGTGCACACGGCTCCCTCCAGCATGCAGATAGCCCTCCTCCTGCACACCAGTGGCCGGCTTTCCCATGCAGTTCTTGATCCAACCATGCCTCCCCTCTCCTGTAGTCCAGCGCTCACTTCTATACCTGGCGATAGAGAGACTTGCCAGTGCTACCTTCATACCAACTTCGACTATCTCCCCCTCACATGCAGCGCCACCTCGTCTGTCCTGCAGTTCGTCTTATTTTTTTCTTTATTAATAGCTTAAAAAAACTTTGGGTTTGGCCCCCTTTCACACGGTCACGGATGACGACCGTACTGAACGACCAAAAGCATCCATTATCTGCAATGATGACTCGTCGGCGATGCATTGAGCTTGAGCTCCTCCCAAGATCTCTGAATGCGAAGCCGTAAAGGCCAAGCTACAAAGATCATCAAAGGCTACACTTTAAGAATCGCTAAACATTCCGACTAGCAGAGCATAAAACCATCATTGACCTGCAACACGCCGTATCTGGCATACGCACCGTAGTCGCACTTGTTCCTATCAAATGCGTCATCACTCTCCCATCAACCTACACACCTCCATGTACATGCTTCGGGCTCTCTCTCTAGGTCGAGAGTGTTTGCCTGTACCATCATTGCCCAACCCCTCGGTAAGCATTCATGCTCAACCATAGCATTATTTAGAGAATATATCATTGCATAAGAAGAAACGGATAGATACTATGTGCAAGAGATACATAAATAGTAGTAGATAGATAGAGAGAGATTCACTGTCTGCCGTTGCACCCGCCTAGGTCAAATGGAAAGCCAAAGGCTCTCCCAAGCATAGTGTAAACTCCACCTGGATAAAAAATATGACATTGATCATCACCATTCATTTGTAAAACAGATACGCACCATCCCTTCTTTCCATTGGTAAACCTGTAAACCAATCCTTCCTGTAGATCGTGACAGCAGCGCCCTTCAAAAAATTGTATGCATGAGCCATCTCCACGCCCAACACAAGCCTACACATCCTGGAAAGCCTTTGCATCACATGTCTCACCTTCAATGGCTAGAGAGTTCGCCATATCATGACTGTCTTCAAACAAGATAACCTGTGGCAATCGGCATAATGGCACTTGCAAAACAACCTTCAGCAGCACATCCATCAACAACATGGCACCAACCTTTGGCAACCTGTCTTCTAATGGCAGTTCTTCTTGGAGAACCAAGCCTACCTGCTCCTCAAGCATACCCTTTGCTGTAGGTCCTTCAAATGACATACACCCCATATCTGACTCACTATGCAAGTCTTTGTCTGCCATAGCCTTTGATACCTCATCTTCAACCACATCATGCAAGAGCAAATCGGATTGCTCAACCACCTTTGCCTGTTCTTCAAGGACTTCTTCTACGACCACATCATATGCTAAGCGAGAAAGAAATCCATGATCTATCACCTCGTTCTCTTGTATGTTGACATCATCCACACCTTCTGAAATGCACTGTCGCTCTTCAATACAATTGGTAGGGCAAGGTTGCCCAACCCCCTGGCTAGCTTCTTCCTATACAGCTTCGACCATCGCTTTGTCAACATCTTCAAACTTTTCCTACGAGCTCTAATCCATCGCTTCATTTGATTCTTCATGCATACACACTTTGGTTAGGACCGCATCCTTGATAGCTGAGCTAACAGACTCTTGTACAGCATCACACCAAACTGGAGGTACAATTGAAATGAATGACCAGAATGGCTTTCCAATGGCAAAGTAGCTACCTTTTTGACGCTTGAACTCCCCTTTGGCTTCATGGCATGACGCAACTCCATTGTCGAGCTATATCCATAGTCTGCCGGCTTCAACAAACCCATCTCCAGCTTCTTCTTTGCTTTCCTGCTCTTTCCCTTGGTTAAGCCCACCATTTGCGCATAGTCCTCCGCACCACCACACTCGACCTTCTCTTTGATTCGTGGTTGCAAGCAGGCTAGAAACTGCTCTCGCTTGAAATATGTAACAACAACTAGTCTCTCCATTTCGCACACATGTAACAACAACTAGTCTCTCCCAAATAGAGTCAAATTTACCCAAAAACACAGCAAAATCTTCACTTACATCCTGCTGTAGCTTTCTCAATTGCTCACCCAAGTCTGATGGAGAAACCCGCTTCTAAAAAGCTTCAACAAACTACTCGCGAATCTCGCTCAGCGATTCATGATCTGCAACCTTCAATCCTTCAAACCAGGCTTTGGCTCATCCTTGTAGAACCAATGATAGTGCCTCCAATTTGGCTTCATGTCCACAAATTTTCAACTGCAATAGGTATAGCTCCAGATCGGAAAACCAATCCGCATCCTCTTCTTCTCTAGCAAGCACCAAGTCAATATCATGCATCATCTTCAGGCTTTAAAACTTCACCAAGGAGCAATCACTAGATCCTCCGTGGGAGCACCACAAGATGGAAAGGGAAAAATGGAACAACACCCGACACACAATCTAGCCGCCTCTCTATAGCCCAGAGAATATCTGGCACCCTTAACCACACAGAAACTCACACAAACACACACTATCTACCAACCTTCACCCCACGGACTCGCCTACTAGCAATCACGGCTACAACACTCGCACATGAGCACTTCAGCACAATAGACCCATCAACAAACCGTCATATCCTGACATCAATGGATGCATACAACTCCTCAATCTGTAAATGCACTCACACAAGGAGGTGACACGCCTCGACCACGCACAAAATAGCTCACTCAATCATTCCCTCCCTCCCTCTCTGCACACACACGCAACCTGTCCGGAGCCAACGCTACCACGCACTCACTGCACGAGATTAGAGTGAAACGACGATTGAGTTCAAACCACTGAAGACAACTCCAAGCACATTATGCATCACAAAAAAAAACATATAAATACAATGATGGCATCATTTGGCGACCACTTCCATGCTATGTGACTGCCCTCTCCCTTTACGACCTGGCGGCTATGTGCCTTCACCAACTGCAGCCCCAAATAAAATCCTCATTGATAGCCTCTCGGCCCTGTTCGCCTCAAAGTGGCCCTTGGCTATGGGCGGCCCTGGTTCTATGTTGATGGTTGCCTCCTAGGCTCTCTCTTGATCACTACCCAACCTCCCTTGGTGGCCTCTCAACTGCATATGGCGACCTGTCAGGCCTGCGCCCCCTCATCTTCATGGCCTCGCGGCTCTGCACCGCAACCCACATGTAGCTCTGAGTCCTCCTCTCCACCTTGGCGACTTCCTCTAAGCCGCTTGCTCTTGTTTTTCTGCCACCCTCATGCGGCCCTTGCATAGCTGACGGCCCCCCCTTTTGATGTCCCCCTTAACCCTCCTGTAGCTCCTCCCTCTTGAGCCATCCAATGGCCAGCCGGCCCCCTTTTTTTCACCATAGGCTGCTACTCAGCAGCGCTTTCCATCTTTTGACCCTGACGGCCATTCCCCCGGCTCCTTCTTCAATGCTCGGCCAACCCTTTTGCTATCCAACTGCAGCTAGTTGGCCGCCCCTGCAGTCTGCAGCTCTCCAAGCCCTTGAGGGGTCGCCCTTGCAACCCTACTCTAGGCTCGGTCCCTACACCTCCTGTGGTGCCTCCCTCGTGGGCCAGCCTTCTTGTGGCTCATTCCTTGTCCTCCTCCCCTCGCGGCTCACCTCCTCGTCTTTTGCACCTCCTCTTTAGTCTTGCCCCACCTTGTTCAAGGCGGCCCTTGACCTCCTATGGCGAGCCCCACCATACTGTCTATAACCCTTGCTCGGACCCAGCCCTGCACTCGGCCCCCCTTGCAATGGAGCTGCCCCTTGTCCTTGTTCCGTGGTACTCGTAGGCCCTCCTCACCTGGCGGTTTCCCCTTCTGGCAGCGCTATCATCATGCCATGCAAACTGGCGACCCTTCTCCTGCTTCCCATCCGAGTGGAGGTAGGTAGCTCTTACACCTGGCCTCTCTCCCCATCACTGGCCGTCCCCAGCCCAGGAATTGTCATCCACCTGTCGTGCACATGGCTCCCTCCAACATGCACATGGCCCTCCTCCTGCACACCACTGGTCGGCTTCCCCATGCAGTTCTTGATGCCAACCATGCCTCCGCTCTCTTGCACAAACTTTGGGTTTGGCCCCCTTTCACACGGTCACGGATGACGACCGTATTGAACGACCAAAAGCGTCCATCATCTGCAATGATGACTCATCGGTGATGCACTGAGCTTGAGCTCCTCCCAAGATCTCCAAATGCGAAGCCGTAAAGGCCGAGCCACAAAGCTCATCAAAGGCTACACTATTAGCATCGCTAAACATTCCGACTAGCAAAGCATCAAACCATCATTGACCTGCAACACGCTGTATCTAGCATACACACTATAGTCGCACTTGTTCCAATCTGCACCTATCAAATGCATCATCACTCTCCCATCAACCTGCACACCTTCATGTACATGCTTCGGGCTTTCTCTCTGGGTTGACAGTGTTTGCATGTACCAACGTGAGGAGGGAGAATAAATTTTTTATGGAACATTTGAAATTCAAAGGACTTGCCCATCCATTTTCAGTATATGCTAACAAGCACAAATAACTAGCACTGTCTGGGACAACATAGAGTCAGTGACACCTTAACATGCTTCTACCCAAAAGGAAAGCTGCTCTCAAGAATCAACAAATACCTATTCCCATCAACACTTTGGAGATAGATGACGGACAGTGGGAATTGCAGAAAGATGCAGTGTCAACGGATGATGAATGGTTAGATGGAACGGACCTTCGCATCAAAGTACAGCTCAACAATCATAGCTTAAATGCATTGGTCGATACAGGAGCTCGAGTAAATGCAGCCAGCTATTCCACATACAATAAAGCAACAAGTCAGTCATTGACGGCAGGAATAGCAACTATCAAGGGATGCAATAAGTACCGAACACCAACATTGGGAGTAGTCAACTTAAATGTGATAATACACGGATGTTCATGCCCTCATCAGTTTGTATGCTTACTAGATGAACACATGAATGAGACCATGATTCTTGGAATTCCCTGGATACGGGCATACAAGGCAATACCAGATTGGGATACCAATCAACTCAAGCTATCACCTAAAGGCAAACAACTCATTGTTCCAATTGCACCAAGCAAGAATGAATGGAAAGGAAGTTATCAGCAAAGCCAACCATGAAGCACTCAATCCTCTCCATTCTATCGACAATTAAATGCTACACGTAGCATGCAAGGAGTCACGCAAATTTGGGTACCAAAAGCACAACTTAAGGACAAACCGATTCAGATTTGGGTGCCCAAAGCATCATCAAAAATGCCAAAGACGGTTCCAAGGGTCAAAACATAGAGACAAGAGTATCTGAGCAAGGAACCAAGCACAAAATGAATTTGGAAGAAAAAGGAGTACTTATCTTCTCCACAAACTGTAAAACCGATTAAGCAATGGAGAGTTAAGTCTTAGAAAACTCAACCATTGTCGAGGGATATGTGTTTGAAACTTGGAAAAATTGAGAGCCGAGAATTGCCGCACTGCACAATACAGCAGCTATTAGTTACTTGGTAATGCTATCAACGCACAAAAATTGCTCGGAAACTAGTAACACCGACGAAATTGGCACAAATTACAATGCATTGTCATTAATGACACCATTAATTAATGCAAATGATGATTTATGAGTTTAAGCTCCGCTTACAGACTACCCCGGGCTGTTAACGGCTCCACAATTCATAAAAAAGATTTAACTAATTTAAGTTGTCGTTGATGGACAAAATCCTATTGTGCCGATTTTCCTAAATTGATTTATCTTCAACTTTACTGTCTTTGACTCCCTTGTATCTGATATGAACTTGCCCTTCTTGCTTGTATCTTCCTCTGAGAGCCTTGCCTGCTTATGCAAGTGAGAGAGAGGGAGATTCCCCCCCCCCCCCCCCCCCCCCCCATCTTCCTCTACTAGAATTGATTGCAAGAGAGAGATTGCCCTTGCTTTTCCGGTCTCTTTCTCTATCTCGGAGAGAGGTAGGCTCTTTGTGGAAGCCAAGAGAGAGAGAGAGATCTTCTCCAAGCTCAAAAGAGAGAGAGAACTCCTTGTGTTGTGCGAAAGAGAGAGAGCCCCTTGTGTTTCTTATGTATGAAAGAGAGAGCCGCCTTCGTTCTCCTTGCTTGACTCTTTGCCAAGATCTTTGATTCCCTTCGCTTCCCTCTTCTCCCTTCCTCCTTTGTTAGTCGAGGATGAGAGAGAGAGAGAGAGAGAGAGAGAGAGAGAGAGAGAGAGAGAGAGAGAGAGAGAGAGAGAGAGAGAGAGAGAGAGAGAGAGCTTTTGCTTGCCGAGCATGAGAACGAGAGAGAGGGAGCTTTGTTTGCCCCGAGTCTTCCCCCCTCGTAACCCTCTTGCATGCCTTCTAGCTTCCAACCCCGTTTGTTCTCTCCTTTTGTCGAACTAAGTCAAGGTCAAGGACAGAGAGAAAGAGAGAAAACCTTCACTTGCTTTGGTAGCCGAGGACAAGAGAAGAAGGAGAGCTTTGCCTCCCTTCCGAGCTCCCCGACCTCGGCTCCTTCCTCTCGGGTGTATCCCCCTCCTCTCTTCTAACGTGGCAGTCTGTCCGTACTGCTCATTTCCGCACGCAACTGATGCCAGAAAGAATCGCCTTGAGATCGTGAGCAACTTCCGTTACTGTCGCGAGCTCGTCCGAGCACTCCAGCGGGCTGCGCGACTTGTTCTCTCCCTCCACGCTACCGCTGTGCGTTGCTTCAGACCCTCGCCATCTCTTTTTTTTCTTGGCTTCCCACCGTGTTAAAAATTAGGGTGGCCCTTAGTGGCTTGGGCAGGCGGCCTTTGTTAGTGGACGGTCGAATTAGGAGATTTCGGAGGTCTTTTGGAGGGCCTTTTGGAAGAGAGAGGAAAATAAGCTCCTCCAATGAGAGAAGAGCCTACGTTACGTAGAAAAATAGATTGATATTAACAAAAATATAAAAGGTGTCCCTCTCCTCATTTAATAATCTAGTGGTCCTTGAAGACGATCACTCTCTTTCATTTAATGCGAGCACCTTTTTCAGAAGGTAGATGCGGTGCATTTGATACGGCTTACGTCATCACTAGAATTCAAAAAGTTACAAAACTATCAAGTGGTGAAAGATTTTGAAACTTTTGATACTGTCAATGCGTCCGGAACGGCCAAATATCCTAGAAATGAATGTCCAATTGCCTGGCTCCGACATCCAAAGAGGCAAAGAATGTCAAAAACCCCTAAAAGAACATTTTACTAACTGCGCGCGAGGGGGCATTCCAAAATTTTGGAATGCCTCATCGCGCGCCGTTAGTAAAAAGGCCCTTTTTTCCTCTTTTAGGGAGCTTTTTGAGAGGAAAATGTCAAAAAATCTCTAGAAAGGCCTCCATCTATCACATAGGTTTTTTCTTCATCATCTTAGCCTTAGAGATCATAATTTCGAGTCTATAAGAGTGAGCACTCACACCCATTGTTACAATTCTACAAAGTGCATTTTGATCACACACACACACACACACACACACACACACACAGACAAATATAACATACACACAAACACACAGAGACACAAATATAACATACACACACACAGACAGACACACAGACACACAAATATAACATACACACACACAGAGAGCCTCTCTCTCTCTCTCTCTCTCTCTCTCTCTCTCTCTCTCTCTCTCTCTCTCTCTCTCTATACTAAAGGCGCGCGTAGAGAGGCACAACCGGTGTGCATGTCTCTATGCGCGCCTTTAGTACTGTGCATCCACCAGTGTATGTGTTTATGTGTGTATGTGTGAGTGTTATAGAGAGAGGAAGTAAGGCGGGGGAAAGAGAGAGAGAGAGTCTTTCTGTTACCTTATACTAACGGCGCGAGGAGGTGTTTTTTGAGGTCAAAACATGCTCCACGCGCGCCGTTAGTAATGGGAGTCTCTCACTCTCTCTCTCTCTCTTTAAATATGCTAAGCTATAGAAAGGAGAGAGAGAGAGAGAGAGAGAGAGAGAGAGAGAGAGAGAGAGAGAGAGAGAGAGAGAGAGAGCATGGTGCAAAAGTGCAATAGAGAAACATGGGTAGGCTTTCTTAAAAGATAATTGTCCAAAAATCACTAAAAGGAGCTTTGTACTAACGGCGCGCAGAGGGGCATTCTAGCATTTTAGAATGCCTACTCGCGCGCCTTAAGTAAAAAGCCCATTTTTTGGGGGTTTTTTGACATTTTTTGCCTCTCCGGATGTCGGAATGAGACAAGTAGACATTCGTTTTTAGGGTATTTTGGCGTTCTGGACGCATTGGTGGTGTCAAAAGCCTCAAAATCTATCACTATTTGATAGTTTGTGACTTTTCAACTTTCAGTGATGACGTAAGCTGCCTTGAATGCGCCGCACCTGCCTCCTGAAAAAGACGCTCGCATTAAATAAAAAAGTGACCATTTTCAAGGACGATTGGGAATATAAATCTACTTTTTAAAGTGTCTGGTTGTCCGTTTGGACGTATTCACAAGGTGCAAGTGCATTTTAAAAAAAGTTTCTAGAGAGAGAAATACAATTTCTTACAAGGCCCTCCAAATGACCTCCGAAATTTTCTAATGGTCTTAGTGGCCCTTAGGCGGCCATAGCCTTAAGCTTTTTGGGCGGCAGGCTTTATGCCCTTGTAGGGCACCACATTTGGCATATATATGTTGGCCAAAGCCCTTGCAAGGGCATTACATTTGGCATACATGCTGGCCAAGAAATGCTTGCAAGTAGAAGGCATCACATTTGGCATGCATATCAGCCAAGGCAATGCCTTGCATGACACCACTTCCCAACATCCCCTTACTAGTAATATCACCGTGAATTCTGCTGCCACCTTGGGTATCAAAAGCCACCACAACCTTCAAGATGCAAGTATAAGTGATTGCATTTGGTGAAAGACCTTCCCTCACATTTGGTTAAAACAGTCGACGCTTCTATGCCACAGGCCTTCTTGGCATAACCCACAATCATTGCATTCCAACACTGGACGGAAGACAGAAACTCCCAACTGAGACACCTACCAAGCCGACCGGACCGGTATGGAACCGGCACCCGATGAATCTTTAACGGCCAATATTGTGGCAATCGAAACTCCAATCACTAATTTGAAAAGACCGATGTTCTCCACAAAGTGAGCACTTCAAGGCTATGCATCCATTTTATTTATGGACCCTCAGTTGCAGTTGCCCAATCCGGTACGGATCTGCAATCGACTTGAACTTCAAACTACCATAAGTTTTTCATCGTAGCTCTAATCGACGAGCCGTAAAGACACGCCGGTAGAGTACTTCAAGAACTACAGTTTTTGATCATAATATCCCATCTGTGATCACTTCAAGCTTAGTCCTTTTTAGCATCATTGTTTTGGCCCTTTTTGCCGCATTTGACATACATTCAACATTAAACTTGGCCTGTTACCATGCCCTAAACAGTGTTCAATAATCATGTAAGCTTCAAACAAACTTGATGTGCATTTTTTTGGCATCTTTCTTAGCATGGGAGCTGAGCTGCATGACATCTACCCCCTTTGAACCTGCACAGCCTCCGGTCTATGCCAACTGCACTTATGAAGCATCATCAAGAGCATCATCAGACGCATCGTCTGATGCATACATAACACTATCTTCAGGAGGTTGATCCGTGTTGAAATATCCAATATTAATATCACCATCTCGTTGCTTAAACAACTTAACTCTTTTCCCTGCAATAGGTACCTTGAGCTCAGTGCCATCAAGCTCGCTTAACTTGTAGGTCGCATTATCATAAACATGAAGTACTACATATGGTCCAAACCATAGTTTAACCATCTTCCGCATAGCAGCGTACTGGTTCTCTAGGCTACTTTCATATACAAGGACCCAAACACTAGAATGGTAACCTAACAGGACATAAAAGTCTCCTTTCAAGGTTTTGGGAAAAAAATCCAAAACCATAGTATATCCACTCATTTTGAAAAATCCTTTCTTGAGCTTATAGTTCAATAATACTACATATGGAAAAAATGAGAAACTTGTAATTTTTCTCATCCCTTGGTCACTACAAGCCTCCAAAGTTGATGGACCAGTGCATTTTGGCCCAAAACAACAATTTCGTACGGTTGATTGCATATAAATAAGAGTGGGATTTTTGTAGGACATGAGATAAAATGCCCTGTTAACTTCAATGGGTTGGTGACCAAACCATATGGTTGCTTTTACCTCACTAATTGTTTTTTGGGCAAACAAAATAGGTACAAAAAAGTTACATTTTTGCCATTCTGCGGACCTATCATCAAAGTTTCTATAGTCACGCTCAATACAGATACTATATACATGTTTTCTTAGTTCCCTTTGGGCCTTTGGATTCAAAAGGAGCCATGGAGCATGTCAAAAGGATAATGGATCTCTTACAATTCGAACCTTGGGGGCAATGATGAAGTGCTAAATACAGCAAGCATGAAAAAACGGGGTTTAGCATTATGACCTCTAGAAACCCATAGAAACTACTCAATATCTAGCCAAGTTTGTAGTCTATGATTAGATATGGTTACTACCTACAAAATACACATAATTGGCCTAAGAAACTAGCAATATTGAGAAAGTTATACTTGCAACTCTAAAATGTATCGTATTCTTAATCAAAAAACTCAACCATCATCATATACTATGCTATATAGCATATTAGGTCCCCCAAAACTCAAGGAATATTAGCTTTATGTTATACATTACACTTACATAATCAAAATTGAATTTGGATAACAAGAAAGGCACCAAAAAAATCATAAAAGTGCTCATTTTGGCCAAAAAAAGAGGATTATGCAATTCTTGTAAATTGGTCATAACTTTCAATTTTAACACTTAGCTCTCCCTACAAGCATCAAAACATGTTGAGAACTATGAAGGCCTAACCTCTAGCCATCTAAACCTCACAAACATGAAGTTCAGAGTGGTATAGTTGCCAAAAATTGAGAAAAAGCCAAAAACAAGACCCGTTTTTTCACACAGTTTAGGTTCAAAAATGTTGTGCAAGAGTAAGGTTAATGGTGAGATCGATACTCCAAAAAAAATGCTAAGTTTTTTTCAGCTCATAAGGCAAAATTTTGGATATATAGCACCTAGAAATTCATTTTCATACTCTTCAAATAATTCAAGCAAAATGGTCACTTAACAGGACACAAAAGTGTCCAAGGACATAAAAGTGTCCTGTTACCATTCTAGTGTTAATAGCATGAGGTCGTAGTCTGTGCTTGTTTTTGCTATCAAATGCTGCTTTATTTTTCAACCTTGCTTCCTTAAGCATTACTTTAGCTTGTTCCATATCTTCCTGACGCCTTTCAAGTTGGCGAATGCACAATGCAAGCAAATCATTTGTAGACATACCTTCTTCCCATGGCATGACGGTCCAAGAAATAACCGCTTCCTCTATAGGCATAATGGGTTTTTGCCCGTACATTAGCTCAAATGGCATAAAACTTGTAACAGAACTATGTGTATTTTGATCAACCCGTAAAGCAAATGATAGGAGTTTAGGTGAATCACCAATATGTCCCTAGAATGCCTTTGCTAAAGCTTTAACAATCGGAGGATGCCCTCTTTCACTTTTACAATTACCCTCTACAATGTATCCTGGGTGAGAGACAATTTAATGTCCAAGCGAGCAAAGAAACCCCGAGCTTCATTGCATCCAGCTCTCCTCTAGCAGTAATTCTACCGACACATCCATTGTAAGGTCCCTCCCTAAACCCTCGAGCCATTTGGACCTTTTTTCAATCTAGAAAATAATGTAGAAAAAGCAAGACCGACAAAGAAGTCATGCGGACAACGAGACTTCCAAAATGAAAAGACAAGGATATTTTGGATAAAAAATTATCTCATCCCTATATTTTTCCAAAAAGATTAAGATTATTTTTATACTTCTTCGTGAAGATCCGCGTGGGAACTGATCTAGATCGGGAACTGGGAGAAAAAGAGACTAACTTGATTGAAAGATAAAGTTAAGAGATAAGAACTAAGAAGAAAATTGGGGTCCAATAGGAATTAAGAAAAGAATTGGGGTCCAATAGCATTTGAGAAAAGAATTGGGGTCCAATAGGAATTAAGAAGAGAATTGGGGTCCAATAGCATTTGAGAAGAGAAATGGGGTCCAATAGCAATTGAGAGGAGAATTGGGATCCAATAGGATTTGAGAAGAGAATTGGGGTCCAACAGGATCTTGAGAAGAGAACTGGGGTCCAATAGGAATTGAGAAAAGAATACCCACCGTTTCCTGTATAAGCACCCCCTCTCCTTTGTAATTTTACACACACATATTGCTAAGCTACTTGCATACTTGCCATGCTCCGGATTATGCTTAAGTAAATCAAGGTTTCCATAAATCGTACCTTGCTCTTGCTCTCTCCCTCTCTTGAAGGACAAACCTTTGAGGGTTTTATGAAGAAGCTCCTCTCTCCTTTCTCTTCATCCTAAGTCCCTTTCCTTCCTCCTTGAGCCTCACATCTCTTCAAGAAGGACTTCAAACCCACTTCCCTCTTGTTTAGAGAAGGTAATCTTCATTTCTAGTAGGATAATTAATCCATATGTTTTAATACTAGGAAGGTTTATGTGCATCATTTTAGGTTTAAGCTTTAATGGAAACCTCACAATTAGGGTTAAGTGATAAGAGTATCTATGCATCATAAAGTTAAGCTTCAAAGGTAGACTTGCACTCGTAAGCTAAGCTTTAATGATAACTTTGCACTTAGGTGTAAGCTTTAGTTACTACCTTGTATTTTTAAGTTTAAGCTTTAATGGAAATCTCGCAATTAGGACTAAGTGATAAGAGTATCTATGCATCATAAAGTTAAGATTCAAAGGTAGATTTGCACTCGTAAGCTAAGATTTAATGGTAAATTTGCACTTAGGTGTAAGCTTTAATGACTACCTTGTATTTTAGGTTTACGCTTTAATGGAAACCTCGCAATTAGGGTTAAGTGCTAAGAGTATCTATGCATCATTAAGTTAAGTTTCAAAGGTAGATTTGCACTCTTAAGCTAAGCATTAATGATAACTTTGCACTTAGGTGTAAGCTTTAGTGACTACCTTGTATTTTAGGTTTAAGCTTTAATGGAAAGCTCGAAGACTCATAAATTATAGGACGACCTTCTAACTTCTTAAAATGGAACGCTAGGCACCATAAGAAAAGAGTAGTTTTCTAAACTCGATAGAAGTAGTTCAATTTTTGGTATTGAAGAGTATTTCTAAAGTTGTCAATTTCAAGTTTGTTTGCAAATACGGGATGGGGAAGATAGGGGATAACTTCGCGGAATTGACCTCCGTGTTGTTTTGAACAGAAAACTCTACAAGCTTCTATGGAGATGTCCCATGGATGGGAAAGGATTGCAAAAACCTGGGAATCGTACAAAACGGGGATTGAACTTAAAAAGTTGGCATTTCTGAAGACACATTAACCATCAAATGCCTATGGCAAAAAAATCTCGCTTGTATTTTCTAAATAAACTTGGCTGGTAGATAATTAATGAAAGTAGGAACTACGGTTGATAAATGAATGAACCTGGAAATTACCAATTAGGATTTAAAAAAGAATCTCGAGAGGTTATAGGGATAGCCCATTGCAAAACATAGATTTAACTAGGAGTTTTGAAGATTGTCTGGAAATGACCGGAAACCAAGATGGATCTTCATTGGGTCAATTTGATCGAAAGGCCGGCCCATTGAGAGGATTCTCTTGGGTAACTTGACGGAGATTGTCCCTTTTTGGCTAGGGAAGCGTAACTAGCAGGTTGTTATACCTAAGTCATTCATGCCCGAGGGATACGGGATGAATGGGTTTGTTTTAATTTTGCCCGGCCGGGTGAAGTACCCACGGTATCTTATTGGAAATCGGCCATAATCCGTGTATGGCGTGATGCCAATAGTTGGATGAGAAGGTTATAGTCAGGGAGGATGATGTGAATTTAATTAAAGAAATTTGTTCGACTTGGTTGCTTGAAAAGGAACTGGAAAGGCTAGGAATATAGGGGCTATCCTGTGTATCTGTCACCAGATGGTGCTATACCTCTCAAAATAAAATGCTTAGGAAGGAATGATTAAATTACTTGATGAGCCTTTCCCAAACACTTAATTCTGGTAAATATTGTGAAGGTGCTGCCATTTTGATGGCTTGTAACTGATTATCTTGGTCTGAATGGGGAGGCAAGATGAATTGGTTGAAACTAAATGTGTTCCATGATTAGTTAGGAAACTAGTTACAAGCTAATTATAGCAGATAAAGGAAAGAAAATGAATTAAAAGTTTTTAAATAAAGATCTAGTGGGAACAACCAGATGAATTTCCCTGAATGAGGGTATGCAACAGATTGCATGCTGCTTGTTGTTTGATTATGTCTGATATACTGCTGTCTTCCTGATTTTGTAGTAGTTAAGTACTACCTCGGGAAGGAATTTTCATGAAATGGTTTGGTGGGTGGGCGAATCCGGAGGGTCATATGGCCGGATGTTGATTTAAATTTTTTATGTTAAAAGCTAGGACTACGTGGGATAAAGAAATGGGTAATTGGGGACGAGCGAGACCAGGTAGGATTGCAAGATCCGTCTTCTTAGGGAAAAGTGATAACTGCCGTGCCTGCTTGTCAAGAAAAAGGGGTTATCGCCATGAACCAAGGGAGAACAAGAAATCAAGAGTAGATCATCAAGTTAAAGATCAAGAGAATCAAAACTAAGGACCACGATTTTGGGTGCGGAAAGCTGTCAAGGATAGATTGATTATGAGAAGAGAATAGAATCATTGAATGAAGGGATGTACCCCCTTGGATTGGCATTCGGGATAGACCGGAGTCCTGTCTGAGTGTCGGTCCCAAGTGGGAGGGATACCTACAGATAGATCTACGTCATTCCCTGGAACGGTTCGGAGGAATGAGGGAGGTGAGTAGGGTCGAGTCTGGGTATGGCCCTCACAAGTGGTACCAGATGCTGCCTTCAATAGACTCATAGACCTCTTGACTAACAGTCCTCTCCTCATCAAGCCTGACTAATTTCACTCCTTAGCTCTTCTTTACCCAAGGAAGTTTAACAAGAAATTCAGCTAGACCCCTATTTTAGACCTCTTCTCCAAGAGATTCAAGCTCAGAACCCGAGGGAATACTTAATTGACTATACCTTAGCAGATGGTATTTTTTACTACCTGGAAAGCTTCAGGCCCTAGATATTCCTCAGATGAAGTGGGAATGTCTCAGTATGGACTTTGTTACAAGTCTTCCAAAGACAACTGAAAACTATGATTCTATTTTTGTCATTGTAGATAAGCTCTCTAAGCTGTCTCATCTAAATTCCAATCAAGCAGACAGCCACCGCCATCGACATAGCCCGAGAGATTATTTGTCAAAGAGGTAGTAAGATTACATAGATTCCCTACAAGAATTATCAGTGATCGGGATGCAAAAATTACTTCTATGTTTTGGCAAGCCATGTTTTGATCTCTGGGTACCCAACTGAATCTCAGCTCAGCATATTATCCAAAGACTAATGGTCAAACTGAGCGAGTGAATCAAGTCATTGAAGATATGCTTTGATTATATTGCAACCAGCATCCCCAACAATGGATCAAGTTTCTTCCTCTAGTTGAGTTTGCTTATAACTCTTCTCACCATCACAGCCTCGGAATGCCACCTTTAAAGCCTTGTATGGTCAGGAATGTTTACTCCCTCTTCGATTAGCCGACCATCTCTTCATTTTCTTGCCGATAAGTCTATCCTGGAAGGGATGGATCATCACCTTCTAGTCATTAGAGACAACCTGAAGAGAGATAGTGATAGAGAGAAGAGCTACGCTGATCTTCACCGCTCCGCTGGAAGCTTAGCGAAGGCAAATAAGTTTTCCTCAGAGTGAAACCCAAACGCAGCTCCTTAAAGCTAGGGAAATTTCGTAAGCTTGCATTCAGATATTGTGGACCTTTTGGAATCCTTAGAAAGATAGGATAACAAGCCTACAAGTTAGCCTTTTCGCCTCACATGCGCATTCATAATGTTTTTCATGTCAGCCTTCTTAAGAAATATGTTGCTTACCCTCTACATGTTTTGAATCATGATGACACCATTCTCATCAAAATCAGGAAGAATGTCAAATGGAACTAGAACAAGTTCTGGAAAAAAAAGAGAAGCAACTGCGGCACATGACAATTTGAGAAGTACTAATCAAGTGGAAGGGCTATCCTGTTGAAGGAACTTCTTGGGAGGACTGGGACCAGCTAGTTATCCAATTTCCAAGTTTTGGAGGATGAGCCCATGTAATTCATCTTTTGGAATCAAATCAATATCTCCCTTTTGTCCAAACCCTTGATCATATTTTGGTTGGTTCTTCGGAAAAACTTAGAATTATTCTTCAAGATATAGATGACACTTTTGATGTAATTTTTATGCGGATGTAATCAATCGTCATATTTATGGAATTCAAGCCTCTCTAGTTAGTCAATTCTATTGAGATTTAAATCGTGTATGGTGTTTTACAAGTCTAATTGTTATGATACATGGAATATATGATTACCAAGTGAAAGATGAGGCAATAAGCTATAGACAAAAGAGAAAAAAAAAAGGATGAACGAAATAAATTGGGTACACAAGGGAGGAGAAATTACAAGATTAATTGAAAGATCACTATGAAATCCTTTAACTGTCAAGAACATGGTATTAGTTGGATGATATCAATAGAGAAATGAGTCAACTCTCAAAACAGAAAAAGATTAAAGTTTAGGTAAGAATGGTAAGCATATTAAGGCTAGATAGAGAGCGAAATGAAGAAATGATCTTCAGACCTAACAAGAGAAACACAATCCGGTCACACCAAAGGAAAAATACCTAGTCGAGTAAGATCACACTTGGTAATTAAAGTAACCCCGAGTCATTAAGACTTCTTTATGATTAAAACTTTTGAGTCAGCGCTAAAAGATGGAAGAGAAGTGTATTATTCAAGGTCCATACCAGCTTCACTGTCCTTTAATCTAACTACCCTAAAGTTACTGACCATCTTCAATCATAAGTTGACCAAAGATGGGAGTTTGTCCACTCTCTAAAGCATGTCCCGAGCTGAGGACGGCTCTTTCTTTTTGTTGGGGAGTTTGTAAGGTCCCTCCCTAAACCCTAGAGCCATTTAGAACTTTTTCAGCCTAGAAACTAATTTAGAAAAAGCGAGACCGACAAAGAAGTCATGCAGACGAGACCTTACTCTAGAATGAAAGACAAGGATATTTTGAAATTACGTCATCCCTATATTTTCCCAAAAAGATAAATTATTTTTATACTTCTCAATCAAAAGCCGCGGGGGAACTGATCTAAATCGGAAATTGGGAGAAAATGGGACTAATTTGATTGAAAGATAAAGTTAAGAGATAAGAACTAAGAAGAAAATTGGGGTCCAATAGGAATTAAGAAGAGAATTGGGGTCCAATAGCATTTGAGAAGAGAATTGGGGTTCAATAGGAATTAAGAAGAGAATTGGGGTCCAATAGCATTTGAGAGGAGAATTGGGGTCCAATAGCATTTGAGAGGAGAATTGGGGTCCAATAGGAATTGAGAAAATAATACCCACCATTTCCTATATAAGCACCCCCTCTCCTTTGTAATTTTACACACACATATTGCTAAGCTAGTTGCATACTTGCCATGCTCAAGATTATGCTTAAGTAAATCAAGGTTTCCATTAAACCTTGCTCTTTCTCTCTCCCTCTCTTGAAGGCCAAACCCTTGAAGGTTTTGTGAAGAAGCTCCTCTCTCCTTCCTCTTCATCCTAAATCCCTTTCCTTCCTCTTTGAGCCTCACATATCTTCAAGAAGGACTTCAAACCCACTTCCCTCTTGTTTAGAGGAGGTAATCTTCATTTCTAGTAGGATTAATTAATCCATGTGTTTTAATACTAGGAAGGTTTATGTGTATCATTTTAGGTTTAAGCTTTAATGGTAACCTTGGAATTAGAGTTAAGTATAAATGGTAGTTATGCATCATTAAGTTAAGCTTCAAAGGTAGATTTGCACTCATAAACTAAGCTTTAGTGGTAACTTTGCACTTAGATGTAAGCTTTAGTGACTACCTTGTATTTTTAGGTTTAAGCTTTAATGGAAACCTCACAATTAGGGTTAAGTGATAAGAGTATCTATGCATCATTAAGTTAAGCTTAAAAGGTAGATTTGCACTTAGAAGCTAAGCTTTAATGGTAACTTTGCACTTAGATGTAAGCTTTAGTGACTACCTTGCATTTTTAGGTTTAAGCTTTAATGGAAATCTCGCACTTAGGGTCAAGTGATAAGAGTATCTATGCATCATAAAGTTAAGCTTCAAAGGTATATTTTCTCTCGTAAGTTAAGATTTAATGATAACTTTATACTTAGATGTACGCTTTAGTGATTACCTTGTATTTTAGGTTTAAAGTATAATGGAAACCTCGCAATTAGGGTTAAGTGCTAAGAGTATCTATGCATCATTAAGCTAAGCTTCCAAGGTAGATTTGCACTCTTAAACTAAGCTTTAATGGTAACTTTGCACTTAGGTGTAAGCTTTAGTGACTACCTTGTATTTTAGGTTTAAGCTTTAATAGAAACTCGCAATGCGGGTTAAGTGCTAAGAGTAGCTATGCATCATTAACTTAAGTTTCAAAGGTAGATTTGCACTCTTAAGCTAAGCATTAATGGTAACTTTGCACTTAGGTGTAAGCTTTAGTGACTACCTTGTATTTTAGGTTTAAGCTTTAATGAAAAAACTCGAAGACTCATAAATTATAGGACAACCTTCTAGCTTCTTAAACGGAAAGCTAGGCACCATAAGAAAAGAGTAGTTGTCTAAGCTCGATAGAAGTAGTTCAATTTTTGGTATTGAAGAGTATTTCTAAAGTTTTCAATTTCAAGTTTGTTTGCAAATACGGGATGGGGGAGATAGGGGATAACTTCGCGGAATTGATCTCCGTGTTGTTTGAACTCTTCAATTTTTGGTATTGAAGAGTATTTCTAAAGTTTTCAATTTCAAGTTTGTTTGCAAATACGGGATGGGGGAGATAGGGGATAACTTCGCGGAATTGATCAAAGGTAGATATGCACTCTTAAGCTAAGCATTAATGGTAACTTTGCACTTAGGTGTAAGCTTTAGTGACTACCTTGTATTTTAGGTTTAAGCTTTAATGAAAAAACTCGAAGACTCATAAATTATAGGACAACCTTCTAGCTTCTTAAACGGAAAGCTAGGCACCATAAGAAAAGAGTAGTTGTCTAAGCTCGATAGAAGTAGTTCAATTTTGGTATTGAAGAGTATTTCTAAAGTTGTCAATTTCAAGTTTGTTTGCAAATATGGGATGGGGGAGATAGGGGATAACTTCGCGGAATTGATCTCCGTGTTGTTTGAACTAAAAACTCTACAAGCTTCCATGGAGATGCCGTATGAATGGCAAAGGATTGCAAAAACCTGGGAATCGTACAAAACGGGGATTGAACTTAAAAAGTTGGCATTTCTGAAGAGACATTAACCATCAAATGCCTATGGCAAAAACTCGCTTGTATTTTCTAAATAAACATGGCTGGTAGATAATTAACGAAAGTAGAAATTAAGGTTGATAAATGAATGAACCTTGAAATTACCAACTAGGAATCAAAAAGGAACCTTGAGAGGTGATAGGGATAGCCCACTGCAAAACATAGATTTAACTAAGAGTTTTGAAGATTGTCTGGAAATGATCGAAAACCAAGATGGATCTTCTTGGGGTCAATTTGATTGAAAGGCCAGCCCATTGAGAGGATTCTCTTGGGGAACTTGACGGAGTTTGGACCTTTTCGGCTAGGGCAGCGTAACCAGCAAGTTGTTATACCTAGGTCATTCATGCCGGAGGGAAAAGGGATGAATGGGTTTATTTTATTTTTTCCCGGCCGGGTGAAGTACCCGCGGTATCTTATTGGAAATCGGCCATAATCCGGGTATGGTTTGATGCCATTAGTTGGATGAGAAGGTTATACTCTGGGAGGATGATGTGAATTTAATTAAGGAAATTTTTCAACTTGATTGCTTAAAAAGGAACTGGAAAGGCTAGGAATATAGGGGCTATCCTGTGCATCTGTCACCAGATGGTGCTATACCTCTCGAAATAAAATACTTAGGAAGGAATGATTAAATTACTTGATGAGCCTTCCCCAAACACTGAATTCTGAGAAATATTGTGAAGGTGTTGCCATTTTTTATTATCTTGGCTTGAATGGGGAGGCAAGATGAATTGGTTGAAACTAAATGTGTTGCTTGATTAGTTAGGAAACTAGTTACAAGCTAATTATAACAGATAAAGGAAAGGAAATGAATTAAAAGTTTCTAAATAAAGATCTGGTGGGAACAACCAGATGAATTTCCCTGAATGAGGGTATGCAACAGATTGCATGCTGCTTGTTGTTTGATGGTGTCTGATAGACTGCTGTCTTCCTGATTTTGTAGTAGTTAAGTACTACCTCGGGAAGGAATTTTCATGAAATGATTCGGTGGGTGGGAGGATCTAGAGGGTCAGATGGCCGGATGTTGATTTAAATTTTTTATATTAAACGCTAGGACTATGTGGGGTAAAAATGGGTAATCGGGGACGAGAGAGATTGTAAGATCCCTCTTCTTAGGGGAAAGTGGTAACTGCCATGCCTACTTGTCAGGAAAAAGGGGTTATCGCCATGAACCAAGGGAGAACAAGAAAGAAAGAGCAGATCCTCAAATTAAAGATCAAGACAATCAATACTAAGGATCACGATTTTGTGTGTATAAAGCTGTCAAGGACATATTGATTATGAGAAGTGGATAGAATCATTGAATGAAGGGATGATCCCCCTTGGGTTGGCATTCGAGATAGGCCAGGGTTCTGCCTGAGTGTCGGTCCCAAGTGGGAGGGATACCTGTAGATAGATCTACGTCATTCCTTGGAATGGTCTGGAGGACTGTGGGAGCTGAGTAGGGTCGAGTCTGGGTATGGACCTCACAAGTGGTATCGGATCTGGAGGGTCGGATGTTGATTTAAATTTTTTATGTTAAACGCTAGGACTACATGGGATTAAAAAATGGGTAATCGGGGACAAGCGAGACTAGGTAAGCCCTGTAAGATCCCTCTTCTTAGGGGAAAGTGATAACTGCCATTCCTGCTTGTCAGGAAAAAGGGGTTATCACGATGAACCAAGAGAGAACAAGAAAGCAAGAGCACATCCTCAAGTTAAAGATCAAGAGACTCAAGACTAAGGACCACAATTTTGGGTACGGAAAGATATCAAGAACAGATTGATTATGATAAGCGGATAGAATCATTGAATGAAGGGATGTACCCCCTTGGGTTGGCATTTCAGATAGACCGGAGTTCTGTCTGAGTGTCGGTCCCAAGTGGGAGTGATACCTGCAGATAGATCTACGTCATTCCCTGGAACGGTCTGTAGGACTGAGGGAGGTGAGTAGGGTCGAGTCTGGGTATGGCCCTCACATCCATACCTGGAAATAACATTCTTCAGAAAAAAATTTCATACAAAATTGGTAGCTTTAGTACGCAAAGCTCTGCCTTCCACCTGATTAGTAAGATCCGCTCCGGCAAGAACAATATAAGCATCTGCCAAACACCTACTGGCATGGTAATTAGGTCCACCATCCACTTGTAGTGCATAGCCAGTGGATAGGTGGGATGCAATCGGGCCATCTCGATGTCACACATTAGAGTATTGTTGGCATATTAAGCATGTCTCCACAAACTGAGCCACATCTTTATACATACCTTTCCACCAATAACGATCCTTAATCTTGACAAAAGTTTCCCAGACCCCTCTATGTCGAGCCCATAAACTTTGATGAAATTCTTTGATAACCTACTGTTGAGTTGTTTTATCACAAACAAGCCATTGCGGTACCCCTCTAGAGCGTTCTGGTTGCTTCCATAAATGTCCATGCTATAGGAAATACCCATAAGCTTTCTTTCTTATCTTTTTGTACTCTTTATCCGTCCACCCTTCATGCATATTAAGAGTGCTAAGGTAGTGACCTATCAAAATCCATTCTCCATCATAGAACTCTTCAAAAAATACCGTAAAAGTATGAGCAATATTTCCAACATTTTCATGTATATAAGAAGACGTATAGAACTTCAAGCCAACATCATCACTTGTGGTCAGCATCTCTTCTTCATCTTCAAACCTAGCTCTTGATAACATATCTGCAACATGATTATCTCTACCTACAATATGAAAAAATTTAGGGTTAAGAGACTTAACATAGGCTATCCATTATAGCATAGCAATATCCGGAGTAGAGCAATTTGCAATCATCCCTATTAGTGGAAAGCAATTTGTCTCTACCATGACTAAAGCTCCAATAAAGTATTCTTTATCAGACCTTATAGCAGTATTAATGCCCCAAAGTTAATTTCCTGATAGCCTGTGTGTGAACTTCTTCCCAAATAAATCTTTTACCTTTTCTCAACAGTTGATAAAGCACTTGTACAACATGAGGAAAATGTGGCAGCCAAATAAGATAGAATACACATGCACCCAGAAACCAACGATCTTCAGTAACCGAAGAGCATGTTTCCTTCATCTTTTGAATAGCTTCAAGTTTAGCCGGACTTGGCCTTCTACCTTCTGGACTACATATATGCCCCACAATAAGAACCTCTTTGGCACCAAAAGTTGATTTTTGCCCTGAAAGTGTTAAGTTAACTTCTTCAACCCTAGATAAAATAGCATCACAATCAACAATATGTTGACCAACAAACTGTTGGCACCCCCTCTGATCTTTTACCTCATCGTTTGAGCCCTCCTCACAGCCTTTAATCAGTAGATCATTAATGAAAGTCATAGTTACATGAGGGATAAAGTCCCTTAATACCTTATTCATGCCGTTCATCATATGAGCTACATAATTACTAGCACCTTGTGGCAGAGTGCACATCCTTACCAACCTGAGAGGTGTACGCATCATAGTAAGATCCGTGCTCTCCAAAGCTAATTGAAATTGATCATATCCAGAGTAAAGATCACCCATAGAGTAAATTGATCTACCTGCAAAGGCCTCAACAAATTCATCCACAATTGGGCCAATACCCACATTGCAAATTGTTACCTTGTTAACCGGCTGCATATCCTATATGAACCTGAAAGTATCATTTTTCTTTGGAACTGTGAACCATCGGTTAGAGTATGGTGCACATGATGGCTCCAAAATTCCCATTTGTATCTTCTCATTAAGCAAATTAATAAGCTTTGGCAAGTGAGCTTTAGGAACTGGAATGGGACGTAAGCTCCATGGCATGTGAGGAACACTGAATATAACCATAGGTGAAACAACACTTGGATCCACACACCCAATCTCACTTGGCTCAAAAGCAAAATCTTTACCATGTTTTTCGAGCATACCTTCAAAGAACTTGATTTCCTCTTCGTTGAGAAAACCATCTTCTCCAACCTTCAACTGCTGCAATGTCTCTTTAGTGAATTTATGACCAATGTTCTTAGGATTTCTGAGCATAGGATGTTGAGAAGCTTCTTTAATCACTCCATCACTTCCCTCTAGTAGAGGTGTAGCCACTGGTCTCACTTTGTTTGCAACTCTCTTGTACTTTGTCTCTACCTGTGCTTCAACATCCTCAAGTCATCCTCAATATGCATAATTTCCTCGTATATGTCTAGCTCTTCGTACATGTCCATTGAGTGCACCTTAACAACTTCAGTTCCACTTTCTATCCTGTTTTTCCTCATATACTCAAGCTCTGACATAGTGTCAACATAAGAGATCTCTTCGAAGATTTCTAAAATCACATCATCTGGTTCCAGCACATCACATCCCTGCAATTCACTGTGAATGCTTGAAACATATTGTTTCTCCCACTTAGTTAAATCATTAAATTTCCTATAAGGTACTAAACCCTCAGAGGTCAATCCCAAAAACCTTGAAGAGAAGGTTTCCCTTTGCAAGAAATTCTCCTCACTTGTACCACCATAGTCCCACTTTATAGTGGCATCCCAAGAAAATCCTGAGCAAATCTTTGTTCTTTGAACTCTTTGTGTATCTTTGGCATTGGACGATCACGTAAACTGTATTTGTTTCTTGCATGGTCAACACATATAGTTATAAATTGAACCACTTTGTAACATTCAATGGCCAAATAACTTATGTGTAGCGGAAATTAGCATGAACATAGTGGGCATTTCATTAGAATAGATTCCTAATGAGAATTACAAGAGTGCTTGGGTGGAGAGAGCAACAAAAAGCATAACACCTAGTTAGATAGCATCGACAATACTTTCAAAACAGAGAGAAATTAAGCTATTGACAACAGTTGAGGACCGGATTTTCATGGAGCCGGTCCCCCCTCCAAAAGGCTTTGTATTATGGTTTCTCCCATCAAGAGAGACATTGTACAATACATTTCTTTGTGTTCCTTCAAGACTAGCTAGTGCAATGAAGATGGGAATTTCATGCACTAAGCAAAACACTTAACAAACACAACTTGAATTATCCCCGTTCTCAGACCCAAGACCTCACACACCTTCGAAGATGGTGAGAGCTAGCAGGGTATGAGAGTAGATTGAGAGGAAGAAGGAGTATCTTACGAGAAAGATGTACATCTCCTCACATAATCACTCATATGTAGCATATCTTAGCTTAGTAATTAGCTTGGTAGAGGAGTTGAGAATGCATTGAAGCTTGGCTCTTGGTTGGATTTGCATCCACATGCCAAGAGAGTGTTGATGTAGGCTTCTATCTCACAAGCTTGGAGTAGGTGATGAGTTCTCCATTAAAGCTTGGGAAGAGATAGTCTTCTCTTTCTTCACACATGAGCTTGTGTGAGTGTGTGTGTGATAAATGCCTTGCAAAAATCAGCCCTCTCTCTCTCTTGGGCGAGCCCTCTTGCTAATTGCTCTTGCTGAAGCCTCATTGGCCCTCCCCAAGTCAAGCCAATTAGAAATAAGCAGCATAAGTGATAGCCTTCTGACATGTGTCCCCCTTTACCCTTTTGTGAGAGATTTAGGTAATTAAATAATTAAACTAAACTCTCATTGGACCCCTTTGCCTCGTGGCCAATAGGAGTCAGGCAAGCCATGGGGCTCCTGAATGCTCATTGGACCCCTTGGGAGACTGCCCAATAGTCTTCTAGGAGACTTAATTCTCATTGGTTTCTTTTATTAAATGTTTTTAAATTAATTAAACTAGATTTACTCTAGCTTAATTCTCATTGGTCCACTTCAAGGGTCATCCAATAGAAATTGGGCACACCTTTTGGGCATCTCGCCTAGGGAGCTGACATGTGTCCCTCATTCCCTTTGTGTAAAGGGAGCCTGTGTGTGTGTGTGTGTGGATTTTTCTCTCATCCCCTACCTTTAGGGCTCGCCCCCTCCCATGTAGGGATGTGCAAAGACTTTTAGGGCACACACAAAGCATCCAATTTTCCCTAGGGTTGACCTTTGGACACAACCTTTGAATTTTGGAACCTTAGCATTTTGGAAGTCTTAATGAGTTGAACCTTAGGGTCTTTTTAGCCCATTGTTGCACATGGCTCTTTTGCAGATGGCCCCCCCTTTGGATCCCTACTGTGGCCGGTCTGCTAGCTTAACCAATATTCTAGCTTTTTCTCCGCTGGCCTTCCCCACATTAAATGATCAGTTTAATATGAGAAAATCATTTAGGAGAATTAGATATTGATTATTATGAAATTATCTCTCTCTTGAAATCATAGTCGTCCTCGACTATGGTGTAGAGAAGATAAAGCATGTTCATGAGTCCTTTTCTTAGCGGGTAGAGGATCCCTATGTTACCCTACGACATCATTCCACAATGGATGACTAGTCCATTTGGCGCTTGAGAGCCTGAGGCTGCCGCAAGCATGTCTGCACATTAGTCCTATCAATCTTCCATAGTAGAGTGACAAGCTCTACTTCGTGTTTGGGAGACGTCGTCTCCACAAACTTGATCTAAGCATGCATACGTACTACTTCATTTTTGTGCACAAATAAAGAAAAAGAGAGTCTTATAAGACAAAAATTTTGTTCATTTTTAACATTTTGTACATTTGCTTACTCTTGGGAAGCATTGTAAGCATTGACAAGGTTTAGGTTATCCTTTAACACTAGGTTGGTAACCTAACAGGACATAAAAGTGTCCTTTCAGGGTTTTGAAAAAAACCTCCAAAACCATAGTAGATCCACTCATTTTGTAAAATCCTTTCATGAGGTTATAGTTCAAGGCCTACTACACATGGAAAAAATAAGAAACTTGTAATATTTCTCATCTTTTGGTCACACCAAGCCTCCAAAGTTGATGGACCAGTACATTTTCATCAAAACAATCATTTCTTACGTTTTGTTGCATAAAAATAAGATTAGGGATTTTTGTAGGACTTGAGATAAATTCCCTAGTTAACTTCAATGGGTTGGTGATCAGAACATATGATTGCTTCTCACTCACTATTTTTTGTTTTGCCAAAAGAAATAGGTACTAAAACGTTGAATTTTTACCATTCTGCAAACCTATCATCAAAGTTTCTATAGCAACGCTCAATACAAATAATATATGCATGTTTTCTTAGTTCCCTATTGTCCTTTAGGTTCATAAGGATCCATGGAGCATGTCAAAAGAATAATACATCTCTTACCAAGGGGAATCTTGGGGACAAAGATGAAGTGCTAAATACAGCAAACATGAAAAAACTGGGTTCAACATTATGAGTTTTAGAATCCCATAGAAAGTATTCAATATCTAGCCAAATTTGATCCTTATGACTACATATGGTTACTACCTACAAAATGCATGTAGTTGTCACAAGAAACTAACAATATTGAAAAAGCTATACTTGATATACTAGAATGTTTCGTTTTCTTCTATAATTGAAAAAATCAACCATCGTTGTCTACTATGCAAAATAGGGTATTAGGTGCCCCAAAACTCAAGGAATATTAGCTTTATGTTACAATATGCGACATAGAAAATCAAAACTGCATTTGGATATCATGAAAGCCACCAAAAAAATCATAGAAGAGCTAAAATTGGCTAAAAAACAGGATTTGACAATTTTTGTAATTTGGTCATAACTTACAACTTTAACATTTACTTCTCCCTAGAAGCATCAGTACATGTTGAGGACTAATAAAGACAGTTCTGTAGAATTATAGACCTCACAAACATGAATTCTAGAGTGGTATAGTTGCAAAAAGCCAAAAACAGGACCCGTTTTTTCACACAGTTTAGGTTGTGAAATGTTGTGAAAGGACAAGGTTAAAGATGGAATTGATATTCCAAAAAAATGTCGAGTTTTTTTCAGCTCATGAGACAACTTTCTAGACAGATAGCACCTCAAAATCCATTTTGAAACTCTTGACATAATTCAAGGAAAATGGTCACTTAACAGGACATAAAAGTGTCCTAGGACATAAAAGTGTCCTAGGACATAAAAGTGTCCCATTACCAACCTAGTGTTAATTGTATGCCTTACATCCATCTAGCATCTTCAAAAGGATAATTCGTAAACTTAGTAAGATATCGTCGGATAGTCTTACCGCCTCTTAGTACCTTGTCTTCATGTCGGAGAATGGACTCAGGCTGCAGCACCTCTTCTTGGTCCTCGATCTCCGGTGGGTCTTCAATAGTTGGTTCTTGAGGTGGCTCTCCTTTGTAAGGGTTTAATAGGCTCACATGAAAAGCATTGTGTATGAGCCAATGATTGGGCAACTTGAGTTGATAGGCCATCTCATTGATTGGCCTAAGAATCTGAAAGGGACCATAGTACCTTTTTGCTAGTTTAGCATAGTACTTTTGGTGACCCGTAGGATTCTTGCCCGTTGTGTGCCTTAATCGAGCCTTGGGAAACTTTAACAAGACCCAATCGTTTTCTTTAAAGGCTTGGGCTCTTCTGTGCTTGTCAGTAGCAGCCTCTTGCCTTTGCTGTGAGATAGAGATAGGATCCTTAATCTTTTGGAAAGATTCTTGTAGGTCTCGGCTATACTCATCTGCAGCGAAGATCTTCCCATGTACCTTAAGTAGCAAGGGACTTTTTGATCTTCCCTCAATTACCTCGAAAGGTGCTTTTCCCGTGGAAGTATGTACAGTGTTATTGTAAGCATACTCCACTAAGGGTAAGTACTTCTCCCATTGGGATCTTTGATCTACTTCCGTTACATAGGCTTTTAGTAGATCGAGAATGGTTAGGTTAGCTATTTCACTTTGGCCATCAGTTTGTGGATGATAGGCCGAAGAGAAGTTTAGCCTTGTTCCTAAATTCTCAAAGAGACCCTTCCAGAAATTATTGGTCATTCTAGGATCTCTATCCGACACTATGGACATGGGCAACCCATGGTACTTGAAAATTTGTGAAATAAAGAGGGTTGCCATTTGATGGGCTTTGATAGTCTTTTTGACAGGTATAAAATGAGCTTGTTTACTAAACCTGTCTACTATCGTCCATATTCCCGTATTCCCATGGATAGAATTAGGCAATCCAAAGATAAAATCCATGGATATGCTCTCCCATGGTGAATTAGGGATTGGCAAGGGTTGAAGCAATCCAAGTTGCTTCCCTCTATCAAATTTTGACTTTTGGCATACCACACATTTGGAAACATACTCTTGTATGTTCACTTTCATGGTAGGCCAATAGCAATATGTTTCAATTCCCTTTAAGGTAGACTGAATCCCTCTATGCCCCGCATGAAGTGGAGCATGAGATTCATACATTACTTTCTCACGTAGTGAGTTAGTAACGCATAGTCTATTGCCATAGAGAAGATAACCATCTTGTAAAGTAAATGGTTCTTCTTTCTTCCCTAATGCAAGGGCTGAAATCACATCTCTAAAATCAGGATCAATAGCATACTCATCTATCATTGAAGATAGATCATTGTGAGTTGCTATGGAAACCGCATTCACTCTCGGCCGTCTTGAGAGTGCATCAGCTACTTGATTATGCTTGCCAGCAATGTGAGCAATATGAAAATGAAATTGCGAAAGGAAATTTGCCCACCTCATTTGTTTGTCAGAGAGCTTGGTGTGCGTCATGAAGTACTTAAGACTTTGGTGATCCGTTCGCAGAATGAAAGGAGTCCCCAATAAATAGTGCTTCCATGAGTCTAAGGCATGTAGAACTGCAAGGAGTTCCTTTTCGTATATGCCTAGAGCTTGCTCAACAGGGTTGAGCCTTCAACTCTCATAGCCTATGGTGTGCCCTTCTTGGAGCAAAACAGCTCCGAGGCAATCACCACAAGCATCGCATTGGACCTCAAATGGTTTTGAGAGATCCGGTAGTGTAAGCACAAGTTGAGAGATAAGCTTTTCTTTAAGATTTTTGAAAGCATTGTTCTCCTTAGCAGACCATGTATACCTAATGCTTTTCTTTGTTAGGTCATGTAATGGTCCCGCAATTTGTGAGAACTTTTCTATGAAGCGTCTATAGTATGCACACATACCTATGAAGCTTCTTAGTTCATGAAGATTCCTTGGTTTAGGCCATCCTTTTATTACCTCTAACTTGGATGGATCCATTTGGATGCCATCTTGAGAGATAATGTGACCTAAATACTGAATCTCTTGCAAGAAAAATTCACTTTTCTTTCGATTAACATAAAGTTTATTCTCTCTTAAAACTTGAAATATTACCTTGAGGTGTTGCTTGTGTTCCTCCAATGAATTAGAGTAGATGATAATATCATCAAAGAACACTCCAGCGAAGGTTCGATGAGGCCTGAACAGCTTCTCCATCAAGCGGTTGAATGTGGCTAGTGCATTGGTCAAGCCAAAAGGCATGACAATGTATTCGTAAAGACCAAATGTAGTACGAAATGCAGTCTTTACAATGTCTTGATCAACTATCCTTATTTGATGATAGCCACTTTTTAGGTCAACCCTACTAAAGTAGGTCGATCCTTGTAGCTTATCAAATAGGTCTTCTACTCGTGGAACGGGAAACCTATTCTTGATAGTGATCCTATTTAGTGATCTATAGTCGACACACATACGATATGTGTCGTCTTTCTTTTGCACTAATAGCACAGGTGAGCAAAATGGAGATGAGCTTGGCCTAACCATACCCTTCTCAACTAACTCATGCACTTGCCGCATAATCTCCTCTTGTTGAGCTTGAGAAACTCTATAAGGAGGTTTATTAGGCGGTGAACTTCCTGGAAGAAGTTCAATTGCGTGGTCATCATTACTTCATTTAGGGGTTAGCTCACAAGGGATGTCGTCAATAAAAACATCTTGAAACCCCTTGAGAAAATTGTATAACTCTAATTCCTTTTGGTTGCTTTTATTTTCTTTTGCTAAAGCATTAGGTTCATTTTGAGAGTCTTTAACAAAAATCATGTACACGGAAATAGAGCTCTTTATTGACTTGTTGAAAGCTGGTGTATGTACAATGGGGATGGTGTTACCCATTTCCTTAGCATCTATATACATGTCTTTTTCCCTGAACTTAAAGGAGATTCTCCTTTTAGGAAATTTAACATCGACAGCTAGGCGGTCAAACCATGGTGCCCCTAGGATTACATCCTCATGCTTGAGAGGAGAGATAAAGAAGTCCTCTTTGTCCACATAGCCTTGGACATGAAGCCTCAATTTCCTGATTAAGGGAGTGACTGAAGCTTCTTGCCCCTTGAAGGCACTGTCTGCGGGTAGGACATCTCGCATCTCGTAGGATTGTATTCCTAGCTTGGTGGACAACTCTATAGATATAAAATTGTGAGTAGAACCAGGGTCAAAGAGAATAAAAGCATCATGTTCTCTTACCTTTCCCCAAGCATGACATAGAGGAGATCCTTTGTGGTGAGTTTGGTGAGTCTCCTCCTCTTGAATTTCAACCAAGGAAGCTCTAGGAGGATCTTGGCGGTTGTTCTTTTGGGGACAAGCGCGGTACGCATGCCCTTGTTTGCCGCACTTGAAACACCGGTTATTCTTATGATAACACTCAAGATCTTCAGAAGAGAGTTTATTCTTACCTTTGTAAACTCCCTTCTCTTTAGCTTTGTTGGAGTTGCCCTTAGGAGACTTTTGGACACTGTCCTTCCCCTTAGGCTCATTGGAACCCTTGTTTTCCGGGGGCTTATTATTTATTTTTGCCCCCGTTTGGAAATTGATTCGAGAGGCGACCATAGTATGGTCTATTACCGCCGATATGGTACGTGGTCTTTGGGAGTTGACATACTCCGCCATTTCTTCGGTTAAGCCCGCACAAAATTGTTGCTTTTTCTCTCCAAAATCCAACTTTTTGAAGAAAATGGCTTTGAGTTGTAGGTCCCAAAACTTGTCTACATATTTGTGGATAGATTCATTGGAAAAGAGCTTTAAGCTTCGCCATTCAGTGAATACTTTGTCTTTGGCATCGGTGGCCAAAAACTGCTTCATAATGGAAGCTCTTAAAGCTTTCCATGTTCGTGGAGCTTCACCGTTGGCTCTTAGGCTAGACCACCATTGTCTGGCGGACTTTTGAAAGTGCATAGCTACATGGCGTAGCTTAGAGGACTTCGTGAAGCCCTCATCTCCAAACGCCGCATCGAATTGTTGGATAAAGGGCAAGACTTTGTCCGTAGCACCAAAGGTACCATCATAGGTAAGGAAAGAGATGCTCTTCCCTCCCTCTTTGAATTTCTTCAACTTGGACGACCTCTTCCATGTGGCATAGGATTTCCTATGGCCTCTTCTTTTTGATGGTTCAAAGGTTGCACCATCACTTTCTTCAGTAGGTGAAGAATTTGAAGAAGGTGGAGAAGAGGGTGACCTCTTTATCGCCTTTTTCTTGTCTTGATCTTTGTCGTCTTCACCATAGCTTTCATAAGAGGAAGAGGATGAAGAAGAGGGTGTCCTCTTTCTCGCCTTTTTCTTCTCTTGCTTTTTATCATCCCTCTTTGAATTATGGCGTGGAGAAGAGTGTGATGGTCTTCTCCGCTTTGGTGGTGATGGAGAGCGTTTAGCCCGCCGTCTTCATGGAGCCATCTCTGCCGAGGTGGCGGGAGACTCGCTTCTTTCTCGTTCCTTCGGTGGAGGCTCTTGAGTTCTCCTTTGGGAAGGAGATGCATCATCAAGAAGTAAATTCTTGAGCCCTTCATATGGATTCTCTTCTTCTTCCCGAATCGGAGAGAGACCTCTTTTGGTAGTCTCACAAGGAGGCTTCCTAGGTGTTCTCTCGTCATGGTGATAAGCTTGGAGAATCACGTGAGCACGGAGCTGCTGTTGCACTTCACTTTGGAGAGATGGATTGCCCATGGCTTGTTGAATCCTAGAAACAAGATAGTTAACAAGCATTGAAGCATCATTAGTAGCTTGCTCATGAGCAAAATCAAAGTTATCAACATTAATTTCACTCTCTTTACTATTGTCAGCCATTCTAACAACTTTTAGGTGTAAACTTTTTAGGTGTACTTTGGCACTTCAAGCCCTAGTTGCTACTCCTCTTTACCCCTTTAGAAAAATCACTCAAGCTACTATACCCACGGCTCGAATACCATTAATTGCAAGGAATAGAAGAGAGGGTCTTTCGACACCAAAACATCACCGGCTCTTGTCAAGCTTCTAATAGATCAATAGTGGTTAAGCCGTAGGCGGCCCCGTAGGACTCCACTATTAAGACCATAGCTCTCGACGGTGATTCCCCGTTAACTGCACGAAGGCAGGCGCACTGCAAGGCTGAAAAATCCCTATTCTACTTACTCACAGGCAATTAATAATACCAACCATTTGTAGCTAGCTTGAGGACCTCCCTTCTTGAGCAAGAAAAGAGAAACCTTGAGCTCTGATACCAATGTAACATTCAATGGCCTAATAACTTATGTGTAGCGAAAATTAGCATGAACATAGTGGGCATTTCATTAGAATAGATTCCTAATGAGAATTACAAGAGTGCTTGGGTGGAGAGAGCAACAAAAAGCATAACACCTAGTTAGATAGCATCGACAATACTTTCAAAACAGAGAGAAATTAAGCTATTGACAACAGTTGAGGACCGGATTTTCATGGAGCCGGTCCCCCCTCCAAAAGGCTTTGTATTATGGTTTCTCCCATCAAGAGAGACATTGTACAATACAATTCTTTGTGTTCCTTCAAGACTAGCTAGTGCAATGAAGATGGGAACTTCATGCACTAAGCAAAACGCTTAACAAACACAACTTGAATTATCCCCGTTCTCAAACCCAAGACCTCACACACCTTCGAAGATGGTGAGAGCTAGCAGGGTATGAGAGTAGATTGAGAGGAAGAAGGAGTATCTTACGAGAAAGATGTACATCTCCTCATATAATCACTCATATGTAGCATATCTTAGCTTAGTAATTAGCTTGGTAGAGGAGTTGAGCATGCATTGAAGCTTGGCTCTTGGTTGGATTTGCATCCACATGCCAAGAGAGTGTTGATGTAGGCTTCTATCTCACATGCTTGGAGTAGGTGATGAGTTCTCCATTAAAGCTTGGGAAGAGATAGTCTTCTCTTTCTTCACACATGAGCTTGTGTGAGTGTGTGTGTGATAAATGCCTTGCAAAAATCATCCCCCTCTCTCTCTTGGGCGAGCCATCTTGCTAATTGCTCTTGCTGAAGCCTCATTGGCCCTCCCCAAGTCAAGCCAATTACAAATAAGCAGCATAAGTGATAGCCTTCTGACATGTGTCCCCCTTTCCCCTTTTGTGAGAGCTTTAGGTAATTAAATAATTAAACTAAACTCTCATTGGACCCCTTTGCCTCCTGGCCAATAGGAGTCAAGCAAGCCATGGGGCTCCTGAATGCTCATTGGACCCCTTGGGAGACTGCCCAATAGTCTTCTAGGAGACTTAATTCTCATTGGTTTCTGTTATTAAATGTTTTTAAATTAATTAAACTAGATTTACTCTAGCTTAATTCTCATTGGTCCACTTCAAGGGTCATCCAATAGAAATTGGGCACACCTTGTGGGCATCTGGCCTAGGGAGCTGACATGTGTCCCTCATTCCCTTTGTGTAAGGGGAGCCTGTGTGTGTGTGTGTGTGGCTTTCTCTCTCATCCCCTACCTTTAGGGCTCGCCCCCTCCCATGTAGGGATGTGCAAAGACTTTTAGGGCACACACAAAGCATCCAATTTTCCCTAGGGTTGACCTTTGGACACAACCTTTGAATTTTGGAACCTTAGCATTTTGGAAGTCTTAATGGGCTGAACCTTAGGGTCTTTTTAGCCCATTGTTTCACATGGATCTTTTGCAGATGGCTCCCCCTTTGGATCCCTATTTTCCCTCCTTTGGGTCCCTACTGTGGCCGGTCTGCTAGCTTAACCAATATTCTAGCTTTTTCTCCCCTGGCCTTCCCCACATTAAATGATCAGTTTAATATGAGAAAATCATTTAGGAGAATTGGATATTGATTTTTATGACAGCTTTCTTACCCTCTCGGCATTGAACCTTGCATAGGCTGAGCCATCCTCTAGCACCTTAGTTTCCATCTGCACAGTCTTAATGTAGGGTTGTCCCAGAATCAGTGCGTAGGAGGAATGCTCTTGTACAAAATGGTTTTGCTCATCATAGACATCCCCAATAGTTACCTTAACATTTGCACATGCACCGTAAAGATCTCCAAGAATCATGTTGGCAGCTCGAATCCGCCACCTGTGATCCACACCAATAGGCCACTTTCCCTTTTGGTGCAAATTCTTTGCCATGAGATTGATTTCTAAACCATGGTCTATAAGGGGTAAGACCGGCTCCTCTATGTCGCCAAGCTTTACCACTGTTTTTGTCATTTCTCTTGCCCAACGAGTCCTTGAAAAGTGACTCTTGGGTATAATTTCTTTATCTTCCCCGTCATTAAAAAGCATGTCTCTTACCTTAGGTACAATCGGGCTTGAAACCACCACATGCTTTGGCTCTTTTTCTTCAAGATCTGCTAAATACTCTTCATAATAATCCAAGAGTTTGCTTCAATGTGAGGAACCACTTGGCTCTTGATCATTCGGTATCTATCGCTTCCTTTTTATAATGTCGTTGATCTCTTCATGGAACTCGCGCTTGGCAATTCCCAGAATATCCCCCAATGTGAGCTCCACTTTACTATTTAGGATATGTTCTTCAAAAACCTTCTTAAATCTATAGCCAATTAAATATCAGATTTGAGTTTATACAAGGGCCCTTTAGGCTTACCTTGCTTTTTGTCCTTCGGAGCCTCTTCCATATCCACTTCAGGAGCAGGCTTAGGAGCGGGCCCTTCTTCTTTCTTGTTGCTGGATCTCATTGGCCTTTTTGACATCCCAGAATCCTCTTCATCCCTTTTGCGCTTCTCTTCCACCATAGCTTCATCGGCTTGAGCTTTAGCGATATATGCATACATTGTAAGAGAATTGTCCACCCTGTATTTTCTCGAATTGAAATCCCCACCTGGAGTAACTTCCCATATGTTACCTTACCTGTTCTTGTTGTCTTTAAAGCATATGGCCACAACAGGCCCTTTGCACCTATACCTTCATCATCTCCCTTACCACAAACCTGCAACCCATATGTAGCTGCTTCCACAAGAGCAACATTATGTTGTATTTCTTCCACTAGCTTCTTCATTCCGCCCTTGCCAAAGTTTAAGCGGAGAATCTCTCCTGTTGCCCTGAGATGAATCTTCCTATCTTTCTAGAAAACCACATTCTTCTTGTAAGCTTCATCAAACTCATTGCACTCTCTCACATACCTGTGGTCTTCACTATCGCACCACATGCATCAATTATTGCAATTTTTACGTGGTGGTTGTTGCTGCTTAGGTTTAGAAGTAGACGCTTTTGTAGCTAATCCTTCAAATTTAACAATTTTGAAATTCCAATTTAGCTCTTGAATACCTTTAACCAGACCTTCAAGAACAGGCCCCTCCACCTTGGTAGTGTTGAAGGTGATTTCTCTTTAATCTCTTCTTCAGTGTCATCTATTACCTCGACCACGATCTGCTTGTCAACTTGCTTCTGGCGTTTTACGATCATATTCACCACTTCAGAGACTATTTTCCACTCCAATGTCAACCCTAGTTCTCCTGTCGGGTCCTCCAATAATTGCACTAAATTCTTTTGAAGTCGCGGGTCAACAGCTTGATTAAACAATTCCACCTTCTAATCCTTCAAAGAACGTTGTTCTGCTGATGATAACTGATCACTTCTTTTCAAACTCTCGTTACAGTTCTCGTACATATAAATTTTTACCCTTCTTCTGCACCCACTTCATAAAACTCTGGCTGGTCAGCCATTGATGATCTTCTAGAATTTATTCCTCTTGCAGTACCTTCTTAAAGTCCTGCCAATTTGGTAGTTGAGCCGCATGAATTTATTTAATCCGGGCCGTAAGTTCCGGCACTGATCAAATGAGATCCTTCCACTGAATCGTGGTCTTCAATTCCATTATCTTCCATAGACTGCTCATAAAAATTGCAAAATTTTGAAATATCTAACCGCTGTAACTTCTCTATAACACTTTGTCGAGCTTTACGAATTATCCACTCTTGCAGATTATGTTGCTACTGGGTAGCCTATTGCTATTGCATGTACGCTACAAACTATTGCATCATCTGTTGCATGACTGCCTCTTGCCGTGTAGACATAGGCTTCAACAATTTTCCCACCCCGGCTCAGGTTTCGTGTCGGGTTCACCAGGTGTCGGGGGATATGTGTTTGAAACTTGAGCCAGGTTAGCGCCGGCAGGTCGGTGACGGGTTGCTGGCTGTGGAAAAATTGAGAGCTGAGAATTGTTGCACCGCACAATATAGTAGCTATTAGTTACTTGGTAATGGTATCGATGCACAAAAATTGCTCGAAAACTGGTAACACCGATGAAACTGGCACACAATTACGAAGAAGTGCCATTAACGACATCATTAATTAATGCAAATGATGGTTTAGGAGTTTAAGCTCCCCTTATAGATTACCCCGGTGTCATGCCGCTTTGCATGCACAAGCTGAAAAATAGAGTTTTGTTTGTATCTATGAACTTTGACAAATCTATGCACTATGTTGGAATTGTTTATGGCATCAGATTAGCAGGGATGTACGTATTATGTGGTTTTCTGTAGACCAAAGTGAACTAAGTGGGCTAACAGGTGAAGAAAGGGAGAAGGAGATGTGAGGTGCAACATTTGGATCTAGGAATGTAGAGCTTGAAGTGTTGAAGGAGCAGTTCTAGACGGCTCATCAAACCGAGCTACGGAGCCCAAGATATTGAAGGTTGAAGGTTCGGTGTGTAGCAGATTCTTGCCGGACAGGGAAGTTGGGGACAGGTGGTCCAAGTGGAAGTCAGGATATAGGCGTATAGTGCTCGATTCATGGATCCTACCCATGTTTTCAGATTGCAGATAGGAGCCGCGGATTGCAAATTATGGCCAGTTAAAGTTTTGTCGGGGGCTAGGTTGGTGCCCACCTGACCACATGGGGAATCATCCAATCTGGCATCTTTTGAGCCTCAACAAGGTTCTAGAGTAGGGTATGCATCATACGGAGCTAGCAGGAATTGGCTGCACGTCAAACAGAGCCTGGAGTCCCTAGTTATGGCTTTTCAAAATTTGGGCAATTACTCGAGGGAAGATTGCCGATGATTTTAAAGTTTTTGACCAGTTCGGTTGGAAGGCCAGATAAACTTCCAGGGCAGTGGGGTTTGCACTGCTCGGGGTCTAGGTCCGACAATGGCTTTGTGGGCATCCATTGGCAAACCTTCAAACAGAGGGGGAAAACAAAAAGAAAAAGATATTTTGTCTTAGAGGCCTTGAGGCCTTTGGAAAGTTAAAGGCATGAGGAGCTACCACGTGGCAGGTCTAATAGACCCACATTGACCATTTGAGGGAAGGTTGGTGGAGTTTATGACCTGCAACGTGGAGTCTTTTGTAAAGAGTGTGAAGAGAGAGGAGCTCTCTGGCGTGCAGCAATGGCGTTCCCTTCGGGCGCTGCACCAACGGAGTCGGAGGCTGTCCGGTGCCGATTTTGGTGGTGAGGGGGGTGGCCAGTGGCGCGCCCGCGAGATGTGTTAGCAGCGCGGCTGTGGCTGGTTGTGCTCGGCGGTCGGTGACGATCGATGATGTGGCAACTCATTAAAGGGCTGTTCCTGCCAACGCCCATATGGGGCCAAAACTTTTCAAGGCAAGGATGACCCCCCCAAATAGCGAGGTCGCTATTGCTCGCCTAGGGGAGCGGTCTCGCAGCAGTAAAGGTGAGCCAAGGACCTGCGGTCGATAGTAGAAGGGAGAGAGTGAGAGTCACCAAGCCGACAAATGGGGCAATCCTTCCACATACAACTAGGCGAAGGTCCCAAAGTAGTGATAGAGAGCCAAGTTGGGGCACAATCAAAGAGACAAAGGGGAGAATCCAAAGGATAAATCCGAGCGGTCGGGTTGGGCAGACAAAAGAGTAAAATGTGTGCACCATGCAAGGAGATACTAAAAGTGAAGCGAGCCAAGTGCAAGCAATGAAAAGAAGTCCAAAAGGATCTTCAGTAGAAGTGCATGAGCAAGTGAGCTCCAAATTTTTTCCCTTTTTGGGGAGACTTGGACCCCTATAAAAGGGGTATTTTTGCACTAAACTGGGGTTGGTTCTTTTGGGTTTGGTTAGTTCTTTTTGGGAAGGGTTCATTTTTCAAGCATTTTTGGGGGAGAGATTTTGGGAGAACCTGTTGGAGCAGTAGGGAGTTGTGCTACTTGGGAGAAATTGGAGAAGCCAGAGCACAAGGAAGTGGAATGGTGGGACAACTTGGGGAAGAATTCTGAGACGAGGGTTGCAATTTGAAAGGCATACCAAGCGAGCGTATGCAACTGGATTGTAAAAGAGCAGCTAGAATTCTTACAATGTATCTGCTGTACCACAACTCTTGAGTTTGGAAGCTTTGTTTCTTCATCATATCAATAAATATTGTTCTTAGTGCAGTCTTCTCTCTCTCCTCTCTTGAATCTTTAATATTATGTGTATTAAACCATTAATTATATCTATCTACTCTCTATTATCCTAATTTGAATCCCTGCTAAGCTCTTGCCTATATCTAGAGGCCCGATGCTTTCCTGGTCAACGTTGGAGAACTGCGCACTACAATTTGGTGAACTCGATGCGAAATTGACCGGGGTAGACGGAGCCAACCATGTTGGCAGGCTAAGATAATGGGATGTAGCAATTTGCTGCACTTAAGCATCAACAACATCTGCACCATCAGCAGATGATGACTCAAAGCTCAGCAAGAGAAATGGAAGCTTGGATTCGTGAAGCTAGGCAAATAGTGACTGATAAAGTGGGGCGGTTTGAAGGCCATGATGTGACTAAATTATGTCAACTGTACGAACAGGCTATGGAAGACAAGGGAGCAGATGAACAAGATGCTGTGGAGAATTTTGTGTTGGTAGTCATGCCTAAACTACGGACACAGGTTGAGGAGCTTTCGGACTGCGCATGGGGAAACCTGGGTGGAGTTCAAACAAGCTCTCAAAGACGAATACTTTCTTGAAGATAAGGAACGTGTTACAAATAAAAGCTTTTTGAAGTGGGTGTTGTTATAGAAATGATATTTTATGATTTATTACAGCTGACAGGTGGAAAAGACTAGACCCAGCTTGGCCTATGAAAATGTATTTGTATATCATGTACATTTTATTATTCAAGTGCTCTTTTATGGGCTTTGGCCAATTATGACCGGCCGGCGAGTTTGTAACCAATTTGACCATTCAAGAAATCTATAAAACAAATACGTGCAAGAGGGAAATGGTCACTCTTGCACGGGGGGAGATTGCACCCAGTGTCTATGTACTTCTTCTCCCCTCTCCCCTCTTCTCTCTCGCCGTGCCGGCGTAGCACTCCGCTCTAGGAGGTGCGCATGCACGTGCTCTCTCGTTCTATCACGCTCTATTTTCTCTCTCTGATCGTGTACAATGTGGATTATGCGTCATGTGATTCAAGGTATGCAGGTTTAGTCGTTTATGTCTGGCTATGTGCTATTTTTAGTATTTTGCAGGGCTCTCTACGCTCCCGTCTGTAGCAGTGGTATCAGAGCTAGTACAATCACAATTATGGAGAGCTTAATTAAGGACAATCAATATAGTAGAGCTAAGTTCCTTTTTTTTAATATCGTTTAGTTTTTATTCTTATGATCTATCTTTGTACATAAATCTTGACTGAATTATGTGTTCATCTTTTCATAGAGTAGAATAGTGAAAGATCTGCGTGATAGTAAGTGAACAAAACATTTATTCAATTAGAATTTTGTTCGTGTAGATTAGGGTGGATCCAGTAAGAAGACCTTGTGAGGAAAGAAGTAGTGGGACTACTCATAGCATAGCTTGATTATAAAACAAAAGGTATAGACAAGAAGCGTTTTGTTTTGCATCATTGGAAAATTTTCGATGTTTGGGATGCAATTTCAAAAGACATTCGAGATTCCTCTGAGAATCATGGACGATCATAGGACAAAAGCTATGATAGCATGGAGTACCCTCAAGCGACCCCTCCTTGATAATGACCTACAAGGACCTTGGTAACTCGAAGTACCATAAGCAAGAGGATATCGGTGGGACGCAAGCCCAAGAGATTCCAAAGGTTAACCAAAAAAAAAACAAAAAAACAAAAAAAAACTTCTCTCTGTTGCACAGTTAGAGTCCCGCACCTCTGCTCGTGAGGCCTTTGCCACTTTCAGCATCAATGACTTGAGCCTCAAGCAATAGCTGAGCTGTATTTCTAGCGATGCCATCATCACATGACGTCAAGATGCACACACAGCAAGACGCTCCAACAACGACTGACGTGCCGGCAACATGACTTCTCTCTCTTGCACAACTGTGTTGCATGCCATGCAGATTCTATGTCCCTCCTTTTCTCTCTCTCTCTCTCTCTCTCTCTCTCTCTCTCTCTCTCTCTCTCTCTCTCTCTCTCTCTCTCTCTCTCTCTCTCTCTCTCTCTCTCTCTCTCTCTCTCTCTCTCCTCTTCCCCTTACTCTACCCGCCATCATTGGCAGTACTCGATGGATCAGTTTTGTAGCCTACCCATCCCCTTTTTTATTCCACTTATCAGCAGTTGGTCATGCTACACTGCACTCTCAACCAATCAATTCCCCCCAGCGCTACTATAACTACCATACACCAACCACCATGCAGCAGTTCTCTCTCCTTTTGACAACCACTGGTGCACACCAAGATTGACCACTTTCTTTCTCTCTCTGCACCTCATTGCTGCAGTACACGAGGACACACCCCTACTCCATCCACCTTTCCCAACCACTGCATAGCAGCTACCACATAGTGGCAGATATCTCTCTCTCTCTCTCTCTCTCTCTCTCTCTCTCTCTCTCTCTCTCTCTCTCTCTCTCTCTCTCTCTCTCTCTCTCTCTCTCTCTCTCTCTCTCTCTCGCTCGCAATTTCCAGCCGCCACCTCCCGATGCCATGCAGCGGCTCAACCCCCATCTCACTCTTATCTTTCTCTGGTCCACTGCCAACCACACGCTCTCTCTCATTTGATTCCACCAACCAACCTCCATGCAGTGGCATCGCAGGACTTATGCGCCTCAGGTCATGCTCATGAGATGCTGCAAAGCGTAGCATGAAGACCCACAATGATCTCTCTCCAAGTCTCTAACACTTTTTATGTTAGGTGTAAACCAACATCCTTAATCAGCCGTGCCCACCACTTTTGTGTTATGCATGGCGCCAAACAATGGACCCAGTCTCTTCCTGATCGCATGCAGCCACCGTTACACACACACAACTCACAACCCCCGACCCCTCACCATCCCAGGTCCTGCAGCCGACGGCCCTGCATGCCGCTTTTGGCCCTTCTCTGCGGACAGGCAGCTCTTCTCTTACGGCCTCTGTAGCCAGCCCTTTGAATGTCATCCTGCTGAGCTACTAACCACCTAGTCCTCCTGATCAAGCTCCCTCGTTCCCTTGCAGTTGCCCTCTTTTGTAGTGCTGCGTCCTCCACTTTCTCTTGCCGAGTGTGTCGTGCTCGTGAGCCCTTCATGGAATGGTACAACATCACACGAACACCAGCAATTCAAGCAGGTGAGCTGAGAAGGATGCAAGCCAGTAAAGATGAGAAGGATGCAGCCTCTTCGTATGGCCTCTTTGAATGTGTCAAAAGTGGAGCCTGGAAGGAGAGAGGATGGAAGTAAAGACATTTGGGAACACTCCCTCCTCCTATAAATTCCAATTGCTGCAGAAGCCATAAAATCTCAGCTCAACTTCTCAACCTCAAACCAGAATCCTTACAACAGTCTTGACTTGATTGCACAAAAGCATTAGAATAAACCCCCCAATGGACTAAGAGCAACCTCAGTGGCTTGGCAGAGGTAGTCGTCGTTGCAGGAAGAGGTAGGGCCGCTTCGCTCACAAAGTTCGTCGCTCACAAGAATGTGCATGTCAGATGATCACATCATCGACCCGGTCTCCCAGTACCGCTACTTACAACGACGTACATTGATGACGTTCTTCAGCGAGCAATGCACTATCTTCTCGCACAGTGCCCGATGCAGGGCATCGACGATGATGATAACGACTTCAGCCTTACAAATTTAGGACTTTCATTTATTTGTTTACTTTACTTCATTTTATTTTGTACCCAAACATTGTATAACGATTGTATTAGATTATTCTTGTAGGCCTCTCGAAGATGAGTAATATAACATTTCATTTTGTTTCTCTCTCTCTGTTCCCCGCCCCCCCACTCCTTACAGAGACGGACATTGATGTAGTCCTTCAGCAATCACGCTATTACTTTCTCCGACAACGCATTGTTGGGCTTTGTTGATGATAATGCTGACTTTTAATCCGTCCAGTCTTTCACTTTACTTCATTTTTTACCCCAGCATTGGAGTAGATCCCAAGGATTGTATTTGATTATTCTCATAGGCAATTTTGGCATTTTAAATACTATTAATATAATATTTCATTTCATTTCTCTCTCTCTCTCTCTCTCTCTCTCTCTCTCTCTCTCTCTCTCTCTCTCTCTCTCTCTCTCTCTCTCTCTCTCTCTCTCTCTCTCTCTCTCTCTCTCTCTCTCTCTCTCTCTCTCTCTCCCCACCTCGTTTGCGATTCGTGCACACATACCTACAACCAATGCAATCTATCAGCTCGCAATAGGTTATTACTCGGGTGGCATCTCCTCTCATTAGCTTAGAGTCTTATTGCAATTGTTCTAAAATTGAGTTATATATATTGGCAATGAGAACACTCTAACTAAGAATGCTTCTCAGATTTTTCTTAATTTCTTTTAATTTTATGGCTTTCTACACACACTCACTTGTCAATTCCGATGATATATGCGTACGCACACACACACACACACATTTTGTTTGAATGTCTTGATAATACGCAAATTGGCATTCCCTGATTGATGCATCTTTATTCTTCTATTCGAGCTAAGTAGACCTTTACTTTGCCAGTTTTGAATGACAAGGGTATACCTCGTGTCGTCCGCGTTATCTGACTATCAAGGCATTATTTAGCCTGCTTTTAGTAATTTGTACCAGTTGTAGACTCCCATCATACGCACTACCAGTTTAACCGACAAGTTGAATTATATGGTTTTGCGAGGAATTTTTTGATGCACAAGAAACCTCCATTTTCTTACATCATTTTATGTCTAACTAGAGATGCATGTCATAAATGAAGGCTTCTAGGATAGAGCAGCTAAAATCATATTAATTTTGTGTTGTTTATAATTCTTCCTCACTTTCTAATTGATACAAGGCTAATCATACTAGATGTTTGTAAGTAACGAATTTCATTTTGTGCCTTAATTGTGCCTCTCTCCCCACACACAAGCTAGTGATAGCCATTTTTCGGCTCTTTGTAATTGCCACAGTGAGTTACCTCACCCTACCAAAATCACCCAAACACTGTGGCTATCCCTACCATTTCACTGTACATAGGCGTGCGTGAGTCACGGGACTTTTCCCATATCTCCTTACTGAAATAAAAAACCCTCAATTAGCTAGACATTGGGCTAGTTGAGCCAAAAAAAAAATAAAAAAAAAAAAGTATATTATGGCCCATGCGTATGTAAATATTTCTTTGTATATAGGGTATAAATAAAATATTTTTTCATAATTATTTTGGTATTTATTTAAATATTTCTACCTAGGTGTGTGTTATTTATGCTCTGTACATTGCCTCACCATTACCACAATTTTTTCTTACCATTTTTCATACTCTTTATTCCATATAGAAATATTTTCATGTAAGCTTCTCTTATATTTGGTGTAACTCCACCCCAACAAAAATCCAAAAAAACTAGTTTTATTTATGTGTATATTTTTTCACTATTGTGATTTTTCCCTTCCTACATCTATTTTGTTTTTTTATAAAAAATTAGAACACCAAAAATATTTATCTTTTTATATTAGCCTCATAATGAGAGAGATTTCTTTTGACCCCTTTATATTTTTTTCCACTTATATTATTTATATTTGACATGTACATATTTTTTAGACCCCTCAATATTTGATTTTCTTAGTTGTACTATTCACTTATATCATAATCTCAACAATATCTTCAATTATAGACCTACCAAATAAGGTCAAGGGTAGGTGGCATGCATACATGCACTATGGAGGGCTCACTCTTGGAGGTATTCAAAAGAATCATCCAAAGAAGGACCCCACAAGGACCTTGTGCAGTGGAAAAAAACGGTCAGTTTTGCTGAATTTTTAAAGTTCACTTGCTCTCCGAATTTGAAAAGGTGATACAAACAAACGTTGTAGCTCGTGGGCTGAACTTTTGCCTCAAATTTTTTCATATTTTTTTGAGCTACGAGCTGTGAGCTATGATTTTATTAGTGGACCCCAGTTTTCCCATGCTATGCAGCCACACTCTCTCTTCCACTTTATCATTTTCCTCTTTCACACACACTTCTCCACTCATCATCCCCACCTCTCTCACCACTCCTCTCTACACCCTACTCACCTTCTCCTCAACCTTGAAGAATAAGAGAAACCATGGTGAACTCATACCTCCCACACACAATTCCATTCCAAAATTGACCACCTAGTCTCATTTTTCCTCCTCCAATTTACCCATATCTATCACAAAAACCACAAAATTCAGCCTCTTCTCTTAAAAGACAGCATCATGGTGGTTCATTACTCAGCTTCAATTACCTTGTCTCTCAAGGAAGGTCAAGAGTGGAGAAAAAATGTACCGTCAAAGCTAGTGGACCGTCAACAAGCGTCAAAATTGACCCTACTCAAGACACTTGGAGCATCAACCTTGTAAGAAATCCACCTTTTCTTACCTCTTAAGAGTTTTTCTTCCTTATTTGTATCCTACATGGATACTCCCATTGTAAATATCCAATTCCATTTGTAAATTAATACTAACTCTACTAACACTAACCCACTATGAAAAGTCCTATCACCTCCATTTCTCTCCTCTCTCTTTCCCCACCAACTTCTTGATAATTCCAAGCAAAAGAAATTAGATAAATTGCTAAAAATCTAAGCCAACCATGGTTAGAGGAGTAACCCTAGCCTTCAAAATTGCTATAAAAGGAGGGTGTAGCTAGCACAAAAAGGGGGATCCATAAGCAAGAGCACTATGCTATAGCTTGAGAAGCCAAGCTCAACCTCTCTAGAAGGAGCTCTTGAGTGGAAGCTCATTGTCTTATGCATGTGCATGTGTTGTAATAGGGGATTAGCAAGGGAACTCTATGCCATTGTAAGAGAGAGAGTGATCATTCAATTGAGAGTAGGAAATCTATCATTTCTCCTACTAGTGTAAGCCCAACATTCGCTGAATCAAGGAGGGTGGATTTGGACTAAGCTTGGATACTTTGTCTCCCTTCCAACGTGAAGTAATGGACAACAATGATGCGTAAGTGTCTTGGAGTTTTTTGTTAAGTTCTTGATAGCTTGTCTCTGGTGTTGTCATCAATCTAGCCATAAATCCCACATACTGTAAGAGGGCGACAGGGTGGAGAGGACTCCCCTGGCCTTAAGACAGTGATTGGGGTGGCTTTTCTTGTGATGTGTTGTGGTGAAATTTACGCAAGCTATGTTGAACAAATACTAATCTCACTTGATTTGTCATGACAGATTTGTAAGAAGGTATTAATGCAACAAGCACCCCCTCCCCCTTTCTCTCTCTTTCTTACATATATAATTGTGTTTGCTTGATCATTGCCGATACGTTTCAAAGCAGCCCGAGCATTATCTCTCTCTCTCTCTCTCTCTCTCTTATGCGTCCTAGTTCGCATCCAAAACTAGGTGGTGCCCAAAATTTGTGTAGGGTTAGGTTGCGTGTTTGTGTGTGTGTTTGTTGTTTTTTCAACCCCAACCCAATTGAGCAACACGGGAGCCTTGAAGGGTGTCTAGAGGTTGCTCTTCTTGTTGCCCGCCCCGGACCGCCTCAAATTGGTGCCCCCACTGAGGAAGGCTTGTGTATTTTTGTGTAGAATCAACCTTTAGCATAGTCAAGTAGTTTGCATGAATCACGAAAATTTGTATGATCCCTTCATTCCCAATGCAAGGCAAAAGGTACACATAATTATTAGTACTAAGTTGCAATTTCAACGTGTCATTCGTAGAATTTTAGGTCCTCTTAGGTTGGCCGAGATAAACGCTTCAGTAAATCCTTTTATTTTGCCTCTCATTAGGTACGACCTTAGTTTGGACGTCTATATTTTTGTTTTGTTTTAAGCATTAGGTCATGCATAGACCATGGATAATGGCCCAGGAATAGAGGTTTTCCCCTTCCATTTCACTCCACACATTAGAATAAACATTGCAATTAGTAGGAAAATCCATTTTCAACAACGTATGGTGTTCATGTTTGGTGCCCAAAGAGTAGGAGAAATTCTCGCATCACCAAACCCTGTCATCCTACCTCTTATTGATTATCATAGGTCGTTTGATGTGAATATCTTTATTTTGTTGTAGAATAGATTGCAAGCTAGAAAACATTATTGTGTAAATCTTTTTAAGAAAGAAAAACAAAAACGGGTGTCACTTTGAAATCAATTCAATGGAAAGCCAACGCCAAATGTCTGGGTATCCTCTTTTCTTTGGAGAGCCTGGAGAGGATGCAGAATTATTTTTAGCGAATTTCAAGATGTCTTGCCGTATCAAGAGGATAGTAACCGATCAAGAACGTGTAGAAATGTTTGAGGTGGTCCTTAGGAAAGATGCTAGTACTTGGTTTGACTCTTTGCCTGAGGAAGTTAAGGGGAATTACACAGAACTTTTGAATCGTTTTAAGAGATACTTCTTTGATCCCCAAAACACTCAAAAACTATGGCAAGACATTGTTTCTCATAAGCAAAAAGACTTAGATGACTACTACTTGTACAAGCAAGAGTTTCTACGTCTTTGGGCTCTATGGATACGAAATGTTGCTAACCCTGGTGATGGTGCAGAATTTTTAAAGAAGGAGAGGTTCATAGCCGGACTCTTTCCTGACCTTAAGGTAAAAGTTGAGGCGGGTGCACCTGCTACTTTTGATGCAGCGAAACTAGGGCTGCTGAGAAGTATAGGAAACTCAAGTGCTTAAGGGGAGAGGTTCCAATAGAAGTTCTTAGACCCAAAGGTAAGTCACAAGCATCAACATCTAGGGAGCTTCCTGAGGTAACGGCTGAAGTGATTGAGAAGTTAAATGAATCTTTAAGTAGCCTGTCAATTCACCTTGCACAAGCTGTAGGTCCAAAGGGACAAGCAAAGAAGTCAGAAGAGAGAGAGCCACGAACTAGGAGAGTCTTGCAATGTTGGAATTGCGGAGAGTCTGGACATGGGATGTATAATTGTCCTTGGCCCCGTGGAGAGCCAGGGAGACCTAACTTGAATTACCCAGTGATGAATGCAGGAGAAGGAGCTGGTCAACAACCAAGGCTTCTACAAAGGCCAAATGGACCAAGACCACCTCCACAAGGGGTAGAAGGAGTTCCACCTTTGCCAGATCCAAATGTGCATGTGGTAGAGGTGACAAATTCAAATGAGGTTGACATGGAAGCCAATGGCATTAAGCGTGGCCGAGGGAAAGGTAAAGAGAAAGAAGGAGTCACATCACAGAGTGACCATGGACAAGGCAAAAAGGCAAAGGAGACCAAGGAAACCAAGAGGACTCGACGTCGTATCAACCTCCAAGACTTCCCTCTTGGACATGGTATGGCTCCGTACAACTTGTTGGAAGACATGAGAGGTAAGGGTCCTTATATTTCATGGCCTCAATTTCTTGCATTATGTCCACAAGTAAGGAGGGATTTAACAAGGGCAGTTAGCACTAGGAGAAAGGTAAAAGAGAGTGTGCCTGTTGTAAAAATTTCACAAGCTGAAATGAATGAGGACATTACACCGGTGCTAGACTGTTACATCAAAGGAAGATTGGTTAGGAAAGGTCTAGTGGATGGGGGTGCACAAATTTGCATCATGACAGAGGGACTCATGCAAAGACTAGGCATGCACATCCATGAGACACCTGAAATCAAAGTCAAGATGGCAAACAATAGCAAGGCTAGGTGTGTAGGCATTTGTAAAAATGTCTTTGTAGAGGCCTTTGGCATTAAGAAAGCGGTGGATTTTTATGTTATGTCGACCAAGGGAAGTGGTTATCCATTTATCCTAGGAAGACCATGGCTAATGAAAATGCGAGCTTTGCAGGATTGGGAGAGTGGGAAATTAATTTGCAGGAATGAAAATCATAATAAGGTTGTCTTTGACATGAAGGAGCAACGCCAAGAGGAGCTCCATGAAGAATCATCTCAAAGTGAGACGGAAGAAGGTTGGACCGATAGCACTTCAGAAGAAGAAAGTAGCGGCATCATTACTGAAGAGGAGTCTTCCATCGAAGTCATGGGGGTAAGGTTTAAGCCAAGCAACCAAGAGACCTCTTGTCAAGGTTTGGAAGAGGTAGGTTCCCAAGAGAACCAAAAGGTGGAAGATGAAGGAATGTTAGAAGGTATGTTGTCTACAACACTTACAAAGGATGAAAGAGAGGAGTTCAAATGTGTGCTAAGGAAATTTCCGAGGCTTTTTGCTAAAGACTACACCGATGTGCGTGGAGTAGATGTTGTTCAACACAAGATTGAGTTGAAGCCAGAGGCCACACCTAAGGCTCAAAAGCTACGAAGGCTAGGAGTCATTAAGGAGCAGGCTCTACTCAAGGAGGTAAGAAAGCTTCTAGCAGCAGGTTTCATTTATCCAGTGGAGAATTCAGAGTGGGTCTCTCCTGTTGTTGTCACTCCTAAGAAAAATGGCAAGTGGAGGGTGTGTGTGGATTACCGTCCCCTCAATGAGGCAACAAAAAGAGATCACTTTCCCCTCCCATTCCAGGATGAGATACTAAATGAGGTAGCTGGTCATGAGAAGTACACTGTGTGCGATGGTTACTCAGGTTACTTTCAAATAGGGATTGCATTGGAGGATCAATTGAAAACAACCTTTATCACTCCTTGGGGTTGTTATTCTTTTAGAGTCATGCCATTTGGTCTGACAAATGCTCCTGCAACATTCCAACGTTTCATGAATATGGTGTTTCAAGCATTCTTTGGAAAGTTAATTAGGGTGTTCATTGATGATTTCTATATTTATAGCTCAAAATCATTGCATCTACAAAGGGTAGAAGAAGGTTTAAAGAAGCTCTACGACATGGGAGGTCAAATCAACCCCGATAAGTTCCATATAGGTGAGGATGAAGTAATCTTTCTTGGTCATAAAGTTTCTTACAAAGGCATTGAAGTGGATCCTTCAAAGGCAAAGGCTCTTATTGAGCTACCATCACCCAAGAGTCTTAAGGAGGTCATCTCATTCATTCAAAAGGTGAAGTATACGTCACGCTTCATTCACTTAGCCTCGGAGTTGCTTCATCCTTTGCAAAAGTTGACACAACAAGTAGAATTTGCATGGTCTGATGAGCTTGAAGAGTATTTTTGTAACATTAAAGTCATTTTGTCAGAGCTACCAACACTCATGCCTCCTTGTTGGGAGTACACATTCTTTGTTAGCTCTAGTGTTGGAAGGGAAAAAATTGGTGCCGTGTTGCTACAACAAGATCCCCACAGTACAAGGATGCGACCCATCTACTTTGCTAGTAGGGTCATGAATGCTTTGGAGAGAGACTACACAGAAGCAGAACTCATGATGCTTTCTCTCATGTTTGCGGTGAGAAAGTTTAGATCCGACCTACTACCAAAACCTTTTGTAATCCTCACCGCAGAGAATTTGTTCCCTTGGGTGTCATCTCAAATGAATTTTAGTATTAGGATCTCAAAGTGGATTATGGAGTTGCAAGAGTTTCAATACTCTTTCAAGGTAGAAGATAGTGTGCGTGCACAATTGGCAGGGATTCTCACTTATAGGGTGCATGAAAAGGAGATTAAGGTGAGTGAAGTAAAGACCCTACCATTGCCACCACCAAAAAGTATTCCCAATGCTTTTACCTTGTTCTTTGATGGAGCTTTTCGACGAGCCACAGGAAAAGCACGGGGAGGGCTAGTGTTGCTCAACCCAAGTGAAGAGGTGGTCATGAAAGAGAAGGTCAATCTACCAGGTTCAACTAGCAACAATGAAGCAGAATACGACACACTACTTCATGGTTTGAAGATGTGCATTGGCCAAGGGATAAAACGTCTCATGGTAAAGGGAGATGCACTTCTCATTGTTAAACAGATTTTAGGCATTTGGGCATGCAAGAATGAAAGCTTACGGACAAAAGTTCATGCCATTCGTAGATTGTTTAATCAATTTGAAGAAGTGCAACTATATCATAGTCCTAGGAAACAGAATGAAGATGCCGATTTACTTGCACAGCAAGTAGTTACATGTGTTGAGAAAGAAGTGCAGGTCATCATGGTGGCAGCAACTGTCAAGCAACCGAGATACCAGGGATTGGAGTCATTGACTCCCATTATTAGCTACATTTTGGAGGGCGAGTTTCCACAAGACTTCACGAAGGCTCAGAAGAGGAGACTCATGAAGAAGGCAAGCACATATCTCTTCCTAGAAGGCTCCCTCTATCAAAGAGGGAGGGATCAAGTATGCAGAACAGTACCAACTATTGAGGAAATTCCAGCCATTCTAAAAGGTTTGCATGAAGAAGCATGTGGTGGTCATTTTGCCCAAGAATTAACTGTGAAGAAGATTTTGCTCGCGGGGTATGTTTGGCCAAGTCTGCATGTGGATGTCCAACATTGGTGTAAAAGTTGTCACAATTGTCAGGTAAATGGGAATAGAAGATTGGTTTATGGTCCAAGGCAAATCGTGCTTGCAAATGGACAGTTTGAAAAGTGGGGCATTGATGCTATGGGTCCTCTGCCTAGGACAAAAAATGGTAAACTCTACATTCTAGTGGCTGTAGACTATATGACTAGGTGGGTGGAAGCACAGAGTGTGGCAAAGGTAAATGAGAAAACAGTGAGCAAATTCGTCTACACTCACATTTGTTGTAGATTTGGCACACCTTTGGAGATTGTTTCTGATAATGGTCCAGGGTTTAGAAAGGGATTGCTCACAGAAGTCTGTGAAGAACTTCACATTCTACATCGTCACAGTACACCCTACTATCCCCAATCAAATGGTTTGGTAGAAAAAGCTAATGGTGTCATTGTAGGCATCATTAGAAAGATGGTGTCATTGTAGGCATCATTAGAAAACAAGACAAAGTTGTGGGATGACTTCTTGGATGGTGCCTTGTGGGCGTATCGAACCACATATAGGGAAGCCACGGAGTTCACACCATTTCACTTGGTCTATGGTCAAGAGGCTTTACAGCCAATTGAACTAAACATTCCAACAATGCGACTTCATGGCAAATTAGCACAAGATGATCAAGAGGTATGGATGGATCGACTTCTTACGTTAGTGGAGCTTGAGTGGAAAAGAGAAGCATCATATGAGTGCTACAAGAGGAAAGCCACACAAGCGAAAGAAACGCACGACAAGAAACTAAAGGACAAAGGCATCAATGAAGGAGATCTTGTGCTAAGGTATGACAATCGACTCGATAATCGTTTTGATGCCAAATTTGAAACAAGATGGCAAGGGCCATACATAGTCAAGAAGGCTTTCAATTCAAGTTACTATCAGCTTATGGACTTGAATGGTAAAGAGCACTCCAGGAAAGTAAACGGGTATCGCTTGAAGCCCTATTTGAGTCGCCTTCTACCAAAGGATCCACCGAAGATCTGTCAAAAGGCCACTGTTTCATGTAAGTATTGTTACATGAAGCATGAGTGTAACTCTAGCCAAAATTCTGAGGGGCCAAACAATAAAAATCTCGTCAAGGACTCTGAAGCACTCTCTTTGGAGAAGATGCTCTATGATGGTACATGAATATACCATCATCCAGGGGGAGGGCTAATGATAGCCGTTTTTCGGCTCTTTGTAATTGCCACAGTGAGTTACCTCACCCTACCAAAATCACCCAAACACTGTGGCTATCCATACCATTTCACTGTACATAGGCGTGCGTGAGTCACGGGACTTTTCCCATATCTCCTTACTGAAATAAAAAACCCTCAATTAGCTAGGCATTGGGCTAGTTGAGCCAAAAAAAAATAAAAAAAATATAAGTATATCATGGCCCATGCGTATGTAAATATTTCTTTGTATATAGGGCCTAAATAAAAGATTTTTTCATAATTATTTTGGTATTTATTTAAATATTTCTACCTAGGTGTGTGTTATTTATGCTCTGTACATTGCCTCACCATTACCACAATTTTTTCTTACCATTTTTCATACTCTTTATTCCATATAGAAATATTTTCATGTAAGCTTCTCTTATATTTGGTGTAGCTCCACCCCAACAAAAATCCAAAAAAACTAGTTTTATTTATGTGTATATTTTTTCACTATTGTGATTTTTCCCTTCCTACATCTATTTTGTTTTTTTATAAAAAATTAGAACACCAAAAATATTTATCTTTTTATGGTAGCCTCATAATGAGAGAGATTTCTTTTGACTCCTTTATATTTTTTTCCACTTATATTATTTATATTTGACATGTACATATTTTTTAGACCCCTCAATATTTGATTTTCTTAGTTGTACTATTCACTTATATCATAATCTCAACAATATCCTCAATTATAGACCTACCAAATAAGGTCAAGGGTAGGTGGCATGCATACATGCACTATGGAGGGCTCACTCTTGGAGGTATTCAAAAGAATCATCCAAAGAAGGACCCCACAAGGACCTTGTGCAGTGGAAAAAAACGGTCGGTTTTGCTGAATTTTTAAAGTTCACTTGCTCTCCGAATTTGAAAAGGTGATACAAACAAACGTTGTAGCTCGTGGGCTGAACTTTTGCCTCAAATTTTTTCATATTTCTTTGAGCTACGAGATGTGAGCTATGATTTTATTAGTGGACCCCAGTTTTCCCATGCTATGCAGCCACACTCTCTCTTCCACTTTATCATTTTCCTCTTTCACACACACTTCTCCACTCATCATCCCCACCTCTCTCACCACTCCTCTCTGCACCCTACTCACCTTCTCCTCAACTTTGAAGAATAAGAGAAACCATGGTGAACTCATACCTCCCACACACAATTCCCACTACAAGAGGTTGTGTGCTCTTGTGACGCTGTTAGCGACGGAAATACACTGGGTTTTTATAACCCCCGGCGTCGCTAAAACCGTCGCTACGAGAGCGTCGCTATAAGCATCGCTATATAGCGACGCTTATAGCGACGCCTATAGCGACGCATATAGCGACGTTTACACAGAAGACTATAGCGACGCTCATAGCGACGCTACAGAGCCATAAATAGCGACGCTTATAGCGACGCCCGAGAGAATTTTTTTTTGGTGGCAGGGCATTCAATTTTTTTTTTGGTGGCAGGGCATTGAATGCCCTGCCACCCATCAACCATATTGTACTTGATTCACTTTTTAAAAAAAGTGCAAGGGTAGATAATAGACCCAAAATAGTCACCCACAAGACGCATTGTTTGCAAAATTGACAATTGTACACATCATAGGCAAAATGAATTGATTGGCAAATGTTATAATGACAATTGTACAACATCATAGGCATAAAGAATTGATTGGCAAAAGGAACTGCGGTGACAAATGTAATAATATACATGGTTCAAAAAGACATATAAAATCCGTCTCATGATACATAAGCTATGAGAAACCCTAAACTAATGCTATCTAGCTACGGCTAAACTGACGTCGTCTAGTCAGACGTCTCATCGCGTCCAAGCGGCGTATCTGTCGAATTCTGCAAAAAAAGACAATAAGACATATAAACATATAACGACATTTATAAAACAATACAAAAAATAAAAAAGAGTAAACCCTAATACTAACCATGCCGCCGCGAGAACTGAGAATGTCCATCAGGGCGTTTAAGCCCTTTCTGCCTGCGTACTCGCGCTCGTACGGTGTGGGATCACGTCCTGTCATCCACCACTGTCAAAACATACAAAGATTTCATTATGTTAGAATTAAAAAACTCATAAACCCTAAACTATCGAACATAAAGAGCAATGTGAAAACACTTAAAAAATCGGCCTCAAATGATGCCCATCCACCGCTCCCCAAGTGGTGCGAGCTCCCTGCCTCTACTCGCGCTCTGGATGCATCCTTTTGTTGCTTCCACTTCTAGGGATTCTCGCGCGCTGCTTTCTTCGCATTCTTCCAATCTTCTTTGGCCAGCCAATCTGGCCTGTTCCACCCATTCTTGATTGCTTTTTGCACTTTGGAACGCTTGTGTTTGCAGTATTCGCGCATTCGAATATTCATCACGTCTTCATTGAAGCACCGATCCCGTGTTGGAACGGGAAACTCATCATGAAGTATGCTGATGACTCTGTTTTTTAAATCACTTGGTACTTCACTCCATTTGTTTAGTATGTAGTGTCTAAACAGCTGAGAGCAAAGACCACGCATGCGCGAGATCACCTTCTTGCCGTCATCATCCATGATGATGCCGCCGCTGATGTCGACGGAGTAAGGCAAGCCCTCTGGCCGGTGACACGTGAACCTGGGTGTCCCGGCAGGGGTCTCTAGCGGCGTGTCGATGGGGGTACGGACGTAAGGTGTCTCCACCGGCGTCTGGGCCCCGAAGCGAGGAGTGTCGAGTGGGGTGGCTCCTGGCGGAGTAGGTAGAGGTGTGTAGCTTCTAGGAATAGTCAGCCGTGCAAAACCTGGCGTAGATGGCGATGCTGTGGCTGGTGTGGGGGCGGGCAAAGAAGGGGAGGGTAAAGAGCCTCGTTGAACACGAGGCGGTGTGGAGGCATCGGTGGCGGAATCCCCACAACAACCGCCAATGCCACCACTAGAGCGCCGGTGTCTAGACGAGTGTGAAGCTCGTCTCGTCGACGCCGAAGCTTCGGAGCGCGCCGAATGCTCCGAAAGAGAGAGAGATGCGGATGGAGTAGGAATGCGCGATGATGCGCCAGAGCGATGACGCTCCACGTACCACTGTCTCTGCTGCGGTGACAAAGAAGAAAGAAACTCCTCATCATCCATACCTGCATTAAACACACGAATATTTAAACTTAATATTGAATGAATACAGCAGACAATGACGCAAAGACCATTAAATACAATGACGTAATGACGCATATATATACAATGACGCAATGAATTGAGTGATAGAAGAGGCAAGTCGAAAACTCAGAATTTTCAATCAAAAGATGTGAGCGCGAGTAGAAAAGAGCGTTATACACCATGGAAGGTACTTAGAGAGCCAGAGCTTTTACAACACGGAGCAAAATTGTTCAAATACAATATTTGTGGCTTTAAGAGATCTCTCTCTCATCCTCGCATAACTCAGCATAATTTCCTATATCTATATAGAGCTCTCCGTTTAAACACATATCCTCTGTTTCATTTTGTAGCTCCTCTGCATGCACCCCATATAGAGTAGTAGCATCTTGATGCTCGTCTGGCACCACCGCAGTGGCTTCTGATTGAGCATCTTCGCTGATCTCCTCCATTGATGTCGTTGTGATTGGCACATGGTAGCCTTCATACGTTCTTGCACTACGAGGGGCTACCTCTATGACGTACCACCAGTTTGATGTAGACTTTGTAGGATGAAATATTACCTGCCAGAGCCACATAACTTACATGAGAGCTTTCAAGCACATAACTTGTAAAAGGGGGATGTTAACTATTTACATACTTACTTGTTCACAATGCTCGGGTAGTACGAAAGTGTCTCTTAGGTCAGTCCATTTCTTAGTAGAATCCACCTCAAGAAAACTAGACTCTCCTCTACGCACAGTAGCGTTGCGACCCTCCATGATTATCTTGAACCATTGCACGTCGAACAAGTCGACAAAAAATCCTCTGTAATCGATCCTCAAAATCTCTTGCAGCATGCCGAATTAAGTGAGTTCCGCCACCACAGGATCTGCATCAGAGGAACGTCGTCGACTAGACTGTTCAAATTTTTCCATGATTCCACAATCTTGAGTAAAACGCTTTTTGTCGATTCGTTCCACCCTAAAATGTCGACCTTTACACCATGCTGCTGTGTATGACTTATACTACAACGAACAAAGATTATGAGTGGCTGTTTAAATGTTTATAAATAAAGTCACTTGCTAGTTGTACATTGCAAACTTACCTTGGTCGCGCAACCCCGAGAGTACTCCCACTCTTCTTCAGTCACTTCGTCACCGCATTGTTGTGCGCTTTTCAATTGTTTGTGCAACCATCTTAAGCTCATGAAGGTTGGTAGGCTCTCCAGAACCGCTGGATAGTGCATCGGTGGTCGTCTTCCCCGTCTCCACTCGATTCATGCCCTTTGTTGCTCTTGCTTTGCATCCTCATATTGTGAAATCCACTTTTGCATCACTGGATTGTGAAGCATGCAAAATCGGTTGATTTTAGCCTCTAGATCTTCCGTCATCTTCTTCTCAACACCGAGATTTCACATGACAATCCCAGATATGCGCTCATCATCTATGGTTCGCCATAGCGTGTCCCGGGATTTATCAAATCCGTCTAGCCACTCTCCAATGTACACTAGGGACTCTGATACCAACCAACCTTCTGCCATGCTACCCTCCGGACGTGCCTTTTGACGCACATATCCCTTAAGTGTTTTCATGAAACGCTCTAAGAAGAACATCCATCTGGAATGAACTGTGCCAGCTATTTCCACCTCATCAACTATGTGAACAAGAAGATGCACCTGAATGGTTAGCATTGTAGTAGGAAAATGTTTCTCAAACATGCACACAAGCTCCGCATCATTTAGTTTGGCGAATGGTATGGAGTCTACGTTGATCTCCTTTTGTGAGATCCATTGCACCAGCTTTGCAAGTTTGTAGATTGTGTTACGGATGTCGAGAGACAAACATCCCTCAATGGCAACCGGTAAAATAAACTGTAAAGTATGTGCAGCAATGATATTAAAGTCCACATTTTATGCAATGATATTAAAGTCCACTATGAACGTACCTGACACATTTTATGCCAATCGTGTGACTTGAAACCGGTAAGCTTTCCTTCTTTAGTAAAACACGTTCGGAGCGAGTGCATTACGCCAGTGGGGGTCCGCAAAGATCGAATGGTCTCTTTTACTTTGCGTTCTTGGGCTCCTGTGAAAATCCATGGTGCTTTAGGGAGTTTTATCGATCCATCAGACGCTGTTTGCGGCCAATATTGCTCCATACGATCCACATTTCTAAGGTCAACTCTGGCTCCCAAAGTATCTTTCTTGCCGGTCAGATGGTCCCATAGTAGATTACCCACATTCTTGAATATGTGCATTGGATCGAGCAAGTGATTGATCATGAGTCGGGGCCAGTATGGTAACTCGTACCATAGAGATAGTCTCTTCATCCCTGGAGGCAATCCTTCATCGCACATCTCCTTCTGCTCTAACCATGCTTGTGCAGACATCCTTGGTGGCTCTCTTCCCAAAAATCCATCGCGTAACACATGATTCTCTGGAAGATACGCTTGATGACCTTCGTAGATTTGCTTCTTCAGTGAGGGTGCCCTATGTGCATTCAGTCTAGGTCCACATGTGACACATGCTCTGTATCCGCTTGTTTGAAGCCCTACATGTATACACATGATAATAGATCAACTATGGGAAAAAACAAGATTTACAGTGTCTGAGTGAGGAGTGTCAATAGATCACCTGAGCATTCTGTTAGCCCGGGATAGTCATGCATGGTCCACATTATAATGCCTCTGATCAAAGCATTCCGTTGTCCTGTGTGTCGGCTCATATCCACCACCTCTATTCCAATCCACAATTGTTGTAGCTCTTCCAATAGTGGACGAAGATACACATCTATATTCCCCACTTTATATCGCCCTGGCACAATCAAGCTTAGCCATAGGTGCCCCTTCTTCGTAGTCAACCACGGGGGAATGTTGTAGTTGACGATGACAACGGGCCATACACTGTAAGATGTTGATCTTTGACCAAATGGATTTACGCCATCCATAGCCAGGCCTAAGCGCAAATTTCGAGCTTCCCTGGCAAAATCCGACCATGTTCCATCGATATGTTTCTACGCTACGCAATCTGCAGGAATTCGTAGCACACCATCCGAATATTTATTCTCCTCATGCCATGATGCTAGGGCGGCCATGGACTTACATTAGAAGAAATGCTTGATGCGAGGAAGCAGAGGGAAATGTCGCAAAACCTTTTGTGGAATTTTTGTCCCGTGGAGATCTACTCGATATCTTTCGGAATCACATTTTGGACACTTCTCCATGTCTATGTATTCCCCTCTGAAGAGAATGCAGTCATTAGGACAAGCGTGGATAGAATTGTAATCCATCCCCAAGTTTTGCAAAATCTTTCTTGCTTCATCTCGGGAATCTGGCATCACATTGTCAGCTGGTAGTATGTGCTCTTTCAGCAATCTACACAACATAAAAATATGATACAGTCGTGTAAAAATCTATCAGATTATTATACATTTAGAGTTTTATTAAAGTAAACTAATTGTAATAGATCACCTGAAAAGCGTTGTGACGCTAGTGTCACTCCATCCAAACTTTGCTTGCATGTTGAGAAGAACCAGGAGTGCTTTCAATCTAGACATACGTGCTCCATTATACAATGGCGTATCGGCTTCACTTTTCATATCATCATAGATAAGCCTTTCTGAATCCATGATCGTCTCGATCATTTCATCAATCTCGGGCTCAAACATTGCCTCGTTGGGAATGTGCTCTGCATGATCATCCCCCGAGCTGTCAGAGGCTACATCTTGTGGCCTCACATATGCTGCTTGACCAAAGCGCCTGCAAACACGTCTATTGGGTTGCAAGATTGCTGCTTGTTGGCCAGCGTCAGAGTCCGACGAGTTATGATTGGCAACAACTCGATCTATAATAGATGGATCGAACTCGCCAAATTCGCGAACGTGCTGCAAAGAAACACGTCTTGTCCGTCGCACAGCATGCTTGCATTGATTACAAGGACATAAGACCCTCGTTGAGAGATAGGTGTTTCGGTTGGACGGTCCCACATCCTCGTCACTACTCATAATGAGGATAAAAAACATATAACCTGGACAACAAATTTAATATTCTATTGGCATTCTTCGTCTTATCTCTCTCTCTCTCTCTCTCTCTCTCTCTCTCTCTCTCTCTTTACCTCACATTCTCTAGTCATGCCCAATCCCCGCACACCTCGGTCTAGAGGTGCACGGAGATCAGAACCACCGGGTTATAATCTCGTCTTTATTGGTCAATACCTATATTTGCGGGTACAAGAAATCTACACACCCACGTCTACATGATACTGCATGTAGTGGACAAAACCCCTTTGCCTCTTCTCTAGCTGTAGCACTTCACAGCATCTTAACATCTTTTCACAGTAGATCTTTTCACTGTTCGTCTAACTCTAAACCCTAAACCGTAAGTAATTCTTGCGTGGACTCGATCTAACGTAAATAAGCGTAAATCTAAATAAACGTAAATCTAACTAAAAATAAACCTAAATCTAATTTAACGTAAGTCTACATCTAACCTACTCTTTAACGTCTTTTGGGATAGTTTCCTACGACGTTAAAACTCTCTTCTTCTTGTGTGTGTGTGTGTGTGTGTGTGTGTGTGTGTGTGTGTGGGTAAACCTAAATAAACCTAAGTCTAATCTAATATAACATAAATCTAAATCTAACGTAAATTATGTTATATTAAAAACAAAGAACTAAACTAACAGGGATTATAAGAACCTTAAAACTGATTTAACACATAATTTTTCACATAACTCGGCAAGAGTTGGCATTCTCATCACTAAAGATGTGAGAGTTAACTTCCGGCGGTGACGCTGCCTCATCTCCATCCACATCTGACGACAGCAATTGGCCCTTTAGACCGTTCTTGCTCTTGTTACTAACTTTGAAGTTGCTGTTGAATGACTAGAGGTTGTCTAGATGGTCATTGTGTCGGGGATGTAGTGACTCTTGCCGCCCTGAAGATCCACCTTCTTCCCTATCTTCTGAAGACATTTCACCAGTACTTTTGGATCAATGGAGCCCACCATGAGTGAAGGCAGCAATACCCTATATTCCATTGAGGGCTTTCTTCACCCGCTTCATGCAGGCATCGCAGTCTATGGAGACCTAAATCTAATCTAATATAACGTAAATCTAAATCTAGCGTAAATAAACGTAAATCTAGTTAAAAATAAACCTAAATCTAATTTAATGTAAGTCTACATATAACCTAATCTTTAACGTCTTTTAAGATAGTTTCCTACGACATTATAACTCTCTTCTTCTTGTGTGTGTGCGCGTGTGTGGATGTGTGTGCCAATAAAAAGAGATAAATGGTATAACCTTTCTATCACCCATGCCAAGTATGATAGATTGATTATGCCATTTCCGTCTTGAATAATAGGTCTTGAGTTCAACTCCTCGTCGGCTAGATCTTTAGGTCTTTTAATTTTAATTAGTTTCCTACAACGTTAAATTAGTTTCTCTCTTTCTCTCTCAATGTGTGTGCATTTTTTTGGATCGTATGCATGTTTTCTCTCTCTTTTCCTCTCTCAATGTGTGCGTTTTTTGTTTATGCATGTTCTCTCTCTCTTTTCCTCTCTCAATGCGTGCGTTTTTTGTTTATGCATGCTCTCTCTCTCTTTTTCTCTCTCAATGTGTGTGTGCACTCTTTGTTTATGTATGTGTGTGTGCGTTTTTGTTTTTGTTTGTACTCTCTCTCTCTCTCTCTCTCTCTCTCTCTCTCTCTCTCTCTCTCTCTCTCTCTCTCTCTCTCTCTCAAAAACACTATGTGTGTGTGAGAGAGAGAGAGAGGGAGAGAGAAAGAGGGGAAGGGAACATGAGAATGAGCAGAGGGAAGGAGCATACCTGGCTCTCCTTCCTCTCCTCGTGTGTGTGTGGAGAAGAAAAAGAGAGAGAGAGAGAGAGAGAGAGGGAGAGAGAAAGAGGGGAAGGGAACATGAGAATGAGGAGAGGGAAGGAGCATACCTGGCTCTCCTTCCTCTCCTCGTGTGTGTGTGTGTGTGTGTGTGGAGAAGAAAAAGAGAGAGAGAGAGAGAGAGAGAGAGAGAGAGAGAGAGAGAGAGTGAGGGAGAGCATTACCTGCTCCTTGCTTGAGGGCGCCGAAAAACTCAGATCTGAGATCTGAGTTTTTGGGCGCGCTCGGTTATTTTTTTAGCCCAGCCGGCGTCGCTATGAGCGTCGCAAATTTACAAAGAAATTTACGACGCTCATAGCAACGCTGGGAATTTTCTTTTTGAGCGTCGCTAATATGAATAACCTCTTGTAGTGTCCATTCCAAAATTGACCACCTAGTCTTATTTTTCCTCCTCCAATTTACCCATATCTATCACAAAAACCACAAAATTCAGCCTCTTCTCTTAAAAGACAGCATCATGGTGGTTGATTACTCAGCTTCAATTACCTTGTCTCTCAAGGAAGGTCAAGAGTGGAGAAAAAATGTACCGTCAAAGCTAGTGGACCGTCAACAAGCGTCAAAATTGACCCTACTCAAGACACTTGGAGCATCAACCTTGTAAGAAATCCACCTTTTCTTACCTCTTAAGAGTTTTTCTTTCTTATTTGTATCCTACATGGATACTCCCATTGTAAATATCCAATTCCATTTGTAAATTAATACTAACTCTACTAACACTAACCCACTATGAAAAGTCCTATCACCTCCATTTCTCTCCTCTCTCTTTCCCCACCAACTTCTTGATAATTCCAAGCAAAAGAAATTAGATAAATTGCTGAAAATCTAACCCAACCATGGTTAGAGGAGTAACCCTAGCCTTCAAAATTGCTATAAAAGGAGGGTGTAGCTAGCACAAAAAGGGGGAGCCATAAGCAAGAGCACTATGCTATAGCTTGAGAAGCCAAGCTCAACCTCTCTAGAAGGAGCTCTTGAGTGGAAGCTCATTGTCTTATGCATGTGCATGTGTTGTAATAGGGGATTAGCAAGGGAACTCTATGCCATTGTAAGAGAGAGAGTGATCATTCAATTGAGAGTAGGAAATCTATCATTTCTCCTACTAGTGTAAGCCCAACATTCGCTGAATCAAGGAGGGTGGATTTGGACTAAGCTTGGATACTTTGTCTCCCTTCCAACGTGAAGTAATGGACAACAATGATGCGTAAGTGTCTTGGAGTTTTTTGTTAAGTTCTTGATAGCTTGTCTCTGGTGTTGTCATCAATCTAGCCATAAATCCCACATACTGTAAGAGGGCGACAGGGTGGAGAGGACTCCCCTGGCCTTAAGACAGTGATTGGGGTGGCTTTCTTTGTGATGTTTTGTGGTGAAATTTACGCAAGCTATGTTGAACAAATACTAATCTCACATGATTTGTCATGACAGATTTGTAAGAAGGTATTAATGCAACAAGCGCCCCCTCCCCCTTTCTCTCTCTTTCTTACATATATAATTGTGTTTGCTTGATCATTGCCGATACGTTTCAAAGCAGCCCGAGCACTATCCCTCTCTCTCTCTCTCTCTCTCTCTCTCTCTCTCTCTCTCTCTCTTTTACGCGTCCTAGTTCGCATCCAAAACTAGGTGGTGCCCCAAATTTGTGTAGGGTTAGGTTGCGGGTTTGTGTGTGTGTTTGTTGTTTTTCCAACCCCAACCCAATTGAGCAGCACGGGAGCCTTGAAGGGTGTCTAGAGGTTGCTCTTCTTGTTGCCCGCCCCGGACCGCCTCACTAGTATACATATTTTCAGATGCAATACATCATCCAGAGTCTAATGTTTACAGAAAGCACACAGTCCTACACATATACCATTCCACAGAAGACAACACGGTTACAAATATTCAAGGCACGTGCCTTACTTATCAGCTTGACTACCATCTATTTTTTTTAACAAACAATATGGCTCTTTTTACTTACGTGCATTCTCTAACATTGTGTCAATGCTTGTATTAAATGAGACTGCCATTGCGATCCTTTCACATTTCGCTATGCATCTACTTACATGAACCGAGGTGCTTCTGCCAATGCATAATAATTTGTCAATACTTTGTTACTCAACCTTACTCCAATGTGATGTGAACGAGGTAGTCCATTTTTTATGTTTTTATGCCTGGTCTAGTCCGTTGGTCACATGCACACAGATTCGCTGATTTAGGTAGTGTGTAGATACTCACTTGGTGCAGATCCACCGATTTAGGCAGTGTGTAGATACTCACTTGGTCGAGATCCACCAATTTAGGCAGCACATTGATAAATTGTAGATTCGTGATTTTCAAACTTATACCAAATGCAGATTCGCCAATTTAGGCAGCATTAGTGCAGATTCGACGATTTAGGCAGCACGTCTTATTGGTGTAGATTCGTCGGTTGAGGCAGCACCGATCACAAAATCATGCTGTAGTGGCTGGCCACCACTGTAACTGGTATGATTTTGTTACTCGAGTACATAATGAAAGTGATTTGGATTTGGACTTATATTGTGGAATTGGAATTGGTTTGGGATTTGGTATCTGGTGATTATTATGGCAGTGTTTATGTGATGCGGCTTGACATTATGAGATTAATGATGAGTGTGACCAATGATATCCTGATTCATCAGGGTATGACATATACTGCTTATTCTAGTGGTATGGGACATTAGAATAGGTAGTATGTGGATGAAGGCAGGCATAAGCTAATGTTGTTTAGTTTCATAAATTTTTCTTTTATTATGTGATGTTTTTGACACAACATACTAATCACTATTTTTGACAAGTATTGTTTGCAGATTTTTATATTCGCAACTGAGGACAGTTGCTTTCCAACGGCGAGGGATGTTATAGAAATGATATTTTATGATTTATTACAGCTGACAGGTGGAAAAGGCTAGACTGAGCTTGGCCTATGAAAATGTATTTGTATATCATGTACATTTTATTATTCAAGTGCTCTTTTATGAGCTTTGGCCAATTATGACTGGCCGGCCAGTTTGTAACCAATTTGACCATTCAAGAAATCTATAAAACAAATACGTGCAAGAGGGAAATGGTCACTCTTTCACGGGGGGAGATTGCACCCAGTGTCTGTGTACTTCTTCTCCCCTCTCCCCTCTTATCTCTCACCGTGCTGGCGTAGCACTTCGCTCTAGGAGGTGCGCATGCACGTGCTCTCTCGTTCTATCACGCTCTTTTTTCTCTCTCTGCTCGTGTACAATGTGGATTATGCGTCGTGTGATTCAAGGTATGCATATTTAGTCGTTTATGTCTGGCTATGTGCTATTTTGAGTATTTTGTAGGGCTCTCTATGCTCCCGTCTGTAGCAGGTGCAACACCATAAAAAGGGGCTTTCTACACCCGAGCTGCTACGAGAATTCGAGAAAAGATTTGGTCAATTATCTGCTATCGAGCATATCGCTTTGAATTCTGAGAAGGTAGAATTGTTTGTGCAAGCTGTAGACTTAAAACTGCAAAAGAGCTTAGTGGATCTCCTTGAGCATCCAACAGGGGAATTAGGGTTGAAATCAGATTGGAAAGAAGTGATTGAAGCTGTCAATATGGTGGTGAAGCGACAAAAAAGGCTGGACAAGTTAGTCGAGATGACTATCAACGTGGAAGACAAAGTGGAAGAGGTCCCTGCGCTGTTAAAGGAGAAGACCTCGAAGCTAGAGGACTCTTTCATGGACAAGCTTGTGAAGGGAATCTAGGGGTTAAATATTAATTTGAAGGCAGTAAAGCTGGAAGAAAAATGTTCAGCATCTCGATCAAAACAAGGCGGGTAGTAGAGGGGAAGTGGTAATCAAAATTTCATGTGGTGCGACAGCCTTGATTACATCAGGAGTGAGTGTGATGAATTTGCAGAAGCCAAGTGTAAAGACGTGGTTTTCTGGAAGAATGGGTTAATACATCTTTGGGAGACAGGTTTGCCCTTAAAGACAAAATATGAGAAAGGAGGATGAAGAAGAGTATGGAAGAAATGCTGCAAGAACATCATGTCAGTGTAGCTGAGGCATTGACTTATGGAGTGCAAATTGAAAGAAACTTATAGGAAAAACCAATTGAAGGTTCCTACAAAAAGGGAATTTTTTGGCCATATGCTATGACAACGGCAAGAAAAAGGAAGGTCGGATATCCGCAACTATGTCAAGTAAGGAATTGCATTAGTAAGACTACTCGGTGGGAGGATCCTGTCGACTCCCTCTCGATATACGCATATATAGAAAAATGTCAAAGCAATGAGGCTTTTGTCAAAGAAAAGCGAAAAAGGGAAGAGGATTTGGCACGAGCTTTGAAGAAGGCAACTAGGTCAGCAGTACAAAAGGAAAAAGGAATCTAGCAGAGATGTGGTTCCTACCCCACCTGATGTTCCAATGGATGAAGCCGAGAAGGAGAAGAAAGAAAGGAAAGCTTGAGGCCCATCATATAAACTAAGGTCTGATATTGAATAGGCAAGTGATGTTAAGAGGGTACTTAAGGAGCGAATCCTAAACAATTGGGTGGAATTTACCCTAGGAGAGATCCTAGGTATTGCAAAGCGGGAATTTCATGACAACATCATTGATCTTATGAAGAGGAAGCGACAAGTACTATACGGGCTCGAGAATGATCCAACCAGGACACAGGGAGTGCAGAGCATTTATGAACAAATTGCAGCCATTTTGAGCAGTGTTAATGAAGAAGAATTTGAGAATGATGAACGAGGAAGCATAGTCGACAATAACAAGTTTTTGAGGCACGTAAACCATATCAGGTTTCATGAGGACGAGTATTGTGAAGAACTACCTCGAAGACATTTTACGTGGAATCATTGGGCTAGAGCTACTACTGAAACTTTGGTAAAAATAGGCGATTTGGACGAGCCGGTTTTTGCATTGGTAGACCATGGTTCAGAATTAAACCTTATGTCAAAGAGCTTATATTCAAAAGGGAAGTGGCCCATTGATGTCGGACATGGGTGGCATATTCGAGCTGTTAATGCACAATCAGGTGATTTGTATGGTGCATGTCCTAATGTTAAAGTAACTATAGGAGATGTGAGTGATGAACATAATTTCTTTGTGCAAGAGCACTACTCTTATCCAACTATATTGGGACAACCTTATATTACTGTAGTGCGAATGGAAACTAAGGTTCTGAATGATGGATCTGCATATGCCAGGATCCAAAGTCGTAATGGGAAGAAAGCAATACAATTTTTAACTGTTTGTGTAGACAGTGCTAGGAACAAGGACACCTTAAGGGATCGTCCTTTACCGAAGTTAACAAAGGAGTTTAAGGAGAATAGGGGATTCCTGGATTTTTTCCAAGTGCCATTGTAAAGCGAGACTATGATGGTTCTTTGAAGAGAAGTTCTCGCTAACGACAGGTGTTTTCGGAGAGGTTTTTTTTTCAAGATTGCTGGGTTTATCTTCAGAAGGATCAGTATCTTACAGGAAATTCAACAACTTATGCAAATGGGAGAAGCAACATGTTTGCAATGCCCAAGGTATGTTTCAGAAATGTGAGTTATTGGATCCAAATGAAGCGATTTCATGATTTTTTGAAGAATGTACATTTGTGGACACAATGGGAGAATTGGATGCAGCCATGCAATCCAATGATCAAGCTAAGATTGAGATTGTTAAGGTAACCTCTCTGGATATGTATGACGTCCTTTTCCAATTCAAAGCAGAGTTGGATGCAAAAGAAATATAGGTGAATACAAAATATAAAACAGTGGCAAATAAGGTCTACTCCATTGCCAAAAGAGAGTGACACCGTTATGGAGAAAGCATCTCGACAGCCTACTCTCCAAAACCCAGATAAAATTGGGCACTCATTTATTGAAGAAACTTTACAATAATTACAAATCGGTGATGCAGATTTTTTAAATCAAGATGAAATAGCATATTTTCAAGAAATGTTAAGAAGCATGGGAAGGCTTTTTCTTTCCAGCCATGAGAGATTGGATGTGTGGATCCTAGTGTTGTAGCTCCCATGGTGATCTTCACTATGCCACATCTCCCTTGGAATCTACGACCTATACCTATTCCGAAAGCTCATCTTCCTAAGTTGGTCGATCTGTTAAATGAGAAGATTAAGATGGGCATTTTGGAGCCCTCTTGTGCTCGTTACTCTAACAAGTGGTTTACGATCCCCAAGAATAATGGTACACGGAGGTTTATACAAGATATGCAGCCAGTAGGTAACTATCAAAAATGTAGGTACAAGTCCAGTGGTTGATGAATTTGCGGAGGCTTTTGTAGGGAGATCCATTTATTCTATGGAAGACTTGTATTCAGTCAATTTCAACAAGGCTAGACAAAGCAGGGATCAAACAACCATGCATACTCCTTTGGGATTATTAAGAATGTGTACATTGCCACAAGGTGCAACTAACTCAATTGCACACGTGATGAACAAAATGAACAAAGTGCTACAGTATTTCATTTCTCAGATCACCATGCCATTTATTAACGATGTGCCGATAAACGGATGTGAAGAGGATGAAAAAGATGAAGCCAAAGATCAGAGGGGGTGCAGAAAGTTTATGGCTAACCATATTGATGATTGTGAAAGGATATTATCTAGGCTTGAAGAGGTCAACATTACACTCTCAGGCCAAAAATTTATGTTCGGGATCAAGGAAGTTTTGATTGTGGGACACCTATGTGGAACATCTGGTAGAAGACCGAGACCTGTCAAAGTGGAGCCTATACAAACGATGAAGGCGACATGCAGTTCAATTACAAAAGTGCAAAATTTTCAGGTGCGTGTGTTTTCCACTTGATATGGTTACCCCATTTTTCACATGCTGCAAAGGTTTTATACCAATTACTCAGGAAAGGACATAAATTTGTTTGGAAATAAGAACACTCGAAAGCTGTGCGGAAACTGAAGAAGATGTTACAAGAGGCTCCTACATTAAGGAAAGTGGACTGTAAAAGCGGAAAGCCAATTATTGTGACGGTTGACACGAGTCCTACAGGTCACTGAGTGGGCTATTGGACAGGATGACAAACAAGGACAAAGGTATGCTATCAGATTTGGTGCTAAAGTGTTAAGTGCTCGACAGAGAGCATATCCGCAGGTTAAAAGGGAACTTTGGGGTGTAGAAACTACCCTAAGGTGTGACAAAGAGAACTTTATCAGTGCTTCTATAATAGTAGAGACAGATTTCTTACCATTGCTTGGGATGATCACAAGTTTTTCTACACCAGATATAGCCATGCTACGTTGGATAGCATATATTAAGTCATTAAATCCCGAGTTTCAACATATTGCAGGAAAAGATAATCTGGTGGCTGATACGCTATCCAGGGCCAGGTTTGAAGATGAAGAGACTATGATTTTTGAAGTTGAAGATGTGGGATTGAGGTTCTTTACCTCTTCAAAAGTGCATGTAGAATGTAAAAACACGGTTCTTGCATTATAGTCTTTTGCTAAGGACAAGTACGAAGGTGAATGGTTGCTGATTGGGAGATATTGGAGTACACTAAAGAAGCAAGAGGACTGGACCAAACAAGAGTTTAAATGTATTCAAAAGAAAGCTTATGGGTATTTCTTGCAGGACGAGTTTCTATGGCTGAATCAAAGAAGCGTAGAGGAACCCCTGAGCGAGTTGTTTGTGATAAGGTAACACGACTTCAAGTACTTAAAGAATTTCATGAGTCGCTGTGGGCAGGACACACGGGAGTTTGGAGCACTTTTCCTAAAATTAAAGAATGATATTGGTGGAAGGGTATGTATAAATATGTGGAGCACTTTGTTGAAACTTGTTTTGTATGTCAAATGTACTCAAATGTAAAGCACCGAGATGGATTACATCCAACGTATCCATTGTGCATGCATTTCAAATGGGTAGTCCACTTGATTACAATGCCCACAAGATTATGGAAAATGAGATACATCGTGCTTGCCAGGGAAGATTTGACGAACCAGGTCGAAGGGAGGGCTTTGCGAACCAAATCTACAAGTATGGTATGCAAATTTTTGTTAGAATATGTGATATGTAGATATGGTTGTGTTGAAAGAATTATTGCAGATAGAGGAGACCTAGATGTTGATGAAGCTAGAGATTTTTTTGCTCATATGGATGTCAAGTTAATACTCACTACTGCATACAATCCTGAAGGGAATGGTAAAAGTGAGAGAGCCCATTGTCAAGGCATTGGATAAGGCATATAAAGGCCAAATTGGTGAGTGGCCTCGGCTACTTCCTTATGCTTTATGGGCGGACCGTACTATACATAGCACAGTTACAGGTTTCATGCCATCAGAGATTATGTATGGACAAAAGACTATTATGCTTGTTGAAGAGGCAGTGACTACATGGAGCATATTGACTTGGGATCTAGAAATGAGCAGAGAAGATTTGCTTGCTTCAAGGATTCGACAACTAGAGCGGAGAAACAAAGATATAGAAGCTGTAAAGGAGAAATTGAGGAGTGCTCATTTGAAAAATAAGGAGGATTTTGACAAGTGGAATAGGCTAAGGCCATGTGCTATTCAAGAAGGGGATTGGGTTCTTGTTTATGATAGCAGTTTGGACAGCCAGTACACAGCTATGTGGACAATGGTGAAGCGGTGGTTTGGCATGTATGTGGTCAAACATGCTTTTCCCAATGCTACCTATAGATTATGTGAGATGGATGGTACAGAATTGAAGCTTCGAGTTGCAGGTAAGCGTGTCAAGATATATAAAAGAAGAAATGAGGAGCTTCAACTTGCAGACAAAGACTTCAATATGGATGAAAATAAGGAGGAAGAAGGAGTATCTTACGAGAAAGACGTACATCTCCTCACATAATCACTCATATTAGCATAGCTTTAGCTTAGTAATTAGCTTGGTAGAGGAGATGAGCATGCATTGAAGCTTGGTTCTTGGTTGGATTTGCATCCACAAGCCAAGAGTGTGTCGATGTAGGCTTCTATCTCACAAGCTTGGAGTAGGTGATCAGCTCTCCATTAAAGCTTGGGAAGAGATAGTGTTCTCTTTCTTCACACATGAGATTGTGTGAGTGTGTGTGTGATAATGACTTGAAAAAATCAGCCCCCTCTCTCTCTTGGGTGAGCCCTCTTGCTATTTGCTCTTGCAAGCTCCCCATTGGACCTCCCCAAGTCAAGCCAATGGCTATTAAGCAGCATAAGTGATAGCCTTCTGACATGTGTCCCCCTTTCCCCTTTTGTGAGAGTCTTAGGTAATTTAATAATTAAACTAAAATCTCATTGGACCCCTTTGCCTCCTGGCCAATAGGAATCAGGCAAGCCATTGAGCTCCTGAATGCTCATTGGACCCCTTGGGAGACTGTCCAATAGTCTTCTAGGAGACTTAATTCTCATTGGTTATTTTATTAAGTGTTTTTTAAATTAATTAAACTAGATTTACTCTAGCCTAATTCTCATTGGTCCACCTCCAAGGCCATCCAATAGGAATTGGGTACACCTTGTGGGCATCTGGGCTAGGGAGCTGACATGTGTCCCTAATTCCCTTTGTGTAAAGGGAGCCTGTGTGTGTGTGTGACTTTCTCTCTCATCCCCTAGAAGAAGGGCTCGCCCCCTCCCATGTAGGGATATGCAAAGACTTTTTGGTCACACACAAAGCATCCAATTTCCCCTAGGGTTGACCTTTGGACACAACCTTTGAATTTTGGAACCTTAGCATTTTGGAAGTCTTAATGGGCTGAACCTTAGGGTCTTTTTAGCCCATTGTTGCACATGGCTCTTTTGCAGATGGCCCCCCCTTTGGATCCCTATTTTCCCTCCTTTGGATCCCTACTGTGGCCGGTCTGCTAGCTTAACCAATATTCTATCTTTTTCTCCCCTGGCACTTCCACACATTAAATGATCAGTTTAATATGAGAAAATCACTTAGGAGAATTAGATATTGATTATTATGACATAAAATTTGTGAGTTTTTGGTCCACCAATTTTGGGAAGCTTGAATTTTTCAATGGGAAATCTCTTGATCAATGATCAGGATCACGACAACTATAACATAGACAACCTCATCTAACTTTCATGTGTAGTAAGTTTTCTCTTATTTATTGTGAGTTCCTAGACCTTTGTTCCTCCTCAAGATGAGGTCTTTTGATTTCACAAATAGGTGCAGGTTGTGGTTTCCTCTTTCTACTATTTGACAACTCAAGCTCACCCTTGATAACGGCATCGCCATATTCTTGAATACTATAGCCAAAACCTCTTTTCCCTTGCCAAAGCATTTAGATGTCACCATAGGAGTCATTTATTACTACAAAACAACCATTCAAAGAAATTCTTAGTACACCATTAGGAAAAATATAAACCCCAAAAGGGCCCTTTAGCTTAATGGGTGATTAAGCATGGACCAATAGGAAGAGGGTGGTGGCCACAACTATACCCTCTTGAAAGGTAGGGTAGTAGGGGGCATGGGGGACTATTTGTTCCCCTTAGTATAGCTTTGTCCCCTAGAAATAGAGAGAAGGGGTAAAAGGGGGGAAGGAGGGGGGGGGGGGGGGGGGGGGGGGCTGCTTTTCCTCCATTTTCACGGGCACCCATAAAGTAACCCTAAAATTTCAAAAAAAATCAAAAGTTGTCTCTAGATCTCACGTTTCACTCCCCAAAAGCTCCCCTAACCAAATACATGGTCAAAAGTCTATTTTCTTTCACCAAAATCTGCATGTCTCAGTCATTACAGCCCATTCTACCTCCTCTCTCTCTCTCTCTCTCTCTCTCTCTCTCTCTCTCTCTCTCTCTCTCTCTCTCTCTCTCTCTCTCTCTCTCTCTCTCTCTCTCTCTCTCTCTCTCCCCCCCCCCTCCAAGCTTTCCAAAGCTACAACAGATATGAAAGATTTCCATAGCTGCGACACATATGGAAGCTTTACATAGCTGCTCACAATCTAAACTCTCTCTCTCTCTCTCTCTCTCTCTCTCTCTCTCTCTCTCTCTCTCTCTCTCTCTCTCTCTCTCTACGTACTTTCCCATTTTCGTCTACACCTCCACTGTCCTCTCTCCCCAAAATCTCCATGGCTGCAACACTTGTGGAGATTTTACCAAGAACCTCTTTTACCTTTTCTTCTACCACTTCATAGCACCTATAAATACTCTATCAACCACCTCTTGTCTCGTTTCCATGGCTGCACTATTGCACTCCAAGGTTCTACATTGAAGGTTTAATCCTCTGTATCTCCATCTCTCCAAAAAAATTTCCTTCTTCCTCCATATCTAGCTCATTCAAAACCACCATCAAACCCTCTTACTGTAGCCCCTTCCTCTCTGTAGCAATGTCAAACTTTACTACTCATAGAAAGCCAAAAGATGAGGTAGAAAGGGTTGTCTTGTACAACACCATAGATTCCAATGGGGAGTGGGTGCCTCAATTTTTCTGCAAAGGCGCTTGGGTCCTCATGCAACTTGCATCCACCGGGACTCATTGTGTTTGAGATTGTGACAACTTGGATCAACATTGGAAAGGAAGGCTACTTGAATTCAAAGACCATAGGATCAATGGGATGGTGGTTGCTATTCAACATGTGTATTTAATGCCTAATAAGCATTTGGGGCACACTAATCCAAGCATTTTTCCACCTAACTGTAAGTTTTTTTTCTTTGTTGTTGCAAGATACATATGCATTGAGTTGACCTATGTGCTCAAGTATGCTACTAGGTTTATTTTGGGCAATTTGATATCTATGCATATATATTCCCATCAAAATTGGTGATCAAAAACAATTAAGAAGTCTTTTTGGAACCTTTCAAGGTTTTCATGTTGACATTGGTGCCATGATGCTTCCCAGTGTGCAACCATCGATGCTACTACAAAGCAGGATATTCTTCTACACAGACACAATAGTGCCCACCTCTAAGCATTGTTATGGTAAGATTAATGAAATTGACATGCGACACTTCTTAGCATGGAGTGGCTGCAGCCTGATGTTTGCATCTATCTTATCCATAAAAGAGAAGATGGTTTTTGACATTCTTACCTTGTTGAAGTTTGAGAAGGCTTTAAGGTTTGTAGGTATAAGTCGATCTTGTCTCATGCATGTTTTTTTCCATTTATTTAAGTCCCTACCATTCAATGTCACACCCACTATATTTATATGCAAGAATATGTCTTTTGAAGCATTACAACCCTTGTTAGGAGAGAATTGGGGATTTATAGAGGGTGTGCATCAAAGATATAGATATTGATGCAAGCTAGGGGCTCCAGTTATTGGGATACAGTACTTAAAAGGTTTCACAACTTTGTATATGTGCTTCCACCTAGAGTTGTGGATGTATAAGACAGGAAAACGGATACCTTACAAAGCCTTGAAGGGAATCTTGTAACATTTGACATTCATATTACAATACCACAAATGATTTCTCTGAAACTATGAAAGTTAGTGATCACACAAAATAGTGTCTTTGGATACAATACTTAAAAGTTTGCACAACTTTGTATATACACTTCCACTACGAGCGGTGTATGTGTAAGTCTGGAAAATGGATACCTCCACAAAGCCTTGAAGGTAATCTTGAGACATTTGAAATTCATATTACAATGCCAAATGATGTCTCTAAAACTATGCAAGTTAGTGATCGTCATCGTTGACACATTTGCCTTGGTCATTTCAAATATTGCAGTTGCAGAGTAGGTAAACGTCATGGAGGAGGAGTTCTTGGAAACCCGAGACAAGATCATGGAAAATCAACAACCTCTTCATGTTGATTCAATTGACTCTGATGCCCCAAACATTGTTGATGAGAGGAGATCATCCCTCAACCTTTACCTCACACCAACTATGGACGATGACGACATGCAGCATGCGGTGATTGTTTTCCTTGTGTAATTGGCCATCCCAATTTTATTTTCCTAACACAAAATTTTGTAGGATCGTTTAAACATGGCAGGAAAGAGCAATGTTTTTGGCCTAGAAGCAGTACTTGCAAACTACATCGGCATACTATCCATGGGCGACATCTGCATTATCCACAAGGACTTCTCCCTTGATGGATATTTTTCTTTGTGTCTCTTGAAGGCTTTCAACAAGCTCTTGTGCTTGTCTACTATACCTCAGACTATGCAAGTATTTTTTCTTTGTGGGACTGTTGTCTAACCTCACTCCTATCTTATTGTAGATATAGTGAGGAGAACCATGAATAAATTTTCAATCCTGGGACAAAGCTGACTCGACTAGTGCATAGAGGCTACAAGAGGTTGTCAATCTCTTGGAAAACAACAAACAACTCGCTTCTAACTCAAGCTACACTCAAGTGACTGAAATCACCAAAAGCCAATCGCTCATCGGCAAACAAATCGCATCCATTACAGCATCAAATGACATCCAAAGGTAATGGAACTTCTAGGACATGTTTATAGCGTAAGTGCACATACTTAAGGTCTCAAACCCCACTTTAGTTCAAGTGCAAAAATCACGATTATTAATAGCAGTGGATTTTTGACCTAGTCATTTGCAACCTAGAATGCATCTAAATGTCAGCAATGATGCCGCAATACCCCACCTAGTTTTTGATTTTGAAGTGTAAATTCCAACTTATCATGAAATTAGGCCGCGGTCGGTGACGCCAACAACTACGAAATACCGTGAAATGCTTACATCAATGTGTAGAGCTCTTACCTGCAACTGCAACGCAACAAACATGACTGCAATCTCACAACCGAGGAGAGAGTAGGAAGCGTAAGAAGGAGAGAAGTGAGCGTCTTTAGCCATGCTGTGTATTTCATTATCCAAAACTTGAAAATATCTTACAAAAATTGGCTTTTATACCTTAGCCAAGGTTTTTTGTGGTCAAAACTAATAATCTGGGAGCTCTAACTAAAGACGGGTTGATAAAATCTGGAAGCTTGTAGCCCCGGCTCATTGATTACAAGGTTTATCTAGAAAATAGGAGTTACAATATTCCTGATTTATCAAAATAATAAATGTTTTTACAAAGAGAGCTCCAAAAAATGGTATCCGGGTTAGCTTGCTGCTAACATTCCCCCTCCCTCACCTGTGTCATCCCTTGACACAACTTTAAGGGCTGAAATAATCTTTGGGGTTGACGGCTGGCGAGGTGGTCTTTAAGTGCATGGAGTGCCTTTTCATATCTTCTCTTTCTCTCTTTATCTGGAACCTGCAAAAATTGCATAGTGACTCTCTTCTTGAGCTCAATGGTTGAGTAGACTACGAATCTTGAAGTCAGATTGATGATCACTGGCCCAAAAATCTTCATTCGCCAAGCGAAAAAACCTCTGTATAACGCTTCCTCAAATGCCAACATATTATGAGATGGCAAGAAAATGTAGTGGACGTAGAAGCCATAAAGGACTTCTTCGGAAGGTTGGCCACTTAGGTCATAGCATAGACCCTTATTTCCCTCGAGGAAGGACATCCACGGTGCTCCTGCTTGCTCTGGCTCATGAAAGGCTTCAATGCATGTGAGCAGCATTTGCCAAATTTTGTAGAGCATAGCACATGCGTGATGAGGGAGACTTTTGAAGAATGGCATGGCGCCCGTTAAGGTTTTCACCATGTATTCCTCTGTCGGTGTCCCCTTTTATGGAGCTGGCAATCTCGGATAATTCAGTCATGTAGGCCACTTCTTTGTCATTGCCTCATGTGCTTGACACGTCCTTACTCTTGGTACACGAAAAAAAGTCGGGTCCTTTTGAAGTGTCATAGGTGTTCTTGTGAACAAAATCAAGTATCTAGGATTCTTATTCAGCCAGCTCTTTCTCCACTTGGGGTGGACTTCATCTGCACCTTCTTCTTGCATGTCTTTCTATAGTTGTTCCTTGACCTCTAGCAGCTCTACCTTGATCAAGGGGTATGGCAGTGATTGTTGATGCCATTGTGCATTGATTTGGTTGGGAGTGAGTTGGGTAACATTGACTGAATGAAGAACTCTCAACTCCCAATCCACCATTTCTTTCCATTGCTCATCCGTTTCTTGTGAGGCCTTCTTCTTAAGTGCATCTTCCTCAACTTTTGACAGCTGGACCATTGGCACTTGATCAACATCTGTGATTGGTACCTGAAAATCTTCTTCTCCACCAAGCCCTTCTACTGGCTGTGTTTCCATCTCAATGAAAGAGATTGATGGAATGTCAACATGTGGTTGTTCTCAAGTACATGCTTCTTCTTGAGTCTCTTGTTGTCCATCTCGCAGTATCTGATTAACTCTCTTGAGGTCTGCTATCTCCTTGAGAAACTCTTCTTCTCTTTGTACCCACATTAATGCAACATCTCTGCGTTGTGACTGCTCTAGCTCGAGATCTTTGTGTTATCAATTAACACAAAGTGCTTTATACACTTTGTGTTAACTGAGTAAACATCATTTAACAGAATCTGCTAAAGACCGAAGACTGAAGACATACAAATGTACATCGAGGATGAATACAAAGAAGCAGTGAAGATGGGAGTTACACAGTTTTCACATTTTTCCAAAATGGCCACGTATTGTAATTTCCCCAATTACTTAGCCATTGTGATAATTGTAACGTGTTACAGGCTCAATAAGAGTTCCAAGATGCAATGCATAGGTCAGTAATGTACTTAGGTTACAGATACAATAAGTGTGGAGCCTTAAAGGTCTTGGGCGCTGGACATTACACATTTTAGACCTTGGCTAAGGTATAAAAGACAACTTTGTAGAAATTTATTAAGTTTTGGATAAGAAATACAAAGTGTGAGATAAGAATGCTCACTCCTCTCCTTCTTGCGCTTCCTACTCCCTCCCCAGTTGTCACATTGCGATTGCGTTTGTTGCATTGCAGCCACAGGTAAGAGCTCTATGCATTGACCTAAGCAGTTCACAGTATTTCGTAGCTTTTGGCGTCGCCGACCTGCGGCCTAATTTCACCAAAACTAAGAATTTACACTTTCAAATCAAAAACTAAGCATAGGCGGGGTATTTGGGCATCAGTCCTAAGCATTTAGATGCATTCTGCGTCAAAAACGACTAGGTCAAAAATCCACTACTGTTAATAATCACAATTTTGGAACTTGACCTAAAGTGAGATTTGAGACCATAAGCATGTGTACTTAGGTCTTATAAACTTGTCCTAGAAGTTTCATTACGTTTGGATGTCATTTGATGCTGTAATAGATGTGATTTACTTGCCGATTGAGCGATTGGCTTTTGGTGATTTCAGTCACTTGAGTCTAGCCTGAGTTAGATGCCAGCTGTTAGTTATTTTCCAAGAGATTGACACCCTCTTGTAGCCTCTATGCACTAGTCGAGTCACCTTCGTCCCATGGTTTGACATATTGATCGTTGTTCTCGTTAATACTGCAATAAGATAGGATGGTGAGGTTAGACATGCGTCCCACATTTGGCACCGTTGCCGGGGACGAATAGACGTAAACTAGGAAAAACAAGAGCGTCGTGTGTATTTGTCCATTAAATTCCTCTAGGTTCACGTAGAGTAAAACTTTCTTTTAGAAACCGCATAGCTTAAGATTGTTGTCTTTTCCTGTGTAGAGGTAGCTTGGAAGTAATGGTACTTGTCGAGTGCCTTTAGGATTGTACGATTGTATATTTAAGTAAGGATTTGGAGAATTATTGAAAGGTGAGACAAATCTTAAGATCAAGGCTCTGAAAATCGTAAAAAACAAGAAAATGAGTGTTTGTGGACACTTTCCACAACCCCATTGCATGAGAACCTAGGAGTAGGGTAAGTAGGATCCGAGGTGGATTTCAGAACATTGCTCACTACAAATGAATCATCTGTGAGTTGTTTATGTGAAGTTGCAGAGTTTCGGGTCTACGGCTAGAAATAGCACGAAAAGACTCTAAACCACTCAATCCAACTGGAGAGTACGCCTGAAAGTTGTACGAACCAGTGGGTAAGCTCAAGGACACTTTGAGATAAAAATTTCAAGAGTTAGCCAAAACTCAGATTATTTACTTTTTCTTGACATGCTAGGCCAAATTCAGTTTTGACTTGATTCATAGGCTCAAAATAGATCACGAAAAGACTCTCCAGTGAAAAAGTTCAAAAAAGTGTCAGTTTTGGGCCTAAACTTAATAATCGCGATTATTAACTTTTAGCTCAGATTTGACCAAGGTTCATATCATTGACTCGTTGCATATGTACAAACAAGTTTTGTAAAGGCACAAAAGATTTGGATCACCAAACTGACAAAAAACTGAGTAAAAATGATAGTTTGTACTGACTTTTTGAAACTTGAGTGTAAATTGGGGAAAAATTTGTCCAAACTTGATGAAATTTGATTCATACGCTTATATTGATGTGATAAACCTATGTACATGATCACTTGATCAAAAAGATGAAAAAATTTATCAGTTGTAAATAATCGCAATTATTTACATCTGCCTCATTTTTCAACTTTTTTTACCAAGTCAGCATACCATTAATTTTACCATGTTGTAATAAGCCCACAAAACAAATTTGCAAAGTCAGTCTGCGGACAGAAAACTGATGACCATTTGACCAAAAGTTGTTCAAACTTGATGAAACTTGGCTAGAGACCTTAACTTGAGGTGCTTAACGGATCTGTCTCAAGATTGGAACGAAAACTTGCTAAAATTTAGCAATCGCGATTATTTACATCTGCTCCAAAAATTGACAATCTTGCATATTTGGACATACCACAAGGTCAAGCATAGCAAGTAGACCTCACAAATCAATTTTGGTGAAGTTTGGATCACAAAAGTGAGACTTAAGCCAGATTCCTGAAATCAGAGTCTGCGGACACGAAACAATTGATAAACTTGATGCATCTTGTCCAAATTAAGTTTTAACTTGATTCATAGGCTCAAAATAGATCATAAAAAGACTGTTTAGGGAAAAAGTTGAAAAAATTGTTCATTTTAGGTCAAAAGTTAATAATCGTGATTATTAACTTTTGGCTCAAAATTGATCAAAGTTGATACCGGAGACTCTATGCATGATACAAACATCTTTTGTGAAGGCTCATAGAGTTTGGATCGCAAAAGAAGCTAAAAACTTGGTAAAATTGAAATTTGTACTGATTGTCGAGAAATGGAGTCTGACTTGATGAATCTTGTTTAAATTAAGTTTTAACTTGATTCATAGGCTCAAAATAAATCATAAAAAGACTGTCTAGGGAAAAAGTTGAAAAAATTGTTCATTTTAGGTCAAAAGTTAATAATCGCGATTATTAACTTTTGGCTTAAAATTGATCAAGGTTGATACCATAGACTCTAAGCATGATTGCAAACATCTTTTGTGAAGGCTCATGAAGTTTGGATCACAAAACAGACCAAAACCTTGATAAAAACTAAAATCTGTACTAAATGTCGAGAACCTGAGTGTGACTTGATGAATCTTGTTCAAATTAAGTTTTAATTTGAGTCATAGGCTTATATTGATGTGTTAAACAAGTGTACATTATCAGATGACCAAAAATTACCAAAAGTAAATAATCGTGATTATTTACTTTTGGAAAAAAAAAGTTCAGCTTTTTGATATATATATATATAAATCTGCAGTAAATAATCGCGATTATTTACATTTTCTCCAGAATTGAGAAATTTTACCCAACTGAATATACCACAGGGTCAAGTACATCAAGTAGACTCCACAAATCAAATTTTGTGAAATTTGGATCACAAAATTGAGACTTAAGCCAGATTCTTGGAATCAGAGTCTGCGGACACTAAACAGTTGATAACTTGGACAAATCTTGATCAAATTCAACCAAACTTGTCCAGAGACCACAACAAGGTAATTACTTGGGAAAAAAAGCCTAAAAAGTGTAAAAACTGAGAAAAGTAAATAATCAGGATTATTTACTTTTGAGTCCCAGAAACAAGATTTTGGACTTTCGAGCTTGTATAGTGTTAGAACAACATAATACAAGGCCACTGGCCAAGTTTGGGTTCCATGATCAGATCCAAATTGGTATTTGTTAACTCAGTTTCAAGTTGCAGATTAGTCCTTTAGCTCCTTGCAAGGATAGAATTTGGAAATCTCAATTGCTGACTCACTTAGCTCAGATTGAAGAACGAGGTTGTAGGCAAAGAATTGGGAGCTTGACAAGAGCTGAATTCAAGTCAAGTGGAAAAAACGGATAATAATCTAATCTACAGGTTAGGTTATTCAAGGCTTGGATTTTTATCATTTCAAAGGCTGCAATCAATTCTAACACTTTTGAGCTAGAGTTAATCAACTCTTGTGAGTTTAAGAGAAATCGACTGCCAAAAGTACTTTGGAAAAAGTAGTTTTATCAAACCCAAGCATAAATTTTTGCTAATCAATACCAAAATTTGCTACCTAAAAAGCTTAAAATTGATTCTTTAAACAACAAATTCTTGCATGAATTTAGTAAAGGTGTCGAGATATCACCAAAGGTTGAAAAGATTGTTAGGTTTACAAATGATTCTACATCCACTGCCACAAGTGTGCAATCATTCACGAGTCTAAGGGATACATCAAACACAATGATGTTAGATTTATATGGTACACATAATTCATATGCACACTATGTAGACCAAAAAGGGTAACTATACAAAAAGGATCAACCAATGTTTGAACGGCCCACATACCAGCTCATCGAAGTGCGTCCAGTGATAGATAAATAAGGATGGTTCATTTTAGAGGAAAGAATATATTATAGCCCATCCTCTCTAGAGCTGAAGGATATTACCCGAGTGAACCCAAAAATTTGTTCAGAGCCAAACTCGCCTCCATTGGAAATCAGGCTTCGATGTTGTGACCAAACAAACATATACTTTGACCAAAACAGTCGTAGATATAGACGAGAGTCTAGCATCTATGATGCCTTGGGTCCTGATACCACAGAAGCTAATATCATAGGAGACCCATGGGATAGACAATATCAGGGCAAAGATAATACTATCTACAGCTTCACTTGGGGAATAATTTGTCATGTTTCACGGAGATACATAGAAAACTATATAGAAGGCTTACAGATGCCAAACATCAACAATGATATCCAAAGTGTGCCTTCACAATCCCAAAAGGTGAGACTGAACCAAAGCCAAACAATTTTGAATTCTTACAATGAAGCAGGCTATAGTGATCACCCTAGGAAGGGGGAGTTGTAAATCCATCAAGCTCAGCTCTTTTTACTGAAAAATGCTACAGCAGTTAGAACCCTAGGGTTTCTAGTCAACAGACCCCTTCAAAGTAGAAATCATTGAAAGATCATATGGTTGTTGGAAGTTTCCAATTGACCCAAATTCCATCAGAATCTGCAGACAAATGCCTATATGAAGATTATCAGGGACATAAGTTTCAGCTGATCTCCACAAGTCAAAGTCAAATGCCAAGAAATCCCATAGTGTTCAAACAGTTGCATGAGAACAAGCTTGCATATGCATATCGATATGCAAATGGCAATGACTCTCAGTAGGTTTGCGACCTTGTACAAGCCCCTACGGATGCTAAACCTGAAGTCAAGGACTATCTAAAGATGATACAAAGCCTCAAGCTGCCAGAACAGGTGACAAAAAAATTAAGATCAGCAAAAGATAAAGTTCAAAAGGCTACACAAAGGTCACCACCAAAATCTCCTATGAAGAAATAGATTTTTCCAGACAGTACAATGGACCTTTTAAGGTCAAAGGCTACTCAAATGCAAAAGGACAATGCTCAATAATTGCAAAAAAGTGCAGTATCACAATCATACAAGTCGATATCAATAGAAGCAGGTGATCAAAGCAAAGCCAATGTAGAAAAAGTTCAAGTCACTGACATCGCCACCACAAAAGCACTCAATACAAAAATAAATTCTTAGAAGATCAAGTGCAACATTGTTGGTGAAAACGAAGAAAAGCTGTCAAGAGAAGTAAAGCTAGATTTTCAACTGGACAAAAACCTCATGTCCTTTTGCACTTGGAAAAGATGTGGCCAACCACAGGTGGAAGATGATCCTAAATCCATGAGCATATGTGGAGACAAACAAGCAGAATGCTAGGGAATTGTCTCCACCACCATTGAAGTAAGTTCAAAAATCATCATAGCTCAATTCCATGTGATCACAAAAAAGGATATGCCAGACGATATCATAATGCGAATGCCAATGGCTTAGAAGATGTCAGAGATACAGAACTCAAACAGGATGCAGTCTTCAGAGACAACAAAGAAGGAAGACCAAGCCTGGTCACTCGCGGACGACAGCACAAAGTCCTCAACCACATTTAAAATGGTGACCAATGCCAAAGAAAATATTATTGAAGACGATTCATCTCCATCAATTAGAAATTTAAAAGAGCTTAAAGCAAATCAGGCAATAGAAACCACAATAGTTATGGAGAAAAAAATGCCACCAAAGCTAGAAGGAACGAAGATCAAAATTGCAGACAAAGGTAAAGCTAAAGTGGAACTTCCACCGATTAGCAAAGAAGATGTGAGAGCATATGTCTCTACATCAAAGAACCCTCATGGATCAGCTTCTTCAAGAAAGTCATGCTTTCAAAAATTCATGTCAATTGTTAACCCAACTAAACATCTAAGGAGACACCCAGAAAAGCAAAGGTATATCAGCCAAAGTACTCAAGAAAGCAAGGAAAGTTAAGCAAGTGTTTGTTCCGAGCAGTTTAGTCAAAGTCAATGATCCAATATGGGTTAAAGACGAAAAATCAACACAGAAAGACAAACACATGTGATGGATAGCATCACACTGGAGCTTAAAGGAACATGAGTACTATAGAGGTAACAGACATATATGGATACCAAAACCTCAAGTAAGGGCATATGAAGTAACATTGAGTCCCTCCCAAGAAAGAAGTCCCACAAGGTATCAACCTCAACAATATCCTAGGATACCTAAGAAGCAGGTATACAACAGAACAACATCGAAAGATGCTAAAGTCTACCACAACTCACAAGAGGATACAAAACAAAGATGGATCTCAAAGAATGTTCCCCTTGGGCAAGGACTTTACACAAGGTATACAAAGATTTGGCTACCAGTCAACCACAAGCCAATTGCAACTACACCAAACTTGCATGAAAATCTCAAGAACTCGACAAAACCTCGAGCAAAGCAATGTCAACAAAGGAGATACAAAGGTCATCAAGAGATTTGGATTCCTAAGTCTTCCAATGCTCCGAGTCAGAAGCCAGATTCCAATAGCCAACAAAGGCCTACAACAACATCAAAGACTCCTATCAACAAGCCTACTTGGAGAATCAAACGGATAATTGAGTCTTTATAGTCAAACAAGGACAACCCTACCAACATGAATGCAAATTCAAAGAAGATAAAACAGGTATGGCAAAAGAAACCTTCAATGCCAATGTGGTCCTTCACTAATCCTCTTTTTGAGGATTCAAGATTACTTTTACATGAAGAAATGTTTGTAGTAAGCTCAAGAATGTAAAAAGTCAAGTCACCAGGGTGCAAAAAACACTCTTTGGCATAGTTAGAGTCAGGCTGCTGAGCCATAAAATGAGCAAAGCATTAGTCCCAAAGCTTCAAGTCATATTAAACTCTCTGCTATGAGTCATAGTTATTAGGCTTACTCTCAAGCTGAAAGAGTTGAGCATATCTAAGTCATGTCGCTCATGCTGAATGAGATGAGCATAAGAGTCGAAGTCTATTAACTTACAGTTGGTGGAGTGTCATAGAGTCCAACTCTCATGCATAGTGCACAGTAAGATGAGAGCACATATCCTCGTCAACGAAAACCATTATTAAAAAGGTGCAAGCTTGCAAAGCCATGACATATGCTTTTATATCTACACCATCTTTTTGAAGAACCCCTCAAAATCTTTTTTGCACAGCATATTGTTTTCTGTACATTTCTGTGTGTGCACAAATAGGATGTCCCACCATTGGACATATGCATTAGACACTCTTTTTTGCTTCCACCTATGAACCTTGAGTGGACTACAACATGCAACAAATGTTCCATCATGCTACCCTTTCATATTTGCTGTATCTTTATTTCCATATCTATCAGGACATAATCCCTTGAGTACTTTATTAATATTTTCCATGCTAATAAGTACTCCAATAATGCGTGTATCCCAAAGGAACTTTTTTCCACTGGGTTTTTCACCTTTGGTCATCCAGGTATTATACCCTAATTTAGAACCTCATCAATCTATTTTCCTTGTACATACTTTTCATCAATAAATAGCAGCCTCATCATTATGCTATTACAATGGACAAATGCAACATCATCTCTCACATCAGACATATTCAGACCAATGAAGATGTTGTAGCAAATTGAACCTCATCAACAAATTCAAAGACAAATGCAGATGACCAGCCCATCAACAACCAATCAAAACCTTCGACAACTTCCACAAACACATTTCAATAGTGCCCGAGGATGGGCACTAAAATCGGAAGGGGGGAATGTTAATTGAGTCAACGTCAGTTAACAAAAGCTTCTAAATACCGAAGACCGAAGACATACAAATGCACATCGAAGATGAATACAAAGAAGCAGTAAAGATTGGAGTTACACAGTTTTCACATTTTTCCAAAATGACCATGTATTGTTATTTCTCGAACTATTTAGCCATTGTGATAATTGTAACGTGTTACGGGCTCAATAAGAGTTCCAAGGTGTAAATAATAGGTCAGTTATTGTACCTAGGTTGCAGATATAATAAGTGTGGAGCCTTAACACTAGGTTGGTAATGGGACACTTTTATGTCCTGTTAAGTGACCATTTTCCTTGAATTATGTCAAGAGTTTCAAAATGGATTTTGAGGTGCTATCTATCTAGAAAGTTGTCTTATGAGCTGAAAAAAACTCGACATTTTTTTGGAATATCAATTCCATCTTTAACCTTGTCCTTGCACAACATTTCACAACCTAAACTGTGTGAAAAAATGGGTCCTGTTTTTGGCTTGTTTCAACTTTTTGCAACTATACCACTCGAGAATTCATGTTTGTGAGGTCTATAATGCTAGAGAACTATCTTTAGTAGTCCTCAACATGTCGTGATGATTCTAGGGAGAAATAAATGTTAAAGTTGTAAGTTATGACCAAATTACAAAAATTATCAAATCCTGTTTTTTAGCCAATTTTAGCTCTTCTATGATTTTTTTGGTGGCTTTCATGATATCCAAATGCAGTTTTGATTTTATATGTCGCATATTGTAACATAAAGCTAATATTACTTGAGTTTTGGGGCACCTAATACCCTATTTTTCATAGTAGACAACGATGGTTGATTTTTTCAATTATAGAAGAAAACGAAACATTCTAGTATATCAAGTATAGCTTTTTCAATATTGTTAGTTTCTTGTGACAATTACATGCATTTTGTAGGTAGTAACCATATCTAGTCATAAGGATCAAATTTGGTTAGATATTGAATAGTTTCTATGGGATTCTACGACTTATAATGTTGAACATTGTTTTTTCATGTTTGCTGTATTTAGCACTTCATCTTTGTCCTCAAGATTCCCATTGGTAAGAGATTTATTATTCTTTTGACATGCTCCATGGCTCCTTATCAACCTAAAGGACAACAGGGAACTAAGAAAACATGCATATATTATTTGTATTGAGTGTGGCTATAGAAACTTTGATAATAGGTTGCAGAATGGTAAAAATTCAACTTTTTTGTACCTATTTCTTTTGGCAAAACAAAAAATAGTGAGTGAGAAGCAATCATATGTTATGATCACCAACCCATTGAAGTTAACTAGGGAATTTATCTCAAGTCCTACAAAAATCCCTAATCTTATTTTTATGCAGCAAAACATAAGAAATGACTATTTTGATGAAAATGTAATGGTCCATCTACTTTGGAGGCTTGGTGTGACCAAAAGATAAGAAATTTTACAAGTTTCTTATTTTTTACATGTGTAGTAGGCCTTGAACTATAACCTCATGAAAGGATTTTACAAAATGAGTGGATCTACTATGGTTTTGGAGGTTTTTTTCAAAACCTTGAAAGGACACTTTTATGTTCTGTTAGGTTACCAACCTAGTGTTAAAGGTCTTGGGCACCGGACATTACACATTTTAGACCTTGGCTAAGGTATAAAATCCAACTTTGTAAAGATTTTATTAAGTTTTGGATAAGAAATACACAGCGTGAGCTAACGATGCTCACTCCTCTCATTCTCGCGCTTCCTACTCCCTCCCTGGTTGTCACATTGCGATTGTGTTTGTTGCATTGCAACCGCAGGTAAGAGCTCTACACATTGATGTAAGCAGTTCGCAGTATTTCGTAGCTTTTGGCGTCGCCAACCTGCAGACTAATTTCATCATAACTAGGAATTTACACTTTCAAATAAAAAACAAAGCATAGGAGGGGTATTGGGGCATCATTGCTAAGAATTTAGAGGCATTCTGGGTCAAAAATGATTAGGTCAAAAATCCACTGCTATTAATAATTCCGTTTTTGGAACTTTACCTAAAGTGGGGTTTAAGACCATAAGCATGTGTGCTTAGGTATTATAAACTTGTCCTAGAAGTTTCATTATGTTTGGATGTCATTTGATGCTGTGACGGATGTGATTTGCTTGCTGATGAGTGATTGGCTTTTGGTGATTTCAGTCACTTGAGTGTAGCCTGAGCTAGATGCAAGTTGTTAGTTGTTTTTCAAGAGGTTGACACCGTCTTGTAGGCTCTATGCACTAGTGGAGTCAGCTTTGTCCCATGGGTTGACAATTTAATCGTCGTTCTCGCTAATACTCCAATAAGATAGGAGGGTGAGGTTAGACATGCGTCCCACACTTTGTCTATACCTTTGATTGAGGCAACTGCAGGATTTTCTCTTATCTGTCGCAAGAAGGTTGCCTGATCATTGACCTTTTTCTCTGAATATTGTAATGAAGCGTTGTCCATGTCAAGCTGAACCTCGATCTTTTGAACTAATAGAGTTGTAGTTAAGAGCTTGCTGGTAACCTCTGTCAGTTGTTCTTCCTTGGTCTTCGAGGCGTCTGACAACTTCAGTTGAGAAGTTCACCTAGCTCTTGCATTTTCTTTTGTTGCTTTGCTCTGGTCAATTGGTGTTGTTTAACTTCATCTTTCAACTATTGGATTTTCTTCTGTAGATCAGTGATGACCTTCAATCTGTCCTCTAGCTCTCCTTGGAGCGCATCTATCACCATCTCCAACTTTCTCACCGTAGCACTGCGGCTAACTGCTGCTGATCGCATTTTTTCTGTCATCTACTATATCTTCTTGGCATATTCATTTACTTTGAGAATGAATTCATCATTTTGATGCCAATCTTTGTGCTCTGAGGGCTTCCTAGATGTTTCAACAATCTCGGTGGGTAACTCCCTGGCTTGTGGTTGCGTCAGGGTATCTTCCTCTCCTTGAGACTGTTCCGTTGCCTCGGCTGCTTTGTCTTCTTGAGGCTTCGTAGATGCCTCGATGGTTTCCTGTTGGGTGGTTGTAGAGGGTGTGGTTTTGGTTTTTGTTGCCTTGGTTTGCTCAAACTTTGTTGCCTCCTCTGGTTCAGGACTTGCTTCCCTTTTTGGTTCTAGCTCCTTTTCCTTGGTTTGTTCTCCCTTGGCGGATTTAACTATTGATGATGGGGGAGGGTTGGGCATGGGGTGGTATTGTTGTTTTGTAGCAGGTGATGATTATCTGGGAGACATCTCACTTTGTTCTTGCTGGGCTTCACTTTGTTGGGCTGCTTCGGCTTGTGTCTGCTGCTCCACCACATCTTCCCGTGCTTTGCTTTCATCTTCTTCATCTTCTTTCATTCTTAATGCTTGTGCTTCCGCGTACATGCATTCAAGAAACTCAGTAGGGTCCTCTGCCTCTTTCCTTGCAGGGTTCTTTATTCTTGACCCCTTTATCTCTTTTGGCACCTACTTTTTAGGGTCCTCGCCTACAGCTTGGTGGCTTCTTTCATAAGTTTCCTTTTTCCTTTCATCCCTTGCCTTTTTTTGTTGAGGCTCTTCTGGATGTGTGGCTACTGCTTTTCTTTTCATCTTCTCTATGCGGGCTCTTATTTCCTTGTTGTCAGATCTTTTGCTGCTATGTGCTTCATGAGAGCTCTCTGAAGATTCTTCATCAGATTGGTAAACTCTTTTTGTGGACCTTGTGGCTCGAGGAGATGGTTGTGCAGATCCACGTGTTTTGATTTGGAGCAGGTGTGAAATTGTTTGTCATGCCGATAGCACGGTATACTATTCTTGTGAGTACCTCAGGTGTTCCCAGGTAGGTTATCTTGCCCTCTTTCTTGGTTCCCGTCAATGTGGAAAGGACATACTGGGCATGATCTATAGGTTGCCTGATTGTAGACTTCAACACTTGTGTGAAGGTAGTCGTAACGGCGTGATCGGGTGTTGTGTACCTTGGTGATATCTTTGCTAGAAAATGGAAGTGTTGATGATATAGCCGTGCTGGTTCTTCCACCTGTTTCTGAATGAGATCAGCAAAGGTAGCCGGAGCGATCTCCTTGGTGAAGGTACCTGCTGTCTTTCTGTCTCTAGCCCTCATTGTCATCCTTTCCACATCGGCAATTTGAGAGCTTCAGCCACAATTTATTTGGTTATTATTACTTCTACCTTTTACCCTTGTTGGTCAGTAATCTGGTCGACTCGTCTTCCTTGATTATTGAAAGGAGCTCATAGCATTTCTGAAAGTCTAAACCACATGGCTCCTCATCTTAGAACTCTTTGAGTGCAAGCCTTCTGTTACCTTCTTTTGTTTTGGGCTTTGCTGCGACATCATGGACCTATCTTGGCATCAGTTGTAGTTCGACCTAATGTCCTTATTCACTTTTAAATCTATCTGTGAAAATCATTGTGTTGTTTTCCTCAAGCTATTCTTTTGACAGATAGGTTGCTTTGGTCGTCTTTACTGAACTGGGGTCCAGTTGGTATGGTAACAGCTCTTGCAGCTTCTCTTTTTGAGTGACCCTCCTCTTGGCCTTCTCCGCAGCTTGCATTGCTCCTGTTAAGTGCATAGAGTGCCAAAGTTAGAAAATTTTACAGATTTCTCTCTAAAATGTCCTTCACTCTGAATTGCTGACAAATTGAGTCCAATTTTCTTCAAATCAATTTTTGAACAAGCATAGATGCATAAAAATATGTAAAGGCCAAAATCATAAAGTCCAAGCAAAAATTTATAACAAGAATAAATAATCGCGATTATTTAGAGCTGATAAATTTTGTGAACGTTTTGCAATTTTGGCATCATAGTCTTGAAATAGACATCAATTTGATACTCTGAGTGAAGTGTGGGCTCATTTGAGTGCACAGGTTGAGAATGGTGTCAGATTTAGGCTTTTCGCTGAAATAGTAGATAGAAAGAAAAATTGAGATTTTGAGCTCCAGTTTTATTCAAAATTGGTCAGTGGGCTTAGGGCTCCATGTGCTTTGGTCCCAAGAAGGCAAAGCTGTATTTTCTTCCCATCTTGGCCAAAAAGTAAATAATCGCGATTATTAACTTTTTCATCAAAATGTGCATTTTTTTGTGCAACTTGGTTCTACGCATGATGTAGACCCTGTGTATGTGATATGAGGTGATTTGGATCAAAAAATGTGATTGATAACACAAAAATTGGTTTGAAGGGACTTCTTTACGTTTTTTTGATTGTTTTCCAAGTTATCATGGATCATTTTGGCTCATACTTAAAATGTGGCATGTAATAAGTGTGCACAAGTGATAGGTGAGGTGATGATACCATTTTCAAGACAAAATTTTGCAAAAGTAAAGTTTTGTGCTGTCCACATCACTTCATGCTTTGTTGACTCTAAAATCACCGATTTTTTTGACTACCTAGCCTGTGGAGTTGGTTAGTCACTTTTGACGCTATTGTCTTGTCCGCTACATAGTTCTGAAGCAACTCATCCAGTTTCGGCCCATTTGGAGTCATTTGACTTTCGTATGTCAAAGTTGACGCTTTGTAGCCTTCTACTAGTTTTTTGCTTTCCGAGGGCTTGCCTTGATTGATTTTATGAAACCAACCATACACATTGTGTATAGACGCAGTCTACAAGCTGTCTATAGAGCCAGAATCCAATTCTAGCATCTGCCAAAAACCTAGCTTTTCTACATGGGACCCCCCTCGACTCGTGCCAAATGGTCAACTGGTGATATAGAAGTGTTCTACCATCTAGGGGTATGCGACACTTCAAGTCTAGTCTGATTCGGTTCAGCGGACAGGCCGTTATGGTCAATTTTTGGTCATAGGGCTTCGTGCACTACTCGTATTCTAGGGTTTTTTCCTAGGGTTTAAACTAGCTATTGGCCATATAGAATGGATCATTGATAAGTTTAGAACTTAGCTTTCATGTGTCGTGTGAGACGGCGCTATAAACAGGCGACTGTGGACTCCAGAAAATGCGTGCGAAGACGGTCGAAAAGCTCTCTCTCCAAAGGCGACAAGTGGAAATGAGGTGATTTTAGCCTACCTTGGGTATCTATACTCGGACTTCCCGAACTTTTTTCCCCAAATTCCCCAGTTAGCCCTCAAATTTATGTTAGACTAGAAAAATTTCCCAATCGAATTCCTGTAACTCATTCTGCAAGGATTCTGCAAAAGTAGGTATGGCCGCCTAATTTAGGCTTCTCACTTCCATTTGCCCATTTGATTGAAATTTTTTGTGTCTGTCCACCTTGTCCTTCTGATCATTGGCGTATCTTTAGTTTTTCCATTTGAGCTCATTTGCTATTTATTATTTAATTTTGACCTATTTATTAAAAAAAACAAAGAAAATAACAAATTGTGCTAAAAAAGCAAAGTAAAAATCCATTTAAAAACACAGCTTCATTGTTTTTTGTTGGATTTCTCTATTTTTAAGTCCCAATTTCAAGAAAAATGATAAAAATTAACCAAAAAGGGATTATTTTTTGATGATTTTTTGATAGTATATACACTATTTACACTCATCGGGGATATATTATAAGTTAAATTCCCTTGTGGATGATTCATAAGGGCATTATTAGGTAATTTTGAAAAAAATCACACGTTAATAAAAAAAAAAAATCCTCCCTCTTCAAACATTGCCCTTAATTACTTGGTTCCCTTCCACCCCTCTTAGATGATGTACTCCAGGACGTCAATGTGGATGTGTTGAACAAGCATGTCCATGCATAGACTTGGTTGCCTCTACCATGCTTTGCAGATCAATACAATTCAAACCATTATGATGTGCAAGAGTTGGGTCTTGAGTAAGTAACTCAAGGGTTTTTGATGTTGAGGTTTTTTTATGTTGTCTTCCAAAGAGAAAAGCCTGTAACTTGTGTGCTCTTTGCTTGATTGTCCCATCAGGATGCTTTGGCATTTTGATTTCCTAAGCTGTTGTTATCAAAAATGATTGTTGTCGATGTTTTACCCGCCATTGATATCTTGGTTTTCTTTGAGCAGAATGGTGTGGTGGAGTCGTTTGAGACTTATCTCCATTGCTTGATCGGTTTTACAGATTGAGGAGAAGATAAATGCTCCTTTTTCTTCCAAATCCATTTCGTGTTAGGCTCTCTGTTTCAAGATGCTCTTCTTTGTCTTTTGAACCTTGGAACCGTCTTTGGTACTATCTGGATAATGCTTTGGGCACCCAAATTTGAATTGGATTATCCTTAAGCTGTGCTTTTGGTACCCAAATTTGCATGACTCCTTGCATGCTACTTGTAGCATTTGCTTATCGATAGTATGGAGAAGATTGTTAGCTTTTTTGGTAACCTCCTTTCCATTCCTCCTTGCTTGGTGCAATTGGAACAATGAGTTGTCCACCTTTAGGTGATATCTTGAGCTGATTGGTATCCCAATCTGGTATTGCCTTGTAAGTCCGCATCCATGGGATTCCAAGAATCATTGTCTCGTTCATGTGTTCATCTGGTAAGCATACAAATTGATGAGTACATGAACATCCATGTACTATCACATTCAAGTTGACCACTCCCAATGTTGGTGTTGGGTTCTTGTTGTATCCCTTGATAGTGGTTATTCCGGTTGTCAATGACTGACTTGTTGCTTTCTTTTATGTGGAATAATTGACTGCATTTACTCAAGATTCTGTATCGACCAATGCATTTGTGTTATTATTGTTCAATTGTACTTTGATGCGAAGGTCCATCCCATTCTACCATTCATCATCTGTTGACACTGCATCTTTTTGTAATTCCCATTGTCAGTCATCTATTTCCAGAGTGTTGATGGGAATAGGTATTTGTTGATTTTTGAGAGCATCTTTCCTTTTGAGTACCCAAATCCAAGCTTTCTCTTGGGATTCATCGATAAATTACTGTCATTTTATCTTTCTTTGCTTAGCTACATGCATCCTTTCTAGCAATTCATTTGTCAGTGGAAGATTGTACTTCTTTAAACGACATCCGCTAATCCAATTAGCCATTGGTTCACCATCTAGGGTAGACAACTTAACTGCTCCACTTGGAGACACATATTCAATGAAAAATAGTCCGTTTTCCTTTTCCTTAAACTTGGGAATGTGTTACTTAAGGGATTAGACTAAAACTAAGTCCCCTTTTCAGAAGATTTTTGTAATTAGATGGGAATCATTTTTATTTTTATTTTTGTCTTTTGTGCATAGATATGAGCTACAACAGTTAGCCTTTGCTTATCTAGGTTTTCCAAATCTTCAAGTCTATCTGAAAATTCATGTCCAATCCACACAAGATCCTTAGCTAGTAGCCTTAGTGTTCGCAATATAAATTCTATTGGAAGTATGGCATCGAGACCATAAACAAGGTTAAAGGGTGTAGCATTTAAAGCTGTTTTGAATGAAACTCGATAAGCCCATAGAGTACCATGGAGATTCATCTCCCAGGCTTTCCTTCTTGAATTAACCACTTTAGTTAATACCGAGCTAAGAATTTTATTAGATGGGAATCAAAAATTGTTTTTGTTTCCACTTTTGTGCATAGATGTGAGCTACAGCCGTTAGTCTTTGCTCATCTAGCTTTTCTAAATCTTCAAATCTTTCTGACAATTCATGTCCTCTCCACTCAAGATCCTTAGCTACCCTTAGTGTCGGCAATAGAAACTCTATTGGCAGTATGGCATCAAGACCATAAACAAGGTTAAAGGGTGTAGCATTAAAATCTGTTTTGAATGAGACTCGATAAGCCCATAAAGCAGCATGGAGATTCTTTTCCTAGTCTATCCTTCCTAAACTAACCACTTTAGTTAGCACTGAGCGAAGAATTTTATTCGTATGCTCAGCTTGTCCATTTGCTTGTGGATGATAGGGAGATGATTTGTTATGGATGACCATAAATTTCATTAAGTAGATACTCAATTACCTCATTGACGAAATGAGTTCCCCTATCACTGAAAATTTCTATTGGCAGTCCATATCTTGTGAACACATACTCATATAAGAATGCGATAGTGGTTCTGGCATCATTCTTTTGAGTTTCTTTAGCTTCAGCCCAGCTGGTCAAATAGTCCGTAGCTACAATGATATATTGAGCTTGGTTTCTATAAGAAAGTGGTTGTATTGGCCCAACAAAATCTATACCCCATTTTGTGAAAGCTCTAGCTACCATCATTGGTCTTAAGGGCATACTATCCACACGGGTTGGCATTTTTGCTCGTTGGCATGCATCACACCTCCGAACATACTCCTTGGCATCTGCAAAAAGTGTTGCAGGCCACCATATGTCTACCATTAAGATTGCTCTTACAGTGGTCTCACTAGAAAAGTGACCTCCTGCTAATCCAGTATGTGCTTGTTCTATAATAAGAATGTATTCATTTTCATTTGCACAAAGACGCAAGTTTGATCCTTACCTGTCTGGATACAATTGGTTTCCAATAAGAGCATAGTCTCTTGCTTCAGATTTAATTACTCTTTGGCGACGTTTACTCATATCCTCAAGAAATGTCCGGCTTGATAAGTAAGTAACTAGATAGCTACTCCACTTAGGAACATGCGACATTTGGAACAATGTTACATGAGGTATGGGCTCTTATTTTTGACATTGATGACATTTTTTTACAAATGAATGAATATCTCTCCTCATAGTTGGCCAAAATACTCCAAGTGTCAAGATCCATTGCATAGTTTGGTCTTTCGCAAAGTGAAGCCCTACTACCATAATATGTGCTTGACTTAGGTATTGGGTTTTCTCCTCAGGATTAATTCACAATAGCAATATCTCATCTTGATTTATGTTGTATAACCTTCCAGCTAGTAATTGATACATAGCCGGTTGCTCAATTAATCCAATTGTAATAGGAAGTGGTATTTGTGAGTCCACTTGAGCTATGGTCATCAATGATACCATGTTTTCAGACCATCGAGGTATCATTTCTACGGAGAACAGATATTAATCTAGTAGATCATTATCTACACCCTTAGGTGGTTCTCCTGAAACAATTCTTGACAAAATGATCTACTCTTTGATGAGTGGTCTCCTTTTTCACAATTACAGTGAAATCAAATTCGAGAAGAATGATGAACCATCTCACCATTCTTCATGTATTGCATGGCTTGTTGACCAAGTACAATAAGGCTTGGTGGTCCACAAAGAACACAAATTTGTTTGCTGATAGGTAATGTCTATATTTTTTTACAGCATAGATCATTCCTAGTCCTTCCCTTGCGATGGTGGTATAATTATTTTCTGCCATGTTATCAACTGTTGGCTAGCATAAGAAATAGGAAAATAAAATTTCACATCTCCTAGTTGAGCTAGTATACATCCGATGGCAAAATTGGAAGCATCTACATGTATGTGGAATATCTTGTTCCAATTTGGTGCTTTAAATATAAGAGCTGAAGCGAAAGCTTGCTTAAGCTTCATGAAGGATTCTTCACACTCATCAGTCCATTCAAAGTGTGTGATCAAGCAGTAAGTCTGTAAATATTTAACATCCAGCTTTAGAGAAGTGGTGGTATGGAAGCACTCAAGTAAGTTATGTGGCTCTTGTAGGTGGTATTCCATCCTACAAATTCTGCACCAAACTGGTGGTATGTCATGGAGATAGTCTCTCATAGTGCACGGATGTATGAGGGCTACAAGTTTCCAACCACCTTGGAATCTATGGAGGAGATCAAAGAGGATGCTGATTTGGAAGCCGCTCTGGGGGTGCCAAATGATCATGGCACTACTACTCTCTATGGGATGCATGCGAAGGACCTACGAAATGAAAGGAAGGACATTTGCCTAAATTGAGAGCTCTATATAGACATAGGGAGTTATGACGAGCAATGCGAGGGATGAGAGAGAGACCTTTTAATGCCATATACATTATATTCGAGCAATTTTGCTCCCTTTTATCATATATATTGTATTCAAGTGGAGTTTTTCCCATTCTTGTCTCTATGCTAAACTTGTGAAATTTAAATTATGAATCAAATTATAACTTATTCAGATTTTCTTCTCCATCATTAAGATTTAATGTTTATGTATTTAATGCAAGTATGGATGATGATCAATTTCTTACTTTTCAACCCCAAGAAGAGGAGGTGGTACAAGGACTACTATCGCTCTGGTACATAGTCCTATCATTCCACTCCTTCAGAGTCTCCTTTTGCTTTGGAGCGACCAGCACGCTCCAAGAGTTTGGTGTCGACTAGACAATCTACACATTCCTCTAGCATTGAGGCTCTAGTGGGGGTGGTGGTTGCAATGGAGGAGGAACCACTGATGCTTCCACCACGCCTCATAGTCATTGAGGCTCCTTACCTCCCCCTTATTTTCTCATCCCCACACTAGCCACAATGTCACCCTCTACTCCACGCTTTGCGTGGCTATCGGCCGCTCCTAGCTACACACCACTTGCTACTCCTCTAGGACTCACCCACTCGACATTCCTCACTTCAGGGCCCAGACTCTAGGAGGGCCACCTATCGCCCAGACCCCAATCGAGACACCACTCCAGACCCCTATCAAGATGCCTGTAGAAACACCTAGGTTTATGCATCACAGGCAAGAGGGATTGCCGTACTCAACGACATCAGTGACAACATCATCCTAGATGACGATGGCAAGAAGGTGATATCACGCATGCGGGACATTTTCTCGGAGGTGTTTTGACACTACATACTAAACTATTAATACCAAGCTGACACGGATACCAATTTTCAGAGTTATCTTTGTAAAACACTTATTATTTTGATAAATCGGGAATATTGTAACTCCTATTTTCTCGGATAACTCTATAATTAATGAGCCGAGACTACAAGCTTCCAGATTGTATCAACCTGACATTACCCAGCTTTTGTAGAACTCCAGATTATTAGTTTTGACCACCCAAAAATCTTGGCTAAGGTATAAAAGCCAATTTTTATAAGTTTTTGGATAAGAAATACACAGCTTGAGCTAACGACACTCACTCCTCTCCTTCTCGTGCTTCCTACTTGCTCCCCGATTGTTACATTGCAGTAGCATTTGTTGCATTGCAACTGCAGGTAAGAGCTCTACGCATTGACGTAAGCAGTTCACAGTATTTCGTAGCTTTTGGCGTCGCTGACCCCCAGCCTAATTTCATCATAACTAGGAATTTACACTTTCAAATAAAAAACTAAGCATAGGTGGGGTATTGGGGCATCATTGCTAAGCATTTAGATGCATTCTGGGTCGAAACGACTAGGTCAAAAATCCTTTGCTGTTAATAATCGTAATTTTGGAACTTGACCTAAAGTGGGGTTTGAGACCATAAGCATGTGTGCTTAGGTCTTATAAACATGTCCTAGAAGTTTCATTACGTTTGGATGTCATTTGATGCTGTAATGGATGTGATTTGTTTGCCGATGAGCGATTGGCTTTTGGTGATTTCAGTCACTTGAGTGTAGCTTGAGTCAAATGCGAGTTTTTATTTGTTTTCTGAGAGATTGACAAACTCTTGTAGCCTCTATGCACTAGTCGAGTCAACTTCATCCCATGGATTGACAAATTAATCGTGGTTCTCGCTAATACTGCAATAAGATAGGATGGTGAGGTTAGACATGCGTCCCACATTTGGCGTCGTTGCCGGGGATTGAAGAGACCTAAACTAGGGAAAAACACAAGCGTCTTGTGAAGTTATCCTTTAACTTCCTCTAGGTTTGCCTAGAGTTCCAAACTTTCTTTTAGAAACCACATAGCTTAAGATTGTCGTCTTTTGCTGTGTAGAGGTAGCTTGGAAGTAATTGTATTTGTTGAGTGCCTTTAGGATTGTAGGATTGTAGAAATAGATTAGGATTTTGAGAATGATTGGTAGACGAGACGAGTCTTAAAATCAGTGCTCAGAAAACCATAAAAGACAAGAAAACGAGTGTCTATGGACACTTTGCACAACCCCATTGCATGAGAATCTAGGAGTAGGGTAAGTAGGATCCGAGGTGGATTTCAGATCATTTCTCTCTCTAAAAGAATCAAGTGTGAGTTGTTATTGGAGGCTGCAGAATTTCAGGTCTACGGCTAGAAATAGCTTGAAACCACTCAATCCAATTGGAGAGTAAGCTTAAAAGTTGTCTGAACCAGTTGGTAAGCTCAGAGACACTTCAAGAGTTGGCCAAAACTTAGATTATTTACTTTTTCTTGACATTTTAGGCCAAATTAACACTAGAATGGTAACAGGACACTTTTGTGTCCTGTTAAGTGACCATTTTGCTTGAATTATTTGAAGAGTATGAAAATGAATTTCTAGGTGTTATATATCCACAAATTTGCCTTATGAGCTGAAAAAAACTTATCATTTTCTTTTGAGTATCGATCTCACCATTAACCTTACTCTTGCACAACATTTTTGAACCTAAATTATGTGAAAAAACGGGTCCTGTTTTTGACTTTTTTTCAATTTTTGGCAACTATACCACTCTAAGTTTCATGTTTGTGAGGTTTAGATGGCTAGAGGTTAGGCCTTCATAGTTCTCAACATGTTTTGATGCTTGTAGGGAGAGCTAAGTGTTAAAATTAAAAGTTATGACCAATTTACAAGAATTGCATAATCCTGTTTTTTGGCCAAAATTAGCACTTTTATGATTTTTTTGGTGGCTTTCTTGATATCCAAATTCAATTTTGATTGTGTAAGTGTAATGTATAACATAAAGCTAATCTTCCTTGAGTTTTGGGGGACCTAATATGCTATATAGCATAGTATATGATGATGGTTGAGTTTTTTGATTGCTGAAGAATACAATACATTTTAGAGTAGCAAGTATAACTTTCTCAATATTGCTAGTTTCTTAGTCCAATTGTGTGTATTTTGTAGGTAGTAACCATATCTAATCATAGACTACAAACTTGGCTAGATATTGAGTAGTTTCTATAGGTTTCTAGAGGTCATAATGCTAAACCCAATTTTTTCATGTTTGCTGTATTTAGCACTTTATCATTGCCCCCAAGGTTCCAATTGTAAGAGATCCATTATCCTTTTGACATGCTCCATGGCTCCTTTTGAATCCATAGGCCCTAAGGGAACTAAGAAAACATGTATATAGTATCTGTATTGAGCGTGACTATAGAAACTTTGATGATAGGTCCGCAGAATGGCAAAAATGCAACTTTTTTGTACCTATTTTTTTTGCCCAAAAAAAAATTAGTGAGGTAAAAGAAACCATATGTTTTGGTCACCAACCCATTGAAGTTAACGGGGCATTTTATCTCATGGCCTACAAAAATCTCCACTCTTATTTATATGCAATCAACCGTAAGAAATTACTGTTTTGGGCAAAATGCACTAGTCCATCCACTTTGGAGTCTTGTAGTGACCAAGGGATGAGAAAATTACAAGTTTCTCATTTTTTCCATATGTAGTAGTTATTGAACTATAAGCTCATGAAAGGATTTTTCAAAATGAGTGGATCTACTATGGTTTTGGAAATTTTTTCCAAAACCCTGAAAGGACACTTTTATGTCCTGTTAGGTTACCATTCTAGTGTTAAGTTTTTACTTGATTCATAGGCTTAAAATAGCTCATGCAAAGACTATCTTTAAAAAAATTCTAAAAAAGTGTTCATTTCAAGTCTGAAGTTAATAATCGCGATTATTAACTTTCTACTCTAAATTGACCAAGTGGGCTGAGGCTAAAGCAACTCAAAAGAATGATGCCAGAACCACTGCTGCATTCTTATATGAGTGTGTATTCATGAGATATGGACTCCCAATAGAAATTGTCAGTGATTGGGGAACTCATTTCCTCAATGAGGTAATCGAGTATTTGCTTAATGAGTTTATGGTCATCCATAACAAATCAGCTCCCTACCCACAAGCAGATGGACAAGCTGACCATACGAATAAAACTCTTATCTCGGTGCTGACTAAAGTGGTTAGTTCAAGAAGGAAAAACTGAGAAATGAATCTCCATGCTGCCCTATGGGCTTATCAAGTTTCATTCAAAACAGCTTTAAATGGTGCACACTTTAACCTTGTTTATGGTCTTGATGCCATACTTCCAATAGAATTTCTACTACAGACATTAAGGGTAGCACAGAATCTTGAGTAGACTAAACATGAATTGTCAAAAAGACTTGAAGCTTTGGAAAAGCTAGATGAGCAAAGGCTAACTGGTGTAGCTCACATCTATGTACAAAAGCGGAAACAGAAACAGATTTTTGATTCCCACTTAATCACCAAAATCTTCAAGAAAGGGGACTTAGTTTTAGTCTATTCCCTTAAGCAACACATTCCCAAGTTTAAGAAAAAGGAAAACGGACCGTTTATCATTGAAGATGTATCTCCAAGTGGAGCAGTAAAATTGTCCACCCTAGATGGTGAACCAATGGCTAAATGGATTAGTGGGGATGTCGTTTAAAGAAATACAATTTTCCGCTAACCAAAGAATTGCTAGAAAGAATGCATGCAACCAAGCAAAGGAAGATTAAACGACAGCAGGTTATTAATGAAGCCCAAGAGAAAGCTCGGTTTTGAGTACTCAAAAGGAAAGTTGCTCTCAAGAATCAACAGATACCGATTCCCATCAACACTCTAGAAATAGATGACCGACAATGGGAATTACCTAAAGATGCAGTTTCAACAGATGATGACTTGTTAGACGGAATGGACCTGCGCATCAAAGTACATTTCAAAAATCATAGCACCAATGCTTTGGTCGACAAAGCAGCTAGAGTAAATGCAGTAAGTTATTCCACGTACAAGAAGGCAACAAGTCAAGGATTGATAGCAGGAATAGCGACAATCCAAGGATGCAACAAGAACCCAACCCCAACATTGGGAGTAGTCAACTTTAAGGTGATAGTACATGGATGTTCTTGTCCTCATCAGTTTGTATGCTTACCAGATGAACACATGAATGAGATGATGATTCTTGGAATTCCTTGGATGCGAACATACAAAGCAGTACTAGATTGGGATAAAAATCCACTAAAGCTATCACCTAAAGGCGATAAACTCATTGTTCCAATTGCACCAAGCAAGCAAGAATGGCAAAGAAGCAATTAGCAGACCAAACCATGAAGTAGTCAATCTTCTCCATCCCCTCGACAAGCAAATGCTACAAGTAGCATGCAAGGAGTCAGGAAAATTTGGGTACCAAAAGCACAGCTTAAGGATAAATTAACCGATTCAGATCTTGGTGCCTAAAACTTCACCCCCAAAACAAAAGTAGGCTCCAAGGATTAAAACACAGAGACGAGCATCTCCGAGCACGGAACCTAACATGACACTGGTTTGGAAGAAAAATGAGCACTTATCTTCTCCACAAACCATAAAACCAATCAAGTAATGGCGAGTTAAGTCTCAAAAGACTCCACCACACCATACAACACCAAGCAAACCAAGCTACCAATGGCGAGAAAAAGCTCGACAGCAGACAAAAGTGCTACCAAGAGATCAAGCAATTAGTATGATGAAGCATCCGGATGGTACAATCAAACAGAGAGCACACAAGCTACAAGATTTTCTCTTTGGAAGACATAAAAGCAGCAAACCTCGACATCAAAATCCCTTGAGTTAATTACTCAAGACTCAGCTCTTGCACAACATAGTGGTTTGGATTGCATTGATCTTCAAAGCATCGTAGAGCTAGCCACGGCTATTCATAGACATGATTGTCAACCCATACATACAGTCGTCGCGGCGTATGCCATCTAGGAGGCGTGGAAGGGCACTAAGAACTAAGTAATTAAGGGCAATGTTTGAAGAGGGAGAAAACTCTTCGATGTTAACATGTGATTTTTTGCAAAATTACCTAAAAATTCCCTTATTATTCATCATCAAGGGAAAATTCATTGATAATATCTTCCCAATGAGTGTAAATAGTGTATATACTATCAAAAAATAGTCCTTTTTGGATATTTTTCATCAATTTTGTTAATAATGAGACTTAAAAATAGAAAAATCCAACAAAAAACAAGTAAAGCTGTGTTTTTCAATGGATTTCTTAATTATTGGATTTTTGCTTTATTTTTTTAGAGCATTTTGCTATTTTCTTTGATTTTTTCAAATAAACAAGTCAAAAATTAATAATAAATAGCAAGGAAGCTTAGATGGAAAAATGGAAGACACGATGGCGATAAAAAAGAGAAGGCGGACAAGAACAAAAATTTTCAATGAAACCAGAAGATGGAAGCGGCAAGCCTAAATTAAGCGGCCAGGCCTACTTTTGCAAAATTCTTGCAGAATGAGCTACACGAATTCGATCAAGGAAATTTTTGAGTCTAACATAGATCTCACGGCCTAGTAGGACTAATGAGAAAAATTGGTTCGGGAAGTTCGGGTATAAATATCCAAGGTAGGCTAAAACCACCTCATTTCCACTTGCAGCCTTTGTAGAAAGAGCTCTCGACCTCTTTCGCGCTCTTTTCCGAAGTCCACAATTGACCGTTTTCAGCGCCGTCTCACACGAGACATGAGAAGTAAGTTCTTTACTCGTCAATGTCCATTTTGTATGGCCGGTAGCTAGTCTAAACCCCTAGAAAAAACCCTAGAAATCGAGCAGTGCACGAAGACCTACGACCAAAAACTGACCATAGCGGCGTGTCAGCTCGACCAAATCAGATTGGATTTGAATTGTAGCATGTCCTAACATAATAGAACCCTTCTATACCATCAGTTCACCATTCGGCAAGGGTCAAGGGGTCCCCAATAAAAAAGCTAGGTTTTTGGCAAATGCTAGAATTTCGATCTGACTCCACACATAGCTTGCCTACGAGGTTCGTATACAATGTATATGATTGGTTTAGTAAAACCAATCAAGCAAACACTACAAGAGGTTGTGTGCTCTTGTGACGCTGTTAGCGACGGAAATACACTGGGTTTTTATAACCCCCGGCGTCGCTAAAAACGTCGCTAATAGCGTCGCTATATGCGTCGCTATAACCGTCGCTATATAGCAACAGTCATAGCGACGGTTATAGCGACGTTTACACAGAAGTCTATAGCGACGCTCATAGCGACGCTACAGAGCCATAAATAGCGACGCCCGAGAGAATTTGTTTTTGGTGACAGGGCATTGAATGCCCTGCCACCCATCAACCATATTGTACTTGATTCACTTTTTTAAAAAAGTGCAAGGGTAGATAATAGACCCAAAATAGTCACCCACAAGACCCATTGTTTGCAAAATTGACAAGCGTAAAATTGACAATTGTACACATCATAGGCAAAATGAATTGATTGGCAAATGTAATAATGACAATTGTACAACATCATAGGCATAAAGAATTGATTGGCAAAATGAACTGCGGTGACAAATGTAATAATATACATGGTTCAAAAAGACGTATAAAATCCGTCTCATGATACATAAGCTATGAGAAACCCTAAACTAATGCTATCTAGCTACGGCTAAACTGACGTCGTCTACTCAGACGTCTCATCGCGTCCGAGCGGCGTATCTGTCGGATTCTGCAAAAAAAGACAATAAGACAGCTTTCAGTAAGTATAAACATATAACGACATTTATAAAACAATACAAAAAATAGAAAAGAGTAAACCCTAATACTAACCATGCCGCCGCGAGAACTGAGAATGTCCATCAGGGCGTTTAAGCCCTTCCTGCCTGCGTACTCGCGCTCGTACGGTGTGGGATCACGTCCTGTCATCGACCACTGTCAAAACATACAAAGAATTCATTATGTTAGAATTAAAAAACTCATAAACCCTAAACTATCGAACATAAAGAGCAATGCGAAAACACTTACAAAATCGGCCTCAAATGATGCCCATCCACCGCTCCCCAAGTGGTGCGAGCTCCCTGCCTCTACTCGCGCTCTGGTTGCATCCTTTTGTTGCTTCCACTTGTTGGGATTCTCGCGCGCTGCTTTTTTCGCATTCTTCCAATCTTCTTTGGCCAGCCAATCTGGCCTGTTCCACCCATGCTTGATTTCTTTTTGCACTTCGGAACGCTTGTGTTTGCAGTATTCGCACATTCGAATCTTCATCAGGTCTTCATGGAAGCGCTGATCTCGTGTTGGAACGGGAAACTCATCATAAAGTATGATGATGACTCTGTTTTTTAAATCACTTGGTACTTCACTCCATTTGTTTAGTATGTAGTGTCTAAACAGCTGAGAGCAAAGACCACGCATGCGCGAGATCACCTTCTTGCCGTCATCATCCATGATGATGCTGCCGCTGAAGTCGACGGAGTAAGGCAAGCCCTCTGGCCGGTGACGCGTGAACCTGGGTGTCCCGGCAGGGCTCTCTAGCGGCGTGTTGATGGGGGTACGGACGTCAGGTGTCTCCACCGGCGTCTGGGCCCCGAAGCGAGGAGTGTCGAGTGGGGTGGCTCCTGGCGGAGTAGGTAGAGGTGTGTAGCTGCTAGGAACAGTCAGCCGTGCAAAACCTGGCGTAGATGGCGATGCTGTGGCTGGTGTGGGGGCGGGCAAAGAAAGGGAGCGTAAAGAGCCTCGTCGAACACTAGGCGGTGTGGAGGTATCGGTGGCGGAATCCCCACAACAACCGCCACCGCCACCACTAGAGCGTTGGTGTCTAGACGAGTGTGAAGCTCGTCTCGTCGACGCCGAAGCTTCGAAAAGGCCACCAAGGTACACTATGCCAAATCACACGATTGCCACCACTTTCACACAAGTTCTAAAGTCAAGAACCCGGCAACCAATGGACCACGCTGGTACAAGTAAGTTATGTCGATCCATAATAATGGCTATAGCCTCGCTATGGAATGATGCAGATACAGGTCAAAGCGGTGGAGTCAGTGTTACATGCCGATAGCAGCAAGCTTGATCATGATGTGTATGCCAGATGTGGCAATTAGCATCTCAAGTATTGGTTTTTGGTCGCTAATGGTCGAAGTGCTTGCAGATGCATGAACACAGTCTTCATCTCCTCTATGGTTCGACCATTGGCTTGTCACTTGAAGATTTTTACAGATCCATTTCACGTTAAAGCTAGGACGAGGCCATCTACCATGATTACATTAAGGGTCGAAGCATCCAATGCTTGTAGCGGCAATATCTACGAATATCAAAGACATGGTTTGGTTCTAGAAGGCCAATTGTTATCTTCTTGCGGCCGTAAAAGCTGGGTTGTCTTCAAATGATTGTAAAATTTTCAAAGCTTTTGGAGGTGATCGGCATCCGGTGGGAATGGCAGCTCAGTCGCAGGTTAAATGGCCTTGCTATTTTTATAAAAAAAACAACTTGGTCGTCCTCAGGCGGGTCAAAGACCAGCGCCACCTGTGGACGATCAGAGGCAGTTGTGTAAACCACATGGGCAAGAAGCAGGGCCAAAGTTTGCATGTGTGTCAGTTGGAGGTACTGCCGAGAGGGTCGGAGGCGGACATGGGCTCGCCAGGACGAGTGGCTTCATTGTTGGTGCATGCATGGCAAGGAGAAAGTGGCACCATCTAATTGCGCCGTCATCGGGCATTTGCCAAGTTTTGAAGGGGTATGTGGTGGCCATGCAGGGGCGGAGCATGTCTATGGCCAGTAGGTAGCGCAACCAGTTGACTGGAGGGCCGGATGGCAACGAAAAGATAAGAAAAGAGTGGACCCGCTGTGGCATCCATGCAAGGGCTGAGTCTATCCATGGCCAACAAGTGAGGGTAAGTTCAAAAAACAAGTTGAAAGAGCGTGCGGGGGGTCTTTTGGCCGGTTAAGGGACTAGCTAAGGACAGTTTTGAGGCCGATGGAGGAGTTGTAGGAGAGGGAGAACGAGCTGATTGTAGTTTTTGTGCGATTAAGGAAGGGAGTGAAGGGGTTTGAAGGTGAGTGAGGAGTAGCAAAGCGCTGCTGAACAGCTTGACAGAAAAGGAGTTGGTGGTAGCATGCATGGTTGCTCTCATCCAATCATAAAATCGCCATCAAAAAACGCCTTCAACCGAGTCTTAAGGGGAGCATTTGTTTGAGGATATCGACCTCTAGTTGAAGACGAACGGCATTCCGAAATGAACGACTAACCTTGTCGCAAGCTCTTCATACTTAAGGTTGTGCTGTAAGAGGAAAAATCAACATCATTGAAGGCAATTCTTGCCGATCGACAATCGCATTAACTTCTCGTTCTCAAGTTTTCTTTGTTATTTGAAGGATCGATGACACCAGCTTAGTTTTGTATATGCTCCTTTGACAGCTATCATAGTTCCAATTTCAAGATCCACACTCTATTTGCATTATCCACCTTGTCTGGGCATCTTTCTTTTCGTGCTAGGTTTCAATTTGTGTGAGTTCTCCGAATTGTGTGTGTAAGCAGAGAGAAAGAGAGAGAAGGGTGGGTACTCTGTGTGCAAAAGGGAGCGAGAGACGATCTTAGTGGTTGCGACTATGTTATCTGGCTTGAAGTATATGCTATGTGCTGGGTTATTAATGAGTTCATGCTGCTAAGGTGCATCGGATTGGGTGCGTGTAATCAAGAATTGTTCAAATTACTAGCTTGTTAGTAAAGTCATACAGAAAATAGTGTGTGAGTCTGTCTATCTGTGTGGTTAGGGGTGCTGTGAAGTCACTGGGCTATAGAGAGGCATTCACTCAGTGTGCTGGTGCTTTTCCCATTTCCCCCTTTCCATCAGTGGTGCCCCCACTCAGGACCCGATGATCTCTTTGAAGAAAACAGTGCAAAGATCAACCGAAGGATACCATGGCAGCTGAAAGCTATGGACCTATTTTTACAGGTGAGGAGGATTGAGTCGAATGGATTGCAAACTTTGAATTATACATGCTATCATTGGGGATGCCTAATGAAGACATCAAGATGGACAATATTCCATTTGTGTTACGTGTCAAGGCGAAAGCATGGTTTGATACATTGCAAGGCGAGCCGCGACACGCATGGCCGGCTCTACGGACCAGCTCCTTACAACATTTTCGAAAGGAAGTATTACCTATGGATATGGACACGAAGCTAAAAGCTCTTAGACAAGATGTAAGTGAAGAATTTACTGTTTTTCTTAATCGGTTTGAAGAATGTTGGGTAGAATTAGCCACATCAATGCAATTGGCCAACGGTGACTATTTCAAGATGGACAAATTTATGTCATGCCTACATACAAGGTACGAGAAAAGATGGATTTTGAAAGCCCTGAGAACTACAACAGTGCTATAGCAATTGCTCGAGCAAAGAGCAGGAAGATCAAGAAGAAGATAGAACAAGGTATGATGGGATACGAGCAGCCACAAAGCCCTCAAGGGGAGGTTCGTGCAGAGGATCAAGCAAATCGTGGAGTTGCAGCTATTCCTCAACACTGGGTACGTACTGTTCAAGATTTATTGGAACATATGCAAGAGCTTCGTTTGAGTGTGATGGACAGAGGGCAGCAAAGAGTGGGCAGAGGAAGAGCTAGGCAGTTGCTATAATTGCGGTGAAGAAGGACACTACGCACCGGATTGCCCGCATCCACCAAGGGAAAGAGGAGGTATGTACCCACTATTTGTAAGAGGGAGAGGACAACGGAAATTCAACGGGCAAAGAGATCAACAGTCTGACAATCTTGTGCCTCATGCTCCTCAAGGTAATGAAGAAGTTCATCGTGTTAACATAATTGGAGTAGATGAGCAGGTAGTGGATGTTTTGGCCAACAAGAGGGCACATGAAGGAAGAGAGACAGAGAGAGAACGGGAAACTAGAGCTCACAAAGGCAAAGGGTAGGTCGACGAAGGTAGAGAGCTGCCAAAGACGCGCAAAAGAACAAGGAGGCGTAAAATCAAGCAATCCAACTACCAACTTGGAAGGGATCATCCCGAATATCACTTGGTGAGTGATGTCAAGAACCAAAAGGCTAATATTACTTTCGGTCAACTGCTTGCCTTAAATCCTAAATTGCGACCTCAGTGGTCTACTAGTGCTAGCACCAGGCTTCCACGGGACAAAACAAGAATACATATTGTGGGGAATCTAGCATTGAGGGTTGGGAGGCCAGCGGATGTGCTTCCACTTGTTCATGCTCTTATTGAAAAGAAGATGCAGGTACAAGCATACATCGATGGAGGGGCCCAGGTGTGTGTCATGACAAAATTTGCCATGAAGGATACAGGAGTTAAAGTAGTGGTAAGATCTAATGTGCGAATGAGGATGGCCAACCATACCAAGGCCAGGTGTTTGGGCATAGCACAGGATCTGAAGGTAAAAGCTATGGTTGTTGAATGCCTTATTGATTTTTTTGTCATGAAAGCTGGCGACAATGCTTACCCTATCATATTGGGTAGAACATTGCTTCTTGCAATGGGAGCCAAGCAGGATTGGGGAAAAGGGGTGTTTACTTTATTTGACAAAGAGAATGATAGACATGTGATACTTGCTCTACAGACAAGGGAGAGTTGCTCTCATCCCATGGTGAAGGATGAGGGAGATGATCCTACAACAAGCTACGAATACAAAACGGAGTCAACGTATGATGAAGGATACACAGATACATAAGAGGGAAAGAGTGATGATGATCTCCTTCATGTTGATGCTGATCTCTTTGGGGTTTTATCGATAACTCTATTCCAAAAGAAGGTATGAAAGCTCAAGTTTCCCCTATTGATGCCCAAGAGGTAAGATATATGCTATGAGAATACTTAACAAAGCAAGAGAAGGAAACTTATGTGCAACTCTGTGCATCCTATCCTAATTTGTTTGCCACTGAGTATAAAGATTTGCGAGGTGCCAAGGAAGTCAAACACATGATCATACTCAAGGAGGGGCATAAACCAAAGGTGCAAAAGCTAAGGAGGTTAGGGTAAATTCAACAGGAGGCTCTCTCGCAAGAAATCAACAAGCTATTGGATGCAAGTATTATCTATCCCGTGCAAGAATCTGAGTGGGTCTCCCCGGTTGTCATAACACCCAAGAAGAACGGAAAATGGTGAGTGTGTGTTGATTATAAGCCTTTAAATGCTGCAACCAGGCGGAACTATTATCCTTTACCCTTTCAGGATGAAATTTTAAATCAAGTTGCAGGTCACGAAAGGTACTCTATTATGGACGGATTCTTTGGGTACTTCCAGATAGGCATTGCACTTGAAGACCAGTTGAAAACTACTTTCATTTTTCCATGGGGCTGTTTTGCCTACTGCAGGATGCCCTTTGGCTTGGTGAATGCTTATGCAGCTTTTCAAGATTGGATGAATAAAGTGTTTAGTCCCTACCTTGGTAAGTTTGTCATAGTTTTCATGGATGACATAGGGTGTTACAGCTCTAGGAATGATCATTTGTCAAAGTTAAAGTTATGTTTTCATCGGCTGGATGAAGCGGGTGGTCAATTGAGTCCCAAAAAATGCAAGCTAGCTCAACCTCGAGCTCATCTGCTAGGGAATGTGGTCTCACATAATGGTATTGAAGTTGATCCGGAAAAGGTAAAGGCTCTTGTGTTGATGGAGCCTCCCAAAAGTGCTACAGGTATGGCATCATTTGTGCATAAGTTGAAGTACCTCTCTCGCTTCTTTTGGATGGTTTCGCAGTATGTATACCCTCTTCAAAAAATGAGTCAACAGGTTCATGGCTTTTAATGGAATGAGGACACACACATAGCTTTTGACAGGGTTAAAGAAATCTTATGTCAATTGCCTACTATTTGTCCTCCCAACCGTGAGGATGATTTGTATATTGCTATGATAGTGGGTACAGTTGCAATTGGTGCAGTCCTACTACAAAAGGTAGGGCAGTGTTAGAAACCTGTCTACTTTGAGAGTCGGGTCATCAGTCCAGGAGAGATGTCTTACACAGAGGCTGAGCAATGGGTGATGACACTAGTGTTTGTTTGTAGGAAGTTCAAAGTGCATTTAATTGTTCACAAGTTTTATGTACTTACTTCTAACAATTTATTACTTGAAGTGGTGCTTCACCTACGACCAGGGAGGTGCATTATGAAGTGGGTGCTAGAGTTACAAGAGTTTGATTTTGAGTTTAAAATTGATCACACTTGCACGTCACATCTCGCAGACGGGCTAGTAAATAAGGGTGTGGATTTGCCTATGTATCCCAGGGTGGTTCAAGAAGAGGCAAACGATGAATCGGATCTAAAAAGAGCTTCTGTCATGTGGTTCAACTTACAGGAGGGTTGTCCAAAAAGACGGAGGCGGAGTCGTTATACAGGACACAATTTTTTCAAAGCTTATGATTTGGAGGATGTGCATACAAACAACGAGGCAGAGTACTTGGTTCTCCACTTGGGCCTTAAGCAGTGTATCGAGTTTGGGATATCCAGGCTCATAGTGAAGGGAGATGCTCTTTTGGTTGTCAAACAACTCTTAGGGTAATGGCAGGTGAAGAGGGATTCTCTCAAGGATTGGTTTTTTACTATTAAAAGGTTGTTGAAGTTTTTTGAAGTGGTGCAATTCAAGCATGTTAGGAGGGAGCAAAATCAAGAAGCTGACCAGTTAGCCAGTAGCTGAGTACAGCTACATGTAGCAGGTTTATACGTGACTCCGGCCAGCTATGAAGGTAGGGAAACACTGAAAGATGTTGATGATTTCTTGAGCTCAGGTCAAGGTCCCGTAGGCATGTCCAAGCTACAAAGAAAAAGGATTACCCAAAAGGCTAGCAGGTTCACTTTGATAGGTGAAGACCTTATGGTATACGGCCATGATGGAGTATTGAGGAGAGTTCTCTACAAGGAGGAGATCGGCATGGTTTTGACACAATTCCATGAAGAAAGCGGGCATCAAGGTAAGGATCACGTACTCTTTCGCATTCTCAGAGCAGGTTTTTGGTGGCCATCTCTTGTACGGGATGTTCATTACTAGTGTAAGACGTGTCACGAATGTCAAGTTATGGGTGAGCGGCGTTTAGTACCAGAGTCACAAGGGGATATCTTGGCCCAAAATGCATTCGAAAAGTGGGGATTGGACGCTATTGGCCCGCTTCCCAAGTCTACAAGTGGAAAAAAATACATTTTGGTAGCCATCGACTACCTCACTAGATGGGTAGAAGCCAAAGCGGTCAAGGAGGTAAATGCTCTTTCAGTTGCTCAGTTTGTATTTGATTTTGTCTGCTGTCAGTTTGGAGTGCCATGGGTTTTGATATCAGATAGAGGACAGGGATTCTGCAGCAAGCTAGTGCGTGCATTGGTAGAGAAGATGGGAATTCAACACAGATTCTCGTCTACCTATCACCCACAGTGTAACAGTTTGGTTGAAAGTGAAAATGGTCAGATCATTAAAATGCTCACCAAGTATATTTATAAACAGATGGAAGATTGGGAGGGGAATCTTGATAAGTGCTTATGGGCCTACGGAACTTCATATAAAGTGGCCACCAATTTCACTCCCTATGAATTGGTGTTTGGCAAAGAATCAGTCTTACCTGTACACATCCAATTAGGGGCATTAAACGGTTTATGGCAAGTTAATGTGAATCAAAGAGATGTTTTGAAGGACAGGATCACACGATTGGAGACTTTGAAGATGGATCGAGAGGCTGCAACAGATTTCTATGTGCAACAAAGAGAGAAAAGGGTGGTGAAGTTCCACCGAAGGTTACCAAAGAAGGAGCTACAAGAAGGGGATTTGGTCATGAAGTACGAGAGCTACCTTGATTTCACGTTCAAGAAAAAGTTCAAGAAGAAGTGGATCGGGCCTTACAAAATTTCCAAAGCTTTCCCTCATGGTACTTATCAGTTAGAGCGGTCCAATGGTAAGCTCCTTCGACACAGGGTAAATGGAGTTCGTCTCAAGCTCTATTTCGACAGAGCTCTCACGCCAGATGTTCATCAGGTTCGTGTTGAAGGGGTTGGGCATCCCACTTAAGGGTGCAGTCCAAGATAGCAAAAAGACATGAATAAAATTTTGTACATATGACTTTATTTCATATTTGCATAGTGTTAGCAGGTTTACAATTTTGAATAATAAGAACTTTCATTGGTTGAACATAAATGTTCAACCAGTGGGTTGGGCAATGATGGTACAACTAAGTTATGTAGATCCAGAATAATGGCTATAGCCTCGCTATGGAATCATGCAGATATAGGTCGAAGCAGTGGATTCGGTGCCAGATGCCAATAGCGGCAAGCTTGATCATGATGTGTATTCCAGATGTGGCAATTAGCAGCTCAAGTATTGGTTTTTGGTCGCTAATGGTCAAAGTGCTTGCAGATGCATGAACATGGTCTTCATCTCCTCTATGGTTTGACCATTGGCTTGTCACTTGAAGGTTTTTATAGATCCATTTCACGTTAAAGCTAGGACGAGGCCATCTACCATGATTACATTAAGGGTCGAAGCATCCAATGCTTGTAGCGGCAATATCTATGAATATCAAAGAGATGGTTTGGTTCTAGAAGGCCAATTGTTATCTTCTTGCGGCCGTAAAAGCCGGGCCATTTTTGTTCCATGGCACGTTTATAATGTGAAATTAAAGTATCTACCTCACTCGTAATGTTTATGATGTGTGGGACCAAATGCTACAATGTACATAGTGTGATATATGCAAAAATGAATGTCACGGTTGTAGTCGTGTACATACCTTGTCGGGCGGGCGAGGCCCTACACGTGGCACCATGGAATGCTTTTTCACATAAATTTTCTACATATCCTCTTATCCTTGGGTAGCCGTACATCACTGCTACTCGCATGGAAACCAAGGTGATGGATGATGGGTCAGCTTATGCAAGAATAAGGAGCAGGGATGGAAAGCGTGCAGTCCAGTTCCTTACTGTTTGTGTGGACCATGAAAGGAACCGTGAAAGTCTTAGAGAGAAACCCTTGCCAAAGACAAATAAATAATTCAAGGACTACACGGATATGAGGGGTTTTGGCCATGTACCATTGTAGAGCGGGATTGCAGTGGTACAAGAAGAGAAAGGTTCTCGCATGATGTATATGCAAAGGATACATTTTCTACAGGTTTTGTTGGATTATCAGACTATGGATCTATTGATTTTACAGAGTGTGAGGACTTAAAGCGGGGTGAACGACAACATGTAAATAGTGTACAAAGAGGTTTGAAGATGAATGGTTTGCTAGAAAATGATGAATGCATTGCAGGTGTGTTTGATGAATGTTCTTTTGTGGATACTATGCAAGATTTGGAGTCTTTAATGGATTGCAATTTGCATATGGGAAGTGAGGTTGTGAAAGTATGATCAATAGAAATGTACAAGGTCATTGAAGATTTCAAAAATGCTCAAGGTGTTGATGTACGAGTGGAGACTAAGTATAAGTCCGTGGCAAATAAAGTGAAACCAGTGGCATTACCTCTACCAAAAGATTGCACAAATAAGATGGAGCAAGTTACTTTGCAACCTAGCCTTCGTAACCCAAGCAAGATTGGACACAAGTTCACAAAGGATTCTTTGAAAGAGTTAACACTAGGTTGGTAACCTAACAGGACATAAAAGTGTCCTTTCAGGGTTTTGAAAAAAACCTCCAAAACCATAGTAGATCCACTCATTTTGTAAAATCCTTTCATGAGGTTATAGTTCAAGGCCTATTGCACATGGGAAAAATAAGAAACTTGTAAATTTTCTCATCTTTTGGTCACACCAAGCCTCCAAAGTTGATGGACCAGTGCATTTTCATCAAAAAAATCATTTCTTACGTTTTGTTGCATAAAAATAAGATTAGGGATTTTTGTAGGACTTGATATAAATTCCCTAGTTAACTTCAGTGGGTTGGTGATCATAACATATGATTTCTTCTCACTCACTATTTTTTGTTTTGCCAAAAGAAATAGGTACAAAAAGTTGAATTTTTACCATTTTGCAAACCTATCATCAAAGTCTCTATAGCCACGCTCAATACAAATAATATATGCATGTTTTCTTAGTTCCCTATTGTCCTTTATGTTCATAAGGAGCCATGGAGCATGTCAAAATAATAATACATCTCTTACCAAGGGGAATCTTGGGGACAAAGATGAAGTGCTAAATACAACAAACATGAAAAAACTGGGTTCAACACTATGAGTTGTAGAATCCCATAGAAACTATTCAATATCTAGCCAAATTTGATCCTGATGACTAGATATGGTTACTACCTACAAAATGCATGTAGTTGTCACAAGAAACTAACAATATTGAAAAAGCTATACTTGATATACTAGAATGTTTCGTTTTCTTCTATAATTGAAAAAATAAACCATCGTTGTGTACTATGAAAAATAGGGTATTAGGTGCCCCAAAACTTAAGGAATATTAGCTTTAAGTTACAATATGCGACATAGAAAATCAAAAATGCATTTGGATATCATGAAATCCACCAAAAAAACCATAGAAGTGCTAAAATTGGCTAAAAAACAAGATTTGACCATTTTTGTAATTTGGTCATAACTTACAACTTTAATATTTATTTCTCCCTAGAAGCATCAGGACATGTTGAGGACTACTAAAGATAGTTCTCTAGAATTATAGAGCTCACAAACATGAATTCTAGAGTGATATAGTTGCAAAAAGTCAAAAAAAGGAAAAAACAGGACCCGTTTTTTCACACAGTTTAGGTTGTGAAATGTTGTGCAAGGACAAGGTTAAAGATGGAATTGATATTCCAAAAAAATGTCGAGTTTTTTTCAGCTCATGAGACAAATTTCTAGATAGATAGCACCTTAAAATCCATTTTGAAACTCTTGACATAATTCAAGGAAAATGGTCACTTAACAGGACATAAAAGTGTCCCATTACCAACCTAGTGTTAAAGGTTGGTTGCGAGGACAGTTTGACAAAAGCTGAAAAGATATGCTTTGAAGACATGCTTGCCAAACATGGAAAAGCTTTTGCATTTGAGCCTTATGAGATAGGGTGTGTTGATCCATCCATTGTTGCTCCTATGGTGATCTTCACTATCCCTCATGTACCTTGGAACTTGAGACCTATTCATGTTCCAAAGGCTCATTTGCCAAAACTTGAGCTGCTTAATGAAAATATCAAGATGGGTATCTTGGAGCCTTCTTGTGCTCCGTATTCAAACAGGTGGTTCACAGTTCCGAAGAAAAATGGTTCTTTACGCTTTATTCAGGATAGCAACCTGTAAATAAAGGTGACAATCAGAAATGTGGGTAAACGGCCAATTGTCGATGAGTTTGCAGAGGCATTTGCATGAAGGGCAATATATTCTATGGGAGATTTGTACTCCGGGTATGATCAGTTCCAACTAGCAATGGAGAGCAGGGACCTGACTACCATGAGGACACCCTTGGGTTTAGTAAGGATGTGCACTTTACCTCAGGGGGCAACTAATTCAGTTGCACACATGATGAATGGTATGAACAAAGTCCTACGTGACTTCATACCGCAAACTACAATGCCTTTCCTTGATGATGTGCCAATCAAAGGATGTGATGTAAGTGATAAAGATGTGGCTCTAGACTCGAGGGAGTGCCGAAAGTATGTGGCAAACCATATCAATGATTGTGATAATATCTTGTCAAGGTTGGAAGAGGTGAACCTTACCTTGTCTGGCCAAAAGTCAGTGTTTGGTGTGAATGAAGTACTTATTGTGGGACATATGTGCGGGCCATATGGTAGAAGGCCTTGTCCTACAAAGATTGATGTAATCCAGAGAATGAAAGAGAAATGTATAAATGTCACTGAGGTTCGAAGGTTCTTGGGTGCATGCGTGTTTTATGTTATCTGGATTCCGCATTATGCATATGTAGTAGAGCCTTTGTATCAGCTTTTTAGAAAGGACCAAAAGTTTCAATGAGAAGACATGCATACCCATGCCATGAGGAAATTAAAGAAGTTTCTACTTATGTCTCCAACTTTGAGAAAAGAAAACTATGAATGTGGAAGATATGCAATTGTGAAAGTGGATACTAGCCCCACACGAATTGGATGGGCGATATCCAGGCAGGATGATAATGATGGCAAGCGATATGTGGTGAGGTTTGGAGCAAAAGTCCTAAGTGCTCGTCAACGCAGCTATCCACAGGTAAAAAGAGAGTTATGGGGAGTAGTCACAGCTTTGAAGTGTGACAAAGAGTATTTGATAGGAGCAAATGTAATAGTAGAGACTGATTGTCTACCCCTTCTTGGAATGATAACAAGTTGCTCAACTCCTGACATTGCTATGTTGAGATGGATTGCCTACATAAAGTCCTTGAATCCAGAATTCAAGCATATTGCAGGGAAAGATAATCTAGTTGCAGATATGCTTTCAAGAGCAAGGTATGAAAAAGAAGAAGACATGGTTGTCGAGGGCGATGATGTAGGCACACAGTTCTATAGTGTCTCTCATGCCAAGGGTGATCATGTTTGCTTGTCAAAAGTCATTTACCGAGGACCTATATCAAGGTGACTGTTTGCTCATTGGACGCTATCTAAGCACTTTGACAAGGGGGTGGACTGATCAAGAGTTCAAAAGAATACGGAGAAAGGCCTATGGATACTTTTTGAAAGATGGATACTTATGGAAGCGTCCAAAAAAAAGACATGGAATGCCAATGAGAGTCGTGAATGATAAGGACGCTCAAAATGAGCTTATGGAGAGTCTTTATGCTGGACATAGAGGTGTATGGGCCACCTTTACTAAAATGAAAGAGAGGTATTGGTGGAAAGGTATGTATAAAGATGTATCTCACTTTGTGGAGTCCTGTGAAACCTATCAAATGTATTCAAATGTACGTCATCATGATGGGTTGCACCCTACTTACCCATTGGCCATGCATTACAAGTGGGTAGTAGATCTGGTTACGATGCCATTGGGCTTATGGAAAATGAGATACATAGTGCTTGCACGAGAAAACTTAACCAATCAAGTTGAAGGTTGTGCTCTAAGAACAAAAAGCACAGAAGGGGTATGTAAGTTCCTCTTGGATGATGTAATTAGCTATTATGGCTGTGTTGGGAAAATAACAGCGGACAGGGGTGAGTTGGATGCTGACAAAGCAAGGGAGTTTTTCTCTAGGTTGGGCATTAAACTTGCTCTCACTACTGCATATAATCCTGAGGGAAATGGTAAATCGGAGCGTGGGCATCCTCCTATCATTAAAGCTTTAGCTAAGGCCTGCAAAGGTAAAATGGGAGAGTGGCCTGGGTTGTTTCCTTATGCTTTATGGGCTGATCGTACAACTCATAGCTCGGTTACTGGTTATATGCCTTTTGAGTTGATGTATGGTCAGAAACCTATAATGCCAATTGAGGATGTACTTCCCACATGGAATGTATTACCTTGGGAAGATGGAATGAGTAGGGAAGACCTTCTTGCTTTGTGCATAAAATAGTTAGAAAGAAGGCCCCAAGATATTGAGATTGCAGTAGCACGATTGAAAGATGCAAGGTTAAAGAATAAGGACAGATTTGAAAAGAGGCATAGGCTCAGACCTAAAGCTATTGAGGAAGGTGATTGGGTGTTGGTGTATGACAGCAGTCTTGACAACCAACATTCAACAATAATAAAGCTTTCAAAGAGATGGTTTGGTCCTTATGTGGTTCAGCATGTACATGGGAATGCAACTTATACCTTGCATGAATTAGATGGGACAAAAATGAAGATTCCCATTGCAGGGAAAAGAATCAAGTTATTCAAAAGAAGAGGTGATGCGGATTCCTTTGATTCACAAGAAGGTCAAAATGAAGGCTCTGATGAAAATGGTATGGATGTGCATGAATAACAAGAGGATGATGCGTTATATTTTGTTGCAAGCGATGATGAAATCGACATGTATGTTGACTTAAATGAAGACTGAACCTGCAAAACATATATGTGGCACATGCCGAAGGATGTGCCGGTTTAGAGGGGGTGGATGTCATGCCATGGCACTTTCATAATGTGAAATTAAAGTATCTACCTCACTCTTAATGTTTATGATGTGTGGGACCAAATGCTACAATGTACATAGTGTGATATATACGAAAATGAATGTCGCGGTTGTAGTCGTGTACATACCTTGCCGGGCGGGCGAGGCCCTACACGTGGCACCATGGAATGCTTTTTCACATAAATTTATGCCTAATTTTATTTGGGAATGTACAAATGTCAAGTGTTTCGAAGTGGCACGCTTGTTTTGCCTAAAAAGTTCAATGCGGGCAATCTCGGCAAAAAATAACAGGTTTCGTGCGCTGGCGTGAAAGATCCATAGTGCTTACCAAGTGGGAAAATGAGTTTCAACATGAAATTTGAGCCCAATGGGATTTTTCCACAATTTAGGAATTTTTCTTAGCTCGTTTGGGCTTTTTACGGACAAAAAGTGATATTTTTGGGCTAACAATGGCTAAAAATGGTCAAAAATAGCCTTAAAAATGCTCAAAATAGCTCAAAATTACACATCAACTATGCTGGCATTGTTGCTCAAGTTGTGTGGCAATTTTTAGAGCCAAGAATGAGCTCATTTGGGCACATGAGCAAGGAGATACAACCATTCCTTTACAGGGTGCTAGTGCAGTCCCATGCTGCTTCCACTACATGGTTGAGGCTGTGAGGCCTCCAATTAGGGTTTCCCCTCCTCAAATAACTACTTAGGCTTCTCCAATGAAGTACTGAAGCTTCCATGAAATGGTCACGACGAAGAATCAAAGCGTAAATTTAGGGTTTTTAACAGGTCGAATGAGCACCGCATCTGTGCAATCGGGAGCGAGGCTACACCTAATCTTCACACACACAAGAGTTTTGAGTTAATATTGGTTCTTTTTCAAAGTGGAGCTTTCATGGCTGGAGTTTTGTTCTTTTTTAGTGTGTTTTTGGCTTCAAATCGTCTACGCCTTGCTTGATTTTGCAACGAATCCTCACAGTCAGAGGCCCGGCGCTTTCCTAGTCGCACTGCGAACTTCTTGACACCGTCTTCAAATGATGGTAAAGTTTTCAAGGCTTTTGGAGGTGATCCGCATCCGGTGGGAATGGTAGCTGAGTCGCAGGTTAAATAATAGTAAAAGATGGCCTTGCTATTTTTTTTTCAAAGTGAACTTGGTCGTCGTTAGGCGGGTCAAAGACCAGCACCACCTGTGAAGGATCAGAGGTAGTCACGTGCACCACATGGGCAAGAAGCAGGGCCAAAGTCTGCATGTGTGTCAGTTGGAGGTACTGCCGAGAGGGTCGGAGGCGGACATGGGCTCGCCAGGACGAGTGGCGTCACCGTTGGTGCATGCATGGAAAGGAGAAAGTGGCACCATCTAATTGCACCGTCAGATGGCCGCCATCGGACAATTGCCAAGTTTAGAGGGGGTATGTGGTTGCCATGCAGGGGCGGAGCATGTCTATGGCCAGTAGGTAGTGCAACCAGTTGACTGGAGGGCCGAATGGCAACGAGAAGATAAGGAAAGAATGGACCCACTGTGGCATCCATGCAAGGGCTGAGTCTATCCATGGCCAACAAGTGGCGGCTCAGTTAAGGGTAAGTTCAAAAAGCAAGTTGAAAGAGAGTGCGGGGGGTCTTTTGGCCGATTAAGGGACTGGCTAAGGACAGTTTTGAGGCCGATGGAGGAGTTGTAGGAGAGGGAGAACGGGCTGATTGCAGTTTTTGGGCGATTAAGGAAGGGAGTGAAGGGGTTTGAAGGTGAGTGAGAAGTAGCAAAGCGCTGCTGAACAGCTTGACAGAAAAGGAGTTGGTGGTAGCATGCATGGTTGCTCTCATCCACTCATAGAATCTCCATCAAAAAGAGCCTTCAACCCAGTCTTAAGGGGAGCATTTGTTTGAGGATATCCACCTCTAGTTGAAGACGCACGGCATTCCGAAACGAACGACTAACCTTGTCGCAAGCTCTTCATACTCAAGGTTGTGCTGTAAGTGGAAAAATCAACATCATTAAAGGCAATTCTTGCCGATCGAGAATCATATCAACTTCTCATTCTCAAGTTTGCTTTGTTATTTGAAGGATCGATGGCACCATGTTAGTTTTGTATATGCTGCTTTGATAGCTATCATAGTTCCAATTTCAAGCTCCACACTCTATTTGCCTTATTCACCTTGTCTGGGCATCTTTCTTTTCGTGTTAGGTTTCAATTCGTGTGAGTTCTCTGAGTTGTGTGTGTAAGCAGAGAGGAAGAGAGAGAAGGGTGGGTACTATGTGTGCAAAAGGGAGTGAGAGAGGATCTTAGTGGTTGCGACCATGTTATCTGGCTTGAAGTATATGCTATGTGTTGGGTTATTAATGAGTTCATGCTGCTAAGGTGCATCGGATTGGGTGGGTGTAATCAGGAATTGTTCAAATTACGAGCTTGTTAGTAAATTCATACAGAAAATAGTGTGTGAGTCTATCTGTGTGGTTAGGGGTGTTGTGAAATCACTGGGCTACAGAGAGGCATTAACTCAGTGTGGTGATGCTTTGCCCATTTCCCCCTTTCCAACGCCTAGTACATCCTGACCACTCTGAAGGGCACCAAGAAAGAAGGGAAGATTACTTACTTGAGTGCACCAGAAGTCTTTACGAGGATTGCGTACCATGCCATCGGCATGGCTGACAATCTACCAACAGCCCCTGACCAAAACACACGGATATTGGCAGCACAACCATCTTCCAGAGCTACAAGCTCAGGAAAGAGATCTTATAAATCAGATGAAGAGTCTGCTGAAAGCTCGCTGAAAAGGCACAGCAGCGAGAGCTTAGATAATGAGTAAAAGAGAGCTAGTAGGCAAGAGATTAAGAGAAAATTTGTGGCCGCCCACCAAGAAGAGCGAGCCTGCGCAGAAACAAGATCGCTTTCAAAGAGAAAAACACGCCTACCAGTGTAGCCGACAAGCACCAAGGAAGGACCCAGAGAAATGGGTACCTAATGGACTTAAAGGCCCAAGGACAAAGCATCACACAAGAAAGGAGACTGAAGATCCCACTGAATCTTTGGAAAAAATGTACCAAGAAGCAGAAGCCCTTAAGCTGAAAGAAGCCAAAGAAGCGGCTAGAAAAGCCAACGAAGCGGAGGAACAGAGACAAGCCAAGGAAACGGCTAGAGAAGAAGCACAAGAACAAGGCTATGAGTCTCCCTGGAAGTAAATGAATATGCAAGGCAGATGTAGGATATGATAGAGAGACTCCGATCAGCAGCACTTAGCTGTAGCACAAAGACTAAAGAACTCGAGATGGTGATTGACGCTCTCCAAGGAAAGTTAGAAGACAGAATGAATTTCATCACCGATCTTCAGAGGCAAGTGCAGGGAGATGAAAGCCGAAGCTGATCGACATCAGCTAGCAAGAGATCGACATTAAAGAAAAATGGAAGAGTTAGGTGATCTGCTCACCAAATTATCAGATGCTTGCAAAGCAAAAGACGAACAGCTGACAGAAGTTACAAATGAACTTCTAACAACAACCTTGTCATCTCAAAAAATTTAAGTGCAGTTGGATGTTGCCAACGCCTCTTTACAATACTCTGAACAATGAATAAATGATGAGGCAATCTTCTTACGGCAAATAAGACAAAATACAGTCGTAGCCTCGATCAAAGGAACAGATGAGGTCTATAAAGCATTGGAGAAGAAGAACAAGGACCTCGAGTTGGAGTTAAAGCTAGAGCAATCTCAGCGCAGGGGCCTGGCTTTGATACGGGTCCAGAGAGAAGAAGAACTCCTAAAAGAAATAGTTGAGCTCAAAAGAGTTAACCAGCTCCTGAGGGAAGAAAAGCCGGAAACACAAGAAGAGGTAGGTCCTTCAGAGCAGCCACCAATAGTTATACCCTCGATATCATTTGCTGAATTGGAGACACAGTCCAGAGCAGAGCGGAATGGTAAAGATGATTTTCAGATCAACATTACAGATGCAGACACTGTACAGTGCCTATGGTCCAGCTATCAAAAGCTGAAGAGGACGCACTGAAAGAAAAGATCACACAAGAGGTGGATGAGCAGTGGAAGGCCGCGATGGATTGGGAGTTGAGAGTTCTTCACTCTGTCAACGTCACTCAACTCACTCCCAATCAGATCAATGTGCAATGGCATCAACAATCCCTGCCATACCCTCTTATAAAATTGGAACTACTACAGGTAAAAGAGAGACTCTACAAAGACATGTAAGAAGATGGTGCAGATAAATACCACCAAAAGTGGAGGTTGATCTGGTTGAACAAGAATCCGAGGTATTTGATTCTGTTCACAAGAGCACCTGCAGCCCTGCAAAGAGATCCCACTTTCTGTGTTGTACCCAGAGTAAGGACATGGCAAGAGCATGAGGCACTGACAAAGAAGCGGCCAACCTAGCTGAACTACCCAAGACTGCCAGCTCTAGAGAAAGGCCAAGCCACAAAGGAATAAATGGTGAAAACATTAACGGGCACCATGTCTTTCTTCAAGAGTCTACCGGATCTCTCCTGTGCAATGTTATATAAGATATGCCGAATGTTGCTCACTTGTATTGAAGTTTTTCATGAGCCAGAGCAAGCAGGCGCCCCGTGGATGTCATTCTTCGGGGTAATAAAGGATTATATTACGATCTCAGTGGTCAGCCTTCTGAAGAGGTCCTTTATGGCTTCTACGCCCGGTGTATGCTCTTACCATCACATAATATGTTTGCGTTCGATGAAGCTTTCTACACGAGATTATTCACTTGGAAAACGAAGATATTTGCGCCACTAATTAGCAACTTCACATCCAGATTTGTGGGCTACTCAACGGTAGAGCTGACGAACAGAGTAACCATGCAGTTTCTGCAAGTGCCAGATAAAGAAAAAAAATCAGATACCAGAAGGCACTGAATGCACTTAAAGACTGACTTGCCAGCCGGCCGCCAGTTTGAAGACTATTTCAACCCATTAAGTTGTGTCAAGGGACGACACAGGTGAGGAGGGGAGGAATGTTAGCAGTAAGCTAACACGGATACCAATTTCCGAGGTTCTCTTTGTAAAACACTTATTGTTTTGATAAATCGGGAATATTGTAACTCCTATTTTCTCGGATAAACTCTGTAATTAATAAGCCGGGGCTAAAGCTTCAAGATTGTATCAACCTGTCATCACCCAAATTTCGTAGAACTCCAGATTATTAGTTTTGACCACCCAAAAACCTTGGCTAAGGTATAATTAAAAGCCAATTTTTGTAAGTTTCTTATAAGTTTTTGGATAAGAAATACACAGCGTGAGGTAACGACGCTCACTCCTCTCCTTCTCGCGCTTTATATTCCCTCCCCGGTTGTCACATTGCAGTCGCGTTTGTTGCATTTCATTCACAAGAGTTCTAGATGGTGAGTGAGTGTCACAAGATTTCACCAAAGGTGCTTGGGTATACATGTCTTCATTTACTATTGGCCAACAAGGTGTCAATAGTAGGGTCATTCATAAGAATAGCAGGCAAAGAGTTACCTGGCAAGCTGGAAAATTGTAGTCTTGTATTTTTTATTCTGGTTGCAGCTGCAACAAAATCATCCATTGTAGATTTTACCCTGCAAGGTTTCTCAAAGCTTCCATTGAGTCAGGAGGAGACAAAGTGCTTCAAAGAAATGCTTTCAAAGCATGGTAAGGATTTTGCATTTGAGCTAAAAGGTCTTTCTCATAAATGCCCAAGACTCCTTCATCAATATTGAGCCTTTGGCTCTCATATGCTATGGCATGCCTTTCTTGAAGCAAAACTGCTCCAAGGCAATCACCACAAGCATCACATTGGACATCAAATGGCTTTGAGAGATCCGGAAGCACGAGGAATGGTTGGGAAATAAGCTTATCTTTGAGCTTTTCAAAAGCAATTTTCTCCTTAGCAGTCCATACATACTTAACGTTCTTCTTAGTTACGTCGTGTAGTGGTCCTGCTACTTGAGAGAATTTTGCTATGAAGCATCTATAGTATGTGCACATACCAATAAAGCTTCTCATGTAGATTTCTTGGGTTAGGCCATGATTTTATTACCTCTAACTTTGATGGATCCATACGGATACCATCGTGAGAGATAATATGACCTAAGTATTGAATCTCTTGAAGGAAGAATTCGCTTTTCTTTTGGTTGAGAAAAAGCTTATTCTCCCTCAATGCTTGAAAAATCACTTGGAGATGTTGCTTATGTTCCTCCAAAGACTTGGAGTAGATGATGATATTATCAAAGAACACTCTAGTGAATTTGCGGTATGGTCTAAAAAATTTCTCCATCAAACGATTGAATGTAGCTGGTGCATTAGTCAAGCCAAAAGACATGACTAGATATTCATAAAGACCAAATGTTGTGCGAAACGCGGTCTTTAAGATATCTTCATCCACTATCCTTATTTGATGATAGCCACTCTTAAGGTCAATCCTACTGAAGTAGGTAGAGCCTTGTAGCTTATCAAAGAGATCTTCTACCCGAGGCACGAGAAATCTGTTTTTGATAGTGATATGGTTTAGTGCTCGATATTCCACACACATACGGTATGTACCATCTTTCTTTTGCACTAAAAGGACTGGAGAACAAAAGGGAGAGAAACTAGGCTTCACCATCCCTTTTTCTACCAATTCCTGTACTTGCCTCATGATATCCTCTTGTTGAGCTTGTGAGACTCGATAAGGAGGTTTGTTAGGCGGTGAGCTTCCTGGAAGGAGCTCAATGCGATGGTCATCATCCCCTTGTGTTGGAGGTAAGTCCATAAGGATATCATCGATGAACACATCTTGGAATCCTTTTAGAAAATTAGACAAGTCTAACTCTTCTTGATTCCTACCATTTACATTTGATGAAACATTAGTATCTTTTAGAGACTCTTTGATAAAAATCATGTACGCAGAAACTGAGCTCTTCATTGACATATCAAAAGAAAGAGGATTTACAAGTGGAATAGTGCGACCACGCTCACTAGCATCTATATACATGTTCTTTTCCATGAAGGTGAAGTAGACTCTCCTTTCAAAGAACTCCATGTTGGCAGCCATGCGATCAAACCATGGCGCCCCTAGGATAGCATCCTCATGTTGGAGAGGAGAGATGAAGAAGTCTTCTTTGTCAACATAGCTTTGGACATGAAGCCTCAACTTCCCAATCAAGGGAGTAACGGAGGCTTGCTATCCCTTGAAAGCTACGTCAGCCATTACCATATCTCCCATCTCAAAAGCTTGAAAGCCCAACTTGGCGGCCAACTCCATTGATATAAAGTACAGAGTAGAGCCAGGGTCAAACAAGATGAAGGCATCATGCTCTCTTACCTTTCCCCAAGTATGGGAAAGTGATGATTCTTTGCAATGAGCATCCTCTTTTGGAGCTTCGATGGTGAAAGCCCTAGGAGTCTCATTGCGAGTATTCTTCTTGGGGCAAGAATGATAGCCATGTCCTTTCTCCCCACACTGTGAAACACTTATGGTCCTCGCGAAAAGCTTCAAGATCTTCAGGAGAGAGTTTGTTTTTACCTTTGTAAACTCCCTTCTCCTTGGACCATTGTTGTTGTTGCTGGAATTGACTTGGGAAGTATTTTGAACATTGGTTTTCCCCTTTGCATCATTTTTTTCTTTGTTTTCCATGGGCTTGACATTACTTCTAGCCCCTTGATGGAAATTGATGTGTGAAGCAACCATGGTGTGATGGATAACTTCGCTAATAGTACCAGGCCGTTGAGAGTTGATGTATTCGGCCATCTCTTCAGGTAGTCCCACACAAAATTGATGCCTTTGCTCGGAAAAGTCTATCTTTTGAAAGACAATAGCCTTGAGATATAAATCCCAAAACTTGTCTACAGATTTGTGGATAAACTCATGGGAGAGGAGCTTCAAGCTGCGCCATTCGGTAAGCACTTTGTCCTTTGCATCGCTTGCAAGAAATTGCTTCATGATGGAAACTCGTAGAGTTTTCCATGTCTTTGGGGCTTCACCATTTCCACGAAGGCTAGCCCACCATTGACAAGATGATATTTGGAAGTGCATAGCTACATGGCGTAGCTTGGAGGACTCTGTGAAGCCCTCATCTCCAAAGGCCGCATCAAATTGTTGGATGAAGACGAACACTTTGTCGATAGCACCAAAGGTGCCATCATAGGTGATAAAAGAGATACTCTTTCCTCCCTCCTTTAAATTCTTTAGCTTTTGTGACCTTTGCCATGCAGGAAATGATTTTCGATGTCCTCCCCTCTTGTATTCTGTAGGAGAATAGCCATAACTTTCGTCGGAAGAGGAGGAAGGTGAAGAAGAAGGAGAAGAGGGTGACCTCTTCCTAGCCCTTTTCTTCCTTTGTTTCCTCTCTTGACTTTCAGAGTGATGAGGAGAAGGACTATGTGTTGATCTTTTCCTCTTGGGAGGAGTGGGTGATCCTCTAGACCGCCGTCTTCGTGGAGCCACATCTTCAAAGGAACTTAAACTTTCATTGCTTTCTTGCTCTTTGGATTCCTCCTCTCGAATGGGAGAGAGTCTTCTTTTGGGGGTTTCTTCAAGAGGCCTCCTAAGCTCTCTCTCCTCTTGGAGAGGAAGGGAAATTCCCTAAGCACGAAGTTGTTGAGTAACTTTGGCTTGCAAATCAGGGTTGCCCATAGCTTGCTGCAACCTAGTGACGAGATAATTCACAAACATGGGAGAATCATCATTAGCACCTTCATGTTCAAAGCTATCAATGTTCATTCTACTCTCTTGATTATTGTCAGCCATGTTAACAAAATTTATGTATGTACTTAGTGTATGCTTTGGCAATTCAAAACTTTAGTTGCCACTCCTCTTAGCCTTTGAAAATCGGCTCTTAAGTATCTACACCCACGGCTCGAAGTGGTTAATCATAGAGAGTAGAGGAGTAGGTCTAACATAGCAGAGTTGCGAAGGGCTAGCTCCTTTCGGACTTCTTATGGCTCAATAATGGTAAAGCCATAGGCAAGTCTAAAAAGACTCCATTATTAAGTCCAAAGCTCCCAAGGCGTGCACCATCCCCCACATAGTGGGCTCAACAAAACCAATAATAGATCCCAGTTCCACGTACCGTGATATAATTAACAACATCAACCATTTATATGCTACTTAAGGACCTCTCTTATAAAAAGAGAAACCAAATGCTCTGATACCAATGTAATGGAATCGGCCTATTTAGTTTGAGAGTAGCGGAAATTAATGAGAGTACTTTTGAGAAATGACTTTGTGAGCATAGTGGGTGAACATAATTGAATATAGCAACATAATCATAGCAATTAGTTAACTTGGCATGAACAATACTTTTGCAAGAGAGAGAATTTAGAGAACATGACAACAGTTGAGGACCAGATTTATGTGGAGCCGGTCCCCCCTCCAATAGGCATTTGTATTATGATTTCTCCCATTAAGAGAGACTTGTTACAATACAATCTTTGTGTTCCTTGTGACCTAGGTGATGCAATAAAGATGGAAATCTTCATGCATCACAAACATAACATAAACTTGAAGAAATATTTAACTATCCCAAGCCTCAGTCAGTATACCCCCTAAGAAACCCCCTAGATTGCTTGGGTCGACCCCCCCTTGTAGCTCATGCTTGAAGCTCATTGGACCCCTCCAAGCCTAGCCAATCACAAGCAGGAGGCATTACAAGCAGCAAGGGTAGCCTTGAGACAAGTGTCCCCGTTTCCCCTTTGAGAGAAAGGGCTAGATAAATGATAAATCAATTAATTAAATCTCCTAAATTATTATTGGACCGGTTGGGTGGCCAACCAATAGGCTTCCGGCACACCATGAGGGCAACATGAGGAGGAACTTGACAAGTGTCCCTCTTGCTTTCTTTGTACCATGCATGCCTTGTGTGAGTGTGTGGGTGTTATCTCTCATCCCCCCTCATGTAGGTATTGCCCCCTCCTTGTAGGGATTGAATATTTGACTTTTTGACACCTCAAGCCCCTCATACATAGGCCTAGTTCCCACCACAAGCTTGGGCTAGGTTCTCACCTTAAGTGCAACCCTAGCATCTCAAGCATGTCAAGCACCTCAATCATCTCAATAATTAAGCACGTCAAGCATCTCAAGCACCTCAGACATCAAGCACCTTAGTCATCAAGCATGACAAGCACCTGGAGCTGGGTCGGGTTCCCGTGCCTCAAGGTCAGCCCTAGCTTACCTAAGGTTAAAGGACTTTTACCCACATTATTGGAGGTCTTCAATGAATCTAACCCTAAGGTCTTATGCTCCGTTGGTTAGCCTTGCTCTTTGACAGACCATCTCTTATTTGGGCCCGTTTACCATTTGCCCCATGTTGAGATAGATCTATAAGCACATGTATATATCTTAACCCTTGTTCCCGTTTATTCTCCCACATTAAGTGATCAGTTTAATATGAGAGAATCATTTGGGTTGGTTAGATATTAGATATTAGATTTTATGACACCGATCCTTTGAAAACAACACTTTGCTACCTGCGGGGCCTCTAGTGTAACTCGCTGTAGGTGTCCCCCACCCTGAAGCTCGAAGAAAAGGGCTGGGACAGTCTCTGAGTAGGCCCTAACTGAGATGAGAACCTCCGGTCGTGTGAAGGATCCCATCCACCGGGGTGCTACTGGCTCGAGAGGCGTTAGCCACCCAGCCGGAACTGACTCTGAGATGTCCTGACACATGCTCTCCACCCCTCTCATGCCCTATAGCTAGAGACCGTGCACCTCCTCTGACAAACCTGTGAACTCTAGCCAGTCACCTTAAGAGCGCGCTGGACCTGCTGCCATGGGACCCCAGTAAACATGAGGCCGACTACCAACCAAGTGGCCTCTCTGAGTGCTAACCATGGGGTTCCAGATGAGGGGATGCCGTAGGCGCTCCTCCGTGCACGTAGGCTATCTCTGCTCCAGGCCACGCCGCAAGAGCCCCCAAGATCGAAGGAAACTCACAGCGAAGTGGTCCTCCAGTCTCCTGCTCAAACCAACTCTGCGCATCTCTATAAAGATCCATCTGGTCGAAGGTTGCCAAGGGCCTCCTGCCTGAGGCCTAGCACGAAGCCTCTGTAGCAAGAACTCCTTCCAGGGCTCCTCACCTGGAAGAAGTCCTCTGACGATGAACTTCCCAAGAAGGGCTTTGCTCTGCTATGCTGGATCAATGATCCCAAGCCCTCCCTGTGAACAAGGAAGAGTGATGACCTACCAAACCACCTTGGCTCGGGCTATCTGAGTGTCACGTCCTGACCAAAGGAAGTTCCTGATCAGCCTCTCTACCTGGATGATACAAGAACTCGAGAAGATCCAGCAAGAAGTGATGTACCACATAGTCGCCAGCCACCTGGTTGGCAACTACTACTCTGCCAGCAAAAGAAAGTTGTGTTGAGCTCCAATGTAACAACTTCCTCCTGATAGACAGGATAAGGGGAGCAATCTGCTGCTCGGGAGACAAGTCCAAACCAACCTGACAGCCCAAGTACCGAACTGCAATCCCTAGGGGAATCCACCTAAAACCCTCTCCTGGCATCAAATCTGACACATGAGCACTACCAACCAAGAAAGACACTATCTTTCTCTAGTTGATCAGTGTGTCTGATGCACAATAGAAGGTCTGCAGAGCCTGCTCACACCTGTGAAGGTTGTAAGTACAAGGCTGAGTCGTCGGCAAACTCAGCGTCTAGTAGCTCATCTCCCCGAATAGGGAGTGCTAACACCTATAGACCAACCTACTGCGACACCAAAAACCTGCTCATCGCCTCCGCATAGAACAAAAAGAGGAAGGGAGCAAGAGGACAGTCCTGTCTGACCAAGCATGTAAGCATGAAGCAATCACCTCCACCTCTTGCCAAAAGTACCTGACTATGGGCCTGTCTGTAGAAGGCTGACACCCCTCTGATCCAAGCATCTGAGAAGCCCATCCTGCGTAGAGTGCCCTCTAGAAAGTCCGAGTCAACTCTGTCGTATGCCTTCCCAAAATCAATAAGAAGAATCGCAAGGTCCTCACCTCGTAGCCATGCCAGGGTAGAAGCCCCCCAAAAAGTAAAGGTGTTGTCAAGGATACTACGTTCCTTGGTAAAACGTATCTGGTCCCATGTATAAGGCTCTCTAGAAGTGGCCGAATCCTCAAACTCAGAGCCTTGGCAAGAATTTTGTAGGCTGAGTTGAGGATGGTGGGGCGCCACTTTAGAATCTCATCCAACGAGCCACTCTCCTTTGGAATGAGGTAGATCAGGCCCTCACTCATGCTGTCAGGCATCACTCCTGTGTGTAAAATGTGCTGAAAATCACTATAGAGATCTGGGCCAAGAAGGTCCCAGTACTCCAAGAAAAAATTGCGAGTCAAACCATCCTCACCTGGAAAGCTACCACGGGGGAAGTCCCTAAGATCCGTGTGAAGCTCCTCAAGCTGAAGTGGTAGCTCAAGCCTCTGACGCATCTCCTCAGTCAGAAGACAAGGCATCTATGCCCAAACCTTCTCCCTGCATGCATCTTGACGCTCTGAATGGGGCTCTGCAGACAGTAACTCATGGTAAAAGCCAATAGTAACTGCACGCATATGCTCGGGATCATAAGCAACTGACTCGTCAGGCTCCTCAACTGACTGACCTTGGCATGCGAGTACCGAGGTCCCACTACCTCAAAGAAAGCACCAGTCACTTTGTCGCCCACCTGGGTCCACTGAGATGCTTGTCGGTGGAAAGAAAACTCATGTCGGCTCTCCTCTGTGCATGAAGCTCCTGTCGAGCCTGCAGTAACTGCTCCTCCAACCAAGGACGATCTGGATGCTGCTCCTGCATCCTCCCAAACGAAGCAATGCCCAGTCTGAGACGCTGCACCGCCTCTCTCGCTGTATCCCGGCGAGCCAGAGACTCCTGGAGAAAAAAATGGATAATCGGAGCTAGGCATGAGGCCACTCTATCATTAGGAGAATCCTGCCTGTCCAATCCCTCTGTCTAGAGATCCTCTACTCTCTCTCTGAGTGGTGAGTCCAAAAAGACCCTCTTTCACTCCTCTGCCTGTCTGCCACTGTGAGGATCACTGGTGCATGGTCCGAGAAGGAGGTCCTTGCCAGGATGCCCACTGACCCTCCCAAGTCACTGAAGTGGTCACTAGTGTAGAAGCGATCTATCCGTGATAGATTCACTCCTCCCACTCTGCAGTCCGATCGAGAGAAGGAAAGACTCTCTGGGGGCCTCACAAAACCAGAGTGCTACCACGCATCCGAGACCCTCAGACAGCTAGACGGTCTATCTTCGAGACTGGCTTGGATGGGGAGTATTCCGCATCCAAGCGTCCTCTAGATAGGCGTGACTGCAATGAGTGCCTAGCCCAAGCCCAAGCAGAGCAAGCCGTACGTAAAGCAACCTGCTCTGTCCAGGAGTCCTCATGAATGTATACATAGCATGGCAAGCACTGTGTATCAACAAACAAGTAAACCACAATGTGCCTACATCCTGCTGAGTCTGGAGGTTCACCGCAAACTTGGCCAATGGCCACAAAGTCTGGAGCATGTCTGTAACTCCTAGTTCTCCCAAGTGGTGAGAGAACTCTAGGACCTGTGTGTGCCACCATCCCAACATTGAGTCGAGAGACTACTCTATCTAGGCCCTGTCGCAAAGGGGGAGGGAGAAACCAACTACTGAGTCCAAGGCCTCTGTCCCCCTAGCGGCAAGGAACAGAACATGGACCCTGAAGCAGGCTGCCTCATGGTCTGCTGAGGGTCGCCGAGAAAATGAGTGAAGCCGTAGTTGAAGAAGTCCCATCGGCATCGGATGTCAATGCTCGTCAGACCATGAGGGATCTGCAAGGGAAGATGTCTGTACGTGCAGAGGGGGCCGTAAGAAAGGCTCTCCCTCTCTCGCTAGGCGACTCGTGGCAAAGGTGCTACCAAGATATCTCCTAGCCGCTAGACAAGACCTTGCCCCCTGGGTCGACTGTGGAACTAGAGCAGGAGGGGGGGGGGGGGGGGGGGGGGGGGGGGGGAGAGCGGTGGAGAAGAGGGGCGGGAGGGGGCGACAGAGGTAGAGGAGTGGGGAAATGGTGATTGTGCCACTCCCAAAGTGTCTGTCAGCTCCCTGAGAGTCCAAACTCGACACAGAGAGGAGGTTGAAGTCCATGTCCGGAACGTAAAGCACCTCCACTGAACTGAACTTCGGGTCTGAGGTAAAATGAAAGAGGGTAATATGGCCTGTGAGAGACAATTCAATCTCATGGTTGTCACCCATAGTGACGGTCTGTCCGTGAGTTTCCCTGAGAGAGCTAAACCATGACTGTTGGGGAGTCACCCATGACTTTTGAGGAGTCATGTGAGTGGTGGCTCCACTGTCAACAACCCATGTACCTAATTGCGATGTAGCAAGAATGTGGTCTGTCGTCGTGACAAGAGCGGTCCCCACCCTCTCATGAGAGGCTACAATTGCAATCGAGGCTATCTGTTTCTCCCTGTTGGCCTCGTCTCGCTTCTTCTTTCTGCATTTTGATTCTCTATGCCCTTTCTTGTGGAAATGGTAACATTCGATGTCCTTGTTGTTCTTCTTCTTCTTACCTTTACCTTTCTTGTTACCTCCTTGAGCCATCAAAACTCCTTCTGCAGTAGCAGCACCTCCGGCTCGGAATGCGGAGTGCCCCTCAATCTGCTTAAGGGAAGGGAGAATCTCGTCCAAAGTGGGAAAAGAGGTACGTCCAGATGTGAGTAAACTCTGAAAATAGGGATCAAAGCGTGGGGGAATCTTGAATAGTAAGAGGCTAGCCATGCGTGCCGAGGTGATGTCGCCCCTGACAGAGACAAGGTCATCCCAGAGTTCCCGCATGCGGCCAGTCAACCCATCAAGTGACTTGAAATCCTTGACTGGAGGTTATACAACTCCCGTTCAAGTGTGATCTGTCTGGCAAATGAGGTCTCCGAAAACTGGTCAAGAATCCGTCTCCACAATGGATGTGCATGCTCCTCTTTGGAAACTTCCTTTGTAATGCGGTTTGAGAGGTTCATGATAAGAAAGGTAAAGACTTGTATGTCTCAATTCCCCCACTCGTTGATCTAGGCCTGAGTGGCGGTGGGAAGGGAAGGCTGAGTAGCTGAATGGGTGAAATCAATCAACCATTCCTAGAGTCGATCGTAGGCAATAATTGTGGGGACTCGTGTCCTCCACACAAAATAGTTGTGTAAATCCAACTTCTTCTCCTCAGCAAACTGGGTGAGGGCATAATTTTTGGATGTAGCGTTGGCAAATGCCGACGTAGTCATAGAAGTGGAAGTGGTCGTAGTCACAGAAGACGTAGTGGCCCACTTCAGGAATTGTTGTTGTTGTCTCTTCTACTTCGGCGTCGACATGTCGCGTGCTCAGAGAGAAGTCCCAAAGGTAGATTGATAAGATATCAAGTCATCAATAAACGTACCGTTCCCAAGGTTGTAGCAGTCCAAGATAACCGCACAAACGACCACCGGATGGTGTCTTGATGAGCAAGGGATGCTTCAACTACACAAGAGGTTAAAATTCAAGATGCTGTCTACCCAAAAAACGCTACAAAGGGTGCTGAAAAGGGTGCTATAATAGAGATTTCAGCGTACCTGTACGCCACCGATCGGTGCAGGGGTGTCGCAGAGTATCAGAGGAGAGGGTTCTCGCACTTTTTAGCCGTCGAGGGACTGAAAACAGAGAAAACACAGTAAGTACTAAGTACCAAAATGTTGCTGATTGGGTGTAGATACCAGTCCAAGGTGTAGATCTGCAAGTGCCTGTTAATAGAAGGGCCTCCCGTGCAAGTCTTGACCACTCCCGATCGTGCAAGAGGCTTAGCGTTTGCAGAAAACGTAGCAAGTGCACAAAAAAACGTAGCAAGATCTACAACATGCAGATCTGTCCAAAAACGCTAGGGATTACCAAAAACGCTAGGGATTCTACTGCAGGAGGGAAGCGCTAGAGAGCAAAAATGTTGGCTGTTCTTGCAAAAAAACGCTAGGGCTGAAAAATGTTGATCAGCGTTTTTGAGTTTTGCCGCGTCGGAAACCAGCAGAAGTACTAGCGCTAGCCTTAGGAGGAGGGATCGATGCAAATTCTCCGCGTCTTGGCGACTGATACCATGTGAGAGTGAGCAACGGAAAGAGTGTGAGCCACGCGCACCGAAAATGCTAGAAGGGGAGAGAGAGAGAGAGAGAGAGAGAGAGAGAGAGAGAGAGAGAGAGAAGTGCTCGGCAAATGATTCTCTCAATACAAAATGTGAATGACTACAAGACCCTAAGCATTCTATTTATAAAATCTTAGGTTGAGGTAGGGCAAAAATGTGTAACTGGTGCAAAAAACATAAAAGCCCAAAAATGGCTAAAAATGTGTGCACCCAGCAAGGCTGAGAAAATGACTGGCCAGACACGTGTTAAAAAGTGTTCGCCCATGCAATCTACATGATGTGCGATGGGTGGCCTACCTGCAATCACTAGCCGTACAAAATGGCGAAGCAACGGTGGTGTTACTCTAACAAGAGTGAGCAGTAGAGAGGGTGAGAGCCACGCGTGCTGAAAACGCTGGAGAGGGAGAGAGAAAAACGCTAGAAGCATAAATGCTCTCAATAACACAATGAATGACTACAAGACCCCAATAATTTCTTTTATAACATGTTGGGTTGAGGTAGGGCAAAAATGTGCAACTGGTGCAAAAAACATAAAAGCCCAAAAATGTCTAAAAAATGTGTATGCACCCAGCGAGGCTCAAAAATGACCGATCGGACACGTCCTAAAGTGTTTGCTTGTGCAACCTACGTGGTGTGCAATGGGTGGCCAACCCAGGACAATCACTAGCCGTACAAAATGACAAAGCAACGGTGGTGTAACTCTAACAAAACCCGTAGTACCAAGCACCAAGTACACGCAGTACCCTTCAGATCTCAGTAGTACCAAGCATTTGCATCAAGTACCCATTAGCATCTCAACACTTAGCATCATTGTCATAGCATTGTGCAAGTAATAAAGCAAGTACTTGCTTTGGCAACAAAGCAAGGTGGCCCTTGAGGGTGCTTGGGACCCGACATGCCGCGTCGTCTCTTTTTCTCTCTCTTTGCATCTCTCTCCTTCATTGTGTACAGTTCAGTTTCTCATTTCAAGTGAAGTAAAGTAACCTTGGGTTTGTGCGGAGTACTACATCTGAGCTAAATTCTTAAACTCTTCCGCTGCACCTTATAGGCCCAAAGTGGGTTAGAGCTAAAAACCTAGCCCTACAAAGTTCCAACTAACAAAACCCGGCCGAGGGGCCTAAACCCTTCAAAAAATAAAACGGGACCCCCAATTTTCATAGAAGATGATGACGTGGGATCTCCGTGTCTTGTGTTGAATACTGACGTGGCACAACGTACGGATTTCCTCTTTTTCCCAAGCAACCCTCAGGGTGCAAGCTTTTGGGTAAGGATCTTTTTCGACCTAGAGCTTTTTAGAGTAGATGTTTCTACTGTATGCTTTTGGCTAGGGGCCTCACTATTGGCAAATGAGCTTGCGAGCATCCCCATACAGAGGACCCTTGGACATACCTTTGTGCAATAACAATAAAGAAATACCGAAAGGCGCACAACTCTTTGGGGCCAGTGCATCTTGGCTCGGGACTCCGTCACGCCATGTCGACTTTTCTCTCTCTCCCTTTTGCAATTTTAGTGCAATTGTGTCAAATTTCTCACGTACGTTGTAGTAGATCTTTGATTTGGAGTGTTCAAAGTTGTTACATATCGTCTTTATGCATCCTCGGATGGTTCCAAGCCATAATCACGTCCTGTTTGTACTATTTGGTCAACAATGCCAAAGTGAACAGTTTCTTGAACTTTACCTGCGTTTTTAGTGCTTTCATGTACAAAAGCAGAGTCGACCACCATGTCTGAGCAACGACTTTACGAAAAGACACCGTCTTTCATACCTTGGAGGCTTCTGAGAAGTTACACCCAAAGAAATCCATGTCAAGAGCTTGATGGGCATCCTTGAAGCCTAAAAATGTGTCAAACCGTATGGCTTGAGTCCATCTTGAACTCTTCGGCCTTCTTCTTCTTTTCCAAATAATCCTACTGCGTCGGTCTCATAAGGTGGTTCTATGTCTAGATGGTACCAAAACTATGGGAATCGCTGTCTAAACTGTCTAAAGAGGACGATGTGTCCTCCTCTCAACTGCTAGATTGCTTATTGTGCTTTCTAGACGACTTCTTGGATATGATTTTCTTGGCCTTTCTCCTCTTCTTTCGCCTCTTCTTATCCTTGTTAGAGGAGAGGAAGAGGAGTTTTCTGGACTCTCTAAAGGAAACGACAAAGAAGAACTCAAGTCATCCTCGAAGCGAACACGCTTCTAGGATCCACTAGCCACCTCGAAAGTCAATTTCCGGCCTAGGTAACCTTTGACTTGCTTTTCTTCCAAGAGTGCTTTTTGGCTTTCATCAATTGATTGATCTCTGCTCAAGAGCTTTGTCAAGCTCTTTTTGTGAATACAGTTTCTGCTTTTCTACCCCAGCTTTGCTTTGGTCTTCATGGCTGACTTGATAGGTGAGTCGATGGCATTCTGCCATTGAGAGTGAACCTCATCAAGCGAGTGATTCTTCAAATACTTCACATAGTTTGGGTTCATGGACTGATTGATCATTCGCCCTGGAGTTGATGCATGTACTTGAGATCCCACGCCAAAAACTTGCAGTGGTCCTCTCCCGGTTCTGAAGGAGGCTTGCTCACATTGAAATCTCCATTGGTCTCTACATTCCCTTGTCAGGATTGGAGTGCTCTTCATCTCCCTAAATTCAAATAATCAGTAGGATCCGGAACATTCACATTCACTGCCACAACCCATGTGTGCTACAAAAGATGGATCAAATCCTTTGTAGAAGAAAAATTGTATGGGCTCTAATACCACTGTAACAGACTTGGACACCCAAGCAAGAAATCAATAGCAACACATATACAGAAACTGCAACAATTGAACTTGAATAGAGAGAGAGAGAGAGAGAGAGAGAGAGAGAGAGAGACAAGAGGAGAGTCGACACAAAGTGGTGAAGTTTTTCTTCTAGATGCACTTGTCCCAAAGACTCGTGCCCCTTTTGATATTTATATTTTTAATTCTTGATCACAAGTACAACTGCGAAGGGACTCTTCTCCATAATGCTCCCAAGCTCGTCAACCGAAAGAGGAACCTTGGCATCATACTTATAGGTTACGTGGGGCCCCTAAACTGGGTGCCCCTCAAGTGCTTTTCACTGTCCAAAAGCTAGGTGTCCCAAAATCTTTCATGAAGAGAGTCCTAACAGATGGCCATACTTAATTGCCATGTGGCAACGCGATTCGCGGCGGAAATTGCGATGCATGCCATGTCATGCATTCATTGGCCACACTTTTTTTTTGCTTTACTTTACTAGGTTATTGTTCGATCCTTTGAGGGGGCCCTTTGGTGCCACCTCATCACATTTGTGACACCTACGAGACCAAACCAATACATATAGTGAAGGAAATCTCTCATTTGAGAGAAACAGAAAGTAAGCTGTAGATGGCGGAGACAGTCTCACTGGGTGGGAACTGGCTCCTGTGAGACGAACAGCGGATCAGTCAGTAATTACCATGGCAGTACCACAGTAACTCCCAAGGCATATAAATAGGACCCACTACATTGTAATCGGGTTGGCATTTGTCGGCTGTACTTCTGCTTAGCTTTTGATTCATAATCCTTAGTTCTCGAGCTGTTCTTGAGCTACATCTTCTTTATCTGTAATCTTTCATCTGTAATCCTAAATACAGCAGTCCAGTGTACTTCAGCCATACATACTTTGTACTCATTCTCTCTCAATCTGAATCTAAATCTGAATCTGAACATCATTCTCAGTACTTCAGTCTGTTTCTCATTCAGTAGATGTATTCCAGTTTAGTTTCTATCTCCTTTTCCAGTTCTACTGCTTGAACCAACACATCACCAATAGTAGCTGTAAACTTCTAACACTAGAATCGGCTATCTAAAGAGATTATCTCCAATTCCATTTTGGCGATCACGGCGGCTAGAGCTGTTGCTCATTGACTAGAAAACTCATCTCGCAGTTTGAAGTTTTTCAGCTCAATAATGGCACCAAAACCTAGGCGTGGCCGGAAACCATCCTACCGTGTTGACCTTGGTCCTGAGGAGTTAGAAAGAGACTCTGACCCCAAGCATGAGCTGGTGACTGACACTGAGGCTCAGGAGGAGCACAGTCATGCTGATGAGGTGCAGGACTCACAGCATTCTAGTCAGTCCAGACGTAGAAGGGCAGAAAGGGAAGCATGCAAGGCTAAAAGTTCTCGGTCCAAGTAGGGGGACGAGGGCGCCAAAGGCAGTAAAGGAAGTCACCATACTTCCAGTAGACAAGCCAGGGAGGACACAGGAACTGAGACGGAGGCAGATATTAATTGGGATGTAGATTCAAAAAATTGTAAGAAAGCTCCATAGAGGCGTCCAGACTCCAAGATGAGAAGAGGACGGACCAATGGTGATTGGCATGATTACACATCCTCGTTGAAAATCTCTTTTCCCATGTTCAAAGGGGGCAAGAAGGATGATCTGGATGTTCACATCCAAGCCTTTGAGTAGTATGTCGAGCTGAAAAAAATTGATGAGGATGACTGGGTTGAATACTTTCCGCGAACGCTGAAGGAGGCAGTAAGTGATACTACCATTACCAGGCTTGCCAACTCAGATCCTATAATAAACTACTTAAAGCCTTTAGACTGGGATATTCCAAAAATAGAGGTGATGAGGATATTCTCTGTGAACTGGATAAGATTAAGCAGAGGAAATTTTCAATCCGAAGCTATGTTGAGAAAATCAAGGAGCTGACAAGGCAGCTGCAGGAACCACCATCGGAAAAGTGATTGCGAGCATGGTTTTTGAATGACTTTCGCAGTAAGAAGCTTAGGGAGCAAGAGGTGCCAGCACCGATGAAGAAATTCAATGATTTGGTTCAGCGATTCTTGAAGCTGAAACAACAAGCTAAGAAGGAAAAGGGTCATAAGAAGAGGAGGTGCAGTAGTAGCAATCCTTCTGAATCTAATTCAAGTGGAGCTTCCAGTAGTTCTAAGAGTAGCTCCGATGAGAAGACCAAGGATAAGCCTTAAAAAAAAAGGGGTCTTGGGCTAGGAAGATTGAAGAGATGGCTCGGCAAATTGCTGAGATTAGCCAGACCAGACAACCGGTGAGAAGAATGGAGACTTGGTGTTCAAAATGTAAATCTAAGGACCATGTTTCCAATGAGTGCCCACAGTGTACTTATTGTAAAGCCTATGGCCATCTATGGAATAACTGTGGCATTAGGATTCATCATTTCAAAAAGGGCAAAGACTTTTCACTGGTGGCATTTACCAATGCCGAACCAGTAAGAGTGGAAATTGCCAACGCTTCTCAGGAGAAGAAACCATGTACCAGTGGTATTGGTATAGGGCGCGGCAGATACCAAGAAGGTACTAGTTACAAAAATTTCTCTTGAGGATAGGGAGAAGACCACTTTCATTACAGACTGGGGAGCATTTATGTATCTGGTAATGCCATTTGGCACATGCAATGCACCAACCACTTTCCAACAGTACATGATGGAGATATTCAATGAGTTTCTTCATCGGTTCCTCGCCATATTCATGGACGATTTCATTGTATATTCAGCTGAGGAACAACATTTACTATTCCTAGAAATGGTTTTTAAGCACTGTTAGGAGAAGCGGATTTGTTTGAATCCATTCAAATCTGTTTTCCTAGTTTGGAAAGGACAGCTATTGGACATGTGGTATCCCGCAATGGAAGCCGGAGATGACTAAATGGACAAGAGATTTTACACATGAGTGGATATGTGATATGTTCAACCTTGCACTTCAACATGGTATGCCTTATGATTGGAGTACTAATTGGGTCAAGCCTTTGCATAAAGGAGGGGATGTAAAGCACGTAAACAACTATCGGACTATAATGATTGGGTCTCTTATGGCAAAGCTATTTGGGTGCATCATGGATAAGAAATTGATGCTTGGGCTGAAGAGAATGACAAGCACGCAAAAGGACAAGCGGTTTTTGTCAATGCCATAGCACCATTGATGATCTTGTCACTCTTTGTGTTCTCATGGAGGAAATTTGGTTGAAATGCAAGCAATTGTATTGTTGTTTTTTGGACTTTAAGAAAGCCTTTGATATGATTCCACATAACAATTTGTGGAGAAGGATGGAAGAAATCCAAGCACCAAGTGAGTTTATGTTTGCGGTTTCTCGAATCTATGAGGAGGTGATGTGTCAATTGCACATGGAAAGAGGAATTTCAATTTTTTTTGCAAGCACTATTGGGGTTAAACAAGGATGTTCATTGTTACCAACTCTCTTTAGTCTATGTATGGATCAACTAAAAGAAATGGTACTTAACTTTAGGCAAGAAGAAGACATTGAAGAGGTCACTATTTGGAATGTGATAATCATGTTCTTTTTGTATGCGGATGATGTAGTGCTTCTAGCACACACTTTAGAAGATTCACAAAAGATAACGGTTGTCCTTGAGAACTTTTTCTTGCATAGTGAGCTGATTGTGAATGAATAACAAAGGTTATTCTTGTGAAAACCAACCATAAGGAAAAGCCATGCATTGTGTACAACAATGAGACACTCGAAGTTGTTGTTGAGAGCATTAAATATCTTGACCTTGAGGTTTCATCCAATCACAAGTGGCATGAATGTGCTATGCATTGTTTAAAAGCAGGAAAGAGAGCATACTATGTATTTGAGAACATGTGTAATGCGGGAAACATCAAGTGTTGGGTTCTTAAGAAATACCTTTTTGACACATTGGTGACACCGGTTCTTTTTTCAGAAGTTGAAGTATGGGGTGGGAGCATCTCAAAGTCTACTTAGAAAGAGTTTGAGAGTGTCCAAAAGCATTTCTTGGAAATTTTTCCAAGTTAAGGCACAAACACCATTTATGCGCCTACTTCTTGAGTCGGGATCTCTTCCAGTTGAAGTTATGGGCATGGAAAGGGTTGTGGAGTACATGATAAAGATGCATCAAAACCCCTCACATCAACCTTCTACAATTCATGGGAAGCAAGAAAAAAAGTTCAAAAGAAGCATAAAAGAAATATCTTAAGCACAGGATGGATGCAAGACATAAAGAAGTGTTTTGGGATATGGGATGCATTACACTTGCTACATGATGCCTCAATTGACTCGTAAGTGAATGAAGATTTTCTACAATGCCAATGTATTACGGCTTGGGAGGAATCCAATGGGGTCACGCTTTATACATTACACCACCCTTATTGACTCACAAGTGAATGAAGCTTTTCTACAATGCCAATGTATTATGGCTAGGGAGGAATCTAGTGGGTCATGCTTCATACATTACACCACCCATATTACCCCCAGCTGCAAAACCATGTTCTGTGTTGAAAGGGGAAATTGTACTCACATTTACATGCTTGAGCCTATCCCCTTGTCATCGATATGCACTATCATAGACATTTGGCTTAGCTCTCACTCCCTTTGATGTGAGAAGGCGTTGGGGCAATGGAGAAGAGTCAAATTAAATGTGCACATTATGCTCACTACAAGTTTGAGAGTTTGAGTGCCACACACTACTAGAGTGCTCATCTTTTGGTCACATCCAAACTTGCTTCCCTCACATTTTTAGCCATGACCTAGACCTATACATTTTCCTCTCCCAAACACAACGTGGGCTCTCCATTGCGACTCTTTTCACCACAATTTTGGAGCATCAAGAGTCACTCATCAACCACGCATATACTACATCACATGTAGCTTTGGTCCCATAGGTCATATTTGACCTTAGGATGATAATAAAATCTCTCTCCTTATACCTAGCCACGATGCACACCCATAACTTTCCATTGGTGTACAAATAATGCTCCCCACTAATAGACAGATCAACACGATCGTCAAAATTCTCACTGGGATTCTCCTCTCAAAAAAGCCCATCGTCTCTCTCTCTCTCTCTCTCTCTCTCTCTCTCTCTCTCTCTCTCTCTCTCTCTCTCTCTCTCTCTCTCTCTCTCTCTCTTAGTTACCTGTGTCATCATGGTTGTGGAGTGCACTCATCAATAGATGCAAGATATTTTTCCACATATCTCAGTGCCATGATGCTCCACACACAAAAGCTCATGATGCTTGTGGAGGAGGGGGATCCCACCCCCCATTAGATACTTAAGAGATAATAGATGTATATAAAGATTTACCATGTGTGTTGGCTAGCATCTTCCTCTATCTCCCTTTCTCTCTCATACTTTCCATAAAAAAAGAGAGATGGATAGTTGGAAAATTCTCTCTTCTTTCCACAACTTTGACGATATTATTTTCTTAATTCTCCACATTTGTGAGTACTTATAATAGTTATTTTTTTGGACAAATGGCTATTGGTCCAAAGATGTTGTCTCTTGGACATTCAAGACGTAGTAGGATATATCAAGCCTCTCTAGCTACACGACCTCAGCATTGCAAGATTGAGTTCAACGTTCTCTAGGAGAGATTAGTGTAGCTCACTTGGAAAATTTCCAAAATTTGATAAATGTGAATCAATGCAATGAGTTTCCTCAAGAAAGGAATGCAATGGATGTAGATATTGAGTTGCAAAATTTGGAAGCCAATAATGGAGATGTTCTTGAGGAGCCCATAATTGTCTCTAGAGAGGGAGACTACACCAAAGTTGAGACACATTGCCTATCTATGACCTACTAATATCCTGAAAACAATTCCCTAATGCAAATCTCTATGTAGTCACTTTTTCAAGAGAAGTGTATACTTCATAACATAGGTAGCTTGATTTCACATGTTACCTTTGTGGTGCTTTAGCTTGGAAGACGGAAGGAAAGACCATTCACACATTTTTGGGGAAGAGTTGTTGCAACTCTCTGTGTTTCTTTGCTGCCATTAAGCAAACCTCCTCCAAAATTAAGAGAATTAATGCAGGGGGATAATATTAGAAGCAGAAACTTCCTAAACAATATCAAAGAATACAATAGTGGAATTTGTTGAATCCCTTTGTCAAAGAAGAGGAATCTATACCTTCAAAGTGCATGGATCTATTTATCATAAAATTGGTCCATTGATGCCAGAAGATCAATTAGACCAAGTTCCTCTCTCTGCTCGATTGGATTTTTTTGACAGTGAGATTGAGTTGCAAAATAGGATGCTTCATGTTTCTAACTCAAACTAGATGTTCTTGGAAGCTTGCAATCGATGATGCATCAAGTAAATCCATATGTTCATGCTTTAGGAGATTTTCTACATTGGTCCAAACTTCCAATATTCTTGAGATTAGGATTGTCATTACTGAGAAACACACAAATGGTTGAGATTACCTTGCTCCAAAAGATGTGGAAGTTGTTGCAATCAAGCCTAGTCAGGGAAAAGAGAGCAACATCAGCCATCATGGTATTGTGCTGAATCTTTCTGGTGGTGGCCTAACAAGAATCTCAAATTGCCACCACAGGTCGTACATGTCTCTATTATATGTGTTTATATTTCCAAGTGGTGAAGAAGGTTGGACTCCCTACATACCACGAGTGGATAGACCACAAGAAAATAGAGAATGAGTGAATGAGAATACAAGTATATTTCTACAAGTAGATTGAAAATTAGGGATGACACGGTAGAATGTCTTCTATGTGGTGGTAGGCTATTGCAACAATATATTGTTGATGCATATAGTTGTATGGAGGAGTTGAGACTTTTATGAGTTTTCAATTATCAAGTTGATCTCTACAGTGAGGTGTATCAGGGTTCCACAAACATGTTCAGAGAAAGAGATGGAACAAGGGATGATAGAGAAATATTATTGGGTGCTAATGTCAGAAGGAGGGTTGTATTGCCTTCTTCATACATTGGTGGTCTGTGCTATATGCATTAGCTATATCAGGATGCCATGGCAATCGTACGCAAGAGAGGAAAACCTGAGATCTTCATAACTTTCACTTGCAATCCTAGATGGAAGGAGATAGATGATGCATTACTACCGGCACAAATGCTCAATGATAATTCTTATCTTACTATGTGTGTTTTCTACCACAAGCTCAAGGATTTGATGGGCTTGATGATTAAGAGATTTATTTTTGGTAAAGTCATTGGACACATTTTTATGATTGATTTCTAGAAGAGACGTCTTCCCCATGCCTACATTCTATTGATAATTGCACCGGAGAATAAATCAACAGAGACATCCCATTATGATAAGATGGTGTGTGCGGAGCTTCTTGATAAGGTTATGTTTCCACAATTGTATGATGTTATTAGCAAGTGTAATGTGCATGGCCCATGTGGAAGGTTGAATAAAAATGCTCCATGTATGGTACATGGAAAGTGTAGGTCTAAATATGTTTGAAGATTTAGTGCATTAACTACTGTGCATAGGGAGGGATACCCAACGTAGATGAGGAGGGATGATAGAAATTACACTGTTTATAAAAAAGTACAAATGAAGAATAAATGGATTTTTCCATACAATCCATTTTTTTCATTAAGGTACAGTGCACATATCAATGTGGAGGTTTGCTCCACTATATTTGTTGTGAAATAGCTTCGTGAAATATCTTTACAAGTACTTGTATAAGGGACGTGATAGATCCATTGTTGTTCTACAAGATTGTGAAGGGTTTCTAGATTTAGTGCATCACCTACTGTGGATAGGGAGGGATACCCAAGATACATGAGGAGGGATGATGGAAATTACAATGTTTATAAAAAAAGTTCAAATGAATAACACATGGATTGCTCCATACAATCCATTTTTTTCATTGAGGTATAATACACATATCAATGTGGAGGTTTACTCCACTATATTCTCAGTGAAATATCTTTACAAGTATGTGTATAAGGGACATGATAGATCCATTGTTTTTCTACAAGATAGTGAAGGGATTCTAGATGAAGTTACAAACTATCTTGATGCATGATATGTATCAGCATCTGAGGCTATCTGGGGGATACTTGGGTTTGACTTGCATCAAGAGAAACTTGACATACAACGGCTCCAAGTTCATTTGACTCATCAAAATCAATTATTCTTTAACAACATAGAAAATGTGCAAAGTGTGGTGGAGAGAGAGGCCAACAAAAAGACGACACTTATTGAGTAGTTTGTTGCAAATAAAAAATATTCAAAAGCCAATATTTTTTTCTACATAGACTTCCCAACAAAGTGGGTTTGGAAGTGAGTAGATAGAACATGGACTCAAAAATAGAAGGGTGACATGATTGGAAGAATGTACCACATAGTTCCCACTACCAGAGATTTATACTATTTGCGTATGTTACTCAACAAGTGCAAAGGATGTAGGTCTTTTGAGGATATCCAAACCTTCAATGGACAAGTATATGACACATTTGAAGAAGCTTCAAATGCATAAGTATTATTTGCAAGTTGATGATGAATGTGTTCTTTGTTTGAGAGAAGCTTCTTTTCAACAAACAAGACAACAAGTACGCCTACTGTTTGTAGTCATTTTGGTTTTTGTGAGTCAATATGTCTAAGTGCATTGTGGAATTTATTTTGTAAGGATTTTTCTGAGGACCATTTATATCATATTTGTGAATGCATGGCACAAAACCAAGCTTTGTCAAACTTAGAGACAATGCTTCAACACTATGGGAAGAGGCTCTCAAATTATTCTGGAATGCCCCAAGTGGATCACACATTGAAAGTCATGAGTGAGCACGGAGTGCTTGCTAGAGAGTTAATGTATAACACAGAGGAACAAAGAGGATTGTCTACTCGGATGGAATTATCTTTGAATGTTGGATAGAGGGAAGCTTACAATGGGGATTTTATATTTGCGAGATTTCATTTTCGAGCTTTTGGAATTGAAACAATATTTTCGAGCTATTTAACACTCGTATTACACTAATTGTATCTTCAAATATTAGTGTGGCATGAGAAAACCCTACATTAGATTGTACAATTCTTCAATTACCAAACAATTAAATGTAACATGCATGCCTGGCTTTGCTTCTAAAAATGTATGCTCATGCACATCTCTAATTAGCCTAAAATGTAGCTTTAGAAAAAACACCATTTCTAATTAGTTTTGATTGAACATCATATTTTGAAGAATAGCAAACAACATACTTTAGAGATCATGTTGATCTTGAAAATATTTGGGTGAATATCATTCTTATTATTTTTCTCAAAAAGAGGGGATATCAGTCGATTGAGAGTTTGAAGTCATAGGGGAAGGGAGGCTAGGAACGAACATGGAGGAGAGAGCTAGCACAAAATGGAGGTATGAGGGCCAAGAGGGCACAACAGAGAAACCGTGACTCATCCTTATTCTTGTGTGTATGGTCAAATGTCAATACTAAATGTTTTTGTGAATTACATGGTGTAAAATGTACATCAGAGATGTTCCAAAGGGGTAATCCGAATGCATGGAAATGCTTTGAGCTGAAGGTACTAGCTACAACATGACGAAGGAGATTGAGATGAATCATTTCTCTTGTTGTGGTTTATTGAAAGATGAATTTCATGAGCAACATGTTTTTAAGATAGCCATATGGTATGACAAGGGGCTATTACAGATGGAGGGAAAAGGGGTTGTTGACTCCAGAGGCTGCTAGTCTTATATGCTCTAGCAGTCAAGCGAGAAAAATCAAAAACAATATTCAGATCTCTAGAAGCATCATGTCCATAGTTGGTGTACAAATTAGGGAGGAGGCCATGTGATGTAAGTTTTTACTTTAATATTATTATATGTTGTCTGCCATAAAAGAATCTTACACCAATCATACTAAGGTGTCTCAAAGGTATATGCAGCTATACATAAGAGCTACTTGGAAGTGAAGTAGTGTTGGGCACTTTTGTCAGTTGATATGTATGCCAATTTTTTCTCCATGAATAGATTTTGAGACAAGGATTTCTAGGAAAAAAATACTACACTTGGAAACATAAAAGTTGATAATTATACGAGATGTGGTGCTCTAATAGCAACTCAACAATTTTTCGAGGAGCTTCCCAATTGTGATGTGGTTCCTTGGTATGCACTTATTGTGGGGTATGGAAAAAATAAGGATGTGTTGAATTTCTATGCACACATGCTTCTCCATTCAAAGCATCTTGATGCAATCACCTATGTGTCGCTTCTAAAAGCTTGCTCTAGCATTCAACCATTTGAAAAAGGAAAGAAAATATATGATGATGTCATGAACGAGATCTATTGGGGAGGGAACCCAGCTTGGCTATGATTTAGTGGATGTATATGCCAAATGCGGTGCTCTAGTGAAGACAACACAAGTCCTTCATGATGAGCTTCCTGAGAGAGAGAGAGAGAGAGAGAGAGAGAGAGAGAGAGAGAGAGAGAGAGAGAGAGAGAGAGAGAGAGAGAGAGAGAGAGATGAAATGAAATGATATATTAACACAAGCCCCCTCATGAAATGAGTTGCCTGAGAGAGAGAGAGAGAGAGAGAGAGAGAGAGAGAGAGAGAGAGAGAGAGAGAGAGAGAGAGAGAGAGAGAGAAAGAGAGAGAGAGAGAGAGATGAAATGAAATGATATATTAACATAAGCCCCCTGATGAAATGAGTTGCCTGAGAGAGAGAGAGAGAGAGAGAGAGAGAGAGAGAGAGAGAGAGAGAGAGAGAGATGAAATGAAATGATATATTAACTTCTTCAAAAGGACAAAATGACCTATGAGATCAATATGCTACATACTATGAATCTGATACCATGTATGAGTACAAAAAAAGAGATACTAAATTGAATTTAGAACTGTTAGTAGCTGGATTTGTGTGGTGTCACTACAAGAGGTTATTCATATTAGCGACGCTCACACAGCGACGCTCAAAAAAAAAATCCCGGCGTCGCTATGAGCGTCGCAAATTTCTTTAGAAATTTGCGACGCTCATAGCGACGCCGGCTGGGCTAAAAAAATAACCGAGCGCGCCCAAAAACTCAGATCTCAGATCTGAGTTTTTCGGCGCCCTCAAGCAAGGAGCAGGTAATGCTCTCCCTCATTCTCTCTCTCTCTCTCTCTCTCTCTCTCTCTCTCTCTCTCTCTTCTCCACACACACACACACACACACACGAGGAGAGGAAGGAGAGCCAGGTATGCTCCTTCCCTCTCCTCATTCTCATGTTCCCTTCCCCTCTTTCTCTCTCCCTCTCTCTCTCTCTCTCTCTCTTTTTCTTCTCCACACACACACACACAGACGAGGAGAGGAAGGAGAGCCAGGTATGCTCCTTCCCTCTCCTCATTCTCATGTTCCCTTCCCCTCTTTCTCTCTCCCTCTCTCTCTGTCTCACACACACACATACACACACACACACATAGTGTTTTTGAGAGAGAGAGAGAGAGAGAGAGAGAGAGTACAAACAAAAACAAAAATGCACACACACATACATAAACAAAGAGTGCACACACACATTGAGAGAGAAAAAGAGAGAGAGAGCATGCATAAACAAAAAACTCACGCATTGAGAGAGGAAAAGAGAGAGAGAACATGCATAAACAAAAAACGCACACATTGAGAGAGGAAAAGAGAGAGAAAACATGCATACGATCCAAAAAAACGCACACACATTGAGAGAGAAAGAGAGAGAAACTAATTTAACGTCGTAGGAAACTAATTAAAATTAAAAGAACTAAAGATCTAGCCGACGAGGAGTTGAACTCAGGACCTATTATTCTAGAGGGAAATGGCATAATCAATCTATCATACTTGGCATGGGTGATAGAAAGGTTATACCATTTATCTCTTTTTATTGGCACACACATCCACACACGGGCACACACACAAGAAGAAGAGAGTTATAACGTCGTAGGAAACTATCTTAAAAGACGTTAAAGATTAGGTTATATGTAGACTTACACTAAATTAGATTTAGGTTTATTTTTAACTAGATTTACGTTTATTTACGCTAGATTTAGATTTACGTTATATTAGATTAGATTTAGGTCTCCATAGACTGCGATGCCTGCATGAAGCGGGTGAAGAAAGCCCTCAATGGAATATAGGGTATTGCTGCCTTCACTCATGGTGGGATCCATTGATCCAAAAGTACTAGTGAAATGTCTTCAGAAGATAGGGAAGAAGGTGGATCTTCAGGGCGGCAAGAGTCACTACATCCCCGACACAATGACCATCTAGACAACCTCTAGTCATTCAACAGCAACTTCAAAGTTAGTAACAAGAGCAAGAACGGTCTAAAGGGCCAATTGCTGTCGTCAGATGTGGATGGAGATGAGGCAGCGTCACTGCCGGAAGTTAACTCTCACATCTTTAGTGATGAGAATGCCAACTCTTGCCGAGTTATGTGAAAAATTATGTGTTAAATCAGTTTTAAGGTTCTTATAATCCCTGTTAGTTTAGTTCTTTGTTTTTAATATAACATAATTTACGTTAGATTTAGATTTATGTTATATTAGATTAGACTTAGGTTTATTTAGGTTTACCCACACACACACACACAAGAAGAAGAGAGTTTTAACGTCGTAGGAAACTATCCCAAAAGACGTTAAAGAGTAGGTTAGATGTAGACTTACGTTAAATTAGATTTAGGTTTATTTTTAGTTAGATTTACGTTTATTTAGATTTACGCTTATTTACGTTAGATCGAGTCCACGCAAGAATTACTTACGGTTTAGGGTTTAGAGTTAGACGAACGGTGAAAAGATCTACTGTGAAAAGATGTTAAGATGCTGTGAAGTGCTACAGCTAGAGAAGAGGCAAAGGGGTTTTGTCCACTACATGTAGTATCATGTAGACGTGGGTGTGTAGATTTCTTGTACCCACAAATATAGGTATTGACCAATAAAGACGAGATTATAACCCGGTGGTTCTGATCTCCGTGCACCTCTAGACCGAGGTGTGCGGGGATTGGACATGACTAGAGAATGTGAGGTAAAGAGAGAGAGAGAGAGAGAGAGAGAGAGAGAGAGAGAGAGAGAGAGAGAGAGATAAGACGAAGAATGCCAATAGAATATTAAATTTGTTGTCCAGGTTATAAGTTTTTTATCCTCATTATGAGTAGTGACAAGGATGTGGGACCGTCCAACCGAAACACCTATCTCTCAACGAGGGTCTTATGTCCTTGTAATCAATGCAAGCATGCTGTGCGACGGACAAGACGTGTTTCTTTGCAACACGTTCGCGAATTTGGAGAGTTCGATCCATCTATTATAGATCGAGTTGTTGCCAATTATAACTCGTCGGACTCTGACGCTGGCCAACAAGCAGCAATCTTGCAACCCAATAGACGTGTTCGCAGGCGCTTTGGTCAAGCAGCATATGTGAGGCCACAAGATGTAGCCTCTGACAGCTCGGGGGATGATCATGCAGAGCACATTCCCAACGAGGCAATGTTTGAGCCCGAGATTGATGAAATGATCGAGACGATCATGGATTCAGAAAGGCTTATCTATGATGATATGAAAAGTGAAGCCGATACGCCATTGTATAATGGAGCACGTATGTCTAGATTGAAAGCACTCCTGGTTCTTCTCAACATGCAAGCAAAGTTTGGATGGAGTGACACTAGCGTCACAGCGCTTTTCAGGTGATCTATTACAATTAGTTTACTGTAATAAAACTCTAAATGTATAATGATCTGATAGATTTTTACACGACTGTATCATATTTTTATGTTGTGTAGATTGCTGAAAGAGCACATACTACCAGCTGACAATGTGATGCCAGATTCCCGAGATGAAGCAAGAAAGATTTTGCGAAACTTGGGGATGGATTACAATTCTATCCACGCTTGTCCTAATGACTGCATTCTCTTCAGAGGGGAATACATAGACATGGAGAAGTGTCCGAAATGTGATTCCGAAAGATATCGAGTAGATCTCCACGGGACAAAAATTCCACAAAAGGTTTTGCGACATTTCCCTCTGCTTCCTCGCATCAAGCATTTCTTCGAATGTAAGTCCATGGCCGCCCTAGCATCATGGCATGAGGAGAATAAATCTTCGGATGGTGTGCTACAAATTCCTGCAGATTGCGTAGCGTGGAAACATATAGATGGAACATGGTCGGATTTTGCCAAGGAAGCTCGAAATTTGCACTTAAGCCTGGCTATGGATGGCGTAAATCCATTCGGTCAAATATCAACATCTTACAGTGTATGGCCCGTTGTCATCGTCAACTACAACATTCCCCCGTGGTTGACTACGAAGAAGGGGCACCTATGGCTAAGCTTGATTGTGCCAGGGCGATATAAAGTGGGGAATATGGATGTGTATCTTCGTCCACTATTGGAAGAGCTACAACAATTGTGGATTGGCATAGAGGTGGTGGATATGAGCCGACACACAGGACGACGGAATGCTTTGATCAGAGGCATTCTAATGTGGACCATGCATGACTATCCTGGGCTAACAGAATGCTCAGGTGATCTATTGACACTCCTCACTCAGACACTGTAAATCTTGTTTTTTCCCATAGTTGATCTATTATCATGTGTATACATGCAGGGCTTCAAATAAGCGGATACAGAGCATGTGTCACATGTGGACCTAGACTGAATGCACGTAGGGCACCCTCACTGAAGAAGCAAATCTACGAAGGTCATCAAGCGTATCTTCCAGAGAATCATGTGTTACGCGACGGCTTTTTGGGAAGAGAGCCACCAAGGATGTCTGCACAAGCATGGTTAGAGCAGAAGGAGATGTGCGATGACGGATTTCCTCCAGGGATGAAGAGACTATCTCTATGGTACGAGTTACCATACTGGCCCCGACTCATGATCAATCACTTGCTCGATCCAATGCACATATTCAAGAATGTGGGTAATCTACTATGGGACCATCTGACCGGCAAGAAAGATACTTTGGGAGCCAGAGTTGACCTTAGAAATGTGGATCGTATGGAGCAATATTGGCCGCAAACAACGTCTGATGGATCGATAAAACTCCCTAAAGCACCATGGATTTTCACAGGAGCCCAAGAACGCAAAGTAAAAGAGACCATTCGATCTTTGCGGACCCCCACTAGCGCTCTAGTGGTGGCGGTGGCGGTTGTTGTGGGGATTCCGCCACCGATGCCTCCACACCGCCTCGTGTTCGACGAGGCTCTTTACCCTCCCCTTCTTTGCCCGCCCCCACACCAGCCACAGCATCGCCATCTACGCCAGGTTTTGCACGGCTGACTGTTCCTAGAAGCTACACACCTCTACCTACTCCGCCAGGAGCCACCCCACTCGACACTCCACGCTTCGGGGCCCAGACGCCGGTGGAGACACCTGACGTCCGTACCCCCATCGACACGCCGCTAGAGACCCCTGCCGTGACACCCAGGTTCACGCGTCACCGGCCAGAGGGCTTGCCTTACTCCGTCGACATCAGCGGCGGCATCATCATGGATGATGACGGCAAGAAGGTGATCTCGCGCATGCGTGGTCTTTGCTCTCAGCTGTTTAGACACTACATACTAAACAAATGGAGTGAAGTACCAAGTGATTTAAAAAACAGAGTCATCAGCATACTTCATGATGAGTTTCCCATTCCAACACGGGATCAGCGCTTCAATGAAGACCTGATGAAGATTCGAATGCGCGAATACTGCAAACACAAGCGTTCCGAAGTGCAAAAAGCAATCAAGAATGGGTGGAACAGGCCAGATTGGCTGGGCAAAGAAGATTGGAAGAATGCGAAGAAAGCAGCGCGCGAGAATCCCGACAAGTGGAAGCAACAAAAGGATGCAGCCAGAGCGCGAGTAGAGGCAGGGAGCTCGCACCACTTGGGGAGCGGTGGATGGGCATCATTTGAGGCCGATTTTGTAAGTGTTTTCACATTGCTCTTTATGTTCGATAGTTTAGGGTTTATGAGTTTTTTAATTCTAACATAATGAAATCTTTGTATGTTTTGACAGTGGTCGATGACAGGACGTGATCCCACACCGTACGAGCGCGAGTACGCAGGCAGGAAGGGCTTAAACGCCCTGATGGACATTCTCAGTTCTCGCGGCGGCATGGTTAGTATTAGGGTTTACTCTTTTTTATTTTTTGTATTGTTTTATAAATGTCGTTATATGTTTATACTTACTGAAAGCTGTCTTATTGTCTTTTTTTGCAGAATCCGACAGATACGTTGCTTGGACGCGATGAGACGTCTGACTAGACGACGTCAGTTTAGCCGTAGCTAGATAGCATTAGTTTAGGGTTTCTCATAGCTTATGTATCATGAGACGGATTTTATACGTCTTTTTGAACCATGTATATTATTACATTTGTCACCGCAGTTCCTTTTGCCAATCAATTCTTTATGCCTATGATGTTGTACAATTGTCATTATTACATTTGCCAATCAATTCATTTTGCCTATGATGTGTACAATTGTCAATTTTGCAAACAATGCGTCTTGTGGGTGACTATTTTGGGTCTATTATCTACCCTTGCACTTTTTTTAAAAAGTGAATCAAGTACAATATGGTTGATGGGTGGCAGGGCATTCAATGCCCTGCCACCAAAAAAAAATTCTCTCGGGCGTCGCTATAAGCGTCGCTATTTATGGCTCTGTAGCGTCGCTATAGTCTTCTGTGTAAACGTCGCTATATGCGTCGCTATATAGCGACGCTTATAGCGACGCTCTCGTAGCGACGCTCGTAGCGACGGTTTTAGCAACGCCGGGGGTTATAAAAACCCAGTGTATTTCCGTCGCTAACAGCGTCACAAGAGCACACAACCTCTTGTAGTGTGTATGTGTGATCACTGATACAATGGGTGCCCAATACCAGAGAGAGATAGAATGGATGATAAATCCATCCATATATGTACTATGGATGTTAAGATATTATGGCTCAAATCCTTTGTTGTCGTCTCCCTCGATCTGTGAAGCTCCTCTCCTCAATCGTGGGCATCTCGATCTCCCTAGCTCCAATGTTCAATCAACAAGAGTACAACAGGTATGAGTATAAGCTGAGATTTGCAATGGTGGTTGCTCCTGTATTTGTCTAGTGTCTGGTGTGAAGAAATCAATAATCTGTCTTTGGGATTGTCTCTCTCCAAATCTCATCAGTAAACTATCTCTTTGTCTGTGTAACTCAAGTAGGTATACTCCAAGACATCTCTGATCGTGATAGCTCATGAGTCTAGAGAAGGGTCCAAATCCTTCTCTGAATAGACAATAGAAGTGACCCCGTATGCCGTAATACATTGTGCACTGACATTTATAATACATCTCCATCTCTGGCTTTGTATGGCATAGAAGGGGGTCCCACCAAACACCAAGCGAGAACTTTCGAGCAAACCAAAAATCGAGCTAGGTTTATAGAATGGAATGAGAGATGCATCACTGATTATTCACCTTACCATTTAAAATTATATTGTACACATCGTCATCACCACAAGACAAGTTGTCGATGGATTTCTCCGAGATTTGCAATGTTGCGAGCTCCTCTTCTTCCAATGAAAATTAGCTTTGAGCTTAAAAACACTACTTCAGTGGAGGATATAAGGAAGTTGAGGCTGCTAACTGCAATAAAGACTCCATATTTGCGCTTTGATTTGGAGGCATACGACAAGCTGGTACACTCTCAGATAGAAAAGGGGGTGGAGGGGGATATAGTAGGTGGAACAACGTTAGGGGAGGGCCAGTTGATGGTCTGGGATGAGAATATAGTGCTTATTGGTCAGCACTGAACATAGTTTTGCAGAAGGGATGCATGTAGCTTTTCATATCAATCCATACTAGGGGAAAACTTCTCATGAGGTCTTATTTTTCCAATTTGATCAGAGTGTTCTCTCCATGGGTCCAACTGTGATTTACAATGTTCCTACAAGCACTGGGCAAGACATTCCACCTAGTGTGATAGAAAAGCTTAAGGGTGTACCCAATTTCGATGGTGTGGAGGAGTGCATTGGCAACGATCAGATAAAGGGCTGTAGTTCAGAACGCAATGTAGCTGTTTGGAGTGGAAATGATGATCAATGCCATGATACAAGGTGGGAGTTTGTTGCAAGAGTTTTGTTGTTAGCAACTTGAATCCTGGGCTAATGCATGATCCTATTATCAAAGGGAAGGACAAGGGACTCAATGAAAAGCTGTTGCAACTGGTTGTTTTCGCTGAACCCAATTCCAATGGCCTTAACACAGCTCTTGCACAGTTGGGCATTGTGCGACCAGTTTTCTGTCTACCATATGTTCCTCTGAATATAAAGAAAAGGTGGGAGTTTGGTTGTGAACATTTCATTGGTGATAGAGATGTGCAGGTTTTGAATGACGAGCATTTTCTCGTGCTGCATAGAGTTTTGTTGAGCGGTATAGAGATCAAAAGCACTTAAAAATCACATTAATTATGTAAAAACCTGCGAATATCCCTGTCCATGACTAAAGAGATAGGGAGGGTGCATGCAAGGAGTACTGAAACAGAGGCAGTCTATCCATGCTGAAGCCATGTGATTGAAACCATCATCTATCATATGTTGTCTCTGGAGAGATCCCGTAAACTATGCATGAAGGATACTAATCTAGTAAGGACCTCGACCTGCACGAGAGGGGGGGCCGCTAGCTTGGCTCGAATAATCTCATTAGCCATTGAGGCCTTGCCCGAATCATCTAGAGGCCTTCTTCCATTAGCGCTACCTGCAAATGAGCTTGAAATTGATTCGTACTGCACTCAGTCCAGATGTTGCTGCAGGTGCACAAAATATTCTGCAGAGCTGACGACGTTGAAAAATGAGATGCTGCAGGCAATGCCTCAAACCAATGCGAAGTGAAAAATAAAGTGGGAGGGGCTGGAGCCCTCTTATCATGCGCGGATGATCGATAAGAGGGCTCCAGCCCCTCTCCCCTTTTTCTAAAGACTTTTTCGCAACGAGTTCTCCTCGTCATTCCCTTCCAGCCCCATCATCTGCACGCGCATGGATGATAAGAGGGCTCCAGCCCCTCCCCCTTTTTCTAAAGAATTTTTTCACAACGAGTTCTCCTTGTCATTCCCTTCCAGCCCCATTATCTGCGCGCGCGGATGATGGGAGGGCTCCAAACCCCTCCCCTTTTTTTTAAAGACTTTTTTCTCAACGAGTTCTCCTCGTCGTTCCCATGCATTTAGGTGGACATGGTGATGCCTATGTGTGGCTCAGGCCCAATGGGGCATGCCTCTTGCCCGATGCTACGTGGCCATTGCCTGACCATGTTTCATGGCTAAGATTTGAAAGGGATAAACACCTCAACTTGAGACGCAACGCAAGATAGGGTTTAGAGCTGCATTTGAAGAAAAGTTGTTCATTCACCTACATTTTTGAAAATTGTTAAAAAAAAAGGGGGGGGAGGTAGAGCTCCATCATTCGCGTGCACGCAGATGATGGGAGAGCTCTACCTCCCCCTTTTTTGCAAATCCGTCAAACTCTGTCGAACTTTGTCATTTTTTGCAAATCCCTTGAACTCCGTCAAACTTATTTACTTGATTATTTTTACTTTTATTATATTTTTTTATTTTTTCCAATTATCTTAATTTAACTTTACATACTATATGATATTGTGGCGTACCCAAATGTAGAGCAAGATTGAGACCAAATGAGCGTGCCTTGCTTGGAGCAAGTACCTCCTTATTTATGCTAGAGAGTTGGTTACAACTATAACATGTCCGACCACACTAGGTGGCCGGACTCTACCTACACAACCACACACCACACCTCCCCCCTTAGGGAGAAAAAGATGGACATCTTTTTACAAGATTGAACTGAGAAGGGACACGACATGACTGAAGGGACTGCATCAACTCCAATACCTCATCCGGGGGGAGTGAGCTTACAACGGCTTGGGAGTTAGGGACTGAATTTGGGGGCTACAATCGACAAGAGAGAAAACATACATCTCGACATAGGCATGGCATCAGGTCGCTATCCCAATGCGAATGGCTATACCGGATACACTACGGGGACTGCATCATAGCGACTTGGATGCGACATAGGCATGGCATCAGGTCACTATCCCAATGCGAATGGCTATACCGGATACACTACGGGGACTGCATCATAGCGACTTGGATGCGATATTTTTGTGACATACATTGAATCTCATCAAAGGGGTTTGGTGCAATGGTTTATTGAACACTAGTAAGCAGCTAACAGAAAGAAACGCTAGAGACAGAAAGCTACGACATAATGGAGATGTTGGGCTAGATGTAATCACCACAAAAAGGCACCTCTCCAGCAATACTAATACTGTAACAACTCCTTGGTGGGTGAGCAGTCAGAGCAGCAAACCTTCTTTAGTTCTGGTAGCTCTTCAATCAACAGGTCTCAAATCAGCTTGGTTCAAATCAGCCAATAATCTGATTGATGACAAAGAAGAGCCTCTACTGCAAGCAAAATAGCAAAATTGCGGGGAATCATGATAGCCGAGAAAAGGCGAGACTGTCAGTTGGGCAAAGCATCTGCATGGCAGCAAAAACTGCTTGAAGTGTGTTTGTCCGCCGATTTGGTGTGTGAACAATAGCTGTATCAAGAAGTTGCAATTATCCAGCTCAAAGGGAGAAGCGACAAGGAGAGCACCACCACCAGGTGTCATCAGAGGTCATCGACGTAATCACTTCTGCAAGTTTCTTTGCTCGTTTTCTGCCAAGGAAGAGGAGCTGCAGCAGTGAGGAGATTAATTGTGCTAGTTTCTGTTGCTTGACTAGCTCGAGACCCATGTTGAGGTATCTGCTTAGTAATTCGAAAAGGCCCAACCCAGAATCTACTGCAGGCGGTGCCGTATCATGAGGAGCTATGCTTGTTGGTAGCTGCGACAACGCCGCCATGCCATGCACAAGAGGAGTCTCTGATCTGCATTGATTTCCCAACGAAGTGTCAATCTTTCTTGGACAGCCAAGCATGCAACCTGCAACACTTCTGCGTCTTCTCAAATTGCGGCAACAAATGGACCTCAATTGAGCCTTTCTTGGGGTCCAGTTGATCTGATCACCAGCGACAGCTTCTAGTTTTTTGGTAGCAAGAGCAGGAGCAAAGTACTGAGATTCAAGAACCGGACTTGTCTCTCCTTCCATGATGCAGCAGTCGCCTCTGAGCTCATCTGAAGATAATTGGGGTGAGCATGTTTCAATTTTCTCTTTACTGTAGCAGACTTCGCCTTCTTGGGAGTGGATTTCTTCACCGTCTTCTGTGTAGATGCAGGTAGCTATGGTGATGGTACAGGTTGACGTTCAGCAAGGGAACATGCAGATCAGTCGGCAGAAGGGGCAAAGCCACCGTCGAGGGCCGATAAAAAAAACACAACAAAAGATGGTCGCTACCTGCATGTGAGGTGATCAAAGGGGAGAACAGAGGTTGGATCTTGTGCTTCGTCCCCAATCATGCAAGTGACATACAACTTGAGAGCAATGCAACAAAGGCCTACCCGGGCTCATAGATTATGTTCGCCATAGCTACCTAAGTGCTGCAACCAAGAAAAACCAAAGTGAAACGAGCCAAGAAACCCTTTACTTGCCTGCCACCTCCACCAATGTGGCATACCCAAATGTAGAGCAAGATTGAGACCAAATGAACGTGCCTTGCTTGGAGCAAGCACCTCCTTATTTATGCTAGAGAGTTGGTTACAACCATAACATGTCCGACCACACTAGGTGGCCGGACTCTACCTACACAACCACACACCACAATATTATTTACTATATAACATATAGTATATATAATACTATACTATATATGATATAACTTTAGTATAGTATATAATATATAGCACTATATATAGTATATAATATATATAAATGAGGTACAAATATCTTGATTACAGTGGAAGGCCAATCCGTTCTAGGAGCTTCTTATCTGGAACGTTGTCTCTTGGAGTGCATTGATTGTTGGGTATACCCTAAAGGAGCATGGCCAAGAAGCTCTGGGATTTTTTGAGGGGATGACAAGCGAGGGCGCCTCTCCAAATGCAATAACGTATGCTTACATCTTGAAAGATTATTGTGGCATTAGGAAACATGATGATATGGGCATAAGAACCTGGGATAACATTGTTTGTTAGGGGCTGTTATAAAGAAACATAATGCTTCGAAATGCCTTGGTCGACTTGTATGCTATATGTTTGTAGTTTACAAAGCACAAAGAATGATGGCGGAGGATCCTCTTTGGGATGTCATCTCCTGACACACATTTTGTCAGGATATGGCCAGGATGCTATGGGGTGCTTTCAATGGATACAAAGCGAGGGTGTTTCTCTAGATGGCATCATCTATGCTTGGATCTTGAAGGATGTGGCACTACACAAGATACGTATTTGTGCAAAAGAATTGAGGATGATGTTATTAGTCAGGTGTTGTTGAGAAATAATGTCGTCCTTGACAATGCCTTGATTGACATGTACATATTATGTGTAGTGAACTTTAGAAAGCACAAAAAGTGCTTGAGGAGCTTCTTATTTGGAATGTAATCTCTTGTAATGCACTAATTGGGGGATATGCCTTAAAGGGATGAGCCCAAGAAGCTCTAGGCTTTTTTGAGGGGATGACAAGCGAGGGCTTCTCTCCAAATGAAATCACCTATGCTTGCATCTTGATGGCATATGGTAACTCAAGTTAAGACGATGTGCTCTCGGACTCCACACCTCCCCCCCCCCCCCCCCCCCCCCAAAAAAAAAAAAAAAAAAAACCCTCTCACAAGAACAACACATAGGTATGCTTCCTGGAATCATTTGGATCATGTTTAATAGATTTATTTTGCCTTTCCAAACAATAGAATCTTGGTGAGAATATTTTTGGAAGTTCTTCATTAAAAGGTAAAGCTTCAAGCTCTACAAGTTCAGCAACTGTTAAGGTGGCCATCAAGCCATCACTCAAGAGTCAAGTACACACCTCTAGGAATTGACTCGAGGGAGGTGTACTAGAGATCGTGGCTAGTGTCACCTTTGATACATTAACACATTGTCCTGTTGGGGATGACATTTGGGGCTTGATGATTTCAACGCTTTTGGCTCTCTTTCTAGCAATGCATCACAACCAGCTTTCTCACTAAATGCATCAGCACCTTCTCAATCTACTTTATCAAGGGTTTTTATATAGACCAGTCCTTGTACACATCTTCTTTTAACCCTTCACTGCCAATTGGTGAGATAGCTAGCTAGGGAGAATTAGGGAGCATAAGATTGCAATAAGAAACACAACTCAAAACAAAATCGGTTGTTTCGGCCAGTAGTCTTAGCAAGGACTTGATTGATTTGAACACAGCAAGCCGAAAGACTTTTGAAACTTCTTTTAATGGTGTAATTCTCTAGTTTAAACTTGGTTACTCACATTATCCTCTATTTTTGGGCAGCTAAAAGAAATCCTTGAGCAGATATAAGTATCAGTTTTGATCAGCTATGCTGTCAACTAAAAGAATAAAGGATGACACTTTGTAGACAAGCAAGAGTACAACAAGCATGAGAAAAGTGATGGGTTCTGGTTTGAGACTTGGGGTGGTGGGTGCGAGTGTAATAATTTCTGTCGTTATGGCAATGGGGGTTCACGAATAATATGGGGATGGCTCCCAACACGGGCATGGGTATGAGCATGGGAGTAGGCTCAACCAAGGGACCCATGATGGACATGGGTTTGAATTCAAGGAGACCTAGTGTGGGGTTTGTACTATCAGTAGGTATTGGTAGGAACTCCATCCTAGGAGGTTTTTGAAATCAACAACAATAGTATGGTGGATCCAGATGAATTGCATCTAGTAGCTTGCTAGATGTCAGTCATACTCACGCGCATTCTTCCTTTGGAAAATTTATTGAAGATATGGCATGAATTTTGGCAAGGTATTGGCAATCTAAACACGGCCATTAATCTTTGTTCTATACATGGGCTTGACCAAGATTTCTTAAAACTAAAATAAATACATATGAGATTTATTTAACTCATGCTTTTCTTTGAATCTCTTTGTCTATAGCATGATTGGCTTGGTAAGATGAGAAACTGAAAGGGAGAATTGTAGCATACCTTATGCATTCTTTCTTAAGAAAACTATTATTATTGTTGTTAAAATGTTGCAGAGGATTGATTAGAATCAAAAGATCTAACAAGGTGAGTAGTAAAGAATATACATTTTTTATTTTTTATTATCAATATAGGCTAGAAATGACGAACATAGTCTAGGCATAGATTGTCCTCTTGGGAAAAATTTACAGATGGAAGCTATTGTAAGATGTGTAAACTTATGAATGACAATTTTGAAATGTACGAGCTCCATTAGACATGAGAAGGGTTGTGCTTACTTTTGTGATATTGATTTGTACACTTCCATCACCAACATGGCAGGACTTGCAGTAGCTATTTGTATTCAATACACCATTAGCTATCAGGCCATTGACACCATCATGATTCACATACCTTGTCAGGAAACGTAAGCTAGTTTTCTCGTTAATATTTGCTTATATTTTTCACAATACACATCATAGTTAGGGATGTTTTTAGCATAGATTGCAATATCTATCCCACATCTTCCTTCTTGAACGCAACATAGTTTTAAATGGCTACCAAAACAAAAATTTATGTGAACATGGCCATCTCTTCATCCACTATGTGTTCTCATCTTCCATTGAGTGTTACCAACATTATGGACGATGATAGGTACATATGCAAGGTTTTCATGCATATATAGTTATATGATATCATTATATATGGTACAGCTATATATAAGATAATATATATTTATAGTGATATATATAATGATATAGTACATCTATAATTATATATCTACATAGTACATTTATATATATGTATAGATGTATTCTTTGCGGTTCATATCTTGCTAGATGTTTCAAGCTCAAAGTTACGACTTTCTGAAACTTATACATGTTTTTTTGTGTACAGTATGAGTAACGTCTGCTTTATTTTGTTAACGTTTTTGTGCCGTTAGAAAAGGATTCAAATTAAATGCCAAAAAGCTCGCAAAAATGGTTTTCATTGCAAGAGCTCGAAATCAGAAGCTCGCTAAAAAAACACACGCTTACAATTGGGTTTTACAAGCCATTGGCATGAACAATGGGACTATGTTCTTCTTTGATGGGCCAAGTGGAGCAGGAAAGACTTATCTTTATAACACCTTACTCTCTTGGATATGTGGAGAGTCCAAAGTTGCTTTGGCATGTGCATCATTCGCATTGCAACACAGCTTCTCAACAATGAAAGGACTAGACACTCTAGATTCAAGATTCCTATTGATATAACTTCTAAGTCAACATGCAACATTAAAATAAATAGTCACCTTGTTGGAAACAAGGAGGTGGATACTATAAACAAATTGGCATTCCAACAATTTCCTGGTACTTATAAAGAAGATGTCGGTGAGAACTTAGTGTGTGAATTAGATTGTGATAGCATATTATTTACAAGTGAGTTTGTAAATAGTATAGATATCGGGGGAGGTTTTCCACCACATGTTTTGCAATTGAAACAAAATGCGCCAGTTATGTTTCTCCACAATTTGGATCCAAGAAGTGGTCTTTGTAATGGGACATACTTGATTTGTAAGCAATTCCATAGCAAAGTGATTGAAGTAGAAATAATTATAGGTTCACATGTAGAGAGTGCATTGTTAATCCCAAGAATTGATTTTCTCATTGGAGCTAGATAAGGCCTCCCTTTTGAGTTGAAACGTTGACACTTTCCCCTAAGATGTGCTTTTGGGATGACAATCAACAAGGTGCAAGGCCCAACATTGGGAGTGCTTGGAATGTATCTTCCAACACCTATTTCTACCCATGCTCAATTGTGTGTGGCAATGACTCACGTGAGATCCTCTTCTTCCATCAAGGTTGTGGTTGTTTATGGTCACTCAACAAGTGTTAAGAGACATGGAGGTTAAATAACATACACTTCTAATATTGTTTACAAGAAAGTGTTGCAATTGATGTTATGAAACTAAATGAATTGGTAATGACTCATTGGCCCAAGAAAGAGCTGAATGTGGTTGGAGATGGTCCATCTAGTGTTCAAAGCATTGTAGACAAAAATTACGAAAGGAGATTGAAGGGGAGATATGAAAGGAGGTAGAGGATAATATGCAGACTCTTTTAATAGACTTTAAGGAACTTGAATGGAAATCAACTCAATCAGTACTGGTCAATAAAGTTTACGAACCAAACAACAAAGTCTTGGAAGCTTTCCAAGCTAGACTAAAAGCTGGTCAAACATTGGAAACCAAATGGAAAAACTATATAGCCCCTCATATGGAAGCAACTAAATTGGAAGCATATAAAAACCTGGTGCAAATCACAAAAACCATGATAGAAAAATAGAAACCTCAGTTAGAAATCATAGGGAAACCAGTAGAACCTGAGACCAAAACCATTAGAGAAAATTTTCAAGAAAAGAGTGAGTTGGAAACCTTGCAGAACAATGACACACAATCCCTAAAGTGATAGTTCCTAATAGTGAGGAAGGATGAGACGAAGTGCCAATAGTCAAATAAGATTGGCCAAACCAACTGCAAGAACAAGCTAGGGAAGTAAAAGACGGAAGTTTGACATTAAAACCAGCTCCAATTGAAGAAGTTTGGCTAGATAGACCACCCATAGGACTAGATGAATAGAATTTGTATGGAGATTGGGGATGAGAGTAGTCATGATTACAAAGACTAGAACGATGCGAACACTACCTTCTTACCTAGGTGAGAATGAAGAGAAATTGATGGTCTAGAAAACAACAAAACTAAATAAAACAAATCAAACCTTGGATGTGGCTAATTTGCAATCCGATATGCTAACACCAATTCAGTGCACAGTTACTTTGGGTGATCTACTGAAGTTAAGACCACACCTATGGGAAATTTTTCAAACCACCATGGAAAATATGCGATTAAAGGGAGTATCTCAAATGAACATAGAAAAATTGCAAAACAAAAGTACACAGACTTAACTTGTCAACTTTGTGTCCATGAACAAAGTAGGGGACTACTATGAAGGGAATGAGGGAAACACTATCCTTCCAATACAATACAATGATGTAACAACCATGGCTATTTTAGACAGTTGAGTAGGCACTATAATAGCAACTAAAGTTCTCTAGGAAGCCTAGGAAACTCCAACAATCAGGCAAACAAGGATGAACTACATCTGGCAGATGAACACATAGAGAAACCAACGGGATTAGTAGAGAATGTGATTGTCAACTCCTGTGGGATTGACTACGAACATACTTGAAGACTTTTCATGAGACGGATACAAATAATCCATATGGTATTGATCAAAATGATTAAGGAGAAACTTATGTCTTTGTTGATCACTACTATGATACCACGGACAAGTTGGAAGAAGAAACGATTACAACAGAAGAACCAGGCTTGGAAAAAAAACACGTAAGAGCCAAACCTCTACTCAGGGGAGGAGATTTTTTTTTTGAATTTCTAAACCAACATTGAAGATGCCAACAAAAATATCATAGAAAACGAGACAATCACTTAAGAAGGAAAACTACAAAATCTGTACTAGAAAACAAAACTCAATTCTTGATGAAAGTAGATGCAGCAGAGTGCATAAAAGACAAGATAACTGGAAGATATCCAGACATAAAACCTTCATGCAACAAAACAAAATGAAGAAAAAGTTTTGAAAGCCTGATAAGATCAAAGAAAAATAACCTCTAATGAAAAGAATGAAACACAAAGAGATGAAATGGACTTTGAAAGAAGTGTGGACCACGGAGATGGAATCAGAAAGTGACAAACCAAGAGAAATCAACGTTCCACCTTATTATGAAAAATACACTTTGCAAGATTGCAGGATCATTATGGACCAACCCTTGAGATAGCCAAAAAAACCAGGGAAATCCTATGAAGGGCCCGAGAACGCGAAGCAAATTGTCCTTGAAAATCTTGGAGAAGAGTCAAGGCCCCCATACATAGCTATGAACCTGTCGGAAGAGGAAGAAGAGATTCTCATAAGAACATTAAAATTATATAGGGATGTCTTTGCATGGTATCACAAAGATCTCATGAGGGTGGAGCTTTCCATTTGACACCAGGACACTATCGCTATGAGAGATGATGCTAAGACAAGTAGACAAACACCATTACCTATAATGAGACATCAAAAAGATTAAGGAAGAAATTGAGAAACTCAAAGAGATCGAGTTCATCTATGAAATAGAACACAGTGCCAATTGTCATGGTGCCTAAAAAGAGTGGCAAACTCAAGGTGTGTGTGAATCTCAAGAAGGTGAATGGCACCACTATATGAGATAACTATCCTCTTCCTATCACAAATCATGTGCTAGAACAAGTAGCTGACAAAGAGGCTTATAGCTTTTTGGATGGCTTCTCAGGATACAACCAATTGACATTAGGGAAAATTTGGACTTTCAAAGGGGCCCTATCTAGACTTTGACTTTTTCTCTCTTGTCCAAAACGGGCACATGGTAAAATTTTTATAAATAGAATAAAAAATTGTCGGACCTTTTGGATTTAGAAAGTACTCATTGAGATCTATTCATTGATATATAGCATGCCATCAGACTCCTTATATTCTAGAAGATTCCATTTTTTGATGCGACACTCTTATAAATGGAATCTCTCCCCACATTTTAGCTTCAATGGGATGGCTATAACTTCTATAAATCAACTCAAAATTTGGCGGACTTTGGGGATTTAGAAGTTACATTGTAAGATCTTTCTAATGATATGTTGGATAGGGGTGTGACAAAGCATTTATGTACTCACCGGGCTGCCCACTTTATACAAGAGAGGTAAAGTCAAACCTCCTTATAGGGCCCCTTTGAGAGTCCAAATTTTCCCTAATGCTGTAGATACCAAAGATCAACATAAAACGAATTTTGCCAATTTTTGCTTATTGAGTCATGCCTTTTGGTTTGACCAATGCACCAGAAACATTCCAAAGGCTAATGAGCCATGATTTTAAGGAATATCTGTCGAATTTCTTGGAAGTATGCATGGATAATCTTGGTGTGCACTCCACCAAACAAGAGAGTCACTTCAAACATTTGCAATGTGTCTTTGAGAAATGCCGTCTATATAGGATTTGTTTAGATCCTTCAAAAGGTGTTTTTATGGTTAATACAAGGAAAAATTCTTGGACATATATGTCAAAAAATGGTATATTCATAGACATGGAGAAAGTGACAGTGATTGGTGACATGGCTATTCCATCATCAGTCAAAGAAGTTCACGTATTTATGTGACATTGTGGTTATTATTGTAGATTTATTTACTTGTATGCAATAATCACTCATTTTGAATGGCCCGAGAAATTTAAGGAATCATTCCAAAAGCTTAAGCAAGCTTTGACCACAACACCAATACTGAAAGCTCGAAACTGGAACAAAGTGTTTCATGTGCATGTCGATGCTTCAAGTCTATTGGCTGCATATTAGCTCAGCCAAGAGAGGAAACCATGGAATTTACTATCTCCTATTCTAGTCAACAATTAAACCTAGCAAAAAAGAACTACACAACCACTGGAAGAGAAGGTGATTTACCATATGCATATTTTTTCTCTATGGAAATGATTCCAAGATGGTCGAAATCTCTTGTATCCTTAATGACCATAGCACAAGTAGATTCCCAAGTATTAATACCTATTACACCTCGATTGATTGAGAAATTTCCCTATATGAATTGTTGACTGGAAGGTTGTATCGCCAAAACAAGGATGGAATTCTACTTTTGTGCATTAGTTCTGAGGAGCAAGAAACCTACTTGAGCCAAGCTCATATCATAGCAATAGGTCTGCATTCTTCACAAGATCAAACATTAGGACGATTAACTTGGTTCGGAGTTTACTGACCTACCATGAAGAGAGACATGCATCATTACGTGAATTATTGATCTAAATGTAAAGAAACAGCCTCCATCGCCATGCCATGTTGTTTTAGGTTTCCATGACACCATAGTGGAGTAGATACCTAATGGAATATTTGACTAAAAGAATATTCCTAAAAGACATGAGTAAAAGATGAAGAAGGGAAATAGAGACTGAAGTAGACAACTATACAATGATTGCGAACTAGCTGTATCAACAAGAGAAATACCAACAACTTAGACTTTGTGCCAATGAAGAGGAGTATCTTCCTATCCTAGAACAAGCACACACACGTTTAACAGGGGGTCACTTCTCTCATAAAACCTCATCCAAAGCTATATTGATGGCATGCATCTAGTGGCCAACTTTGTTTGCCGATGCGAAAGAATTTGTTTGACGATACAATGCATGTCAACGAGCAAAAATGATGACAAGAACTAAAAGTATGCCACTACGACCTATGATGGGAGCACATGCATTTGCTAAGTGAGGTATTGACTTTGTGGGTCCGATACAACCACCAACCTACAAAACTCAAGTTTTATTATTGTGGCCACATGTTACTTGACCAAATGGGCTGAGGCACGAATCACTAGCACGAACGATGCTAGAACTTCTGCTGCATTCCTGTACAAATTCATATTCACTAGGTAAAAACTTCCTATTGAGCTTGTAAGTGATCACATATTTTATTTCCTCAATGAGATGAGAGAACACCTATTGAACGAGTTCATGGTAATCTATAACAAATTTGCACCCTATCATCCTCAAGAAAATGGTCAAGCGCTCCGGTGCCGCTGCTTATTGACCAATTTCCCCCTAATCGCCTTCACCATGGCGAGCTTTGACTCCATGCAACCTTCCATGGCTTGAGTCTAAGAGCTTCCTTATATTATTTGAGAGAATCCTGATAAAATAAGAGAAAATACAACAATAATGGAGAGCAATGTATAAGAAATTGTGTGTGTGGAGTTGGATAATATGACTTCTTTCTATCTGGACAGATAGACTCCATCATTTCAACCATATCTCTCAAACCATAGCTCCAAAAATTGTTTAAAAAATAGGATCCAAAAGACCGGCTCAGCGCCTACAACTTTGCTGTTGAAAACTTTTTCCAATTCGAAATGGAAAAAATAGAGAAAAATTCCACAAAAATATGTGCTCGTCTTTTCGCTTCCAAAAGTCTTCCAGGTGGTCCCCTCTTGACTTCATGTGCAAGCCTTGTGTCTAGAAGTGAATTATGCTTGAATTTGATAATAGTTTGTTGAATCCAACTCCATAATGCATAAGATTCTCTTCCCTTTCACTATTTACTTTTACTCTTCACCTGTAGTGACAGTCGGTTAGAATCGACATCCAATGAAATTTTCTTTTTCATAGGGTTTGTTCCTACCTCTCCTTATTTTCGGGATCCAAATGTGTCAATATTATAGCTATGTACAAAATAAATACATAGTTTTTTTTTGTGATTTTCATGCATCAGGTACTTCCTTTGAGGGTCCTAGAAGCCTTACCACCAACAAGTGCATATCAAGAGAGAGGTGGAGAAAATTTTTAAAAGCGCCCCTCAGCATATAGGTCAAGAAGACATGGTTTCTACTCTTAGTATCCAAAAGCATGAAGCGAAGATAAAGTATCAAGTAAATCCTTCAAAAGACATGCATGCAGATGTCATCCTTGGACATCAGTGGTTATACCAACACAAGGTCTACAAAGAAGATACAATGTTAATACTCTCTTTTCCAAGAGATAGCCAACAACATTTACAGATACCTATAATGCTAGATTCAGAGTTACAAAAGTCACAAGAATCAAAGAAAAATCTTACGTAGAAAGGTAAAGCTAAAGTGGACCTTCCACTGATTCACACGAAAGGTGTGACATCATATGCCTCTACATCAAAGAACCCTCATGGATCAGATACTTCTAGCAAGTGAGGCCTTCAAAACTTCAAGTCAATTGCTAACCCAACTGAAACCTCTAGAAAGACACCCACAAAAACAAAGATATTTCAGCCAAAATACTCAAGAAAGCAAAGGATAGTCAAGCAAGTGTTTGTTCCGAGCAATTTAGTCAAAGTCAATGATCCGGTTTGGATTAAAGACAAGAAATCAACACATAAAGACAAACACATGGGATGGATAACATCACAATGGAGCTTAGAAGAACAAGAGTACTATAGAGGTAATAGACATATATGGATACCAAAACTACAGGTAAGGTAATATGAAGTAGCATCAAGACCCTCCGAAGAAAGAAGGCCTTCTAGGTATCAATCTCAACAATATCCTAGGATACCTAAGAAGTAGGTATACAATAGAACAACATTGAAAGATTCTAAAGTCTACCACAACTCTCAAGAGGATACAGAATGAAGACCGATCTCAAAGAATCTTCCTCTTGGACAAGGAATCTACACAGGTTACACAAAGATTTGGCTACAACTACAACTACACCAGACCTGCATGAAGATCTCAAGAGCTCAACAAGACCTAGATCTAAGAAAAGTCAACAAAGGAGTTACAAAGGTCCTTAAAAGATTTGGATTCCTAAGTCTTCCAATGCTTCGAGTCAACTTTTATGCAAAGAAGAAGAATTTTTACAAGCCAACCAGTATGACTTTCTGAAAGACAAAAGCAAGAAAGTCCGAGAGTTTAAAGAAGGTGGACAGTCAATTAAATTTGACACGTTTTCGGGATATAGAGATGCTTTGAAGGCTTTGTATTTTGTATAGCAGTTTGACATCGCTTTCACGAGAGGACATTACTGAGAGCACTCTAAGATTCGGAGAGCTGCCTCTTACTTTAAGGGGAATGCTCGAACTTGGTGGTCCACGCTTCTATTAAGCAAAACTACGCCAGTTAAACGGTTGAAATTCAAGAGGCTTTTTATTTATTCTTGGCTGACTCGAGAGTATGAATGCAATATACGGACTGCTTGGAACCATCTTCGGATGACCAAGAACGATACAGTGGACGCTTATTGTGAGAGATTCTGGAACTCTTTTCTACCCGCCTCTTCATTTAAGAAGATCTCGTTCAAGGAACAGATTGAGCGGTTTACCTTGGGTCTACCAACGGAGATCCGAGATCACTGATAAGAACAAAACTCAGCTTCCATTCAGGAGTTGATGAGTCATGCGAAACGGGGTTTTGCCATTCACTCTGGCAGTTTGACCTACCCCACAGATGAGATCATGACACAAAGAGTCGAACAGACTTCGAAAAATGAAAGTAGAAAGAGAAAGAGCAACCCAGAACAGAAAGATAAGGATGCACGACCTAAGATTACTCCTCAAGAGAGGCTCTCTACATAAAGGAGGGGAAGTTCTTTGAATGCGGGGAAACTGGGCATATCTTCGTGAAGTGCCCTAAAAAGGCACCGAATGAACATGATGAAGAAAGGCCAAAAAGTTCTAAAGCAGCTGAGGGATTTGGCAGAAAAGGAAGATAAAAAGTAGCACTGGTATCACATTGAGTGGGACCCGAACCGAGTTAAGTAAATGAACATACAACACATTCGTTTTTAGGGCAAAAGGAAAGATCAAGAAGCTCATTTGAAGGATCCAAGGCCAACTTCTTGTGAATTGGCGGATCGATTTGGAATTACGCCTGACAGGCTGAGGCCACAGCCAGAGGTAGTTCGAGTGGCACCCGAGTTGCCATTACACCGAGCATTGGCAAACTTCGTTTGCAATGATAGGGGTGTTTAGGGCACGAGATTTTCTCCAAGATTTACGCCACACTCATGCCGATTGATTTTCTAAGGGCCTGTCAGGCGAGTTACCACCTGCTCGTCCTAAAGATCATACTGTTGATCTGATACCAGGAAGCACACCACCGAACCGGCCACCTTACTGTTAGGACAAGGGCAAGGCCAGAGAGTCTTGGACTGGGCCAAGGGCCGGACTAGGCAATGTGGAAAGGGAATCCAACTAGGGCAAAGGGGCTAGGAGCTTAGCCTATATAGTGGGAGGTTGGGAGGTGGATTCCAGGCTCTAGTCTCCCCTTGTCTTCACACTGGTATCAAGAGCAAGGTTATTCTAGGCAAGAGGGGTGGGTCGTGGACCATTGTTTTTGGGTTAAGCATGCACATGCAAAGGGAGTGGGAGGCGGGCATGGCCGCTTGCTAGGCAACAGGAAAACGCACCAAGTGTTCGTGTGTAGCGGGGCTTGGCCAAAGGAAGGAGCAGCGCTCGACCTCCACCCTTGTGGGCGCTAGTGAGCTCATCCGACGCACGCTGCAGCAAGGAACACAACTCGTTTCGTGAGCGACCCCGGTTGAGCACCACACGGGGTTCCGCGATCATCATCAACGATCTCGTAGCGGCCTGCATCGCCATCGCCATAACCAGGTGCCCTTTTTCACATGAGGGCAAGGTTGTAAGGTACGTAGTATTCGGTACGTACTGTATGTTTTACCGTATGGATTGGGCCATAAGGTACATAAAATTCGTAGTATATTTTTTAAAAACTAAAAATACAAAGACTTTCAAATTTATATACAATCTATCTAGTTTAAAAACAGTGCACAATACTTAAACATAGCCACAACTTTCAAAAAACACTTAAAATCACCCGACAAGTTAAGTAACCGCTAGAATCGAGTCCAGACCACATGGCATAGTGTAGGTCAAAAGTACATAACTGAATGTTGAATCCTGATACAAAAATAACATAGTCACTCAATAAAGAGTCTGGGTGGCTCAAGCAACAAAATAAAAAGCATAAATGAGTCATGACAAATGTCCAAGTCCCAAGACCAAAAGCACTGGGAAATCACTACTACTCAAAATCATCATCAGAGGCTGATGAAGACTCAGAGAGCATGTCTCCATCTGTCAAGACATTGCCCTCATCATCATAATCGGTCTCTCTCTCTTCTGGCATAGATGCTAGATCATCATCACCCTCATCTGGATCATAAGCCTCTGAACTCTGGGTGTGGATGAGTGGAACAGCCTCATTGGCTTGTCTACGAGCAGGCCGAACGGGTAACTTTCCTCTGTGAATGCTCTCTCTATGTGCAACCTCTGGATCTCCAGCAGCAATGCGAAGAGGAATACTGTAAGCTCGAGAGTGAAATCTAGTGACCCGGCGATCCACGCTCTTTAGCTCCCTGTGCAACTCTCCAAGGATCTCCTCCTACTCATCTCTAATCCGTGCATCGACCTCCTCCGCAGTAGGATCTGCCACCGTCTTCAACTCTGTGGGATCCACCTACAATGACAAGAAAGAACATAGTCCATGAATCAGCACTGTCTTTTGATCATTGACTTGTTTTCATGAATGTGCATGTAAATCTCACCTGCTTGGGTGTCCCCAAGGCATGAAAGCTGCGCACAAGCCGCATGTTAGCACGGAAATAAACCAGTCTCTCTAACTGCTTGGTGCTAAGATGATTGTGGATCTTCATTTGAATAAGAGAGTATGCACTCTAGTTGTGCTCGCATGTCCCAGCTGAGCAATCCTACAACAATTCAAATAGCGAACACTCATGGGTCACAAGTGTCACGTGTGACAATATAGATTCATCATTCAATAATTATAAATTATAATTCAGACTTCAGTATTTACCTAAGAAAGGATGCGCAATGCAAGGTGGCACAACTTGGGAAGGCCCTGGAGTCCATAGTTCTGCCACCATGTTAAAGGAAGCTTGGTAGCTTCCTTTCTCAATGCTATGGACCGCACAAAGGTGGTTCATAAACTGTTCATGTAGCTACTCATCTCTGAATCCAGAATCAATTGCTCATCCTCATCATATATAATGTTCAGATATTCAGAGCGTAGTGTGAGCAATGAAGCCTCCTCAAACAATTCTTGGCTCTTGTAGAGAGGATGGAGAACTACAGCCATCCCATGGATGGGACGACGCATAAACTGCCATCGAGTCTCTACAATAGTCAAAATATCATCACGATTGCAAACAAAATAGTCACAATAAGTATGTGTTTTGAAAAATTATAAATAGACATGTCACATGAGGACATTAGAGCACTTTGTAGTTTGTACTTACCGATCCTGTGTCAATGAGGTACATCCAAAAATGTGTGTCTTCATCTGCATAAACAAATGATACACCAACCCAAGTGTAGAGCCCTCCATGTCTGTGACCCATAGTAGTACATACAATGGTTGTAGAGCCACTGCCAAGGACTGCACCTATGTCCAGAAGGTATCATCAAGAACCTTTCTTTGAATGTACTTGGTCGCCTCTGACTGAGCTTGGTACATCGATCAATCTCCACTTTGGATCCACAACTGTCTGCAACAGTGGATCTCTCAATCTGAATAGCCTCTAAAGCACCAGACACATGTATGCAAATCTGGTCTTCGAGGGATGCACCATGTCTACGGTGCTGTGGATCCTGAAGATTTCCAAGGCCTGGTGTTTTTTGCGAAAAAAAGTGGTGAGCTTGGACGCATCAGACACTGTAGGCTGCACCTAGGGAAGTTTTCCTATGTCCTCCATGAGAAGGTCTAGGCAATGTGCAGCGCATGGTGTCCACACAATGTGCTTGAACTCAGCCTCCACCATATCCCCCATGGCCTTGCAATTGGAGGCATTATCAGTGACCACCTACAATGACAAGATATTAAATGAAGTGTGGACATTATTACGTTGGACAATGTATGAAAAATTCAAATGTGCATGCCATATGGTCAGGAATCAGTATCTACCTACGAGATGTTCTTCTCCCCAACCTCCTTGATGGCCTGGTGAATATGTTTAAGGATGAACTCCATAGAAATGCGTTCTCTAGATTTCCCTGCATCCACGGCTCATAAGAAGTATGTGCCCAAGCAGGAGGAAACAAGGATATTGATAATGTGGCACCTCCGCGTGTCACTCCACCCATCAGAAAGAACAGTGCATCCAAATTGTTGCCACCCAACCTTCACTGGAGTCAATGCTCGGTCTATGATCTCTTTTTTTGGTTGTGAAGCATGGTAGTGTGCATCTTTTGGTAGTCAAGACCATTCCAGGAATCTCTAGCACCAACCTGTGAAATATCTCTCACCATCCTCTTCCATTGATCAGTCTTCAACACATTGAATGCAATGTTGCACTCTATGAGAGTCCGCGCAATCCCCATCTCTGCAACTCTTTCGCTCTTTTACCCATGAATCATTGTGTACACATGATGGCAATGTGGTTTGCCTTGGGCTACGTACACCCTCAACCCCACCTACACTTGCTGCTGAAGCACTAGCACCCTCATCCTCAGCCTGTGAAACACGAGCTCTCTTTCTACTAGTGCCTGCAAATGATGGTGTTGGAGATGCAGAGCCGCCAATATCTCCCAAGTAATGCATCCTACAAGGCATCCTCTGCTGCTGTTTTTGCTACACGTGCTCGTCCTGACTGTGACGATGCAGTAGATCCTGAAGGAAAATGCTCCAAAATCAAGGCATCCCTCAATGCTGGCGGGATAGCCTCGCAACCCCCACAATGTCTAGTGGTGCCAATACCAGTGAGGTGCTTCAAAACCCTGGTAATTGTACTCGTCATTGGCTCTCCCCAGTACTTGCACACCCAAGTGCGAGTCCCTGAACCTGCTTGGCCTCCTGTGTTGACAACTCTCAGTACATTGGTGTGCTCGGCCCAAAGAGGATTAGGTCGATGAGGCATGATAACTCTGCAACACAATTAACGCACACTTCAAAGTTGAATACAAAACTTACAATCTTTCGCGAGGTCAGGTCTCTAGAGTGCCTCCTTGCAGACTCCAAACACAAAGGGAGGGAGGGAGGGAGGGAGAAAAAACCTTATCGGTGGCGGAAAATCCTTCCTTGGTCTCTGTACAGACACTGTGTAGAGACTGTGTTCTATACTCTGGTTCTCTCTTGTGATAATAACTAGTATAGGATAGGTGGACTTATTAAAGGCCTCACCCAACCAGTCCGACCAAGGCGTATTAGGCACCTTCGGTGGATTTTTTTTTAACACTTGGCATGTACGGTACGTACGGACATACCATACAGTACGGAATCAGTCTGTACGTACGTACTGAAACAACCTTGCATGAGGGCTTGCCCTAAGGTCCAAAGGTGGACATTTTTTTTGGCTAAGGGGACATGCCCACTGAACATGCAAAGCATACACCACAAGAACGTCGTCGAACTCAATTGAAGGTGCAACTAGGACGAAGGCACTCCGAAAAGGAATCTGTTTGCTGCTCACAAGCTTAAACTCCAGAAATTTTTTATTACACCCTTGGTGTCCGAAATCAATACGTACCTTGACACCTTAAGCCGATTCCTCCAACACCACTAGGTACCCTTGAACCGGAAAATTAACAAGCTCAGACTACCAACCAAATTACTGGTTGCTTCAACCTTGGAGCACGGACGTAATTAGCACGGCTAATTACCTATTGTGGTGCATCATACGACGACGAGATTATTTTTTGGCTCGAGGTATTTTTCCTTCTATTCCTTCCACTGCACGGTGTTGCCATGGATTCAGATATTAATATGACTTTTGATTTCGAGCATCAAACGCCTGATCCTGCCCGTGATGGCTCGCGGCCGGATGCTCTCACGGAGAGTGCCCGCGACGCTACGGCGGGTGACGACGCTTATGAACTTCTTGATATTCAAGCATTTCGTGCACTTCAAACACGCATATTAGTCGTGGAAGGAAATTTTGCAGCTTTAAATGAAAACGTCACTAAATTATCTACATTAGTGATACAACTTACGCAGCAGCAGGCCAAGGGGCCTATCACACATGCATGAGCACGTTGCTACACATGGGCAAGGCTCTTCAGATCATGGACAGGGTCCATCTCCAGATTCTTTGCACACTCTCACTGCAAAGGAGGTCGATGAGTTGTTGAAAAACACCAAACCACCGACTTTTAAGGGAGAAGATTGAGATTGCAATAAGGATGCAGTGAATATCTTTCTCAGCAAGTGGGATGGAATTCACGCCTTACGGCGTACTCCAGACGCGGTCAGAGTACTGCAAAAAATCTTAACTCTAGAAGGCAAGGCCTACAAGCGGTGGATGTCTCTCAAGGAGAAGAATATCATACCACAGAGTTGGGAAACTTTTGAAACTATGTTTCGCAAAGAATTATTGCCTACAAATGAGGCAGATCGGAATTGGACGGCTTAAGACACGTGTTCCATGCGCCAATACCCATCATTACTTGAATATACATCTCACTATAGGGATGTTATCCTCAAGGTGGAAGGACTAGACACCTTTTAGCAAGTACGTGGGTTTATCCGTGGTCTGACGCTAGAGCTTAAGAAGCATGTCAAGAGTGAAGACCCTAAAACACTTGAGGAAGCCATAGTGAAAGCACACATTCATCTAGATGAAAATAAATCACATAATAATCACGTGCCTGCTAATACAGATGGTAATACACGCACACAGTACGGGCACAATAAAAGGAAATTTATAGTAGCCAATTATGAAGCATCAAAAAAACCCAAGGGGTCCAGAGGTCCTCTCTCTCCTCAAGACTTTGATAAAGCTAAGAAAGAAAAATTATATTTTCAATGCTTAGGAAGCAGTCATGGCAAAAAGGATTGTCCCAAGGGGAAATCTGTTGCTCATGGCAAGGAGAAAGCAGTGCACACGGTGGAACTGCTGCCTCTTGACTCTTCCTCACGATTCTCTACAGTGGAAGTAACACACACCGAGGTGGTGCATGAATGTTGTCTCACAGCTTCCATGTGGCACAAACCTTCGGTGTAAGGTGCAGCGGAATGAATGTTTGAAATTTGGTCAAGATGAGTGCTCCGAACTGTGCTCAAGGTTCCTTTTGTTCTTATGGAAGGGAGAGCCTTCCGTTCTTAATGAGAGAGTGCAATGGACACAAACAAAGTGAATGGACACTGTGCGTGAAACTGAACGAGACTGAGAGATAGATAGAGAATACGACACCAGAGACGTTGTAAAACCCTCCTCCAAGGGCCTCACTCTCTATGGCGAGAGCGGTCTACTTATGATTGCACAAATCTCTACAATGCTTGGACTTGCCGACGATGTCGACGACGATGAGGGCGACGACCAGACGGGCTGAAAACTAAAATCGCGAAGGGTTGAAATCTGCAAATCTTTATCTGATGAGTTTTGACTCTATGTCGATGGCGACGATGCGACGACGACGCGCTGAAAACGCAGATGCTGAAATCTACGTTTTCCGGGCTGAAACTGCAGAACTTCGATGGATTTCAACGTGCGGCCAGGAACTGCTGCGGGAGGTGAGATCTGCGAGATTCGAGACTTGTTCTGCGAGTGCTAAAGGCTGAAAACTGAAAACGTTGGTCCTATGGCTGATTCTGCGCGATGATCTACAAAAACGCTGAGGTTGATCTGCAAACCAAAAACGCTAGGACTGAAAACTAACCTTGCAGGGAGATCTGCTAACGCTAGGAAATCTGTTGTGTTGCTGTGGGAATCTGCTAACGCTAGGGCTGATCTGTTGTCTACTGTCGTCGGGAATCTGCAAATGCAAAAACGCTGGCTGATTTGATGCAAAAACGCTAGGCCTTCTACAATGCTGAAAACGCTAGAGTTGTCACGGGTCGGTCTTGCTGAGAAGTTGCCTGTTGAGCAAGGTGCTTTTGCTGCCTCTTCTACCAGAAAGTGCTAGCTCTGGTTTGCTTATATACTATTTTAGCAAAATTGCCCTACTTAGTTTCCAACAAAAGTCACGTAATAAATAAGTGAAAAATGTCAAAAATAGGCAAAAGAGGTTTAATGCACTACAAAATTCCCCTAATGGATTTTGATGGATTTTGATGATCATGCTCTGTGCAACCAGAGAATATGCATCTACTCTAAGTGACTGGACATGCACGGTCTGTGAACAGACTCACAAAAGTGCCAGATCACTTCCTATTCTAGACTCACTTGACTAATTGAACCCTGGTCATGCTGTAGCTTGTCCACGGACACATAGAATTGGATGTGTCACGTGACATTCCGACCACATGAGTTAGTACGTATGCACGGAACTCTACAAGGGCACAAGGTGCGCATCTTGGTAGATGACGGTGCTACTCACAATTTTATCAATTATGGATTGGTGAAAAAACTCAAATTGCCTCAAACTTCGAGTACCCACCGCTACAAGGTAGCATTGATGAATGGATATGATGCCGAAGTCTAGGATACTCAAGTCCGAGCTGTACCGTTGGAAATACAAGGCTACTCCATATCCTTGGATTTTCATGTTATGAACATGGAGAGGATAGACGTGGTCCTTGGTAGGGAATGGTTGCATAGCCTAGGACCATCACTGAAGCGTAGCTATGAGCACAACAGCTTGATGTTTGAATCCCATGGCGCATATGTGTTGTTGTTAGGAGAGAAGGATATACCTTCTTCACCACTGATATGTACAGCTGAGCTCATGCAGCTCGTTTCTGATAATGAAATAGACCAAGTTTTATTGTGTTACTCGTTGTCTCATTTTCTCTCTAACATTGAATCTGTTGAACATTCCTCAACGCCGCATGCTTCTCTCTCATCTCTTCCACCAATGGCTACTTCCCAACAAGAAAAAATTGCTAGTGAGTTAAAAAATTTATTAAAGGAATTTCACGATGTTTTTCCTAATGATTTTCCACCAGGATTACCGTCGACACGATCGGTGCAACATATATAGCATCGATGTGGTTGCAGGTAGTAAACCTGTCAGTAAATCACCGTACCGCATGAGTTACTCTGAAGCTATTGAGATGGAAGGTCAGCTTGCTGACTACCTTAGCAGAGGGTTTATCCAACCCAGTTCTTCACCATGGGCTTCTCCTATCCTATTAGTGAAGAAAAAAGACGGCAGTATGCGTATGTGCGGTTACTGTTAAGAACAAGTACCCATTGCCACGCGTGGATGAGTTGTTCGAAAAACTCACTCATGCTCGTATTTTTACGAAAATAAACTTGCGGTCAGGTTATCACCAAGTACGTATTCGACTTGCTGATACACCCAAAATTGCATTCCGAACAAGGTTTGGACACTACGAGTTTTCGGTTATACCATTTGGCTTAACCAATGCTCCCACAACCTTCATGACACTTATGGATAGTGTCTTGAGGCCGTACTTGGGCAAATTTATCATCGTTTTCCTCGATGACGTTCTCGTATACAGTGCTTTTGAACAAGAACATTTACTACATCTGAGGTAGGTGTTTGAATTGTTACGAACAGATCAATTATATGCCAAGGAATCTAAGTGTGATTTTTTGAAAGAAGAAATTCACTATCTTGGGCATGTTATTTCAGCTAATGGGCTACATATGGATCAATCCAAAGTCGATACAATTCGGCAGTGGCCTTCTCCTAAAAATCTAGAAGAGTTACAAATTTTTTTAGGATTTGCAGATTTTTATCGAAGGTTCGTTAAAAACTATGCCAATATTGTTGTTCCCATGACGGATCAACTGAAAGGCAAAGGCAAAGCTTTTCAGTGGGGACCTACTCAACAGTATAGTTTTGATACACTCAAGGATGCATTAGCTACAGCTCCAATACTAGCTATTGTAGATCCTTTGAAACCATTCGTTTTGGAAACGGATGCCAGTGACCGTGCTATTGGAGCAGTCCTGTTACAAGACGGGCGGCCAATTGCATTTGAAAGCAAGAAGCTTGATGTAGCATACTCCACTTATGAACACGAACTCTATGCAATAGTGTCTGCCTTGAAAACATGGAGATATTATTTTGTATGGTGGTCAGTTTGAGATTGTGTTTGACCATGAAAGCATCAAATGGTTCACACAACAAACTAATTTGAAGGGTCGGAAAGCCACGTGGACTGAGATTCTTCAGGAATATGATGCCAAGCTCCGGTACCGCAAAGGACGATACAATGTGGTGGCTGCGCTCTAGTCGTATGCCAGAGATCAATTCTCTCTTGTTCACGGAACTTTGTAGTGAATTTTTGGATTCTCTAAAGGGCAAATATGAGCAGGATGACGCATATTCCAAAGTGTGGAGCCATGTACAAATGAGGGATCCTCCTCACTCCAATGATGGTACCTCCACACACACTACAAGAGGTTGTGTGCTCTTGTGACGCTGTTAGCGACGGAAATACACTGGGTTTTTATAACCCCCGGCGTCGCTAAAACCGTCGCTACGAGCGTCTCTATGAGAGCTTCGCTATATGCGTCGCTATAGGCATCGCTATAAGCGTCGCTATATAGCGACGCATATAGCGACGCCTATAGCGACGTTTACACAGAAGACTATAGCGACACTCATAGCGACGCTACAGAGCCATAAATAGCGACACTTATAGCGACGCCAGAGAGAATTTTTTTTTGGTGGCAGGGCATTGAATGCCCTGCCACCCATCAACCATATTGTACTTGATTCACTTTTTTAAAAAAGTGCAAAGATAGATAATAGACCTAAAATAGTCACCCACAAGACGCATTGTTTGCAAAATTGACAATTGTACACATCATAAGCAAAATGAATTGATTGGCAAATGTAATAATGACAATTGTACAACATCATAGGCATAAAGAATTGATTGGCAAAAGGAACTGCGGTGACAAATGTAATAATATACATGGTTCAAAGAGACGTATAAAATCCGTCTCATGATACATAAGCTATGAGAAACCCTAAACTAATGCTATCTAGCTACGGCTAAACTAACGTCGTCTAGTCAGACGTCTCATCGCGTCCAAGCGGCGTATCTGTCGGATTCTACAAAAAAAGACAATAAGACAGCTTTCAGTAAGTATAAACATATAACGACATTTATAAAACAATACAAAAACTAAAAAAGAGTAAACCCTAATACTAACCATGCCGCCGCGAGAACTGAGAATGTCCATCAGGGCGTTTAAGCCCTTCCTGCCTGCGTACTCGTGCTCGTACGGTGTGGGATCACGTCCTGTCATCGACCACTGTCAAAACATACAAAGATTTCATTATGTTAGAACTAAAAAACTCATAAACCCTAAACTATCGAACATGCATAAAGAGCAATGTGAAAACACTTACAAAATCGGCCTCAAATGATGTCCATCCACCGCTCCCCAAGTGGTGCGAGCTCCCTGCCTCTACTCGCGCTCTGGCTGCATCCTTTTGTTGCTTCCACTTGTCGGGATTCTCGCGCGCTGCTTTCTTCGCATTCTTCCAATCTTCTTTGGCCAGCCAATCTGTCCTGTTCCACCCATTCTTGATTGCTTTTTGCACTTCGAAACGCTTGTGTTTGCAGTATTCGCGCATTCGAATCTTCATCAGGTCTTCATTGAAGCGCTGATCCCGTGTTGGAACGGGAAACTCATCATGAAGTATGCTGATGACTCTGTTTTTTAAATCACTTGGTACTTCACTCCATTTGTTTAGTATGTAGTGTCTAAACAGCTGAGAGCAAAGACCACGCATGCGCGAGATCACCTTCTTGCCATCATCATCCATGATGATGCCGCCGCTGATGTCGACGGAGTAAGGCAAGCCCTCTGGCCGGTGACGCGTGAACCTAGGTGTCCCGGCAGGGGTCTCTAGCGGCGTGTCGATGGGGGTACGGACGTTAGGTGTCTCCACCGGCGTCTGGGTCTCGAAGCGAGGAGTGTCGAGTGGGGTGGCTCCTGGCGGAGTAGGTAGAGGTGTGTAGCTTCTAGGAACAGTCAGCCGTGCAAAACCTGGCGTAGATGGCGATGCTGTGGCTGGTGTGGGGGCGGACAAAGAAGGGGAGGGTAAAGAGCCTCGTCGAACACGAGGCAGTGTGGAGGCATCGGTGGCGGAATCCCCACAACAACCGCCACCGCCACCACTAGAGCGCCGGTGTCTAGACGAGTGTGAAGCTCGTCTCGTCGACGCCGAAGCTTCGGAGCGCGCCGAATGCTCCGAAAGAGAGGGAGATGCGGATGGATTAGGAACGCACGATGATGCGCCAGAGCGATGACGCTCCACGTACCACTGTCTCTGCTGCGGTGACAAAGAAGAAAGAAACTCCTCATCATCCATACCTGCATTAAACACACGAATATTTAAACTTAATATTGAATGAATAGAGTAGACAATGACGCAAAGACCATTAAATACAATGACGTAATGACGCATATAAATACAATGATGCAATGAATCGAGTGATAGAAGAGACAAGTCGAAAACTCAGAATTTTCAATCAAAAGATGTGAGCGCGAGTAGAAAAGAGCGTTATACACCATGGAAGGTACTTAGAGAGCCAGAGCTTTTACAACACGGAGCAAAATTGTTCAAATACAATATTTGTGGCTTTAAGAGATCTCTCTCTCATCCTCGCATAGCTCAGCATAACTTCCTATATCTATATAGAGCTCTACGTTTAAACACATATCCTCCGTTTCATTTTGTAGCTCCTCTACATGCACCCCATATAGAGTAGTAGCATCTTGATGCTCGTCTGACACCACCACAGCGGCTTCTGATTGAGCATCTTCTCTGATCTCCTCCATTGATGTCGTTGTGATTGGCACATGGTAGCCTTCATACGTCCTTACACTACGAGGGGCTACCTCTATGACGTACCACCAGTTTGATGTAGACTTTGTAGGATGAAATATTACCTGCCAGAGCCACATAACTTACATGAGAGCTTTCAAGCACATAACTTGTAAAAGGGGGATGTTAACTATTTACATACTTACTTGTTCACAATGCTCGGGTAGTACGAAAGTGTCTCTTAGGTCATTCCATTTCTTAGTAGAATCCACCTCAAGAAAACTAGACTCTCCTCTACGCATAGTAGCGTTGCGACCCTCCATGATTATCTTGAACCATTGCACGTCGAACAAGTCGACAAAAAATCCACTGTAATCGATCCTCAAAATCTCTTGCAGCGTGCCAAAGTAAGTGAGTTCCGCCACCACAGGATCTGCATCAGAGGAACGTCGTCGACTAGACTGTTCAAATTTTGCCATGATTCCACAATCTTGAGTAAAACGCTTTTTGTCGATTCGTTCCACCCTAAAATGTCGACCTTTACATCATGCTGCTGTGTATGACTTATACTACAACGAACAAAGATTATGAGTGGCTGTTTAAACGTTTATAAATAAAGTCACTTGCTAGTCGTACATTGCAAACTTACCTTGGTCGCGCAACCCCGAGAGTACTCCCACTCTTCTTCACTCACTTCGTCACCGCATTGTTGTGCGCTTTTCAATTGGTTGTGCAACCATCTTAAGCTCATGAAGGTTGGTAGGCTCTCCAGAACCGCTGGATAGTGCATCGGTGGTCATCTTCCCCGTCTCCACTCGATTCGTGCCCTTTGTCGCTCTTGCTTTGCATCCTCATATTGTGAAATCCACTTTTGCATCACTGGATTGTGAAGCATGCAAAATGGGTTGATTTTAGCCTCTAGATCTTCCGTCATCTTCTTCTCAACACCAAGATTGCACATGACAATCCCAGATATGCGCTCATCATCTATGGTTTGCCATAGCGTGTCCCGAGATTTATCAAATCCGTCTAGCCACTCTCCAATGTACACTAGGGACTCTGATACCAACCAACCTTCTGCCATGCTACCCTCCGGACGTACCTTTTGACGCACATATCCCTTAAGCGTTTTCATGAAACGCTCTAAGAAGAACATCCATCTGGAATAAACTGTGCCAGCTATTTCCACCTCATCAACTATGTGAACAAGAAGATGCACCTGAATGGTTAGCATTGTAGTAGGAAAATGTTTCTCAAACATGCACACAAGCTCCGCAGCATTTAGTTTGGCGAATGGTATGGAGTCTACGTTGATCTCCTTTTGTGAGATCCATTGCACCAGCTTTGCAAGTTTGTAGATTGTGTTACGGATGTCGAGAGACAAACATCCCTCAATGGCAACCGGTAAAATAAACTGTAAAGTATGTGCAGCAATGATATTAAAGTCCACATTTTATGCAATGATATTAAAGTCCACTATGAACGTACCTGACACATTTTATGCCAATCGTGTGACTTCAAACCGGTAAGCTTTTCTTCTTTAGTAAAACACGTTCGGAGCGAGCGCATTACGCCAGTGGGGGTCCGCAAAGATCGAATGGTCTCTTTTACTTTGCGTTCTTGGGATCCTGTGAAAATCCATGGTGCTTTAGGGAGTTTAATCGATCCATCAGACGCTGTTTGCGGCCAATATTGCTCCATACGATCCACATTTCTAAGGTCAACTCTGGCTCCCAAAGTATCTTTCTTGCCGGTCAAATGGTCCCATAGTAGATTACCCACATTCTTCAATATGTGCATTGGATCGAGCAAGTGATTGATCATGAGTCGGGGCCAGTATGGTAACTCGTACCATAGAGATAGTCTCTTCATCCCTGGAGGCAATCCGTCATCGCACATCTCCTTCTGCTCTAACCATGCTTGTGCAGACATCCTTGGTGGCTCTCTTCCCAAAAAGCCGTCGCGTAACACATGATTCTCTGGAAGATACGCTTGATGACCTTCGTAGATTTGCTTCTTCAGTGAGGGTGCCCTACGTGCATTCAGTCTAGGTCCACATGTGACACATGCTCTGTATCCGCTTGTTTGAAGCCCTGCATGTATACACATGATAATAGATCAACTATGGGAAAAAACAAGATTTACAGTGTCTGAGTGAGGAGTGTCAATAGATCACCTGAGCATTCTGTTAGCCCGGGATAGTCATGCATGGTCCACATTAGAATGCCTCTGATCAAAGCATTCCGTCGTCCTGTGTGTCGGCTCATATCCACCACCTCTATGCCAATCCACAATTGTTGTAGCTCTTCCAATAGTGGACGAAGATACACATCCATATTCCCCACTTTATATCGCCCTAGCACAATCAAGCTTAGCCATAGGTGCCCCTTCTTCGTAGTCAACCACGGGGGAATGTTGTAGTTGACGATGACAACGGGCCATACACTGTAAGATGTTGATCTTTGACCAAATGGATTTACGCCATCCATAGCCAGGCCTAAGCGCAAATTTCGAGCTTCCCTGGCAAAATCCGACCATGTTCCATCTATATGTTTCCACGCTACGCAATCTGCAGGAATTCGTAGCACACCATCTGAAGATTTATTCTCCTCATGCCATGATGCTAGGGCGGCCATGGACTTACATTCGAAGAAATGCTTGATGCGAGGAAGCAGAGGGAAATGTCGCAAAACCTTTTGTGGAGTTTTTGTCCCGTGGAGATCTACTTGATATCTTTCGGAATCACATTTCGGACACTTCTCCATGTCTATGTATTCCCCTCTGAAAAGAATGCAGTCATTAGGACAAGTGTGGATAGAATTGTAATCCATCCCCCAAGTTTCGCAAAATCTTTCTTGATTCATCTAGGAAATCTGTCATCACATTGTCAGTTGGTAGTATGTGCTCTTTCAGCAATCTACACAACATAAAAATATGATACAGTCGTGTAAAAATCTATCAGATCATTATACATTTAGAGTTCTATTCAAGTAAACTAATTGTAATAGATCACCTGAAAAGCGCTGTGACGCTAGTGTCACTCCATCCAAACTTTGCCTGCATGTTGAGAAGAACCAGGAGTGCTTTCAATCTAGACATACGTGCTCCATTATACAATGGCGTATCGGCTTCACTTTTCATATCATCATAGATAAGCCTTTCTGAATCCATGATCGTCTCGATCATTTCATCAATCTCGGGCTCAAACATTGCCTCGTTGGGAATGTTCTCTGCATGATCATCCCTCGAGCTGTCAGAGGCTACATCTTGTGGCCTCACATATGCTGCTTGACCAAAGCGCCTGCGAACACGTCTATTGGGTTGCAAGATTGCTGCTTGTTGGCCAGCATCAGAGTTCGACGAGTTATAATTGGCAACAACTCGATCTATAATAGATGGATCGAACTCGCCAAATTCGCGAACGTGCTGCAAAGAAACACGTCTTGTCCGTCGCACAGCATGCTTGCATTGATTACAAGGACATAAGACCCTCGTTGAGAGATAGGTATTTCGGTTGGACGGTCCCACATCCTCGTCGCTACTCATAATGAGGATAAAAAACTTATAACCTGGACAACAAATTTAATATTCTATTGGCATTCTTCGTCTTATCTCTCTCTCTCTCTCTCTCTCTCTCTCTCTCTCTCTCTCTCTCTCTCTCTCTCTCTCTCTCTCTCTTTACCTCACATTCTCTAGTCATGTCCAATCCCCGCACACCTCGGTCTAGAGGTGCACGGAGATCAGAACCACCAGGTTATAATCTCGTCTTTATTGGTCAATACCTATATTTGTGGGTACAAGAAATCTACACACCCACGTCTACATGATACTGCATGTAGTGGACAAAACCCCTTTGCCTCTTCTCTAGCTGTAGCACTTCACTTCATCTTAACATCTTTTCACTGTTCGTTTAACTCTAAACCCTAAACTGTAAGTAATTCTTGAGTGGACTCGATCTAACGTAAATAAGCGTAAATCTAAATAAACGTAAATCTAACTAAAAATAAATCTAAATCTAATTTAACGTAAGTCTAATGACTAGAGGTTGTCTAGATGGTCATTGTGTCGGGGATGTAGTGACTCTTGCCACCCTGAAGATCCACCTTCTTCCCTATCTTCTGAAGACATTTCACCAGTACTTTTGGATCGACAGAGCCCACCATGAGTGAAGGCAGCAATACCCTATATTCCATTGAGAGCTTTCTTCACCCGCTTCATGCAGGCATCGTAGTCTATGGAGACCTAAATCTAATCTAATATAACGTAAATCTAAATCTAGCTTAAATAAACGTAAATCTAGTTAAAAATAAACCTAAATCTAATTTAATGTAAGTCTACATATAACCTAATCTTTAACGTCTTTTAAGATAGTTTCCTACGACGTTATAACTCTCTTCTTCTTGTGTGTGTGCGCGTGTGTGGATGTGTGTGCCAATAAAAAGAGATAAATGGTATAACCTTTCTATCACCCATGCCAAGTATGATAGATTGATTATGCCATTTCCCTCTTGAATAATAGGTCTTGAGTTCAACTCCTCGTCGGCTAGATCTTTAGGTCTTTTAATTTTAATTAGTTTCCTACGACGTTAAATTAGTTTCTCTCTCTTTCTCTCTCAATGTGTGTGCATTTTTTTGGATCGTATGCATGTTTTCTCTCTCTTTTCCTCTCTCAATGTGTGCGTTTTTTGTTTATGCATGTTCTCTCTCTCTTTTCCTCTCTCAATGCGTGCGTTTTTTGTTTATGCATGCTCTCTCTCTCTTTTTCTCTCTCAATGTGTGTGTGCATTCTTTGTTTATGTATGTGTGTGCGCGTTTTTGTTTTTGTTTGTACTCTCTCTCTCTCTCTCTCTCTCTCTCTCTCTCTCTCTCTCTCTCTCTCTCTCTCTCAAAAACACTATGTGTGTGTGTGTGTATGTGTGTGTGTGAGAGAGAGAGAGAGGGAGAGAGAAAGAGGGGAAGGGAACATGAGAATGAGGAGAGGGAAGGAGCATACCTGGCTCTCCTTCCTCTCCTCGTGTGTGTGTGTGTGTGTGTGGAGAAGAAAAAGAGAGAGAGAGAGAGAGAGAGAGAGTGAGGGAGAGCGGTACCTGCTCCTTGCTTGAGGGCGCCGAAAAACTCAGATCTGAGATCTGAGTTTTTGGGCGCGCTCGGTTATTTTATACCCCAGCCGGCGTCGCTATGAGCGTCGCAAATGTCTTTGTAAATTTGCGACGCTCATAGCGACGCTTATAGCGACGCTCATAGCGACGCCGGGAATTTTTTTTTGGAGCGTCGCTGTGTGAGCGTCGCTAATATGAAGAGCCTCTTGTAGTGACACAGTTCTCCTCTGTCGAGTGATGAACTACAGCGATGGAAGAATTTTACCATCGACAATGGGTACCTACTCCATAAGGGGAGATTTTGTGTACCGACGGACACAAACATTTAGCGCCAAATTCTTTATGAATGTCATGATAGTCCAAGTGCAGGGCACCCAGGTATTAGAAAGACATATGCTCTCGTACGACGACAGTTTTACTGGCCAAGTTTACATGGCTTTGCTCAAGATTATGTCTTGCATTGCCAAAAATGTCAAGTTAACAAAGCAGAGCGCCTGAAGGCAAGAGGACTCTTACATCCATTGGAGATTCCCAATGGTAAATGGGAAAGTATCTCTATGGATTTTATTGTGGGTTTACCAACCACTGTACGAGGTCATGACCGTAGTATGGGTGGTTGTAGACCGGTTGACTAAACTATGTAAGTTTATTTCAACCAAATCAACGATTAAGACTCCAGAACTAGCCAAGTTATTTGTGGACAACCTATACAAGTTGTGGGTGAAAGCATGTATAGGTGGACCGCTTTTGCCACTATATAGTATATGGTGTTGGGGGTTGAGAAAATGGGTGGTTTAGGCTTTTGAAACAGTGGGATTAAATTCACAATTTATGGAAAAAAAGGGTTAAAATTTGACGTATACTAAGTGAAAGCGCTTACTGGTTAATGATCACCTCAAGGTACTTTCAAGCACTTAATGCAAATATTCTCTCGAGTCTCGTCCCTCCCACTCTGTCTCACTCGTTCCGCCCCCCTCTCTCTGTCTCGCCCACGCTATTCAGGTTTCTGATTCCCTCTTTCCTCCCTCCTTTGCGTTTCTTTGCTAGCCGAAGCAACAAGCAGCAACATCACAATAACAACAAGCAAATTCAGGAGGAGTACTTTTTGTTGGGTTGGTCATCAGCTTCAGTAACATTCCCCTACAGCAGCAACAGGTATGTGGCATCATGTAGATTGAAGCATTCTATCTCGAATGTTGGTTGAATTTGCATGTGGCTGGTTTTCCTAGGTAGCATTGATCCATGTTTTAACATGCTTCATGCCGATGTAGAAGCGCTGTATGCTTGTCTCTGAATGTGTGGCAAGATAATCATGGATTGTAACTATTAATGATGCATGTGTGAGTTTAGAATTTATTTCTGGAATGTATATGCATTGTGCACATCTAATTGATCACCCTTGTGAATGCTTTATAAAAATTCATCATGTAGCTTGAAGCATGAATGCAGATTTTATCAACTGTGTGTGAATGCTTATACGAATGCATCATGCAGGTTCAAGCATGAATACATTTAACTATTAATGTTGTATCTATGTGGCATTTGTGATTTTTTCAGGATGAAGAACCAGGCTACAAAAGGACCTTCAGACTCTAACAAGGGTACACCTAGGAAGGGAAAGAGCTTTACGTAGGAGTCGCCTATCAAAACAGGTTAGATGCATCATGCATGCATTTCTAAAATTGGTTTTATGTCTTGTAAAATTTCTGAATTTTTTTCACATGCATGCTACAAAAAGAATTTTTGAGTCCCCCAAGGGTACACCTAAGAAGCAAAATGTTCAGTAGGTTAGATGCAGGTATTTCCTCCATGGATTCAATTAAAGTGTTGCTTTATTAGGAAAAAGTAGTGTGCACACCACTAGTAAATATCAAGTGGGTGAACCCCACTTTTTATGGGTACAGCACCACCGATAGGCTGTGTTGAAGTGGTGCACTTGCAGCACCCTTTAAAGTTGGGCAGAAACCATGATTGCATCACTACATAGTTATGCTGATATGGTGCACCATCTCTTAAAAGTGATACTGGACCACTTTAAAGTGTTGGGCAGCACTAACAAGAGGTAAGGCTCTAGTAAAAACTAGCGATACAATGGGTGTATCACTTTCCAGTGGTGAAGCATCACTTTTAAGCAAAGCATCATGATGGTGCACCACTTTTCAGTGGTTCTACACACTTTTAAGGTACCGAATAACGTTCTAGTTAAGAAGCACCACTTTCTAGTGGTGAAGACCACTATAAAGTGGCCAACATCACTATAAAGTGGTCAACATCACTATAAAATGGTGAACACAACTATAAAGTGGTGCTTCTTAAGTAGAACGTTATTCGGTACCTTAAAAGTGTGTAGAACCACTGAAAAGTGGTGCTTCTTAACCTGAACGTTATTTGGTATAAAGTGGTAAACACCAATAAAGTGGTGTTCACCACTTTTTGTGATTCAAATCTCATTTAAGTGGTGTTTATAGTGGTGAAGACCACTATAAAGTGATCAACATCACTATAAAGTGGTGAACACAACTATAAAGTGGTGCTTCTTGACTAGAACGTTATTCGGTACCTTAAAGGTGTGTAGAACCACTGAAAAGTGGTGCTTCTTAACCTGAACGGTATTTGGTATAAAGTGGTGGTGCGTGATGGTCAACCACTTTCAATGTTGTAGAACCACTTTTTAGTGATGCTTTACAAAAGTGCAATAATCTTTAGTTCTGCATCTTTGCTAAAAGTGGTGGTTAAGTGCTTTTAAGTGATGAAGCTTTACAAGGAGATACCACATTCAATTGGTGTAGCACCACTTTTTAGGAGTGTAGCACCAGTTTTAAGTTGTGTACAACAATTCACATCGGTGTAGCACAACTGAACAGTGGTTCAACCCACTTTTATGTGTTGGAGCACCACTTTAAAGTGGTGAAGAAACACCAAAAGGTGATGTATCACCAGCAAATAGTGGTGTAGCAAGACTTTTTAGTGTTACCTAACCAGTTTTAAGTGGTTGAGAACCATTTAGTGGTACACCACCACTTAAAAATTTTGCAGTACCACTGAGAATGGTGCAGAAATCATTTCAACCACTTCTTATTGTTGATAAAACAAGTTTAATTATGGCTCATTACATACTAACATGCATTCATATATGTTTTTACAGGGAGGTGGACACTACCACGAGTGGCCTTACCCACTCAAACAAAATTTTGCTTCACCAAGGAAGATTTTCATACCGAATATGGGCTATGCTTGGTTGGCCAGGATCCGAATCTCCTATGTGATGATGATTTCTCAGATGAGGAGTGGCTTAGGGTATGGCTTTACAAGCGCCACCAAAAGGAGAAGATGCATTTAAAGGGGCTGAGGCCTGAAATGTATGAAGAATGTCTCCTGCTATACCACAAAGTATATCAGGGAGCTCCCCTAAACAACGAGGTAGGCGTGCATTTTGCACATGGATTTACGCAGAAGTGCAAGGGCGCTGAAGATTCTGAAGGTTTAGTTGCATGGGTTGTGTATGCTGAAGGTGTTATCAAAATGTTACGCCAACAAAAAAATTTAAATAGGAAATTGGAGAAATGGAGGTCCAGAAACGGTCCATGTCTTGGAAGCGAGTGGAAATTTAATGCAGAAAATATGCCTAATTACACTAACAGTACTAGCGCAGGCTTTGACTGGCATACATACTCAGGTGGACATCAATTTTCAAGGCAGGCTAAGGAGGAATTTCTAAAGAAGCGGGCCTTTGGCTCGATGGGAACATTTGGAATGTCAAATGTTTCCTCGACTACATTTTTTGCGTCAATGGCTGATGTAGCAGCTATTTATAACATGAAGGCTAATGCTGCTGAAAAGTTAAAAGAGAAGCAAAAATGTCTCGAAGAAATAAAAATTGCTTTAGATCAATCAAAGAAAAAGAGAGATGAGCAGGTTGGTTTGATGCGAGGCGCCGCCAAGATCGTAGAGAGACTGAACAACGATATGGAGGAACTCAAGTTGCATAAGGCTGGGCTTGTACCAAACGAGGAAGCAATGGCAAAGCTTGAGACCTTGATTCAAATCAGAAAGGAGGCTCTCAAAGACATGGGACTTGATATTGAAGTGCACAATCTTGATAACCTAGGTGAAGAGGCAGCACAGTTACAGGTATGTAATGTTAAGTATGGAGCTTGATTTACCCTTGTAATTTTCTGTGGTAAAAGCGCACATTTGTAAGGCCCCCATTATGAGGAGAAGCCATTGTGCGTGAAGGAAAATAACTCACCGGAAACCAAAATTCTCACGGACAAGAATCAGGGGCAACTTTAAAGGCCTTGGGGACGGAGGCCCCTGAGACTTTTTTTTTCGCCGGAATATTCTTTTCGCCCGAATATTATGGCCGGACGGCGGCCGGAAAGTGGTCGGAAAACAACCGGTCGGTTGGCCGGTGGCCGGTAGTCAATGGCCGATGGCCGGTGGTCGGAAGTCAATGGCCGGTGGCCGGTGGCCGAATTCAAAAGCGGACTTGTCTTCTCAAGGGCGGCCACACATGGGTGGATTGGAGGGTCCGATTTGGACTTATTCGCACAAGGGCGGCCACACATGGGTGGATTGGAGGGTCCGATTTGGACTTATTCGCACAAGGGCGGCTACACATGGCTGTCTCTCATAAGAGAGGGCAGCCCTTTTGGCCTATAAAAGGAGGCCATTTCTACACACATTTCATAGTCTAAAGTTGATGCAACAAGGTGCGTGTGAGGTGGTGAGAGTGAAGCAAGGCGGGAGCTCCATTCAGAGTATAATCCCTTTGTAAACTACTTCTTGTTTTGAAGTACTAAAGCCATTGAGTGGTTGCTTTCCCATGGACGTAGCCCACATTGGATGAACCACGTATATCGTGTGTACTCTCTCTCTCTCTCTCTCTCTCTCTCTCTCTCTCTCTCTCTCTCTACTCTATAATCTCGTGTATATAAATCTGTCTCTCTCCATTAAGTAATCTACTCAATTGTCTATTTAGCTAAGTCTTATTTCCTAACAACTGGTATCAGAGCAAGGTTTGCTCGTAGCTAAATTATCTCAAGGAAAGGATTCCTTGAATTGATTGGGAGTTATGGCGGAGGAAGGGAAGCTCAAGATTGAGAAGTTCAACGGCAAAAACTACCAACATTGGAAGATGCAGATTGAAGACTATCTCTACAAGAAGGACCTCTATTTGCCACTAGGCGGTCTTGCGAAGAAGCCCGCAACAATGGTAGATGAAGCATGGATTGTCCTTGATCGAAAGGCACTGGGAAAAATCCGGTTAAGCTTGGCGTCAACGGTGGCCTTCAATGTTTCGGAGATGAAGACCACGGAGGACTTGATGAAGTCACTTGACGACTTCTACGAGAAACCATCGGCATCCAATAAGGTATTTCTTATGAAGCGCTTGTTCAATCTAAAGATGGCAGAGAATGGTTCAGTTGCAGAACACCTAAATGACTTTAACACAAACATAAGTCAACTTCGATCAGTGAAAATCAATTTCGATGACGAAGTGCGAGCTCTCCTTATACTATCATCTCTACCGGATAGTTGGGACAGCCTTGTGATGGCTGTAAGTAATTCTATCTCTGGCACAAATACTCTTAAGTTTGATGATGTTGTGGGTGTTCTCCTAAGCGAGGAAATGCGAAGGAGAAGCACAGGAGAATCATCAAGTGATGCACTATCAGTGGAAACAAGAGGAAGGCTTAAGGAGAGGTTCAAAAACCAAAAGGGTCGTGATCGCTCAAGGCGGAGCAAGTCATGCACAAAGTCAGTTCTTGAATGTTGGAACTGCGGCAAGAAGGGCCACGTCAAGAAGGATTGCTGGTCCAAGAAGAAGAAGGAGACAGAGTCTCAAGACAACAAGCCAACATCAGAGGCCAATGTGGCAGGTAAAGTAGAGCAAGATGCTCTAATTCTCTCATTAGACAATGTGTCTAATTCCTGGATAGTAGATTCCGGGGTTTCATTCCATGCGACACCACACAAGCAACATTTCCAAGACTACACCAAAGGTAATTTTGGGTATGTATACTTGGGAGATGATGAAGCTTGTGAGATTGTCGGCAAAGGTACAATTTCTGTCAAAACTGCTAACGGAAATGAATGGAAGCTTAAAGATGTTAGGCATGTTCCTTCTCTTCGCAAAAATTTGATCTCTACAGGACAATTGGACGATGAAGGTCACAACATTGCATTCGGAAACAAACGGTGGAAGATCTCAAAGGGATCTTTGGTGGTTGCCAAGGGTGAAAAAGTCGGTACACTTTACTTGTGTACTGTTAGCACGCAACCTTCAGCTTGTGCAGCAACTACAGAAGTTGACAGTGCGGTGTGGCACTACCGACTTGGGCATATGAGTGCCAAAGGAATGCAAATCCTTCAAACAAAGAAGCTTCTACCAGGTTTGAAAGAAGTGGACTTAGAGTTCTGTGAAGATTGTGTTTATGGTAAACAAAAGAGGGTAAAATTTTAAAAATCAGGAAATGAAAGAAAAAATAAAAAACTTGAGTTGGTTCATTCTGATGTTTGGGGTCCTGCAAGTACACCATCACTTGGTGGCTCATTGTACTATGTAACATTCATAGACGATGCGACTAGAAAAACATGGGTTTATGTCATGAAGAATAAATCCGATGTATTTTCCATATTTCAAAGGTGGAAAGCCTTTATGGAGAATGAAACAGGTACCAAGGTTAAATGCCTCAGATCCGACAATGGAGGCGAATATTGCAGCCAAGCTTTTGAAAGCTTTTGTGCTAGCAATGGAACTCGGAGACAAAGGACAACCCCAAGGACACCTCAACAAAATGGGATTTCGGAAAGGATGAACATGAAAATCATGGAACGAGCACGAAGCATGCGGCTACATGCAGGCCTACCGCTTGAGCTTTGGGCGGAAGCTGTAAGTACGTCTGTGTACTTAATCAATCAGTCACCCTCAACGGCATTGGATGGGGGAGTTCCAGAAGAGGCATGGACAGGTAAACCGGTGAATTATGCATTTCTCAAAGTGTTTGGGTGTGAGGCTTTCATGCACATAGATAGAAGCCTAAGATCAAAGTTAGATGCAAAGTCCAAAAAGTGTTTCTTCATTGGATATGGAGAAGGAGACTTTGGGTATCGCCTATGGAATCCTGAAGATGGTAAAATCTTAAGGAGTAGGGATGTAATTTTTAACGAACAAAATATGTACAAAGATTACTTGGAAAGAAAACAAACAAAAGAAACAAGTGATGAGTACATGGAGCTTGAGGACGGTGAAGACTCAAGGACTGCAAACGGTGACAATGTGCAACAACGTCAACCAAATGAGGAGCCTCAACCTATTCGCCGAAGATCTACAAGAGCAAGTAGACCTCCAGAAAGGTTTGTTCCTTCCTTCAACCATCTCTTGATCTCAGATTCTGGAGAGCCGGAATCATATAAAGAAGCTATGCAACATGAATCCAAAGAAGAATGGACGAAGAGCATGCAAGTGAAGATGGACTCACTACATCGCAACCAAACATGGGAGTTGGTTGAGTTGCCTAAAGGTAAGCGGGCACTTCAAAACAAATGGGTGTACAAGATAAAGGAAGAAGAAGGTGGGAAGAAAAGGTACAAGTCTAGGCTTGTGGTAAAAGGTTTTTCTCAAAAGAAAGGTATTGACTTCAATGAAATATTTTCTCCTGTTGTAAAAATGAATTCAATTAGGCTTGTCTTAAGCCTTGTGGCTGCTCATGATCTAAATCTCGAGCAAATGGATGTAAATACGGCATTCCCTCACGGTGACTTAGAGGAGGAAATCTACATGCTTCAACCAAAGGGGTATGAAGTAAAAGGTAAGGAGAAAATGGTTTGCAGATTAAAGAAGAGCTTGTATGGTTTAAAGCAAGCATCAAGACAATGGTACTTGAAGTTTGATCCATGGATGTTGGATCATGGATTCACAAGATGCAACTCGGATCACTACGTCTACACGGAGAATTTGGGAGATGGGAAATTCATCATCCTATAGTTGTATGTTGATGACATGTTGATTGCAAGGGCTAACATGCAGGACATCAAAGACCTAAAAGAGGAGCTGTCCAAATCTTTTTCAATGAAAGATTTAGGTGCTGCAAAGAGGATACTTGGTATGAAAATATCAAGGGATAGGACGAAGAAGACAATAAAGCTATCTCAAGAAGATTACATCAAGAAAGTACTAGAAAGGTTTGCAATGCAAAATGCAAAACCAGTTTCTACACCTTTGGCTGGTCATTTTAAACTAACGAAGGATATGTGTCCAAAGACACAAGAGGAGATAGCCTATATGTCTAAAGTTCCATATGCTGCAGCGGTAGGTTCTCTAATGTATGCTATGGTCTGGACAAGGCCAGACATTGCACATGCAGTGGGAGTTGTGAGTAGGTTCATGGACAACCCAGGTAAAGAGCATTGGCAAGCTGTGAAGTGGATACTTAGGTATCTAAAAGGGACAACAACAAATGCTTTGTATTTTGGAGGAACTGATATTTTTCTAGAAGGGTATGCTGATGCAGATATGGAAGGTGACAAAGATACTCAAAGGAGCACTACTGGCTATGTGTTCACGGTTGGAGGCACAGCAGTAAGCTGGGCTTCAAAGCTGCAGAAAGTGGTTTCACTTTCTACCACGGAAGCAGAGTATGTAGCAATGACGGAGGCAAGCAAAGAGATTCTGTGGCTTCATAGATTCTTAGAAGAGCTTGAATTCAAACAAGACAATTGTGTCTTGTACAGTGATAGCCAAAGCGCTATCCATATTGCGAAGAACTCAGCCTTTCATTCAAGGACAAAGCACATTGAGGTGAGATATCACTTCATACGCACTCTTTTGGAAGAGGGACAACTAAAGCTAGGAAAGGTGCATACAAGTGAAAATCATGCAGACATGTTTACAAAGGTGGTCAACAAGGAGAAGTTGAGCTTTTGCTCATCTTCAATCGGCATTCAAGGATAAGAAGCCAGAATGGAAAGCAGTCACAGGTTTGGTTCGGAGATCAGTCTCCAAGTGGGAGATTGTTAAGTATGGAGCCTGATTTACCCTTGTAATTTTCTGTGGTAAAAGCGCACATTTGTAAGGCCCCCATTATGAGGAGAAGCAATTGTGCATGAAGGAAAATCACTCACCGGAAACCAAAATTTTCACGGACAAGAATCAGGGGCAACTGGAATATTCTTTTTCGCCGGAATATTATGGCCGGACGGCGGCCAGAAAGTGGTCGGAAAACAACCGGTCGGTTGGCCGGTGGCCGGTAGTCACTGGCCGATGGCCGGTGGTCGGAAGTCAATGGCCGGTGGCCGGTCGTCGGAAGTCAATGGCCGGTGGCCGGTGGCCGAATTCAAAAGCGGACTTGTCTTCTCAAGGGCGGCCACACATGGGTGGATTGGAGGATCCGATTTGGACTTATTCGCACAAGGGCAGCTACACATGGCTGTCTCTCATAAGAGAGGGCAACCCTTTTGGCCTATAAAAGGAGGCCATTTCTACACACATTTCATAGTGTGAAGTTGATGCAACAAGGTGAGTGTGAGGTGGTGAGAGTGAAGCAAGGCGGGAGCTCCATCAAGGGTATAATCCCTTTGTAAACTACTTCTTGTTTTGAAGTACTAAAGCCATTGAGTGGCTGCTTTCCCGTGGACGTAGCTCACATTGGGTGAACCACCTATATCGTGTGTACTCTCTCTCTCTCTCTCTCTCTACTCTATAATCTCGTGTATATAAATCTATCTCTCTCCATTAAGTAATCTACTCAATTATCTATTTAGCTACGTCTTATTTCCTAACATGTAAGCTTGATTGATTCACCTAGTAGTAGTTGATATTACTTAAAAGTTGTTAAACTGTAATTAGAAAAAAATGGTTAGAGACCATTTTATATGGTAAAAGACCACTTAAATGTGTTTATATAACACTCTTAAGTGGTACCACATAAAGTGATGAAGACTCTTGAAAGTAATGCACAAACACTTATATTGTTTTATAAAGTACGCAGTGCTATTTTTTTACAGGGTCAGCATGACACTTTGTTATGGGAAGTAGAAGTGGCAACAGGGCATCTTCGATTTGTGGAAACGATTATTAATTTGTTCAAGTCAAAAATGCCTATCCTTCCTGTCAGGCCGCCTGTTCATTTGGGATCGGACAATAGCTGTGTGCAGTTAGGTGATTGTGTTGCTTGTGGAATGTCTATCATGAAAACTGTTGTTACCGGTCTCAACATCCGTATCACCCACTTTGTTTTGTAACTGTTTGTAAGTCTGCCGGCCAGTGTCTATTTCATGGATGTGAGGAACCTTTAAAAGATGCTTTGAAGCTGCTGGCACCTAGAGAGGCAAACATTGATGAGCATGTTGGTATAGGTAATCGATGTTTTTATACCTTATGATATGAAGCTGATTGTAGATTCATTTCTTGACCATTTTGTTTCTTTTCTCCATGTAATTGGAGAGAAAGATCCAATGGAAGGCATCTTTGGATCTCCTGTTGATGGAATTGGTAATATGCTGTAAAACATTCTTCTCTTTGAATGTTCACATAACTTAATATTGAGTATTATTACATTGTCTTTTATGTAGCACACTCCCAAGCTGGGTCATCACGCAAGCCCAATATTGATAGCATGTGCGGTGGGTGCGGGGATAAGAATGCATCCCAGAAACAAGCAGGTGAAGACACTCCGGACCAACAAAAGGCAGAAAAAAGGGCTGAAAAAAGAGCATATGTAGTGGGAGCTCAAGGTGACGCATCCAAGGAGTTAGCCGAGGTGCCTTTGAAGCCAGAACCTACAATGAACAAGGACGTAGAGGACGCTAAAAAATCATCTGAGAAGCCAATTGAAAAGGATACAATAATGAACTTGTCTGATGAGGACTCGGATCTTCTTATTTCAGATGTTTGTGCACAGATTTGGGGCATAGGAAAAACAGGAGCAACACTGAAGAGCGCGCCACACCAAAAAACAAAAGCTAAGGTTGCATCCGAGCCTCCAGAGCCTACTCCAGGAGGTAAAAAATCCAAGGAGCCTTCATCTGCTCGGAAAAAGACTAACCTCCAAGCACCCAACCTTAAAACTCGCAAACCAAAGTCCCGCAAGAAACTTATGTAGCTCCTATTAACCTTGTGTGCTTTGTAGCCTCTTTGTAATTTTGTCTTTGTACCCTCATTTTGATGATAATGAAACGACGGCTTTATTTTTTGTTCACTAGTTGTTTATTGCTCATTGATTGTCTATTTATTGTACTCATATTGTTCATTGACTGTCTATTTATTGTACTCGTATTGTTCTTTCCGACATCATCATGAGCATCTTCAAGTATAGCTTATTTTTTCTCCAGTATCTCTTGCCAAGTGGACTGTTGCCATAGAAGTTCAGGAAATTAATGAAATGGAAATCAATAGCCTGGAAGGTATACTTTTCAAGTGTATTTTGAAAAGGTTAATATGTCAGTCTGATTGAGGTTTTTAAGGCATGGTACTTGTCTATGGCAGAACTTAGCTGGATTGGAGATGTTCAAGAACCAGATGAGAAGGTTGAAGACATAGCAGCTAAGCAAGATGCAGATGTAACACCAGATAAAAAAGAGGAACACCAGGAACCAACAGTTTGCCCCGAAATTGAGGAGATTTCACCAAACTGCCCTGGATGGGGATATCTTGTTTCGAATTTCTGCAAGATCAAAAAGATCATCATCCTTGATCTCGATGGACTATTCGTGAAACGAGATGTAACCAAATGTGATCCAAAGACTGGACAACTTAAACACCCTCCACATCCAGCTTCCGACAGAGTTAAACTAAAAAGAGTGGACGAGAAGTTGTGGATCTACTACCGTAGAGATGTTGAGCAATTTGTTTGGGATTTGAGGCAAATAGCAGATGCAATGATTTGGAGCACTTGTACTGCTGCTAACGTTGAGCTAATCCTCAGTACATGTTGGCCAGACATATGGGAACATACGACTTATTACTTTATGGATCTCTTCTCAAACTGGCAATGTGAGAAGTGGTCGTATTTTGAAGAGATTGATGGAGCTCCAAGAGACCTTGCAGGTGAACCTGTGTCTTTCAAGCCCCTTTACCATGTCTAGAACAAGTTTCCAGAATATGACTCCTCTCGGAAATTGCTAGTAGATGACTCCAGATATAAAAATCTACGCAATATCTGGGACAACTTTATATGTCCACCCACCTTTGATCCTCTTGATGAAGACCAAGATCCTGATTACCTCATGCGCACACTGTTGCCATGGTTGTGTAGATGGGCACTAACCCCCAATACCCTGGAGTATACAAAGGCAAACCCCATCAGCAATCCCAAAGATGAACTTTCGAGTCTAGTCTTTGAGCACTTTGTTATAAATGGAGATGAATGAGATTGTACATCTGTAATTTAAGAAAAGTTATATATTGTACATTCTTGGTGGATATGTAGACGTTTCTGGATAATTGTTGTAATATACTTTTTGTAATATACAGAAGTTCTGGCACTTTACATGTCTCTACACTTCTGAATGTCTCAGCACCACTTTTTAGTGGTGCTAAACCCCTAAAACGTGGTTAATTTTTTATTGTGTTATTGCAACAGTTTTTCTGGAACTGCAACACCATTTAATGGTGATGTTCGGGGGGAGTGGTGAAGCATTCTAAACCACTTTTTAGTGGTGCTAAACCACTTTAGCACCACTAAAAAGTGGTAAATTTTTATTGAGTTTTTCTGGAACTGCAACACTTTTTAGTGGTGATGTTTGGGGGGGGAGGGGGGAGTGGTGAAGCATTCTCAAAAACCAACATGTCAATTCCATCGTACGTTTACACCAATTCCATCTTGTTCAATCTTTCACTAGATGATATAAAATCGGATTTTATTTACAATTCAAAGGGCATGCTATTGTATATTGCCTCATGGTTTTCATTGGAAAGTTCGAACACTTCTACTATGCCATCGAGCACTACAGGCTCCATAGGGAACTTTATTGCCCTTATCAAGTGGGAATATATGAAAACTACTTGCTTTTTATCCCACAGCTCATACAAGTTTGCTTGTAGGGATTTATACCAATGGCCCGTGACCATATAAGTATGCTTCTCTATCTTGTTGCCCCATGCATTAATTTGCTCGTTAGTTGTTAGGCCCTTAGCTACTACACACTTCAAAATGTAAAAGTCAACAGTCTCCTCATTATTCTCTTCAGAAGTGACAGCAAAATTGTCTCCAAGTGTGAGAGCATCGCTTAAGGAGTCATAATGACCTGCATAAGTGGCACCATGGAACTCCTCATCGTCTGGGTCTTTGTATGACTGGGAATCATTAGCAAGTGGCTCCAAAGTGTGATATTGCCACGTCTCCACATGTGATCTGTTCATACACTTTCTCCAATGGCCAAACCTGCAAGGAAAACAAAAGCATGACAACCATTTTGATCGCAATGCACAAGTGTTGTTCTCAGAATACCCATTCACACAGTGCATTGCTCTTGAGCCCTTCAATGGTTTGCAGTCCCATTGATGGGATCGTTGGAGCTTGCCGCTTTTGCAGTGACAAGGTTTAAGCTATCACTTGAAAGTGGTATCTCACCACTTGATGACCACTTGAGAATGGTGAGCAACTAGTTCAAAGTGGGCAGTCACCACTTGAACGCGGATTCAAGTCATTGAAATGCGGTGTTTGGCCACTTGAAAGTGGTGTCTCACCACTTGATGACCACTTGAGAGTGGTGAGAAACTAGTTCAAAGTGGGCAGTCACCACTTTAACGTGTTTTCATGTCACTTGAATGTGGTGTCTAGCCACTTGAAAGCGGGAAATTTCCGCTTGATTGCAGTGACAAGGTTTTAGTTACTACTTGAAAGTGGTGTCACACCACTTGGGAGTGGTGCCTCACCACTTGCATGGAGTGATGGACTGAGGTAGTGACTTAGCACATGAAAGTGGCTTCTCACCACTTAAATGCAGTCAGGCACCACGTGAAAGTGGTTTTTATACGTGTAAGTGTTGTGTGCACCGCTTCATTGTGGTGTGACAGAACTTGTAAGTGTTCAAACTCCACTAATATGGTTTTGGTTACCATCATAAGGTGGTGGGCACCATTCGTGCAGCAGCAGTAAAAAGTTTATAGCACTACTATAACTGTTGCACCATGACTAAAAGCTGCTACATCACTTGGAAAAAGTGAGCTGCACCACCAAAAACGTTTGCACCTGTAACACCCCTATGAGTTTGTAAAACACGTCTGTTAGCATTGGGTAAACAAGACTTTTTAGTGGGTGAACACCACTTTGTAGAGTTTACGGTGAAGCATTGGTGCATTTCTAGTAAAAACTGTTTCTTAAACATTAAAAACTAGTTCAAACACACTAAAAAGTGGTGTGGAAACACAAGTAAAAGTGCTTCAAAAACATTTAGAACTATTGATCAAATTTTAGAAGTGGTTCAGATACAATTAGAGACCAGTATAGTAATGTTTCACCACTTTTTAATGTTGCAGCACCACTAGAAAGTGGTGCAAAACACCAAAACAAGCTGTAGCACTAATAAAAAGAAGTATAGAAACATAATGTTGTGGCAATAATGAGTTGTAGCACCAATAAAAAGTGGTATAAAAACATAATGTTGTAGCAGGAATATGAGTTGTAGCACCAATAAAAAGTGCTAAAAAAATATATCAATTACCTGAGGCTCCTCAAGAAGGTGGATTGGATGCTTTACATATGAACATCTAGCTAGTCTCTTACTGCAAACATCTTTCTTGTTGGGGGACACCCTCGTCTCATCCGTCCAAAATTGAAAGACTATGTCTTTGATAGTTTGAGTGATGTGAGTTCTCCGTGCATCATCTCTATGACACGTAGATGCAGGGAACGAACCATCGGATTCACTTGACACTATTAAGTGATGTTTGGCTGAATATAAGTTTCTTTTGTGGATCCCCATAACCTTGGCAGCTTGCGGTATGCTCATGTCAGTGTTTTGCTCCTTTCTTCCAGCATTCACCAACATCATCATTGCTGATTTCTTCACAAAAAACTCGTATGAAGATCTTGGGACCTTCACATGATTCAAAGTGTTGCGGATGTTTCTCAGCATAATTGCTTCCAACTCTTTGGATTCACTCTGCATAGTAAGGAAGCAAGGATGTTGAAGAAATTCATCAAAGATTTCCTTCCTACCAGTTGCATCCATTCCCACGGTTAATGTATCAAAGTGTTGTACCATAGATTGACATATCCTTCGTTTCTTTTTTTCATCCATCTCCCCCGTATTGCTTTCCGTCACAAGGTTGACCGTTGCTTTTGTTTCTGAGCAGCCCAATATTTCCTCATTAATTTTCTGCGCTGAAGTTGAGCTTCTCTACTCAATGCGATGAGATGATAGGCAGTTCTTCACTGTGCTCCATTGTTGCAGTACTTTCAAAGGATTGCTCTACAAGAAATACAATACAAATTATAACTACACGCTATACTTTTAATTAATACATGGCACTTCTTGCACTAATTAGCAAGATACTAACAAAGCATAATCAGTGTTTACATACCTCAAGAATCATCAAGTAGAAGAGGAACCTATAGAGATAGAGTTCATGAGAGCGAGAGAAAGAGTGCTGAGAGAGAGAGAGAGAGAGAGAGAGATGAGCTCGAGCTCAGACACAAGAGGAGCCATGCTTAGAGAGAGAAAGAGAGAGAGAGGGGGGGCTGAGCGATACAGAAAGCTCAGCAAGAGCTCTGTGAGAGAGAGACAGAGAGGAGCTAGATAGAGCTCCAAGAGAGATCTCAGAGACAAAGAAAACTCAAAGCAGAGAGAAAGCTCAGACAGGTTGTAGCGGGAAAGAAGAGGTGGACAATAATCCAGCGTTCAACAGTAAATTACATTTAGTCTCATTAATTGTGGTACATTAGGAGACTTAATTGACGTACCTTAGGAGAGTGATATTCTTTTTGAGATTTGAAGCACTTTTAAAACACCCACTTTTAAGCGCAAAAAAGCAATGTCCTTGACATTACTTTCCAGGCCACCTATACATGCTTTCACCCTTGTATGGTTTGCCAAGTAACATTGTCAGTGATAGTGATCCCAAGTTTAACAGTCAGTTTTGGAGGGCTGTGTTTAAACAGTTGGGTACACAACTAAACCTCAGTACAACCGATCATCCAGAAACAGATGGTCAGACTGAACGAGTTAACCAAGTGCTAGAGGATATGCTACACGCATATGCAAGAAATAGTCAGACTGGGAAGAGTATTTACCTCCTCTTGAGTTTGCTTACAATAGTGCTAAGCATGTGTTAGGTGCAGCGGAATGAATGTTTGCGCTTTGCTTAAGATGAGTGCTCCAAACTGTGCTCAAGGTTCCTTTTGTTCTGATGGAAGGTAGAGCCTTCCGTTCTTAATGAGAGAATGCTATGATCACAAACAAAGTGAATGGACACTGTGCGTGCAAGTGTATGAGACTGAGAGATAGAGAGAGAAGAGAGATATGACACCAGAGACGTTGTAAAACCCTCCTCCGAAGGCCCCACTCTCGTCGACGAGAGTGGTCTACTTATGATTCCATAATCTGGTACAATGGTGATGCATGAGACTGATGCAAGTCTAGGCTATGTTGATGACGACGACGGGGATGACGAGGCCGACCGTACAGCTGAAATATGCGATCTTTCTCCTGTTGTCCAAAAATGCTATGGGCTGAAATCTGCTACAATCCAAAAACGCTGATTTAGGGGGTTGTTTCTGTGGGTTCTTGTCTTGCTGAAAATCTACAGGTTTAGGGCTGAAAATTGAGGTTCTTTAAGGCTGAAAATTGAGGTTTCTTTAAGCTGAAAACTGATGGTCTTCCCGGGCTGAATTTGCTACTTCTTTATGGGCTGAATCTGCTGCTCTTCTATTGCTGAAAATCGCTGAAATTTTGCATATGCTGGGATCCAAAACCGCTAGGGAAGCTGGTCCAAAAAAGCTAGGGAAGTTGGTTTCTGCTAGCGATTCCTTGTTGATGCAAAACGCTAGGTATGCTGGGGGTTCTAGCAATAATGTGATGATGCAAAACGCCAGGTTGTGATGCTTCTGTCAAAAACGCTAAGGGGAGGTCCTTCTTGCTTGGTGGGGAAAACTACCAAGGTCTTGTTGAGAAGTTGCATGCTGAGCTTGGCTCTTGTTGCCTCTTCTGCCATTTAGTGCTAGCTTTGGTTTGCTTATATATTTTATTAGCAAAATTGCCCTACCTACTTTTGTTGGAAAGTCACTTAAATTAATAAGTGAAAAATGTCAAAAATAGGCTAAATGCATTGGAAAATTCCCTTGACTCATTCTGATGGATTCTGATGGGAATTCTTATGATCATGCTATGTGCAACCAGAGGATATGCATCTACACTATGTGACTGGGCATGCACGGTCTACGAATAGACTCGCAAAAGAGCCAGATCACTTCTAAATCTAGACTGACTGGACTGACTGAACCCTGATCATGCTGTAGCTTGTCCACAGACACATAGGGTTGGATGTGTCACGTGTACCGAACTATATGGCATCGAGGGAGATCGCCAATAGCATCCGGAATCCTGGAAGGGACTCTTTGCCGGCCCACTCTGATGTGTGGGTCGTACGGTACTTGAACTTCATAAAGGTCTGCAACGCCTGCTTCTTTGGGCCGCGCTGAAAGCGACACAAAGTCTTTTGTGGCTCTTTCAATGCTTCAACTTCGTCGAGAGTCATGCTTCTTTCTTCTTCAAGAATCTCCATGGCTGAAAATTCTTGAAACCACTTCCAACACAAAACCATGAACATACCTATTCACCAAGAAATCGTTTCATCAGATGGAGTGCCAAACCGTTCACCACACACACGCAAACAATGAGATCGAATCTTTCTCTTCTAATCTAAAGCAATCAACTGTGGCAATTCACAACGGAAATGGCCATGCTTGGTGCTCATACTTTCATGTGCTCTTTATACAATTGTGTCATGTCAAGGAAGAGACATGGAATGTGACTTCCTTACATACATACTTTTCAGCTTTTCATGAACAATCCGCATACATTCGTGCTCATCCATGAGTGAAACGTGTTCAACGTACAATATGGCATGCCTAGGAAAAGGGATCACATAAAGACGCTGACTAAAACACAGGAAACGATCACGAATGAAACACTCGAACAATGTGTGCTGACGAATCATTCGAACACATAATACTTCCTGTGAAGTTCTATGGACCGAGGCTCGAGAGCCAAGATCGGTTCTTCTTGAAGGGGTTCTTTGGACCTAGGCTCAAGATCCAAGATCGGTTCTTCATGACTGATCGAATCTTCAATGAGGTTAGCTTCACTAGAGAAAGTATCAACTAACACATCATTCTTGTGAACAATCACATCATCTTCATGCAACTCATCATGCTTGTGAGAAATCACATCTTGATCATGCAAATCATCATGCTTGTCATTGTCATTCAAATCATCATGCGTATCATTATCATTCAAATCATCATGCAAACCATTGTCATTCAAATCATCATGCTTCTCATAATCATGCAAATTCCATGTGTCATGCTTGGGAGAAGAAGAGACTGAGAGAGTCTCCTTTTTCCAAATCTCTTGCATCTGTGCCTGAAGTTGAGAAAAGAGTCGCAAGAACTCTTGCATATGTCACTCGCGATGTTCTTGTCTTGCCTTTCTGTCACGTGACACATCCCAACCCTATGTGTCCGTGGACAAGCTACACCACAACAAGGTTCAGTCAGTCCAGTCAGTTAAGATTAGCAGTGATCTGGCACTTTTGTGAGTCTATTCGTAGACCGTGCATGCCCACTCACTTAGCATAGATGCATATCCTCCGGTTGCAGAGAGAATGATCATCGGAATTCCCATCAAAATCCATTAGCATCAGTTAGGGAAATTTTCCAGTGCATTTAGCCTATTTTTCTATTTTTGGTTATTTTCACTTATTATTTTTAAGTGACTTTCCAACAAAAGTAGGTAGGGAAATTTTGCTAAGTTAATATATAAGCAAACCCAAGTTAGCACTTTCTGGCAGAAGAGGCAGCAGGAGCTTCCCGCTCAACAGGCAACTTCTCAACAATACCCCCCTCATGACCCTCTAGGGTTTTTGCATCCTCACCCCATCATTGGCACTCCCTTCCACAGCAGGCTATCGCCATCAACAACAGCATCCTAGCATTTGTAGATCCCTGCGATCGCCAGCAGACTCCTCAGCATTGCTAGCGGTTTTTCACATCAGCCCATCGGCATTTTTGAGTTGCAGTTTCAGAACAGCCTAGCGTTTTTGGCTAGCAGCAGGATTCATCAGCGTTTTCCATTTCAGCCCCTTAGCGCATCAGAACCACAGTGTTTTCAGCCTATGACACAGTATCAGATCAGCCCCAAGATGGCTGCAGATGTTCTCCCATTTTCAGCCATAAAAACGCAGCCAAAACAGTCATTTTCAGCCACCAAAACAGTCTCAAAAATTAGCAGTTAGAAGACCACATATTTTAGCCACTAAGTCATCGTCGTCATCACTGTCGTCGTCATCAGCATAGTCCCATTGCATCAGTCCATTTCATTCGCATTGTACACCTTTGTGCAATCAAAGTAGACCACTGTCGCCGACGAGAGTGGGGCCTTCAGAGGAGGGTTTTACAACTCTCGGGTGTCGTATCTCTTCTCTCTCCTTCTCTCAGTCTCATTCGCTTGCACGCACAATATCCACTCACTTTGTTCGTAATCATAGCATTCTCCATAGACGGACAGCTCTCTCTTACCCTAAGAACTAAAAGGAACCTAGAGCAATAAAGATCACTCATCTTGAGAACATAAAACATTCATTCCGTTGCACCTAACATTGGTATCAGAGCTTTGGAAGTATTCTGCATTACTCAAGGAAAGAGCCACAAGAACCACAAGAATTTTTTTTGCTTGTTGCAATCGCACGAACCCAAGTTTACTTGGGTGTGGCGATTCCTAATCGTGTTTTATTGAGGAGTGAGAGGAATCCCAAGAAAGAAGGGCTTTTCCAGCCTCCCCTTGTGTCTCTTTTCACTCATTGAGAGCGGACCGTGCACTTAGCGGCCGGCCAATCGAAGTGAGGTGGGAAAAAGCAACCTTCGTGTGAGCGCAAGGCCACCAAGGGGTGCGCCCGCAAAAAATGGTAGAACTCGGGTGAAGAGAAGATCCTTCTCCAACGTGATTTGCATGCGAAAGAAAAACTCACGAAGCCCAAGAACCCAAGACCCTCAAGACTCAAGAACCTCAAGAACCAAGACCCCCAACAACCCAAGTTCCTCATGAACCTAAGAACCCAAGAACCCAAGTTCCTCGTGAACTTAAGAACCCAAGACCACAAGAACCCACGACTTCAGAATGATCATCACTCGAAGCAGAATGGATACTTCGCTTAGAGGTGATGAGCATGAGAGAGGTGAAGCCAAATTTTCCCCACCAGGAGGTTTTTCTGACCCTTCTCCATCTACGACAACGATTGCACTAACTCCAATGGAGGAGTTGGAGCTGTTGTTCATGGAACAGAATTTACAACGCAAAGCAAGAAATGCCGCAAGAATGGCAGCCATAGCGCGTGAGCATGAGCAAGCACGCTTGGAAGCCAAAGAACGACAAGCCAAATTGGATCATGAATTCAAAGAAAGACAAGCAGAAATGGAACGCAGACAAGCAGAGAACCAAGCAAGACAAGCAGAATTTTATCGCGAGAACAAAGCACAATTGCAAGAGATGTTGCGACTCTTTTCTCAAGTGCAGGCACCGATGCAAGAGATTTGGGAAAAGGAGACTCTCTCAGTCTCTTCTTCTCCATCGCATGATACACAGGATTTGCATGATTGTATGAAGCATGATGATGTTTTGAACGACGATGATAAGCACAATGATTTGCATGATGATGAGAAGCATGATAAATTGAATGATAATGATTTGCATGATGATTTGAATGACAATGATAAGCATGATGATTTGGATGCCAATGATTTGCATAATGATTTGGATGACAATGACAAGCACGATGATTTGCATGATCAAGGTGTGATTTCTCACAAGCATGATGAATTGCATGAAGATGATGTGATTGTTCACAAGGATGATGAGTTAGTTGATACTTTTTCTAGCGAAGCTAACCTCGTTGTAGATTCGATCAATCACCAAGAATCAATCTTGGCTTTCGACCCCCACAAGACGATACAATAGATCCCGAAGAAGCGATCTTGGCTCTCGAGCCTTGGTCCAAAGAACCCTCACAGGAAGTATTGTGTGTTCGCACGATTGATACGCACGCATTGTTCGAGTGTTTCATTCGTGAAGGTTTCCTGTATTTTAGTCAGCATCATTATGTGATCCCTTTTCCTAGGCATGACATATTGTATGTTGAGCACGTTTCTATCATGGATGCGCACGAATGTATGCAAATTGTTCATGAAAAGTTAAAAAATTATATGTAAGGAAGTCACATTCCATGTCTCTTCCGTGGCATGACACAATTTCCGAAAGAGCACATGATAGTATGAGCACCAAGCATGGAATTTCCAATGTGATTTGCCACAGTTGATTGATTTCGATCAAATAGAAAAGATTCGACCTCATTGTTTGCATGTGTTTGATGAATGGGTTGTCACTGTGTCTCTATGTTCATCTACATTGCATACACAGTCTGTAGAGAAGACAAGATTTTTTTCCTTCACTTTCCATGGAATGGGTATGTTCATGGTTTTGTGTTGGAAATGGTTTCAGGAATTTTTAGCCATGGAGATTCTTGAACACGAAAGAAGCAGGACTCTAGAAGAAGTTGAAGCAAGGAAGGAGATTCAGAAGACTTTGTGTCGCTTTCGGCGTGGCCAAAAGAAGCAAGCATTGCAGACCTTTATGAAGTTCAAGTACCGCACGACCCACAGATCAGAGCGGGCCGGTGAAGAGTCCCTTCCAGGATTCCGGATGCTATTGGCGATCTTCCTCGACACCATACAGTTCGGTACCAATACCTCACTTTGAAAAGGAGGGGATGTCACGTGACACATCCCAACCCTATGTGTCCGTGGACAAGCTACACCACAGCAGGGTTCAGTCAGTCTAGTCAGTTTAGATTAGCAGTGATCTGGTACTTTTGTGAGTCTATTCGTAGACCGTGCATGCCCAGTCACTTAGCATAGATGCATATCCTCCGGTTGCACACAGCATAATAATTGGAATTCCCATCAGAATCCATTAGCCTATTTTCCAGTGCATTTAGCCTATTTTCCTATTTTTGGTTATTTTCACTTATTATTTTTAAGTGACTTTCCAACAAAAGTAGGTAGAGTAATTTTGCTAAGTTAATATATAAGCAAACCCAAGTTAGCACTTTCTGGCAGAAGAGGCAGCACGAGCTTCCCGCTCAACAAGCAACTTCTCAGCAGTACCCCCCCCTCATGACCCTCTAGCATTTTTGCATCCTCACCCCATCATTGGCGCTCCCTTCCACAGTAGGCTATCTGTTGCTAAATTGGCTTTATCTTACAGAAAAATAATTCTAAATGAATTATTGGTTTATAAGTGAAAGGGTTTTCTTGCTTGGAACACCAAGGAAAAATAATTGTAAATGAATTATTGGAATTTTAAGTGAGAGGGCTTTTCTCACTGGAGACATCCGAGTACAGAGTATTCCTAGTGCGTCATTTAAAGTAATGACGGGAACACTGAGAACTGGAATATCTGTAAGGCCGCCAAGAACGAGTACTTTTGATACGTCACATCGGATGGGTGACAGGGAGTATCGGAAAGAAGTATCCGACCATCCGGGAACGGACATCTCTAATGCGTCATAGGATGGGTGACATAGAGCATCGTGAAGGAGATTGTACCGTAAGTTCGGTAGGAAAGGACTAGGTGATGGGTATTCCTGATGCGTCACAAGGTGGGTGACGGGTGCATTGGAAAAGGAATATCCATAGTCGGGAGGAAATTCGGAACTGTGTTAGAATTGTGCACAAGGAAAGGCAAGCACTTGAATGAAGATGGGTTCAGAGGAAACTTTGAGGAAAAACGGATGCTTTTTGAGAAAGCGGAATTGCTTTTCGGGAAAGCAAATGCTTTCCCGCGAGGAAGTCTATGTTTGCATTGCAACTGTGCATGTGATTGCATCCAGGGACGCCTGGCAAGTGCTGTGAAAGCATTGTTTTTAACTTATAAGGTTTTCTTGAGTTTTTGGACAGATTCAGACCATTTTTAAAGGTGACCGGCCGCCCACTTAATAAGTGGGCATCCATCTGATAAATAAGGCAACAGATCAGCCAGCGTTTTCTCTCTCTCTCTTTCTGGTAGAACCAAAACAAAAATTTAAAAAAAAACGGCCGCGATCTCTACGCGAGCAGCTATTCGTGCCCGTGGCTAGGAGCTATAAAAGCATCACATGCCCTCACTCAGGGAGGAAGACCAATCTTTGCAAGGAGGAGATGTTGCTGCAGATTTCAGCCATAAAGAAGACGTTGCGAGTGATGCCCATGGCTGCCCCAAGTGTACCAGATGTCACCAAGATCCAGTGCGTGAGTTCCCTCGCGAAAAAGTGCCTACGGAGCGTGTTTCCATCGTGAGAAGTTGCTGGTTTTCTCTGTTTTCAGCCCATAAACGTCGTAGACGGGGCTGATCTACGAGAAGGAACCCGAGAACATGCCTCTTCTGTGTGTAAGATTGGAAGAGAGGATTTTCTATGTAGAGATCTCTTTCGGGGAATTACTTTTTGAGAACAGAGTTGCGTTTCAAGCGTCGAGACTTTGAAGGTAACGATTTTCATGTTATGAACTCTGAGTATTTGTTTGCAGGTGTACTTCCTCTTAGTGAGGGAGTAAAAGTAGAGGAAGGTATGAGCCTCTGCAGGAGAAAAGCGCTCTGAGGAACTAGAGCCAGATCAGCCTAGGGGTTTCGTACCCGAGTTTGGGAAGTAGATCCACATATCGGAGAGAGGTAGTCTCTCAAGTTGTGATCCAGAAGTTGGGATTCCCAAGTAAGGACTTCGTGTCCAGGAAAGCAGAGTTGTTCTGCGGGAAGAGGACTCTGGAAATAGAGTTCTAAAAGAGAGTTGCAGGGATGTCGTGCCCTGAGTCTAGAAGGTGAGATCCAGAGGTGAGAACCTTGATTCTCGAGGAATTGGAATAAGGGAGGTAAGTTCCTTGGAATAGGGTTTTGCCTTAGGAATTGGAAACTAAGGCTTCCGGGAACCATCAAGTCTTATTCTAGAACGAACGTGGTAATACATTCGGTTCAAGTGCTTGTATAGACTTCTCCTCAGTAATAAAAATACTATTACGGGGGGGGGGGGGGGGGGGACCAGTTGGTCTCCAGTATTGTGTCGATCTTCTCACTCTCTATCTCTCTCTCTATCTATTTCTCTCTATATCCTCTGGCTTCAGTAATAAGTGATTAAATCTATTTATCCGAATGTATTTTATATTGTTATGCACTCCCGTTTGTGACAATGGTATCAGAGCATGGTCTCCTCTCTTTCTCTGTAAAGGAGGACGACTCTGGGAAGATACGGGAAGAAGCCATGACAAGCCAAGAGAGAAGTAAGCAGGCGGAAACCTAAGTCTTGCAGGAAAAGCTCGTAGAGTTGGAATTTTTTTTTCTCTCCGCAAGAAGTCGACACAAGACTTGGGATTCTCTGAGAAGGCGACAAGAGCATGATGCTCAAGAACCTAGAGAATCCAAGGAGCGGAATGCTCAAGATCCTTCAGAATCCAGAAAATATCCATGAACATCAATCCAGAACCATAGCCAAGAAATCCCGTCATTTTAGGAAGGATATGAAGAAGGTCTTTAGACCTCAGAACACTCCGGTCAAGTTTCATACTTTTGACGGAAGGGAAGATGTCTTGAAATCTACTACTTTCATTCGACAGTTTGAAGTTGCCTTTGCAAACGGCAATTTCTGAGAAGCGTCGAAGGTGGGGTATTGTGACCAAACACCTCAAGGGGATTGCAAGTACTTGGTGGTATACCAAAGCTCTGCAAGGAACTTACAACAAGACTTGGATTCAATTCAAGGCTGAATTTTCCGACAAATGTTTTTCCTCTACGCTTTAAGGAAGCCATCCAAGAAGATTGGGATCGGTTTCCAATAGGAACACGAGTGAGTCAAAGAAAGTAGTGGTTCACTCTTGCCAAGATAGCTCCACTCTTGACCCTCTCTGAGGGAGGAAAGATGAAGAAATTCAACAAAGGATTTTTGCCTGAATTTTGTAGATGCATCGGCAAAATACTTTGCAGTAGATGGTAGAGTCAGCAATAAAAGTTGAAAGTGTACACCTTAGTGTACATAGAATCCAATCCCCGCAGTGGGACGAGAACCATTGAACACAGAAACAACGAATTTTTGTTACCTCTCTTCGAAGGATACATTGCTATCCGGAGAAAGTTTGGAGTAAGGGAATTCAATCTAACTCCTGAGTTTTTGACCCTCAAACTTTAAGTGAGAGGGTAGGTCTTTGATCAAAGTTAAATCTTTGAGGAACTCATCAACTGCATATTGATTTTATGCACGAGATATGCATGTGTCTAACCAGGACAACCACTCTCGAGTATTTATGAGAGTAAGATCAATTTGAAACATTGTTTTCTGAGATGAATTGGTTTGCTCAACCATCCGGAAGGTCAACTATTGATCTCATATCCAGTAGTTCACAAAAAAATTACCTGCTATTGCGGGTAGGACGGCAGAAAGAATGGAACCATTCCGAGCCTTCAACCAAGAAAAGATTTCACTAAGCTTATGAACCAACACCTTCTACCCGGTCTGGGAAGATATGGTAGTGCTTTTCGCACAAGTGAATGAACACTCTCTTTACGAGGGCAGGAACAAGCGATGACTACGGCCTGTGCTTGAGGAATCCAAGGATTGAAATCCTAGATTATTTGATGAGCGGGTTTTGCTCTAAGATCGATCTAAGGGATCGTCAAGTTGAGCATCTTTGCTCTAAGGATCTTACAAAGGGAAGGTAATTTCCCAGGTTCACCGAAAACTTTAACACAGATTAAGAATTATATACACTTTTGAGTACATGGATAACACACGAAGATGCAGACCTATGCCAATGAACTAGACGAGAGTTTGTTATACTCTCTTGAGCGCCTTTTTGCGCGCAAGATTATTCCGACACGAGAACCTCTATTTGAGATGTGTTTGGTAGAAGGAATTTGAGTTTCTCTATGGAGAAGAGGTTTTCCGATGGTTTCCGATCATTGAGTACGCTATGTGCCTTTACCATTACAGTAGCAACTTTTGGTTGCGGTATATGTTTCTCCATGAGCAGGTCAAGTAGAATTTACACGCTACTCGAATACATTCAAACTATTATGTTCGTAAGAATAAAGTTCGCCAACCGTTTCAAAATGGTAAGAATTTCATATGGGAAAACATCCCTAAGATTCAAAGAGGGTTTGCTCTATTGTGAACCGGGTTTGAACGTACGTTCAAAAAATGCTATGGCTAGAACCCTATCTGCCTGAGGTTTTGAAAATCGTCATTGATGCTCTCAAGGTGAATAATTTTTTATGATTTTTTAAGGAAGAGACGCTAATGGGCGTCGGAAAATCACTGTTGGTGGTAATAACTCGCAGGAGGAAACGATTGGAAGGAAGTGCTATCGTGCACAAGGAATCTTCGGATTGGAACCGTCCGCCTACGTTGAGCGACGGCCTGGAACAAGAACCTTCTTTAAGGTGATCGCAAATTGTGGAAGAAAGACATCGAACTTAATTCTCTATGACTTGGGCATTCCCTATGTGGGAGGACACAAGAGGTTTAATACCCTCTGGACTAACAGCGTAGGATTATGCGCAAGGAAAAATACCTAGATTGATTTCTAGGAAGATTATTCTTCTCGAATTTGAGAAGACAGAATCAAGTTAACAGAGTCTTAGATAAGGAAACTTTGGATCAGAACAATTGGCCTACCCAAAGCAAAGGCCCGGAATAAGAACTTACTTTGGTAAGATGACACACTTGTTCTGCCATAGGAAGATTCACATGAGCTTAATGCTCTCGACATGCCCTATGCGGGAGGACACAAGAGGTTTAATATCCTCAGGACTAATAGCACAAGGTTATGCGCAAGGACATAGACCTAGATTGATTTCTAGGAGGTTTATTCTTCTCGGAAGTAGAAGGTGGAATTGAGTAAACAGATTCTCGGATGAGGAAACTTCCAATCTGTTGGAAAGATGGGAATGACGAATTCTTACATGGCTCGTAACTTTAATGAAAGGTGAAGGATATCCTCGAGGTCCTAGAGGAAAGACATGAACCGGTAAGGTAAGTATTGAATTATTGAATTTTTGTTTAATTAAATTTTGAAGTTCTCTTTTGAGAAAGGACTAGCTCAACTCACCATTGAGCAAGATTTAGAATCTTTCTGGTATCTCCCCGGCAGTTCAGTTGGACCTCTACAGTTGAGGACAACTGTTTATAAGTGAGAGGGATGTTGCTAAATTGGCTTTGTCTTACAGAAAAATAATTCTAAATGAATTATTGGATTTATAAGTGAGAGGGTTTTCTCGCTTGGAACACCAAGGAAAAATAATTCTAAATGAATTATTGCAATTTTAAGTGAGAGGGCTTTTCTCACTGGAGACATCCGAGTACAGAGTATTCCTAGTGCGTCATTTAAAGTAATGACGGGAACACTGACAACGGGAATATCTGTAAGGCCACCAGGAACGGGTACTTCTAATGCATCACATCGGATGGGTGACAGGGAGTATCGGAAAGAAGTACCAGACCATCCGGGAACAGACATCTCTGATGCGTCATAGGATAGGTGACATAGAGCATCGTGAAGGAGATTGTACCGTAAGTTCGGTAGGAAAGGACTAGGTGATGGGTATTCCTGATGCGTCACAAGGTGGGTGACGGGTGCATCGGAAAGGGAATATCCATAGTCAGGAGGAAATTCCGAACTGTGTTAGAATTGTGCACGAGGAAAGGCAAGCACTTGAATGAAGATGGGTTCACAGGAAACTTTGAGGAAAAACGGATGCTTTTTGAGAAAGCGGAATTGCTTTTCGGGAAAGCAAATGCTTTCCCGCGAGGAAGTCTATGTTTGCATTGCAACTGTGCGTGTGATTGCATCCAGGGACACCTAGCAAGTGCTGTGAAAGCATTGTTTTTAACTTATAAGGTTTTCTTGAGTTTTTGGACAGATTCAGACTATTTTTAAAGGTGACCGGCCGCCCACTTAATAAGTGGGCAGCCATCTGATAAATAAGGCAACAGATCAGCCAGCGTTTTCATGTCCGTGGCTAGGAGCTATAAAAGCATCACATACCCTCACTCAGGGGAAGAGACCAATCTTTGCAAGGAGGAGATGTTGCTACAGATTTCAGCCGTAAAGAAGACGTTGCCGGTGATGCCCATGGCTGCCCCAAGTGTACCAGATGTCGCCAAGACCCAGTGCGCGAGTTCCCTCGCAAAGAAGTTCCTACGAAGCGTGTTTCCATCGCGAGAAGTTACTGGTTTTCTCTGTTTTCAGCCCATAAACATTGTAGACGGGCTGATCTACGAGAAGGAACCCGAGAACACACCTCTTCTGTGTGTAAGATTGGAAGAGAGGATTTTCCATGTAGAGATCTCTTCCGAGGAATTGTTTTTCGAGAACAGTGTTGCGTTTCGAGCATCGAAACTTTGAAGGTAACGATTTTCATGTTATGAACTCTGAGTTTTTGTTTGCAGGTGTACTTCCTCTTAGTGAGGGAGTAGAAGCAGAGGAAGGTATGAGCCTCTGCAGGAGAAAAGCGCTCTGAGGAACTAGAGCCAGATCAGCCCAGGGGTTTCGTACCCGAGTTTGGGAAGTAGATCCACGGATCGGAGAGAGGTAGTCTCTCAAGTTGTGATTGGGAAGTTGGGATTCCCAAGTAAGGACTTCGTGTCCGGGAAAGCATAGTTGTTCTGCGGGAAGAGGACTCTGGAAATAGAGTTTTAAAAGAGAGTTGCAGGGATGTCGTGCCCTGAGTCTGGAAGGTGAGATCCAGAGGCGAGAACCTTGATTCTCGAGGAATTGGAATAAGGAACGGAAGTTCCTTGGAATAGGGTTTTGCCCTAGGAATCGGAAGCTAAGGCTTCCGAGAACCATCAAGTCTTATTCTAGAACGAACGTGGTAATACGTTCGGTTCAAGTGCTTGTATAGACTTCTCCTCAATAATAAAGATACTATTACCGGGGGGGGGGACCAGCCCATCTTCTGGTCCTCAGTACTGTGTCGATCTTCTCACTCTCTATCTCTCTCTATCTATTTCTCTCTATATCCTCTGGCTTCAGTAATAAGTGATAAAATCTATTTATCTGAATGTATTTTATATTGTTATGCGCTCCCATTTGTTACACTATTGCCATCAATAGCAGCACCCTAGCGTTTGCAGATCCCTGTGATCGCCAACACATTCCTTATCATTGCTAGCGTTTTTTCACATCAGCCCATCAGCGTTTTTGAGTTGCAGATTCAGAACAGCCTAGCGTTTTTGGCTAGCAGCAGGACTCATCAACGTTTTCAGTTTCAGCCCCTTACCGCATCAGAACCACAGTGTTTTCTGCCTATGACACAGTAGCAGATCAACCCCAAGATGGTTGCAGATGTTCCCCCATTTTCAGTCAAAAAAACGCAACCAAAACAGTCATTTTCAGCCACCAAAACAGTCCCGAAAATCAACAGTTAGAAGACCACAGAATTCAGCTACCAAGTCATCGTCGTCATCACCGTTGTCATCATCGGCATAGTCCCATTGCATCAGTCCATTGCATTCGCATTGTACACCTTTGTGCAATCAAAGTAGACCACTCTCGCCGACGAGAGTGGGGCCTTCAGAGGAGGGTTTTACAACTCTCGGGTGTCGTATCTCTTCTCTCTCCTTCTCTCAGTCTCATTCGCTTGCACGCACAATATCCACTCACTTTGTTCGTGATCATAGCATTCTCCATAAGACGGAAAGCTCTCTCTTTCCCTAAGAACTAGAAGGAACCTTGAGCAATAAAGATCACTAATCTTGAGAAAATACAACATTCATTCCGCTGCACCTAACACTTTCTTTCTGCTTCTGTTCTCCTTTGTCTTCTGCGTGCCTGTGATCCATTTCTGTTTTTATTTCTGCGTGTCTGCGATTCATTTCTGCTATTCTTTCTGCATTTCTTTCTTCGCGTTCTAAGTTCCTTTCCATAAACATCAGCTCCAAAGCCTCCATAGAGTTAGTGAAATCCTTGATGTAGATGGGAAAGAGGGAGGGTCGGAAAAACCTCCTGGTGAGAAAATGCTTCTTCGCCTCTCTCATGCTCATCACCTCCAAGCGAAGTATCCATTCCGCTTCGAGTGATAACCATTTACTGAAGTCTTGGGTTCTTGTGGTCTTGGGTTCTTAAGTTCACAAGGAACTTGGGTTCTTGGGGGTCTTGGTTCTTGAGGTTCTTGAGGGTCTTGAGATTCTTGAGGTTCTTGAGGTTTTCTTTCGCTTGAAAACGAGGACAAAAACTCTTCCTTAAGGGGGGAGTAATGTCATGACAAGGGAAAGGCCAGAGAGTCTTGGACTGGGCCAAGGGCCGGACTAGCAATGTGGAAAGGGAATCCAACTAGGGCAAAGGGGCTAGGAGCTTAGCCTATATAGTGGGAGGTTGGGAGGTGGATTCCAGTCTCTAGTCTCCCCTTGTCTTCACACTTACCGTGTGAGCCGAGCCCAGAACGAAGGGATTATGAACTAAGTGAAAGACCTCTTGGAAAAGGGTCTTGTCTAGCCTAGTACTTCACTGTATTGCTCTCCTAGATATGGTCTTAATGCAAGAAGGCCAATGTCATTGCCTATGAGAGCGGATTGTTTTCAAGGCAAGAATTGACAGTACAGATATGTGAGAAAGAGCTTTTGGCAGCTATCCATGCTCTTATTCAATGGCGACATTACCTACTCATAGTCGATTTTACGGTTTTTCACAGATGATGGGAGTTTATGCTACTTCTTGTCATGGAAGTAGCTATCGAAAAAGCAGATGCGGTGGGCAAACTTCTTGTCACAGTTTACTTCCGGATTGTCCATGTGCAAGACAAAAGAAATTGGTGGCAAATGCTTTCTCCCGAAAGCCATTGGTTCTGGCTATTTTCGCGATACATCATAGAAACTTCGAGGTATTGGTTGGTCAGTACGCCACAGATACAAATTTTGCAGATGTATTCCGTTGAATACAAAAAGGGGACATGGTAGCGGAATATTCCATTTGGGACGGCTACTTGATGTGGAAAACCATGTTGTGCGTTACACAGCCGTTGAGGGAAAAGGTTATAATTGAATGCCACTGTCCGCCTTTTACGGTCACCGCGGCATTGCTACCACCTTGAAAGGGGTAGAGAGATACTTCTTTTGGCCGAGACTTAAGAAGGATGTGGAAGAGTTTGGGTGCAGTTGCTTGGTATGCCAGAAGGTCAAGTTTTGACAGGCATGAAGCACAAGGATTGTTACAGCCTTTTACACATACTCACCCGCCCTTGGGAAAGTATTGCAATGGATTTCATCTCCCGAGAACACAGTATGGGCACGACTGTTTATTGCCCAAGTCTTCAGATTACATGGCATGCCTGAGACGATTGTCTCCAACAGGCACCCCAGTTTGTTTCGGATGGCTATTTGGGAGAACATAGGCACGCGGTTGCAGTTCTCATCATTGTTCCACCTAGATACTGACGGGCAATCAGAGATTGCTAATTCAGTGGTACTGGATTTGTTGAAGTCTTCTTTGATGGATCAGAAGACTCCTTGGGAAAGGTTTTTACCTTTGGTGGAATATGCCTACAGAAACACGTTTAACTCTTTGATGGGGAAGGTGCCATTTGAGATTCTTGAATTTTCTACGAAGATTTCACCCTTCCTTAGCACGAAAGATAAGATTTTTCTTTGAAGCCGACCAGTTCACGAGGGACTTGGTCCGGAAGGCCTTGCATAAATTTCGAGAAAACAAGGAAAAAGGCAGCAGATCGCAATTGTCGTGATTTGAAATTGAAGGAGAATGATTGGGTGCTCTTACACTATGGGAAGGCACTCTCAAGAAAGAAAAAAAAAGGGAAAGGAGAGGCTTCTTTGAAAGCTTAGCATGAGATAGTTTGGAACTTTCTAGATTTTTCGAAAAGATAAATGATATCTCCTTTGCACTGAAGCTGCCATAATACTTGGAGGATTCACAATGTTTTTTATGTGAGTCTCTTAAAGCCTTTTGAAGGCGATGCGCCCGATGATGAGAATCTAGATGTGCAACCTGAATTGGACGAAAATGAGCAGATACTCATCCCAGAACAGAAATTGGCATAGAAAGAAAGAAAGAAGGTAAAGCGAACTGATAGTACTTGGTTAAATTCAAGACCTACTTCGCAATGGATGCGAAGCGAATGGAGGAGGAAGTCTCAGGAAGACCTAGCAGATATTCCTCGGAATGTGAATCTTTACCTTAAAACTTTTGGTTTAGCACAGTCTACTCCAAATGGAACCCAGAATTCAGCTTGGCCGGAGATGTGGTGCAGTGGGTTTGCACAGGAGGGGAGTTACTCCGCTCCTTTGTCAACAGATGTCTCGATTTTTTAATACTAGAGTCATTGATGTCTCTTTGAGCTTCAAGGATACTAAGAGCTGACAGTATTCTGCTGGATGACTTTATGAAATGGAAATCCGAAAAATATGAAACTGACTTGTTCTTGACTTGTTTAAGTGCAGGAACTGATAGACAAAATGACTGCAACATTTTGGTCTAATTGATCTCGAATAGACATGGTTGCAATAGGGGTTAGTCAATCGGACATCTATGAGGTCCCGACTGGATCTAGATGCGATTGCTAGCTACATTGCCGATAAATCATGGTCTAAGATCCGAATGAATGTTGAATGTCATGTGATGTCCTGTGATGTCTAGTGATGTCCTGTGATGTCATGTGATGTGACTGTCGATTGGTACATGTGCTAGATGTGTGTTCCTAGTACGTAGGTACAAACTGTCAGTGTCTGCTAAGATAGTTTATGGCCTCTGTTTGCTTTGCAGGCGTAATCGAGGGCGATTTTAATGCTTTCAAGAGCAGGGTATGTCACAAAGTGATGACGTGGCTGCCCAAAACCCTAATTCTACTGAAACCCTAACCTTAAGAATCAAAAACCCTAATTGTAATGAAACCTTAACCCTAACCCTAACCCTGATTTGCTGACGTGGCGGGCTGACACGTGGCCTGCTGTATGAACATCAGCGTGATTTAGGGTGGGCAGCTTTTTCGCGTTGCTTTTTCTACGCAAATTGTTGAGAAAGAGAGAGAGAACCCTCTTTGCTTTATTTTAGCAAGAGAGAGAGAAAGAGAAAGCCTCTCTGCTCTATTTATTAAAAGAAAGAGAGAGGAAGAACTTTTGCTTTATTTTCAAATCTTTTACTTGAAGCTTTTGATTTCAGCTTTTGGGGCTCCGCTTTTAGCAACCCTTGTAAGTTTAAATATGTAAGCATGCCTCTCACAACTCAGAGCATCTGGACGCAGAGTCTGAGTGTGAGCGCCTGCCCGCACTCTTGTACTTTGAATACACATTAATACAAAAAGAAATACCGAAAGGGGCGCCAGTCTTTGGGGCCAATATCTCTAGGCACGGAACTCCCCCGGGCCAATGTCGAATAAATTGTGAACTGTGAACTGTTTTGAAGCGGTTATTTGGTGTTGTCGCGGTAGATTCTTGACTTGGAGTGTCCAAGTCAGTTATAGATTCACTTTAAAACAATTTACAAAAGACGACACGGCCCGGTGTAGTTCCGTGCCCATAGGTATTGGCCCCAAAGACTGGCGCCCCTTTCTTTATTTCTTTTTATATTAATCTTTGTGCAAAGTACAAGCGAGTCCCTGGGAACTCACACTCAGACTCTGCGTCCAAATGCTCTGAGTAATAAGGCCTAAGAAACCTATTTATTGTTACAAGGGTTGCCCCAAAAGCAGAGCCCCAAAAGTTTAATTCAAAAGCTTATTAAACTCAAAAGCTTATTAAACTCAAAAGCTTTGCTCAAACTCAAAATTAAAGCATATTGCCCAAAAGCTGCCAGCGTAATTTCCTGAAATCCGTACACTGCCACGTCAGCATGTCAACGGAAATTACGCGATCCGTACGGCCTGCCACGTCAGCATGACAACACGTTTTCCAACGCTTTTCTCACTGGCCTGCTGCAATGTCAGCCTGTCAGCGCATTTCAGGGGTTGGTTGTGTGTGTCCGGAGGCTTGCCACGTCGGAATTAAATACCTCTCACATGAGTTGCCTGCCGACCCAAACTCGTGTCAAATGAGTAAAATAAATATCTAAAAGGACAAAATATATAAATAGGATCAAATTGGGCATTCACTTGAGATGCACAATTTTAACAATTTCACCATCTCAAGTTATTGAGTTTCTGGCTTCACACCTATCTGTCATGTGCCATCATCTCTCTCTTTTTTGCTATACACTGACAATGTTGAGCCAGAAAATCAACATTCTAGAGAGAGGAGAGATAAAAAGCATTGCCTGTTAGGATTGGAAGGATTTTGACTCTAATCAAGAGCTAGGAATGGACCAACTTTTAAGGGAGAGAGTATCAATGACTAGCAGACGGACATAATGATCACTTGCGTCTTTAACCTTGACGCAAGAACCCTACCCCTAAAACCTGTCATGGGTGTCTATTGGAGATTTGCGAATCTCTCAGAGAGAATCCCCTTGAATTTGTATTTTTCACTAAGAAAGGAAAGTCATCTGTGTTTTTACAAGACAATGGCAGGTGGTCTTGTGGATGCATATTTTGTCACAAACTACTGACATGTCAAGCCACTGAAGAACGGAGCCAACCTGCAGATCCCAGTCGAGGGGCGTGAACCCTAGAAGAAGCAACAGAAGTAGCAGAAGAAGTTTCACCAGCAGGCAAAGTCTTGACGAGTGGCCTATTTTTAAAGAGGTGTTCCCATCAACTTATGGGACCCCGTCCGATGGGGCCCAAGTGACTAGAAATAAATAAAGCAAGACCAGCACACACACACACACACACACACACACACAAACAACCCCCTTGCATTGTGTTTGTTGGATTAGGTGAGGTGGTAGTTGCCTTAAGCCTCTTGTCCCTGCATTTTAAATACAAAGAGGAGCAAGATTGGTATTATCCAGCTCTGCTCACAGTACATTTGTTTTGGCTTTTTTAATAGCCTCGCAAAGCCATGTTTGCATCTTGCAAACATGGCATCTTGCAACTCAAGAGGGCACTATATGGTGTTGTACCTTCCTCTAGTACGTCCTTCTAGATTTGTGACAATGCTATCTGACTAAAATGATCTCTTCTCTACAAATTGTAATGTCTACAAATTGAACACTCCTGGCGTTGCTTTACAAGACTCAAAAAAGGCTGTATAAAATGCTCCTCTCCCAAAAAGAAATAGCCCACTAAATATGTGCAGAAGATTTATTGGATCCACAAGAATTCTTTGCTTTTCTTGCAATTTCCAAAATTGAGGCTTTTCCCAAACAATCTTGTGCTTTTCACTGCTAGCCTACAACTAACACCCGATGTAGAGGCATGTCAACCGTGCTACATTGCAATGCGGATCACTATTGTATGCATGAGCTGATGACATTGATTGAAAGAAATTCAGCTAGGGAGAGAGATGCAGCTATAGAGCCAAAAGATTTAGCTGAAGTTAATCTCTCCTTATAACTATATAAAAACTATCACATGCATAGCATCCTCTTATCTCTTGTATCATCTATCTTGCTCCTCTCATGCCAAGCAACAAATAGATTTGAAGTAATTCAAGTATCTTTGAAGAACAACAACAGAAAGAGGAATGCTAAGAAAGTTTTAAGTTACCAAAGCTCACCAAAGGATGACCATGAGAGAAGCAGAATGAAAAAACCTTCCTGGCTACTCGAGATAGAAATCCTCTCACCCCTTCTGAGTTTCAAGGGCTTGAAATAACCTTTTCCACCCAGCATACACTCCTTCAATGATGAGGGCACTGAGGTCACTGGGAAAACCAAGTGAGCATGCAGCGGACTCCTTGGTGAAGAGAGGGGAGCCATCCTCTTGAACCTCAAACTTTTGTTGAGACTGCACAGTTTGGAAGCAGTCATAGTAGAAGATTGGATTCACAATGGGTGGGTAATCAGGCCCAAGGTCTGGGGAATCCACAAAAAGAACATTGGGAAAAGGCATTACACTCTGAAGCAAATATACAAGCAGTATCCTGCCACATCTGCCATTGCCATCCATGAAAGGATGAATATTTTCAAATCCAAGAAAGAAAGAGCCCCCAAGCTTTAGAATTAGTTCAATTCTTGCCTTGTGATTGATTTTGCCTTTGCTTGCCTCATCCTTGAGGCGTGCAAGCTCTGACTCAGCTCTTTCCAAGAGACTTTGCAGCGCTGACGGCACCTCTGTTGGCCACATGAACACATGAATCCCAGGCTCATCTTCTGTTTCAACATACACGACCTCATGATCCATACTCCGAATCCGTCCAGCGATGTCAGGTTTGGTGGACCACAATAATTTCCGATGGCACCTCTCCAACTCTCTGATCGACAGCCGGACATTAGGATTGAGCCAGTGCTTCAAGGCACGGTATAAACAGCACATGCTCCCAAGCCTAACATCTTTGTGTGGAATCATGGAGCTGAGGCTAAGAGCACCGCTGCGTATGGAATTGCAGGTTTCTGTGAAGCTGTCAAAGCCTTCCCTCTCGATTTTATTCACCTGGAAGAGAAATTCCGCATAAGCTTGGTCCCTATTGCCCCTGGGAATTTAAGCTCCTGCGGTAGCTGCTCATACCTTGAGCAGAAGTCCACGATGCTGTCGAGCATGGCGCTCGTAGAGACATGGGTCCTCCTCCAGGGGGGTCGCTCAGTGGGACTGAAATCCAGGTTTAAATCGAAAACACGCTGCCCCATGATCTCGGTAAGCACCGTCCAAGCAGAAGACGGAGAGTATGTCCTTACGAAGAATCAGGCGAAGAGTTCACAGCGCGAAAGCAAGGTGCTTTTAGCGAGTGAAATCTCCGTGCGCCCCACAGTTTTGCTTTCACAATTTAGTGTATTCCCGTCACTAGGACAACCAAAGTTGAAGTTCAAACCCATGCGGGTTGTGCATGTCACAGGTTCAAAACCTAGCCAAGCCGTGGACAAGTCAATGTCGCTGACCTATTGTGGGTCATCCATCCCTCTTAAGAACTGAGTCCCACCCGTACCAGTGGGGTTAGTGAGTGCACACTCACCCTTGGGTCGCACCATAAGGGTAGCAAAATCCTTATGTGAAAATAGGGAGGAAGCAAAGAACGTGCACTCCATTTGATTAGAAGGAAACTCTCTAGAAATACCAGTGGGGTTAGTGGGTGCAAGACTCGCCCTTGGGTCGCACCATAAGGGTAGCAAAATTCTTATGTGAAAATAGGGAGGAAGCAAAGAACATGGACTTCATTTGATTGGAAGGAAACTCTCTAGAAAGAAGGAGAAGAATAGTTCTCAGTAACACTAGTATGGCCAGCCGCCTCCGACGGCCTCTTTCTCCAGAAACTTTTGGATCCAAAAACTTATTGAGAGCTGCCGAAGTAGATTTTCCAAAAGCAAAACAGCCAATTAGAACGGGCTAAGATGGCAGGTCATGGGCTTTCATGTGCCTTGGGGTGGCTACAAACCATGTCATCACCTTACACGTTGTGCACGTATGTCGCACGTGTCAATGCAAGGAACTTGCCAATACACCGCGTACGAGCCACAAATGGCTCCAAGCACACAACAAGCTTAAACTAGTAAGCTCAAAGATGACGATGGTGTGTCACTCACCTCTCTACGCTTGCTTCGTGGAGGATTCCTCGCCGCGAAGAAGAGGGAGACGTCGCTACGCCGCGCTCAACCGCCTCGCCGCCGTCGTGCCGCCGCAATGCTCTCTCTCTCTCTCTCTCTCTCTCTCTCTCTCTCTCTCTCTCTCTCTCTCTCTCGCGCGCGCGCGCGCGCGCGCATACACACACACACAAGGAGATGAAGAAGAAGAAGATGGAGATGGAGCAAGAGCACTCTTCAATTGCACAAATGAGCGAATGAGTAAATTTTAGGTTTAGTTGACTTTTATATGAGCTCACCCCATTCACACTTGGACGTCCATGCTTAGCCAACTAATCCCTTGAATGTTCCAGTTTAGAGTGCGCCTCTCATCAGCGATCACTCTTACCCTTTTCCTATTGGACTGACAAGCCCGTTACCTGACTCTACCAAGTAAATAATACAACGTCCGTCGTAGGTGATATGGTGTCCGTGAGCCGTGAGGGTGCAGTTGTAGGCAAACAATGTGATTGGTAACATAATTTTAAACCATTTGTCAACAATAAAGATTAAATTGCAATACAATCAAATGCATAAAGATGTAAAGGTAAAAATTAAACAAGTCTGGGGTCGCTAATTTAACGGTCGAAAGGCACTAGAGATCCACTATTAATACCATAGGTAAGCTTCTTAATTTTCTCTGGTCAATTAAGTTGTTTAATCGCGAGAGCCAAGTATTTCATGTTCGAGGGCTGACTAGAGGCTATACCTAGAAGACCTTGTAGTTAAGCTACGATAAAAGGAATTTGTCATGAAATCATCGCTTGACTGATTACCTTTTCTTTGACCCCCCAAAAGTTTTTTCACATTGATTCAATTTTGATGTGTGTGCTTATTTTGTATGCCTTGGGTTTTTTGCTTTTCAAGGAAAAGCGCCCACACTGGGAACCTCTAGGGCTCTAGTACCATAGGCGATACATGTGAGTGAAGTACCAAATCAAGCTGAGATTCTCTTTCAGCTTAAGATTTTACATTGTGGCACTTTGAATTTTTTTTTGTTCGTTTTCAGCATTTCAATTTTGTAACTTTGGGAGGTCATATGACACTGTTACACCTGCCAAGGCTCATCACACTAGCAAACTCCCTTTATAATACTTAAGCTAAAGGTCAATAGGGACTAAGTCCACTAGAAATCCCTAGTACATTTCACACAATGCTGCCTAAATTAGATTAAGAACCTAAGTAGCCATTGATTATTAGGAAGGCTTTCCCCATGGTATTAAGAGAAGATCTGTAACACCTAACTTGGTCAAACTAGCTTAACCGGACTGCTTGATTTTTAAACCTAGACAAGTGATTATGAGAAAAAACTACATTGAATTTAATGTTTGCTACTAAACAAAGGCACTAAATATTATGCTACCAATCACAATCAAAGCAGACAAACATAGATGCAAAAAAGATAACGGGCAATTCTAATGGACAAGAAACACCTGTTTGTGTTGATGGTCACGCTTGATTTGAAGAGTGAGTCGAGATAAAGATTCCATGAAGGTCCAAATCCTAACAACAGCAACACGCTCCTGTATACACTAGGAAACACAAGGAATACCTCTAGGAGGCACATCAGTAGGAAAAAGTACCAACACTTATTGAGAGTCAAGGGAATAGGATATTGTAGAGATTGGGGGGAAACCCTAAGGCTAAACCCCTATCCTCATCGTCGAGATAAACAAATTCATCATCCATGAGACCATATGTGCCATCCATGTAGTCATGTAAATCTTCTTCTTCATCATAGGTATCCATGTTTACTAAGAAGGTCACTAGACACGTATAGTCATCTAGTGGTCAAAAGGGCAGGCTTGTGCAATGGAAGATACACTCTCTACTAAGTATGGATCAGTCGTGGTCAAGAGACGTATTAGCCATTCTAACTCCTCGAAATTCCTCTCACATGCTAGCGTACCTACCAAATCCCATTCACATGCAAGCACCGGAAAGACCATGTGGAAAAAGTAATGAGGGTACCTCTTACCCAAGGCAGGAGTGGATGACACTAGCGTACTAGCCATATCTGTATACGCAAATAGATGGTGGTTAGAGTGCAAATATTATAAGGGTCGTGTTCTTGTGCATAATTTTTTTTTATGATTTTGTGTTATGGCTCTTGCTCTTTTACTTTTTTTCTGTTTTTGTGGGTATAAGGCTTTATATATACATTCCCTAAGATTGGAGATAAAAAGGTCAGGGAGGAAGGTTGAGAGGGAAGCAAGTGAATGATGGATGTCAGCAAACACTCCCCCCTTCCTTGAGTAGATCATACCTTTTGGAATGATGTCGTCACCTTTTGAAACCAATTGTTCCAAGTTGTTATGGGTGAAGGCTTTAACCAATAGTTTTCGATTGCCCTATGCATTTCATCTAGTTGCAAGGGTGGTAAGATACTCTCCCATGATTTTATTTGCAACATTGTTGTAGGTGGTGAACTTACAACGGGAGGTGCAAACTCTTTCTTGCTTGTATGGATATGTACAATGGTAGGTGGAGGTTGTGTCGAAGCTTCTATTTCCGTATAGGAACTAGATGAAGAGCAAGAAGCTTCATTTGATTTCCCTGTTCCTGAGCTAGGTGGAACAAATCGTTCTTTCTTCGGTACCCAAACTAGCTCTGGATCATGTGTGTAACATTCCGTGATTTTTTCCTTTCCGTGATCTTCAATTTGTTTTGGAGCCACAGGATTGAGCTCACATGGGCTCGGTGACAAGTAAGAGCGCAATTTACGTTTTGGCACCCAGATTTGATCATTTCCTTCATAGTAGCCTTGGGCTTCCAATAGTTTTTTAGGAATCCAATGCAATGTCTCTTTAAATTTCTTGGGGCGAATGGGACGTCTCTTACCAGGCTCCTGTCTTTTAGCACTGGCTATGGTCGCTAAAGAAGCTTTAGGGACCCACTTGTATGTTTTCTTTGTTATATTGGGCTGGGTCTTGTGTGTCTCAAGCTTTATTTCAGTTACATCAGTTGAAGCTCTAGAGAGTTGGGCTATGGGGATGTAACATTTAATGGCCTAATATCTTATGTGTAGCGGAAATTAGCTTGAACATAGTGGGCATTTCATTAGAATAGATTCCTAATGAGAATTACAAGAGTGCTTGGGTGGAGAGAGCAACAAAAATCATAACACCTAGTTAGATAGCATCAAAAATAATTTCAAAAGAGAGAGAAATTAAGCTATTGACAACAGTTGAGGACCGGATTTGCATGGAGCCGGTCCCCCCTCCAAAAGGCTTTGTATTATGGTTTCTCCCATCAAGAGAGACATTGTACAATACAATTCTTTGTGTTCCTTCAAGACTAGCTAATGCAATGAAGATGAAAGCTTCATGCACTAAGCAAAACACTTAGCAAACACAACTTGAATTATCCCCATTCTCAGACCCAAGACCTCACACACCTTCGAAGATGGTGAGAGCTAGCAGGGTATGAGAGTAGATTGAGAGGAAGAAGGAGTATCGTATGAGAAAGATGTACATCTCCTCACATAATCACTCATATTAGCATAGCTTAGCTTAGTAATTAGCTTGGTAGAGGAGATGAGCATGCATTGAAGCTTGGCTCTTGGTTGGATTTTCATCCACATGCTAAGAGAGTGTTGATGTATGCTTCTATCTCACAAGCTTGGAGTAGGTGATGAGTTCTCCATTAAAGCTTGGGAAGAGATATTCTTCTCTTTCTTCACACATGAGATTGTGTGAGTGTGTGTGATAATGCCTTGCAAAAATCAGCCCCCCCTCTCTCTTGGGCGAGCCCCCTTGCTATTTGCTCTTCCTGCAGCCTCATTGGCCCTCCCCAAGTCAAGCCAATCACAATTAAGCAGCATAAGTGATAGCCTTCTGACATGTGTCCCCCTTTCCCCTTTTGTGAGAGCTTTAGGTAATTAAATAATTAAACTAAACTCTCATTGGACCCCTTTGCCTCCTGGCCAATAGGAATCAGGCAAGCCATGGGGCTCCTGAATGCTCATTGGACCCTTTGGGAGACTGCCCAATAGTCTTCTAGGAGACTTAATTCTTATTGGTTTCTTTTATTAAATGTTTTTAAATTAATTAAACTAGATTTACTCTAGCCTAATTCTCATTGGTCCACTTCAAGGGTCATCCAATAGGAATTGGGCACACCTTATGGGCATCTGGGCTAGGGAGCTGACATGTGTCCCTAATTCCCTTTGTGTAAAGGGGCTTGTGTGTGTGTGTGTGTGGCTTTCTCTCTCATCCCCTAGAAGAAGGGCTCGCCCCCCTCCCATGTAGGGATGTGCATTGACTTTGGAGAGCACACAAAGCATCCAATTCTCCCTAAGATTTAACCCTTTGGACACAACCTTTGAATTTTGGAACCTTAGCATTTTGGAAGTCTTAATGGGCTGAACCTTAGGGTCTTTTTAGCCCATTGTTTCACATGGATCTTTTGCAGATGGCCCCCCCTTTAGATCCCTATTTTCCCTCCTTTGGATCCCTACTGTGGCCGGTTTGCTAGCTTAACCAATATTCTAGCTTTTTCTCCCCTGGCACTTCCCCACATTAAATGATCAGTTTAATATGAGAAAATCATTTAGGAGAATTAGATATTGATTATTATGACAGGGGACATATGGTTCAACCTCTTGGACATGCAATGTTTTAGGTTTTATTTCCTTAAGAGGCAATATCTCAGGGAGTATGGCTTGAGTGGCAGGGCTAAGAGTTGGTTTTTGTGTTGTGACACCCTCTGTCCCCCAGTCAATAGTGCATTTGGTGGCTATCATCCACATGCGTCCTAGATTTATATTATCCTCCATAGTTCCAACAAGCATGACCAAAAAGTCTTGAGCTACAACCCCATTGTCATAACTGACAGAAGTGTGCTAGATTCCTAAAACTGCAGTTTTTTTCTTGTTGACACCCTTGACTTGGATAATATTCTCAGATAGAGGTGGCTTCCCTAACTGACACCACACCCCATATGATAGTAGATTATATTTAGCACCCGTGTCCAATAAGGCGTTATATAGCACTTTTCCATAGGTGTTGTTTAGCTCAATAGGGTATTGTAGAGGTGTGTCAGAGTCCAACCCATCCCCATTGGTTTCAACGTGGAATGCATGTGTGACTCTAAGGTTAGCCTCTCGTTTTTGTCTTATACGTTGTTGTCGCTCCTTAGCCTCAGCTTGAGGTTGTATCTTCTTCAATTCTGTTTGTGCCTTGGCTGCCTTTTTTATATGGATGGCATGTAGCTCCTCTTGGATTAAAGGATCATAGTATCTTTTAAGTTTGCTCCCATTGAGGAATCCAATGGTTTCAACTCCATCAAGAGTCTCCGCACGAATGGTTCCTTGTGGGGTGATCTCACATACTCTATATGGTCCTTTTCCCGCATATTTCAACTTTTTCTTTTCGTTACGCACTCCATACATAAGGACTTTATCACCAACATTGATATCTTTGTTCTTTAGATGATGTTTAAACCATTTTTTCCTCCTATCTTTCTCCACAAGTGCATTTTTCACAGCTAATTGCCTCTCTTCATCTAGCCTTTCAAGGATATATAATCGCTCAGCTAAGGGGTTACCATCCCAACCTTCTTGAGAAGCTACTCGAAGACTAGGAACGACAAACTCCCATGGCATAACCGCTTCTTGGCCATACACCATCTTGAATGGTGTGTAGTTAATGGAAACTTTGTACGCAGTACGATAAGCCCATAGAGCTGATGTAAGCTTTAAATCCCAATCTGTGCGATGAGCTTCCACCGTTTTGGTTAAGATAGAGATTAAGGTCTTATTGGTGCTCTCAGCTTGGCCATAATAAGGTGTGGACTTGTGGTGAGCTATCATAAAGTTGGTAGTGAGTTCTTTTATTACTCCATTTATAAAATGAGTACCATTATCACTCACAATTCCAAAGGGACAACCAAATCTTGTAATAATGTTCTCAAAGAGAAACTTGGCAGTTGACCTCGCATCGGCCTTACATGTCGCCCTAGCTTCCGCCCACTTTTTCACATAGTCAGTGGCAACAATAATATATCGAGATTGAGTGCTACGAGCTGCTGGACTAGTTGGGCCTACAAAGTCCAAACCCCATTTTTAAAATGATTGAGTCACTTTAACAGGATGTAAGGGCATCCTATCCTTTCGTTGTGTGATCTTGTAACGTTGGCATTCATCACATCCTTTTGCAAAAAGTGATGCATCCTTAAATAAGGTTGGCCACCAATAGCCTGATTGCAACACCTTTCTAGTTGTTATTTCCCCTGAGAAATGTCCTCCGGCTATACCCATGTGGGCTTCTTGCAGTATGTATAAATACTCATCCTCATGGGCACAACGTCTAAGAATATCATCCTTCCCTAGCCTGTAGAGAGTTCCTGCAATGAGAGAGTAAGGTTCGCATTCTTTTAACAGTTTTCGAGCCATGTCTTTACGAAGCTCTTTGGGTGGAAAACCATTAACTAGAAATTTCACAATCTTCTTACTCCATTCAGGTATGGTTTCGACTAGGAATAGAGAAGTATCGGGCAACTCATCATCGACTCCAGTAGGGTCTTTACCATTGGGTATGCGAGACAAATGATCCGCCATGACATGTCTTTTACCAGGTCTCACCACAACGGTAAAATTAAACTCAAGGAGAATTAACAACCATCGTGTAATTCTTCCCGTGGAACAAGGTTTATTTCCTAGATACAACAAGGCTTGATGATCAACATAGAACACAAACTTTTTGGCCAAAAGGTAGTAGCGAAATTTCTTCACTGCATAAATCATACCTAAACCTTCTCGCTCTGTAGTGGTGTAGTTTCTCTCAGCATCATTCAACTGACGACTTGCAAAGCTAATGGGGTAGTCCAATTTATGTTCCCCTGGTTGAGCTAGAACACACCCAATAGCAAAGTTCGATGCATCAATATGCACATGAAAAATTACATTCCAATCGGGCACTCGTAGAATAGGAGCACTAGTCAAGGTCTTTTTCAATGACTCATGCATGGTCACACTCCTCAATCCATTGGAACTCAATAAGAAGCTTGTACAAAGGACGAGCTATCTCGGCAAAGTTTAAAATAAACCGTCGGTAATAACCAACATGGCCCATGAACCTTTGAACTCCTTTATAGTTTGTAGGCGGTGGCAATTCAGCAATGGCTTTAATTTTTCCCTCATCTGTGGAAATCCCATATTTTGACACTATATGCCCTAAAATGACTCCATCTTTAACCCAAAATTGGCATTTGAAAGGGTTTAAGGAGATGCGATACAATCTACACTTCTCAAACACTTTTTGTAAGCATGATAGATGTTCTTTCCAAGAGGAATAAACACAAAGGTCATCTAACAAAGCTTCACAAAACTCCCTCAAATATTCTCTAAAAGCAGTGTTTATTAATCTTTGAAAGGTAGCCGGGGCATTGGTTAAGCCAAAAGCCATAACACGAAATGCGAACACTCCAAATTAGGTTATAAAGGTTGTTTTAGCTTGGTCCTCCAGCGCAATTGTGATTTGATTGTAGCTAGAGTACCCATCTAAAAAGCTATAAGCTTCCTTCCCTGCAACTCTTTCAAGCACATGTTCTGAATATGGCAAGGGGTAATGGTCCCTCCTAGTGGTGGCATTGACCTTCTTGAGATCCACGCACACTCTGAGTTTCCCATTCTTTTTTGGCACAATCACTATTGGAGACACCCATTATGAGTGCTCAATAGGGTATATGAATCCGCATTCCACAAGCTTTTCAATCTCTTCTTGAATGATTTTTGCATATTTAGGATTCATTGGGTAGGGTCATTGCTAAACTGGTTTAGCCATGCTATTCATGGGGATTGTGTGTTGCACCACGGAAGGTGGAACAACTTTCATATCATGATAAGTCCAGGGAAATATATCCCTGAATTCCTTGAGAAGTTCTTTAAGTACACACTCCTCAGTCTCGGTCAGATCTTGGGCAATGAAAACAGGTTTAGACTCTTCTCCTAGGTCTGCTAACTTTATTTCCTGAACTATCGCTGGACCTTCATAGACTCCATTGCTCCCATCGATAGATTTTCTTTGAGCCTTTGTATACACAACCTTACGTTCCTCTATGGTATAGGATTTGAAATGTTCGGGTGTAGGGTGTAAGTTTGTGGGGTCCTGTTGTTCTGTGGACTGTGATTTCATTTTCGATTCCTTTTGTTGTTGAGCTAACTCTCAATTTTTTCGTCTCCTTACAGTATGGCTCAACTTTGGCTTCTCTGTAGCCTCTAGTTGTGCGATTTCAGTGGGTTGTAGACTACACCACATAACGCTTTGAAGGTATTCACCCCAGTTATTTACCAACTTTCGATGAGAATCACATGCCCCTATATAATTAAGCCATTTTGCGGTAGATTTCTTTTCATTTATTCTAGCACACACATTTGCTCGATATCGTCTCCTCTTATATCTCTTACTCTTCTTGTTTAATTCTCGATTACGTCCGATCTCTGGTGAAGAGTCACTAGATGAATCACTACTTGTGTCTTCTGCTCCCTTGGATAGATTTTCATCTAGGTTACCGCTGGGCCCTGAATGGTTTGTCCCCACATTTGCACTAAGCTTTAACTCAGATTCTTCATTCTCAAAGTTAATTTCGACTAATGATTCTGACCCCAAATCGTGTGGGCTATAGTCTTGTGAGGCGCTACTGGTTCCAATGCCAATTAAACTTTCATCTTGTAGATCATCAGAAGCTATATGCATTGCTTCTAGCATATTTAAGGGTACAAGTGGTGGTATTTCATCCCCCTCAGGTGTTACCTAGGTCGTCCCCCTATTTCCCCAAGTGTCTATGGTTGTTGCTAGGTGGACCCAATCCACATTGTCCGACTCAGTCATCCCAGGTAGTACATCCATATAAGGAGAATCTTCCCCAACATCAGTGTCCGCTTTACACGTGTAACAATACTGCAATGGGGCCAAGTGAACTATTGTGTCAGATCTATGATCAATTATAAACCTGTTTCCTAGGGGATGTGCTCGACCAGTAACAAGATCCACTCGAATGACAGAATCTTGTAACTGCAGGTAGACATGGTTTTTAGAACAGTCATGCACCATTTTTGCTTCCCTCATGAAAGGACGTCCTAAGATCATTTCCGATGCCATAGTGTGTTTGGAGAAATCCATAACAATGAAGGTAATCCTTATTTTATGCCAAAGACCTTGATCTTGAGATCTTCTAGCATCCCAATAGGTTTAACAATAGACCCATTGGCCATTTTCACTACTATGGTTGTGGTCGCAAGGTGAGGTCTTCCCATAGTTTCCCATTAATTTTTAGTCACAATGCTAACCCCAGCGCCACCATCAAGGATTCCCTTCACATTTAATCCCTTAGTAGTGATTGGTATGGTCGCATTGGATTCATCACCCTCAAAGTATTGTCCCAACATGTTAATAGGTATTTCTATAACAAGGTTCTCATCTAGGTTGGGTTGTGGATCTAAGTATTCCTCCTCTATTGGCATCTCCCCAGCTCCATCCATCTGTGAAAATTGTGGTGGCCCAAACTTTAGTTCTCCATTGAGGAAGGCTCGAAGAGCTGAGACTAGCTCAGGGTCTTTATATAGTTTGGACATGATGGTGGTTCGAACTTCTGAAGACATGAAATCCATCAATTTGGCAATGTTTAACGGCACCTTTTCGACCTCATTCCCTTGACGTGGGGAAGATGGGATCTCCATTTCTTCGATAGAATCAAGTAGTCCCTCTATAAACATTCTTTCCATCAAGAAGTGAGTACGCTTTCCCATGACTTTAAGTCACTTTCTTCTTGAATGACACTAGGTATGGCTAAGGGTCTATGGTCTTGGTGAGGTTGTTGTTGCATAGGGAACACGGTGTCTGTAATCTGGATCTTCCTAGGTGCTGGTTCTATATCCCTTTGGGTATCTTCTACCAAACTCCTTAATTGCTTGACTCGGTCAATCTCCTCTGTAGGGTTTGGATAAGTTCCTATCTTCGTCTTGGATCCTGGCCATTGTGTCTCATGAAGATCTTCCTTGTTGGTTTCTATCTTAGTGGTTGTTTTGGTCTCCATGGTTTCACCTAAATCAGAATCTTCTTCAGCGTCATTCATATATACGGGGTCGCCACCGGTCCCTATGTTGGTCTTTGAACTGGGGTCTGACTTCGCTGCTTTTTGCCATCTCTTTCTTCGTGTTTTCTTCTTTTTCTGAGATTGGGCAATTGATGCCGTGTCTCTTTCCTCAAGAATATAATTTTGTTTTTGGAGCATCGATCGTGTGAGTACGTTTATTGGTACCACATGTGTACTTTGTGATCGCTCCTCGGTAACTTCAGTCAAGTTTAATGGGGTGATCTTCGGTGCATTTGGATTATTTGGACATTGGGAAATCAAATGATCTATGCCACATCGATTACACATGAGTATTGGCATTGTAGACGTGCTCGCTTGATTGGTTTGCATAAGTGTGGCGTTATTTTGTAGCCTAATAGGACACTCGGCTACACGATGTGGACCTCCACACTCATAGCATTGAAGAGGTGGTCTCTTAGTAGTGTAATTGATATTTTGGCCTCTTGCCGCAAGAGCAGCTACTTGATATACAGGTTTGACTTGTCCCCAATAGTCCTCCATGTAGTATTGTGGACTTTCTTCAAGTACATCAAGCCCATATGCAATATTAGGATCTATATCTTCCTCACAAACTTCCAAACAAGAAATAGATGACTCACAACCCACTTGATTCACAGAAGTGATTCTCGGATGTGGTGGTTGCGGTCCTAGCACTGGAGGCGGTAAAGGTGTTGTTTGAACAACATTTTGGGCCATAGGGACCATGTGTTGTGATGTTTGTTCAAGAGGTGGGGCCGGCATCAATGCAGGCACTCGAGGTGTGTCTGTCCATGCTAAGGTTGGTCTATTGGCCATCGCGCACTTAAATACTATGCAATCCTTAGCTTGATGACCATACCTCCCACAGGCATTGCAGTTGCCATTGAATTTTACTCTAAAAGTAGGACATTCACTGGTACTATGCGGTCCATAGCATACTGAGCACCATTGTTGCTCCCTTCTTGGATACATATGATTGTTTTGCGGAGCACGATTGTCTCTAAGACTCTCTTGAATGGCCTTGGTGAGATATGCTAAAGTCATCTCAGATATCTTTGGCTCCTTAGCAATAGGCTTTAGTGTCATTGGCTGATGCCCTGATGCTTGTGAGCTAATAGATTTAGACTCAACAGACACTCTTTCTCCTTGAATCATTAAATTATCTTCCAATTGGATCGCATTGGTGGTGACTGCTTCCCAAGTGGTGATACCTCTAATGACTAAGCCATTGTAGATATCCTCATGTCGTAATCCCCTAATGAATCTATCAAGCAATTGGTTATTGTTGAAGCACTCATTTGGATTACATCGAGAATTCAAATGCTTCAAGCGACTAATAAAGTCTCTCACCGACTCTCCTTCCTCTCGTTGGGATTTCTGGAGCTGAGAGGCTACACCCCAAAGCACTCCCTCTCATATATATTCTTTCAAGAACAGTCTCCTAAGAGTAGGGTAAATCGTTTTTTCTTCCACTCTTAGGGTTCTATACCAATCCCCTGCCTTTCCACTTAAGGTTAGGCTTAATGCATTTCTCTTATGCAGGTCATTGTGTTCTCCTAGAGAATCTCATATTTGTTCAAACACTTCGATATGATTTCTCACATCCCCGTCTCAACTAAATTTTTGTGTGATCTTGGCTATTTGTATTGCCTTACTTCTAAGCTCTCTATCAGGCGCGTAACGCATATTCTCAGCAATAGATCGACCGATAGCTTGAGCAAATGTTGCCAAGTCACCTAAATGAGCAGGCACCGTGGGTGGATGTGCTCCAGAGACTACATGTGGAGTAGGTATTTGCATCGGACTTTGCGCATAGGAAGCCCTTGGGTTCCACGTTGGGTACGATGTTGTGCCATGTGGTGGTCCATAGTTCATATGTGTGGCCCTAGGCATAGCAGACATCGGATGTCATATGCTAATGCTAGCCGATATAGTCCCATGGAAATAAGAACTTGGGTGTTGTGGTTGTGGAGCATAGGAGTTGAAACAATGGGAGGGGTAGGGACTACATGAGTACGAGGACCCATGGGTGTATACGATTGGTACATACTTGTAGGTACTGTTGCAGGCATTGAGCTACCATGTACCGGTGCTTTACTAACAAATGAGGTCCATGGCGTGTTTCTTGGCATGCCCATCATTGGGGTAGGCATGGTAGCCATGGTGTCATCAAGGGAAAGATGAGCTAGACTTGGAAAGGTAAAGCTATCACTTGTGGGCTCAGATTGCACTGAGACCCCTGGCGAAACAACATATAGGGGATCCATCGGACTTACCGAGGGCGTCTCCATTTGCGATAAGGTCGGTTGTTTAGCCTTTCCTATATCCAAGAATCTCATGAGACCCGTTGAAGGCATGTTGATCCCCTTGTTCTGTCTCTCTAACTCAATGACCCTATGGATGACCTCACAAACTCTTTGTTGTTGATCCTCCACACTCGTAGCACCCATTGTGGATTGTAGGACATCTAACCAACCCACGTGATAGGTGTGACCTGTGTATAGGTCGGTCAGAGTTTTCGTATGTAGTTCGTACTCCCATTTCTCATTTAAGAACACTCCATCTAGGATTGAGGTGCTAGGGGTGTCCTTTGAGCTAGATGCATTGTTGCTTTCTAGAGGTTTCCCTTTAGCAGTTGCTAAGTCAGGAGCACTTGATTGCTCTCTTAGCAAGGATATTGACATAGGGGCTTTCGATTTTAACTCTCTTCATTGCTCCGCCTTGCGTAAGCTCTCTACTTCCTTTTCCCTCGCTCCAAGGATATATCGCTCAACCTCTTGCACTTCGGCAAGGCTTCTACCATCAGGTAATATGAACTCGGAGGGAAATAACTCTGAAGAGTCAGGAGGTGCATTGAATGAAGTATTCACGTGCACATTCTCTTACAGTATAGGGTCTACGTTGGTCACGAATGGAGAATTGACTTCCCCACCCCCCTCATTTACATCACTAGCCGCTATGTTCGGGTCTTGGTTTGTACTACCTTGGGTCCCCGCCGAGGGTTCGGAACCTAAAGTAGGTGGATATTGAGAACTCACGTAAGTCGAAATTCTCTCTAGTTGCTCCGTCTCTAGCACATGACCAAAGCGCAGATGCATGCCTTTGGCACCCTACAAGCATCGGCGAATAACCTCGAAGGTTAACCGCTTACCTTTTTAAGCGTTCGTTTTCACTCATGTTTTTTACGTTTTTGTTTTTGATTTTTTTTTATTAAAGTGTGTAATAGCTCAAAACGAGCGTATCACTTAGAGGGTCGCTACGTGCTTTACAACACAATTTTCGAGCATCTGAAGTTTCGTTGGTCCTCAAAAATTTGATTTTTAGCTTCGTGTGAAGCTAAAATTCGTAATTTTAAAAGGCGACTGAGGCCTAAGCCTGAGTGTGAGCTTGGGCTTGGGTCTGGGAGATATTCCCGATCCCGGTCCTACCTTTAAAATTTATTTATTTATTTATTTATTATTTTATAAAGGATAAGGTCTCCACGGCCTCCGCGAGAGCACACACACACTCTATCTACCTACTTCTAACTAATACACCTACTGTTACACACTAACATACTCTATTAACTCTCACAGATCTACTTCCTACTTACTGTACACAGAAAACTAACAACCTTAGTACACAGAGAATAAACACGGTACCTTTGAAAACTCCATTAACAAAGAAAACTAACAACCTTAATACATAGAGAATAAACATAGTACCTTTGAAAACTCCATTAACAAAAAAAACACACAGTATAACACCAAATCCCTCTTCTCAACACACACACACTCCTTCCCTACCCTTTCTACAATTGAAATTGCACTACGAAAGAAGCAGAGAGTGCCATTCAAGCTAAGTGTATGGCATTCCCCGACAACGGCGCCAAAAATGTGCGTGTATGTCACACGTGTCAATGCAAAGAACTTGCCGATACACTGCGTGCGAGCCACAAATGGCTCCAAGCACACAACAAGCCTAAACTAGTAAGCTCAAAGATGACGATGGTGTGTCACTCACCACTCTACGCTTGCTTCGTGGAGGATTCCTCGCCGTGAAGAAGAGGGAGACGCCACTACGTCGCATTCAACCGCCTCGCCGTCGTCGTGTCGCCGCAATGATCGATCGCACTCTCTCTCTCTCTCTCTCTCTCTCTCTCTCTCTCTCTCGCATACACACACACACACAAGGAGATGAAGAAGAAGAAGATGGAGATGGAGCAAGAGCACTCTTCAATTGCACAAATGAGAGAATGAGTGAATTTTAGGTTTAGTTGACTTTTATATGAGCTCACCCCATTCACACTTGGACGTCCATGCTTAGCCAACTAATCCCTTGAATGTTCCAGTTAGAGTGCGCCTCTCATCGGCGATCACTCTTACCCTTTTCCTATTGGACCGACAAGCCCGGTACCTGACACTACCAAGTAAATAATACAACGTCCGTCGTAGGTGATATGGTGTCCGTGAGCCGTGAAGGTTAACACACGTCCTACTATTAATATGTTGGTGCCCTTAGTCTCAATGGCAACAAGGTGCCTAAGGTTGCGAAAGCACTACTGAGTTAGTGAGGGTGTTGTATTGAGCTGCCTACCTATGCAATAAAATTTTCAAGAAGACCATCGATCAGTCTTCCCTCCTTGGGTTACTTTATTCTCCCCTTGCGCTTGGTCGGGAACCTACCCCTTGCATGAGCTACATCATGTGGGAGGCTTACCACCAATCATGAGTCCTCCTACCTCAATACATATTGAGCTTAGAGAGAGATAAAGCACAATGTACGTGATGATAGGATGAGCAAGAAATAAAGCTCAATGTAAATAGTAAACCAACCATGATTTCCTCCATGATTAAGATGTTACTGCCTCCATGTTAGGACCTATCATGACCTGATCCATTTCGACAAAGCAAATGCGACAACAAAAAAATAGACAGAGAACCTCCATCCTCGTTGAAAAAATCAAGGGAAAATGACAAAAATACCCCTCTAATTTGTGGAAATTCCCAAAATACCCTTATATCTATTTTGGTTATATTGTTCAAGACTTTTTAGTCTTTATTCCTTCTTGACCATTTAGATTTGTTTCTGAGTGCTTGGCATGTAATTTGTCACAAATTACCTCGCAAAAAAGGCAACAAATCTGAAAATAATGAAGAAATTTATCTCCATAACCTACATAACCAACTCAAATTCTAGTTTTAGCAAATTGTATTGATAAACAATCAGTCTTCGTATGAAAAGCTACAAACAGTTTTACCTTTGGAGACAACTAAACACACAACCAAGGGTATTTTGGAAAATTTGAAGGGCATTTTGAGAATTTATGACAAAATATTGGGGGTATGTTGGGAATTTTTGAAATTTGAGGGGTACTTTGGAAATTTCCACAAAATAGAGGAGTAGCTCTCCAAGGGAGGAGGCATCAAGAGCATCAAACTGAGTATGCTCCTATTGCCTGCAAATCAATTAGCTTCTATGGTTGTTGATCTACTGCCCCTGGTTTTGGGACTCTAGGCAGTGAGTGTGCATCTGCGCATCCAAATATGTTGTGCTTGAGAAGAAGCGATCAAAGCAAAGGTGCAAGAAGGCGATGAGGGCAGATCAGAGCAGCGATAGGATATTGCAGGCTGGGGACGTTGCTTTTTGTAGGCAGGGTGGGAGATTGTGAGCCCATTGGTCAAGGGTAGCTAGTGGTGGTGGCCCGCATATCAAGGGTGGGAATGGCAATTGCAGCGCGCAACAGGTGCGCGTTTGAGGGCTTGCAGGCCGCTGCTATTGTGTTGGCAATCCACATGTGTGCACTCTTCGAGGAATTGGCAACGACTCCGAGCGATTTTGTGCGCTCTTTGAGCGTTGCAGCCCCGTACCTTGCCGTGCGTTCTTCAACGGCCAGCCAGCTCAACATGGAGCGTAATGTGGATTCCACATGGGCTGCTCACTACATTCCAGGTAGGTGGTTGTTGAGAGTTGGCTACAGGATGTCGAGAGCATGATACAATTCTTGCAAGGATTTGCTGCCACATTTTAATATAGATATAAGATTAGCTTAGAGGGCATATACACAGTGGGTTTGAAAACTCACGTTCAAACTCAAAAAACTATTCCTAAAAGGTACCCTTGATAATAAGGTAGTGCCAACGTTTGAATTAGATGGAATCCAAAGAGATCCCTTGGCTTGGAGCTCAAAGGAAAAGGGAAGGTAAAAAAAAAACTCTTTCCACGTCCAGTCCAGCAGTAGTAGGGTGTACACAATTTGGAAAAAAAAAATCAATGAGAGAATCAAGCAGGATGTTGCGCAAGAACTCAAAGGAAAAGAAATGGAAAACGGGGAGGGGGGTGTCATGTGTGTGTATGTGGAGACTGCGATGAAGTAGTGCGACGAAGCAAAAGCCAATGATGAAATAAGAGTGGAGGCGGGGATGACGCAAGGCAAGGAACCCAATAATGAATTCCCAGAGATTGCATCATCGAACGTGAAGGCATCTGACTAGACAAGCACGTCCCCATTCGAGTACTCCTTGGATGCACCCTCATACCCAACATCGGCTCAAAATGCTATTGGTTCACATAGTTAACACCACAATCATATAGTAACAACTGTAATAGGGTGGCATGGTCACACTGGTAGATTCAAAGTCCATACTATAAGTTGAAAAGAAACAAAAGTGCCCAAACAAGCCTTTTGTCCACGAGCATCAAAGATTGTGTGTGGATATTAATTTTCTGTAATGGCGTGTATGTTTGTCGATGGCACCTTCTCCCATTGACTCAGGTTCAATACTCCATTGCCTCTATTTTTAGATGAGGTCCTCCGTACCATGAAAGTACAGGATTCCAGGGAATCTTCTCAAGAAATTGAATATAATAAACATCCTCCCAGTAGGAGGAGGTAGCAGATGTGTGTCTGACTTTGCATATATTAGTTTTGATGGAATCACTGGGAGATGCTCTTCACAGCTTTGTGGAGAGGGGGGGGGGGGGGGGGGGGACGTGTCAAGACAAATGGCGAAGCCCACGAAGACAAGGAGAATTTTTGGGAACCGTTTGCCTCTTTGATGCGCAGACATTGGACGTGCAGTAGATCGAAGCAAACCACGATGAGGGGTAGTAGGGGGTGATGCGCTAGGGGAGTCTCTCTCTCTCTCTCTCTCTCTCTCTCTCTCTCTCTCTCTCTCTCTCTCTCTCTCTCTCTCTCTCTCTCTCTCTCTCTCTCTCTCTGCAGCAACAACGAATCCATGCAGAGCAGTCGGCAAACATCACAAGAGAGGGGAGAAGGACCTGCAACGAAATGTGCTGAGGCAGACTCTCTCTCTCTCTCTCTAGTCTGCAACACAATGGTTGTGTCTGTGTGTGTCTTTCCCATTGCCTTTGCCAGCGCGGGTGGAATGGCAATCGAGCACAAGGAGGCTGACAAAGGGTGGATAGGGCCAGGGGGCGTTGTGCGCCATGTCTACTGTGGAGCTATGCGTGATGTCTGCCTACAAAGGGGGGGTGTTTCCTGCCAAGCGCCAAGACGACTTTGCACGAAAACTCAAGAAGGAGGGATCTGGGAAGATTCGCGCTATTAAAACAATATAGAGCAAATAGGTAGGTACATTGAACTTTGAGAGGCATACCTTGACACTACACAGGTTTCAAAAGATTGTGACCCCTACAACAAGTTGTGGGTGGGATGAGTAGGAAAACAAGTTGTGGGTGGGATGAGTAGGAAAAGGGAACTAAAACTACCTTTTATTAACAAAGTACCAAGACTGAAACTATTCCATGTCATGCTACACTTTTTCTATTTTGCAAAATTTTGTTTAAAGGACCACCCTTGCCTACATTCTTGGGATTCTTTTCCAAACTCACCGCATTAAGGTGAAGTTTAACCCACTCCCCCACTCTTCTTGGGTGTGACTTGGCTCTAGGATCCACACGGATCTCTTGAGTCTTGAGCTTCATTAAAGACCCCATGCGATATAGTGTTGTAGAGGTGATTCACACGCAACACGGTGGAGTAGAGTTCGCACAAGCAAATCTATTTACTTGCTATTGAAACACAAGACTGTGGTGGAGACGTTTGGCAGAGGGCAAAACTTTTTAGATGACGTGACCCCTTGCGTTCAATGTTAGGGTGGATTCAAACAAGCCCAATGGCAGGCTGTTGCTCTTCTCTCTATCCTCACTCCGGATGTTTACATGGGACAACAGCTCTGAAACATTCTGAGATGGTGCAAACCCTATAGCCAGGAAGGACATCCTACAAGCTCATGATCTTGGGATTGCTGACCTACAGCGCAGAGTTCAACTAGAGCATCCCATATTTCACACTGATGATAGTGGGTTGAAATCGTTTGGATAGCTAGAAGCAAATCGATTGACAGATTTAGTAAAAGACGCTAACTTTTGGACTTGGAGTGCGTGCAAGATCAATGGAAGCCAATAAATCACCAGTAAAGAAGAAAAGACTTGCCTTTAAGGAAATCATTGCAGGGACGAAGCCCTTCACAATTCTCAATGAAACATTGAAGCCGACAAAAGCATGGATGGACAAAGAAACTCTAGAAATCGAGGGCATAAAGCTATACCAAGGGACCTTTTGAGATCCACAAGGCAATATAGTGGATGTACCGATGATCCCAAGGGAAATCATTGAATATGCAAACAAAGAAGGCATCAGTAATCACCTAGAAAGGTTAGATCTACATGGATATTTTACATATGTGCCGGCAGGTGTTGATTTTCAAAGAGTCTATGAGCTGACCACTACAATCAAGAAAGTAGTCATCACTTGAGGGGGAAAGTAAAGAAGTGACAATTACATGTTAGCTCATAGCAGATGCTTTGGATTTACACGATGAGGGAGCCTTAATCCAGAAAAAAGGGATGTGGTGGAGATATACTCTCAAAAGAAAACCAACCGCATCTTTGACGACATGGTGGACCCAAGAGCAATTAGAATTTGCAAATTGTACAACCAATCCTTCCATGTTCGCAAGAAGAGGCCACAAAAGTACACCACTACACCTAATTCCATTGCCACCACTTTCACTTGGGCACTAAGAAGCAATGTGCCAAATAATGTGAATTATGCTTAGTATATACATGAACATGTAGTGGGCTTGGGAACTGATAAGCCCAAACACATTGGTGGAGTGGAAATCTTAACCAAAAATTTCATATGAAGCTATCGGAGCAAGAGGACATTGGCCAGAACCACCAATTCAGAATGAGTGGCTAAGGCTTAAAGAGGATGCAAAAGATGAACCACCACTGGAACCACTTGTCTTGACAAGGCTCAGAAGAAAGTTGGAGACAATGCAAGCAGAAAGATGGAAGAGCCACCAAAGAAGAAAGGAAAGATTTTAATAACCAAGGAAGAGAAAACAAAAGAGAACACAAGTCAAACGGTGGCCCGCATTGAGAGGTTGATCGAGCAATTCAAAGCCAAGGGAGCACTAAAGGGTGATTTTGAGGAATAATGGGTGCTAGACCCAAAGAAAATGGGCAACAGTATCTCTCAACCTTGAGAGAATCAATTTGATCATTACATCCGATCATATGAAGAGTCCAAGAGGGTGATAGAACAGCAAACTCTGGAGCCCTTCACTGCTTAGGAAGTCCATGATATCAAGAAGAAGCTGCAAGAGCAGCCTGAAGCACATGAAGGACAATAAAGATAATCCAAGGTTTAGGGAGGTAACACAACACCACCAGCATCTCCCCCGGGATCCACCCAACAACCTCCAATACTGAAACCCTCAACATCTCAAGAAAAAGATTCACCAAAGAAAACATCAAAGGATGAGCCAACAACGGAGGAAAAGGAAAAGAACAAGAGATGCACCTATGGCAATCTCCTTAAAGTTGAAGATGCTTATGAGGCTCTATATGGCACCTCAACTCCGCCATGGGTTGGAAAGAAAGAAGGAAAAGTCGAGGTTAAGCCACAAGACCAAGGTACTCAAATAAGGGAATCATAATGGCATTTATCACCACTTGGAGTATCGAGATTGGTAACAATCCCCCCAGTGCCAAGGTGCAGGCCTCTGGAGAGCCCGTGGCTTCCTCCTCTAGTGGAAGTTCTACTAAGTATGGGCCACCAAGTTCCCCTGGCTGGACCATTGCGTAGGCCAGTGGCAAAATTTGTGGTAGTGGCAAATGAAGAAGATGTGAGAGCTGCCCACTAAATACTGGATAGAGTCAGAACGAGGTCTCTCTTTGTGGTTGAGGAAAATATCATGCTTAGGACGAGAGAGGAAAAATTAATAGGAGAGCATGACAACCTTACCAAAGAACTACAAAGAGCAATTTAGAGGGTAGAGAGCGTAGCGAGAGAGCAGGAATCACAAAGCAAGATCCTGAAAAAAGTTGAAGTGAAAAGAGATACCCTCACCCTCCAAATGGTTGAGGTATCTAAAGGGATTTCCAACCTGCGAGGAGAAAGACAAAACAGAAGATGAATTAAAGGCTAGTATCATCGCCTCCTATGTAGGTACCTGCGGTTGGTCCATAATGCTTACTTCAAATTTAGGATCACCTTTGATGTCAAGCTTGTTGAAACGCTACATTTCCCACTCTTTATTATTTGCCATTCTAATGGCTTCATCAAATGTCCTTCGCTGCTTCAACTCTACCTTGAAACGTAGAATAACTTTGAGACTTTCAAGAAACCTGTTCTTCTTCGATACCATGGGAGGATTTTTAGCCCCTAGAGAAACATGTCATATCTCCATATATCATTAAATTGCTTTATATAAGCTTCCACAATTTGATTTTCACCTTGAAAAAGAACTTTGATAGATTGCCATACCTTGTCAGGGTCTTCTACCTTACAAAAATGATCAAAAAAAGCTTGTCGTATTCCATTGTACACCATCACTTGAGGAGGCTCAACCGCTTGCAATTGAGCTTCATATTCCCTGAACCAATTCCTTGCATCATCTTTAAGGTAGAAAAGAAAATGTTGAAGACTACAACATGATCTTGCTTGTCGGCAAGCCAGCATTGAAACTCCAAATCTTCAATAAACTTTTTTGCATTTTCATCCTCATGATCCCAAACTCGAAAAAAATTGTTCCCATATCTACCCAAACTCGTAAAACAAATGTAACTTGAAGAAGATCCTCAGTGGCTGGCACCAAAAAACTTTTGGGAAAACAAGAGCACTGGGTACCTCTATAGCAATGCCTCCCAATAGCGCTCAAGACACAAGATTAAAACCACAAATGGAATCAAACGAACCCCAAAAGAACCAAAACTCAAAGACAATTGATCCCCTGGGAATTCACAAGCGCGCTCCCACACCCAAAAGACCACCATGAAAACTAGGAAGCACCTGCCCTGGCATGGATTTACAATTTACAACACACGCCAAACAATGAACTTGAGTAATAGAGCTTTGAAATTTACCAAATAACTCTTCTAAATGACAATTTTGAAGTGTAGACACAACACCAAACAAGGGAGCTTCCACAACCTACCATACACCAAAATGCATATATGTGGGTTGCCATATCATGTACCCTGTGGGAAATAGACTGTAACTCCTAAACCACAAATCCAAAAGGGATGCTTTCAAGCTTCAAAAATTCTCTGCATTTTTTGCAACAAAATTTTTGAAGACTACAAATTTCAAATCTATGCAGCTCTATGTGCAAAATTGGTGCAAATAGCAAGCTTCCATGGCCCAACTACACATAGGCAAGACCAGTTCAGGACCAAAAACTGCACGAAAGAGCATGAAGAAGGCACAACGAGAGAAAACCTAAATTTTTAAATATTTTTTTGAATTTTTTTATATTTATACATGATTTTTAGTTATATACAAGTGACACTTCAAAAAGCCCAATTACAGACACCCAAGGCAACCCCACAATTGGCACTACACTAGCGACTTGCACTGCATGTACATGTGCTTGCTAAAGCAAGCTAAAAAACCCAGAAAAAGAAAGCACACATACCCTTTTGACATCTAGTGTCATGTCCATATGTAAAAATTTACAAAAAAGGGGGTGTTCCAAATGCGCTCAATAGCGTGTGCTATAAATTCATGCCAAGGTAGGTGCTTCCTAGTTTACACGGTCATCTTTTGGGTGGGCGTGTGCTTGTAAAGTCCCAAACGATCAATTACCTTTGATTTTTGGTATTGTGAAAGTTATTTTGATACAGCTTGTGGTGTTGAATTGGTGTCTTCGAATACTATTCGGAGACATTGCTGTAGAGGTGCCCTTTGTCCTTGTTTTCCAGACAACCTCTCTGCAAAACATAAAAGAAAGAAATCCAAGCATGTTGTTAACATAGATAAACCCGTGCACGTAGATATAGACACAAGCACACAAAGATAAACCCAAGAATCAACAGGTAAATAGGGGCACTAAGAGTTCATGTGCTCAAAGCTATAGATTTGGAACTCCTTTAGAGAGTGCTTGGTCAGATATATGCTTTGATCTAGAGAGGAGATTGCGTGACAACCAATTCTTTGGTGACCATCCCTTTCCACTCAAAGTCTGGAAAGAGTCCTCAATAGATAGGGCAATGATTTCACATTGATTAGGCAATTTGGGATGCCGTCCCAATGAGATCAAAGAGCACTTGGTGTCTTGATAGATTGTTGCCAATAGATATCTTGGTAGATAGGTATGATATGCACAAAGGATTTGCCCTAGGATTATTGAGATAGAGTCTGCCATTCTACACTTGTGGAACTAGGTCATGAGAGACAATACTTTGCTTCCACAAGAACATGGCTGGTGGGGTTACTTTGATGAGTTTGGCACAACCGTCTTGTCAAGTATCATTTCTTTTGGTTCATTATTGCTAGAGAGCATGACTCCTTTGCACGCATACGGATCCATTTTTACTTTGATGAGAAAGGGCTTGTTCTTTCTAGCCTCGCTTGGTAGTTGATGAGAGTCGTGGGCTCCTATGGTAGAAAGAAATGCGTGGATCCTCATCTCTCTATAGAGGATCCTGGAGGCTTTGGATTTTGCAGGGTCGTCCTTTATCTCAACTCTATTGGGATCCTTGCGAGTGGCAGTGGCAATTAGATATACATAGACATGCTCCAACCACCTTTTTTTAGTACTCTATCAGGATAGGTTTCACATTGCTTGTGAAACCTATTGGGATCCTTGCGAGTGGCATTGGCCATTAGATGTACATGGACATGCTCCAATCACCTTTTTTGAGTACTCAATCAGGATAGGTTGCACATTGCTTGTGCATAAGCACTCTTGAATGTCCAAAGATAGAGAGAGTCATTACATACAAGTTTTTCATATTATTTTATATATCATTTTTGTTTTGCGTGCAAGTGTCATGGAGGATTCAATTATTTCCTTTGGCTACTTACTCATGGTGTTCTTGCAGTTGGCTCTTGGAGTGCCCCTGGGCTTTGATCCTCTATGTATACCCTATATAGGTAGGATTGGGAGACTCCCAACCACTGTCTTCGGGGATTCTTCACATCTTTTCTTGTTTGGAGAGTGCTTGCATTACGTCTCTCTAGAGCCAAGGTCCAATTTAGCTTTCTTACATGGGAAGCAGTCTCGTGGTTGATGCATTTTCCTCATATCCAATTTTTATGATGATAGCCTCATAGTATCTCATTTGTACCTTGAGTATGATATATAGAGGGGATGCATAGCATGATGCTCCTCAATCTTGAGATGATGTGTTCTTCATACACGTTGTCATTACATCATGGAACGCTCGATGAGCACAATGCCATCATGTTCTTAGTGTTGCACCATGACATACTCACATATATTTGGGTGGACATTATCCATACTCCACATAGCCAGTGGGATTCAGTAGCAAGATCCTTGAGGGTAGTCAAGGAGTGCACGTTTCGTTTTCTGAGACTATGGGCTGACCCCCACATGTTTTTTCATTTTTGTTAGAGGTCATATGCAGTGGAAGTACTATCCACCATAGTGGTTCATCTTGCACTCCTCCCATACACCACCTTGAGCAATTTCATTTGGTGGATTCTTTCATATCCACCTTTAGTGTTTCTCAGCTTTGTACGTCTTATAAGATAGGTTATTTCTAGCATCTCCATGGTTATTTTGTACTCAGATTTATAGAGATTATCTTTTTCCAAAAAAAAGACCGAGAGAGAAAGGATACTCACATGGCGTTTGTAGCCCTCGCTTTCTCTCTGCATCATTGCAACCTTCTTCATGCCCTCTTCAACATCCACCTTGTCTATATGATTTTCAACAAAATCCATGACAGACATATACTTTGAACAACACATATACTTTTTGTTCACAACATTTCAACACTCCAATGCTCTAACAACAGCCCTCTCCATACTCTTCGTCCTATTATTCTCCCACTTGTTGTTGATATCCTTGAACCGCTCTTGTGCTTGCAATTGATCTCTTGGCAAGGATTTTGGAATGTGGCTAGGAGGGATTTCACCTACCCTCCTATCAAGCCTACGCGGGCTTGACACCTCCATGACATGCACTTTTCACTTTTCATTCAGAATCTTCTTCCTATTATTCTCCCACTTGTTGTTGATATCCTTGAACCGTTCTTGTGCTTGTAATTGATCTCTTGGCAAGGATTTTGGAATGTGGCTAGGAGGGCTCCCACCTACCCTCTTGTCAAGCCTACGCAGGATTGACACCTCCATGACATGCACTTTGCACAAATGACCTTCCATGTGTTTTTGCTTCTCCATATGTGTGTTGTATCTAGGGCATGTAGGATGTGCCTGACACAACCTCACAAGCCTTACTTCCTCATAAAGCTCCAAGCAAGGCTTATCCATAACCTTCACGACACCTTTCTCCTTTGCATGAAGATTTAAACCCACACTTAGGCCTAGCACCCATATTTGAACCTTGGCATGAACACACACATAGACACACACATAGAGAGAGAGAGAGAGTGTGTGTAATTGGAGCTGATCTCTTTAGATAGTTTATTCCATGTTAAAGTTTACAGCTACTGGTGATTCATTAGTTCAATCAGCAGAACTGGAGGAAAAGATAGAAACTGAACTAGAACAATTACATGAACTGGAATACATCTGTTGAGAAAGAGATAATTGAATGACTGGAATCAGTGTTCAGATTCAATTCCGATTCCGATTAGAAGAATTGGATACAAAGTATATCTAGCTGAAGTATACTCAACTATTGTATTAGGGATTACAAAGTAGGCGTACAAGTGAGGATAATATAGCTCAGGAACAGCTTCAGGACTACAACCACACAACTAAGAGTAGGAAGTCAAAAGATAAAACATCCCAAAAGTACAGCCAACCCAATTACAATGTAATGGGTCCTATTTATAGCCTCTTGGAGTTACTATGGTAACCGTCATGGTAATTACTAACTGGTCCACTGCTCGGCTTTCTAGGAGCTGGTTCCCACCTAGTGAAACTGCCTCCACGAGTGAGAGAGCCTTCGCCATCTACATCCTTCCCTCCTTTCTTGAATTTTGGTAAGACTCCAAAATTTATGAAAAAATCCACCGTCTGATTGTTCTGAAACATAGCTTTATGCCATATTTCATGCTTTGTTAAGTGCTTGACACCTCCTATAATTGTAATTCCAAGGGTGTCAGCCAAAGAGATGCCCACACCTGGCTGAGAAAATCCACCTCTGATCCTGAAAATGTTTGGAAAAATCCACCGTCTGATTCTAAGACGGCTGGAAAATTCCTCCATCGCATGCCAAAATGGAACTACCCAATATCCTTCCACTGAACCCGCTTCCTTTTGCCCTTAGGTCTTGATGGTGTCTCAGAAGTCCCAGTGCCAGCATTGTCCTTCTGAATGAGTCTGTAAATGGCCTCTTGCTCAAACTGATTCCTCCTCTCTGTGGTCATTTTGACTTCATAAGGTGTGAGGGGATGATAAGTTTTGGTGTCAGGATCATAGAGCGTGCGTCTGCCTTTTGTCAGACGAGTCCTGGCCAATTTATGACAATGCAAAGCTGTATGGATCCCTCCTCCTGGAAGAGGCTGATTTATTTTGATCCTAGCTTCAAAGAGAATCTCAACCATCTCTCTGTACTAGGGTCCTAGGCCTGGTTTATCCATAATGTCCTTTTCAGGAACTTTGGAGGACTCAACAGTGAGTTGCAGCAGCTGGTTTGTGATCTTAGTGAGGCCTCTAATCTTAATTTTCTATTGTCCCATACAGAGCTTGATCCTTTGTACCTCATCTTTTAATTCCTAGAAAACATTTAGCTGAAGAGAATCATTGAATAGCGTTTACCAGGTTTTCCACTCCATAGTTGATCGCTCATACCAATCCTAAAGATCATCAGTAATCCTAAAGTATGTAAGATGATCTACTGGTTCAGTATGTTGAGGGTATAGTGCTGGAAAAAACCTCGGCAACTTCACTTCTCTTGCTGGTAAAGCATACAAGAGAACTAGGGAATTAGGGACAAACTCTAGAAAATTAAGAACAACCTGGTTCTCCTGCTGCATCATCTTCCTGGTAACTTTAACCAGCTGAAATAATCTCCGAAGAGCAGTTGCCTGTTCTCCAACTGTCATTTGAGTTTGAGGTCCTTTGCTTGTGGTAGTCTGGTCTTTAAGAATACCTATCACCCTATGATCCAGAACTCCCCTAGAAATTTGCATTTGCACTAAGACCTCTGTTAACTGACTTCAGACATCTTTCATACATCTGTATGTCGTCTTATTCCCTAGCAGGAGTTCTAATTCCATGGAAAGGGAATGGCAATCTACAGTAGAATTCATATGCCAATGTGGATTAACTACTTTATCATCAGCAGTTAATATCCATTCAGGCACTCTCTCTAATAGTTGTATTGTACTAGGATGCTCAGGCAATTGGCACACCTCCTGATGATAGAAAGCAGCTGATTTCCAATGTTGAACCATTTCCCTAGCACCAACATATAGTCACTGAAATCGCTCCAGATCAGTGACAAGATCATCATCCTCCAGATACATCCTGCTTATAGGAGCCTGTTGATGTCGTAATCTCTTGTTTAGTGTGATGAGTTGTAATGAATGTTAATCATCACTTGTTGGAATCTCAGTCACAGCTTTGCCTTTCCCTTTATCATCTGTATCGTACTGTGAATGGTGTGCTGGTGAATTTCCAACATTGCTAGTTTGTTGATCTCCCCCTTGGTGGTCACTCGACTGCTATCCTTCATGTTGGTCTGATTGGTCTGCCTTGGACTATTTCCCTCCTGTAGCCCCCACTCCACCATTACCAGGTCCTGAAGGTGGATATGGAGGAGAGTCATCATTACCATGCCCATCATCACCATGACCCTCTTTTGATTCCTCCCCCTTCTCTTCTTCATCAACTTCTGCCTTATCATCATCTTCCTCAAGGTTATTCTGATGCTCAATATAATCAAGGATAGCTTGGTTTTCCAGAGCACTCTTATATTCAGAGAGTTTGTCTTGCAAGTCACTCTGCATTGATGAGAGACCTCAAATTGTCTATATTGAAAACAACATTTCCTTCTGGATTTAATATCTCAGTCAGATTATTATAGATGTATCTTTCTATTAATGTGACTTTCAGAGCAGTGTGGATATTCAACAATGAGTTGAAATCAACTCGCTTCATTCTCAACAAAGTTTCAAATCTGTTCGCAGCCCTTTCAGCTTCTACCTTTTCTTTCCTCAAGGCCCATACCTCAGACTCCACCTTGGATAATCTATTTTCTAATTGTTGAATGGTCCTAGCTGACTAAGCTTCAATGATACTTTGGCGCAGGGTCTGGGCGGCCCTCTCCTGCTCTATCTTTTCAATCTACTGCTCGGCTTCCTTCAGTTCAGTTTTTGCCTTGGTTAATTCATCATCTGGCACTGAAGTATCCAACATTTGTCCTATGGCATTCACAATAGTGTTCCAAGATGACTAAATTAGTACAGAACAGCCATCCTGCACTGTGGCTGGGTCACAGGTAGTTTCTTCATAAACCGTGGCAGGAGCCATATATGGTAGTTAGAATAATCAGATTTCTGTAGAATTAGATGCCCTTTGAGAGGATGAGTCTGCAGCTGCTATAAACTGTCTTTCTTTGTTAATCATAGGGACGCTTCACTATAAGGAATGAAAACCTTTCCCAGTGGACTTGAAGGTGTTGGCCCTTTTTCCTTATCAGTCTGATCTATTGGCTGCTCAACACTGGCCCTCTCTGACTGGTCCTGTCCCATATTGGTAGTTGCTAAAATCTGCCCTGTTGACTAGGTAGATCCACCAGTGGTTTGATTGGGAGGTTGTTTAGTTTGACTGGCCGGAGTCTTTTCAGTGGACACTGTTTCAATGTGTCTTTCTACCTGCTTAAGAAGAGCAGTGCTTTGAGTCAATGTCGTCCTTGGTCTTAGAACTACCAGCCTCCTCTTGTGTGGCCTTTCTCTTTTGTCCAGTGAGAACTAACTGATTTTCTGGGGACTCTTCATCTGAAGATACTTCAACATTGCTAGGTGCTGGAAATGGCTTCTGGCTCCAAACCAATCTTACCTGGGCATGGGCGTCTAGAGCAGATGCCCAATAAAGAGACTGCCAAACATACCAAGCTTTGAAGACATTCTGAGACTTCAACTTGGCAGTCTGTTGAAGCACATTGTGTGATAATATCTGAAAGAGATTTATAGAAATTGTAGAGTCCAATCTTTTTGCTAAGAGCACATCAAATAGATTTTTTGAGTAGGATTATTTTTAAGACTCACAGCTCAGCCACAAAGAGGTAGGCAGCAGGAATTTCCAGACCTGTAACAGCACTCCTTGCGCACAGGCTTTTTGTTTCTTTTTGGCAGCATCCTCTTCTTTCAAGGCTGCACTGATTTGCTCTGCAGTTGCCACAGATGGATTTGGCCCATTTGACATTCAGAATGCAAAAGCAATGTTCTCTGGAGTGACTGCTACTTTTCTACCATAGACCATAGCACTTCCGTCTTCAGCATTGAAAGAATCCAAAACTTTGTTGGAATTAGGGTTGCAAAGAGACACACACAGCTTGGAGAAGATGAAGGAAGCTCAAGGCACACAATAGAGAGTGTGTTACTTAGTGTGCAATGGAAAGATAGGTAGCCCTAGAGTGATGGGCGTATATACAATGCATAGGGGAAAAAACCTCCTAAAGAGGGGAAAAATGCCCCGGCGGTCCTAGTGTGTTCACACACATCACTACCACATGTATATGGTAACAAATCCCCCCTAGAGTGATGTGGTGAACGAGAGCTGGCACATGAGTAAACGGAAGTGCCATGCCCTGAGGACATGATCAGTCCACAAAGGGGAGTAAGCCCAAAGCTTTGCGGAATGCTTCAAGCTTCTCACGAGACAATGCCTTTGTGAAAAGATCTGCAAGGTTGTCTTGTGTTGGCACATAAGCCAAGCTGATCTCTCCTACTGAGAGCCTCTCTCTAACATAGTGGTAATGCACCTCAATGTGCTTTGTGCGAGCATGAAAAACTGGGTTCCTCGCAACTGCCAATGCGCTCTGACTGTCAGTGTAGATAGTGTTGGCAGTGTCCTGTCCAACACCCAAATCAGCCATAAGGCGTCTGAGCCATACACACTCAACCGTAGCTGTGAAGACTGCCCTGAACTCAACCTCACAACTCGAAGTGGCCACATTAGGTTGCTTCTTGCTCAACCATGATATACATGAACTGCCAAGCATGAAACAAAAACCAGTGGCGGACACTCGCATGTCAAAACAACCAGCCCAATCTGAGTCCTAAAAAGCATGTAAGTCTGGCGGCAATGATCCCCCCTTGGGATAAAACAAGCCAAGGTGTAAAGTGCCACTAAGGTAGCAGAAAATCCTCTTGACAGCCTGCCAATGCTTAGACCCTGGGCTATGCATGCATCTACTGATCTGTGAGATTGAAAACTGAATATCTGGCCTCGTGTTGCATACATAAATGAGGCAGCCAACAGCAGTTTGGTAAAGAGTGACATCAGCAGGATTGCCAGCATCATGCAGACTCAACTTCAAACCTATTTCCATGGGAGTGGCAATAGGTTTGCAATTCTCAAGTCCAAACTTACATAGCAATGTCTCTATGTAACTTTTCTCACACAAGGCAATACCACCATCACACTGCTTAAACTGTATACCCAAGTAATGATGCAACAGCCCCAAATCTTTCATCTTGAAAGTAGCATTCAAATCAGACTTAAATTCAGAAATATGTCTCTCATTTGGTCTAGGTATCAACAAATCATCCACATAAAGAACCACAATGAGAAGTACATCACCCTCACGCTTTACATACAATGTGCTTTCTGTTGGACTGGTACGAAAGCCTCGTTTAACCAAATGAGTGTTAGCTTTCTCATACCAAGCACGAGGAGATTGCTTCAACCCATACAAAGATTTCTTACATCTGCACACTTTGTCCTCTTGTCCTTTTATGACAAAACCGCGAGGCTGCGTTACATAAACTTTCTAAAATATGTCACCATTCAAGAAAGCAGTAACAATGCCTGATTGATGTACATCCCAACCAAAATGAGTTGCCAATGCACATAGAAAACGCACAGTAGTCATACGACAAGTGGGAGCAAAAGTCTCTTCATAATCTATTCCTTTTTGTTGTGCATAACCCTTTGCAACAAGTCAATCCTTATGGCGATCGATCTCACCATCCGGCTTGCGTTTCAGCTTGTAAACCCACTTCGTACCAATGGCCTTTTTGCGAGGAGGAAAATCACATAAAGTCTATGTGTCATTTTCTATAAGTGCATCATATTCTGATTGCATGGCAGCCATCCAATTTTTTGAATTCTGTGCTTCATCAAAACACAGAGGCTCCTCAACATCATGTAAACTCGACACAGCTAACGCATAACAATCTGATGCATAAGATGCATGGCGAGAGCCTGAACGAGTACGACTAGACAAAGGTGCATCCAATTTACTGTCACGCAAAGTGTGCACCAGCCATTTTGGCATACCTCTAGCTTGCTCATTTTCAGCCCTTTCCTGATCAAGTACATCATGTACATCTACATCAGTAATAGGCTGATCTGTAACATTTTCAGAAACCCCCATAGGTTGTACATTTTCCTCATTGGAACTTACATTCGTATTTCCACCACTGAAAAGAAGCAACAAAGTGTCATAAATGTCCTGTGAGCTTACATTACTGTGTCTAGTACATGACAGCAAGGGCTGAACAGAATCTTCCACAAACACTACATCCCGTGAAACTAGAATACGTTTTGTTTGGGGATGATACAACCTGAAACCTTTTCTTTCAGCACTATAACCAACAAAAACACATTTGACAGCCTTATCATCCAATTTTCTGCGCTGCACTTGTGGCACCAAAGTATGCCAAACAGCCAAAAACACGAATGTGCTCAATAGAAGGCTTTCTATCATGCCATGCTTCATATGGAGTAATAGACTGCAAAGCTTTCATAGGACACCTATTAAGTACATAAGTGGCACACATGATGGCCTCAAGCCAAAAAGAATGCGGCAAAGCTTGACTTTTGACCATACATAGTGCCATTTTTGTAAGTGACCTATTTTTCCTCTCAGCAACACCATTTTGCTGAGGTGTATAAGGAACTATACATTGGTGTTTTATCCCACGACTAGCCAAAAATGCATTAAATTCATGAGACATATACTCCCCCCCTCGATCGGAACGGAGGGTGCCCATAGTACATTTTGAGACATTTTCAGCCATAGCCAGAAATTGTTTGAAGCACATTAAAACTTTGGACTTCGCTGTAAGCGGAGATACCCATGCATGCCTAGAGTAATCATCAATGAAAGTCACGAAGTACAGGTAATTGCCCAAGGATGGAGTTTACATGGGTCCACAAACATCACTATGCATAAGCTACAACCTGCATGTGGCCCGAATTGAACCATCCTTTGGAAACTTAGAACGTTGCATCTTACCCAAAATACAGTCTTCACAAACATGTTTGACAGGTGCTTCAAGAGGCGGCAAAGAAGAAACCATATCAGATTTCTGTAAACGCAGCAAACTGGCAAAATTCAGATGACCAAAACGTGCATGCCAAAGTTTTGCATCTGAAATAGCCCTTGAATTTGCAACAGCATTTGTAAAATTTTGTCCACACTTGTCATACAAAGTGAGCTTATACAGCCCACAGCACAAAAGGCCAGATGCAACAATTTCATCACCAAAACTGAGATCATGAACTATACATCTGTCATCCACAAATTTGACTACAAGTCCAAGTCTAGCAAGTGCAGATACAGAAAAGAGATTCTTCTTGATCCCAGGTACATAAAGTGCATCAACAAGTGTGAAGGAACTGCCATTTGCAGCAGTAAGCACAATCTTTTCAACTCCCTTAACTGGATAAGAGGCATTGTTGGCACAAGTGACTGAATTCCCATGAGGGACAAACTCTAGAGAGGTAAACAATTCACGATGTGAGGTAATGTGCTTTGTAGCATCACTGTCGAAATACCACACATGTGAATTTGCAGCAACTGACAAGCATGCATCATGGACAACAGGATTGTAAGTGCACTCTGCGCTAAAATCCCATTCTGCATCAACATCAGCATTACAGTCTCCTTTCACAGAAGACTCAACAATGGCTGCATTTGTAGTGGAACTACCCTCTTTATTCTTAGCCTCTTTGGCCTTCAACTTAGGACACGACTTGATCAAGCGATCATTAGCTTTACAATAATGGCAACGCATCTTCTTTTTACCCTTATCACTAGAATTTCCATATGAATTTCTGTTAGCAGAAGCATTAGGAACATAATTTTTGCCACTTGTAGCAGAACCATAAGAAGTGGCTGCATTACTGTTATCACACTTTCTTTGAGAAGCAACAAAAGCCTGTTCAACTGCACGCTACCTAGTCTTGATTTTTCTAGAAAGTGACTCTTGCAACAACAATGTGCATAATTCATCAAACTTGACAACTTCAGGATTTCCTTGTGTCATAAGTCTCCAAGTACTACCAAAAGTCTGGTAAGAATCTGGTAAGGCATCAAGAACAGTCTACACTAGGGAACTGTCTGAAATGACTTCTCTTGCAGAAATAAGTTTTTCATTGATATCCTTGACACTAGCAAGGAAAGTGTCCATATCATCCTCCTCATGCATAATCCTTGACTCCATCTCTTTACGCTGTCGAGAAATTTGCGGTCTTGTCAGGAAAGCACCGGGCTTATGGCTGTAAGAGTTTGTGAGAGAACTCAACAAAAACTATATGAAGGAGTTAAACCATAGATGCCATGAAGACTAGGGTTTGGAAAGAAGTGCAATCAAAGAAGACTCACTCTTTCTCTCTTGCACTCACACACACAAAGAAAGAACACAAAAGAGAATGTCAAAACAATACGAAGATGAAAACATCAAGGCTATGGCCATATCGTATCATGGGTAATATGAAAGGGTTAATAGATGAGTTAATGGCATTCAATCTTGGCTGACCAAATAGGCTACGAATTGTTCTTTGGAATTGTAGTTTTGTGCTTACCATAATATATATATTTTTTCTAGTGATTGGGATTAATTGTGTGTACAAATCCTCTTGGTTCATAGCAAGATAACTACGCTTACGTCAAAAGAAAATTTATAGTCTATGAGAGGTAGTATGATGGGATCCGGTGATAGAAGTATTTCATTAAGCCTTTCTGGGCCAAAGAGAAACACTATACGTTGTTGGAAGTGTATTTTATGGCTAATCGATATGTTAATTCTAATAGATCATACAGAGTGAAAGCGATAGAAATGATCATTATGTGGGCTATTCATCTAGGATAGTATGTGAGAAATGTAGATATGAGAGAAGTGAAGAGATGAAAAGATTCCCTCCCAAGCCCTATTCTTGCCCGTAGGCAATAAGGATACTGCGGAGAGAGATGTACCTGTAGCAAGGAGAACCTAAAATTTGTAGAGAGGATGAATTACTAAGAGTGAGTGAGATAGGTTTGGTTAAGGAGATGAGATTAGATATATATATATGTTGGGTTAGAGATGAAAAAGAAAACAACAAGAAATCAAGAAAACATCAATGTAGAACACATCTTACTTGACAAACCCTTCGGCACCATTATTGATGGAGAGAGAAGAAGAGGGGAGAATTCAACTTTGATTGATACGCCAAGTCCACGCCCTTCTTTGATTAGAGTTGAGCTTCCAAGGATAGCATGCAAGGATGGCTAGTCTTCCTCTAGGAGAAAGTGTAGGCTTAGGCTTATGTTAATGGCTATGTACAATTAGGCATTACTACTCACTCCCTCAAGAATTCCTCTCATCAATGGCTTGAATGATTGAGTGGTTTTCCAGGAAGAAAAGGTTCCCTTTTATAGGTGAAGGGAACCCCCCAAGGGTTTACACAAGAAGAGAGGAGCTAGTGTGAACAGGAATTGGAAAAGTTGGAAATGAGCTGTTCCTACATGATGTGGACTCACTGGGGTCCAGTATTTTGATCATATCTCCTCAACGGTGGCTCCAAATAAAAAAGTAAAAATATGGGTAGAAAATTCAGCTCATTAGCTAGGATGTTCATTTTAAAATCGTTTTCCAATTCGGATTGGAACCTTGTATAAAAAATTCATCAAAATAGGGTCCATTTCTGGCAGCAAAAGTCTTCCTGTGGTCCCCTTAGCCTAGACTTTCATTTGATTCCAAAGGACACCTCATGCCATATGAAAGCATGACATTGCTCCTTGACAATGTTTTGTAATCATGCTTGCAATAATGCATTAAAATAAGTGTATCTTTGAAATCATGCCACCTAGTGTCCCACTAGGATTTGATTCCCTCCTAGTAGCTATTTAAAAAGAAATATAAGAAAAATATGAAAAATACATATAATATATATATATTGGAGTTTACCCTAGATATATGATCTATCTAGGGTGTGAGATGATAATGATATAGTAGATTTTGCCCCAAGCTAAAGAGGCGCAGTTATTGATGCTTTTCCCATAGTATTTTCTGATGGTAAAGTAAGAATAGGTTATCCTTGAGAAAAATAATAGGTTGAGATAGAAGGCTTATTATTATACTTAAATATGCATATGTACATTATAGGAAAGATAATTATGTATCTAAAAAAATACAAGATAGATCTTGTAGCATGCGTTCCCACTATGTACGTGTCACAGCACGACATCCACCCCCTCTAAACCTGCACATCCTCCGGTATGTGCCACATTATTTCTTTGTAAGATCAGCCCTCTTGTACATCTTCCTTGATTTCTTCTTCATTGGATGATTCAAAAGCTTCATCTTCACTTTGATCTTTACATATGGTTTGCTCTTCTTTCTCAGCAACATCTTCTAGATCATTGTCTTCTCTTCTCTTAAACATTTTGATCCTTTTTCCTGCAATGGGAATCTTTACTTCTGTACCATTTAGTTCAGACAAGCTGTAAGGAGCATTTTCATGCACATGCTTTACAACATACGGTCCAAACCATGTTTTTGAAAACTTATGCATGACTGTGTGCTGGTTATCAAGGCTACTATCATACACCAAAACCCAGTCACCTTTGTCATTTGCTTTGCTCCTGAGTCGATGTCTCTTATCAAAGTAGTCCTTGTTTTTCAACCTTGCATTTTTGAGTCGTTCTTTTGCAGCTTCAATGTCTCTAGGATTTCTCTCTAGCTGCCTTATACGCAGTGCAAGGAGATCTTTCTTGCTAAGCCCCTCTTGCCAAGGTAGTACATTCTATGTGGGAATTGTATCTTCAATCGGCATCACTGGCTTTTGACCATACATTAGCTCCGTAGGCATGTAGCCAGTTACTGAGCTATGTGTTGTACGATCAGCCCATAAAGCATATGGTAACATTTTTGGCCACTCACCAACTCTTCCTTCACAAGCCTTGGCCAAAGCTTTGATGATAGGAGGATGCCCTCTTTCACTCTTTCCATTGCCTTCAGGGTTATAAGCTGTAGTAAGAGAAATCTTGATTCCTAATCTAGAAAAGAACTCCCTTGCTTCTTCGGCATCCAGTTCACCTCTATCTGCAGTGATTTTTCCCACACAACCATAACGGCAGATCACCTCATCAAGAAGGAATTTGCACACAGCTTTTGTGGTTTTAGCTCTTAATGCTCTTCCTTCAACCCGATTAGTTAGGTCTTCTCGTGCAAGAACCAAGTATCTCATCTGCCAGAGTCCTAAAGGCATTGTGACTAGATCCACAACCCATTTATAGTGCATGGCTAGTGGATATGTAGGGTGCAATCCATCACGATGTCGGACATTTGAATACATTTGACAAGTTACACATGACTCTACAAATTGAGATACATCTTTATACATACCCTTCCACCAATATTTTTCTTTTAACTTGGAGAAGGTTGCCCACACACCCCTGTGTCCAGTCCATAGACTCTCATGAAACTCTTGCATGAGCTTTAGTTGAGTCTCTTTTTTACATATAACCCGTTGTGGTGTAGCACCCTTTTGTTTAGGATGCTTCCACAAGTAACCATCCCTCAAAAAGTACCCATATGCTTTCCTGCGTATCCTCTTGAATTCTTGTTCAAACCAATCATCCTGTTTTGTTAGAGTACTCAAGTAGCTTCCAATAAGAAGCCAATCACCTTCATAAAGCTCTTTCAAGAATGATCCAAAATGATTAGTCATGCAGACATTGTTACCTTTGACGTGAGAGATAGAATAGAACTTTGTGCCTACATCATCTCCCTCATCAATCATTTGTGACTCATCTTCATACCTTGCCCTTGATAGCATATCTGCCTGTGTATTTTCTTTACCTGCAATGTGCTTGAACTCGGGATTTAAGGACTTAATGTAGGCAATCCACCGCAACATCGCAATGTCTGGTGTTGAGCACCTTGTAATCATACCAAGAAGTGGTAGACAATCTGTTTCTACAACCACACATGCACCAATTAGGTACTCTTTCCCACTTTTCAAGGTTGTAACCATACCCCATAACTCTCTCTTTATCTGTGGATAGTTTCTTTGGCGAGCACTTAGCACCTTTGCTCCAAATCTTACCACATACCTATGTCCTTCTTTGTCATCTTGCCCTATTGCCCATCCAATCCCTGTAGGACTGGTGTCTACTGTCACAATTACTGGCCTTTGATACTCATAGTCTACCTTTCTCAAAGTTGTTGCTGACTGGAGCAACTCCTTTCGTTTTTTCATGGATTTTACATGTGCTTCTGTCCATTTAAACTTCTGATTCTTTTTAAGCAGTTGATAAAGAGGATCAACTACATGTGCATAATGTGGAATCCAAATAACATAGAAGACACATGCTTCCAGAAACCTTCTAACCTCAGTGATGCTAGTGCATGTTTCTTTCATTCTTTGGATGGCATCTACCTTTGATGGACAAGGTTTCCTATCATATGGCCCGCACATGTGCCCCACAATAAGCACTTCATTGACACCAAACATAGACATTTTCCCTGACAATGTAAGAGTCACTTCTTCCAACCTAAACAAAATTTTATCACAATCATTTATGTGATTTACCACAAACTTGTGGCATCCCTTGAGATCCAAAGCTTCATCTTTGTCACTTTATTCACATCCTTTGATAGGCAAATCATCAATGAAAGGCATTGTGATTTGAGGAATAAAGTCACGTAAGACCTTATTCATCCCATTCATCATATGTGCAACCGAGTTGGTTGCTCCTTGTGGCAAGGTACACATCCTTACCAAACCCAAAGGTGTCCTCATGGTTCTCAAGTCTCTGATTTCGATTGCAAGCCGAAATTGATCATACCCTGAGTAGAGATCCCCCATTGAGTAGATTTCCCTCCCTGCAAATGCTTCTGCAAACTCATCCACAATTGGACCTGTACCTACATTTCTAATTGTCACCTGGTTCACTGGTTGCATATCTTGGATGAAGCGTAGAGAACCATTCTTCTTCGGAACTGTGAACCACCTGTTTGAGTATGGAGCACAAGAAGGCTCCAAGATTCCCATTTTGATTTTCTCATTCAGTAGCTCTACTAACTTTGGCAAATGAGCCTTTGGAACCGGAATAGGCCGCAGATTCCAAGGCACATGAGGTATTGTGAAAATTACCATAGGAGCTACAATAGAAGGATTAACACATCCTATCTCATGTGGCTCAAATGCAAAAGCCTTACCATGCTTTGAAAGCATTTCTTTGAAGCACTTTGTCTCCTCCTGTGTTACAAACTCCTCGCGACCAATCTGCAACTCTTGGAAAGACTCCTTTGTGAAGGTATGCCCAATCTTTTTAGGATTCCTCAAACTTGGTTGTAAAGAAGCCTGCTCAATCTTTTCCCTATTTTTGGGTGGTAAGGGTGAAGCTACTGGTTTCTACTACTTTGCTACACTCTTGTATTTAGTTTCAACATGGACTTCTGGGCCAACTGTTTGGTTTTCTTTAAAGGCTTCTATTACTTGATACATTTCCATAGAGCAAACTTCCACAACTTCATTTTCAAGATGCAAACTAGACCCCATTATAGCATCAAGCTCACCCATAGTATCTACAAAAGAAACTTGTTCACACAAACCCAAAACATTTTCAGTAGGCTCTAGCAACCCACTCTTTTTCATGCCTATTTCTACATTATGCACATATTGCCTCTCACATCTCTTCAAATCTTCAAGTTTTGTAAAACATACTGATCCATTCCTTGTTACCAAGGAGCTCGTTGAAAAAGCTTCACCTATTTTTGGATCAGGCGAGACCCTTTTTCTTTCTGTACCACTGCAATCCCGCTTTACAATGGTACTTGGCCAAAACCCATCATTTCTCTATGATCATGAAACTCTTTGCTCACCTTTGGTAAAGGATGTTCTCTGAGGTTGTCACGATTTCTTTCATGGTTTACACAAACTGTGAGAAATTGGACAACTCGTTTACCATCTTTGCTACGTATCCTAGCATATGATGAACCATCATCCATTACCTTTGTTTCCATTCGAACTCCCACAATGTAGGGTTGTCCAAGGATGAGATGATATGACGATGTATCCTGTACAAAGAAGTTTTGGCCAATCTTTACATCACCTATTGTTACCTTCACACCTGGACATGCTGCATACAATTCATTGGATGAATTGTTTGCCACTTTTACCATCCAACCATGATTGTGTCCATCGGCCATTTGCACTTGTTGTAGAGACTCTTTGACATTATGTTTATTTCTGAACCATGGTCAATCAAGGCAAAAAAATGGCTCTTCAAGATCACCTACCTTGACCAAAGTTTCTGTAGTATCCCTTGCCCAATGAATTCGTGAATAGTAACTCTTAGGAATATCTTCAACTTCTTCATCATCATTTGAGAAATGCACTTGCTTCACTCTCCCACTAGATTGGTAGCATCCTACCACAGATCCATCATTCTCCTTATTTTGCAGTTGCATCCCTTGTGTCTTCGAGGTTTCCCCTTCAATCTGTGGACGAGAAACTTCAACAAGGGTTTGCCTCTTCCTCTTGATGATGTCAATGATCTCCTCATGGAATTCACGCTTTGCAATGCCAAGAACTTCTCCCAGAGTAAACTCAATCTTGCTATTCAAGATCCTTTCCTCCAAGACTTTCTTTAAATCTACAGCAACCTCAATATCAGATTGTAGTTTATAAGTTGGGCCTTTTGTCTTACCTTTTGTTGGCTCTTTCTTCTTTCCTGTTGTAGACTCCTCCATGAGTACTTCAGGTGGAGATGATCCTTGTGTTGAGGGTGTTTGAGAAGGCATTGAGTCGCTTCTTCCCCCACTTCTAGAAGCTCTTTTTGATGGTCATTCATCAGCATTCTCACGTCTACGCTTCTCTTCTACAATTGCCTCATCTTGTTGGCATTTTGTAATGTAGGCATGCACTGACAATGAGTCCACTGGATCATTCCATCCTATTTCTAGACGTATGCAATTACCTGCTTCATGTAGAATCTCTTTTGTAAGCTTTCCCTTTTTAGCTAATTGCATGACATTTGGCCAAATTTGACCATGATAGTCACTCACCTCTTCATCACAAAAATGTTCAATTTTTACTCCATAAGTAGATGCCTCAACTGAAGAGGTGGCATGCTTAGTTTCCATATCTTCAACTAAGGTTTGCATTCCCCCCTTCACAAAGTTAGTTCTCAAGGGTAGACCTGTCTCTCTTAAGTGGATTTTACCATCCTTAAAAAAGACAACATCTTTTGACAAAGCATCACTAAAATCATCACAATGTCTTCTTACATGGTCTGTACTATCACACCAAATACATCTATTAACAAACCCTTCTTTGGGCTGTTGTCTTTGCCTAGGAAGTGGCCCTGATGGTTGCCTTTTTCTTCAAGCTTTGCAAGCTTCACCTTCAAGTCATGCTTTCCCTTCACAAGCTCATCTAGCATGGACTCATCAAACTTAGGAGCGATAAAAGTAGGCTTTACCATTTTTCCAGAAGTTGAGGTGGAAGGACTTGTAGTGTTTACTACCATCTTGTCCCTTCTTCTTTGTCGTTTGGCAAGCAGTGAGACAGCACCTTCAACCTCATTCCAGTCGGTCTTTAGTCCTTGCTCAACATCTTTATCTTCAAGAAGAAGCTCCAAATTTTCTTGAAACTCTTTACCTGCAGCTTGTAAGAAAAGATATGTCTTCTCTGCATCTATTGTGGCCCTTTTTGTCCTTGTGAGTTGTGCATAGCGCCGCTCAAACTCCCTAAGTAGCTCTGTTATTGATGGTCCTTGCTTTGGCTTGACTACCCATTCTAAGAATGTCCTTTTGGTCACTCTCTCCGAGTCCTCCATGAAATATTCCTCCTTTAAAGCTACTTTGAGTTCTTCCCAATTTCTCCCATGCCCATCTTTAATTGCCCTAACATGCTCCCTAATTTTTGGAGCAACAACTAGCTCAAAGCTTTGAATCATCTCACCTTCTGACACGCGATGCAGCTCCATCTCCTTCACATACTCGCGTAAGCACTTGGTTACATCTTTGACATTGAATTGATCCATTCTGTTGACGACCGCTTGTATGGCGTCTGTTGCTGAAATCTCCCTTCTTTCAGTGGCATGTTGTTGTTGCATGAACATTGCAAATGCTTGAAACATTTGCATTGTTGATGGGTCAAAATGCATACCCTGTTGCTCAACATGATCACCCATGGTTACCCACAAATTCTCACCCTGGCAGTTTCGCGTCGGGTTCACCAAAAATATGTCCAGAAATTTGCGGTCTTGCCAGGAAAGCATCGGGCTTATGGTTGTGAGAGTTTGTGAGAGAACTCAATAAAAACTATATGAAGGAGTTAAACCATAGATGCCATGAAGACTAGGGTTTGGAAAGAAGTGCAATCAAAGAAGACTCGCTCTTTCTCTCTTGCACTCACACACACAAACAAAGAACACAAAAGAGAATGTCAAAACAATACGAAGATGAAAACATCAAGGCTATGGTCATATCGTATCATGGATAATATGAAAGGGTTAATAGATGAGTTAATGGCATTCAATCTTAGCTGACCAAATAGGCTACGAATTGTTCTTTGGAATTGTAGTTTTGTGCTTACCATAATATATATATTTTGTCTAGTGATTGGGATTAATTGTGTGTACAAATCCTCTTGGTTCATAGCAAGATAACTACACTTACGTCAAAAGAAAAGTTATAGTCTATGAGAGGTAGTATGATGGGATCCGGTGATAGAAGTATTTTATTCAGCCTTTCTGGGCCAAAGAGAAACACTATACGTTGTTGGAAGTGTATTTTATGGCTAATCCATACGTTAATTCTAATAGATCGTACAGAGTGAAAGCAATAGAAATGATCATCATGTGGGATATTCATCTAGGATAGTATGTGAGAAATGTAGATATGAGAGAAGTGAAGAGATGAGAAGTTTCCCTCCCAAGCCCTATTCTTGCCCGTAGGCAATAAGGATACTGCGGGGAGAGATGTACCTGTAGCAAAGAGAACCTAAAATTTGTAGAGAGGATGAATAACTAAGAGTGAGAGAGATAGGTTTGGTTAAGGAGATGAGATTAGATATATATATATATATATTGGGTTAGAGATGAAAAAGAAAACAACAAGAAATCAAGAAAACATCAATGTAGAACACATCTTACTTGACAAACCCTTCGGCACCATTATTGATGGAGAGAGAAGAAGAGGGAAGAATTCAACTTTGATTGATACGCCAAGTCCACGCCCTTCTTTGATAAGAGTTGATCTTCCAAGGATAGCATGCAAGGATGGCTAGTCTTCCTCTAGGAGAAAGTGTAGGCTTAGGCTTATGTTAATGGCTATGTACAATTAGGCATTACTACTCACTCCCTCAAGAATTCCTCTCATCAATGGCTTGAATGCTTGAGTGGTTTTCCAGGAAGAAAAGGTTCCCTTTTATAGGTGAAGGGAACCCCCCAAGGGTTTACACAAGAAGAGAGGAGCTAGTGTGAATAGGAATTGGAAAAGTTGGAACTGAGTTGTCCCTGCATGATGTGGACACACTGGGGTCCAGTATTTTGATCATATCTCCTCAACGGTGGCTCCAAATAAAAAATTAAAAATATGGGCAAAAAATTCAGCTCATTAGCTACGATTTTCATTATAAAATCGTTTTCCAATTCGGATTGGAACCTTGTGTCAAAAATTCATCAAAATAGGGTCCATTTCTGGCAACAAAAGACTTCTTGTGGTCCCCTTAGCTTAGACTTTCATTTGATTCCAAAGGACACCTCATGCCATATGAAAGCATGACATTGATCCTTGACAAAGTTTTGTAATCATGCTTACAATAATGCATTAAAATAAGTGTATCTTTGAAATCATGCCACCTAGTGTCCCACTAGGATTTGATTCCCTTCTAGTAGCTATTTAAAAAGAAATATAAGAAAAATACATAGAATATATATATATTGGAGTTTACCCTAGATATAGGATCTAGCTAGGGTGTGAGATGATAATGAGATAGTAGAAATAAAGAATCAATACTTTTTGCCCCAAGTGAAAGAGGCGCAGCTATTGATGCTTTTCCCATAGTATTTTCTAATGGTAAAGTAAGAATAGGTTACCCTTGAGAAAAATAATAGGATGAGATAGAAGGCTTATTATTATACTTAAATATGCATATGTACATTATAGGAAATATAATTATGTATCTAAAAAAATACAAGATAGATCTTGTAGCATGTGTTCCTACTATGTACGTGTCACAGCACGACAACGCAGCAAAGCAATTTTAGACTTATTGCGACTTGCATAAAGACCAGCCAAAATATCCCAAGCCTGTTTTGCAGATCTTGTTGAACGGATGTGAGGAACAATGGTGCGCTGCACAGACAACGCAATCAATGCATGAGCCTGCACATCCTTAACATCCCAACGAGCTTGTTCTACCGTAGGCAAAACAACTCTAACAGTAGCAATCCTTGCAGCAAGACCTGCAACATCCTCAACGTCGCCTGCATCTTCAGAACCAGGACGTACATCAATGCCCTGCACAATATACCAGACGCCCTTTGACACAAGAACGTGTTGCATCATATAAGCCCACATAGGGTAATTGTCCCCATCCAACCTGTCCTCAATAGCAAACATCTTGAACACATCTATGTTGTTGTTGTCAGCCATGGTAAATGGTGCACGTGATGTGATTTGCCCAAAAATAGGAAAAATGGAGCAGGAAGAACACGTGCTATATAGCACAACCCGTAGAAGATTGTAAGGCACCTGTTATGCAGAAAATGGCACTAACAAAAACTCTGCACAAAATGACAAAATAGCCTGTGCAGCACTGCCTGTAGTGAAAACAGAGGCCGAAATGAGCCTGTAGACGCTCGCCAAAGCTCACTGAAATCGAAGAAAGTGAGCAGGCGTGTACTGGAGTAGCTAGCGACTAAGCCCGGGAGGACGCAAGCTGCTCTAATACCAATTGTTGGAATTCGGGTTGCAAAGAGACACACACAGCTTGGAGAAGACAAAGGAAGCTCAAGGCACACAATAGAGAGTGTGTTACTTAGTGTGCAATGGAAATATAGGTATCCCTAGAGTGATGGGCGTATATACAATGCACGGGGAAAAAAAACTCCTAAAGAGGGAAAAAATGCCCCGGCGGTCCTAGTGTGTTCACACACACCACTACCACATGTATATGGTAACAAACTTGCTTTATAATTGCTGTGTCAAACTCTATCCTTGTTGCTTGCACAACCACATGCAAATCCCACAGTCTCAGTAACGCCTCTGCTTGCTCAGTAAACACATATCTCTATATTTTGATGTGAGGAATAAGCGGAAGAGTCGCTTTTGCAACAACAATAAGGGCTTGGGTTTCGTCTATAGTTTACTGCATCTTCTCCGACATTTACTTCCTACCCATACACCATGAAGACGAAGAGCTCGACAATGGAAAATGAACAACAGTCTGCAGGCATCGCATAGGAGACTTGCAAGGAAAAACGCTTACTCGCCTTACTGTTATACGCATTCGTACCATAAAATCTCCACCACTTACCCTTCCTAGAGTTCTGTGCACCGCAAGTGACGTGGCAGACATGCATTGGACAAGACTTTCTCTTGTCTTTGAAATGATTACCACTGATAGTCCTTCCGACCGTTGTTTCCCTAAGAACTGATATTGGTTCACATATTTTTCTAGTTCTGGTCTAGACAGGGTTTGGTGGCACTGGTACTGTTTTGGCTTTTTGACTGGCTCTGGAACTGGTCGTACATGGAAAAGACCTAAAATAGTTGATTCTGGATTTTCCTGGTCTTCAGTTCCCAGACCATCAATACCCTTTTCCCTGGCTTCTGAATAATAGAGCTTGATTTTAGCTCCATTATACACCCCTAGCAACAATAATCCAGACAGATCTTTCAGCCTTACCGTGCCATTTGAGAACACCCAATCAACTTCAAATGGTCCTGCCCAGGCTATCTTTAAGTTTGGTTTCTTAGGGCCTAATTTTGACTGATATAAGAGAACCACATCGCCTTTCTGAAACTCCCTGACCTTAATTCGTTTGTCATGCCAGTGTTTCCTTCTTTGTTGAACAATTTCTTGTTCCAGTATAGCCCTCTGTCTCAGCTCATCTAACTGTGTTAGCTCTTCTAGTCTCTTTTTTAGATTGTGATTAAAATCCAGGCCATGCTCGACGGCCATTCTGAGACTGGGTATGACAAATTCCATTGGTACAACAGCTTCAGTGCCATACACCATTCTAAATGGTGTTAACGTGGTAGTGACCTTATAAGCTGTTTTATATGCCCATATAGCAGTTTGAAGTTTCAAGTCCCACTGCTCTGTCTTTTTCTACACAATCTTGGTAAGGATAGTCTTGACAGTCTTGTTGCTGCTTTCCGCTTGTCCATTGCATCTAGGATAATAAGGTGTTGATTTCCCGATGCTTGACTGAAAGCATATCCATGGTGTCATTTATAAAATGTGTGCCTTGGTCTGACACAATCTCCACACGACATCCTTATCGACAGACAATATTCTCAAACAAGAACCTGGCCGTGGATTTTGTTGTGTTGTCGGGAAGAGCCTTAGCCTCAACCCACTTAGTCACATAACAGGTAGACATTAATATATATCTATTCTTTTTGGGAGTAATCTTTTTGAATGGCCCCATAAAATCCAGACCCCATTTCATGAAAACACCCAATGCCTGGACTGGTGTTAAAGGAGTCATGTCTCTTGTTGTGGGTCTGCCCATTCTTTGGCATATATCACAAGTTTTGCAAAAGCTTCTGACATAAGATTTTAAATTCTGCCACCATAACCCAGCCTACAGAATCTTCTTGAAAGTAATATCAGTAGAGAAATGTCCACCCGATTCCCCATTATGTGCCTCTGCAATAACTTGCCTTCTACCCTCCCTAGGCACACATCGGCAAAGAATTCCATCGACACCCAATCTATAGAGTGATATGCCAATGATAGTGAACTTAAGGCTTTTAATAACCAGAGCCTTCTTCTGATTCTGAGTCCAATCATCTGAGAACCCTCCCTTAGACAAGAACTGATATACTTCATACAATTCTTGATCAATTGAATTTGTCTCTTCTAGCTGGAAAAGTTTTGCATCTACTCGCTCGTCTCTTAAAGACTCCTTAGAGTAGCCTTCTGTACTCCTGGATAAAAAATCAACACCACAATGGTTTTTTCCAGGTTTATGGAAAATACGAAATTCAAATTCCATGAGGAACATCATCCACCGTATCAGCCTGCCTTGAATAATGAGTTTATTAGTCAGAAATAATAAGACACATAGAAATGAAACAACTTGCCCAACAAATAATGTCTGAATTTGGTGGCACTGAAAACTATCCCTAAGGCTTCTCTTTCAGTAGTTGTATATCCTTGTTCAGCTTGACTGAACGTGCGAGACTGACAAAGTATACTGGATAGTGAGTTCTTCCTTCTGGCTGAGCTAGAATTGCTCCCGTTGCCAGTCCCGAAGCATCCACATATACATGGAAAATGACATTCCAATCCGGTTGTCGAAGAACTGGTTTACTGATGATGGAATTCTTTAATTTCTGAAAACTTTCTTCACATTCAGCAGTCCAACTTAACTTGCTAGTTTTCTTTGTAAGCTCATACAATGGTAATGCTTGAGAGGCAAACTTGTGCACAAACCTTCTGTAAAAATTAATATATCCCAAAAAAGAACTTAATTCTGATACATTTCTAGGCGCCTTGGCCTGTTGAACTCACTGGATCTTGTCATTGGCCATTTCTATTCCATTTTTGGACACCACATGTCCCAGTAGTTGTCCTTTCCATACTAAAAAAACAGATTTGAATGGATTCAGAAAAATCTGCTTTTCCTGATAGCGCTTAAAAACCATCTCTATGGAATATACAGTGAAGTCATCCATGAATATGGCGAGGAATTGATGAAGAAATTCACTAAAAATTTCCATCATACATCTTTGAAAAGTGACCGGTGAATTGCAAAGGCCAAATGGCATTACCAGATACATAAATGCTCTCCATTTCATAATAAAAGTGGTCTTTCCCCGATCCTCAGGAGCAATTTGTAACTGGTTAAAACCACTATACCCATCCATAAAGCTATACATCTCATATCCTGCAATTTCATCAAGTAGCATATCTGTGAAAGGTAATGGAACTGGGTCCTTGATGGTTTGAGCATTTAGTTTTCTATAATCTACACATACTCTCAGTTTCCCATTCTTCTTAGGCACAACCACAATAGGAAACAACCAATCACTACTAGCTACTTCAGTAATGAACCCAGCTTTTAGAAGGTTGTCAATCTCTTCCTTGACGTTCTTAGCATAATTCGGATTCATTCGATAGCACTACAGTCGTACTGGCCTGCCATCGGGTTTCAGTGGTATTCGATGTTGACAGACCTTTGGATCCACTCCTTTGAGATCAATATGTTCCCATGCGATCACATCTTTATAGTGCTGGAACATATGTCGTTTCATCGTAGGATTCAAATGTTTATTAATCTACTGGTGGACTGAACTCAACTGGTTCTTCTGGCCTTCCAGTTAACCGAACTGGATGTTCTCCTGAATTCAGTTCAGTGAACTAGTCTGGAAATTGCTTCTTTTGTTTTTCAGCTTCATCTTTGTTTATTAAAACTGCATTGAGACCTATCTCTGTTAATGAAAAAATATTCATAGCTGGTAACATTCTCTCAATTTTCTTCACCTTGTACTTTTGGCAAAGCTCTTTGGGTTTCAGTTCTTTTCTCCAACTTCTAGTGGTATTCATCTGAATCTGGATTCTGCCTACTGGCCCCTTGTATTGTCAAAGTCTGATTAGCATAGTCGTGAATAGCCTGTGCCGTTCGCAACCATGGACGTCCCAGTAGCATCCCATACGCTCCTTGCACATCTAGTACTAAGAAACTGCCTTTGAACTTTTCTGTGCCCACTCGTATCTGCATATTCTCTACCATTCCAGTTGCCTGCACCACTCGATGATCCGCCATTCGGACTTTGAAAGGTGCTGGTTTCAGGTTAGTAATTCCCATCCTTTGTTGAATATGTGCTCCCAGAATGTTTACCCCTGCTCCTCCATCTATTATGATACTTGAGAGTGGTTCCCACTGTTTTCGAACTTTGTAATCCACCTGAATCACCGGCACTTCATCATCTCTGGCAGTTGTCAAGTCGACTGATTTGGCCTCCGCCTCAGCCTTCATTCGCTGTCTAATGAATTTCGCTGGTTTAAGCAAAGTTCTTCTAATGTCCTCTAATTCCACAATGAATTTATGAATTCGGTCACAAATTTTGACATGAATTTCCTCTTTCTCATGATCAGAGTTGTCGTCAGAACTTGAAGAGCTGGTAGTGTCCTTTAGCAATTCCCAACTCTTCCATCAACCCTTGTACTGCAGCCAACATGGTCTCAGGCATCCCAGGCTTCGACTGATTTGGTTGTGTTGTCTCAGAAAATTGGGTAGGTATCTTATGAATGACCCTGGCATCAAAACTCTCTGGTTGCTCTGGCAGCTTCTTGGCGAAATCCTCTGTGATTTTCACCGCTAGTTCTCTTTGCTCCTGCCATTCATCAACCACCTTTTCTTTACCCTTGGCCTTCCATACCTCTCTCTGTTGAGCCCATTTGCTACTTTCAGGAGTGACTAGTTTCGTTGGACTCTCTAGAATTTCCTCGATCATCACCTTCGCCTCAGTATCCGCAGCCCCAGGTGTTTCTGGACACTAAGCTGCGAAATGCCCATACTTACCACATGTATAGCAATTCAGGCTTCGATTATGAAAATTACCACGACCTCGGTCCGGCTGGTACCCGCTTGGTATCTACCGCGCCCTGCACCAGTACCACTTACCCCTGGTTTCTCTTCTTGAGAAGCACTGATAGTTTCCACTCTTACTGGTTCAGCATTGGGGTGAATGCCACCACTGACAAATCTTTTCTCTTCTTAAAATGATGAATTCGAATACCACAGTTGTTCCATAGATGGCCATACTCTTTGCAATAAGTGCACTGTGGGAATTCATTTGAAACATGGTCTTTAGATTTACACTTTGAACACCAAGTTTCCATTCTTCTTACCGGCTGTCTGGTCTAGCTAATTTCAGCAATTTGTCGGGCCATCTCTTCAATCTTCCTAGACCAAGATCCTTTCTTAATCTTGTCTTTGGTTCTTTCATCTGAGCTACTTTCAGAACTACTGGAGGCTCTACTGGACTCAGAATCTTCAGTAGAAGTACTGCTACTACTGGACCTCCTCTTCTTATAACTCTTTTTCTTCTTAGCTTGATGTTCTAGCTTTAGGGCTCGCTGCACCAAATCATTGAATTTCTTGGTTGGTGCCGGGACCTCCTGTTCTCTAAGCTCCTTACTGCAAAAACCATTCAAAAACCATGCTCGCAGCCGCTTTTTGGATGGTGGTTCTTGCAGTTGTTTAGTTAGGTCCTTGATTTTCTCAACATAACTTGTGACTGACAATTTTCTCTGCTTTATCTTATCCAGCTCACAGAGTATATCCTCATCCCCTCTGTTGTCTGAATATTCCAGTCGGAAAGCTTTTAGCAGTATATTATATGATTTGAGTTGACAAGCCGGGTAATGGTAGTATCATTTCCTTGCTGCCTCCTTTAATGTTTGCAAAAAGTATTCACTCCGGTCATCTTCATCAATATTTTTTAACTCAGCATATTGCTAAAAGGCTTGGATATGAACATCCGGGTCATTCTTCTTTCTCCCTTTGAACACGGGAAAAGAAATTTCCAATGAAGATGTGTAATCTTATCTATCAGCATCATTTCTTCCTCTTTTCACCTTGGGATCCTGACTCTTTTTTGAAGATTTCTAATAATGATCTGTGTCTGTATCCCAATTAATTTCTGTCTCCGTCTCAGTTGTTGTTTCCTCCCTGGCTTTTCTACTAGAACTATTGTAAAGAATGAGGATGCAAGAGAGCTACACAAGACAGGCACAAAGCACACAGAGATGGAAAGCTTCTTCTTCTTCACAGAAAAGAGAGTACAAAATGACTAAGTGCTAAAGCTGAAAAGTAGCACATATGTACATGCGGTCACTAAGTGTGAACTTGCTAGAAGCGTACTAGGCTGGCACTATATGTGTAGTCTAGCTGTAGAATCACTGGCAGAGATCCTCCGTGTCGGTCACCTAACGCGCCAGTGAGTAAATGCCGTAAGCGGCCAAGACCCATAGTGGATGCCAGCTCAAGGTGTAGAGCTCGACATCTCAACACTCCCCCTCGAGCTCTGCATGTCGCAGAGTCCAAGCATAGTCAGGAAATGTCGAAGCTTCTCAGCTCCGAGGGCCTTGGTAAAGATATCTATCTACTCCTCTGTGCTGACGTAGACCAAGTCGATGTCGCCCGCCAACACTCGCTCTCGAACGTAGTGGTAATGGACTTCTATGTGTTTGGTCCTGGCATGGAACACTGGGTTCCTAGCCAACTGCATGCTGCTGAGGTTGTCACAATGGATGAAAATCTGCTGGTCCACCTGCACTCCCAAGTCCTCAAGTAATGTGCGTAGCCAAGCTACCTCGCACGCCGCAACTGCTGCACCTCTGTACTCGGCCTTTGTGCTCGATAAAGAAACCGTAGGCTGCTTTTTGTTGCTCCAAGTAACAGCAGCACTCCCAAAAGAGAACATGAATCCACTCGTAGATCTCCTATCAACAATGCTACCTGCCAAATCTGCATCTGTATACCCATACAATGCTCATGGTGCATCTGCTGCATAGAACAATGCGTAGTTAAGAGTACCTTGCACATACCTAAGTGTGCGTCGTACTCCATCCAAATGTGGCTTCCTCGGAAGCTGCATGAACTGACTCTCCAAGCCTACTGTGTAGCTCAAGTCTGGCCTCGTGATAGTCAAGTAGATTAGACTACCCACAATCTTCCTGTACATGTTGACATCCTCAACAACATCACCCTTCTCTGCACTCAGCTTTGCATTCACATCCAAGGGAATAGAAATTGGCTTACAATCAGCCATACCATACTTTGACAACATGTCCAAAGCATATTGTCTCTGTGATAGCCATACACCCTCTGGAGTCCTGATCACCTCAATGCCAAGAAAGTAGCACAACTCGCCTAAATCTTTCATTTCAAACTCCTGTTTGAGAAGACCCTTCACATGGTCAATCTCCATAGCATTGTCACCAACAATAATAAGGTCATCTACATATATGGTAATGACCACAATCCTCGCATCACTCTCACGTACATAGAGTGAATGATCAGCATGAGCTCTCATAAAACCAATACTGACAAGATACTTGGCAATCCTGTCATACCATGCTCTAGAGCTCTGCTTCAAACCATACAAAGCTTTGAGAAGTCTGCATACATAATCTGGGTAACCTGGATCGACATAACCAGGTGGCTGATCCATATACACTTCCTCTTGCAACTCACCATTCAAGAAGGCATTCTTTACATCCATTTGATGCATAATCCATCCTCTAGATGCAGCCACTGCTATGACAACTCTCACAGTCGTCATCTTTGCCACTGGAGCAAAGGTCTCCTCATAGTCTATGCCATACATCTGTGCATAACCCTTTGCGACCAGCCTTGCCTTGTCACGCTCAATGTTACCATCAGCCTTATGCTTGGTTTTATACACCCATTTACAGCCAATATCTTTCTTGCCACTTGGCAATGGCACCAACTCCTGTGTGTAGTTTGCTTCCAATGCAGCCATCTCTCCATTCATTGCATCATCCCAATGCACATTTCCAGCTGCATCCTCAAAACATGTGGGCTCCACATCCTGTATCACCTTAGCCATGTAGGCTTGGTGATGCGCTAGATACCCATCATAAGTCAATTTCTGAACTGGATTTCTGACTCTATTAGATCTGCGCGGTCCTGGGTCACTCCTTTGCCCTCTAGCATCTTCTTGTACTTTCCTTTTACCAGGTGTCCTGACAGCCGGAATTCCAAATTCCTCATCAAGACTTTGTTCAGAACCATCTGAATCCATGTCTACATGTGAAAAACTTGATGATGCATCAGCCATAAAGGGAGGTTCATCAACCTTTTCCTTTCCTTTTCGTGATACATTCCCTGTACCTCTTGGTGGAGTAACCTGCGTACGTAGTCTACCATTCCATGGTTTCTCAACAGAGCCACGAGAAGAGGACTCTTGTGGTCCACTCAAAACCTGTGACTGTGGCCTCACAGTTGGTACAACCACATCATCTTTTACATCAGCCCCAATAGTGCCATGTGCATTACTGTACCAGCTGCTCATCTCATCAAAGACTACATCTCTGCTCACTCGTAATTCTCGTGTAGTGAGATTGTAGCACCTGTACCCCTTTTGTTCAAGGGAATATCCCACAAGAATACATTTCTCTACTTTAGGATCCAATTTCCTACGCAACTCATCTGGTACATGCACGTAAGCTATGCAGCCAAACACTTTCAAGTGTGCCAAATCAGGCTTTGTACCTGTAAACTTTTCCTCAGGTGTTACATCATGCACCGCAACTGTAGGTGTCCTGTTCATAATGTACACAGCTGTATTTACGGCTTCAGCCCAGAAATGATGAGGCATGTTCTTCTCATTCATCAATGCACGTGCAACCTCTGCAATGTGCCTGTTTTTCCTTTCTGCGACCCCATTCTGTTGTGGAGTATATCTACATGTAAACTGCTTGCGTATACCATGCATTCGCAGAAAATCTAAAAAATCATTGGAGAAGTACTCTCCCCCTCCATCTGACCTCAATGTCTTGATTTGTATATCTGTCTCCTTCTCAATCATGACTTCGAAGTCTTGAAAGTGACCAAACACTTCACTTTTGTTACGCATGAAGTAGACCCATACTTTCCTTGTATGGTCATCAATGAAAGAGACATAATACCTGCAACCATGTATACTTGCAGTATCGGTTGGACCCCAAACATCTGTGTGCACCACCTCAAGTGGCGTTTTACATACATTGCGCTCATGTGGAAATGAGCCCTTTGACTATTTTCCAAACTGGCATGCTCCACACACTTTATGCATACCATCCACCTTGAATTTGGGCAAACCTTTTACAATCTGTTTTGATTGCATGCTGCGCAATCTCTGATCATTGACATGGCCAATGCGTTTGTGCCAAATGTCAACATCAGCCACAACACCTGTGCCTTGTGCAAATAATGCAGCTTTTACCTCAAGCATGTCTACATTCAGCGTAAACATTCTGCCCACACATTTGCCCTCTGTGATCAGCTTACAGCCATTCTGGAAATCTTCTACATAACAGCCATTTGGATTGAAGAGAACCTACAAACCCTGCTCAACCATTTGTCCAATAGAAACAAGATTCTTTGTAATGTTTGGGACATGAAGTACATCTGCTAAGTACTTTGATTTCCCACTCTTCGTATTTAGAGGTATGTCCCCTACATGAGCAATGGGGTGAGCTGTGTCATCTCCTGTCTGCACATAGCCTGACACATCTGGTTTGCGCATATCTCTAAACCACTCTCCACGAGACGTCATGTGATTAGAGGCACCTAAATCCACATACCAAACATCATCTTGGGTGGAATTCTCTGCAGTCATTGTATTCATTACATGCTGCATAACAAACATGCGCTCGTTTTTGCTGTCATCTGCATCTCTGCTAGTAGATGCATAGTTGCCCTGTTCTCTCTTTCCACTTGCTTTTCCCTTTGGACAGTCATGTGACATGTGACCTCTTTCACCACAAGTCCAACATTCTCTGTTATCTGGAGTATGTTGCTGCCTGCTTGATCTTGCACCACGACCTCTTTGACTCCCCCTGCCTTGAGATTGGTTTCCCCTGCCACCTGTATTGTTTTGATTTGATTGACCTTCTAGAAATTGGCCCCTGCAACCCCTTGGGCCTTGACCACGACCTCTAACTCTACCTCTGTTGGAGTTAGAATAGAAGGCCTGTTCAGAATTATTTCTGCCATGAGAAGAAGATGTGTCAAGGTTCTTCTCCTCAAGAATAAGCATAGAAATCAAATCTTGGAACACGGGGATGTCGTCTCTTGTATTCATGGAAGACCTAAAATGTACATACTCATCTCCTAGACCATCCAAGCATGCACGGACAATGTCATCGTCTTCCACTGAGACTTTAATAGATCCAAGAGCCTCAATGATACTCTTGATCTTCAAAGCATAATCATTGATTGAGAGGTTGTTCCTCTTAACCTGATTTAACTCCGACTTTAGTTGAAGCTTCCTGGCCTTGGTGTTCACCTCGAACACTCTGCCTAAGTTTCTCCATGCAATGGCGGGGGTTTCAGCATCCTGTAGATAGCCCATCATGCCATCTGTGATGCTCATAGAAAGCCAATACATCACTTTGCTCTGGCCTTGTTGCCAGTCCCTCAAAGCTTTCCTTTGTTCTACTGTAGCATTTGCCTCGGGAATCTCTGGTTCCTTTTCATTGTCTCCTTCTACATAGTCCCAATAACCTTTTCCTTTTAGGAAATTTGTTATTCTGAACTTCCATGCAGGGTAGTTATTTTTCTCAAGCTTCTCAGTAACAATCTGACTGAAACCGTCAGACATCTTGAATCACTAAGACAAAATAACTGCAATCTGCAAAAACCTGCAAATCTGCTGAACCTGCTATGGTGGTACCTGTAACGCTTTCTACACTCAACGAGTGTCCACAATCAAGCGTACATACAACCACTGTACTTGTACAGTAAATCTTTGTATACTGCACTTTGGAGACCTATTCAGAAACTTGTGCGAAAAACCCCTAAATGGCATCTGGTCGTGGATTGCGAACGAAGGGATTGTGATGCTCTTGCTCTCTTAGCCTCTCTTGCCTGCACCAGGCTCTGATACCATGTAAAGAATGAGGATGCAAGAGAGCTACACAAGACAAGCACAAAGCACACAGAGATGGAAAGCTTCTTCTTCTTCACAGAAAAGAGAGTACAAAATGACTAAGTGCTAAAGCTGAAAAGTAGCACATATGTACATGCGGTCACTAAGTGTGAACTCGCTAGAAGCGTACTAGGCTGGCACTATATGTGTAGTCCAGCTGTAGAATCACTGGAAGAGATCCTCCGTGTCGGTCACCTAATGCGCCAGTGAGTAAATGACGTAAGCAGCCAAGACCCGTAGTGGATGCCAGCTCAAGGTGTAGAGCTCGACATCTCAACAACTATGACGACTTCCATTACTGCCTTTGGCTCCTTTGTCTCCCTGTGTGGTCCGAGAACTCTTTACCTTGCGTTCTTTTCTTTCAGCCCTGCGTCTTCTTGACTGACTAGAATGCTGAGAGTCCTGTGCCTCATCAGCCTGACTGTGCTTCTCCTGAGCCTCAGTGTCAGGTACTTGTCCATCCTTGGGATCAGAGTCTCTTTCTTACTCCTCAGGGATAGGGTCAACGCGGTAGGATGGTTTCCAGCCACGACTGGGTTTGGGTGCAATTACTACAGCTGAAAACTCAAACTGGGAGAGGAGTTCCTGGTCCACGAGCAACAACTCTAGCCACCGTGATCGCCAAAATGAAATTGGAGCTGATCTCTTTAGATATCTTATTCCAGTGTTAGAGTTTACAGCTACTGGTGATTCATTAGTTCAATCAATAGAACTGGAGGAAAAGATAGAAACTGAACTAGAACAGTTACATGAAGTGCAATACATCTACTGAGAAAGAGATAACTGAATGACTAGAATTAGTATTTAGATTCAGTTCAGATTTAGAAGAATTGAATACAAAGTATATCTGGCTAAAGTATACTCGACTACTGTTTTAGGGATTACAAAGTAGGAATACAAGTGAGGATAATATAGCTCAAGAACAACTTCAGGACTACAACCACACAACTAAAAGTAGGAAGTCAACAGATAAAACAGCCCAAAAGTACAGCCAACCCAATTACAATGTAATGGGTCCTATTTATAGCCTCTTGAAGTTACTGTGGTAACCGTCATGGTAATTATTGATTGGTCCACTGCTCGGCTTTCCAGGAGCTGGTTCCCACCTAGTGAAACTGCCTTCACCTGTGAGACAGCCTTTGCCATCTACAAAGAGAGATTTAAAAGAGACACCGCGCATCAATAGGTAGACTCAGACATCAACATGTAATTGCGAGCATCCACAAGTAAACCCGAGCATCAACAAGGAGGCATGGAGAGAGAGAGAGAGAGAGAGAGAGAAAACGAGAGAGAGAGAGAGAGAGAGAGAGAGAGGGAGAGGACTCACCGATACAACTGTGGATCCTATCTTTGCTCTCTTTGACAATGGCACATTGCACATTCCTCTTGCAATTATCCATTGCCTTCCGTGCCTTCGCCTTTGGTGCCTTTGCTTGGTCCTTCGACGCATGCGTCACCCCCTTCCCCTTGCCAAAAGACTTCATCTTTACCATGCCTCTCTCTTTAGTTCTGATTGATTTTTCCAATACATGCTTAGGGATTTTCTTCTCACGACCATTTGAAGTTATGGGCGGCTGGACCTTGGGCTTCTTAAGGGCTACCTACAAGCATGGGAGCAAAGAGTTATTAATAAAAATATAAACCAAGGCACGCAAATAGGAGGGCAATAAGCTATACAAAATCATCGAGGGACCCATGAGGCAATCATCGTCCATCACTTGGGAGGCAAGGCCTTCAATAGGCTTTAGTGGCTTGGCAAGCTCTTGTGTACAAAAACAAGAAATTAGCATGCCGACCCCAAAGGCACCAGTAGTAATGTGAACCCGGGTCCTACCTATCTCTTATGTGCAGCTTTGGCAATCCTCCTTTGGTGCATGGACAACAAAGGGATATACTCATCACTCTTTGCATGTGCGCTACCAAAAACATCCTCTACCACCAAGGTCTTCACGGGAGGCTTTTCATACTTAGCCTTTGTTGGCACTGCCTGCAGTGATATAGGCGTGGTGCCTACGAAATGTTGTACACAACTTTTAGGCTTTTTGAAGCTATTTTAAGATGCAATTCTTTGGAGCCATGCTTGTTGCAGTAAAAATAGCACGCACTTTAAAAAAGCCGACAACAGCAAACTCTCCCCGATCGCTCTCGTCTCAGGCAATTCTTTCTCTCTCTCTCTCTCTCTCTCTCTCTCTCTCTCTCTCTCTCTCTCTCTCTCTCTCTCATCAGGCAGTGCCGCCGTCGTCAACTTAGTGACGGCCTTGTTCTCCTTTCACTTGGCGCTACCCCACCCATGAATTTACGAGAGGCTTATCATGCTTACCTTTTGTTTACCCTGCTTGCCCTATCGTCTTCCCCAAAGATGTGGCCCGTGTGCTCTGTAGCTTGGCGCCCCCTTTCCCTCCTTTCACCGGCATTTTTTGCCGTCCTCCTTTTTCACATCTTCCTCGACAAGGGGCCGAGCAAGGGGATTGTTGCTCCTGCACGCGCACGCACACACACACAAGGGAATGGATAGGACCCTTAATTGAGCATCTCTTCTGCCAGTTGTAAACCTGGGCACGAAGGGAATGGAGTAGATCCTTACTATCACACTCCCGCCCTCTGCAAGTGCCTAAACCATCTCCAAAATAGGCTGCAATATATTGAACAAGTAAGGGGCGTGGCTTGAAAAAAGATGAGAGAGAGAGAGAGAGAGAGAGAGAGAGGCCACCACCTCAGTCTACATGGTGAGGGATGAAACATGGGCTACCTCCATGGAGCTCGACTTTGCCTTGCCCTTTCTTGCTCACCCAGAGGTCCTTGTCTTGAGAGGCTTTTGGTGGCGGTGTGGAGCACATACCCCTCATGCCTACCTTCTTCCCACCCACCATGGCTCCCCCTTGCTCCCACCTTCTCTCTCACAATGCTTGCACAGGCCCCTTGTCGAGCCTCAAGACGCCTGCGTCACATGAACAAGAAGCCCATTTTTCCCCCTCTCCCCTCTCTACCCCGCTCTCCTCCAAGATTTCCCACACCCAGCCAAACCCCCCCCCCCCCCAAGGCAAACCGAAGTGATGTGCCAGCCACCTCAGTTCCCACATGGCACCAGTTCCCTCGGGTTTTCGTTAAATATGGACATGCTTGCCCTCGTGGCAAAGCAAGCCTTCCCGGTTGGAAGCCTTTGACCAAAAGGTCAACACACGGTATGCACACGTTGTGGTTGAACCTGCGACGTTTGGAGCTGGATGCGTGCACTTGTGAGGAATGGTAGACTTGCCCATCTTATGCTGATAACAACTGCTGCCCCCCCCCCCCCCCCCCCCCAAAAGGGCACCGGCCGGCTGTGGTAGTCACCTCCACTGCATACAACCAGGCCAATATTTAACCATAGTCGTTTCCCCATCATGCTGCCTTACATGCTCCTTACACGTGGCAGTCTTTAGGACCGCCCCCATGCTTGGGTTTACATGACTCCCGCCTGTAAAACCCTCTTTCCATGCAAACCACTACAATGCTCTCGCAATCCGCGCCTCACTTCATGGTCGTTGATGCCATCAAAAGGCTTCTTTCAATGGCGAGGTCTTTAGTCCCGACACGGTGCCACTCAAGTTGGGGATAGGTGTTGGATTCTAAAGAGCTACAAAGCACTATTTCACATAGGGTGGGTTGACGCATGGCATGCTTCAACCAATCTTGCAATACACTTTATGAGAGGTACAAAATAAGACACTCATCTATATTGACATAGGTAGGGGTGCGCGGGATGAACCCTTTCTGCAAGAGCTTATAGCTTGCAATGAAAAGTATATCTTTCAATTTCAATGTCAAGAGAACTCTCTATTTTAATTGAATATTTTCAATGCCGGTATGTGTAAAGAAAGATACTTAAGTCGACCTCGTTGTTAAAAGTTGTTTGCTAGTTGTAGTGCCATCATGCGATATCATGGATATATGGTTAATGCTAACTATAGCTTCTTTTCCGTACATGAACGGGTATTTTGGCAAATGCCTTGTGAAAAATCAAAGCAAAAGGGGAGTTTTTGAACTTGAAATGGATGCGTGTCCTTCAGCATGGCTATGTCTATGTGGCGTCTGGCTTAGTTGCATGTATCTAAGGGCACGTCCGCACAGGCAAGGTTTAACCCCAGCCTATGACACAAGCGAACCATGCCCTCCTTGTTCAACTTTGCCAAAAACAGCAGAGTTGGAAATCGTGAGCACTACCCCCGCCTACCTGCAGCGAGTGAATGGTCTGCACATAAAGCTGCTCTCACATTTATATGCTAAAGGCCAAAATTGCTCACGCATAGCAAGGATAGCACCCTCGCCTATGCGAATCTACTCTAAATAGTTGCTCTCTAGTTGCTTTGCACACAGAATCTCGACAGGAAACAGTGGGACCTTTTCATTCTCTCATACAAGATTTGGTACGCTATATCAACTTCTTCTTGTCTTCTTGGAAAGAGAAGGTTATCACCTTTCCGCTTAGTTAAATGTATTGGCATAAGTGCACGCCTCGTGACATTATCACTTGTTGTGCACATGATGGGCCATCCAAGGCTGGGTTCGCACACGACAGAGGTATAGTAAGGGGAAGAGGTGTGACTCCTTAGTGGCCATCTAATGCTGGGTTCACACAAGGCGGAAGTATACTGAGGTAAAGAGACGTGCATCCTTAGTGGCACCACACACCCATCGGGAAAAAGGAAGGAGACACTTCTCTGGGACCCACCTGAGTTTGGGCGAGGCCCTTGCCTCTAAAGAAATTGAATCACAAGCTAACTAGGGCCTAATGATGCTATGCAAGTTGACAAAAGTGCATTTGGATGCGCATTTAATGTTGTGGGACATCATGCACGTCTAGGTGCTCAGAATAAGGTGAAAGTTCACAAGTGCATAGCTAATAGCATCACACATATATGTCTGGAATGGGCTTTGGACATATAATGAGCAAGATTTTGGCTTATAAGCTCTTTTCAGACTCTAAAATGGTAGAATGGATAGAATTGGGGTATATGAGGTCCAATTGACTTGAAGCTTGTGGCATGGACTCATGAGCATAGAATAGGTTCAAACTACTTCAGATGACAAATTTGACACTTTGGGACACGTTGGTGTAGCAAAAGTTGGTCTAAGCTAGGAAATGGTCTATGCCAGGCAGAGGCAGCAGGCAAGTGCAGTGCAAAAGGCTAGGGTAGGTGCCAAGGACCTGGGCAGCCAAAGGGTAGCGGAAAAGGGAGCCAAAGGGCAGCCAAAGGGTAGCAGAAAAGTATGTCTAAAGCGGCTTTATAGGCCAAGGAGGCTCAAAGAGGGCTCAATTGGGGTAGCAGATGAAGGTGTCTGAATTGATCTATCAGTGTCCTAAAATGTAGTGTTCAGTGTGCTCTAGAAGCCGGTCCAGACGGCTAGTCAAACGGAGCCCCAGTGTGCAAGATACTAAAGTTTAAATGTAGAGTGTGTAGCAGATACCTGACGGACAGGGCAGTCGGGGAAAGGTGGCCCAGGCAGGTGCTAGTGGATACGTGTGTAGTGCTGGAGTTGTGGAGCATGCCAGTCTTCTCGGGTTGCAAATTGGAGCTCTGGTTAGCAAGTTAAGGCCATCAGAAGATTTTTCGGGGGCCATGTCTGAGTCCACTTGCCTGCAGTGGGGGGTGCGCCATCTGGTGTTTTCTGGAGGCCGCTAGATGTTTGGTGGGTACTGTGCATCATGTGGAGCTAGCACAAATCAACGACACATCAATCGGATACTCGGTCAACAAGATACGGTGGTTCAAATGTGAGGGCCATTGCTTGAGAATACTGTGGTAGGTGCCTTTTCTGGTTTTTTGCGGCCTTGCTATGAGGACCTGGAAAAGTCGAGAAGCAAAGGGGATTATGTTGGAGCAAGCGGCAATGCGAGCTTTTGGCCAGGCTTTGCGGCTTGGCGGTCTGACAAAGAGGCAGTACATGGATGCATGGGGAAAGAAAACCGAAAAGGGAGGTTTTTTTATAGCTTTTTGGGGGGCTTTTTTAAGTTTAAGGGACCATGGCTACCACGTGGCGCTGAATAACCCATAAGCGAGCGGTAAGTCAAGGAGTCCATGGTATAAAGGGCAGGGCATGCCAAGCATAAAGGTAACAAGCCGTGGAGCTTGGTAAGCTTGTAGCTATGGCGGTCGTGCCACTAGCATTGCACTGTGTGTCGCGCGGCTCGATAGGGCAGAGACGGAGGAGGTTTTGGCCGACGGGGGACGGCGTCAGCCACTCGCGCCGGCGTGAGGTATTCATGGTAGGCGGCTCCCTGACGGTATCGTGATGACATGGCAAACGCCATTAGGGGGTCATTCTCGCGGGCCATGGGCCCTAGCTTTTGAGGGCAAGAGGGGAGGCAATAGCGACGTCGCTACTGTCCCCCTCCTCGGTGCAAAGCAAGTGGGATGTCCCACGGTGGAGTGAGTAGAGCAGCCAAAGCAGGGCCAACCGAGCAAAGGCCCCCAAGCGCAAAGAAGAAGGTCGCCATGTGTTCAAACGAGGGCAACCAGGTAAGCCGAGTAGAGGCAAAGATCAGGGCAAGGGCAAAGAGGGAAGGCCGGACCAAAAAATGCAAAGGAGGGGAGAGAAAAGAAGAGAGAAGAAGGCAAGTGTGAGTCGGACAAAGAGGACCAAAATTGGGCGAAAGAGGTAGTGCAAAGCTAGGCCCCCACAAAGGGGTAAAAATGGAGGAAAAATATATATAATAAATAGTAAAAAGCCAAGGGGCAATAGCGACGTCGCTATGCACCCCCCCAAGAGCAAAAGAGAGAGGAAGAGAGCAGATAGAGTAAAGCGGTTTCCCCCTTCCAAAAATGCCAATTCAAGGTGCCAGATGGACCAATTAAAGTGTAAATTCCAAAATTAAAAGCCCCCCCTATAAAAGTCAAAATTGGATCAAATGAGGGGGCTTTTTTGGTGTAGTTTGAAGCCTGCAAAGTGGAGTTCTCTGATAGACCAACCCCTTTGTAACTTTTTCTTGAAAATGGCCATAGTGATGGCAATGAAAACCAGTGTACATGCCTTTTGAAATGCAATCAAGCCATTGTTGCCCCTTCTTGTTGATGTTTCCCCTTTCGCCCTTCTCTTTCTCCTGCTTTCATGTTTCCCCTCGGTGCCAGTTGTGTGGAAGTGTGTGACCCCCGGATCGGCGGTTTTGTGTGAGAGAGTGATATTGAGCGGCGTTGAGTGTGCGTGGCAGGAGGTGTGCGTTGTGTAGTGGGTTTGTGGAGTGCGTGAGTAGTGGAAATTGAGTGAGCGGTGGTCTGCTAGTGTAAAGTGTATTTTTGAAGGTGTTTTTCGAGAGGATAGGGGTGTTGTAGATACCCTGAGCTATAGAGAGGCCTTTGTGTTTGTGCCAGGTGTGTTCTCCCATTCCCCCTCTCCAACGTGTATGATGTATTTTTTCTCCAAATAGCTTGAAACTCTTATGATAGGATGTCCACAACATGCATATGGTGCCTATAGCATCAAAATTGAATTTGAGCTTGGAAATGGACACTACAGTCTCAAGATCACTACAGTATGTAAAAATAAGGAGCCTAGACATCATACGCATATGATGTCTAGATTGGCTTTTTTGGCTCAGGCTTGATGTATAGCTTGCTCATGATGTGTGCATCACTCTAATGTGTTTAGAATTAAATTTGGACAAGTATTCATGTGTCCAGGCCATCAAAGTTGTTTTTGAAACTTGAATTTGTAAAATAAGGCGTAATAATGACTAAAACATGTCCAATCATTCCCAAACTTGGTGTAGAGGCTATATGTGACATGATATTGAATTCTTGATAATCAAAATGCTCACAAATTCTGTATTCAAGAGGTCTAGACATCATACGTGTATGTTGTCTATTCTTGGAAAATTGATATATGAACATTGGAGTAGGATGTTTATGCTATTTGCATGCCTTGTGTCAAGTTTCCCTGAGTTTGGAGCATTCTTTCTATGGATAAGACCATATTTTGCTCGAGGACTCCAACTTAGCGGTTTTTGATCAAATGGTGGCTTTATGTGGTCCAATTTGCATGAGACTTGGCATGTGAGCTGTAATGAGCATGATAAAGAGGCTGGTGTGGAAAAATTATCCTCTGCATGTGGAAAAAGGCCCACCAAACATCATACGTGTATGATGTCTATTTCACTTGAGCTTAATCACCTAAGCTTGTAGATGTTGTGGGGCACTTTCCATGCCGTCGGTGTAGCTTTCGGCCTTACAAATGTCCTTTATGACGATTTGTTGCTTTGAATGAATCTTTTAGTTGGGTGATGGTCCGGCGATGACTTTTCTTGATAATAGACCACATGTACTAATTGTTGAAGGTGCTACTCATGAAGTTTGGTGGCAAATAGACGTTGCATTTGGCTGTGAAATCCAAATGTCGCTTTGCGTGTCTGAAGCCTAGATCAATGTTTGACCCACTTTTGGTACATTGATTATGGAGGAAGTTACATGGGCTTGTAGAGGCACCTACCCAAGAAGTTCAGTGCCATTTTGACAACTTATCCTAGATTGTCTTCTGCAAGGCCCGAGAATGTTAGGGTTTTTTATTTTTGACCTAAATTGGTATGGAATGGCATAGGCATACTCATCTAGCCTAGGGTTAACCCCCTATCAAGTCTTCTAGCTATCGGGTTACTGGTTATCATGTTACGGTCCCGTTTCGCTATCTACCCGTCGATGCTACACAGCTGCTTTTGTTAGTTTTTCGGGTTGAAGTTAACATTGAACATGAAGAGCACATGGTAATGATCCTACCTCTCATATCTGGCGCCAGATGGTGTGTTGTGGGCATCATTAGGTCTCTCTTGGGATAGTTTCCTATGACGTTAAAACTCTCTTCTTCTTCTAGGTGTGAATAGTGAAAATGAGCTAGTAAGTGGGGTCAAAATATCTTATATCGGGGGTCTCGGAACCACTTGCCACGAAATTTGACACGTGTTTCTATCTCTTCACAAAATGAACTTTAGGCTCAAAAATTTCTCAATTTGGCCTCTGTTTGCCCAACTTTTGGAAAATTTGTCATTTTTTCCAAAAATTGGTCGGATTGGACTTTCTGCAACGTTCTCATAATTGCATCTCGACTTCACTATATGTTGTCCTTGACTTTCTGATCACCCTCATATTTTTATTTTGTCATTATGTCACCATCTCACCTGCTTTTTTCTATTTTACTTTGTTTTATTTATTTTTTTTGAAATTGATTTGCTATTTTCCTTCCATTTTTGTAAATTTTTGAAAAAAATTGTCATTTTTTCCAAAAATTGGTCGGATTGGACTTTCTGCAACGTTCTCATAATTGCATCTCGACTTCACTATATGTTGTCCTTGACTTGCTGATCACCCTCATATTTTTATTTTGTCATTACGTCACCATCTCACCTGCTTTTTTCTATTTTTCTTTGTTTTTCTTCTTAAAAAATTTACAAAAATGGAAGGGAAATAGCAAATCAATTTTTAAAAAAAACAAATAAAACAAAGTAATTTAAAAACAATACGATAAGCTGCTGTGTATATTTATTTATACTATTTTTGGTTGGATTGTTTTGTTGTATCATATTTTAGTTCAAAAATTGCTATTTTTACATATATACACACACCTAGAGGCTCATTTTTTGTGTTTGTTCTCATATATGTAGAATCAAGTTAGATAAGGGCATGAGCACTCGGGTTCACCAAAAATTTCTACAATCAAACACAAAAAAACCCAAAATCATAGAAAACAATGCCCTTTTTAGCACACTGGGTTTGCATTAACAACGCCTCTCCCCCTCCTAGTTGGAATCCTCCTGGACGACGGTGTATCACCCTAGGGTGGTGCATGGGTATCAACATTGTGCTAATGTAGGCCATGTAGTATAGCCCTATATGCATACTCAATCAATGCATGGAACAAATAATGTTGTGTGAGAGGAGGGTATAAGCTATATGCTTATTGGCATTTGATGCTGAGGTTTCCTGGTTTTGCATGACTTGTATTAGAGTGGTGAAATAATAAAAAATCTAATTGTGCCGCTGGTTGTTTAATTAACATTGGATGCTCTTGTATTGCTGGTCCATCTGGCATCGTGGGGTTGCACACTTGTGTGAATCCAAAGGTCAAATATGAAGTATGCTTGGTCTGTTGTTTAAGAATCCAAATATGAGTCTGACTCTTTTGAGCTTTCCATAAGCTCTTGGGTACCCAAATCTTATTCTCATTTTGTTTTGGTTGTTAATGATTTGGTTTTGACTGGATCCTAGGTGTTCTTACTGAAGGGAGTTCCCTGCCCTATCTCTTTGGAATCATAACTGTTCTTGATGGCCTTGGGTTGCAATCAACTTCTTTGGAACCCATACTTTTGTGATATACTGTGGGTTTGGTTTTTTGGGTGTATCATATGCTAGTTTAGAGGTGGCTATGATCATGGTGTCTGCCTAAATTTTGACTTCATCCTTCTTGATCCAGACATGCTTATGTGATGTTGCGGGCTATGACAGGTGCCTTTTCTTTGTGGGTTTCTTTGAAATATTCACTAGCATTTTCTCTTTGCTTTGTATAACTACCTTGGCTGGGATATATGCAGAAGTGATCTTTTTTGAATTGTTCTTTGGTATGTATTGTTGAACTGCTGTAAGGAAAGGTTGTTTGCCCTTATCTCTTGACTCTGCTACCGATGGTTGATCACCTTTGTGTGCAAAAAATGGAACCACCTAGCTTTCCTTTGCATGTTGAATGTTGATTGCATTAGAGCTCCAATCAATCTATACATTGTACTTTCTCTGTCATGGCTGACCAAGCAATAATGGATGCTACGCTAGCTTATCTTCTACCACATAAAACTTATGTGGATAGACATATTGGTTAATTTGCACAAGTATGATTTTCCATCCCATTACCTTGATTGAATACTCCCAATAGCTTTGAATGTCCTATTGTGTGGATTGAAGATTTTCCTCAAGTGTAAGTTGCTCGTATAAGATGTAGGAAATAAGATTTCCTTGAGCTTCTAAATCTAGAAACACATTTGCTTCCACTTGATTATTTTCAACCTTGACTTTGATTGTTGGATCCACCGTATTCTCTTCATCAAATTTTGTTATTTTGAATGCATTGATCCAATGTTGAATCTGTAGCTTTGGAGGGTGCGAACACTTCAATGCAAGCCAACAAGGTTATGCAGATTTTTTTGACCATTACACACATCAGGTCAGGAGAGCCAATGAAAATCTTAATGGTGCCCTTCAAGGTTATTACCATATAAGAGACACTTATTCTCTCCCCTTCTTTGGGTGGTGGCAGAGAGGGGTAATTAAGCCAGTTTGGATGTCTCGTTACGATTCTAAAATAGGTTGCCCATGTGCGAACACGAGGGACTGGGTAGAATAGGAGGTCATCCCTGATGATTTTTGGGACCTCCACCAAGTATTTTAAAAATCTTGGGTACTTTAGGAGCCAGGATTTTCTCCATCTTGGTTGGGAGTCCACTATTTTCGTTGCAGCCTCTGTATTCTTGACATCTCCATCATATACTGGCTCCATAGCTTTTGCTTCGACTCTCTTCTTGATCACTATTACTTCATATTCTAGGAGAGGATATGGGAGCATGGGTTGCATCCATTCCTCCCTAAGCACATTTGTGGCTAGCCCTTGGACTCCTACAAAATGTAGCATTCTTGTTTTCCATTCCAAGGCTGCCTTGTGGTCTTCTGATGTGGTCTTTTCTACCGAATTTTGGAGGCATGTCTCCTCCTATGCAATCAATGATGGTCCTTCTGCTTGTGTCAATAATTTTTCTTCTTGGTGCTGCACATCTTCTCAGGAATTTCCATTGGCTTATCTTTGGCATTTGTCCCCATTTCACTTGGCCCTGGTTCCGTTTCTTGTGTCCTTGCTTCAAAGATATCTCTTTGTAATTCTGTTATCTGTTGTTGAGCTAGGATGTCTCTTTCAGTAGCTTCTTGTACTTGGTCAACCAACATTTCTTGCAGTGTAGCCAGTTGCTGTTGGAGTTCTTCATGTTCTTTCTAATGCGCTTTGTGTTCAGCTTTCATTCTTTCATTCACTACTAGCGATCCTTCTTCCATATGCATTCACTGTCTTTGCTCCATCTATAATTCCTTTTGCAGGGTGGTGAGTTGTGCTTCCAAGGCCTTCATAACTTGATTATTTGCCCCCGCACTTGCTCGCACAACCCTTGATGTTGCCCTTAATCTTTTGATGGTCAAGGCTCTAATTTTTCTTTCAGCTAAAGCACTTCATCTTTTGCTACCTCTAGCTCGTCTTCTACCTTTTCTTTTTCCTCATGGAGAGTCTTGACTTCTCTCAAAACCTCTGCCATTCCTAGTGTTAGATTGTCTCGTTCGATCTTAGCCTCCCTTAGTCTTGTTGTGAGAGTTGCGATCTCCTTTTTTGCTTCTTCAGCTTTCAGGTGGGTAACTTGTACCAATCTCGAAAGGTCATCATGTTCCATTTTCATATTATCATCCTTGGCACGCAACATATTTTTTTATTTAGTAATGGTTAGAGACCGCATTCTGACTCTATTCAATATATGATATGTGGTTCGTATGTCATCTTCATTCGCTGCTACCAAGTTTCTAGTTGTTGCCTATTGATAGGGCTAGCAAATGGAACCTGATGTCCCATACTTCTCATCACCCCTGCTGGTGGTACTCTTCACGGGTTGGCCAATGGTCTCAATTGAGGTGCTTGAGGAATGTGAACAAGCCTTGGCACTCCAGGTTGTGGGGAGTATCTTTCCTGAGCTTGTCCTTGCGATTCTTTGATCTATCTTTGGTTCTTCAGATCTATCATCCCTTTCTTTGCCCATAGAGAAATCTTGCCTCTATTAGTCCTCTTTTGTAGCCCATGACGGAATAGGAGTTCTGTAAACTTTTGTCAAAGCCTCTGCCATATTGTACTCGGCTTGAATGAGGTCTTCATAGGTGTCTCTTTCTTCTTTCTCCTTATCCCCAGGTGCAGATGCGGTCTCTTTTGTTTCTTTTGGTGATGATTGTGGTTTGGGTGTAAAGGATTTTGGACTTAGAGAAGGGGTGGAAGAGCCTAGTGGTGAAGGTGGTGGTGTTTCAACTTTTGTTCGATTGTCCTCCTGCTCCTTCTCCACTAGAGGTTCCTACGTTTCCATCAGCATCTTCTTGATGTCTTGAACTTCTTCCATCGTGAAGGGCTCTAAGTTTTGTTGTTCAAGCACCCTTTTAGTCTCCTCATACGCCCAGATGTAGTGATCAAACTGGTCCTCTAGAGGTCTAGAGGAGCTTCCTCCAACTTTTGCTAGGTCTGGCACCTAGTACCCTTCAAAATCTCCCTTGCATGCTCTTTCTGCCTTGAATTGCTCAATCAGCCTCTTGATCCGAGTGGATGTTTGGGTGTGTGTTTCCTTGGTTCTTTTTTCTCTGGTCATTGTTATTTTTCCTTTCTCCTTTGGTGGTTCCATCGGCTCTTCTTTAGGCATTGTTTCCAACCTTCTTCATAGTCTTGTGGTGACTGGTAGAGCCACTGCACTTACTAGCTCGTCTTCTGTATTTGGCTTCAGCTTGAACCACTCATTCTGTGTTGGAGGCTCTGGCCATTGTCCTCTAGCATCGCTGTCTTCATATGCAATCTTCGTCAAGGTTTCCACTCCTCCAATGTACTTTGGTTTTTCCATGCCCCCATGCCGACCACTTGCTCATGCAGGTATTAGGGGTAGTTCACTTATTTGGGCATGATGCTTTTTAATGCCCAGGTTATGGTCATTGCCACTACATGGGGAGGAGTTATGTATTTTTGGGGCCTCTTGCTGCAAACATGGAAGTACTGGTTGTATAACTTGCAGATCTTTGCAGCTCATGGGTCCACCAGGTCTTCAAACATTTGATTCGGCTTCTTTTGTGCATAGACCTTTACTTCATCTCTCCTTTCCCAAGCTGAGCTTTCCTCATTGTGAAGCTCCAGTGCATTTGCAATGGTTTGAGGGGTGATCAAAGTTTTTGTCTTTTGTCCATCCAAGGCCGTGATCACTTCCTTTCCATCTTTTTGAGTTGGGATGACTAGCTCATAGACTCTCTGAATATCCACATTTGCCGGTGGTGCTGTGAAGAAGTTGTAGAGGTCTTCTCTTTCTTGCTGGTTGAGGGTTTCTTCTTGGTTTGCAAATTCTAGAATTTCCTGTGGATTCATGGGGATATCCATTGTGTTTCCTTGTGGGTCTCTAAAGGTGCCCTGGTATACTGCCAATCCTTCCTTTTCTAGCATGGCCTCGTCTACCCAGGCCTTAGCTGGCTTGAGTGTCTCCTTTGGCAGTGTGTAAGGATCATTGGCTGCAATAATGTCCTTCATGGGCATTCTTTTCTTCTTTGCTGGTGATTTACTGGCCTCCATAGATCTCGTGGGCACTTTAAGTGCAAAAGTTAGCCAATCTTGTATTTTCTCAGTTTCTAGGTATCCAAACGACTTTTAAATTGAAACACGCGCTAATTAGGGCCTAAGGGGCAATGCACATGGTTATGATTGCTCTTTGGATGATAAATTATGTTGTGAGACATTATACGCGTATAATGTATAAGTGTTCAAAACAAAATGATATTTCACATGTCTCGGGGGGTTCACTATATGTAAACCATCTATACAACATGCGTTCAAAGGGTATTTAAAAAACCCCTTATCTGTGAATCTTGAACTAATAAAACAACCCCTCTTTATTCATGAACTTACGGGTTTTCTTCCAAAGTGCAATAAAAAAACCCCTTATTTAAATATATTTATGTAAATTTACCCAAAATTTTTTAATTAAAAAACCTCTCCTGTTGAACTCTCATTGTATACTTACATACATAGAGGTGGACCCCTCGAGTCACATGTGCACAACTCATATCATGTACTTTATGAGTATATGCTTGGATTTCAATTTGGATGTTATTTAGGCAGTTGTGACCACTAGAACCCCATGTAGACTTGAAAATGGATTCTGGCTTAGTTTTGAGTATCTGAGGCTCAAATGGGATGAAAAGAGGTAGATGCTCTCTTAATCATGTTTTGTAGGCTTAAAGGGGTTAAAGTTAGTCTCCACATTCCTTTTTAATCTAGTGAGACATCATACGCATATGATGTCTACTCTATCGAGAATGGCTCAAACCTAAGTGGGCAATGGCATGATATATCCTCCTGCGACATAAGAATTTGATTTGGGCTTCTCCTCCTATACTTGGAGCCAAATATCAGTCATAGAGCTTTGGATTCCGGTATTGGGGTTAAGATAGGTATAGAGCCACAGAAATTGATGGGACTTAAGCTTTGGGCTAATATTATTGGAATTAAGACTTTGTAAGTGAATTTTTTTCTTAAAAATATCATTTGGCTATAGAGAAACATTATATGCATATAAATTCTCCATTGAATTTTTTGCCTTAGACTTCCTCTGCAGCTTCCTTTGGTGTTTGGGATTCCGATCATCATCTATGACTTTTTATTTGGAGGTGAGTCATGTGGTTGGGGACCTAGAATGCTTCCTTTGCCGTGATTTTTTTATTTTGAGCTCCAAGTGGTCATCACCTAGCCCAAACTTGTCCAAATTGAAGACATGAATTGTATACAACATGGTTCACATGCTTGTGCTGAAAATTGTTGGGTTTGGCCTTTGTATATTAGTTTAGACATTATACGCGTATAAAGTCTACTAATGCAGAACAACTTGAGATTCCATAGGCAAGTTTTGTATGGCTTGTGCAAGGTTCCCATGATCTTTGATATGAATTTGAACTTGTGAATTGTGTCAAAGGGATTCATGAGGTCTCAACACACATGATTCTGCTCTTTTGAGTGATTGAAGGTAAAAAAACACATCCATTTGTGATTAAAATGTACTGATAGCTCATGATGATGTGTTCAAAGAGTTTAGAGTTTCCAAAACTATTATAACCTATCAATTTAGGGCTAATAGACATTATATGCGTATAATGTCTATTTTGGAATTTTTGGCCTAGACTTGTTGTAGAGGTAGCTCATGATGATTACATGGTTTTGATAGGTGCACACATGAAATTTGGACATGTGCTCTTGAGATCAAGGCCATAAAAACAGGTTATGACACTTTGATTTTGAAACTAATGTGAGTAGTGATCAAAACATTCCCAATTTTGTCCAAATTTGGGGCAAAGGCTAGGTGTGATATGCTTTATAAGACTGGATGAGCAAAAAGTTGGTAGCACTCCTCTGTGAAGAATAAGACTTTATATGCGTATAATATCTAGTTTTGGAAAATGCATTTCTTAGCATAAGCATGTGATATATAGGCTATGATTATGCTGTGTATAAAATCTCACATGATTTGAAGCCCTCTTTGATAAGTCCAAAGCCAAAAAATGAAACTAGGCTGAGGCGTTGCATTTTATGGGTCTTGAGTACCCTAATTGGCTCCAAATCTGATGAAATCTTATGTGCTCCATGTTTAGGGTATATAGAATCGTTTAATGAAGTCATATGAGTGCTTTTTGTGCCAAATCTGACTGTGAGACATCATAAGCGTATGATGGCTTCAGTGATAAAAAATGGTTTGGATGCCTTGAGGTTTTTTGTGATTATGACCTAAGCCCTGCTAGCTGGTTTTCACTTTCAAAAGTCAATTGTTCAGCTTAGAAACTCCCTATTTGGCATTTCAGTCTTCGAAAGAGATTTCTTCATTTGAGGATGTGCTCTGGCAAATATTCTTCTTGATCTTTAATTCCCCTGCATGTGGATGCTGTATGGCATCCTCCTGTGGCTTTGGTGAATCATTTGAACTCATAGATACCCTTTTTGGCAATTTGTCGCTCAAATAGCGTCTTTTGTTGAGGAGATGGTCAACGAAAAGTTTTCTTGATGTTTGACCATATATGTTTGTTATTGATGATATGTCGATGACGCTTGTGAAGTTTAGTGGCTAACAGACACCTAGCTTGGCCGTGAGGCCCAAATGATGCTTTGCGGTTCCAAATCCTTACTCGATGTTTTGGTCCACTTTTTGATGATCAATTTGGGGGGAGGCTAACTTGGCTTCTGGACATGCTTGAGACATAACTTCTCATGAACTTTTGCGTTGTTTCGTCAATCCCTTCCCAATCAGTCTTTGTCGTGTCCAATGATGTTAGGGTTTTTTCGGTTGACCTAAAACCGCATCGGAGGTCATAGAGGTGTTCTTTTAGGTTAGGGTTACTCCATGTCAATTCTTGTAGCTACCAGTTGGGTGGTTGATACGTTACGGCCTCATTTCGGTTTCTTCCCCGCGAAGCCACATTGCCGTTTTTTGAAGTTTTTTGCGACAAAGAGAGTGTAGAACAAGAAAAGCTCATGGTAATGAGTCTAATCTCATAGCTGGTGCCAATCAGTGTGTTGTGTGCATCATACGGAGTCATGGAAGATTAGAGCATCTAGGTCTCTCAAACTCTCTCTCACTTGTAATAGTGAAAATGAGCTACTAAGTGGGCCCAAAGAAACTTATATCGGGTTCCTTGAACCACTTTTTACCAAATTTGAGATGTGTCTCTATCTTGTTGTGAAATGTACTTTAGGCTCAAAAATTTCTTTATTTGGCCTCCGGTTGCTCTATTTTCAAAATATTTGTCATTTAGTTCAAAAACCGGCCAAATTGGCTTTCCGCAACTTTTCTCATATTTACATCCCGTTGTGGGCGGGATGGAAACACACAGAATGCCTCTATAACGACCCGACACACACTCTTGGGAAGATACACACACACACACACACTAGGGGGCACCACTCGGCTTACACAACACACCTGGCCGAGACAGGGAACACACCGATGGAGTGAGAGGAGGGAGACTATCTGTTTACCCACTCCACACAGAGAGACACACACACCCAAAAAACTCAGCTCAAAAGAGGATAATTTCTGATGTTTAGATACAATAGAGCTTGGGCCAACACCAATGGGGCAAATAGCTCACACAATATGGGTAAAATATGCCAGATACAATCACAAATTGGAGTAGAAGCTTCGCTCATAGGAGAAACTTACACAGCAAAAAAAACAAAAAAAGAGTGAGGAATTTGGCAAAATGGACAGCGGCATCGCGTCCGGAACGGCCCAAAACCCCAGTCTTCAATGTCAAAGTGCTCAAATCCGACCTCGGATGAGCAAATTACGGCCAAAACATGCTCCAAAATGAGCAAAAACACACCTGCGGCTCTTCCTCCTCTCTTCTCCATGTTTTTTCTGTTCTTCTCTCAGTTTTTTCAGTTTCCACACTTAGCTTTATCACTTGGGCACCCTTGGCCTTTTAGATAACCTCAAACAAACCCCGAACAGGCCAAAATCTGACCTCGCAGCGCATAGTTGTCACCTTTTTACATCATCCGTACACCTGGCACTCATTTCTTTTCAATAATGCATCCCGCCACCACATGAATTGGACCCAAAAAGTGGTCCTCATGATGACCTCTATGCATAATTCTCACAAGAAAACACCCACGTTGTGTTCGTACTTCTCCGCGTGCAAGTATTGACCCCATTCGTCGTCCTGACGCCACTAGATGCCATCTGACGCACCTGCTTACCTCATATCGACGACCCGCGGATAGCTTCCTCGAGAAGTTTTATGCGCTACCAACTCCTCATTATTGTAGAAAAAACACACTGGTATTGGTAATAGTGAAAATCGATGCACTATGTACACCCTGTCCTACCTGTACACATGTGGGCCCCACGTAACCACCTGGCTCTGGAAAATGGGCAATCCTTTATTCTATGCACCATGCATGTGTATGCACATATGCGCAATCCCTTGCTCCAAAAAACTCCTGACATAATTTGCCCATCCCCTAGCCTGCTAGATCATTCATGATCAGCAACAGCAAAAAGCGATATGAGACTCACAACGTCACAAGTCTCCTCATCCTTCACCAACACTGCTTGCTCCATAGACATCTCATCTTGCTCGACCATCATTAACCTGGCATGATACAATTTAAGACGCAATCCATTTACCCTTGACTTATGTAGAACCCCATCCAGGTTAGCCAACTGATATGTGCCATTCGGAAAACACTCCACTACCTTGAAAGGGCCTTCCCACTTAATTTGAAACTTCTTTTGGAAGGTGTTATCAAGCTTACTATTGTAGCGCAAAACCAAGTCATGCTTCTTGATACCCTTACTTTTGACCTTTTCATTTATCTTTGCCAAAGCCCTATCCTGCATCTGCCCATAATGCTCCAATGCACTCATCCTATCCAACTGAACCTCTTGTAACTGCAAGAGCCTCTCTTTGAATGCATCACTAGGCGGCCCAAGCAACTTCTCTAACATCTTGACAGCAGGCAACTCTACCTCCACAGGAAATAATGCTTCTTTCCCATACACCAAATAAAATGGAGTAAACCCTGTACCTGTCTTCACCGAAGTACGGTAAGCCCATAGTGCACTAGGCAATTCCAAATCCCAATTCTTTCCTTGGTGCTCTGTCACTTTTGAAAGAATTTGTACCAACTCACCATTGAATCTTTCATTCAAGCCATTACACTGTGGGTAATAAGGAGTGGTATGCTGGTGCCTAATCTTCATCTTTGCACATAAAAAATCTAGCAGTTTAGCTCTAAAGCCAGGCCCCTTATCCCAAAGTAGCTCCAGTGGCACCCCAAACTTGCAACATATTTCATCATACACAAATTTTTCCACATCCTTTGCAGTGATTTGTTTTACTGCTATAGCATCTGCCCATCTAGAGAGATAGTCCACTGCAGTCAAAATATAGCTTTTGCCCCTACTTGTGATAGGTAATGGGCCTATTGCATAAATCCCCCACTTTTCAAACACATCAAATGCCATAATGGTTTTTCATAACTCTGGCTTCAACACTCTCTTCCCAAATGCTTGACACCTATTGCAAGACCTACACCAATGGTGAACATCCTTGTTCAAACTAGGCCAGACATACCCTTCTTGCAAGATCTTATGCAAAGTGATCTTTAGAGCAAAATGGCCACCACATGCACCTTCATGATTCTCTTCCAACACTCTGTAAAGATCCTCCCGCCAAGGTACACGTCTCAACACGAGATCAGCCCCTTTCATGTACAAGACATCACCGATCAATTTGTACCTGGATGCTCTACGCACAAAACAATACTTCTTAGACTTCTGAATCTCTTTTGGAATGATTCCTGTTAGCAAAAACTCCTCTTCTTGAGCCAAACTTTCCCGGCCATGATAAAGAGGTAAAGTGATCCTCAACACAAATAGCTCCCCAATCATGCTTTGAGCTGCTTCATGTGCCTCTCCATTTAGAGCACGTTCAATGTGTTTGATGCTCCATGACTCAAACTTTTTTAACAGGCCTTTAATTCTGAAACACATTTCCTTCAATGAGGTGTTTTTGCTCTTCCACACACCCAACACTTACTTCACAACTAACAAGGCATCACCTTTTATGCTCAGCCTTCTAACCCCATGCTTCAAAAAAATGTGTAATCTAGCTTCCAACGTAGCATATTCAGCCTCATTGTTACTATGCGCATCTAACTTGAACCCTCTCTTGCATACTAGCTTCCCCTCTGGATCATAGAGTGCTATACCCCCTGAAGCTACATCATGGCTCTTTTTGTATGAGCCATCAAAGAAAAACACATGTGCATTGCTAATCTATGGCGCTTCTTCAACTACCTTTCTCACCACCTCTTCCTTAACAATAAGGGGATTCTCCTTGTAGGTCAACAAATCAGCTAGGGTAGCCCTTGTACTGTCTTCCACTAGAAAAGAGAACTCAAACTCTTGCAGTGCAATTACCCATTTCTTGACCACATTTGACATGTTAGCGCCATTAATTAACTGTGGCAAAAAAGCATAGCTCGTCGAGAAAGCAAAAAGGTCGTGGTAGCAAGTAATGACGAAATCGTCGACAAGCAAATATTACACTGGCCATCACTAGTTCTACTTCCGAGAATTTTCTCTCTGCTACCAACTTCACTCGACTTGCACAATACACTGGCCTCATATAATGGCTTCCCTTCCCCTTTTTCAACAGCATGGCTCCAATGGCATCATCCCCTACTGATGGATTTACATAAAACACTTTCTCCCAATTAGGAGCCTGCATGGTTGACAACCCCCCTAACACCTCTTGAAACACTTCTTCACACTTGTCATCCCATTGCAATGGATCATACTTTGCCACTTGCTGTAATGGATGAAGGAGCTGCGAAGAAAATGGAATAAACCATACCATGTACTTCACTTTGTGTATAAAGGTTTCCAATTGTTTCGTACTCGTAGGTGATGGAAGAAGAATAATAGACTTAACCTTATCTGGATCAGCCTCAATGCCATTTTCTGACACCATATGGCCCAATAACTTCACCCTTGGCTGTGCTAGATGACATTTCTTTGGATTTAGTTGCCTTCCACATTCATCATATCGAGCCAATACCATTTGAAGCTTCTCATGATGTTCAGCCCTACTACTATATACACAGAAGTCATCCATAAAAGCTTTAACACAATTGCCAATGAATGGTTCCAATACCCAATTTGCTCTCTCTTGATAGAAATATGGTCCATTTGACAACCCAAACGGCAATATTGTGTAGCAATAGCAGCCCCATGGCGTAATGAAAGTTGTCTTTGTGCGGTCTTTAAGAGCAATCTTCAATTGAAAATAGCCTGAAAAACCATCGCACACATTGTACCTCTCATAACCTACCACTGAATCCAAGATCTGATCAATGAATGGAAGAGGATATGGGTTCTTCTTAGTGGCTGCATTTAGGGGTTTAAAATTTACACAAATCCTCCACTTCCCATCCTTCTTTGGAGTGACTACTACTGGACTCACCCATTCTGTGGTCTCTACTGGAACTATGAACCCTGCCTTCAATAACTTGTCCACCTCTACCTGCAAGGCTTCCATTTTCTCTTGACCCATCCTTCTTAGCCTTTGCCGTACTGGCTTAGCACCTTCTTTCAGCTCTATATGCATCTCTTCACCCTTGAACCCTCTGATCTCTTCATATGAAGTAATGAACAAATCAAGAAAACTAGCCAGCATGTGCAAATATATCTCCTTCTCCATAGTTGAGAGGTCTCCACTGATCATTTTTTAAATCAATTCTTGCTTCTTTGAAAACTCAACCTTGGTTTTCATCAGCCCTTCAATCACTTCATAAGGCCCTTCACTTTCATCTTCAACTTCATTCGCAAATGCAACTAAACCACACTCCTGGATTTCTTTATCCATCAAAAGAAATGCAACATCAACATCCTCATCACTGCTGGTAGTGCTATCACTATCCTCATCTGTCACCGTGGAAGAGTCTTCATCACTAGACTCATCCTCATCTTCATAAAGCTCCTCTAATCGTTTCCTTGTGTCCATATTGTATAGCTTCTTGGCACCTGTCTTTCCATAGGGGCTATCCGAACCATGTCGTCAATCTTGAACAGCTCCCACTGCATGTAACCATGGTCTACCCAGTATAATAGGATATGCTCCCAACCCTGCTGGCATCACATGAAAATCAACCACTGCCTTTACATCATATGCCTCCACTTCTAAGCTCTTTACAACACCCAAACATTTTACTTTTTGATGGTTGGCCAATCTGATCCGAAATCTTGACACCCAGTCACTGTAAGACCCATCTGCTCAACACATGAGTGTGTTATGACACATATTTGGGCTCCGCCATCCACATAACCTTGTCCCAGATTTTTTCTTTTATGCCACACATCTACTATTGGACAGATATGTGGTAGCTCATCCATCGCCAACACCTTCACTGAACCTCTCTCTGGTTCTTTCTCCATTGGGTTAACCATTCTCTTCCGTTGTCGCTTTAGCTTAGGAACCATTTCTATGAGCTGCCCAAAAGTAACATCTGCCTTCTTGCTTGTCAGATCCTCCTTCAAGTCATAGCTTAATTGCCCATCACCTAGTGGAAAATCTGAAACATGAAACTTGCGACGAGCCCTTCTTTTCCTCTTGGCCTTGACATCCTCGTCTTCATGGCTCTTTCCCTTCTTCTTACTAGGACCTGGGGCACTTCTTCCTTCCTTTTCCTCTGTGGTCCTCTTCCCAATAGGCATCACCAATGTATCCTCTAGCTTTGATGCCTTCTCCAAGGTGACTACACTTAGCACTTTTTTCTTTCCCTTTTCCTCCTGGGTTAATCCACTGGTTCCTTCATCTCCCTTAATTTCGATGCCATAATCATTGGACCTAGTTAGCACGCGTCTTGGCAATGGATACATGTCTCCACCCATCCTTGGTGGCTTATCACATTGCGGGCTGATGCGGCCCAACTCTCCGCAATTACAACATGTGGGCGTCTGCCTCCAGAACCTACCATTATTTTGTCGAACACCATTCCTAGGTCTTTCTTCACTTCCTGGCTGATTTGCATACCTCCCTCGACCTCGATTATTTCCCACTTGACCTAGCATGTTTAGGTTGAGATTCTTCATCAAATCTACCACTTGCCTCATGTCTTGCCTTAGCCCATCATCTTGCACTGTTGTAGTGACCACTACTGGCATAACCTGAGGAGTAACAGCAACCATTGGTTCATGATGAACCCCTGGCATACGACCTTGCGAAGAATCCATAGGCTGAAATTCAGACCTCATGGGCAAAGACTCCACCCCTAACTGGCTCATTTTTCTCAGCTTCCACTCTTTGTTCCTTGCTACCTCTAGTGCATCTTCATATGTCCTAGGCGTCTTTAGCTCCACTCTCCAACGTATATTCTCCCAAAGACCAGCCAAGAACCTGTCCTTCTTCATCATGTCAGGCGGGGGTACCTATGGTGCTAAGGCCTTGCACATCCACTCCGATGCCGATGAAAACTTTCGTATGTACGCATCTACCGGCTCACCTTCCTTTTGCACCAAACCTTGTACTTCTTGCCACACTTTGTCAGGATCTTCTATCTTCACAAACTCCACTTCCAATCCATGCCTTAGATTGTCCCAGCTCAATCTTACAGGTGGATCAGCCACACTCAACTCCTCTTCAAATGCTTTGGACCAAACTCGTGCATCACTCTTCAAACAAATCTGGAGAAGGCGTAACATCTGCGCCGGGTCATGAATCTGGTTGCTAATGCAGGCAATCTCCATCTTTTCCAAAAAGTCTTCCACATCTTCATCACTTCTTCCATGAAACTTCGGATAAGAGAAAGCAATGGCTACCCAAGTTACGATGCTTTGAGAACCCCTTCGAACACACGTGCAAGAACCCAAAACTTTTCACTACCCAATCCCCAGAAACTTCAATGGAGCTCAAGCTTTAGATAAGGACAAACACATGCACATCAAATGAGTTTTCATAGTTAATCATTGGGATTACAACAGGCAAAGGACATTCCAAGATCTCTCGTAATCTTCTTGGCCCGAACATAAAGACTATGTGCTATTGGAAAACAATCTTCCTGGACACATGAACATTTATCTGGATTCTCTGAGTTAAATGAAAAGGAGTGAATTGAGGGCCATTTTGATCATCATTAAAGTCAACCATGAAGCTCCCAAGAAGGAACACCTGTCTTATCCTCTGATTTTTTCCAAAATTTCAGCAGCATAACAGCATAAATGGCTCACAAGACCAAAAAAACAGCCATCATAACTTGGAAAAATTTTGGCAGAGTTTCCCCAGAAGTAGAGCAGTGAGAACCCAAAATATAGACTGTATATGTATGCATACACTGTCAACAATAGAACCCAAGCATCAAATAGGACTCACTAGTACATAGCCTATGGCGAGGTCACAAAAAGGGTGCTCCAGCTACCTCTATCACCGAAAGGATCTCCACATTTGAGAATCCCCCAGCTCAATAAAACCTCACGCTATCGACCCTCACACGAAGGCTAATGCAAATCGCATATAGTCAAGTCTCAGAAATGACTTTCTTCCAGACCAAGTCTCAGAAATGGGTGGGACTGCCAAATAAAACCAAATATGGCTCCACAAAGGCGTACAATGGCAGTTTCCACAAGTAACGTACAATCTGGCAGACAATGCGCTCAAGCAGGCGCCAAATGATGCATACCCACGGCAACTGCAAGTGACTCCCACTTGCCAATGTATCACTGCACTCCAACTACCTGTACCTGTGTGAATCACCTGTACCTGTATCTGTCCCTGTAACGTGTAACCTATAACCTGTAACCTGTAATCTGCAATCTGCAACCTGTAATCCCGAATCTCGAAGCTTGAAGCTCGAAGTAGAAGGTACTCGAAGAAGATCCTCCGTGGGGGCGCCAAAAGAATGTGGGCGGGATGGAAACACATAGGATGCCTCTATAACGACCCGACACACACTCTTACGAAGATACACACCCACACTAGGGGACACCACTCGGCTTACACAACACACCTGGCCGAGACAGGGAACACACCAATGGAGTGAGAGGAGAGAGACTGTCTGTTTACCCACGCCACACAGAGAGACACACACACCCAAAAAAATCAGCTCAAAAGAGAAGAATTTTTAATGTTTAGATACAATAGAGCTTGGGCCAACACCAATGGGGCAAATAGCTCACACAATATGGGTAAAATATGCCAGATACAATCACAAATTGGAGCAGAAGCTTCGCTCATAAGAGAAACTTACACAGAAAAAACAGAAAAAAAAGAGTGAGGAATTTGACAAAATGGATAGAGCCATTGCGTCCGGAACGACCCAAAACCCTAGTCTACAATGTCAAAGTGCTCAAATCCGACCTCGGATGAGCAGTTTACGGCCAAAACAGGCTCCAAAATGAACAAAAACACACTTGCGGCTGTTACTCCTCTCTTCTCCATGTTTTTTCTGTTCTTCTCTCAGTTTTTTCAGTTTCCACACTTAGCTTTATCACTTGGGCACCCTTGGCCTTTTAGATGACCTCAAACGAACCCCGAACAGGCCAAAAACTGACCTCGCAGCGCATAGTTGTCACCTTTTTACATCATCCGTACACCTGGCACTCATTTCTTTTCAATAATGCATCCCGCCACCACATGAATTGGACCCAAAAAGTGGTCCTCATGATGACCTCTCTGCATAATTCTCACAAGAAAACACCCACGTTGTGTTCGTACTTCTCCGCGTGCAAGTATTGACCCCATTCGTCGTCCTAACGCCACTAGATGCCATCTAACGCACCTGCTTACCTCATATCGACGACCCGCGGATAGCTTCCTCGAGAAGTTTTATGCGCTACCAACTCCTCATTATTGTAGAAAAAACACACTGGTATTGGTAATAGTGAAAATCGATGCACTATGTACACCCTGTCCTACCTGTACACATGTGGGCCCCACGTAACCACCTGGCTCTGGAAAATGGGCAATCCTTTATTCTATGCACCATGCATGTGTATGTACATATGCGCAATCCCTTGCTCCAAAAAACTCCTGACATAATTTGCCCATCCCCTAGCCTGCTAGATCATTCATGATCACCAGCAGCAAAAAGCGATATGAGACTCGCAGCGTCACAAGTCTCCTCATCCTTCACCAACACTACTTGCTCCACAGACATCTCATCTTGGTGTTTGTCCTATGTCGTTTGTTAGCACACACTAATTGAGGGCATGTCTACTCGGGTTTACCAAAATACTCTCAATCAAACACAAAAACCTATAAAATGATGAGAAAAAGTGCCCCTTTTTTTACACTTGTAGTTTGTTGGTTTCGCATTGAAATGCCAATGCCTCCCTCCTTTCTAGTCAAAGTCCTCATGGACGACACTGTAGAGCCCACTGGCATGTACTGTGTATGGGACTCAAGAAAGTGCTAGCGTTGGCCATGTAATGTGGCCATATATGCATACTCAAGCAATGCATGGAAAAATAAATGATGTGCAAGAGGAAGGTATACGCATAATGAATATTGACATTCGATGTTGAAGCTTCATATGGATGTATGCTCCTGGTGAGGTCGTCGGAACAATAAACTTTCTAATAACCTTGCTCTTTCTTTGGTAGTCAAAAGAGTTTGTGAAACCAGGCTGCCCATTGTCTTTGTATCTATGACTGTCTTTTGTTTAGCTTTCCAAATATGAACTTTGGGTATTAGTTGACTGAAACATGCCTTTGTTTTTTTGTTGAAGTTGTGTATTGGTAGTTCTCGAGGTTTTTGCTTTAGAATCCAGATTCTTGTATTTTGGCTTTGTTCCCTGAGTAACTTCTTTGGTACCCATATCTATCTTAGGCAAGAGTTCGGTTTCAGCTTCCTATTTGTAGTAGATGTCATTGGAGAGCTATCTGCAATATCTTGCTGCTCATCCTTGGCAACTTGATCCTTCCTAATCTAAATCTGCTTGGTAGCTTTGTTGTACGGAATATATGTGTTTTGTTGGGGTTCAGTTTTGTGACTTTTGTCTTTTGGCTTATGATTCGTTAAACTCCCATTGTGGACAAGATTATTTTCCCAAATGACTTGCTCTTCCTGCCTTGAATTACTCTTTGGAATTCATTATTGGACAATGGGTGCTTGTAAGGGCTGCTTTCCTTTGCCCGCCGGTTGCAATACTGATTGTTTGTTTGCAGCTTTTATAGTGAAAGGAACTTGCTGTTTTTTTGAATCAGATTGTATACTCACAGTGTTCTGACTCCAATCAAGTTGTACATTATATCTTCTCTACCAAGGTTTCCCTAGCAATAAAGGATGTTGTGTGTGGGTATCTTCTACCACATAAAATTTATGCGGATAGACATCTTGGTTGACCTGTACTATGAGCACCGTCCATCCCAATACCTTAATCGAGTGTTCTGAATGATTGTGGAGTTTTTGTTTCGTTTCCTGTAATTAGTTGTCAAGTTTAAATTACTTGTAAAGGTGGTAGGAGATCAAGTTGCCTTGAGCTCTCGAATCAAGCATTGTTGTGGCCTTCACTTGATTGTGTCCTATTTTGACATCGATTTCGGGCTCGTGTATGGTCTCTATGTCAAAGTCTGCTACTTGAATGGCATTAATATTCAAAGGTGGTCCATCTTGTTGTTGCTGTGGAAGAAGCTTCCTTTTTTATATCCGTTTCTTGGCCTCTGCTTGAGCTTGTGCAACAATTTTTTGATTTGCTTGCGTCCATTTCTTTGCGTGATGAATTTGTTGAAGCATATTTGGGGTTAGTGGTAGATAAATTGTTTTAGTCAACAACTACTAATCCAGTTAGGAATTTCTTCCCCATCCAATGTAGCAAGCTTGGTGGCCCCACTTGGTGATAAGTCTTTTGATCACAAAGGGTCTTGTCCCTTTCTTTTTAAGTTTCTTAGCATATTGTTTTAACGTGTAAATCAAAACATAATGGCATGTTTTCAAATTTTTGGATCGTACATGCTTATCAAAAAATTCTTTTTGCCTTCTTTTGTGTGCATAGATGGAAGCTACTACTTTCAAGCAAAGCTCATCTAGCTTTTCAAGGTCATCTATTTGTGAGGACATTTCATGACCTGTCCACTTTAGACATTTTGCTACTCTTAATGTTGGGATTAAGAATTCCATAGGCAATATAGCATTAAGTCCAAACACCATGTTGTACGAAGTTGTTCCTATCGATCGAGGTTTTGTAAGCAATTCTATATGCCCATAATGTTGAATGTAGCTTTTGATCCCAATTTGTTCTAGACTCTGATACTATCTTAGTTAAGATTGTACATAGAGTCTTATTCGTAGCTTCTACCTGGCCATTAGCCTGTGGTTGGTAAGGAGCTGACTTCTTATGAACTATCATGAAGTCTTTAAGAAGATTTTCAATTATCTCATTTATGAAATGTGTTCCTCAATCCCTGAAAATTTCTATAGGTAGACCATATCTAACAAAGACATTTTCATATAAAAATTGTGCAGTAGTCCGGGCATCAGCTTTTTGTGTAGCTTTAGCTTTGACCCATTTAGTGAGATAATTTGTGGCTACGATGATATATTGGGCATGTGTTTTGTAAGCACGGAGTGAGATAGGTCCTACAAAGTCTATTCTCCACTTGGCAAAAGCTCTGGCTCCCATCATTGGCCGTAATGGCATTTCATCCCGCTTTATCGGTATGTTGGTTCACTGACAAGACTCACATCGTTTTGTATATTCATTCGTGTCCTAATGTAATGTTGGCCACCATATTTCTAGAGGTGAGGAAAATCTTTGTTGTCTTTTCCCTTGAGAAATGGCCTCCACTAATCCCTCCATGTGCTTGTTCCAAGATTGGAATGTATATTTTTTCTGTTGCACACAGCCTAAGCTGGTTATCCTTTCCTCTTTTATAGAGCTGATTTTCAATCAGAGTGAAATCACGAGCTTCTATTTCTACCGTTATTTGCCATTCTTTAGTGATATTTTCAGGAAACATCTGTTTCTCCAAGAATTCAACAATGTATTGACTCCATTCTAGAGTAAGTGTTATTTGAAACAATGTCGCATGTTCGATGGGTGGGCTTGATCTGCATTTGGTGCAACTAGTTACATAATCATGAAAATCAACACGCATAGTCGGCCAATACACTCCTAATTGTGGCAGGTGTTGGAAAGTTTTTGTGGCTGAACAATGAAACGTCAAAGCCTGATTATGTGCTTCTAGCAAATATGTTTCGTATTCCATAGGGTTTATGCACACTCTTAGGATAGCATCGAAGCCTAAATCATATAAACATCCTCCAATCAACTGAAAGTTCTTAGCTTGGAAAATCATTCTTTGTTTAAGGTCTAGGTCCGTTTTGTCAAATGTCCCGCCCTGTGATAGTAGCTTTACGATCTCTTGGGACCACGTAGGTACCATTTCTATATTAAAGAGATATGCATCCGGGAGATCAGCATCCACACCCTCTGGAGCTTCTCCATTTGGTAATTAAGAAAGGTGGTATGCTCTGAGATGCATCTTCCCCTTTTTAACCACTACCGTAATGTCAAACTCCAGCAATATGATGAACCATCTTAAGATTTGCCCATTGTTGCATGGTTTGTTGACAAGGTATAAAAGGGCTTGATGTTATGTAAAAAACACAAATTTATTTGCGAGGAGATAATGCCAAAACTTCTTAACGACATGAATCATTCCAAGTCCCTCTCTTTTAGTGGTGGTGTAATTATTTTTGGCACTATTTAGTTGTCAATTGGAATAATTGACTGGGAAATCCATGGTTCCCTCTCTTGGTTGAGCCAGAATACATCCTATAGCAAATACAGATGCATCTATATGAACGTGAAAGATTTTTTTTCAATCAGGTTCCTGTAGCACCGGAGCAAATACAAGGACATATTTTAATTTCGTAAATGATTCCTTGCACTCATCTATCCATTCAAAGATCATTATTAGTCTATACAAGGGTTGGGCGATAATTGCATACATGTGTATGAACCTCCAGTAATAACCATAATGTCCCATAACGCATTGTACTTGTTTTGCATTGATTGGCTTAGGCATTTTGATAATCACCTTAATCTTATCCAAATCTGTGGATATGCCATTCTCCGAGACAATATGCCCCAAGATTCGTCCTTGTCTTACCATGAAAACGCATTTTTCTAGATTAAGGCAAATCCTATATGTCAAAAAAACTGTAGCCAAAAAGAATGGTAAACTCTTTTTGGCCATTCTTTTTGGCTACAACAACGATTGGAGACATCCAATCAGTGTGTTCTATATTGATAGATAAACTTCACCTCCTTCAGCTTATCGATCTCTTTCTTGATACCCTTAGCAAAGGTGTCATTGTATGTGTATGGCCTTTGTCTGCTAGGTTTTGCATCAGGTTTTAAAGGGATAGCATGCTGACATACTGTTGGATCCACTCCCTTTAAATCCTAGTAAGACCATGCAAACACATCCTTATATTCTTGAAGAATGTTGAGAAGCTCCTCTTCCTCTTCTTGGCTTAGATCGGTAACTATATAGACGGGTTACGGTTTCTCCCCAGGTCCTCCTAGGTCTACTTTTTTTGCATCTTTCAGCCCATCATAAGATTCCTTCTCCCATCGTTCTCTTTTGGCTTGTATTTGCACTATTTTCGTGTCTTGAATAGTGAACTTTCTGTAATGGGATGGTGTACTCATATGGTTTTTGCTATTGTCTTTCTCATCTTCTCCGTTGTCAACTTTGGTTGTCCATACTTCTCTCAGAGTCTTCTTGAGCTCTTGGTACCTTTTCTTACGTTTAGCTTTTGTCAATTTTGATTCTTCTCTTTTGTTTGATTCTGTTTCCATTCTTTTTTATTTAGTTTTTGCATTCAACTTTTGAGTTTGTTTTTTTACACCCCTAGGACTGTCTTTTGTCCTAGACTCTCGATCTTGAGAGAATTGACCGGATATTTTGTTTCTAATGCAGTCTTCGGCCTTTACCAGAGATAAGAATTCTGTTTTGTTTTTTATTTTCGGCATTAGGTTATCTCTTGTGTTGTGTGCCCTCCTTTTCTTTTTGTAATGTGCTTGTTGTTGGAGACGGGGAATAGGGAACACACTCGACACACACGCAATGGCCCCTATATAGCTCAGGGTATTCACAACACCCCTGTCCTCTCGAAAACACCTTCAAAAAAGACGATTCACACTAGCAGGGCCTCGCCTGCACTTCGCCCAACGCACACACGCTTTGCACAATCCTCAAAGAGCGATCACACCGATCTTGCCCGCTTTCAGCTCTTCCACAACTCAACACCTCTTTCTCTTTCTCTCTCACACACATAGGGGGCGTGGGGGGTGCACACGCTCACACACACCGGCACCACACACCTTAGAGACGAGCAAAGAAGAAAGGGGGGAAGGGGGGAGAGACGACGCCAAAACCGGCAATGATAGCTTTCCTTCAATGAAAAACACCATGTATACAGTCTGATCTGGGCCGCACCATGGCCATCATTGTTTCACAGAGAGGGGCACACATCTCCCTCCAAATGTTTCACAGAGAGGGGTACACATCTCCCTCCAAACTCGCATCCATCGACACACGCCTCGACAAAAAATTTGACTACTCGCTTTGCTCGCGTAACAGCTCCTCCTCTTGGCAGCCCTCGTTGGTTTCTTTTTCTACAAAGCCCTCGCCCTTCCGAGCCTCTTCACGGCGATTCGCCTTTTGTTTTATGCTTCCATTCTCGAGCACACGAATCCTTTCCTCTTTCTCGAATTCTCTTTCTCCTACCTCCCCAGCAAGAAGAAAAAAACCCTTCTCCTCTCGAAAAGCGTCGCCCCCTCCTTTTCCTTTCACGTCTCCTTTTACTTTTTCAAGGCAAAGAAAAAATTCCTTTTTTGGAAATGGCGCTGGGCGCTACCGGCTTTGAGTCCTTTTTGTTCTCAGTGCTAGCTTTAAGCCTCCCGGTTTTAACTAAGCTTTGAACTTCTTTTTTTTCTTCTTCCCCCCTTGAGTCCAGCCACCCTTTTGCCTTTCTTTTTCAATTCACAACCAAAGAGGTTTTAGTCTTCACTTCCATGCAATTGGTGCTTTTTACTCGCACATGCTTGTCGACCATCTGTCGGTCTTGCTATGCCAAATTGCATCTCGTCAAAGCCATACCGTAAGAACCTCACCACCTTTCAGCTATCTTGCATCTTCGAACAGTGGCGTTTTTCCTCGGTCGTCCACAAGTTTTGCTTGGATGTATCCCGATGCTTGCAACTGTGATCAGCGAGCCGTAAACTCCGGTTGACTTCCCATATCGCATGTAACTTTCTAGAACTCTAGCAAGCTCAAAAGAACTTCTATCGACGTGCTTACTAATGTGGCCCAGTGAGCCATACCCGACCCCCGACAAATACTCCACATGACATAACTTGCTCATTCGACACCCGATTGACAATTCGGAAAGACCGACATGCTTCACAGATTGAGCTTTACAAGCATACCCCCATTGGTCCTAGTTTTGGTTTCATGTCTGTACTTGCCCTGTCCCTCGGGATCTGCAAAGCCTTCTAACTTTGCACTGCAATACCTTGAGCACCAGGGCTCCATTTGATGAGCCGTCTGGACGGGCTCCTAGAGCATCTCGAGCACTTCATTCTAGGGAACATTCCCACACTTTGAACACCTTGACCTGCCATCTCAATTATCCCCATTTGGAGGCCCCCGTGGCCTAAAAAACCACTTTAAGCATACATTTCCATTGCCACTCTCCTGACCAGGGCCTTCATACCTGCTTTTTTCCTTTACCAAACTGACAACCAAAAGCACTCCAAAACCACAACCATATGTACAAAAACTATCTTTTTTTACCCGCCATGCCTACTCAAGCGGGTTGCCTAACCCCCTGCATTATAGCATGGTTACCATCTGGGTCAAACACCTGACATTGGTCCCGTCCACCCACTTACAACATGCTCACATAGTGCCACACCAAGGCATCTAGCCAACCATCCACCTAACTTGTCCTTGGCACGCTTCCACTACTCCCAGCATTCATTGGCATTCTATCCAATTCCAAAAAAACGTCACTAAAGACATCACCACTCTGTGAGTGTACATCATCATTCACACGGAACATACCATGCCCTCCCTCCCAACCCTATAACGCAAGATCCTCCTCAAGCAAATCTTGTACCTGCTCGAGAGCCCACTGCACAGCTGCGTTGATCAGTATCCCCTTCAACCACCATACGCAAACTTCCTTTGACAGCTCAAAGAAGTCTACACCCTTGGACTTTTATTCATGCTTAAAAGGACCACTCCGCTTAGCGGGCAACTCTTTCAACATAGGCACCCCGGTCTCCATCACTTCCATACTCACCTCCATAACTGCCTTTCTTGGCACCACCATAGCAGCAGACTTTTCCTCACCAAAAGAAACCTCCACGTGTAGAGGGACAAACCCTCGTGTCACCTGCATTCTGGTCAAAGCTTTCCTAGCAAGCACCTGTGTCTCTTCATCCATCTCACCTACTGGGTCATCAAACCCCCAATCATCTTCATCTTCAATGCATTCTTGGCCAAAAGAACCTATATCCAAGGAACCATCTGTGAAATCCATAGGCGATTGCAGCTGCTCTTCCCTTCGATAAGTATCTGATGCCTCTCCCTTGCCATCTTCTTCAACCTGTTCTTCTTCCTTAGCCACCACAACTCTCTCCTTCTTGAGAAACCCATGTATCTATTTTACAATCAAAGCACCTTCCATAGCTACCTTGATGAGCGTCATCATTGGCATGGTGTTTCATAACACCCTCACCTGTATGTCTTTGTTCCCAAGCTTCGACACTCTTCCTTGCTCTTCATCCATAGTGGCAACCACCACATCCCCATGCATATAACAAGGTACATTTACCTTTATCAGCATCGAACCTTCGGATTCTGTCTCCCAGCTTGTATCTCTATCCTCCTCACTTGTTTCCCAGAAGCTTGAGCTTGTAGCCTCATCATCTTCACCACAGGCCGATTCAATTTCAACACCATCATCCTCTGGATGATCCACAAAATTTGGACCATCGTCGTGCCCACTTTCGTCACACCCCAAGCTCTTGGCACCTACAACTTGGCCACAATCTACTACCTTTTCATACAAGCACTCCACGAGAACAGGCTCCACCTCTTCAAGTTGCACTGGATACTTGACATTTGCTAACTCCTCTACACACAGGCTCTCTTTAACAAAAGGCTCATCTTCACTGACAAGCTCCTCCACAAACGGCATAGAAGCTTTACCAATAGGTAATTCCCAAGGAACATAGTCAATCATAGGCCTTACCCTAACAGGCTCCACACTTCGTATCGCTGGCACCATCCTCGATGGGCCCATAGAACAAATTGCTGCTTCAACATGCACACAATATGCAGTCCTTAACAAATCTAACTCCAGCTTTCTTTTCATTTTCTTGCTCTTCACCCGAGCAACTCCGACTACCTCGACATAAGTCTTTGGCTCTTCATCATCCATTTTATCTCGAACTCGAGGACATAGGCAAGCTAGGAATTTCTCCAGCTTGAAACCATCCGCATTGACCACTCCGGTGACAACCACTAAATCCTTCCAGCTTGCTTCAAACTTTTCGACAAAAGCATCAAAATTTTCACTTACTTCTTGTCGCAGCTCTTTAATCTTTGCATCCGCTTCAGCAGGGCTGACACCACTTTTCGAAACATGTGTAGAAACCGCTCTCAAAAACCAATCCAATCTTGCTTATCCGCAGCTTCCAGACCATCAAACCAGGCTTTTGCATTGCCTCGAAACACCAACAGAACTGTCTCCAACTTTTCTTCATCACTCCACATTTGCAATGAGAGCATAAATAACTCAAAATCTGCCAACCACTCATCAGCATCTTCTTCACCACCACTGAAAATCGGGCAAACACTCTGCCACATTTTTGCTTATAAACACATCACCAGGGAGCAATCAGTGTGCTCCTCCGTGGGGCACAAGAAGATGGAGAGGGGGAATGGGGAACACACCCGACACACACGCAATGGCCCCTATATAGCTCAGGGTATTCACAACACCCCTGTCCTCTTGAAAACACCTTCAAAAAAGACGATTCACACTAGCAGGGCCTCGCCTGTACTTCGCAAAATGCACACACGCTTTGCACAATCCTCAGATAGCGATCACACCGATCTTGCCCGCTTCCAACCCTTCCACAACTCAACACCTCTTTCTCTTTCTCTCTCACACACACAGGGGGCCCAGGGGGTGCACACGCTCACACACACTGGCACCACACACCCTGGAGACGAGCAAAGAAGAAAGGAGGGAAGGGGGGAGAGACGACGCCAAAACCAGCAATGATGGCTTTCCTTCAATGAAAACACCATGTACAAAATCTGTACAGTCTGCTCTAAGCCGCACCATGGCCATCACTGTTTCACACAGAGGGGCACACACCTCCCTCCAAACTCGCATCCGTCGCCACACGCTTCGACAAAAAAATTGACTTCTTGCTTTGCTCGTGTAACAGCTCCTCCTCTTGGCAGCCCTTGCTGGCTTCCTTTTCTACAAAGCCCTCACCCTTCCGAGCCTCTTCACGGTGATTCGCCTTCTATGCGTGCTTCCATCCTCGAGCGCACGAAGCCTTTTCTCTTTCTCGGATTCTCTTTCTCCTCCATCCCCAGCAAAAAGAAAAAAACCCTTCTCCTCTCGAAAAACGTCGCCCACTCCTTTTCCTTTCACTTCCCTTTTACTTTTTCAAGGCAAGGCAAAGAAAAAATTCCTTTTTTGGCAAGGGCGCTGGGTGCTACAGCTTTTAGTCCTTTTTGTTCTCACTTAAGCCTCCCCTTTTTAACTAAGCTTTGAACTTCTTTTTTTTTCTTCTCCCCCCCTTAGTCCAGCCACCCTTTTACCTTTCTTTTTCAATTCACAACCAAAGGGGTTTTAGTCTTCACTTCCATGCAATCGGTGCTTTTTACTCACACATGTTTGTCGGCCATCCGTTGGTCTTGCTACACCAAATTTCATCTCGTCAAAGCCATACCTAAGAACCTCACCACCTTTCAGCTATCTCGCATCCTCGAACAGTGGCCTTTTTCCTCAGTCGTCCACAAGTTTGGCTTGGATACATCCCGATGCTTGCAACTCTGATCAGCGAGTCGTAAACTTCGGTTGACTTCCCATATCGCATGTAACTTTCCAGAACTTTAGCGAGCTCAAAAGAACTTCTGTCTCGGCGTGCTTACCAACATGGCCCGGTGAGCCATAACTGACCCCGACAAATACTCCACAGGCCATAACTTGCTCATTCGACACCCGATTGACAATCCAAAAAGATCGACATGCTTCACAGCTTGAGCTTTACAAGCATACCCCCATTGATCCCAGTTTTGGCCACATGTCTGTACCTGCCCTGCCCCTCGGGATCTGCAAGCCTTCTAACTTTGCACTGCAATACCTTGAGGATCGAGGCTCCGTTTGATGAGCCGTCTAAACAGGCTCCTCGAGCACTTCATTCTAAGGAACATTCCCACACTTTGGACACCTTGACCTCCCATCTCAATTATCCCATTTGGCGGCCCCCCTGGCCTAAAAACCACTTTAAGCATATATTTCCGTTGCCACTCTCCTGCCCAGGGCCTTCATACCTGCTTTAGCCCTTTGCCATGCATCTGCTAGCATACACAACATTGAATTACACACTTGCCAGTCTGGACTAACTTTGGTTGCACCACCGTCTAGGTTTTTGATTTGGGAAATCATAAAACCTTACATCAGATATCATTTCCTCTAGCTCACTGGGGTTGTCAGAACATTTATTATCTGCATCGTCATCTCGTTCAAGATGATCTATAGAATCGTGGAGCAGCTCCCCATCTACTTCTTGCTTATTTTCATTTTTCCTTGATTGTCCTAAGATTTGGTAATCATCACCTTCTATTAACTCAACCATGTAGTATGGAACCACATCATAACCATCCTCGTCACAAAACTTAGTCATCGGCTCCTCCGCAATAGCGCACATATCTAAGGTTGCTAGAATATGTGTCCATTCTAAAGATTCTAAAGACTCTTCTGGAAAAGGTTCCAGAATGTATTATGTATCCTCAATCGCTCTTTCTAGAATACATTCTTCTCGTTTTAGGCTTCCACACTTGCATGCCCCACACAAACCTAACTCCTTTGGTTTCCCTAGCTAGGTGGAAGTTCTAACCCTACTAACGTAGCAGAATCAAGCTTGTCTATTGAGGTTCTTTCCACATCTTTGTAGCTATGGTTTTTAAGGTTTATTCTCTTAGTAGTCTTCATGTGTCTGAGGTATATGTGATTGTAGCCCCAATCTTGGACCCTCTTTCATTGACGCATGAAGGGTCGTCCAAGTATTATGTCATAGTTATTTTTCTTGCCAAAATCCACGATTGCAAAGGTATGCTCGTACTCGATTCCACAAGACGTAACAACTACTTTTTCCAAAAGCCATATGGGTCTCTCCATATAGCCGCCATCTAGTTGTAGCTTCATCCTGGTGGCTTTCAAAGCTGGTTTTCCCCATTTCTTCTATACATCCTTCATCATAATGGCTACAACAGCTCCACTGTCAAGAATTGCCATGATTGTGACACCTTCCAATTCAACTGGGAGCGTGGTATTTCCATCTTCCCCTTCACAGTATGTTCCTACCTTGTTCAAAGATATTGGTTGCATGTTTAACTGAGGTTTCTCTAACTCCTTGATTGCTTCCTGCATTTGTAAATTCGGATCCCTTACTCCAAAAATTTAGAGACATTTTTCTACCGTATTCCACATATTAGGTCTTATTCGAAGAAGCTCGGTGAGAGTAATGGTACAAGTCACTAGAGTTGATAAGATGGTTATCAACCCCTGGGAGTCTATACCCTTTCTTGTAGAGAGTTTTTGTGATGGAACAACTTTCACATCCGACTTTGCTTCATACTCTCCCATATAAAAGGGCAAAGTTCGCAAAGATATAGGTTGACTATCCCGAGATTTCACGGATCCCTTATCTCCCCAATATGAGTGCATCTCTAGATCAGCTTGAGGTCCTGCCTCAAATTCTTCAATAGGAGGAAGAAAGGCATCTTCTCCCATACTGGTTTTGTTAAACCTTTGGCTTGGATCATTAGATTCTTTTGCTTCTCTTATCTGCCTCCAAAGATCATTCAAGCCCTCGCCCCCTTTATACAATTCCGGTATAATAGGTTGAAAACCTTCTGATGTTCGGTCTATTGTGTTCTGCAGTATCCCAGGTTTTTCAATTAAATGTTCAGGTTCCAATTCAATTTCCGGGCTAACAGTTATTCTTTCAGATCCATGTGTTGGAGGGTTCCTCAGTACTTACACTGAAAGTTCTACCTCCTCCACTTGTTTCCTTGCAGTTGGCTCTAGTAAGGTTTGCGATGTTTGGATCATCTTTTTACACATTTCCAGTCTCTGTTTTTCTAACTCAGCATAGGGATATGTCATCCATTTTTGTTCTTGGGTTGTGTCGATTTTAAGCCTTGATTCATATTCTTTAAAGAGTGTGTCTAGACGTTCATTTACTTTCTCTACTAGCACAGATTCACCTGATCCAACACTTTTGGATCCCCCTTTCTTCTCAAGCTCTATGTATGTTGGTGTTTCTGGTTTTTGAATTGTTTGTCTTTCTAGTTTTTTCAGTCTGTCTTTGGTTCATTGTAATTCTTCTGTTAGGACATTTTCTTCTCTTTCTTTCCTAACTTTTAGGTGCGCTTTTCTAGCCTTCCATGTGTTTTGTTGGCTTTTCCGTTCAATGCTAGGTGCTTTCAGTCCTAGTTCTTCATTTATGGATCTCCTTTGTCATTTTGAGTTTGAGCTCGTGTGATAACCTGTATAGGTATTACTGTTTTGTTTTCTGAACCACTGCTTGAAGGGATCACCTCCAAAATTTTTAAATTTATTTTAACCACTTTGCTTGGACTTTTTGGACAATTGGAGATCAAATGATTGATGCCACAGTCTAGACAATACGCATTGACTCGAACAATTTCCATATGAGGACAATCTTTTATAAGATGGTCGCCCCCACATTTATAGCATGGTCCCAGTGGTTTTCGTGGAGCGCCTTGAGCACTCCTCTGCTGGTAAGTAGGTCTTGGTCCATTGAATCTTCCATTGGCTATGAATAACAACGTTCTCTGTCCAAACTATATCTACTTTCTCCTGCAGCATGTACCGTTGTTGGTGGTCCAACATTGCGGATCATGCTCCATGGTTCCGGTGCTCTCAGCTCTTTTGGTGGGTAGTATGTTGGTCAAGCCATTGTTCCAGTTGACTCTTTGTAATAGATAGGTACATGCACTAAGGCTTGTTCTTTTGGTTCTTCCACAGTGGGCGTATACCTCACCCCTATAGGTCTTGCCCCTTGGAGTGGTTGTTGTTGCCTTAAAACTCGTTGTGGTCGTTCAACTGGTCTTAGAAAATTCCCTGCAGTATATCTAGGTATTGGTGGTACTTGAGGCGGTTCTACTTGCGGTTGGGGAACATACTGTCATTCTTGCACATAGTGTTAGCAGCAAGCTAACTTGGATTCCATTTTTGGAGCTCTCATTGTAAAAACATTTATTATTTTGATGAATCGAGAATATTGTAGCTCTTATTTTTTGGATAAACCTTGTAATTGATGAGCCGGGGCTACAAGCTTCCAGATTGTATCAACCTGTCTTTACCTATCTTTAGTTAAAGCTCCCAAATTATTAGTTTTGACCACCAAAAACCTTGGCTAAGGTATAAAAGCCAATTTTTGTAAGTTATTTTCAAGTTTTTGGATAATGAAATACACAGTGTGAGCTAACGACGCTCACTTCTCTCCTTCTCGCGCTTCCTACTCCCTCCCTGGTTGTCACATTGTAGTTGCGTATGTTGCGTTGCAACCACAGGTAAGAGCTCTACGCATTGACATAAGCAAGTCACAATAATTCGTAGTGTCATTGCTAAGCATTTAGATGCATTCTGAGTCGAAAACGACTAGGTCAAAAATCCACTACTATTAATAATCGCGATTTTTACACTTGACCTAAAGTGGAATTTGAGACCTTAAGCATGCCTGCTTAGGTCTTATAAACATGTTTTAGAAGTTTCATTATGTTTGGATGTCATTTGATGATGTAACGGATGTGATTTATTTGTCGATGAGCGATTGGCTTTTGGTGATTTCAATCACTTGAGTGTAGCGTGAGTTAGATGCTAGTTGTTTGTTGTTTTCCAAGAGATTGACAACCTCTTGTAGCCTCTATGCACTAGTCGAGTCAGCTTCATCCCATGGATTGACAATTTACTCGTGGTTGTCGCTACATCTGCAATAACATAGGAGTGAGGTTAGACATCCGTCCCACATTTGACACCGCTGTCGGGGATTGAAGAGACCTAAACCAGGAAAAAAAACGAGCTTCTTGTGAAGTTATCCTTTAACTTCCTCTAGGTTCACCTAGAGTCGAAACTTTCTTTTTAGAATCGCATAGCTTAATAATGTCGTCTTTTGTTGTGTAGAGGTAGCTTGGAAGTAATCGTACTTGCTGAGTGCCTTTAGGATTGTAGGATTGTAGAACTAGATTAGGATTTTGAGAATGATTGATAGATGAGACAAGTCTTAAGATCAGTGCTCAAAAAACCATAAAAAACAAAAAAAGGAGTGTTTGTGGACACTTTCCACAACCCCATTGCATTAGGACCTAAGAGTAGGGTAAGTAGGATCCAAGGTGCGTTTCAAAACATTGCTCTCTCCGAAAGAATCAATTGTGAGTTGTTATGTGAAGTTGCAAAATTTCAGGTCTACGGCTAGAAATAGCACCAAAAGACTGCCAACCACTCAATCCGACTGGAGAGTATGCTTTAAAGTTGTATGAACCAATGGGTAAGCTCAAGGATACATTGAGGTAAAAATTTCAAGAGTTTGCAAAAACTCAAATTATTTACTTTTTCTTGACATTTTAAGCCAAATTAAGTTTTGACTTGATTCATAGGCTTAAAATAGCTCATGAAAAAATTGTCCATTGAAAAAGTGCAAAAAAATGTTCATTTTAGGCCTAAAGTAAATAATCGTGATTATTTACTTTCAACTTAGAATTGACCAAGCTTGGTACCAGTGACTCAATGCATGTGTACCAACAACTTTTGTAAAGGCACTTAAGATTTGGATCACCAAATTGACCAAAAACTAAAGTTTGTACTGACTTTCGGGACAGAAACTTGAGTGTAAATTGTGGAAAAAAATTGTCCAAACTCAATGAAACTTGATTCATAGGCTTATATTGATGTGATAGACATGTGTACATGCTCACTTGAACAAAAAGATGCAAAAACTTGCCAAAAGTAAATAATTATGATTATTTATTTCTGCCCCATTTTTTAACTTTTTTTACCAAGTCAGCATACCACCAGCTCTACCATGTTGTAATAAGCCCACAAACCAAATTTGGTAAGATTTGGATCATTGGATTGAAAATTGTGCCCAAATTTGCGAAGTCAGTCTGCGGACATAAAACTGATGACCATTTGAATAAAAAATGTCCAAATTTGATAAAACTTGGCTAGGGACCTTAAGTGGAGGTGCTTAGCAGATCGGTGTCAAGATTGGGGCAAAAACTTGCAAAAAATTAGCTGAAGTAAATAATCGTACGATTATTTACATCTGCTTCAAAAATTGATAAACTTACGCATTTGAGTATACCACAACGTCAAGCATATCAAGTAGACAACACAAATCAAGTTTGGTGAAATTTTGATCACAAAAGTGAGACTCAAGCCAGATTCTTGAAAACTGAGTCTGCGGATATGAAACAGTTGATAATCTTGAACAAATTTTGTCCAAAATTAGTGAAACTTGTCGAAAGACCTTAACAGGTTGTATACTTGGCAAAACAAGCCAAAAAGTATAAAAAACTGACAAAAATAAATAATCACGATTATTTACTACCACTACAGAGAGATGCCATTTTTTACTTTTGAACTTGTAGAGTATTAGACCAACATAATACAAGGCCATCGGCCAATTTTGGGTTCAATTGGATCCAAATTGGTACATGTTCACTCAGTTTCCAGGTTGCAAATTAATCCTTTGAGTTTTTACAAAAGTGAAATCTGAAAGTCTCAATTGCTGACTCAATTAGCTCAATTTGAAGTGATACACAAAGACCAATCACAAGACTTAGCAAAAACTATACAATCTTTGCAAAAGAATAGCTAACTTGATCCAAATTGATACAGGAATCGGGTTGCAGACAAGGAATTGGCAGCTTGATGAAAATTGCAATCAAGTCACGTGGAAGAAATTGACAACAATTCAATCCAAAGGTAAGTACTATATCAAGGGCTTTACAAGTCTTTATGAACCTTAGATCTGGTTGTGTACTAGGAAATCAAGGCATATTTCAAAAAACCTCCAGTAGAGTATCCATCAAAGAAAGTGTGAATCAAGGCAATCCCTTGCACACTATCCTGGAAGAAGTCTCAAACACTTTTTCGGATTCAACATCTGAAATGTCTTCTTATTCGACTCACTCAGAAACTGGAACGATAGTGCGCTATAAGCATATACTCTCTTTTTATAAGACTAATTGCCATGGAGCTCAGGTTTACCTAGATCCTTATGAGAAGTATGCTATTTGCATTGATGACCATGGTATTGAGTTTGAAGAGGAAGTCAGGGCAAACAAACAAGGAAAAATGTACATGGATAGAAACGGAACTCAATATTTACAAGTCAAAAACCTTGACGTGATAGACAAATGAGGGTTAGAAGTAAACACCATAATTCTAGATATGGCAGCTAAAGAAGGATCACCAACTTTAAAATTCTAGGGATACGATCAAGTTGATTTAAAGCCTTTGAAATGGCTTAGTACGGATAATCATAGGATCGGAGTCTATTGTTGGGAGGATAGAAATGTAAAAGATCTCCTATGGACTTTGCATGCCAAATCAGGACAACTAACACCCATGAAGATCATCTATATCTTCAAAATCAAGGACAAGGGATCAACAAATCTACCAACCTACCTGTTTAGGGATTGTTATAACAACAACTTTGTTATGATGACCCATGAGGAGGTAGAACAAAACAAATACCAAGGGTACTCCATAAGGGATTGGATATTGGACCAAGGACCAGAAACTATTCCAAGAGAAGAACACCGTGAGAGATCTTCTGAGAGTAATGTTAAGAAACCAGAAACCATCTCATCACGAAGAAAACCGAGTGACACTAAGTCCAGTCCAGGGCTACATTAGTCACTATTTCCAACAATCTGGTTTGAAAGACTCGAAACAGGACCAACTTCAAGGAGACCGGGAGTTGAACCAAATAGACGTCTCAGACTAGCTGATTTTCAAAAATGGGTCAGAAAATATAGTGGATCGGGGGATTCATGCGACCACTTATCAAGCTTTAAGCAAGTACTAAGAGCAGAACGCATATTTGACTTCCATACTCGATTCGAGGGGTTTGGAATGACATTAGAAGGAAAAACATTGACATGGTTCCAAAACATTCCACTGAGGTCAATCATGGACTTGAATACTTTAGCTCAAGGATTTGTAGCTGCTTGTTCCAAAATGGGGATCAAACACAATATGATAGCTCAATCTACAGCTTTAAACATAAACAAGGTGAGTCTGTTAGGGATTGTGCAACTGGAATGAAGCAATACATTACAAGATGCTAGAACTAGAGATACCGGCAAAAGAACGACTAGTATCATTGTTTCTAGAGGGACTGCTAAACAAAGAACTTCATGCTATACTATACAGTAAGAAGCATACAACCCTAGAAGAGTGTGTGTCATATGCTATTGACTTTGGAGACAATTGTGATCTTTTCAATGAAGAAGATGTCCCTAAGGATAACCAAAATGAGAAAACGGCATCCACTAAACCAACCCAAGTTGGAACGACTGCTGAAACACCACTTTCAGCCATAGAAGACATGCTCAAAAGGATGAATGACATGATGAATAACATGCAAAAAGCACCTATGAGGGGAGTAGGACAAGGGATAACTCAACAAGGACAACCAATTAGCCACAGAAATGGTGTGCAATCGAGGGTAAATGGACCAACCATGAGACAATGAGTGCTATTATTGACCAAAGTATAATGGGAATGTTCACTACGTGCCTATGAGGCCACAAGTACAACCCATGTACAAATATCAACCTAATATGGCCCTAGCTCAAAGACCACCAATGGGTATGGGAAGACCTCAACCTGTGTTGGGCCAACAACCTCCATATCTCGAATATAATGCAGTGCCTATAAAATGCATGCATCCAGAGGGAGTCATAGATGAACAAGCACTAATGCATGTTCCACCCTATGCTCAGCCTAGTCCATCTACAGTAATGGTAGAATGAGATTGATATCATTCACATCCACCATCGATGGAAGAACCTGTGACTTATGCTACAGCAGAGATTGCACCAATGTATTATGTGGCTAATCAAGGTGTTTGACCTCCAATGGTAAGACCCATGATTAAGCCAAGAACTGGAAATTGTCATAATTGTGGTGCAGACGATCATTGGAAAAATGAATGCCCAGATCTTGACAAAAACCTCAAGCTAGTTGAAGCTTATTGCATACAATGTTGCAAAAAGGGAGGACACTTCCCAAACGATTGTCCAAAAAATCCTTTAAACAAACGTAAAATAGTAGTGAACGTAGCCAAAGTGATATCTAGTAGTTCATCTAAGAGTGAGCCGATTGTTCCAATCAAGGTAATCACCAGAGCTCACGCTAAAAAAAAGAAACATATCTCCTCTGATGAGTCGGAGAATACAAAAATTTCCTCTTAAAAGACCTAAAGAAGCAGAAACAAAAGGTATGAGATGAGAAAACAGAAACAACGGGCGGAAATCGAGGAGAAAGCAAAAAAGCTATTCCAAGAAAAGGTGAAAGAAACTGGAAGTGAAATCAAAGAGACCACCGTGAAATATGGAGGATCAAGTTTGGTAGAAAAAAAATTTGAGCCTATTAATGCAGCCTTGGAAGCCTACCAAGCGGGTCTTAAAGCAGGCCAAAGCATGGAAAACAAATGGAAAAACTATTCTTCTCCAGACATGGAAGCAGCTAAGCTTGAAGCTTATCAAAATCTGGTAAGAATCACGTAAGAGATGCTGGAAAAACAAAAACCCAAGCTCAAAAGTATGGCAAAACCTAAGGAGCTTGTGGAAGAAAACAATAAAGAAAAATCCAAAGTGGTGGTAGAACCCCACCTTGAAACAAAAAAGGCAGAACTTATAGTGCCAAACAGCGAAGATTCCTTATACGGAATTCCATTCGTAGAAGAAGACTGGCCAGGACACTTATGGAAAAAAGTTAGAGAGATTAATGATGGGAGCTTAACTTTGAAGTCAGCTCCTATAGAAGAAGTCTGATTAGACAACCTACCTCCTGAGATGGACATGGATGTACAATCCTTGTATGGGGATTGCGGATCTGAAGCTTCAAGAATTTCTAAACCATTGACCTTGAAAACATTACCCTCTTACTTGGGCGATAACAAAGATGAATCCATAGTGTGTAAGACCACTCAAGTAAAGAGAGCAGAAAAGGCCCTAGAAGTAGACAACATCTATTCAATCAGGTCTACACCCATCCAATGCACTCTTACTTTAGGAAAACTATTAAAAAGCACACCATATTTATGGAATGATCTTAAAAAAACTCTAGAGAAGGTGGGAATAACGGGGCTAATCGCAAAAATTTAGAAAAATTGAAACTAGAAATGGATAACAAGGAGATTCGATCTATTCCAATGAACAAAGTCGGACAAAAATACGAAGGGGAAGAAGGAAACACGACCCTTCCAGTGAGGTATATGATATAGAAACCATGGCAATACTGGATAGTGGGGCATGCATTGCCATAGCCACGAAAAGCAATATGGGAATCCTGGGGACAACCAGCCATTAGACAAACTTGAATGAAATTGCAATTGGTTGATGGATATATCAAAAGACCCTTAGGACTTCTAGAAAAAGTGATAGTTAATTCCTGTGGGATTGAATATCAACACACTTTTGCCATAGTAGAATTTGGGAAGAAACTCAATTACGAAATCATTTTGGGAAAACCTTTCATGCGACAAGTACAACTCATCCAGGATTGGGACAACAATTATCTGTACTTGAAGCAAGTGGGATCAATAAAAAGAGTTAATCTAAAAGATCACACTTATAGAGATGTCATGAAAACACCCATATAGGACTTTGATTTAGTCTCTTTGGATGAAACCAAGCTTCCATCTTGGTTGAACAAAGACACTCCTATTTGGATGTGTGAAGTCTCAGAAAATGGGAGCTTAAAACAAGAAGAATGCATCTTAGAAAGGGATTGCACAATGAAGCCTATCGTTGGCGGATACGCCGCGACGGACGTCAACACAGCGAGAACTCACCTAACAAGATTTTCTAGCTAAGGAATAAGCTCGACCTGCAGGCGCGTAGAAGCAAGCATAGGGTGTCAACGTACACTCAACTGACTTATTGACTACTTCCTACAAAGGTTTCTACCTAATGTCTAAGCTACAGCCTTCAAGAGTACACGAGAGGAGATTTCCTACAACGCTTTCAAGAGCCAAATACCCATCAAACATTCTTGAAACTCCACAAAACTTAAAGGAAACCCTATTAACACCAATAAGTCGCTCTACCTAAGGTTCATGAACCAAAACCCCAACACTAAACACCGGCAAAATCACGTAGGATGTCTGGTCGAAATTTGTAGGTCGCCGTTTCCGAAAACTAAAGTACCTAATGTGTAGCTCTACTCAATGCGAACACGTGGATATGCTGAAATGCAAAAACAGACAATGTATGCTCATCGAATCACCAAATATATCTCGTGGGTAGATCTCGCGAAGCCGGGCCATACACCTGCAATGTAGGTGTTGGCGTGTAGCTCTCTTCGGGGGCAACACGCTGCACTTCTCCGCACTCAATTCCGACCACCAATGCACGCGTAGCGTCAAGATAAAACTCTCACTCTCTCTCGTACACAGAGTACGCTCAACTCACACATATGAAAGCTTATAAAAATGACAAAGGGTCCTTTGCATTAAGGCCAAAAGTGGTATAAATACCTTACAATCTCAAACCCTAATGTTCCAATTTAGCCATTCACTCAGTCTAAATGTCAAAAATGGAATACAATCTGGAAGCTTTTGCAAGCCCCACTATATACAAAGGTGAAATAACAGTTTCTTCTCAATCAAGGAATAATTACAAAGGATATTAATATCCGCCAGGCAATCATCCTCCATTGGGTGTGTCCAGCCGCTAACACTCCCCCCCTCCTAGATCATGTCGTCCCCGACATGACAGTAGAGCTGCTTCTTCAGTGGAGGCTTTCACGCATCTTTAGAAGAGACTCATACCGTGCATGCTGGCCCAGTAATGTAGGGCCAAATATTTTGTATCGATGGTGAAGAAACCGGTGTAGAAGGCTTCTTCAAAGGCCTGAAGATGATACGAGGGCAAAAACATGATTCGCTGATAAAGGGCATGTATCACCTCATGGGAAGGCTGAGCAGACAGATCATATGCACATCTGTATGTGTCTTGGAAGAAGAAGATGTTGTCTGTTGCCTGTCCAGGTTTAAAGATCTCAAAAATGCCAAAAGGGTTTTACAGATTTTTTGGAGCATGATGCAAGATAGGTCAGGCGAGCAGTGAACAATTTAATGGCGCCCGTTAGGTTTTCACCATGTATTGTTCACTCATTCTCTCACCCTCCTTCAAGCCTGGCAGCTTTGGGTAGTTGAGCCACGTGGGGTGGCTTTTTTGCAGCAGCTCTTGTTCTTTCCAGGTCCGCATTCTTGGTAGAGGGAAAAAGCTAAGGTTGTCTCTCATTCTTTTAGGCGCCTCTACCAGATGAACTAAATACTGTGGGTATTTGGTTGGCCATGCCTTTCTCCCATTTTGGCTGAGAAGAGGATATGGGAGAGAAGGTTGTAGCCATGCATGTCGAACGACATTGGCATCTAACTTCTGAATGGTCATAGACTTCAACACTCTCTGCTCCCACTCCATCGCTTCTTTGGCCGTGTCTTTTATTGCCGCTTCTATTGCCTTTTGTAGATTTTCTTCTTCTTCTTGTGTCAGATCCCAGGGCTCTTGGGATGGTCCCACAAGGATGTCCTCTTGCATTGTGGTGTCCAATGGATCTGACACATTATCTATGTCAATTCCTTCCATTGTTGTTGGCCCTATGCTCAAATGTGACTCTTCAGTCTGCTGTTGGCCTTTCAGCTCATCAATCTGCTTCTGATATGCTTTCTTTTCTTGTTCATCTTGATCCCCCATGTTCACCAAGAGGTCCTTCAATTCTGCATGGGTTTTTTCAGCCTCTTCTAGCTTCCTCTTGGTGTCTTCATTTTCTGTTTCCATCCTCTTTAGGTCCTCGTCCATCTTCTTTTTCAAGGCTTCTAGCTCATCTTTCATGGCCTTGTTCTCATCTTCCAGACGGTTTTGCATTACTAGGGAGCCCTCGGCCAGCATTAGTCTTTGTCTCTTCTCTAGTGTCAACTCCTTTTGGAGTTCCTTCATCTGTTTTTCATATATATCATTCTCTGAAGTAGTGCTAGTCGAGGTAGTAGCTTTGACTCTGGCCAGAGATGCCCTTAGCCTCTGGATGGTCTAATCTTTCACTTTCATTTGATCTTTTAATTCTATCACTTCATCCTGGCTTGCCTCATGTTCTAGCTCAGCTTTTTCCTTAGCATTCCTCAAAGTTTCAACTTCTTTGGACTCATCAGCAAGTTGGAGTGTCAAATTGTCCCTCTCTTTCTCCACATCTATCAGTGATTTGCTGATTTTCTTGTACTCCTTCTCTGCTCTTTGAAGCTTTTTTTCTGCTACGTGACTCTGTTTTTCCATCTCTTGGAATCTTTTTAGTGCCGCTTCCAAATCGGCTTGCAGCTTGGCCTGCCTCTCTGTGTTCTCTTGGCCTTGCTTTTGCAGTGAGTCCACCTTGGCCTTGATTGGAACTTCATTTGTTTTGAGATTATCAATTTCAATCTTAGTGGCCATAGACCTTGCTCTGAGCTCGGTGAGTTTTTGCATCACTTCATCCCAATCATTGGTTTGTGGCTGTAAATCCATTGTATCTATGGCCATTTCCTTCAACTCCACTAATCGAGGGCTCATCATATATTCTTTGGGTCTAGTGCTCGACAACTCAAAGGCTGCATTAGCTGCCTCTTCTTGAGAGTATCGAGCAGCTAAGAGATCAAGAAATATTCTATAGTTTTTTTCTTCTGGATCTGGCTTCTCATCTTTTGGCTCAACTTCTGCCTTCTGCTCTTCGTCTTATCTTCCTTGGAGTCTTGTTGCCCATCAAGTTTGTTCAACTCCTCTTTTTGTCAGTTTTGAGGAGGACTAAGAGCAGGTGGTGATGGTGGAGGACTGGATTCTCAGCCTGATGGTGGAGTTGGTTGCTTCTTCTTGAAATCCCGATCCACCTTTGTTTTCCTCTCTCTTTCTTGGCCTTCCTGCTCTTCTAGCAGCTACCGTCTCACATCATCCACTTCTTCTTCGGTAAAAGGTATGTTAGGGATATTCGCCTCTGTAGCATCTAAGATCTCGAAATTCTTGATATAATCTTCAAACCGATCCCTTTGAATCCTTCGAGATGATCCAAACATAGCCTCAAGTGATGGCTTCATAACTCGCTCAGATCCCCTTTTAGCGCTCTCTCAGCTCTGAAACTTTCCATTAATCTTTCCAGCCTTGCCGCTTTCTGTGATTTTGCTTCCTTTGCTGGCACTTGTAGAGTTTCTTTCTTTCCCTTCTTTGGCTCTGGCGGCTCTTCTAGCACTGTCTCTAAACGGTGCTTCAACCTTGTGGCTACCCTTGGCGCCTTAGGAGGTTCTTCTTATTTGTCTTCCTTCAGCTTGAGTCAATCATTTTGTGAGGGAGGTAGAGGCCAATTTCCCTTGGCATGCAATGCTCCATAGATGACTTTGGTTATCAACTCCCCAAGCAAAATATAGGTGGGATTTTTGGTCCCCATCTTCACAAGATTGTCGTGAATGTAAGCGGCATCGCCCAGGTGAAAGTGGTGGCAATAGCTCTAGGTTGCATCCTGTATTTCTATGGCCCCTTGGTACACATGTGGAAATACTGATTGTATAGTTGGCTCATGATAGACACCTTCGGGTTTGCAATATCTTCAAATGTATAGTTATTCTTCTTTTCCGAGTAGACCTTAATGTCATCTCGCCTCTTGGTCACACTGTCTCCTTTGTTAGAGATGTCAAGTGCTGCTGCCACCACCTTCTCTGTGATGACAATCATTGTATTAGGCTTGCCTTGCAGATCTGTAACTCTGGCTATGCCGTCCTCTTTGATTGTGGTGACAAATTCCCACACTCGTTTAACATCAATCCCTGCTGGCAAGGCTTCAAAGTAATTGTGGAGATCCAGTTTCTCCAAGTAGTCCCCCATCTTGCTCCTGAAAAATTCATTGAGCTCTTGACGTATCATGGGTAGCTCCGCTGCATTTCCCTTTGGATCTTTAAATACTCCTTGGTAGATTCTCAAATCATTGGTTTCTAGCAGGTCATCTTGAATGCAAGTGCTTGTGGGATTCAGGGTTCCCTCTGGGATAACAAAAGGCTCCACTTCTTCTAAGTAGTCCTTGATAGTCATCCTCTTCTTCTTTGCAAGTGACTTTGTGGTTGCCATTGATCCTGTTGCACTCAGTAGTCCAAAGTTAGCGTTTTTTACAAACTAGCTGATAAACTGAGTTCTGACTACCCAAATGACTTGAAAATTGAAATGAGAACTCAAAAGGGACTAGGGAAACCATGCATGTGCCCACAATAGATTTTTGGCTGAAAAATAAGCATGTAGACATCCTACGCATAGGATGTCTACCTTCTCTGATTTTGATGAAACTTGACAGGCTTGTGGTCCTTGACTTGTGCAACATGGCTATATACTTGGAATTTGGTTTGGACATCAAAAAGTGCAATTTTGAGCAGATTTAGGCTTTTGGCTCACAAATTGGGTAGGTTGTCATATATAGATGGCAAATGATATTCAATTTGGTTGACATTTGATATACAGGCTTCCTATACCATGTAAAAGACTCCCATGAAGTCAATTCCTTCACAAAAGGTCAATATGACACTGGAGACATCCTATGTGTAGGATGTCTATTTTCTCATAATGACTTGAATTTGGTTCTGTGGCTAGCCCTTAGCATGTAGAACATGGCCCTGCTCTTAGATTTTGATTTGGATAAGCATTGGTGTTGTTAGGAGCATGTGTAGTGTTTTTAGGCTCAGAAAGTGCATCTTGGAGGTTTTGGGGGCCAAATGTGATTTGTCTGGCTTGAAATTTGGTATATGAGCTTGTGAAGATGTAATAAAGATATCTCGAACTCAAAAACACTAGCTGGAGGTCAAATAGGTCATTTAGACATCCTATGCGTAGGATGTCTATTTCATTAATTTTCATATCTGACCCAACAATTAGCTTGGCAATGTGCTAATGAGTAGATTGTGCAAGTTTCATGTTATTTGGACTAGTTTTGGTAGGTCTATGACCCATCATTGCATCTATGCTCTAACTTTTCGTTTTTTTATTCATATGAGGTCAACTCTTGTCCAAATGTGATGAAACTTGATGGCTAGCATGTATAAGCTATGTAGAAGCTGTGTATGAGGTGAGATGTTGAGTTTGGTGCCATAACATGGCCTTGAGACATCCTACGCGTAGGATGTCTCCTGATGAATTTTTAATGAGAAATGCTACTGGTACATGCCCTGAGCCCCCCTGAGTCCCCTTTAAGCCCTATATCCATAAAAAAGTCAAAAAGATAGATAGAAACTCCTTGTTTGGCTTTCAGAGCCTCAGAGCCGTTTTCTGACTCTTGGAGTGCTTGTCGACGATGAAATTTCTTGATGTTAGTCTCCATAGCTTCATGGTTCCTTGGGGATCCTTGCCATATGGTTTTTGTTGGCTTTGGCTTTACCGAAGCTTCGTTTGGCAATTTGTTGCTCTGGAAGTACCCATGGTTGCATTTACATGTCGTCGATGACTTGTGGTGGTCTACCACCATAGGACTTGGTTTTTGATGGTCTAGGAAAGCCGCTCGTGAAGTTTGGTGGCAAACGGACATCCGGTTTGGCCGTGAGAGCCATTTGACGCTTTGTTTGTCTACTTAGAAGAACCAGTTCTTCTAAGTAGTCCTTGATAGGCATCCTCTTCTTCTTTGCAGGTGACTTTGTGGCTGCCATTGATCCTGTTGCGCTCAGTAGTCCAAAGTTACCGTTTTTTACAGATTAGCTGATAAACTGAGTTCTGACTACCCAAATGACTTGAAAATTGAAATAAGAACTCAAAAGAGACTAGGAAAACCATGCATGTGCCCACAGTAGATTTTTGGCTGAAAAATAAGCATGTAGACATCCTACGCGTAGAATATTTACCTTCTCTGATCTTGATAAACTTGTCACGCTTGTGGCCCTTGACTTGTGCAACATGGCTATGTACTTGGAATCTTGTTTGGACATCAAAAAGTGCAATTTTGAGCATATTTAGGCTTTTGGCTCACAAATTGGGTAGGATGTCCTATATAGATGGCAAATGATATTCAATTGGGTTGACATTTGATATACATGCTTCTAATACCATGTAAAAGACTCCCATGAAGTCAATTCTTGCACAAACGGTCAATATGACACTGGAGACATCCTACGCGTAGGATGTCTATTTTCTCAGAATGACTTGAATTTGGTTTCTTGGGTAGCCCTTAGCATGTAGAACATGGCCCTGCTCTTAGATTTTGATTTGGATAAGCATTGGTGTTGTTAGGAGCATGTGTAGTGGTTTTAGGCTCAGAAAGTGCATCTTGGAGGTTTTGCGGTCCAAATGTGATTTGTCTGGCTTAAAATTTGGTATATGAGCTTGTGAAGATGTAATAAAGATATCTGGAATACAAAAACACTAGCTGGAGGTCAAATAGGTCATTTAGACATCCTATGCGTAGGATGTCTATTTCATTAATTTTCATATATGACCCCACAATTAGCTTGGCAATGTGCTAATGAGTAGATTGTGCAAGTTTCATGTGATTTGGACTAGTTTTGGTAGGTCTATGACCCATCATTGCATCTATGCTCTGACTTTTCGTTTTTTTATGCATATGAGGTCAACTCTTGTCCAAATGTGATGAAACTTGATGGCTAGCATGTATAAGCTATGTAGAAGCTGTGTATGAGGTGAGATGTTGAGTTTGGTGACCAAACATGGCCTTGAGACATCCTACGCGTAGGATGTCTCCTGATGAATTTTTTATGAGAAATGCTACTGTTACATGCCCTGACCCCCCCTGAGTCCCCTTTAAGCCCTATTTCAATAAAAAAGTCAAAAAGATAGATAGAAACTCTTTGTTTGGCTTTCAGAGCCTCTGAGCCATTTTCTGACTCTTGGAGTGCTTTTCGGCGATGAAATTTCTTGATGTTAGTCTCCATAGCTTCATGGTTCCTTGGGGATCCTTGCCATATGGTTTTTGTTGGCTTTGGCTTTACCGGAGCTCCATTTGGAAATTTGTCGCTCTGGAAGCACCCATGGTTGTGTTTACATGTCGTCGATGACTTGTGGTGGTCTACCACCATAGGACTTGGTTGTTGATGGTCTAGGAAAGCCGCTCGTGAAGTTTGGTGGCAAACGGACATCTGGTTTGGCCGTGAGAGCCATTTGACACTTTGTTTGTCCGATGCCATTTCTTAAGCTTAGTCCCGCTTCGGGTCGCCTTATGGCCATGTGGGCTATATAGCCTTGTAGAGCATGTCCAGATGCTCCTACCTATGAGTTTTTGTAGCATTTGAGCGACTTTCCACGGATTTACCACTTTGTGGCCTCTTGCAGGGCTCTGAAAGTTAGGGGTTTTTCCAATGGTTTTTTTCCGCCTTTGTGCATTCAAGAGTGGTCTCCTATGCTAAGGTAAAGCCCTTATGAATCCTCATTGCTTTTGGATTAGCCGTTAGGTGGCCACCTCTACCTGTAGGTCTCTACTGCCCGTTTCCCGTGTGAACCCTACACTGGTTTTCGCGACAAAACATCAAACATACGCAAAAATATCAAGGTGCTGAGCCTACCTCTCATATCTGGAGCCTGTCGGGTGGTCGTGCGCATCATAGAAGCAGCTGGAAGTCCGGTTCGCTCTAGGTGGCAAGAGCTCTCTCTCAAGAAGGAAATAGTAGAAATGAGCTCTAAGTGATGTGAAAAAATCTTATAATGGGGGTCCCCGAACCACTTTCTATGAAATTTGACATGTGCTCCCAACTTCTTGCGAGATACGGTTTAGGTTTGAAAAGTTCTTATTTGGACTCCGTTTGCCCAGTTTTCGAGAAATTTGACGTTTCGGTCAAAATCTAGCCAAAACATGTCTTCTGCTCCATTCACATAATTTGCACCCCCATTGTACCATAGGTTGTCCTATAGTCACTAATTATCCCCATTTCTATTTTTTTTCATTACGATCGTATTTCACCTGGTTTTTGTATTTTTAAAGTTTTTTTGCCGATAATTAGTAAAAATAAAAAAAAAGCAAATTAAAGCCAAAAAACATCACCTCAAAACACTATATACACTCACATGCAATTTTTATGGCCGAATTTCTCCGTTTTACCAATATTTTGCCCGAAAAATGGCTATTTTTACATATATACACACACCTAGGGGCCTAATTTGGCGTTTGGCCCCATATACTTGTAGATTCGTGCTGTATAAGGGCATATGTACTTAGGTTAGTCCAGAAAATTTTGCAATCAAACAAAAACCCTTCAAAATAGTCAAAAAACATGCCCTTTTTTGCTCTTTTTACCTTCATTGGGTCCGCATTGAGAATGCCTCCCCCCCCTCCTAGTCGGAGTCCTCCCGAACGACAAGGTCTCGCCTCGGGTTATGTGAAGTTCATAGGTTAAATATTGTGCTAATGCGCTGCCTTGGAATGTGGTTCTATTTGATGCATACTCAGCCAATGCATGGAAAAGCCAATGCTGTGCGAGAGGAAGGAATAAGCAAGATGCTTATTGGCATTCGACGTCGAGGTTTCCTGTTTGTTGTTGATTTGGTTGCTGATTTTCTTTGCAAGTAAAAGTTGTAACTCTACAGCTCTTTGTTTGATCGTCTTTCTTGCAAAAGTTTCTTGGTTTGCCGCTACTGTCGATATGGCCGTGGTTGTCTCCGTGGAGAGAATTGTCGTGGCTGAATTGGCCATAGTCGTTTTCTCTTTTGCTTGCCATTTGTAGCTTTGGTTTGGAGGCTTTCGTAGGTTTATTGCCTTGTCCGTGGTCTTCATTGTTGTTCTGTTGATCTGCACCCACATAGATCGTTTTGCCGGTTTCATATGTAGTGAGTGTCTGGCTGCTGGTGTTGCTTATACTGAAGGGAGTTCCTGTTGCTTTGGTTTTGGGATCCAAATGCGAGTCGCATTTATGTGGTTACTAAGTATCTTTGGGATCCATATCTTTTTTATTCCCGTGGTTGTTGGTTAAGTTGTATTCTTCTGTTGACTTCTGTTGTGGTTTGTATGCCATGTGACCTCTATCCTTCCGTACCCATACTTGTTTTTTGCATGTTGCTAACCTTGATCTATTCTTTGTGGTCTGTGTTGTCTTATTTTTGTAGTGAACATGGTTGGCAGTTCCCTGGTTGTTCTCCATGGATATCGTGTTGTTCTTTATTGGCACCCATCCTTTTGTTTCTTTATCCAGTGATTGTGGTGTTGTCATCTGGTTCTTCTGGGTTTGCTGAGCAAAGGCTACCACCTGTTGTTCTTGTGCATGCTAAATTTTGACTATATCCCAATTCCAATCTATCTGCACATTATACTCTTTCTGCCAAAGTTGTCCCAACAACATGGGGTGTAGTGTGCTCGCATCCTTAACCACATAAAACTTGTGGGGGTAAATATATTGATGTATTTGTACATGCAATATTGTCCAGCCCAATGTTCCTAGCGAATGTGATGTACTACCTTCCAGCACTTGTGGAGTAGGATATAGTTGATCTTCGGGCTTGAGCTGTTTATATAATTTGTAAGAGATCAAACTTGTTTGAGCTCCAAAATCAAGCAATGCCGTCGATTCAACTTGATTTCCACCCACTTTGACTGCAATTATTGGTTCCACTATGTCTTCACCAAAATTCGTTAGTCGAATAGCATTTATTGGCAATGGTGATCCACTTTGTTGTTGTTGTCGTAGAAGCCTTCGTTTTGCAATGCGTTCTTTTGCTTTTGTCTGGGCTTCTTCTCGTACCCTCTGTTTCTCCTTCATCCGTTGTTTTTCTTGATGGATTTGTTGAAGCATATCCTGTGTTAGTGGTAAATGATACTTTTTTAACCGACACCCACTAATCCAATTTGGCATTTCTTCTCCTGCCAATGTAGCAAGTTTGACAGCTCCACTTTGTGATAAGTCACTAATCACAAAGGGTCCCATCCCTCGCTTTTTAAGTTTCTTGGCATGTTGCTTCAAAGTATAAACAAGTACATAATCACCTGTTTTGAACTCTTTCGTACGCACATGCTTATCAAAAAACTCTTTTTGTCTTCTCTTTTTAGCATAGATTGAAGCTACAACTCTCAGTCAAAGTTCATCTAGATTTTCAAGATCATCTATTTTTGAAGAGAGCTCATGCCCTGTCCATTCTAAGCGTTTCACTACTCGTAGAGTTGGAACTAAAAACTCTATGGGTAATGTAGCGTTTAGACCAAACACCATGTTGTACGGTGTTGTTCCAATGGATGTTTTGTAAGCTACCCTGTACGCCCATAGTGTTGAGTGTAACTGCTGATCCCAGTTTGTCTGTGACTCTGATACAATTTTAGTCAAAACAGTCCATAGTGTTTTATTTGTGGCCTCAGCTTGTCCGTTTGCCTGTGGATGATATGGAGCAGATTTTCTATGTATGACCATGAATTTCTCTAGCAGATATTCAATGACTTCATTAAGAAAATGGGTTACTCGATCACTGATAATTTCTATTGGTAATCCGTATCGTACAAAGACATTCTCATACAAAAATTGTGCAGTGGTTCTTGCGTCTGCTTTTTGTGTTGCTTTGGCTTCCACCCATTTTGTGAGATAGTCCGTTTTATGATATATTGGGTATGGGTGCGATATGCAGGGGGTGAAATAGGCTCCACAAAATCAATACCCCATTTTGCAAATGCCCGTGCTCCCATCATTGGTCGTAGTGGCATCTCTTCTCTCTTTATCAGCACCTTAGTGCGCTGACATACGTCACAACACTTTACAAACTCCTCAATATCCATGTGCAATGTAGGCCACCATATTCCTTCGGTTAAGATAATTTTTCCGTCTTATCGTCCGAAAAATGGCCTCCACTTATTCCTCCATGTGCGTGTTCTAGAATCAGCGGGTATTCACTTTCACTTGCACAGATTCTAAGTTGATTGTCCTTTCCTCGCTTGTAGAGTTGATTTCTAATTAAATCAAAGTCTCAAGCCTCCAACTCTATAGCCCTTTTTCGGGCTTGGGTTATGTTTTCAGGAAATGTCCTTGTTGTTAAGAAATCAATGATCTATTGACTCCATGCAGGTGCAATGTTTACCTGAAACAATGTCGTGTGATCCACCGGTCATTTGGCACTACATATAGTACAATTGTTAACATAATCATGTGTGTCAGCATACATAGTTGTCCAATAGACTCCTAAGTGTTTCAATCTATGGTGTGTTTTCATTGTTGAACAATGAAATGCACAATCCTGGATGTGTGCTTCTTCAAGATAACACTCGAATTCCTCTGGATTTATATATAATCATAGAATTTGGTCCTAGCCGGTACAGTCGTCCTACAATCAACTGAAAGTTTTTGTTTGTAGAAATGTTTGTTGTTTGGATCTGTTTTCCTTGTTATCAAATCTACCTCCAAAGGAAAGAATGCTAACAATTTCCTGAGACCATTTGGGTATCATTTCAATATTGAAAAGATAAGCATCAGGTATTTCATCGTCTACTCCTTCAGGAGCTTCCCCGTTTTGTAGCCTTGAAAGATGATCCACCCGTAGATGAGTTCTACCCTTTTTTACTACCACTGTGAAGTCAAACTCTAGCAATATAATAAACTAGCGTACAATTCTTCCAGTATTGCATGGTTTATTTACTAGATACAAAAGAGCTTGATGATCTGTGAAGAACACAAATTTGTTTGCAAGAAAGTAATACCAAAATTTCTTTACAGCATAAATCATTCCTAATCCCTCTCTTTCAGTGGTGGTGTAGTTCTTTTTTGCACTATTTAGCTGTCGGCTCGCATAACAAACTAGGAAATCCATTGTTTCGTCTCCAGGTTGAGCCAGAATACTCCCAATTGCATATGCAGATGCATCAATGTGAACATGGAATATCTTTTCCCAATCTGGTGCTTTAAGTACAGGTGCTGATACCATGTTTTCTTTAAGCTTTTGGAATGAAGTTTCACACACATCAATCCAGTCGAAACTGACTAATAAGCGATACAGAGGTTGTGCAATGACTGCATACGTGTATATGAATCTTCGATAATATCCGCAGTGTCCCATGAAGGATTATACTTTTTTGGCATTATTAGGGCTGGGCAAGTCTACTATGACCCTAATTTTTTCTAGGTCAGTGGTTATGCCATTTCTCGAGACAATATGTCCTAAGATGCGGCCTTGCCTAACCATAAAAATGCACTTTTCCGAGTTGAGACAGATTCGATATGTTCTGCACTTCTCAAATACCTTTTGTAAATGGTCAATATGTTCTTCTCGTATGAGAGAGTGGACATAGAGATCATCTATATATATTTCTAAGAATATTCTCAGGTATTCTTTGAACGCATGAGTCATTAACCTTTGGAAGGTAGCTGGGGCATTGGTTAGGCCAAAAGGCATAACTCTATACGCATATATTCCCCACTCTGTGGCAAATGTTGTTTTGTGTTGATCCTCCATTGCAATTGCCAATTGGTTATACCTTGAAAACCCATCTAGAAAGGAATAAGCCCGTTTTCCAGCCACCCTCTCAAGCACATGTTCTGTGATCGGCAAGGGATAATTATCCCTTATTGTGGTTGCGTTCACGTTTTTTAGGTTCACACACACACGCAGCTTTTCGTTCTTTTTGGGGACAACCACAATGGGTGATACCCAATCTGTATGCTTGATTTCATAGATGAATTTAGCATCCATCAGCTTGTCAATCTCCTCTTTGATTCGTTTAGTGAATGTGTCATTATATGTGTAAGGACGCTGCTTGCTAGGTTTGGCATCTGATTTCAAAGGAATTGTATGTTGGCATATGGATAGATCAACTCCCTTGAGGTCTTTGTAGGACCATGCAAACACATCTTTATACTTCTTGAGAAGTTATGTTAGCAGTTCTTCTTCTTCAGGTTCCAAATCAATTGCTATATAGACAGGCTGAGGCTCTTCGCCTGGCACAGCGAGGTCTATCCGTTTTGCATTTTTCGGCCCATCGTAAGATTCTTGGTTTATTCTTTCCCTTATTGGTGGTATCATTATGATTTTTCTGTCCTAGATGGTGAATTTTCGATAGTGGGATGGTACATTCATGTTTTCTTTTTCTCACTCCTCCTTACCATCACTTTCTCCCTCAGTAGTCCATACCTCTCGTAATGACCGTTTTAGTTCTTGGTATTTCCTTTTACGCTCTATTTTGGTCCATTCTAGATCTTTTGTTTTTTCTTGTTTTGATTGTTGAGATTTTCTTGGTTTTGTTTCTGTTTTAGTTTTCCGTGCTTGTTTTATTTCCTCCTGCGTCCTTTTCCTTCGAACTCTTGAGAATCTTCATGATATTTGGTCTTTTACACAATCCTCTGCCTTGACTAGCATGAGATAGTGAGTTTTATCTTTTATTTTGGGCATCAGGTTCTCTCTAATTTTATTTCTTGCTCTTTTTTTTCTATAGCGTTCTTGGAGTCTAGGGTGTTGTTTTGCAAAATCATAAAACTTGATATTCTTGGTTGTCTCCCTATGCTCGCTTGAGCTATCTAAATACTCGTTGTCTGCACCGTTAATTAAGTCCAGATGCTCAGAGGAGTCATAAAACTCTTCTTGTTCTAGTGAGTCTACATTCTCATCTCCTGTTGGTATAAGGCTTACCATCTGATAGGGTAGCACATCATAGCCATCCTTATTGAAAAATTTTATCATTGGGCTATCTGTAATGGTACAGACATCCAATGTTGCCAGTATGTGTTCCCATTCCACAGGTTCTAAGGCATCTTCGGGAAAAGGTTCCGGAATGTAATCCTTGTCCTCAATAGCTCTTTCTAAGATGCATTCCTCTCTTTTTAAGCTCACACAATGTGAAGCTCCGCACATCCATAGCTGTTTTTTCTGCCCTAACCAGGCTAGGAGTTCGGACCCTGCCAATGTAGCTGAATCAAACTCTTCCACTGGTGTTTTGTTCACATCCTTGTAACTATGGTCTTTTAGGTATATTTTGGTTGTAGTTTCCCCACGTCTGATGTATATGTGGTCGTAATCCCAATCCTAGACTATCTTTAATTGTCTCATGAATGGTCTTCCCAAGATGATCTCCTAATTGTTCTTTTTGTCAAAATCAACTATTACAAATGTATGCTCATACTCGATTCCGCAAGAGGTGACAATTACTTTTTCTAAAAGTCCTAGTGGCTTTTCCATGAACCCATCTGCCAGTTGCAATTTCATTCTGGTAGCTCTCAAGGCCGGTTTTCCCCATTTTTTCCAGATTTCTTTGGTGGCGATAGCGACTCCCGCTCCATTGCCAAGAATAGCTTTGGAAACTACTCCTTGGAACTCTAATGGTAGTGTGGTATTTCCATCTTCTCCCTCGCAATATTCTCCAACCTTGTTTAAAGGTACTGGCCTAGTGTTTAGTGGAGGCTTGTCCAATTCTTTGATCCCTTCTTGAAGCTTCGAGGTGGGGTCTTTTACTCCAAATTTTTCTAATAATTTGCCTATGGTGGTCCACATGTTTGGTCGTAACCTCAGGAGTTCGGCTAATGTGATTGTGCATGCCACAAGGGTGGACAATAACTCAATCAACCTTTGTGAATCTATCACTGTGGTGGAAGAAAGTCTTTGAGATGGGATTGCTCTCACCTCAGACTTAGCCTCATACTCCCCTAGGTAAGAGGGTAGAGTTTTTAGCGAGTCTTGTTGGCTGTGCCCCGAACTAATTGAACCCCGGTCTCCCCCTTGTGAATGCATATCAAAGTTCATTTGTGATCTTGCCTCAAATTCCTCAATGGGAGGTAAGATCTCATTTTCCTCCTTTCTCGTGCTATTTATTTGGTGGCTAACCCTGTTAGCTTCATTTGCTTCCCGGATCTGCTTCCACAGGTCATCTAGACTGTTACGATCCTTACCCATTTCTACCAATGTTTTAGGCTGGAAACCATCAATTGTCTCATCTGTCGTATTTGGCACTATGATAGGTTCTCTCCTAGACTCAGAGGCAGTCGTGAGTCTCTCCTTTGTGTCTACTTGTTTCTCTAGAGTTGGTTTGATAGGGGTTGGAGCTGGTACCTCGTGCAAGCTTGTAGGTTTACCAAGCCGGTTTTCTATCAAGGATTGGGCTGTTTCAATCATCTTTTGACACATTTCCAACCTCTGTTTTTCTATTTCTACATATGGATAAGTCATCCATATTTGCTCTTGGGTTTGGTTGTTTTTGAGTCTGGCTTCGTATGCTTTTAAAAGTGCGTCCAAATGCTCATTTACTTTTTCTACCAGCAATGATCCTCCTGATCCTGCGCTTTGGGGTTCCTTTAGTTCCTTGGGCCCTATTGTTGCCGCAATGTGTGAGCTTAGACTAGTTAGATCCTCTAACCTCTCTAATCTATCCTTTGTGTGTTTTAACTCCTCGGATAGAGCCGTTTTCTCTCGTTCTCTCCTGGCTTTCATACGCGCCTTTCTAGCTTTCCAAGTGCTTCTCTGATTTTTCATATCTGCACTAGGGACATCGGTCTTTGGCTCTTCAATTATGGGTTCGTTTGTCATTCTTTGAGCTGGGGCTCGTGTCATTGCCTGAATAGGTATTACTGTCTTGTTTTCTGACCCTCCACTGGAAGGCACTGCTTCCAGCATGTTCAAAGTAGTTTTTGCTCCTTTGCTCGGGTTCTTAGGGAAATCAGGAATCAAGTGAGTAATTCCACACTCGGTGCAATACGCGTTGACTCTAATGATTTCATCATGAGGACAATATCTTAGCCAATGATCTCCACCACACTTGTAGCAAGGTCCCTTAGGCTGTTGAGGTGCTCCTTGAGCTCCTCTTTGTTGGTATGCATGCCTCTACCCGCTCATGCTTCCGTTGGCTATGAACAACAGTGTTTGTTCATCCAAGCTATATCTTTGTTCTCCTGCTGCCTGTGTAGCTGTTGGTGCTCTTGTACTTCCCATCATGCTCAAAGGTTCTGGCATTAGGGATTCTTCCGGTGGATAATAGACAGGATTTGTAGCATATCCATGGGAATCTTATTAATATGCATGCATAGGTACCAAAGCCTTCTCTTCTAGTTCGTTTACTGTTGGTGTGTATCTTATGCCTTTTGGTCGTAATCCTGGTAGGGGTGGTTGTTGCCCCAATATTGGTTGTGGTCTTTCTACACCTACAGGTCCTGGTAGGTTGCTTGCTTGATACCTAGGCATCGGTGGAAGTTGAGGAGACGCTACCTGAATTTGGGGAGCATATGGTCACTCTCTCACATATCCCTTGTTATAATAACATTCCTCCGTCACATGGTTTGTCCATTTTTGTTCAATAGCACACCACTTTGGCTGTTTAGCCTGAGGCTTGGCATACATATTAAATTTTTTTAGCACTTCCTCCACAAGCTGCTCCTGGCTTACAGCTACTTCTCCTTTCAATGTTGTCTTAGCGGACTTGCTTCCACTTTGTTGTGAGGATGAATCGTCATCAAGATCCTTGAATTCACCCTCCTTGTAGACCGCACAATTGTCTACAAGGTAAAGAGCCTCCTTAGTTAACTCATTTAACGTTGTGCTCCTCTTCATATGTAAGTCCTTCTGGAGATCTGCGTTCCTTAGTCCTTGAATAAAGATAAGCATAAGTCTAGACTGAGTTGGCAGTTCTTCCACAAGGCAAAACTTCACATATCTTTTTAGTCATAGGGCTGCCTTTCGTACAGAGTCCCCTTCTTTCTGTTTGAATTTATGGATTTGTGAAACTGTATTATGAGCTATCCCCCTTTGTGAGAATTCCTCAATAAACTCGTCAAACACCTCCTCCATAGACTCAAAATCTCTACGCTCTACAGAGTCAAACCAAGTAGCGGCATCCTCTTCTAGGGTAAGTCCAAACCCTGCAAATTGAGTAGGGAAGTCCAACACTTCTTCAACTCTAATTACATGCACAAAGGCTGCTACATGATCCCTAGGATCTTTGTTTCCCGTGTATTTCTTGTTTACCCATTTTTGCACCTGAGAAGGTCTAATTCTACGATGGTCTACAAATCTCATCATTGGTTCTCCTCGTCCTACTCGATATACCTCCTCTGACCTTCGGTAGTGGGAGGGTTTCTCTCCCAGAGGTGCCCCTAATCCATAATTTCTAATGGTTCTTGCAAGAGGTGGTTCATCTCTTTGAACTCGTTCCATGGGTTGTCTTCTAGGCTCATTCGACTCTTGCGTTTTTGGCTTACTCTCGCCTTGATACTGTGAATAGAGTGGTGGTTCTTGTAAATCTCTTAGCCCTCATGCGGCTGGATAACCATCTCTGTTTTGGTCTTTTTCTAATGTCGCACTTTGTCAAAGCCATGCCTGCAATGATGGTTGGGTTGCTTGTTGGTTCTGGTAGTTGAACGTCTGTTGTCTGTTAGAATGTGATGGTTGGGTTGCTTGTTGGTTCTGGTAGTTGAACGTCTGTTGTCCGTTAGAATGTGATGTTGCGTTGTACTCTTCTGAAAATGGATTTGTCGACTTGCTAGGGGTATAAGTGGACCTTGGTACTTCTTCGGGGGCATATGTTGATGTTTCTGGAACTGATGCCTTTTCTACCTCCTCTGGGAGAATTCGTTTGTATTCTTGCCCATACCTGTCAGCAAAAATGATATCCTTCCCCATAGCAATTTCATAAGAGAATAAGTAAAGAACCTTGTCTTTGCTTAATTCATTTGGGTAGGGTTCTTTGCATTGAAAATAAGAGACTACTCCCTCGCTCTCATGCTTGTAAATTCCCACATTCTCATAATAGGTAGAGACCCTGGTTGTTTTTTTATCATACATAAAAATAGCTCCAGGTCAATCAATTTTTGGAGGCGGCTCTTGAGCCTTTGAGACCAATTTTCCTTTTGCCACATTATCTCCATATCTATTGTAATCTTCAGGGTTACTAAATATCAGATAATGGTTCCCCTTTTCATCTCGGAATCTATCTCCATTTGTTGGGGTATAAAGCCAAATGTGGTCGCCCAGGTAAGTGGGCGGGCCGCCAGGTATGTACACATATTATTTTGTAAAAACCTAATAAGAACTCACTATGCTCTACACATTACAGTAGAGCGAGTTCACCATATCGTCGTGCTCTTCTTCTCGCACTCTCTCTCGCGTCACACTTCCGCTCGTACTCCTTCAACTGGTATCAGAGCTCAGATCGAGGCTCAGGGCAGCACTGCAGGAGGCTAGAGTCACCAGCTTATATTGGAGTGAAATTCGATAGGCAAACACACGGCCCCAAATCCTGTGGGAAAGGTCGAAGGGCTTGGTGTTCTCAGAATTTCATTCTGAGGTCATCTCGGCCACCGTTCGGCTTCGACAAAGTTTTGTGCAGGCCATTTTCGACTACGTGGTCTCAGCGGGTGCAGATCCGACTCTGCAAATTTGGGGTTTCGGCCTACGACTGCAGGTGCTGAGGATATCGGCACTCCCACAGTGTTGATTTGTGGCTGTCTACACATCGAAGGATGGCTCACAGTTCTTAGAGGCGTGTCACATACGACACGGGCGCATCTACACACAGACTGTAGGCGACATCCACTAGTTCATCAGGTAGCTTGTGTTTGTTGCTTGATATTCCAGATTTCATCCTGACATTGCACGTACTTCCACATGAGATGTATTGTCAGAGATGATGTATGTCTGTTGAGGGTTTACTGGCTGTGAGTCACGCAGCAAACAACCGCCACAGCGGTTACAGCATATAGTGGGAAATTTGTGGATGTATGATTTTGTGGGAAGTCTATGTATTGTCAGATTCACTGCAGCCTTTGTTGAGGGTCGAGTGAGGTTTTATTGAGCTGGGGATTCTGGAATGTTGAGATCCTTTTGGTGATACAGGTCTTGGAGCGATCCCTCGAGCACCCTTAGATAGGCAGCTAGGATGTATTGACTGTGAGTTAGACAGTTGGGATTGCATCTTTGCTTTACTGCCGTTGAGGCATTGTCGCAGTCTATGCTTACAGGACAGTGAGAGGACAGTGAGAGACAGTACAGGTGCAGGACAGGTTTACCCGCAGCTTATAGTGTCAGAGAGACAGTGTTTTTTGAGCTGTTTTTTTGTCTGTTTTTTAGTACACCAGAGCCATTTTACAAAGGAGACTCTGCCGAAATTTCTGCAGAATCTGAAGCTTTCTTGGTTTATTTGACGGGGTGATATTGGTTCAGAGGCCAGTTTACAGGGGAAACTCTGCCGAATTTTTCCAGGAAAGTAAACTACTGTGAAGCGTAGCTATGGCTAGATCACAGGACACTACTCTTTACAATATCAAGAAGTTGGATGGAACCAATTTCCCATTGTGGAAGAAGCAGATTTGGCACGTGTTGGTACAAAAGAAGTAGATAAAACCTATAAAGCTCAAGGGGATAAAACCAGAAGATATGGACGAAGATGAATGGAGCGAAATGGATGAATTGGCACTTTCTACCATTATGCTGACTTTGGCAGAAAGCGTTTACGTCAATGTAGCAGACGAGATGTCGTCTTATGAAGCATGGACAAAGCTGAGTGATCTTTATGAGAAGCAGAGTGCAGCTTCACAGGTATACTGTCTTAAGAAGCTTGTTGACTTGAAGATGAAAGAAGGGACACCTATGTCCAATCATCTAAATGAATTCAACACCATCTATAGTTAGTTGTCAGCTCAAGGTGTCAAGTTTGATGACCCTGCTAGAGCTATGTTCCTGTTGATCACATTGCCAGAAAGTTGGGACACTTTTCGCACAGCTTTGAGTAAGTCTGCACCTCCAGATGGTTTGAAAATAGCAGGTGTAGAAGGAAGTCTGCTTACTGAAGAAACCGATAGAAAGACAATGGACAAAGGCAAAGGAACAACCTTAGTTGTCAGGGGAAGGACCAAAGAAAAGTACAAAGGTGGAAAGAGGAATCAGTCTCGTAGCAAGTCCCGCAGTGCTAAAGGCAAGAGTGGCATAGAATGCTACCATTGTGCCAAGAAGGGTCACATGAAAAGAGACTGCAAAGAATGGAAAGCAGAAAAAGGCAAAGAGAAAGTTGAAGACCATGGTGAGAAGAACAAGTCCTCAGTGAAGATTCAAGAAATAAATGTGACAAACACTGTTGCAGAGGATGACAGTCTAGTGTCAGGAGACATCTACTTCTTGAAGAATACAATGGACTCAGCTCTTCTTAGAGCATCTGATGAAAATGCACTGAGTGACTGGATTATAGACTCAGGGGCATCACTTCATGTGTCTCCAAACAAGGAGTGGTTTACCTCTTATGTGACCACTAAAGATCATGTTCGGCTAGGCAATGGGCAGACATGTGAGATCTTAGGTGTTGGAGATGTTCAATTGAAGTTTCAGAATGGCTCTTCTTTCACGCTGAAGAATGTGAGACATGTTCCCGCAATTACAAAGAGCTTGATCAGCACAGGTTTACTTGATGATGTTGGCTACGTCACCACTTTTGGACAAAACATGTGGAAGATATCCAAGGGTTCGATGACAGTAGCACATGGAGTAAAGTCTAGAGGACTTTACATGATTTATGTATCAAATGTCTCTAAAAATGTAATCAATGTAACCGAGCAGCCGAACGTTTCTTTGTGGCATAGCCGGTTAGGACATATGTCCAAGAAGGGAATGGAAATCTTGTCTCGTTCTGGTTATTTGCCTGGCTTTTCATTTAATGATTTTGAATTCTGTGAACATTGTCTGTATGGTAAGCAAACACAGCAGCCACATAAGCATAGAAGCAGTAGAAGAGATACACAGTTGGCACTTGTTCATAGTGATTTGTGTGGACCTATGCCTAACCTATCTCTAGGGGGAGCTTCTTACTTTATGACATTTATAGAGATACACAGTTGGCACTTGTTCATAGTGATTTGTGTGGACCTATGCCTAACCTATCTCTAGGGGGAGCTTCTTACTTTATGACATTTATAGATGATTACTCGAGGAAAGTATGGGTTTACTTTCTCAAGCACAAGGATGAAGCGTTCAGTGTTTTCAAAACGTTTGTGACACTTGTGGAGAATCAGAGTGGCAAGAAGCTTAAATGCTTACGCACTAACAATGGTGGAGAGTATGTTTCAAAGGCCTTTCAGGACTTTTGTGAGTCAAAAGGTATAAAACGTGAACTTACTACTCCTTACAATCCTCCTCAAAATGGTGTTTCTGAAAGGATGAATAGGACCATACAAGAGAAGGTCAGAAGTATGTTGTCTAATGCACAGCTGCCAAATGGGTTTTGGGCTGAAGCTGTATCAACAGTTGTTCATCTTATAAATGGATCTTCTAGCAAGGTTTTGCAGAAGGATGCAGTGCCAGAGATGGTATGGTCAGGCAAAATGCCCTCATACAAGCATCTCAGAGTCTTTGGCTGTGAGGCATATACTCACGTTCCAAAGGAATTTAGGAACAAACTTGAGCGAAAGAGTAGAAAGTGCATCGTTCTAGGCTATGGTAATTATGGTGAGATGGGGTACAGATTTTGGGATCCCGAATCCAGAAAGGTTATCCGCAGCAATGATGTTCACTTTAATGAATCCAAATATCATTCTAAACCAGAGAGGGTTGAGGAGATTAGAAGAGTTGTCTTCCAAGAAGATGGACCTGCACGTGCAAGACAAAATGTCAGGGCTCAAGAGGAGCAAGGACAGGATAGATTGGAACCACAGGTTGTGGTTGAGCCTGAGCCACCTATTGTGCGTTGATCTGGACGTATCACGCGACCTCCTGATAGGTTTGTTCCATCTATGAACTATGTCATGTTGACTGATTGTAATGAGCCTTCATGTTACAAGGAAGCAGTGCAAATGAAGGACTCCGGGAATTGGCAATTGTCCATGCAGTCAGAGATGACAGCTCTGCATAAAAACCAGACATGGAAGCTAGTTAAATTACCACAGGGCAAAAAGGCTCTACCTTGTAAATGGGTTTACAGGTATAAGATCACCGCTCATGATAGTCAGCCAAAGTACAAAGCAAGGCTTGTTGCCAAGGGCTTTAAGCAAGAACAAGGCATTGACTTTGATGAAGTCTTCTCTCCGGTGGTCAAGATGACTACATTGAGATGCTTTCTTGCATTGGTTGCCATATTAGATTTGGTGTTGCACCAAATGGATGTCAAGACAGCGTTCTTGCATGGTGATTTAGATGTGGAAATTTACATGCAGCAGCCAGAAGGGTTTGTTGAGAAAGGCAAGGAAGATTTGGTATGCCAGTTGTTAAAGAGTCTTTATGGCTTAAAACAATCACCGAGGACATGGTACCATAAGTTCCACAAGTTTATGCTTTCTCAAGGCTACAAACGTAGTGAGTTTGATCACTATCTATATACAAAGAAGGCTAAGGATAGCAGTTGGCTGATCCTTATTTTGTATGTGGATGACATGTTGATTGTTGGCAAGCACTTGGAAGAAATTTCAGCTTTGAAGTCAAAGATGGAAAAATCGTTTGACATGAAAGACATGGGTGAGGCAAGTCATATACTTGGTATGCGCATTGAGAGAGACAGATCAAAGAAGTTGATTTGGTTATCTCAAACAGAGTATATTGACAAGGTTTTGCAACGTTTCAATATGGAGAAGGGAAAGGCATTGAGTGTTCCATTGCCACCATATGTGAAACTTAGCAAACAAAATTGTCCTGTGTGTGAGGAAGAACAGGCTGAAATGGATAAGATTCCATATGCGTCTGCAGTGGGTAGTTTGATGTATGCAATGATTGCTACTCGCCCAGACATTGCATTTGCAGTGGGAGTAGTAAGTCGATACATGTCAAACCCAGGCAAGAAACATTGGGAGGCAGTGAAAGGAATATTGAGATACCTGAAAGCTACAAAGAGTATGCGTATATGCTATGGGAGTCAGGAGCTAAGTGTAAAGGGTTTTACAGACTCAGATTATGCAGGTGACTTAGACAACCGAAGGTCTACGTCAGGGTATGTCTTTACATTGGCTGGTGGAGCAGTATCATGGCGTTCTAGATTACAAGATTGTGTTACTCAGTCTACTACAGAGGCTGAATATGTTGCAGCATCAGAGGCATGCAAAGAATCAATTTGGCTTAATAGACTAGTAACAGATTTGGGAATCAAAGAAGAGATGCCCGTGTTATATTGTGATAGTCAGAGTGCTATACAACTGGCTCGCAATCCAGTTTATCACTCAAAGACAAAGCATGTGGATGTGAAGTATCATTTCATCAAGGAAATGCTCGAGGATAAGCAAATTCAGCTTGTCAAATTTCACACCACAGAAAATCCTGTTGATCTACTTACAAAAGGACTTCCCTCAGAGAGCTTTGCGCATTTTCGCAAGCAGTTAGGTGTAGGGTAGTACATCACTTCTCTACATCTCTTGTATATTAGCATGTATAGTAGCTTCTCTCACACTTAAAGTACCACATTGGACTTTAAGTGGGAGGTTGTTGGGGTATAAAGCCCAATGTGGTCGCCCAGGTAAGTGGGCGGGCCGCCAGGTATGTACACATATTCTTTTGTAAAAACCTAATAAGAACTCACTATGCTCTACACATTACAGTAGAGTGAGTTCACCATATCGTCGTGCTCTTCTTCTCGCACTCTCTTGTGTCACACTTCCGCTCGTACTCCTTCACCATCATCATAGACTCGAATTTATCTCCAGTCTCTAAGCAGGTCTTTCTTCTATACAAATACACTTGCGTCCCCGATAGTCAGAATAAACTAGGGCTCCCCTAGAGTTTGTTCCTTCTAAGAAGATTATAGTGAACTTGGCATCGTTCAAAGGGTTTTGGGAGGTACTTCCTCCTAGCATTGGTCCTTCACCAGAGAAACCTCCTGGATGTTGACTACCCATCATGAAGAAGGACTTATCTAATGAAGTGTCAGCATCACTACCCTCCTCAATGATCGGTGCTAATGGATCTAGCCTTGCCTGAGTTACACTCTCCTCAGTGGACACTAAGCTACCCTGATCACCTGCCACTTTTTGGTCTCTAGGAATGTGTCTTCCTGATCTTAAATTCATCAAACTTAGGAATGCAATTTATCACAAATCCAACCACTCACCTGGCAAGGGATCAGTTTTCGCACAACTTCTTTCCTTGCCGCTGAATATACCTATACACAAGCGTTTAATTTTGGCAATCAAATCAAAGCATTTAACCGCTAGAGGTGGTCTTAGTAATGATTGGTATAACTGGAGGGTTAACCTCAACCACTTCTGTACTTTATACACTTTGGATGTTCTTGATTAGGTCTGCTAATGTGGAACTGTACTTTACTCCAATGTTTGTCAGTTTAGAAGGAAAGTCTTAATTCCGTCTTTGCTCCGTCAAAAGGTCAAACAAGGTCCAATTTCACTTTTGAAAGAAATTCTGGAAATCTTAAGTCAATTGGAACATCATTCTATGTCCACGGTCAGATTTTGACTTCATTAAGCCCCTGTAGACATCCTACGCGTAGCATGTCTACCTGCTCTGTTTTGGTTGAAATTTACACTATAGATTCCCCTTCATGTACTAAGTCCACAGCTATTTGCTTTTTGATTTGGACACCTATAAGCTGGTCAAGTGATCAGAAATCTGTTCCAGCAACCTGATGTTGGTCTGACCAGTCAAATCAACTCCTATTTGGACCAAAATTGACTAGGAGGCTTGCCTCAGGCTATACAACACTCTGCTATGCCCATAGTCAGATTTTGACTTCAATATCATGCAGTAGACATCCTACGCGTAGCATGTCTAACTGCTCAAAATTTCTCCAAATGCAAACCACAGACTCCTCTTAAGGTGCTGATCACTCTGGTATGCTCAAAGTTGGATTTGGAGTGCTAAATCACTGTGAACACATCCTATGTGTAGGATGTGTAAGTGATCTGTTTGACCCCAAATTTGAGCCACAGCTTCCCCTTGATGTCAGCAATCCAATGCTATGCTTAGATTTTAGTTTGGATTTCAAAAGACCCCAATTTTAGCTATCCTAGCCTTTTTCAATCAAAAATGCTAAAGTCTACTTAAAACCCAATTTTCTCACCCAATTGAGATGAAACCTTTCTCATGCACTCAATAAATCATGTAAATCATGCTCATGAAGCCATCCTATGGTTTTGGTCTTAAAATAATGTCTTGGCACAATTTGGGTAGGATGTCTGGCAATTTCCTTTTTTTGGGCCTTATCTTGTCAAGATATGGTCAAAATTCCACTTTCCAGGTGAAAATAGGGTAAAATCTACCTTCTAAACACACTAGTCAACTCAGATTTTCAAAATTCTCACCAGAATACCCTGTAGACATCCTACGTGTAGCATGTCTACTGGCTTAAAATTTAATTTTTTTCTGATAGAAGTACTCCCTATGCTCTGCAGCTCTCTCGGAAATACTCATAGAAACTTTTGAACTTCACTTCATCTTCTAAACACTCTTTTCCGTCTTTTACAACTCTTTGATGAGCCTAGCAGCAAATATAACATGCATGAAGTGCTCCAGATCATAAATCATGATGTCCTACTTACCCTACTCCTACTCATCATGTGAGATGGTGATTTTGGTGTTTTGGTTGCTTCCTGGCCCCTCCGGACTCTCAAGCTATCCTTTCACCACCTTTACCACTCCAACTCCTACTCTCTACACCACAACTTCACTAATACCTAAAACTACCTAAGTCTACCTAAGTCGAAGGATCTAGGCCAAAAACTCGCTTCCTAGAGTCCTCCTGAGACCTAGAGAGTCCTCCATCCTCTGATCCTATCTGAATGTAAAACAAGTCTCTGGCAAGCCAGAGAATCCCTATCGTCAAGGACTAGTCTCGGTCACCTACCTAGGGTTTTCGTCCCGGGCAACGGCGCCAATGTTGATGGATATGCCACGACGGACGCCAGCATAGCGAGAACTCACCTAACAAGATTTGTCAGCTAAGGACGAAGCTCGACCCACAGGCGCGTGGAAGCAAGCATAGGGTGTCAACCTACACTCGACCTACACTCGACCGACTATTGACTACTTCCTACAGAGGTTTCTACCCAATGTCTAAGCTACAACAAGAGGAGATTTCCTACAACACTTTCAAGAGCCAAATACCCATCAAACGTTCTCGAAACGCCACAAAACTTGAAGGAAACCCTATAAACACCAATAGGTCGCTCTCCCTAAGGTCCATGAACCAAAACCCCAACCCTAAACACCCGGTGCAAAATCATGTAGGATGTCTGGTCGTCGTTTCCGAAAACTGAAGTTCCTAATGTGTAGCTCTACTCAATGCAAACGCATGGATATGATGAAATGCAAAAACAGACAATGTATGCTCAACCGAATCACCAAATATAGCTCGTGGGTGGATTTCACGTAGCTGGGCCGTACAACTGCAATGTAGGTGTTGGCGCATAGCTCTCTTCGGGGGCAACACGCTACACTTCTCGGCACTCGATTCCGACCACCAATGCGCGCGTAGCGTCAAGATAAAACTCTCACTCTCTCTCGTACACAGAGTACGCTCAACTCACACAGATAAAAGCTTATAAAAATGACAAAGGGTCCTTTGCATTAAGGTCAAAAGTGGTATAAATACCTTACAATCTCAAACCCTAATGTTCCAATTTAACCATTCACTCAATCTAAATGTCAAAAATGGGATACAATCTGGAAGCTTCTACAAGACCCACTATTTACAAAGGTGAAATAATACTTTCTTCTCAATTAAGGAATAATTACAAAGGAAATTAATATCCCGCCGGGCAATCATCCTCCGTTGGATGTGTCCAGCCGCTAACACCTATATACTTGAATACTTGAGGAAAAGTTTTTTGACTTTTCAAACGAGAAACCGAGAAGACAGAAATGGTATAGACGAAAAAGGGACAGCAGAAATGTGAAAGCTAGACCTATGATATCAGTCTCCAGTAGAACACAGCTCCTGATGCAGTTAGATGCACATAATTGTGTCAAGGACAAACTTACTGGTGATATCCTTTAAACGAAGAACATGAAATGACAAAAACATTGAGAAAAACAAGAAATTAAACTCATGCAAAGCCAAAAAAACAGGACAAGGATTCAACCATGACACGAGTTGAGCGGAAAAAGAAGTATCAAGAGTTGAAAAAAGCTCAAAAGGAGATATATACGACCAAAATGGAAACCACAGAAGAGAAGTGTTGAGCCAGTAGAGGATCACACCCACATTTTTGCTCACACCCATCATTTTGTAACCATTGATTGTAATAAATGTCTTTCCGACATTAATTTTGATTTGAGCCATTCATTAAGTAACGGGACTCAATTGAGTTTCCAGCTTGTAATCCCGAAGTAATTTCACCTGTTGATGTAAATAATTAGAGATGTTCTCACCTCCAAGGCTGAGGTATATAAGCCAAAGTTTTGTAACCTAAAGGAGATTCAATTATTAATCAAAGTGAGTTTTTGAGCGCCGTGACTGTGTCTGAGAGAGAGAGAGAGAGAGAGAGAGAGAGAGAGAGAGAGAGAGAGAGAGAGAGTCTTATCTTCTTGCTACACGAGCTACGGGGCCGCCATTGGAGAAGCGACACCGCCATTGTGTTAGCAACGGTGAGAGCTACGCACAGATACCAAGAGTGCGCGCTATCGGCTTCTACTTGTGGTAAGTTCCTACGAGCTTCGATGTGAGTTTTCTTCCAACTCGTGTGTCGGAATAGAGCGTGCAGCATATCTATAGAACCACAACGAGTAGAGCTACACATTAGTACCATCGGGGTCAAGTTTCGGTCACCTGTATTTTTTGGTCTGTCTTCATACGCGTTTGCCGCACGGAGTGGTTATAGGTTGATTTTGCAGTTCAAGTCTTTAGGGTGTTGTTCTTACCTAGTGTATAGACTTCCCCTTGAGTTTGAGATCGATTCAATGATTCTAGATCCTGTTTCGTATAGCATTCGTTCGTAGTACGGATTTCAGTCACTTGCGTATTTTAGAACTTAGATTTGATTTCCTTAGTAGTGATTGTCATTAGAAGGTCGAGTAGGTGATTTGACACCCACCTAGTTGTTTCCATGCGCCTGCGGGTCAAGCTCCGTCCTCGTCTAACAAATTCTGTTGTTGGTTGAGTTCTCGCTATTTAGCTTCCGCTAGCGGCGTAACCGCCTTAACATTTGGCGCCGCTGCCGGGGACGAGGGCCCTAAGTAGGTGACCTTAGACTAATCCTATGAGGTGAGTCGTATAAACTACTTTGTATACTTTAGTTAGAAAAGATCTAGGAGTGGTGGACTCCGAAGGTCTCGAGAGATACTAGGAAGTGGGGTATTCCTGGGTCTTCCGTGTTGACTGTATTTTTAGTTTAGCTTAGATTAGATTGTTTTTGATGGTGTTTAAGTGGTTGTTGACATAAAAAGCATTTGCTACTCCTTGTGTGGTAGTAAATCTCTTTATATTTTCAATTGCAAAAAATCCATTTTATGATTAGAAGTAGCTTAGGTAGGGCCTGATTTGATCCTGATCTAGAGCTATCAATTGGTGTTCTATTTGCTTGATGTGTTTGATTGCATGTTAGATCACTGAAAAAGTCGCTTTGGTAGTGAAATATGCAATAAACAAAGTTCAGAAAAAATTTCTGTGTAACTGATTGTTGCTGAGCACTTAAAAGAGCTATTGGAAGAGTTCTGTGCTGAAAAACTGGAAATCTGCAACTTTAGACATCATACGCGTATGATGTCTTAGGACCTAAACAGAGACTAAAATTGAAAATTTGACATTGCCAGAGTGTTTAGAAGGGGGGTTTTACCCTAAGATCAACTTAAAACAAGAGCATTAACACTCAAAGAAACCCAAAAAGACAAGTCGGAGTCCAAGAAACGCAAAGAATAGGAAATTTTGGATTCAAATCTTGTTTTTACATTCAAACCTGACAAAAACACTTGAAACTCAATTATAAACATTGGAGAAGGCTTAAAACCAAAAATAGTCAAAATCTGGGACAAAAGACATCATACGCGTATAATGTCTTTTGGCACATCCACTGCTTATTTTTTATATCTGACCTGACAAGATTGTTACAGGCACTGTAGGAAGCATAAATATCAAGTTTGGACCCAAATTGATGAAAAAGACATCATACGCGTATGATGTCTTTGACCTAATTTTGGACATATTTTGATACTTTGCTAACACAAATCCATTGTAATAGCTGTCTAGAGGTTATATTTCAAGTTTCATCCCATTTGGATCACAATTGACCCAAAAAACAAGTTAAAAGAGGAAAATTGCCAAGAAAAGCCTAAATTAGCCATAACTTGCTCAAACAGAGTTCAAACTGAATTTTGTGAGTGAACAGAGCATAAAGGGGCCACTGAGAGTGAGCATAACCAAAATAGTCAAAATCTGTGAAAAAAGACATCATACGCGTATAATGTCTTTTTCAGCATAACTGCGACAAAATTCTCACTTGATGAAATAGAAGTTGTCCAACTGACAAGATTAAACAATTGACCAAGTATCAGTCAGTTTGGATCAATTCTGACCACAAAAACTTGGGGAAAACAAATTGCCGAGACGGAAAAGTTACAGTCCTTTAGGGGAATTGATGAATTTGAGATCGGGCAGGAATCTCCGGAATAATCAACCAAAACAAGGGGAACCAGCAAGTGTCATATCAACCGAGGGAAGTGTAAACCAAAGTTGGGTGCAACCATTAGAGCCGATCTTTGAAGGAAGTGTTTCTGATACTTCTTCGGAGAGGTATTACGAGATTTTCATCGAACACTTGAACAGGAACAACAGAGAAAATATGGCAGCAGGATCATCAAACCCTTCCGCCACAATGAAGCTATTGTTCATAAAATATCAGTACGACAATGAGCAAGGTGCAAAGATCTACAAAGATGGAATGGACCGCTATTGTGTAAAGATAGAGGAGAGACCTAGTGAGTTCAAGGACTTAGTGCCTGTGAGCTATAGCGGAGATAGATATCTAGATGACGAGGGTACCATGTACTTGGTAGTCCTAAACCCTAACATTGTGGACAAGTGGGGATTGATGGGCACCAAAGCCAAAGTAGATGAAGAACTTGAGGAGAAAGCACCAATAATGAACTTCCCTAATGCGAGGTTAAGAAGAGAGAATGAAACTACAAGGATCAACACTGATAACATCTATGTGGGGCTATACAAATATAATAATGGGGAGCAAGATCTCTATTATAGATGTGAAGAACCCTACACCTGAGAGTTGACAGACCAAAAAAGACTTTATGTCTTTACCTACACAGAGGGATCGGAAGTGAAAATTGCCGTTTACGACAAGTATGGCAGGCAATACTCAACAATGGGCAAGAAAGAATTAGAAGTATATACATACTTTGGGGGACCACTACATCAGTATTATGTTACTTCTAGCTCACAAAGACCAGCACCAACAAATGGAGGGCAAAACCCAATGACGATAGGAGGACAAAGAACTCAGGATGCTGACTCTTTCAGTCAACCTCAGTACTCGAAGCCCGGACCAATGGGATCATTACATTCCAGAGAGTCAATGGATACGAATCGAGGTAGTGCAGTTCCAATCCCCACCTATAACACTCCAGGTCCAAGGTTTGAAGCGGAACCATCACATTTACCTCCTAATAGTAGATTCAGGGCGGGGGAACCGACAAGGGTAACCCATGAAGTCCATGATGCTAGAGAAAGCTTTAGCCGGGACACAGGAGCAATGAGACTGGTAGCAGACCATAGATGTATGAGACCATCTCAAGTTGCGAAGTGTATGCCAAAGAAGTATGGTGGTTCAGGAGATCCGTATGCACATGTGTCACTCTTTAAGCAAGTCTTAAGAGCTGAGCAGATAACAGATTTCCATACACAATACGAGGGATTTGGTCTTACTCTAGAAGGTACTGCATTGACATGGTTTCAACCAATGAACATAGGGGGATTCCATGACATTGACCATTTGCTAAGAGAGTTTGCTGAGGAATTCTCAAAACGAGGGATTAAGCACAATAAGGTCTCACAAATATATGCTTTTAAACAGAGAGAACACGAAAAAGTGAAGGAAGCTTCACTTCGCTTCAAACAATACATTGAGAGATGTCCAGTACGTGAACGACCACAAGATGACATACTATCTGTTCTCTTTATTGAGGGACTGAGGAACGACACTCTCAAGAAGGACTTGCACTTGCAAGCTTGTACAAGTTTCGAGCAAGTAACGAGAGAGGCATTGTACTTAGTGGATAACTGTAAGGTTTATGGAGAGGTGTCAGCGGATACGAATTTTTCATCCAGTAGCTCCTCCTCCGTAGCGAGCGAGACTACCACTAAAAAGAATGTTCAAACAACAACCATGCCAAATGTAGAGCAAATGATAGAAGATGCTCTAAAAAGGATGGCACCATACCAAAAACCATTGCCAAAAACACTGAAATGGTGTGCTATTCAACAAAAATGGACAAATCATCCAACAGAGGAGTGTTATTACAACAAAGGGTATGTAAGGGAGCGCCAGTATGCACCTCCTACTCAATTAGCACCACCTCAGATACATCCAGTACCTCGATACCCAACTGGAAGTGTACCAGGACCTATGGGGATAGAAAGACCTCAACCGGTATTGGGACAACAACCACCTTTACCAGGAGCAAGACCAGTGGGCATTAGATATGCACCAACCTTAGAGAATCAGGAAGAACAAGTCTTAGTGCCTGTTCAAGCCTATTATGAAGAATCTGGTGCACACATGTCTCCAACTATGTATTACCCACCAGAAGAACCCAAACAACCAGAACCATGGGGCATGATTGGGAATGTTGGAATACCAACAATTACAAGTGCTTCTGATGAAGAGAGATACAATTTGGACGCAAGAACATTGATGTTCATAGCTCATGGAGGGTTAACAGGACAAAGACCATCCTATCCACAAAGGGCGAATCAAATGGGACCAAGACCAGCACTAGGACCCTGTTACAAGTGTGGAGGTGACCATCTGATGAATGTTTGCCCACATACGGAAATCATTAGAATTAACGCTTATTGCACTGAGTGTGGGGTTACTCACTTCATTGAGGATTGTTCAAAGAATCCAAACAAAGTGCAAAAGACGACATTGAATATGCTAGAAACTATTCCTACTAGCAGTGGGTCTGAAAATGAAACTCTGATACCAACACAAGTTGTTACTAGAGCTCAAGCTAAGAAAACCACTAGAGAACCTGAGAATGGTAAGTTAGCGACTGAAGTGGTTAGTCAAGGACCGCGGAGTTAGAAAAACACATGGAAAGCTAGAAAAGCACGCATGAAGTTGAGAAAAGAACGTGAAGACACTATTCTAGCTGAGGAACTAAAGCAAACTAAAGCTAGATTAGAAAAACTTGAGAGTCAAAACGGGAAACGAGAGATGAGCCCGGAAAGAACGAAACAAAAGAGTATCAAAGAAACAACGAGCTTAAGCTTAGGGGGATCAGTGCTAGTCGACAAAGTACACGAACCATTGGACGCACTGATGAGAGCTTACGAAGCTAGGTTAAAGAACAACCAAACACAAGAACAGAGGTGGATGACATACCCAAACGCGGAATTGGAAAAGCAGAGACTTGAAATGTGCCAGAGAATGATCGAGACTGCACAAGCCTTATTAGAACCACCAAAAGAAACAATGAATTGTGGAAAGGAAAACCCAATTCAGCAAGAGACTATCGTTTCACGGGTAGCTGAAAAGACTCCCAGTGCACAAAAGCCTGAAAATACACAAAAGGATGACCGCATAGTATTGAACACAACCGATCAGGAGATAGAGAGTTTTCATCCAGTCATACAGAGGATTTACGGAAAAGATGAGGATTACAATGAATTTTGGAAACAAGTGAGAGAGGCAAACTTTGCAAACGAGCTAAGTTGCCAAGCTAATCAAACAAATTGGGAAAAGGACATCAGGAATCCTCCCATAGTGGAATTTGAGGCAGGATCTCAAGTGGACTTGGATCTGCAATCTTACTGGGGAGATGGGGGCTCTGTTAGAACAATGGAGAGCAAACCTCATTCACTGAAAACCTTACCTTCATACTTAGGAGAGTATGAAGCAAAATACGAGATTAGAGCACTTCCCTCACGAAAAATCTCATCAGAAAAAGTCATGGACTCGCAAGGATTGATAGAGATTTTGTCAACACCAGTGACATGCACTATCACTTTAGCTGAGCTTTTGAGGCTAAGACCACATATGTGGACCACTGTAGGAAAATGCTTGGAGAAATTCGGGATAAAAGATCCAACATCGAGATTGCAAGAGAGCATAGAGGAGCTGAGCAAGCCACAAAAGAACGCTAAGCCTGTACCCTTAAACAAGGTCGGAGAGTATTGCGAAGGTGAAGAGGGGAATACAACCTTACCAGTTGAATTCCAAGGAGTGAAGACGATGGCAATACTAGACAGCGGAGCAGGGGTAGCCATTGCTACAAAAGAAATCTGGAAAAAATGGGGGAAACCAGCAATAAGGAAGACTAGGTTGAAACTCCAATTAGCAGATGGACACATGGAGAAACCTATGGGGTTATTAGAGAAAGTTGTAGTGACTTCTTGCGGCATTGAATACGAACATACTTTTGCTATTGTCGATTTTGCCAAGGAGAATAACTATGATATCATATTGGGAAGACCATTCATGAGACAATTGAAAATGGTCCAAGATTGGGGCTACGATCACATATACTTGAGAAATATGGAAACCACTACACGTGTGAACTTGAAAGACCATAGCTACAAAGATGTGAACCGAACACCGGTAGAGGAGTTTGATTCAGCTACTTTGGCGGGATCCGAATTTCCAGCTTGGTTAGGTAAACCCAAGGAGTTATGGATGTGTGGAGCTTCGAAATGTGGAAGTCTGAAACGAGAAGAATGTGTTTTAGAAAGGGCTATCGAAGACGAAACTTATGTAGGAGAACCCTTTCCAGAGGACACGTTTGAACCATTAGAATGGACACACATTCTAGCAACCCTAGATGTTTGTGCAATTCCGGATGGTCCCACAACAAAATTTTGCGACAAGGACGGGTACGACGTGGTTCCGTATTTCATGTTGAGAACTGTACTCGAAAAAGAAACTGAAAAGAACGATACACTGGAAAAGGAAGATGAAGAAGAGGTGTTTCACGACATTCCCAATTATCCAGAGTGGGGAAATGAAGCAGACAACGAGTCAACGGACAATTCAAGTGGAAACGAAGAAACTATAATGGATGTCCGATTTTATGATTTTCCGAACCAAACTAAACAACTCCAGAAACACTATAGAGCAAAGAAAAAAACAAAAGGGGTTAGAACCAATCCGATGCCTAGAATAAGAGGAAAAAATCAATTCCTAATGCTAGTAAAGGCTGAAGATTGTGTTAAGGATAAGATTTCTGGAAGAATGAGAGGCAGTGATCAAAAGAGCTTACGAAAAGACAAAAGAGGCTCAAGAAATCAAGTTCAAAAGAATGGAACGAAAATTGAAACAGAAAAATCAGAAAAGAACAAGCGCAACAGAGAATACACGGAGTCCAAGTTAGAACGTAGAAACAAGTACAGAGAGCTCAAGAAAACTCTGAAGGAAGTTTGGACGACAGAAATTGAGAGTGGAGAGGACGAAAACGTCAAAATCAAGGAAAACATGGATGTTCCCTCTCACTATAGGAAATTCACAATAGAGGATAGGAAGGTGATATTAACCCCACCTATTCGAGAGAGGAAGGAGAACGAATCTTATGACGGACCGGAGAATGCAAAAAAAGTTGATTTAGCAGCTCCAGGTGAGCCACCTAGACCGGTCTACATAGCCACAGATTTGTCTCCAGGCGAGGAAGAGAGACTTTTGAGTCTTCTCAGAGAGTATAGGGATGTGTTTGCATGGTCTTATATGGACTTAAAGGGAGTTGACCCATCGATATGCCAACACTCAATCCCACTGAAACAAGACGCAAAGCCTAGCAGACAGAGACCATACACATATAATGATACTTTTGCTAAGCGAATCAAGGAAGAGATAGATAAGCTAATGGAAGCTGAATTCATATACGAGATTGAACACACCGATTGGGTATCTCCGATTGTGGTAGTACCTAAGAAGAACGGAAAACTCCGAGTGTGTGTCAACTTAAAGAAAGTGAATGCTGCAACAATCAGGGACAATTATCCCCTGCCGATAACTGATCATGTTCTAGAGCGTGTATTAAGGAAAACAGCATACTCCTTTCTTGATGGTTTTTCAGGATATAACCAGCTAGCCATAGCACCAGAAGATCAACATAAAACAGCTTTTGCAACGGAGTGGGGAATTTATGCTTATCGAGTTATGCCTTTTGGTCTAACCAATGCTCCCGCAACCTTCCAGAGGCTGATGATGCATGCTTTCAAAGCATACTTAAGGCTGTTTCTAGAAATCTACATGGATGACTTATGTGTACATTCTCTACTGAGAGATGAGCATCTAGAACACCTAAGAAAAGTATTTGAGAAATGTAGGACATATCGCATTTGTCTCAATCCTGAGAAATGTGTGTTTATGGTCCGACAGGGCAGAATTCTGGGACATATTGTGCCTAGACCAACCAATGCGAAACAAGTACAGAGCTTTATGGGACATTGTGGATATTATAGACGATTCATTTACATGTACGCTATAATAGGCCAACCACTTTACAGGCTAATAGTGAACTTTGAATGGACAGAGGAATGTGAGGAATCGTTCAAGAAATTGAAAGAGGCACTCACTACTGCTCCAGTCTTGAAATCACCAGATTGGGAGAAGATATTTCATGTGCATATAGATGCTTCGGCATATACAATAGGATGTATTCTGGCTCAGCCAAAAGAAGGAAACATGGATTTTCCTATCTGTTACGCCAGTCGACAGCTCAACAATGCAGAGAAGAATTACACCACAACAGAGCGAGAAGGATTAGGAATGATCTATGCTGTGAAGAAATTTCAGCATTATCTTCTAGCCAACAAGTTTGTGTTTTTTACGGATCACCAAGCCTTGCTCTACCTGGTGAATAAACCATGCAATACCGGGAGAATAGTGAGATGGTTCATTATCTTAATGGAATTCGACTTCACGGTAGTAGTAAAGAAAGGAAAAACACATCTTAGAGCTGATCATCTTTCGCGATTGACGAATGGAGAAGACCCTATAGGAGTAGATGACGACATGCCAGACGCGTACTTGTTCAACATAGAAATGATACCGAGGTGGTCTCAAAATGTCGTTAACCTATTAACCTATGGAGGAGAGTTCGATAGAAGAGAATACAACCTGAAACATATTGCTATTCAGCAATCCAAGAATCTTCAATTGGTTGCAGGAAGGTTGTATCAATTGGGAAATGATCATGTTTTACGACTATGCATCAATCCTGAGGAATATAGTATATATCTGCGCGAAGCACATGTTCAGGAATGTGCATTTCATTGTTCAAGAAGGAACACATATAGGAATTTGTTACAATTGGGAGTCTATTGGCCAGGAATGAAAGAAAGCGTACATGAATATGTCACAGTATGTATTGTATGTTCATCAAAACCGCCAGCCGAGTATTCGACATTATATCAAATAACGATCGCTCCAGAATGGAGTCAGTATATTGTTGAATATCTCACAAATAGAACTTTCCCAGAAGGAACGTCAAAAGCTCGTCAGAAATCTGTAGAGACAGAAGCTAGAGATTACGCTTTAATAGGAGATCAACTCTATAAGAGAGGTAAAGACAACCAGCTTAGGATTTGCGCATCAGAGTCTGAGTATGTGATCATCCTGGAGCAAGCTCATGGAGGAGTAGGTGGAGGCCATTTCTCAAGTGATAAGACAGCAAAACTTGTCTTAGCCGCAGGAATATGGTGGCCAACATTACATATGGACGCTGAGGAATACGTTAAACGGTGTGATGACTGTCAGCGGACCAAAGTACCACTTAAAAGAGATGATATGCCGCTTAGACCAATGATGGGGGCAAGAGCTTTTGCAAAATGGGGGATTGATTATGTCGGACCCATTTCACCTCTTGCATATAAGACTCATGCACAATACATCATTGTGGCTACAGACTATCTAACAAAGTGGGTCGAAGCAAAGGCAACTCAAAAAGCAGATGCCAGGACCACGGCACAATTTCTATATGAATACGTCTTTGTACGATATGGATTGCCAATAGAAATTGTGAGTGATCGAGGCACACATTTCATAAATGAAGTGATAGAGATCCTTCTTGATGAATTCATGGTAATCCATAGGAAATCAGCCCCGTATCATCCACAAGCAAACGGACAAGCTGAAGCAACAAACAAAACCATATGCACGGTCCTTACGAAGATTGTATCGGAGTCGAGAACTGACTGGGACCAAAAGTTGCATTCAACATTATGGGCATATAGGGTAGCATATAAAACATCAATAGGAACGACCCCATATAACATGGTTTTTGGGCTAAATGCTATCTTGCCAATAGAATTCTTGATTTCAACCTTAAGGGTGGCTAAGGATCTAGAGTGGACAGGACACGAGCTCTCTGATAGAATAGATGACCTGGAAAAGCTAGATGAGCTTCGCCTAAAAGCAGTAGCTTCCATCTACGCTCAAAAAAGGCGACAAAAGGAATTTTTTGATAAGCATGTGCGGACTAAAGAGTTTACAGTTGGGGACTATGTCCTAGTTTACACTCTGAAACAGCATGCTAAGAAGCTTAAAAATCGAGGGATGGGACCTCTGGTGATTAAAGATCTATCACCAAGTGGAGCCGTCAAGCTTGCTACATTAGACGGAGAAGAAATGCCCAATTGGATTAGTGGATGCAGAGTGAAAAAGTATCTGTTGCCGCTAACACAAGACATGCTTCTCAAAATACATCAAGAAAAGCTGCGTGTCCAGAAAAAGAAAAAGATTGAGGAGGAAGCGCAAGCCAAGGCGAAGGAAAGAATGGAGAAAGAAGACTACTGCGTCAGAAACAGCGCAATGAAGGAGCAATACGAATAAACGCAGTCAGTATAACAGAAATGGATAATGACAAAGAAGAACCCATCATTGAATGCAAAGTAGGAACCAACCAAATCAAAGCCAGAGCACTATTGGATTCAGGAGCTCAAGCTAACCTACTTTCACTCAGTTTGTATAGACAATTGACAAATGACACTAAACTACAAACTGCCAAGCAAGAGTTAAAGAGTTACTCTGAGAATTCAATCAAAACTGTCGGATGCACAGTTTTACATATACAGATTAACCAATATGTGTATCCTCATATGTTTTACGTGGTTGAAGACCAAGCTACACAACATCCATTATTGCTAGGACAACCATGGCAGAAGCAATATAATGCAATGATTGACTGGAGTTCTAATTCAGTGCTTATCAAATACGAAGGTGAAAGTCAATCAGTTAAGTTCACCAAAGGAGAAGAGCCAACTCCAAAGGACGAATCCAAAGACAAAGATAAACAACAACCAGAGAAAAAGAAGAAGCAATGGCAACCAAAAGTTTCTATACAACCGGATTACTCTTCGACGAGGAATTCTCAACAGTGGATAAGGAAGACAAGCAATAATATAACAGCTCAACCTTGGAAAAAAACGGAGTCAAAGTTGGTATGGAGACCAAAAAAGGCTGTGCCAGAGAACACAAAGGTGGAAAACAGAGTCTTCAATACCAGACAACAGAGTGATTCCAGACAATCAAGGACAATGAAACAGATCTGGATTCCAAAGAAGTTCATGACGGCACAAAGCTATAGCAAGCAAATTTGGATCCCAAAGATTTGTAAACAGGAACTCCCTTCAATACAATCAACGGAAACTCCTAGGTATTTCAAGGCGAGGAAATCAACACACAGAACAAAGCAGGTTTGGGTCGCAAAGAGTTTGTGGCAAGCACAAGCAAAGTGGAAGCAGATTTGGATTGTGAAAAAAGACAACAAGGTAACGAAGAATCCATCTACTGATTCTACTACCGAAGTGCCAAAACCAACCCAAAACCCGACCACCAATCCTTCAATCAAACAAAGAGCAGCTTTATTGGAAAGACTGTTGTATCATCGCTCTACAATTGCATTGGGAACTTATGACCAAAACAACTACAATGCTTCACCCACAGACACTTCATAGTCGTCCGGGAGGACTCAGACTAGGAGGGGGGGAGGTATACAGGAGCTACAAAGCAGCTACAAGCGGAAAAAACAAAGAAAAACAAAAATTATATTACAAGGGCAGTGTCTTACATGATTTTGCAATTTTTTATGTTTGATTGCGGATATTGATAATATTTATGCCCTTATATACCTTGTTTTGCAACAAGAAGAGATCAAATGATGAAATTGGGTCTCTAGATGTGTAAATATCACTAAATAAGAGTGTTTTTGGAGCTAAAAAGTGGAAAAAAGTGGTAATCCAAGTCCAGAAATCACAAAGAAGTGTATATTCATATACACAGGGTTACCAGCTATTTATCGTGTATGTTTGGAATTTTTTGGCTTCAATTTGCTATTTTCCTTTATTTTTTATTATTTTCTTAATAAAAATAAAAGAAAAATAAAAAAGCAGGTGAAATGAGATCGGAAAAAAGAAAAGAATAGACGGTGATGATCCTAATGACAAGGGCAACCCATGGTAAAAATGGGGTACAATTCTGAAAAAGTTGCGGAAAGCCCGAAATGACAGAATTTTGGCAAAGTGGACAGATTTCTCAGAAACAGGTCAAACGGAGTCCAAATTGAGAAATTTCAAATCCTAAAGTGCATTTCACGACGAGATAGGAGCACATGTCAAATTTGGTAACAAGTGATCCGGGAAGCCCGAAGTTAAGTATTTTTCACTTCACTATCAAGCTCATTTCCACTATTACCTTCTTGGAGAGAGCAAAGAGCACACAGGAGCATCCGACCTTCTACCGCCTTCTACGACTGCTACGAGAGCTCAGAGGACACCAGACATGAGAGGTAGACTCGTTGCCATAAGCTTTTGATGCTTATCGTTAACTTTTGTCGCGAAAACTCACCAAAACCAAGAAACAAGAGCAGACGGGGAATGGGGAGGAACGCTAGGTAGGGGCACAACCGCCTAACCAAACCTTGCAAGAACTTAGAGGTGGGTTACCCTAGTATAGGAGATGAGTTTCTAGCACTCAAAGCTCGAGAAAGAACGACTGGAAAAACCCTAGGTCAACAGAGCCTGCAAGAGGCAAACAGAAAAAAGTTGTCGGAACGACACAAAACTTCTCAGGAAGCTTAACAACATCGAGGGAAATGCAACCATGGAGTATCTCCGGGATTGGATCACCAAAAGTAGGTCGGAACAACCGATTCGGCGGCGGACACACAAAGCGTCATTTTGGCATAACGGCTAAAATTGACGACCAAATGACATGAAACTTCACAAGCAGCTTCAAATATACATGGATGACTTATGTTTGCAAGCAAAACCCAAAAGAAAGCTGATTCACTTACCGATGGTGAAAAAGACGCTTTCGGGCAACCAAATGGAGAAAGATGGAGAACGGGGAGCCAAAGTCAAGTTCAACCAAATAGGTGGCTTCACAACATATCCAATGAGCTGGAAATGCAACTCTCGAGAAGAAAAGTTAAAGAAATTCAACTCCAAGGCAAAAAGACGACTTCGGAGACTGAAATGCCTATAAGGGGGCTTTTTAGCTAAACTGATGACTTTTTAAGTTGAAAACTATTTAGCAGGGCTTAGGGCACTAGCACAAAGCATTCTTTGCACAAAAAGACCAACATTTCAAGAAAAGACATCATACGCGTATGATGTCTCACAGCATGATTTTCACATCCATTTCAACATTTGAGTGCATAGCCTCATTCCACATGTTAATCACATCCTATGAACCAAGTATCATGAGAATTGGAGTTAGAAAACCCAAGGAAAACCAAAAAGACGCAAAGTAGGCCATAAAATTGATTTTTGGTCCTAATTTTGTCAAAATAACTCCAAACTCATTGAAACTTTGTAGGATTGTTGATTAACACATCTACAAGCTATCTGGAACCAAAAAGCACCATTTTGACACAAAAGACATCATACGCGTATGATGTCTATTTGCACTTACAGAGCCAAAAATGCTCATTTGTCATCATACATCCATTATATATATCTAATACATGCTACATATGAAGTTTGGAACCATTTGGTCAAGTGGATCACCCCATTAGCCCAATTAAGAGAAACTCCTTCATACAAAGCCTATTTTTGTCCCAAATCCAACATATTCAAGTCCAAACCAAGATTTGAGTATAAACAGTCCTTCACTAGCACATGGAGAGTCCACAGAACCAATCCCATGAAAAATTGATGAAAAAGACATCATACGCGTATGATGTCTCCAGAGCCATTTTTAGTCCAAATTCTATCCAAACTTGATAAATCCACTGAATAAGCCTATCTAAAGCCAAAACCAAGCTTATAGAGAAAATTGGTCCAAAAATGCACTAAAAGACATCATACGCGTATGATGTCTCACTATGTGATTTTGGCACCTCAGGGCTTCAACCACCAAACAGAAGTGTTCTACATGCCATTTGAAGGTGAACCACCAAGTTTTATCCAATTTGGATCATAAAATCCAATTCCCTTTCAAAATTTTGCCAAGAGCCTGAACCGGACTAAACTGGCCAAAACTTGACCAAATGGGATCCAAACTCAAATCCAAGCATATGATACTCATGTATACACTATCAGCTACAAGCACAACCAATATGAAGTCATTCTGACACAAAAGACATCATACGCGTATGATGTCTCAAGCATGTTTTTGAGCCCAGTTTGCATATTTTTTCACCTACATTGCATCCTTAGGCCCTGAATAGCTCATGTTTCAATTTTCAAGTCATTTGGATAGTTAAAAGCTTCATTTCGGCTTTCAGTACTAAAAAGACGCTAACTTCTGAAATTGGAGTTACAGGATCCATGGATTCCGCTAAGTCATCGGCAACTAAGAGAAAAAGACCAACCATCAAGGATGCTCTTGCAGAAGCAGAACCTTTTGATATTCCAACAGAAACCCTCAAGCCAACCAAGACTTGGGTGGAGGAAGCAGTACTAGAAAAAGAGGGAATAAAGATCTACCAGGGGACTTTCAGAGATCCTCAAGGGCAATCGGTCGATGTACCTATGATCCCACGAGAATTAGTGGATTATAGCAGATCAGAGAACATCAGCAGATACCTGGAAAGGGCTGACTTACACAGGTTCTTCACCTCGAGACCATCAGGTGTGGATACAAGAAGAGTGTATGAGTTGGCAACATCCATTCAGAAGGATGGGAAAGCCACATTGACAGCCATGGATGGAGAGAAAGTAGAAGTACAGATCACTCCACAGCTCATTGCACATGCATTGAAGCTGAACAACAAAGGGAGCTCTGTCAGGGAAAGAAGGGAGGCTATAGAGGTTTATGGGTCCAAGAAACAGAATGCATCTTATGGAGATATGGCAGACCAAAGAGCGGCAACCCTTTGCCGACTGTACAACCAATTTCTCCATATTTGCAGTAAAAGACCGCAAAAGTATACGACACCGCCCCATGCCATTGCAACTACCATCACATGGACACTGAAGAGCAACATGCCAAAAGAGGTGAATTATGCTCAATACATCCACGAGCAAGTAATTGCCATGCACAACGAGAAGCCAAAGTATATAGGAGGAGCTGAAGTTTCTGACAAGAATAGCTTATGAAGCTATTGGAGCCAGAGATCAATGGCCAAAGGTTCCCTCCCAGAATGAGTGGCTTAGAGAAGCCGATGAAGAGGAAGAACAGCTTGAAGTATCCAAGAGGGCGTCCACAAGAGCACGCAGGAAACTAGAAATAGTTTCAGAACCTGAAGAGAATGTGGATGAGCCGCTCAAGAAGAAAGCAAAGAAGAAGGCTGATCCCAAGCAAACCAAAAGTCAAAAAGCCACAAGAATGGAAAGGCTGGTGGAGCAGTTCAGAGCGGAAAGAGCTCTAAAGGGGGACTTTGAAGAAATGTGGGTGCCAGACCCCACTAAAGTCGGAACCAGCTCAGCCAGGCCACATGTTGATCAATATGATCAATATATTAGAGCTTATGAGGAGTCGGAGGCCATACTGGAGCAGCAACCTGTCGAGCCTTATACTGAAGAGGAAGTACAACTTTTAAAAGCTGAGCTGAAAAAGGACGACAAGGAGAAGAAGGAAGTAGATGAGTCTACTGAACTTCGAGAGAAAGACGGGCAAGCAAACAAAGGGAAAGCCAAGATGACTGAGGACAATCAGTCCTCCTTTACTGATGTACCAAGCCCGAAGAAGACGGAAATTATTGTGGAGGAGACCACAATAGAAATAGAAACAGAAGTTATGGAAAAGCCGGAGGCCGGGACCAAGGAAAAGGAGATAGATCCAGTTCAGCAAAAGAAAGATGATTATGAGGATCTGGTAGCGATCGGATACAGTGAAGAAGAGGCCCTGGAGGCAGTTTATGGGATATCCCTACGAAAACAAGATGATCATAAAGGGACGAAGGAAAAGACAAAGGGTACAATGGAGAGTGAAGAGAAAATGGACGAACAGAACATACTAGAAGAGCCGAAGCCATTGGAGGTGGTGGCAGAAAGAGCTGTCAAGTTGACAGATGAAGATGAAAAAGACATGCACATGGTGCATGAATTGCTCAGCAAGATTAAAGAAAGATCCAGAGCAAAGGAAGTAGCAATTGAGACAGCAAAACAAAAGGAAGCAGAGTTGCAGAAGAAGTTAGAGAATGCTATGACTGAATCTGAAAGTCATAAAGCATCACTCTACGACGCAGAAAACGAGAGAGACGGCTTGATACTCCAACTAGCCGAAGCTTCAAGAGAGGTAACAAGTTCACAGGAAGCAAAGGAGCGAATAGAAGATGAGCTGGAGGCAGCCAAGGATGAGCTCATTGAGCTAAGGGAAAGAGTCGAACTTCAAGAAAGGAAAATCACGAGACTCAAGACCACCCCTAGAGCTAGCAGAGCAGAAACAGAACAAGAGGGAGCCCTCGTACCAGCTCTGGAAGATCAGGTCAGAAGTTTGCAAAGAGAGCTAAGGTTAGAGCAAGTGCAAAGATTGCACATGGCGGAGGGATCATTGGCTACAGAGGAGAGGCTCACATCAGAAAACCAAACACTAAGGACAGAAAATGAGGCCCTCCGCAAACAGCTCCAAGACCTCCAAGAGCAACAAAGAAGAGAAACAGAGACACCACAAGAAGAAGCAGGGGGAGCAGCCATAGAGCTACCAGAAACTGGAGAGGCAACCACAATTGAAGATCCAGCCCCAGTTCAAGAAGTGGCCTCAACTTCAGGAATCTCTGAAGAAGAAGAACAAAGGCTCCAGGACCAAATAGAAAAGTCAACAGAGGAAAGTGCCAAGGCGGAAATGGAATGGGAAAGGAGACTCCTCATCTCCATTAGACTTCAAGGTTTAGACACAAAAGTGCTCCATGAAGAGTGGATGCAACCCAGCCTGCCTTTCCCTCTAATGAAATTTGAAGTGATAAAGACGAAAAAGAGAATAGAGGAGGAGCAGTATGTCGCTCTTTACGAAGGCGACATCACAAAGGATGAACAATCAAAGAAGATTGTAGATTCTCAACCTAGATGGAGGAAAGGTTGGCTGAACAAATACCCAGCCTACCTCATCTACTTGGTAGAGGCTCCAAAGGAGATTCAGGAGGATGCAACCTTCTGCCCAGTGCCAAGAGTCAGAAACTGGAAAGAGCATGGCAGGATTGCAGAAAAGAAGCCAAATTGGCTTAATTATCCCAGGATGCCAGGACCAAAGGAAGGAGAGAGAATAGGTAAAGCCTACATGGTGAAAACCCTAACGGGCACCATCAAACTCTTTACTGTCTCTCCTGACCTTTCGTGTCAGATGCTAAAGAAAATCTGCAGGACTCTCTTAGCATGCATTGAAGTGTTCGCGCCAGATAAAGCCACGACCTCGAGTCTACTATCGACGGCCGACACAGTGACGGATATGATGTATGATCTTTCATTGCAGCCATCACCAAAGGTGTTACATCTCTTATACCAAAGAATTATGTTTTTGCCTAGCTTCCACATGCAAACATTCGAAGAAGCTTTCTACACTGGTTTTTTCACTCACGAAAGCAAAATATTCGGCCCAACCTTGACCATCGGCAACCTACGCTACGAATCACATTTGCAGATGCTCAAGACGACAGGACTCTATTGACCAAGCCTAAAAGTCATGTAAGGGACGACATGAACGCGGAGGGGGGGAGTGTTGAGCCAGCAGAGGATCACACCCACATTTTTGCTCACACCCATCATTTTGTAACCATTGATTGTAATAAATGTCTTTCCGACATTAATTTTCATTTGAGCCATTCATTAAGTAACGGGACTCAATTGAGTTTCCAGCTTGTAATCCCAAAGTAATTTCACCTGTTGATGTAAATAATTAGAGATGTTCTCACCTCCAAGGCTGAGGTATATAAGCCAAAGTTTTGTAACCTAAAGGAGATTAAATTATTAATCAAAGTGAGTTTTTGAGCGCCGTGACTGTGTCTGAGAGAGAGAGAGAGAGAGAGAGAGTCTTATCTTCTTGCTACGCGAGCTACGGGGCCGCCATTGGAGAAGTGACACCGCCATTGTGTTAGCAACGGTGAGAGCTACGCACAGATACCAAGAGTGCGCGCTATCGGCTTCTACTTGTGGTAAGTTCCTACGAGCTTCGGTGTGAGTTTTCTTCCAACTCGTGTGTCGGAATAGAGCGTGCAGCATATCTATAGAACCACAACGAGTAGAGCTACACATTAGTACCATCGGGGTCAAGTTTCGGTCACTTGTATTTTTCGGTCTGTCTTCATACGCGTTTGCCGCACGGAGTGGTTATAGGTTGATTTTGCAATTCAAGTCTTTAAGGTGTTGTTCTTACCTAGTGTATAGACTTCCCCTTGAGTTTGAGATCGATTCAATGATTCTAGATCCTGTTTCGTATAGCATTCGTTCATAGTACGAATTTCAGTCACTTGCGTATTTTAGAACTTAGATTTGATTTCCTTAGTAGTGATTGTCATTAGAAGGTCGAGTAGGTGATTTGACACCCACCTAGTTGTTTCCATGCGCCTGCGGGTCAAGCTCCGTCCTCGTCTGACAAATTCTGTTGTTGGTTGAGTTCTCGCTATTTAGCTTCCGCTAGCGGCGTAATCGCCTTAACAAGAAGGGTACATATTAATGAGTGTTCCATCCCATTACAAGAAATATACTCTCCAAGATTGAAAAATCATAGTGGAACAACCTGATAGGGAACTATGAAAACAAGGCGAGTCCTATGAAGGACCTAAAAACGCGAAAAAGATAGATCTGGCCAAACCAAGAGAAGAGCCTAGACTTGCGTACATTGCAAATGACCTGACAGAAGAAGAAGAAGAGCTTTTATTAAGCTTACTGAGAGAATACCGAGATATCTTTGCTTGGTCATATAAGGATCTCAAGGGTGTTGATCCAAAAATTTGTCAACATACCATACCCATGAGAGATGATGCGAAACCAAGTAGACAAAGGCCATACACATATAATGAGACATTTTTCAGAAAGATCAAAGAAGAGATTGAAAAACTAAAGGAAGCCGAATTCATTTATGAAATTGAACACACAGATTGGGTGTCTCCAATTGTGGTAGTACCCAAGAAAAACTACGAGTGTGTGTCAATCTTAAAAAAATGAATGCAACTACCATTAGAGACAACTTTCCTCTTCCAATCACTGAGCATGTTTTAGACTGAGTTGCAGGTAAAGAGCCTTATAGATTTTTAGATGGCTTTTTGGGATACAATCAACTTTTGGTTGACCCAAAAGATTAGCATAAAACTTCCTTGGCAACAGAATGGGGTATTTTTGCCTATCGGGTTATGCCTTTTGGGTTAACTAATGCTCCTACAACCTTTCAAAGATTGATGAGCCATGCTTTTGAAGAATATCTTAGGAATTTCTTAGAAGTATATATGGATGATCTATGCGTACATTCATCAATCCGGGATAATCATTTTGAACACCTCAAAAAGGTACTCAAAAAATGTAGACATTATAGGATTTTCTTAAATCTTGAAAAGTGTACATTTATGGGTAGACAAGGAAAAATTATTGGACACATAGTGTCTAAAAATGGCATAGCTACTGATATGGATAAAATTCATATTATTGCTGATTTGCCTAGACCAACAAGAGTGAAAGGGGTTCAAGCCTTCATGGGACATTGTGGATATTACAGACGGTTCATTTACATGTACACTATAATTGCAAAACCCGTGTATAGCTTGATTACACACTTTGAATGGACTGATGAGTATGAAGAATCCTTCATGAATCTAATGCAAGCTCTCACTTCAGCTCCAATATTGAAAGCACCATATTGGAATAAGATATTCCACATACATGTACATGCTTCCAATTTTTCCATTGTGTTAGGAAATAAGACATAGCTAAATAGATAATTGAGTAGATTACTTAATGGAGAGAGACAGATTTATATACACGAGATTATAGAGTAGAGAGAGAGAGAGAGAGTACACACGATATACGTGGTTCACCCAATGTGGGCTACGTCCACGGGAAAGCAGCCACTCAATGGCTTTAGTACTTCAAAACAAGAAGTAGTTTACAAAGGGATTATACCCTTAATGGAGCTCTTGCCTTGCTTCACTCTCACCACCTCACACTCACCTTGTTGCATCAGCTTCACACTATGAAATGTGTGTAGAAATGGCCTCCTTTTATAGGCCAAAAGGGCTGCCCTCTCTTATGAGAGACAGCCATGTGTAGCCGCCCTTGTGCGAATAAGCCCAAATCGGACCCTCCAATCCGCCCATGTGTGGCCGCCCTTGAGAAGACAAGTCCGCTTTTGAATTCGGCCACAGGCCATTGAATTCGGCCATCGGCCACCGGCTATTGACTTCCGACCACTGGCCACCGACCATTGACTTCCGACCACCGGCCATCGGCCATTGACTACCGGCCATCAGCCAACCGACCGGTTGTTTTCCGACCACTTTCCGGCCGCCGTCCAGTCATAATATTCCGGCGAAAAAGAATATTCCGGCGAAAAAAAGTCTCGTTTAAAGTTGCCCCTGATTCTTGTCCGTGAAAATTTTGGTTTCCGGTGAGTGATTTTCCTTCACGCACGATGGCTTCTCCTCATAATGGGGGCCTTACAAATGTGCGCTTTTACCACAGAAAATTACAAGGGTAAATCAGGCTCCATACTTAACAATCTCCTACTTGGAGACTGATCCCAAACCAAACCTGTGACTGCTTTCCATTCTGGCTTCTTATCCTTGAATGCCGATTGAAGATGAGCAAAAGCTCAACTTCTCCTTGTTGACCACCTTTGTAAACATGTCTACAGGATTTTCACTTGTATGCACCTTTCCTAGCTTTAGTTGTCCCTCTTCCAAAAGAGTGCATATGAAGTGATATCTCACCTCAATGTGCTTTGTCCTTGAATGAAAGGCTGAGTTCTTCGTAAGATGGATAGCGCTTTGGCTATCACTCTACAAGACACAATTGTCTTGTTTGAATCCAAGCTCTTCTAAGAATCTGTGAAGCCACAGAATTTCTTTGCTTGCCTCCGTCATTGCTACATACTCTGCTTCCGTGGTAGAAAGTGAAACCACTTTCTGCAGCTTTGAAGCCCATCTTACTGCTGTGCCTCCAACCGTGAACACATAGCCAGTAGTGCTCCTTCGAGTATCTTTGTCACCTGCCATATCTGCATCAGTATACCCTTCTAGAAAAATATCAGTTCCTCCAAAATACAAAGCATTTGTTGTTGTCCCTTTTAGATACCTAAGTATCCACTTCACAGCTTGCCAATGCTCTTTACCTGGGTTGTCCATGAACCTACTCACAACTCCCACTGCATGTGCAATGTCTGGCCTTGTCCAGACCATAGCATAAATTAGAGAACCTACCGCTGCAGCATATGGAACTTTAGACATATAGGCTATCTCCTCTTGTGTCTTTGGACACATATCCTTCGTTAGTTTAAAATGACCAGCCAAAGGTGTAGAAATTGGTTTTGCATTTTGCATTGCAAACCTTTCTAGTACCTTCTTGATGTAATCTTCTTGAGATAGCTTTATTGTCTTCTTCATCCTGTCCCTTGATATTTTCATACCAAGTATCCTCTTTGCAGCCCCTAAATCTTTCATTGAAAAAGATTTGGACAGCTCCTCTTTTAGGTCTTTGATGTCCTGCATGTTAGCACTTGCAATCAACATGTCATCAACATACAACATTAGGATGATGAATTTCCCATCTCCCAAATTCTCCGTGTAGACGCAGTGATCCGAGTTGCATCTTGTGAATCCATGATCCAACATCCATCGATCAAACTTCAAGTACCATTGTCTTGATGCTTGCTTTAAACCATACAAGCTCTTCTTTAATCTGCAAACCATTTTCTCCTTACCTTTTACTTCATACCCCTTTGGTTGAAGCATGTAGATTTCCTCCTCTAAGTCACCGTGAGAGAATGCCGTATTTACATCCATTTGCTCGAGATTTAGATCATGAGCAGCCACAAGGCTTAAGAAAAGCCTAATTGAGTTCATTTTTACAACAGGAGAAAATATTTCATTGAAGTCAATACCTTTCTTTTGAGAAAAACCTTTTACCACAAGCCTAGACTTGTATCTTTTCTTCCCACCTTCTTCTTCCTTTAGCTTGTACACCCATTTGTTTTGAAGTGCCCGCTTACCTTTAGGCAACTCAACCAACTCCCATGTTTGGTTGCGATGTAGTGAGTCCATCTCCACTTGCATGCTCTTCGTCCATTCTTCTTTGGATTCATGTTGCATAGCTTCTTCATATGATTCCGGCTCTCCAGAATCTGAGATCAAGAGATGGTTGAAGGAAGGAACAAAACTTTCTGGAGGTCTACTTGCTCTTGTAGATCTTCGGGGAATAGGTTGAGGCTCCTCATTTGGTTGACGTTGTTGCACATTGTCACCGTTTGCAGTCCTTGAGTCTTCACCGTCCTCAAGCTCCATGTACTCATCACCTGTTTCTTTTGTTTGTTTTCTTTCCAAGTAATCTTTGTACATATTTTGTTCGTTAAAAATTACATCCCTACTCCTTAAGATTTTACCATCTTCAGGATTCCATAGGCGATACCCAAAGTCTCCTTCTCCATAGCCAATGAAGAAACACTTTTTGGACTTTGCATCTAACTTTGATCTTAGGCTTCTATCTATGTGCATGAAATCCTCACACCCAAACACTTTGAGAAATGCATAATTCATCGGTTTACCTGTCCATGCCTCTTCTGGAACTCCCCCATCCAATGCCGTTGAGGGTGACCGATTGATTAAGTACACAGACGTACTTACAGCTTCCGCCCAAAGCTCAAGCAGTAGGCCTGCATGTAGCCGCATGCTTCGTGCTCGTTCCATGATTGTCCTGTTCATCCTTTTTGAAATCCCATTTTGTTGAGGTGTCCTTGGGGTTGTCCTTTGCCTCCGAATGCCATTGCTAGCACAAAAGCTTTCAAAAGCTTGGCTGCAATATTCGCCTCCATTGTCGGATCTGAGGCATTTAACCTTGGTACCTCTTTCATTCTCCACAAAGACTTTCCACCTTTGAAATATGGAAAATACATCGGATTTATTCTTCATGACATAAACCCATGTTTTTCTAGTCGCATCGTCTATGAATGTTACATATTACAATGAGCCACCAAGTGATGGTGTACTTGCAGGACCCCAAACATCAGAATGAACCAACTCAAGTTTTTTATTTTTTCTTTCATTTGCTGATTTTTGAAATTTTACCCTCTTTTGTTTACCATAAACACAATCTTCACAGAACTCTAAGTCCACTTCTTTCAAACCTGGTAGAAGCTTCTTTGTTTGAAGGATTTGCATTCCTTTGGCACTCATATGCCCAAGTCGGTAGTGCCACACCGCACTGTCAACTTCTGTAGTTGCTGCACAAGCTGAAGGTTGCGTGCTAACAGTACACAAGTAAAGTGTACCGACTTTTTCACCCTTGGCAACCACCAAAGATCCCTTTGAGATCTTCCACCGTTTGTTTCCGAATGCAATGTTGTGACCTTCATCGTCCAATTGTTCTGTAGAGATCAAATTTTTGAGAAGAGAAGGAACATGCCTAACATCTTTAAGCTTCCATTCATTTCTGTTAGCAGTTTTGACAGAAACTGTACCTTTTCCGACAATCTCACAAGCTTCATCATCTCCCAAGTATACATACCCAAAATTACCTTTGGTATAGTCTTGGAAATGTTGCTTGTGTGGTGTCACATGGAATGAAGCCCCGGAATCTACTATCCAGGAATTAGACACATTGTCTAATGAGAGAATTAGAGAATCTTGCTCTACTTTACCTGCCACATTGGCCTCCGATGTTGGCTTGTTCTCTTGAGACTCTGTCTCCTTCTTCTTCTTGGACCAGCAATCCTTCTTGACGTGGCCCTTCTTGCCGCAGTTCCAACATTCAAGAACTGACTTTGTGCGTGACTTGATCCGCCTTGAGCGATCACGACCCTTTTGGTTTTTGAACCTCTCCTTAAGCCTTCCTCTTGTTTCCACTGATAGTGCAGCACTTGATGATTCTCCTGTGCTTCTCCTTCGCATTTCCTCGCTTAGGAGAACACCCACAACATCATCAAACTTAACAGTATTTGTGCCAGAGATAGAATTACTTACAGCCATCACAAGGCTGTCCCAACTATCCGATAGAGATGATAGTATAAGGAGAGCTCGCACTTTGTCATCGAAATTGATTTTCACTGATCGAAGTTGAATTATGTTTGTGTTAAAGTCATTTAGGTGTTCTGCAACTGAACCATTCTTTGCCATCTTTAGATTGAACAAGCGCTTCATAAGAAATACCTTATTGGATGCCGATGGTTTCTTGTAGAAGTCGTCAAGTGACTTCATCAAGTCCTCCGTGGTCTTCATCTCCGAAACATTGAAGGCCACCGTTGACGCCAAGCTTAATCGGATTGTTCCCAGTGCCTTTCGATCAAGGACAATGCATGCTTCATCTGCTATTGTTGCGGGCTTCTTCGCAAGACCTCCTAGTGGCAAATAGAGGTCCTTATGGTAGAGATAGTCTTCAATCTGCATCTTCCAATGTTGTTATTTTTTGCCGTTGAACTTCTCAATCTTGAGCTTCCCTTCCTCCGCCATAACTCCCACTCAATTCAAGGAATCGTTTCCTTGAGATAATTTAGCTACGAGCAAACCTTGCTCTGATACCAGTTGTTAGGAAATAAGACGTAGCTAAATAGATAATTGAGTAGATTACTTAATGGAGAGAGACAGATTTATATACACGAGATTATAGAGTAGAGAGAGAGAGAGAGAGAGAGAGTACACACGATATACGTGGTTCACCCAATGTGGGCTACATCCACGGGAAAGCAGCCACTCAATGGCTTTAGTACTTCAAAACAAGAAGTAGTTTACAAAGGGATTATACCCTTAATGGAGCTCCCGCCTTGCTTCACTCTCACCACCTCACACTCACCTTGTTGCATCAACTTCACACTATGAAATGTGTGTAGAAATGGCCTCCTTTTATAGGCCAAAAGGGCTGCCCTCTCTTATGAGAGACAGCCATGTGTAGCCGCCCTTGTGCGAATAAGTCCAAATCAGACCCTCCAATCCGCCCATGTGTGGCCGCCCTTGAGAAGACAAGTCCGCTTTTGAATTTGGCCACCAGCCATTGAATTCGGCCACCGGCCACCGGCCATTGACTTCCGACCACCAGCCATAGGCCATTGACTACCGGCCAACCGACCGGTTGTTTTCCGACCACTTTCCGGCCGCCGGCCGGCCATAATATTCCGGCGAAAAAGAATATTCCGGCGAAAAAAAGTCTCGGGGGCGGAGGAGGCCTTTAATGTTGCCCCTGATTCTTGTCCGTGAAAATTTTGGTTTCCGGTGAGTGATTTTCCTTCACGCACGATGGCTTCTCCTCATAATGAGGGCCTTACAAATGTGCGCTTTTACCACAGAAAATTACAAGGGTAAATCAGGCTCCATACTTAACACATTGGGTGTATACTAGCTCAACCAGGAGACGAGAAAATTTATTTTCCTATTCCTTATGCTAGCCAACAGTTGAACATGGCGGAGAATAATTATAACACCACCAAGAGGGAAAGACTAGGAATGATCTATGCCATGGAAAAGTATAACATTACCTATTAGCAAACAAATTTGTGTTCTTTGTGGACCACCAAGCCTTATTGTACTTGGTCAACAAGCCATACAACACAAGAAGAATAATGAAATGGTTCGTCATTCTTTTAGAATTTCAGTTCACTATAGTTGTAAAAAAGGGAACTACTCATCAAAGAGCAGATCATTTGTCGAGGACTGTTTCAGGGGAACAGCCCAAAGGAGTAGACGATGATCTACCAGATGCATATATATTCTCCGTGGAGATGATACCTCGATGGTCGGAAAATATGGTATCATTGACGACCATAACTCAAGTGGATTTGCAAATACCACTTCCTATTACAATCGAATTAATTGAGCAATCGGCTATGTATCAATTACTAGATGGGAGACTATACAAAAGAAATCAAGATGGAATATTGCTCTTATGCATTGATCCTAAGAAAACCCAATACTTAAGTCGAGCACATATTACCATAGTAGGACTTTACTTTGTAGAAGGCCAAACTATGCGACAAATCTTAAGACTTGGAGTATATTAGCCAACTATAAGGAGTGATGTTCATTATTTTGTAAAGGATTGTCCTCAATTTCAAAAAAAAACACCCATACCTCATGTAACACTGTTCCGAATGTCACTTGTTCCTAACTAGAGTAACTATCTAGTCACTTACTTATCAAGCTGAACATTTCCTGAGTAAATGAGTAAACGCCATCAAAGAGCAATTGAGACAGAAGCAAGAGACTATGCTCTTATTGGAAACCAATTGTATCGAAGAGGTAAGGATCAACATTTGCTTCTTTGTGAAAATGAAGACGAATATATTTTGATAATAGAACAAGCACATGCTAGATTAGCTAGAGGTCACTTTTCTAGTGAGACCACCGCAAGAGCAATCTTAATGGCAGGCATATGGTGGCCAACACTTTTTGCAGATGCCAAAGAATATGTTCAAAGGTGTAATGCTTGTCAACGAGCAAAAAATGCCAACCCTTGTGGATAGCATGCCCTTAAGACCAATGATGGGGGCTAGAGCTTTCGCGAAATGGGGTATAGCTAAAGCAACTCAAAAGAATGATGCCAGAACCACTACTTCATTCTTATATGAGTATGTATGCACAAGATATGGACTACCAGTAGAAATTGTTAGTGATAGGAGAACTCATTTCCTCAATGAGGTAATTGAATACCTGCTTAATGAATTTATGGTCATCCATAATAAATCAGCTCCCTATCACCCACAAGCAAACGGACAAGCTGAGCATACAAATAAAATTCTTAGCTCGGTGTTGACTAAATTGGTTAGTTAAGGAAGGACAGACTGGGAAATGAGTCTCCATGCTACTCTATGGGCTTATCAAGTTTCATTCAAAACAGCTTTAAATGTTACACCCATTAACCTTGTTTATGATTGTTTGCAAGTCGCCGCGACGGACGTCCATAGCATAGCTCTCAAGCATCAACATATTTATCAATACAGGGGAAGCAACTCGGATGAGGCATGGGAACTCACTAGGGTGTCAATCCTAATGAAGTGAACTCGAAGAGATGCAACTACTAACTCTACAAGTAAATCAATCGCATTATCGCCAAGTAATCTGCCTATGTCCTCCTACACCGCTCTTCAGTCATCACACCCGTTTACCATGCAAATCATATCGAAATCGCACGAAACTTGAAGGGAAGCTACAGGGGACTATCAGGAATATATCCTATCATTGTCACAGCATTTTGAGGAGGTACAACGATCGCGATCGTTCATCCCAAAGTCAGTAAAAACAGCGAACATGTGATCCTAATGGGTCGTTTTAGGGTCCCTAAAGCCCCTCTAAGGTCAAAACAACATAAAACACGCATATAGACACTCAAAACAGCGATTTAAGGCCTCAAACTCGTAGTTGAAAACCTACACCGAATCTTGAATGATTACACTTGAATGAAAGAGCAAGAGGAGAGGAATATAATGCAATAATCAAATCTGAATTTGGATTACCATAGCCGCAATGGATTACCATAGCCGCAATGGCGAAGATTACAAGTTTGAACAAGAAGGAGCTCTCAAACGTACGCTGTCTTCTCAGTTCTCCATTAAAAGATCATCTTCAAACTTACAAAAAATGACCTTTATAGATTAGGTCTTTACAAAATGGCTTGTCCGGCCATAAGCTCCCAAACCTATAATTGGCTCTCTAATATACAATTGCTCCCATAAGAATAATCATACATCCTTTGACAATTTCCCGGCTTAGAGATGCTTCTTTACAAAAGAATTTTACAATGGTTTCTTAGAAAAATATGGTCCTTCTGGCAACGGTCGCTTGTTGCTTCGCCAAACACTCCCCCCTTCCTTATCCTTGCACGCCCTCGTGCATGATCAGTGCTTTGGCCGTTGATGTGGCTCTAATGAAGCAAGTGTCGCTGAAAAACTTCTTGTTCGCAAGACGGCTTCGAGGGCTTCTTGATGCTGTCTGAATGGATTTTCAGATAACGTGTGTTGGTATGCTACGTACCTTGCCTTGAGGTCCTTCGCCATGGGATGTAAAATCCTTGAATCCATTTCGAAGAATCCTGTGACGAAGGCCTCTTCAAATTTTTGCAAGTAGTGTGAGGGCAGGTACATTAGCCTGGAGTACATGGCCATCAAGATGTGTCGTGGCGGTGAAACCTGTAGATTCCAGCAAATGCCTCTGTGTCCTTCCAAGAACAGATTGCACGGATGATCATCGCCTTCAGTGTCTTTAAACACCTGGATGCAGGTGACGATCATCCGAGCTATCTTTACTAACATTTGGCATGCCAAATCGGGGACATCCCGCAGCAATGTGACTGTTGAATTCAGTGTGGTGACCATGTGGGCCACCGTAGGGGGTTGCTGCGCTGTCAGAACCGGGTAATTTAGCTTGTGCGGCCTTGAGCCCTTCCATGTGATGAAATCTTCCAAGTGCGTCTTCGAGGGACTGGGCAGAATGTAGGATCTATTTGTATATGTTGAGGAGTGTTGTGGTAATTTGTTAGATCATGTGGCCTTTTGTCCAACCACTTATGCTCCACTTGGGGTGGTCATCGACAAGCATCTGAGCTTCTTCCACTGTGAGTGCAATGCCTTCGTAACCCCCTTCTTTGTTTTGTGGCAAGGCTGGCCGCATCTTTTCTTTCCACAAAATTGCTTCATGGCATAGTAGAGGAAACGGGAGGTACTCATGGACAAATCCTTCCACCTGCTCTTCTGGTTGTAAGTATGCCAGGGCTTCTGACTCCAGTATCTTCTTTTCATAGAGCATGTACTCCTTGGCTGGCCCCTCTGGCATGTCCTGAATGCTCTCATTGAGTTCATCTCTTATATCCAGATCAGGCCCTTCAAATTCCTGCTCCTGTTGCCCTTGGTGTGATGTTCCAGGAAAATCTGGTGCTTGTTGTCCGGGCAGCAGTTGCAGTTGAGTCTGGGCTTTGTTTGCTTTGATTTGCTGTTGAAAAAGTAGATCTTATTTTTCCTTTAGCAGCGTGTCATCGATTTGCTTCTGATTCTGTAGTTCAGCGCTTGCTTGAGCTAGTTGCTGCTCCATTTCTTTTAACTTTAGCTCATTTTCCGCCATCTGGGCCATCATCCTTGATACGAGCAGCTGTCTTTGAAGCTTTTCTTGCTCTAGCTCTGCTTTTAGTGCTGCTATAGTGTTCACTGTTGTGGCATCGTCAGATGTGGAGACCAATGTCCCAGCAGGTTCCTGATTCGCCATTAAAGTCGTCAGAGTGCCTTTGTCAGTACTGTAGGAACTGCTAAGTATTTGGAATCTTGCACTCTCGTAGGCAAGCTGCTCCGTTGCTTTCTGGACTCTTGCCGTCAGCTCTTGGCACTCCTTCTCTTTGGCGGTCAAGTATGTCCTGACGTCCACCAAGTCTTTGATCAGAGACTGAGCCTGCTATCGCTCAAGGTCTCTTTCCTCCGTTGTGCGTTCTAGTTGCGTCCTCAGGCCCTGTAACTCTTCTTGCCCAGATGCTTTCTTTTGTTGGGCTTCCTGTACCTGCCTTTCCTTTTCATTCAGCACCACATGATGACACTCGAATTGCCGTTCTAATTCCCGTAGAGTTTGCTTGTAATCAAAACCAGCCATTGCCTGGCAGGCTTCGTGGTATCCGAGGGATTCTATAGGTGGTATAAATTCCTTTTGCGAGGTTGAAGGGAGAGGAGTTGGCTATTTTTTGTTCGATGGAGAAGGGGGAGGAGGAGGAGATTTTGGTGATGGAGGAGGCGATTTTCTAGGCGAGGGAGGAGGTGATTTGGGCGAGGGAGGAGGTGGACTTGATTCTTCTCGTACATGTCTCTTCTTGGAAGTCTCTTCCCCTTGTTGCGAAGAGATGCTTCCACTTTTCTTTTCTTTAAAATCCTTATTATTCTTTGGCGGGTGAGATCCGCCGCCCGTCGCGCTTCCAGATTCCTCTCTCTTTGGATCTTCTTAAGCTGATCCGCCTGATTTGTCTCATCAGCCGCGTCTTTCTCCTTTGTTCCTTCAGTGGACTGCGAAGAAATGTCCACTTCCGCAGCCTTCTGTTCTGCTTCTAACCTTTGCTGCTGAGCCCGTAGGCGAGTTGCATTTTCTATTTTGAGCTTTCGCATATGCTTTTTGCAAGTCCGACTGCGGTACTACACTTCTCTCCCCTCTTTTTCTCTCGAGCGGATTTGTTGAATCTTCCTCCTCGCTTTCCTCAAACTCAGAGGGCCCTTTGTCTTTAGAATCTTGAGACTTTCCTTCATCATCCGTCTCCGTTTTTTCTTCATCACTCGAACTTTTATTGGTGGCCTTTGCTGAGCACGATGATATCGCGCCGGAGGTTGTCCTTACGGAGTGAGCAACCAGCTTGGCTTTCTGGATCAGGGCCGTTTGAGAGATGGCACCTGGCAAATCTTCGATCATTCCCAAAGCCTGGTATGCTATTCTGGTTAGCATCGGCCCTGCGTTCATGTAGCTTTTGTTTTTTGCCGAGCTTTTCAAATTTGCTTCAATCAGATTGTCCAGAATGTGGGAACCGTAGTCGCACAGAATGGTTCTATTTTCTGCCGTCGCTAGAGCCATGACTACGGCAATGTGCAGGATTGGTTCGGTGTAGCGAGGAGGCTTTTGTACTCTGAAATGCTGGGAGATCAATCTCATCGGCAATTCCAGCTCTCCGTATATCATGTCACTGTATTTGTATTTGTTTCCCTTTGCCTTTGACAAATGCTTTCTCATTATCCAGTGACTTTGTCTTTGCCAGCAGATCGTGTTGCCCTGGGAGGAAATGCAAAGCTTCGTTGATGATTTCCTTCGTGATCTTTACTTTCACCTTCAATCCATACTTATCTATGAGCATTGCCTGCCCATCATATTGTATCGAGCTCATGAGCTCATGGGCCCTCATGTAATCTGTTCCCCATGGCTGTAATCTGAAAAATTGCTCCAAGTGTACAGCTCGCACAGCCTCTATTACCTCCGGCCTTCGGTGGAGGTTCCATATCTCTTGTGGCATGATAGTTGTTTTTACCAAGTTACCATCCGCATCCTTAAACTTTGAGATGAATATGTGGGAAGGGATTTGAGCAAGTATTTCATCCGAGATGTGAGCTTTTTCATTTGTGGCGAGCTCCTCCACTTCATATGGTGTTGTTGTCCACTGCCTTTCTTTCTTTTGGCGAGGCATTTTGTGTCAGGAGAATCACAAGCTATCAAGATTTTCCCTTCGCAATCAATCGCATTTAGACTTTTAGTAAAAAACATATCAAAAGTTAAAACTGATCATAACTTGAACAAATTTCATCCATTTTTGTTCATATTTCACCAGTGGGACTAGGAAGACTAGAGCTATGACTGATAAAAATCTGAGCCAGTTATGGGTCTGAGATACATCGATCGCGATCGTAGTACAGAGGCCAAAATTAGATTTGATCACATGAGTGGGTTGCTGATAGGTGGAGGGTCTTTTTGATCCACTTTGTGTGTCATTTGAACTACTTTTGAGTTTACAGGTCCCATTTCTGGGTTACAAGGGATTTTTGGACTAGACTCTAACTTTTTATGAGTTTTTGCTGTCCAAATGGCTTGAAACTTGGTTGGTGACTTGAACAAGATGTATACAAGGGATCTGATAGGTTTTTGTCAAAACCTGAAGCTAAGGTACACCGATCGCGATTGGTGTTCTGGGCCTTTTTTGGGTGAAAACTAGATGGTCATGAACCCCTATGCCTGCCTAGCCCACTGATGATTTATTTTCAAGTTTGGACTTAAAATGAACAAATTAGAGCAATTTTTCACTGTTTGACCATATTTTACTAAGTCTAACCATATTGGGTTTTCTTGATGAAATTTGGTTGGATGTCGGAGTTAGTTGAAGTTAGTTTTAGAGCTCCCAATGCTTCCATGAGGTTCTGCTACCATCAGCCTACTCCATTGTCTGATTTTGACCTTATCAGGCACTTCATACCCTGTCTTAGGAGGTTTTCCAGATATGTGCATTTTTCAGGCACTTCTTGGATATCCATGTGATGCTTGAACATCCTTAAGTGACCTTTTGGTTTTGGCATTGGCTCTGCTCCAATTCTACCTTTGTATGATCATTCGAGACTGAAATGACTATATTTGTACTTGTAGGAGATTCTGAGATCCATCCGAGGTTTTCTACAACTGTTCTGACTCTTAGTTGGACAAGTGTACCTTTCAAACCATCCATCATTATTTTTAACCGGATTTTGGTAGTTGTTGGTCAAATTTTCCCTTTTCGGTTGTGTTTGACAAATTTGGCCCATTCCATGAGCAAACTTTGTGCATTTTCCTTGAACATTCAAGAGTGTGTACATTTAACTGAGTTCCAAGCCTGAGCCAAGTCAAAAGTTGCAAAACTTGCATCTGGGGGAACCGATCGCGATCGTACCATGCAGGCCAAAATTGATTTTGACACCAGCAGATTGTAGGCGAGGCTGAGGGGAGATGTTTTGCATGTTCTGTCCAAATTTTTGTCAGTGAGGTACACCGATCGCGATCGGTGTACCACCACCAAATTGTGTTTTGACCATATGGCTTTGTTCCTAACCTTGTGGGGAGCTCATTGATGTGTTCTGTGCCTGAAAAAAAATTTGTTTGAATGCCTCTAAGGGCCCTTGACCTCTTTGACCTGATCCGGCTTTGATTTGATTCCTTCGCCCGTTTGTGCAATGATTCACGCTTGCATGCGTAATAGACTTGATCTTTACTTGATAAGGAACATACCTGTGAAATCTGGTGTGAAATGCTGGCTCCGACCGTCCGTACAGGGTAGAAATGTGGCAACTCGCTCTAGGTCAAAAAGCTCTCTCCTTCTCTCTCAAAAGGTGAAAATGAACAATGAGCTAGAATTTGGCCTACCTGACCTATATCTTCCCGAGATTTTTGTGACACAGGGCTGATTTTCCTCACCTTTGATCCTGATATAATCCGCATACCACTTGTGGGTCGAACCGTTTGTCATTCCGGCATCGTATGACCATTTGATGCGATTTTGGCGAAATGTAGTCATGATCATTAAGGCCGAAATTTGACATCTTCATATTAACTTCATATCTTCTATGCTTGATAACCTTATCATGATACTTCGGCATTTGCTTCCAGAACTTGATTCCGACACTTGTGAGCGAGATTTTTTAATTTTTGATGTTTATTAACGAAAATCAAACAAAATAAATTGAAAATACTTATTAACTGGCAAAAATTAGCCAAAATTATTATACTCACCCCTAAGCATATATTTTCTCTAGAAGCATCCCAATGCTCCGGATTTTGTTATTACACAGCTCATTATTATGTTGGTCGGATGATACAAAAATGTTAAAATTCCCAGGATTTGATCGAATATGTTCGAAATTGAACTCTAAATAATGAAAAAAAAAACACACATTATATACATATATGCACGTTGGACCCCTTAATGGCCCTGACTGTTGTTAGATTCATCAATTACTCCCCCCTTCCTTGTCTGAGTCGTCCCGGACGAAGGTTTGGTGCATGTGCATGGGTTTTGGAATCTGTGTCTATGCATGGCCATGTAATGTGGCCCTATTCTGATGTTTGAGTGCTATGCAAGATGTGGGAACTGAATGTAGTTTTCAGTGGCTTTTGATGGCGAGGGTAGGTGTTTATGGAACAGAAGAGCTTGAAGTCGAATTGCTCTTTCCTTGATTGTGGGTGTTGTGCTGGCAACTATTTTGGAACCCATCTGTACAATTCTGCTTTAGTTTTCACAGGTTTTCAGTGCCATTTTGAAGGTTCAGGCTTCTTGTTTTGAGTTTTGGGTTTGCTTTCAAGCTCTGTCGCCGAATCTGTAGTTTTCTCCATTTTTGGTTGCCATTTCCACTTTGGAGTAGCTTCTGAAAGTCTTTGAGATGATGTTGCTGCCGTCTGGAGTTTGTCCTTAGGTAGCCATATCTTGCTCGGTTTGTTGGTCATCAAACTTTTCTTTATCCATACTTTTCGAATAACCTTTTGTGTTGTTTTTGGATGATTCGTCGGTTGCTTTTTATCGATGGGGATGCTTGGCCACGAGTGATCTGTTTTGGCGAATGGAGTCATGTACACGTTAGATTCGTGTGTGTACCTTAACGCATGTTCTGACCATTCAGTGACTGCATTATACGTTCTCGTCCATGGAACTCCCAAGCATATCGATTCTCTAATTTCTCCATCTTTTATTACGAAAAATTGATGAGGACAACTATTTTCATCAAGATTGATTGGTAAGTTTACTATCCCCAATGTTGGCATTGTTGCACCGTTTGCTGCTGGTAGATCACGTGTTGATTGTACGAGGGGTTCATCTGTGAGCATCCTGTAAGTGGAGAAGTTGACCGCATTGACTCTTGCTCCTGTGTCAATCAATGCTCGTTGATATCTGCCATGCGGGAGTCTGAAATTGATGCAAACATCGATTCCTGTTTCCCATTGCTCATCAGTTTGAAGTATAGACAAAGGAATTTGAGCCGTGTCTGCTAGTTGAGGAAGTCTTTGTTATTGTAAGGTTTGTTTTCGTTTTGAAATCCTGATTTTGGCCTCCTCCTGCGCTTGAGCTTTTGTTTCCTTTGCTTTGTTCTTGCGCTCCTTCGAAGCGTGTATTTTGGCAAGCATCACTATGGTGAGTGGTATGTTGTATTTCTTTAGTCTGCAACCAATAATCCAGTTAGCCATTTCCTCTCCCTCTAATTTCGCAAGTTTAATGGCACCGCTAGATGATATGTCATGAATCACATAGGGTCCATTTCCTCGCTTTTTGAGTTTTCGGGAATGTTGTTTCAGGGTATACATTAAGACGTAATCCCCAGTAGAAAATTCCTTGCTGATAACATGTTGATCAAAGAATGATTACATGTTTTGTTTTTGCGCGTAGATTAATGCAACGGCTCTCAATCTAGTTTCATCCAGTTTTTCCAGGACATCTACCTGATTGGATAATTCATGGCCCGTCCATTGTAATTGTTTAGCGACTCGAAGCATGGGGATAAGGAATTCAAGTGGAAAAATCGCTTGAATTCCATAAACCATGTTGAACGGAGTCGTTCCGATCGATGTTTTGTAAGCTACTCTATATGTCCATAAAGCTGAATGCAACTTTTGCTCCCAGTCAGCTCTCGATTCGCCAACAATTTTGGTGAGAATTGTCACCAAAATCTTATTCGTACTTTCGGTTTGGCCGTTCGCTTGTGGGTGGTAGGGAGTGTATTTCCTGTGAATTACCATGAATTCATCCAATAGGAATTCGATCACTTCATTGATGAAGTGAGTTCCTCTATCGCTCACTAGCTCAATTGGTAAGCCATATCGGGTGAAGATGTTCTCATACAAAAACTGTGCTGTCGTTTTTGCATCATTTCTGGTTGTCGCTTTGGCTTCCACCCATTTTGTTAGATAATCTGTTGCCACAATAATGTATTGAGCATGTGTTTTATATCCCGAAGGTGCTATCGGTCCTACAAAATCTATTCCCCATTTCGCAAACGCTCTTGCCCCCATCATTGGCCTTAAGGGCATATCATCTCGTGCTCTAGGAATTTTTGTTTTCTGGCAATCGTCACATCGTTTCACAAACTCTTCAGCATCCATGAATAGTGTAGGCCACCATATGCCTGCAATAAGAATTGCTTTGGCCATTTTGTCAGCTGAGAAATGTCCACCAGCTTGTCCACCGTGTGCTTGCTCTAATATAGGAATGTATTCGTCTTCAGTCGCGCACATTTGCAATTGATTGTCTTTTTCCCTCTTGTAAGCAGTACATAGTTTTCTGCCTCTTTCGTGATCGTTTTGATTCGTGATCTACTCATCCCTTCAGGCAATATCCTGGTGGTGAGGTATTCCACAATGTAGTTACTCCATCGGGGTGCCACAGATAATCTGAATAGAGTCGCGTGCTCTATTGGCTTTTGAAGCGTGCATTTAGCGCAAGATTTGACATGCATATGAACACTATGTCGCATTTTTTGCCAATACACACCCATTCTCATCAATCTGCGATACATCTGTGCATGACCATTGTGAATCCCGTTGTTTGTACGTGAGCTTGGTTTAGGTACAATTCTCGTTCACTCGATTCAACACAAAGCCTAAGGATTTGATCCGATCCTTGTTTGTATAGCCTGCCCGCCAACATTACCAATGATCTGGATGTTGCAATGGTAGATGGTTGTCTTGTCACATTGAATGACCCGATAGTCAGCAAAGGAATTACATCCTCGCTCCATCTTGGAACCATTTCTATGTTGAAAAGATATGCATCTGGCAAATCATCATCAACTCCTACAGGGTTTTCTTCATGCATCATTCTAGATAAATGATCCGCTCTTTGGTGTGTAGTTCCTTTTTTTACTACTATCGTGAAGTCAAACTCAAGCAATATGATGAACCATCGAACATTCTCCCCGTACTACAAGGTTTGTTTACTAAGTACAGCAGTGCTTGGTGATCAACGAAGAATATAAATTTATTGGAAAGTAAGTAGTGTCTAAACTTTTTTACCGCATAGACCATACCCAATCCCTCCCTCTCCGTTGTCGTGTAATCCTTCTTTGCATTGTTCAGTTGTCTACTGGAGTAACTTATTGGAAAATCCATGTTGTTCTCTCCAGGTTGTGCAAGTATGCATCCTATTGCATATGATGATGCATCTACGTGGATGTGAAATATCCTTTCCCAATCCGGAGCCTTCAAAATTGGAGCGGAAATTAACCTCTGCTTCAAAGTTTGAAAAGCTTCCTCGCACTCCTCTCTCCACTCAAATTTAGTTATCAGCACGTAAAGTGGTTTTGCAATTATAGCGTATGAGTAGATAAATCTGCGATAATATCCACAATGGCCCATAAATACCTGTACCTCTTTCACCTTTACTGGTTGTGGTAGATCAACAATGACGTTGATCTTCTCCATGTCTGTCGAAATACCGTTTTTGGAAACTATATGTCCCAATATTTTGCCCTGTCTTACCATGAAGACACATTTCTCTGGATTCAGGCAAATCCGATACAGTGTGCATTTTTCGAACACCTTGGTCAAGTGATCTATGTGCTCCAATCTTACAAGAGAGTGAACAGACAGGTCATCCATGTAAATTTCTAAGAACTGTCTTAGATATTCTTTAAAAGCATGACCCATCAGCCTTTGAAATGTGGCTGGTGCATTTGTTAATCCAAAAGCCATTACCCGGAATGCAAAAATAACCCATTCAGTTGCGAAAGCATTTTATGCTGATCCTCTGGCTTTATTGCGAGTTGGTTGTAACCCGAAAAGCCATCTAAGAAGCTATAAGCCTCTTTGCCTGCCACCCTTTCTATTACATGATCAGTAATGGGTAGGGGATAGTTGTCCCGAATTGTAGCCGCGTTTACTTTCTTGAGATTGACGCACACTCTTAACTTTTTGTTTTTCTTCGGGACCACCACAATCGGTGAAACCCAATCGGTGTGCTCAATTTCGTAAATAAACTCTGCCTCCTTAAGTTTATCTATCTCCTCCTTGATCTTTTTTGCAAACGTTTCATTGTAAGTATAGGGACGTTGTCTGTTGGGTTTGGCGTCATTCTTAAGGGATATTGTGTGTTGACAGATATGGATCCACCCCCTTAAGATCTTTGTATGACCATGCAAACACATCTCTATACTGTTTAAGAGTAGCTACCAAAATCTTTTCCTCTTCTTCAGTAAGATCCGTGGCAATATATGCAGGTTTTCGATCTTCTCCTGGCCTCGCTAGATCTATTCGTTTGGCTTTTTCAGGACCGTCGTACGATGTACCCGGTTCCTTCAATTCTCTCATTGGTTGTTGCACTATGATTTTCCTATCTTGTATGGTATATTTCTTATAATGGGACGGTGCATCCATCTTGTCAGAATTCGTGTCCTCATTTGTTTCAAAGTCAGTCGTCCATATGTCTCTGAGGGTTCGCTTGAGCTTATTGTACTGTGTTTTCCTCTCTGTTTTGGTCATTCTAGACTTTGTTTTCCCCCCTTTTTGCGACTTAGTCGTTTGCTTCTCGTGTATGTTCTTCTTGTTGTTTTTCCCTGGTTTAGTTTTGATAAACCGGCCAGTGACCTCGTCTTTGACACAATCCTCAGCTTTGACAAGCTTTAGATATCCCGTTCTGTCATTGACAAGAGGCATCGAATTATGCTTATTTGCCCTTGATTTTCTAGTTCTCTTGGATTTATGCTGCTCCTGTCGACTAGGTTTTTGGTTATGAAACTCGTAAAACCTGTCCTGTCTTGACCTGTATTTTCTATTCGTCTCTGATGCGCTTGATCTTTCATCATCAGCCTCTACCAGTTGGATTTCATCGTCCAGTGATGGAAGGTCACAGCATAGTGAATCTGTGAATTCCTCCTCTGTTCGATTCCTATCGTTCACTACAGATATCTCATCAATTATTCTTTTACACTCGGTCTCACTTGGAGGTTCTTCTTGTTCCTTGCTCTCCGATCCTGACTCAAGGATGACGCTAGCCATTTACAACGTTACTAGGTCGTATCCTTCTTCGTCACAAAATTTCGTAGGTGTACATTCGTTAACACATATGTCCAAGGTTGAAAATATTTGAGTCCACTCGAATGGCTCAAATAAATGTTCCGGGAAAGGTTTTGGGAAATAAGCTTCGTCTTCCACGGATCTTTCCAAAACGCATTCCTCCTTGATTATTTTTCCACAATCAGATGCTCCACACATCCAGACATGCGCTTTCGTTTGCATCCATGCAGGTATTTCTTTTTCATTTACAGTGGTTGAATTAAATTCTTACACTGGTGTTTTTGCAACGTCTCTATAGCTGTGATTCTTCATGTTGATCTTCGCTATTAGCTCTTCGTGCCTTAGGTAGATTTGGTCGTATCCCCAATCTTGTATCATCTTGAGTTGACGCATAAAAGGTCATCCCAAAATAATGTCGAAGTTGTTCGTTTTTCCAAAATCCACCACAGCAAAGGTGTGCTCATAGTTAATTCCACATGAAGTTACAACTATTTGGTCTAGGATTTCCAATGGTCTCTCTACATACCCATCTGCGAGTTGCAGTTTCATTCTTGTTTTCCTAAGAGCTGGACGGCCCCACTTCTCCAGATTTGCTTGGTAGCAATCGCCACTCCTACTCCACTGTTTAGGATGGCTATCGTTTTTATATCCTGATATTCAACAGGTAGGGTTGTATTCCCCTCCTCACCTTCACAGTAATCTCCGACCTTGTTTATGGGCACTGGTTTGGGGCTTTGGGTTGACTTTTCCGTTTTTTTTCTTCTCCCGTAGGGTTTGTCGGAAGAGTGTGTGTGTGTGTTATCTCACCTCTTTCTCTCTCTTCCCTTGTCTTTAGGGCTCGCCCCCTCCCTTCTAGCGATCTAGGAAGACTTTGTGTACAACTACAAAGCATCCAGTTTCCTTACCTTTTATCAGGCCATCGTGAGTCCTCACTTGTACGAAAGATTTATCTGAAGTACATCTTAATCAGTGTTGCGCCCAAAAATAGTGTAAAAGCCCAAATAACTATACCTAATTTTCTCAAATTTCCTCTTGGAAAACTCAAGAAAGGGGGTTTTGTATGTTTGGAAAAATGTTTTTCCCCGACCATTGATGCCCTGCCATGAAAGCACTGAAAAAAAGTGGAGCAAGAAGGTTCGTGCCATGCAGTGCTTGAAAAAAATGTGCCTCCACTTAATATCGTGTTGTTTTCCATTTCAATCTCCGATTGTGCCTCATGTTCACCTATAAATGAAGGCAGGGTTTTCAAGGATTGGGCTTTGCTTTCCACCGAAACCTCCGTTCCCGCATCCCCATACAACGATTGTATATCGGCTGGATAAAATCCGTTATCCAGGTTAATCTGAGGAATTGGAGCAAGCTGTAACGTCGCGCTTCCGTTCTTTCTGTTTCTAATGGTTTCCCATAAGTGTTGGGGCCATTGTTCTTCAACTTCTGGAATTGGAATTATCGTCATTGACTTAGCGTCATCAGTCGTGTTTGGCACCACTCGATGATGCAGAGACAATATCGTTTCAAGCCTGGGTTCGTTTACTTGTTTTGGTTCATCGATTTTTAGTTTTTCTCGCTCTTTGTGAATCAACACTTCTTGTTCTAGGTTTCTAACCATCTTAGGTTCCATCAACGCCTGGGCTGTTTCAATGAGGTGTTTACACATTTCCAAACGCTTCGTTTCCACTTCTGGTTGAGAATAAGTTAACCATCTTTGCTCTAAAGTTTGGTTTGTTTTTAGCCTTGCTTCATACGCTTGTAATAGAGCATCTAACGGCTCTAGCACTTTGTCAACCAAGATTGATCCCCCTGAGGACGCTTTCCTCCGCTTGTTGTTATCCTCAGCAGTTCTACTCTCTCTCTCTTATTTGAGTTGCTCCTTCGTTTCCTGTAATTCGTTTTGCATGGCAATTTGGCTGTTCAATCTTCTTGTTTTCATCCTGTCTCGTTTCGCCTTCCAGGATTTTCGTTGGGTTCTCACGGATAAACTCTCGTGTTCTGTGGGTATCGGCAACTCAACCTTTTCCTCCACGGGCTCGTTTTTCCTTAAGTCCTTAGCTTGGGCTCTTGTTATCGCATTGATCTAGATCATGGGATCGGTTTCCAATCCGCTGCTTGCGCTTGGTATTACCCCCACAATATTCATAGTCGCTTTTCCCTTGGTGTCCGGATTTTTGGGCAATCTCGCAATATGTGATTCACACCACATCCATCGCAAAACCCAAAAATTTTCACTCTTTCGCCTTTGAAAGGGCAGTTACGCTCCTAATGATCCGTACTTCCACAGCTATAGCACTGTCCAATTGGTGGTTGATTTTGAGGAGGTGGTCCCATAGGTTGTCCTGCTCTATTAGGATATCCTCTTGGTTTGTAATTCTGGTTCGCAATGAACATTAACGTTCTTTCATCTACCAAATATTGATCTCTCGAAGGTTGTGCTACATACGTTGGTGGTGCCATACCCTCGTTATTTCCCCATGGTTGATATGCTTCGTCTGCGTACATTTGTGATTCAGGTTCTGTTGCGTAAGGCTCGTTCGGTTCCTCATAATAAGAAACTTGAAGTGTACTATTTGTTCCTGGTGATGCTTCACAAGGTTGAGCATACCTAATCATGGCCCTATTCTCCTGTGGTAATGGAGGTTGTTGACCCAACAGAGGTTGAGGTCTGTCTGTTCCTGCTACCAGATTCATATTTGGTCCAACTTGATATCTTGGAGGAGGTGATTGGGATGGTCCTACTGGAGGCCCATACGGTCTTTCCCTCACATAGTTTTTGTTATAAAAACACTCTTCCGTGCTATGATTCGTCCATTTTTGTTCTATGGTGCACCATTTCAGTACTCGTCCATTCGCAACTGGTGCTTTCGGCTGTTGTGGGCACCACAGTGTCGGATGATCCCCCCCACATGTGTCACACTTCCTCATCTAAGACTGTCTCGACACCGGATTTGATCTCATATGTTGTTGCATTCTCTTCATTACCTCCTCTATCAATTGATCAGTTGTCGGCATCAAGGATGCCTCGGCATCTTTCTTGGTAGAGGGTTTGCTTTTAATCGATGAAGAGCCACTGGTTACTGAATCAGTATCCTCTGACACTTCCCCATATGCTTTGCAGTTATCGACAAGATATAACGCTTCCCTTGTAACCTGTTGAAACGTGCTATAGGCTTTCAAGTGAAGGTTCTTTTTCAAGGTTTCATTCCTAAGTCCTTCAACAAAGAGCACAGACAATCTCTCATCCTGCGGTAATTCTCTCCTTGGGCACCTCTCAATGTATTGCTTGAATCTCAAGGTTGCTTCCTTCACTTTTTCATTCTCCCTTTGTTTAAAAGCGTATATCTGCGATACAGTATTATGCTTTATACCCCATTTTGAGAATTCTTCTGCGAACTCGCGCAATACATGTTCAATATTCGGACAAGTTTCATGGTTTAAAGGTTGAAACCAGGTTAAGGCCGTCCCTTCCAAGGTCAGCCCGAATCCCTCGTATTGAGTGTGGAAATCAGTGATTTGTTCTGCTCTTAAGACTTGCTTGAAGAGCAATACATGGGCATATGGATCCCCCGATCCGCTATACTTCTTCGAAATGCACTTCGCTACTTGGGATGGCCTAATCCGCCTATAGTCAGCGGTCAATCTCATTGCTCCCGTGTCTCGACTTAATCGTTCTCGTGCATCATGGAAGTTGTAGGTTGCTCTCGTTGGCTCCCCTGCCCCAAATCTACTACTAGGTGGTAAATGTGATGGGGTGGCTGCAATTGTCAGGCCTACAGCCGTATGTGTAGAGATAGGAACTGCACTACCTCGATTCGTAGCCATTGATTCTCTGGAATGTAACGTTCCCATGGGGCTTGGCATTGAATAATGAGGTCGACTGAAAGAATCAGCTACATGAGTCCACCCTCCAGCTGTGGTCAACGGTTCTGGCATGACAGTTGTAGGTGCTGGTCTTAGTGGGCTTGGAGTGACATAATACTGATGAAGTGGTCCCCCAAAGTACATATATCCTTCCAATTCTTTTTTATCGATTGCTCCATATCGTCTTCCATACTTGTCGTATGCTGCAATTTTTGTTTCCGCTCCCTCTGTGTAGGTGAAGACATAAAGTCTTTTCCGCTCAGTCATCTCCCCGATGTAGGGTTCCTCGCATCTATAATAGAGATCTTGCTCTCCATTATTATACTTGTATAACCCCAAGTAGACATTATCCATGTTGATTCTCAACGTTTCATTTTCTCGCCTTAATCTCGCATTAGGTAAGCTCATTGTTGGTGCCTTTTCCTCATGTTCCTCGTCTATTTTGGCTTTTGTGCCCATCAATCCCCACTTGTCTACAATGTTAGGATTCAGGACTACCAAGTACATGATACCCTCGTCATCTAGGTACTTGTCTCCGCTATAGCTTACAGGCACTAAGTCCCTGAACTCACTTGGTCTATCTTCTATTTTCACACAGTAGTGGTCCATACCATCTTTGTATATCTTGGCACCTTGCTTGTTGTCATATTGATACTTGATGAACAATAGCTTTAGTGTGGCCGAGGGGTCTAATGGTCCTGCTGCCATGTTTTCTCTTCCGTTTAGTTTTATTTGTCCCAAGTGTTCTGTGAAATACTCGGAAGATCTCTCTGAAGAAGTGTCGGAGATGACTTCTTCAAGGATCGGCTCTAACGGTCGCACTATCCCTTAGTTTACACTCTCCTCCGTTGATGCAACACTCGTTTGATCCGCTAAATTTAGGTGTCTGGTGTTGATTTGTTTTCCCGATCTCAAAAACATGAAGAAAGTGGGATTTACTGACTGAATCCAAACCTCTTACCTGGAGATGGAAAGATCTTCCAATTCTGTGACGACTGCATGGGTTGTTACTTGATCGGTCTCTGCAAATGAATACATTGGATGACTATGAGATCACTGTATCATTCCAACTGTCAGCAGATTCAACACTTCAAAATGATCTCAACACAATTTTGCTTGCAGATTATTGACAGTATATCCAATTTGAGTTTTGAAAACTCCTGGTATCTAGTATAACCTAGGTCTATGAGCAGGTCAAAAATGAGATGGATCTGGGCCAGAGGTACACCAATCGGGATCGTAGTTCTGAGCCCAAATTAGATGAAACTTCACCAGCTTGTTCACTAGGCTATTTTAAGACTACCTGGCATACACTTTTGTATTTGGACTCAAAAAGGTCAAGTTTTTACCATTTCTTGGTTGGAAGTGCCTGTTTTCCCAAATTTATCAGTTTGACTGGATTTTGATGTTTGATTTGGGAATTGAGAGATACCTGGGGTTGTCCTGTGTACAGGCTATCCCTCTGGATGGTTCCTTCTCAGTTTTGATGTGTTTTGGTCTACTGAAAGTCAATTTCTAAGCCAGTTTAGCAATTTTTGACTTGGATCTGTGTTCAGATGGTTTGACAGGTATTTTGAGGTTTCTAGCTCTAGGTCATTTAGACTTTTATGTTTGTATACACCTGGGGATCCCACAGATGAAATCTTGTCCAAATCTGACATTGAGGTACACCGATCGTGATCATACTTTTGAGCCCAAATCAGACCAAATTTGGCATGCTTGTAGACACTGATGTTTTAAGGCTATCCCCAAAGTCTTTTTGCATTTGGATCACCAAAAGCCAAGATTTTGCACTTTCTGGGTCTGTCAGGCTAGTTTTACCCCAAGTGGACGGATTTCCTTGATTTTTGATGTTTTTGAGTGTGGTTGCTTTAGACAAAGTTGTTTAGAATCTTATCAGGAAGGCACATGTCAAATCTTGTCCAAATCTGACACTGAGGTACACCGATCGCGATCGTAGTACCTGGGCCAAATCTGATGAAATTTTGTCTGCTCCCTCTGAGAAGTATTTCCTAGTGTTTTGTGCTACCACTTTGAGATTTGAATCAATATCAATCCTGTTTGGTCAGATTTTCAGAATTTCAGAGTCTTATGGCTTTTTTGGCCAAAGTTATGGTTTTCTGGTTTCTCGGCTCTGACTTTTGCCCCAAATCTGACTGGAATGTGATTTACTTATCCTACTCCTAAGTACATAAATGAAAAAACATAAGAAAATGAATCAAACAAAACAAACACGATGGATTTCGGGTGAGATTTTTGTATTCAATCGAATTAGAGAAATTGAAGAGCAAAAATGCTTTAACACACTCACTCACAGCTACCTAAATCTCCTAAGAGAGGATCTAGCCGGTCCACTGGCTCTAGACTCCACTAAGCTCTAAACCCTTGTCTAGCAGCCTAACTGAGGTGTAAAATGGATTTGTGGATTGATCTTTTTTAAGGAGTCTAATTGCGCACTCGGTCACTCATCACCTAAGGTGCATTCCCTAGCAACGGCGCCAATGTTTGCGGGTCGCCGCGACGGACGTCCATAGCATAGCTCTCAAGCATCAACATATTTATCAATACAGGGGAAGCGACTCGGATGAGGCATGGGAACTCACTAGGGTGTCAATCCTAATGAAGTGAACTCGAAGAGATGCAACTACTAACTCTACAAGTAAATCAATCGCATTACTGCCAAGTAATCTGCCTATGTCCTCCTACACCGTTCTTCAGTCACCACGCCCGTTTACCATGCAAATCAATCGAATCGCACGAAACTTGAAGGGAAGCTACAGAGGACTATCAAGAACATATCCTATCACTATCACAGCATTCTAGAGAGGTACAACGATCGCAATCATTCGTCCCAAAGTCAACAAAAACAGCAAACAGGTGATCCTAATGGATCGTTTTAGGGTCCCTAAAGCCCCTCCTAGGGTCAAAACAACATAAAACACGCATATAGACACTCAAAACAGCGATTTAAGACCTCAAACTCGTAGTTGAAAACCTACACCAAATCTTGAATGATTACACTTGAATGAAAGAGCAAGAGGAGAGGAATACAATGCAATAATCAAATCTGAATTTGGATTACCGTAGCCGCAATGGCGAAGATTACAAGTTTGAATAAGAAGGAGCTCTCAAACGTACGTTGTCTTCTCAGTTCTCCATTAAAAGATCGTCTTCAAACTTACAAAAAAATGACCTTTATAGATTAGGTCTTTACAAAATGGCTTGTCCGGCCATAAGCTCCCAAACCTCTAACTAGCTCTCTAATATACAATTGCTCCCATAAGAATAATCATACATCCTTTGACAATTTCCCAGCTTAGAGATGCTTCTTTACAAAAGAATTTACAATGGTTTCTCAGAAAAATATGGTCCTTCTGGCAACGGCCACTTGTTGCTTCGCCAAACAATGATCTTGATGCCATATTGCCAATAGAATTTCAATTGCCAACAGTAAGGGTAGCTAAAGATCTTGAGTGGACTGGACATGAATTGTCAGAGAGACTTGAAGATTTAGAAAAGCTAGATGAGCAAAGGCTAACTGCTATAGCTCACATCTATGCACAAAAGCAAAAACAAAAACAGTTCTTTGATTCCCATCTAATTACAAAAATCTTCAAAAAAGGGGACTTAGTTTTAGTCTATTCCCTTAAGCAACACATTCCCAAGTTTAAGAAAAAGGAAAACAGACTGTATGTCATTGAAAATGTATCTCCAAGTGGAGCAGTTAAGTTATCCACCCTAGATGGTGAACCAATGGCTAATTGGATTAGTGGATGTCATTTAAAGAAGTACAACTTGCCACTAACCAATGAGCTACTAGAAATGATGCATGCAACTAAGCAAAGAAAGATAAAACGACAGCAGGTTATTGATGAAGCCTAAGAGGAAGCTTGATTTCTAGTACTCAAAAGAAAATCTTCTCTCAAGAATCAACAAACACCTATTCCCATCAACACTATGGAAATAGATGACCGACAATGGGAATTGTAGAAAGATGTAGTGTCAACGGATGATGAATGGTTAGATAAAATGGACCTTCACATCAAAGTAGAACTCAACAATCATACCATAAATGCATCGATCGATACAGGAGCTCGAGTAAATACTGTCAGTTATTCCACATACAAGAAATCAACAAGTGAGTCTTTGACAGCAGGAATAGCGACTATCCAGGGATGCAACAAGAACCCAACACCAACATTGGGAGTGGTCAACTTGAATGTGATAGTACATGGATGTTCATGTCCTCATCAGTTTGTATGCTTACCAGATAAACACATGAATGAGACAATGATTCTTGGAATCCCCTGGATGCGGACATACAAGGTGGTACCAGATTGGGATACCAATCAGGTCAAGCTATCACCTAAAGGCAGACAACTCATTGTTCCAATTGCACCAAGCAAGGAGGAATGGAAAGGAAGTTATCAACAAATCAAACCATGCAGCAATCAATCTTCTCCATCCTATCAACAAGTAAATGCTACAAGTAGCATGCAAGGAGTCAGGAAAATTTGGGTACTGAAAGCACAACTTAAGGATAAGCCGATTCAAATTTGGGTGCCCAAAGCATCACCAGCAATGCCAAAGACGGTTCCAAGATTCCAAACACAAAGAAAAGCGTCTTCAAACAAAGAGCCTAACACAAAATGGATTTGGTAGAAAAAAGACCATTTAACTTCTTCGCAAACTATAAAACCGATCAAGCAATGGAGGGTTAAGTCTCAGAAGACTCAACCACACCATTTTGCACAAACAAAACCAAGATATCAATGGCGGGTAAAAGCTTGACTGTAGCCATTATTGATACCAACAGCTCAAAAAATCAGCATGCCAAAGTATCCTAATGGTACAATCAAGCAAAAAGCACACCAGCTACAAGATTTTCTCTTTGGAAGACAGCATCAGAGACATCAGAAACCCTTGAGTTGATTACTCAAGACCCAACTCTTGCACATCATGACAGTTTTAATTGCATTGATCTCCAAAGCATGGTAGACCCAACCAAGGCTATGCATAGACACGATTGTTCAATCCATGCACACAGTCGTCCCAGAGTACGTCATCTAGGAGGGGTCGAAGGGCACTAAATAATTAAGGGCAATGTTTGAAGAGGGAGGAAAAAGTTGATGTTAATGTGTGATTTTTTACAAAATTACCTAGTAATGCCCTTATAAATCATCAATAGAGGAGATTTAATTGATAATATCTTTTCAAAGAGTGTAAACAGTGTATATACTATCAAAAAATCATTAAAAAAAGTCCTTTTTGGTTATTTTTTATCATTTTTCTTGCTATTGAGACTTTAAAAAATAGAGAAATCCAACAAAAAACAATAAAGATGTGTTTTTCAATGGATTTTCTTAATCATTGGATTTTCACTTTGATTTTTTAGCGTATTTTGTTATTCTCTTTGATTTTTTTTCAATAAACAGGTTAAAAATTAATAATAAATAGCAAAGGAGCTCCGATGGAAAAACTGAAGACACGGGGTGATAAAAAAAACAAAGCGAAGAAGCACAAAAAATTTCAATCAAATCGGTAGATGGAAGCGGGAAGCTTAAATTAAGCGGCCATACCTACTTTTGCAAAATTCTTGCAGAATGAGCTAGAGGAATCCGATTGAACAAAGTTTTGAGTCTAACATAGATTTCACGGCCCAGTAGGACTAACATGGAAATTTGGGGAAAAATGGTTCGGAAAGTCCGAGTATAGATACCCAAGGTAGGCTAAAATCACCTCATTTCTACTCGTCACCTTTGGAGAGAGAGCTTTTCGACCTTCTTCGCGTGTATTTTCTGGAGTCCATAGTTACCTATTTCAGCACCATCTCACACAAGACATGAGGGGTAAGTTCTCTACTTATCAATGATCCGTTTTGTACGGCCGGTAGCTAGTCTAAACCCCTAGAAAAAACCCTAGAATCCGAGCAGTGCACGAAGACCTACAACAAAAAATTGACCATAGCGGCGTGTCAGCTCAACCAAATCGGACGAGACTTGAATTGTAGCATGCCCTAACATAATAGAACACTTCTTTATCACCAGTTGACTATTCGGCAGGGGTCAAGGTGGGTCCCATGTAGAAAAGCTAGGTTTTTGGCAGATGCCAGAATTGGATTCTGATTCCACAGACAGCTTATATATGAGGTATATATACAATGTATATGGTTGGTTTCATAAAATCAACCAAGCCAAGCCTCGGAAAGTAGAAAACAGATCGAAGGCTACAAAGCGTCAAATTTGACATACGAGGTCAAATTGACTCCAAATGGACCAAAATTGGATGAGTTGCTTTAGGACTATGCAGTGGACAAGTCCATAGCCTCAAAAGTGACTAACCAACTCTACAGGCGATGTAGTCACAAAAATCGGTTATTTCAGAGCTGACAAAGCACGAAGTGATGCAGACAACACAAAAGTTTACCAAATTCAATTTAAGACTTGTTTTAGGTGTATAGAATATGTTTAGATCAAAATTTTCAAGTTTTACAAGAAAATGTTGACTGCTGTAAATAATCGCGATTATTTACTTTTGTAATATTTTGGTTTGAAAATGGTATCATCACCTCACCTATCACTTGTGTACACCTGTTACATGCCACATTTCAAGTATGAGCCAAAATAATCAATGATAGTTTGGAAAATTGCCAAAAAACTCAAAGAGATCCTTTCAAACCAATTTCTGAGTTATTTGTCACATTTTTTTATCCAAATCTCATACACACAATCTACATCATGCCTTGAACCAAGTTGCTTCAAAAAATATTAATTTTAATGAAAAAGTTAATAATCTCACGATTATTTACTTTTTTACCAAGATGGGGGGAAATTGAAACTTTGACTTCATGGGACCAAAGCACATGATGTACTAAGCCCACTAACCAAGTTTGAACAAATTTGGAGCTCAAAATCTCAAAATTTCTTATTATCTACTGTTTCAGAGACCTAAAGCCTAATTTGGCACCATTCTCACCCTATGCACTCAAATGAGCCCATGTTTCAATCATAGTATCTATTTGATATATACTTCAAGCCTATGATACCAAAACTACAAAAAGATGAAAAAATTCCTCAGCTATAAATAATCGTGATTATTTACTTTTGTGCAAATTTTTGCTTGAACTTCAAGAATTTGATCTTTACATGTTTTTATGCATTTGTGCATGTTCAAAAATTGATTTGAAGCAAATTGGACTCAATCTGTCAGCAATTCAAACTGACGGACATTTCAGAGCGAAATCTACCAAATTTACTAACTTTGGCGCCCTATGCATTTAACAAGAGCCATGCAAGCTGCGGAGAAGGCCAAGAGGAGGGTCACTCAAAAAAGGAACCTACAAGAGTTGCCACCATACCAACTGGACCCTAGTTCAGTAAAGACAACCAAAGCAACCTATCTGTCAAAAGAATAGCTTGAGGAGAACAACACAACGGTTTTCACAGGTAGATTCAAAAGTGAAGAAGGACATCAAGTAGAACTACAAATTTTGCCAAGAGAGGTCTACGATGTCGCAACAAAGCCAAAAACAAAAGAAGTTAACAGACGGCTTGAACTTAGAGAGTTCTACGACCAAGAGCCATGTGGTGTAGATTTTCAGAAAGCCTATGAGCTCCTGTCCACAATCAAAGAAGATGGAACATCCCAGATTACTGACCAGCAAGGGCAAAAGATAGAAATGGTAATTACAAAAGAGATTGTGGCCGAAGCTCTCAAATTGCCGACACAAGGGTTCACCATGAGGGCAAGAGACAGAAAAACAGCGGGCACTTTCACCAAAGAGACTGTTGTAGCAACATTTACTGATCTTATCCAAAAGCAAGTGGAAGAGTCTAAACTTGAATTTTGGGCCAATTCTAAGCTTAGAGACAGCATACGCATATGAAGTCTCCATGCATAGATAGGAGCAGGACAAATATTTTAACCACCCAAGGGCCTTCGTTGTTGTGACCGTAGGACCCGATCTGTCCTTTTAGACTAGTGCATAGAGGGAATCAAGTCCTTATATATAGTTTTATGGTTGAGATTAACCCTCTAGTTATACCAACCAACACCATAAAGCAATTAAGTGAGAATCACTAGTTTGACAAAGGATTGCAGAGTTAAAGTTTTGTACAGATAGCTAGAACCAAGGATCCTACAAGTTGATGATTATTTGGGAGTGCAAAGTACTTTACAACTTGGGAAAGCGGTTTGAAAGAAACTCAAAGCAAAGAGTAGATGCAAGCTGATGTCTAAGGTAAAAGATTTGGGTTAATAGTTGTGTGTGAAAGAATTGATGATTTGAGATCTGGTAGGTGTCTTCAAAGAGACCAAAGAGTGGTAGGAGATTAGCTTAGCTTAGTGTTGATAGAAGAGAGTGTAAACCAAGCAAGGATAGATCCACTAGCACCAATCATAGAAGAGAGCAGTGATACTGACACCTCTTCCAAAGATCATACCAGTGGATGGCTAACCAATAACTTGGAAGTTTCCAACAGCAAGGGACTATGGGGGATAGCACCTCCTAAAAACCCTTAAACATACCAAAATACACGCACAGAAATCTTCCTAAAGGGAACAAATGCCCATGGAGTCCTTATGTATGTTGATGTTTGAGGAATCACCTCTTACTGCCGATGCATGGAGCTCTATGTGAAAGAATTAAGCATAGACAAAGTCCTGTACTTGTTTTTGTATGATTCTATAACTAGAACCCATATTATTTTTGTCAATAAGTACAGATGAGAATACAATCCAATTCACCCAAAAGATGTAGGGAGAGTGATAACACCAGAGCTATTGGTGCAGGCTTTGAAAGAGAAGAAAAAGCCCATAGAAACCCCTAGCAGGTCTACAAATCCCTTCTCAAATGATTACGACACCACATCACAATTAAATAAACAGTCATTGCCCAACCCTCAGAACTCACAAACATCGCCGCTATCATTTTAAGCATGGATTGAGCAGTTTACAACACCAGAGTTGAACACGAAAGGGGTGGATATCAGGCCATGTCTAGGCTAGAAGCACCACCAAAACCACCACTCCATTAGTAATTCCAAGATGAGAGTAGAACAAGAATTCCAAATCCGACCAGGACTAAAGTAACACATTGAGAATGAGAACAAGAAGAAAGGGTCTGAGCAGAGGAACGACCGCTTGCTAGACCAGACAAGAAATATGGATTAGGAGCACCCCTAGGGGAGGAACATGTACCATATCCTAGGCCAGAAAGGGCTCATAGAGGAGGAATGGGGGATCTTATGTTTAGAATGATGGATCACCAGAGGATCAGACCGTCGGAAGTCCAAAATAGGTTAACAAGAAACATACTAGAGATAGGGATCCAAGGGATCACGTGGCAGCTTTTGTGCATGTTATTAGAGTTGAGGAAGTCCTAGACTTTAACACGTAGTTTGTAGGATTTGGATTAATTCTAGCGGATGATGTGGCCACCTGGTTTGATTTTGTTGAACATAGAGATTTGGAGTCAATGGAGGAGATCTTTGGTGAGTTTAATCAAGGAATTATCTCAAAGAGGGATAGCTCATAATAAGGTCTTGCAAATCCATAAATTGAAGCAAAAGAAAGGAGAATATGTACAAAAATCAGCCATTCAACTGAAACGCTACGTAAAATTCTACCCTGTGGAAGAGTTACCAACGCAGTCTAGACTCAGGTTGATATTTATCCAAGGATTGAGGAATGCAGACCTTCAGAAGGGTTCACATATGAAGAGAAGCACAACGCTAAACGAGTTGACTAAAGAAGCTCTATACCTAGTAGACAACTGTGTTGTCTACAAGGAAGGTGACTATAAGCATTTAGATGATGATTTGTCATCACAACAAATTGGATATGTCTACAAAATCAGCACAAAAGACGAGATAGTTGTAAGTCAACAGTAACTTATTGAATAAGTTCTCAAAAGGATAAGCCCATTTTCTAAGTCTCAACCTAAGTAACCCAAGTACTGTGCCATCAAGCAAAAATTGACTAACAATGGGATGAAAGAGTATTACTACAACAAGGGACATGTGAGAGAGCAACGTTATGTCACACTATTAGTACCACCAATGCCTAGGTATATAGCATGGAATTTACTAGGACCAATAGGTGTTGAATGTCCCACAGCCAATTTTGGGGCAACAACCACCTCGCCCAGGAGCAAGACCAGTAGGTATTAGGTATGCACCAACTGTGGAAGAACTGGAGGAATAAGCCTTAGTGCATGTGCCCGCATATTACAAAGAGCCAAATGGATATATGGTTGGTTCAACATACTACCCACCTGAAGAGCCAAAAGCACCTGAACCTTGGAGCATGATTGGAAACATTGGACCGCCAATAGCAGCTCGTGCTGCAAGAGAAGGTAGATACAATTTGGACCAGTGCACATTGTTGTTCTTAGCCAGTGGTGGCTTAGCAGGACAAAGGCCTACCTATTAATAAAGAGTGCTCCAAGAGCTCCTAGACAACCATTAGGACCATGCTACAAGTGTGGCGGTGACCACCTGATGAAAGATTGTCCTCATACAAAGATCATTAGAGTGAATGTATCTGTCCAAATTGTGGCATTACTCATTTGATTAATGATTGCCCAAAAACCGAAACAAAATGATGAAAACAACATTGAATATGCTAGAGACAAAACCATCAAGTAGTGTTTCTAAAAATGAAATGGTGATACCTATACAGGTTGTTACAAGAGCACAATCTCAAAAGGCAATAAAAGAACCAATAATTGAGGAACCAAGAATAGATACACCCAATCTTGAATGGAGAAGTCATCGCAATACTTGGAAGGCTAGGAAAGCATGCACAAAAGCTAGGAAGAAACGAGAACAAACTAGCTTGACAGAAGAGATGAAACAAACCAAGGAAAAACTGAGAAAACTAGAAGGTGAAATTAACAAGGGAAAGGAGACGCCTGAGGCAGAGCCGAAGAAAAATGGCCAAAAGGAGCAAGCTTGGGAGGATTTGTACTAGTTGAAAGAATGAATGAACCTCTAGATGCAAAGGCTGGAGATGTGTCAAAAGATGATCCAAATAGCCCAAGCATTGTTAGAGCCACCAATAGGAAAACCCGATGGTGGGATAGAGATTCCAACTCCAACAACAGTGTTCCCACCAAGACATGAGCCTAAAAGGATATTTGACATTCCCATAGTCAAGCAAGAACACCCGAAGTTAATCAAAAAACCAAGGGTAGTGACGAATACTACAGATAAGGCATTTGAGGGTTTCCATCCTATCATAGCTAAGACTTATAGAGAAGATGGGGGCCTAGACGAGCTTTGGAGACAACTACAAGAAGCAAATGAGTTGAGCTAGAGAGTTAACTAAACCAATAAGGGGAGGGATGCCTTTCTTCCACCTATTGAGGAATCCAAGGTAGGACCTCAAGCAGACCTAGAAATTTGCTCATATTGGGGGAATAGAGGATATGTAAGATCTTTAGAGATCCAACCTTAGTCTCTAAGAACCTTACCCTCTTACATGGGAGAATATGAAACGAAGTTTGATGTGAAGGCGGTACCATCACAAAGACTCTCTTGAGAAAGGTGATGAATTCTAAATGATTGATAGACATATTGTCTACATCAATGACTTGCACCATTACGCTAGCTGAGCTTCTCCAAATATGGCCAAACATGTGGGCAACAACTGGAATTTGTTTAGAAAATTTGGAGGTAAAATATCCAACATCACAGATACACGAAGGGATCAGAGAGTTGGAAAAGCCTCAGATAAACATGCAACCAATACCCTTAAATAAGGTAGGAGAGTATTGTGAAGGCAAGGATGGAAATATTGTGCTTCCTACTGCGTTCCAAGGTATTACAACCATGGCAATTCTTGACAGTGGGGCTAGTGTGGCCATTGCAACCAAAGAGATATGGAAGAAATGTGGAAAACCTGCCTTGAGATCCATAAGGATGAAATTGCAATTACCAAACAAGTACATGGAGAAACCCTTAGGGCTTCTCTAGAAACCCTTAGGGCTTCTAGAGAAGGTAGTTGTTATTTCTTGCGGCATAGAGTATGAGCATACCTCTGCTATAGTAATTTTTGTCAAGAAGAACAACTACGACATAATACTTGGATGACCATTCATGTGACAATTGAAGATGGTCCAAGATAGGGGTTATGATCATATATACCTCAGGCACCTAGAAACCACAATGCGCATAAACCTTAAAGACCATAGTTACACAAATGTGAACCAAACCTCAGTTGAGGAGTTTGATTTAGTTACATTAGCAAGAATTGAGCTTCCAGCTTGGTTAGGTAAGCCAAGGGATCTATGGATGTGTGGAGCATCTCAGTGCAGAAGCTTAAAACGAGAAGAGTGTATTTTGGGAAGGGCTATTGAAGATAAAGAATACATTCGTGAACCCTTCCTTGAAGAAATTCTAGAACCTTTAGAATGGATGCATATTCTAGCTACCCTAGATGTGTGTGCTATTTTGGATGGTCCCATGATAATTTTTTTCCACAAAGATGGATACGACGTGGTTCCATACTATATGGTTAGCGTGGTAAAGGGAAAGAGGAGGAGATAGCCTCTAAAAATCCCAAAAAAGACAAATCGGTGGAGGTAGACAAAGGGGAGTTTCTTTACAACTAACCAAAGCATCTTGAGCGAGATGAGGATGCGGATAATGAATGCTCTGACAATACGAGTGAACCAGAGGATACAATCTCAAATGTTAGATTCTATGACTTTCCAAATCAAAAACTTAGACGTCAACAACGTTATAAGAGCAAGAGAGCTGAACATAGGGCTAGAGAGAATCTGATGCCTAGAATAAGAGGCAAAATACAATTTCTTATGTTTGCAAAAGTTGAAGATTGTGTTGAGGACCAAGTTTCAGGGAGATTCTCTAGATCTTGAGAACCAAAAACATGAGACAACAAAAAAAACGTGAGAAAAAAAACTCAAACATAAAACAAAACTAAAGAAGACAAAGAACTAGGACTAGACGAGCCCGGAGAAACTAAATGGAGTAGAGTTGAGAGAAAGAAGAAATACAGAGAGCTCAAGAAAACTCTAAGGGAAGTCTGGAATAGAGAGTGGTGAAGAAGAGGGTGAGAAAAATGATGACAAAATGTGAAAGCACAAGTCTTATGATGGGCCAGAGGATGCAAAGAAAATAGACATGGTAGAGCTAAGAGAAACACCAAAGCTGGTCTACATAGCAATTGATCTGAGTTCGGATGAAGAGAGAAGCTCATAAGCCTTCTCAAGGAGTACAAGGACATGTTTGCATGGTCACATAAAGATTTAAATGGAGTAGATCCAACAATATGCCAACCACACAATCCCATTGAAACCCGATGCAAATCCCAAGCGATAGAGATCATACACGTACAATGATACGTTTTCTAAGCGCATCAAGGAAGTGATTGATAAACTAAAGGAAGTTGAGTTCATCTACGAGATAGAACACACCAACTGGGTATCTCCAATTGTGGTATTTCCCAAGAAGAATGGTAAACTTTGAGTGTGTGTCAATCTAAAGAAGGTTAATGCATCCACAATAAGGGATAATTATCCCTTACCTATCACTAACCATGTCCTCGAACGAGTGGCAAGCAAGCGGGCATATTCCTTCTTAGATGGATTCTCCGGCTACAACCAGCTTGCAATCGCTCCTGAAGATTAATATAAGACAGAATTTGCAACCGAGTGGGGTATATATTCATATAGGTAATGCCATTTGGATTGACCAATACCCCAACAACATTCTAGAGATTAACAGCACATGCCATTAAAGAATACTGGAGGGTATTCTTGGATATTTTTATGGATGATCTATGTGTACACTCTCTCTTGAGAGATGAACATACTGAACACCTGAGAAAAGTATTCAAGAAGTGCAAGACATATTGGATATGTCTTAACCCAGAAAAGTACGTATTCATGGTTAGACAAGGTACAATTTTGGGACATTTGTCTCAGAAAACGGCATATCTATAGATTTGGATAAGATAAAAGTGATTGTAGAGTGATCTACACTCTATGCATCATGGATAATGGACCAACTACTTTTCTGTTTAGATTTCTGCAACAACACATGCACGTACATATATATGTAGATAGGAAGAGTAGAAGATTGCATTTTTGTTTGGTGCTGCGATGCTAAAAGAGATCCTTAGCTCCCCAAATCTAATTATCCTCCTGGTCTTGGATTACCATCACTCCTTTAATGTTTCAATTTTCATCCTGTTTTGGTCTGTCCACCCAACCTTGTAAGAAGCCACCATAAGCCGCTAAGCTACTTGTATTTAAAAATTTATCTATTTTTTAAAAGAGTTTGAATAAAAAATCTTGTTTTGCAATGACAAACATTTCCTTCCCAACCTTCACAAAGAAGGTGGGGGAAGATGCTTCGGATTTCTTAGATAATCTTGAAATAGCATGTGTCGTCTTTGGAAGGGATGACGATGCTTCACGTCTGCATACTTTTCCACTGTTAATGAAAGTGGAAGCAAGATCATGGTACAACTCCTTTGTGCAAGCCACCAAGGAGAGGTGGAACCTGCTAAGAGCAGCATTTCTAAGGCACTTTGGAGAAGGCACCACATCTGAAAATTTGTGGCAATTGCATATGGAGTTGAAGCAAGGAGGTATGGCTGAATATGGAGCATACAAATCCAAGTTCGTGGATCTATGGGGACGATGGGTTGCATCACTAAGGGAGGGCAAAGGGACACCCGGTTTCCTAAAGAAAGACCGGTTTGTGGTTGGTTTATGGCCAATTCTTAAAGAGAAGGTGAAGGGAAGGTTTTCTGCTACATATGAGGTACGTCTAAGCCTCGGTGAAAGATCGACATCGTGGATTTTTTGTGGGGCATCTATGCTAAACCATTTGACCTAGTTCAAGATTTTTTGATGCAGGGTCCAAAAATAACATGGCCCCAATTACTCCATCTTGCACCAAGGATGAGCAGACAATGGACAAAGATGGTAAGTACTAGAAAGTCAAGACCAAGGACAGTTGGGGCTATCTCTGGGAGGAATCTAGTTGACATCCTACCTATCATGGATGCTCACATAAAGGGGCAATGCTTCTCAAACATCTACATAGTGGTGGTGCACAAATATGAATCATGAGTGACAAAATGATGCACCATCTAGGCCTAGAGGTAAGTAGGTCAGCACCCTGCCAAGCTAAAACGGTAAATAACGTCAAAATGAAGTGCGTAGACATTGTAAATGCAGTTAAGGTGAAGGCATTCAACACGGAAGTGGAGGTAGACATTTTTGTCATGCCACACAAAGGGGAGGGCTACCCTATCATTCTCGAAAGACCATGGCTCATGGCTATGGAAGCTAAGAAGGATTGGAATACTGGAATGATCTAGATGAAGGATGCTAAAGGGAAGCCCATATTTTATGATGGAAGACTGGGAAGCAACACAACATGATCTTGGAGGCATCAAAAGATGAATTTACCAGTGAATCTTCGACCACCTCGGGAGAAGAGACGACAATATCATCGAAGTGATGGGAGTCATCCTCAGAGATCCAAAGAGATTGACACAGTCTAAAGCACCACCGGAGAAGCAAGAGGGACCATTAGGTATGCAAAACTTGGTGGATACAAGTAAGTTACATCGGATGCTCTCCAATGAGTTAGGTAGTGAAGAGAGAGAAGAATACATCTCTATGTTGGGTAGCTTCACCACACTTTTCATTGATGGTTATGACAAGATCACAGGCATCACAGTGGTGCAGCACCGTATAAGGCTCAAGGAAAGAAGTAAGCCTCTAGTGCAAAATATCAAAAGGCTTGGGGTAGTTCAGTAAGAGGCATTGCTCAAAGAGGTAAGGAATTTTCTACATGCAGGTTTCATTTACCCCGTCAAAGACTCGGAGTGGGTCTCTCCATTGGTGGTCATGCCAAAGAAACACAATAAGTGGAGGGTTTGTGTAGACTACAAACCTCTCAATGCAGCAAAAAAGAGGGATCATTTTCCTGTCCCATTCCAAGACGAGATTTTCAGTGAGGTAGTAGGTCACGAGTGCTACACAGTATGTGATGGCTACTCAAGCTACTTCCAGATTAGCAGTGTAGAAGAACACCAAAAAAAGACAACCTTCATAAAACCATGGGGATGATTTTCTTACAAAGTGATGACTTTTGGCCTCACCAATGCTCCGGCCACATTCCAACACTATGTAATTTTTGTCTTCTAGCCATACTTTGGTAAGTCAATACGGGTTTTTATAGATGATTTATGCATCTACAGGTCTCGCTCCCTCCCTTTGAGCAAGGTCTATGATGGCCTAGCTAGGCTGCAAACCTTAGGTGGCCAGCTTAACATAGATAAGTGTCACATTGGTGAAAGCAAGGTCACTCTTCTCGGCCATGTAATTTCAGCCAAAGGAATTGAAGCTGACCCAAGCAAGGTTCAAGCTTTAGTATCTTTGTCATCACCCACAACATCTAAGCAATTGGTCTCTTTCCTTCAGAAGGTAAGGTACTTGAGCAGGTTCATTCACTTTGTCTCTCAAGTGGTTCTCCCTTAACAACAAGTCACCCATAGAGATGTCTCCCTATGGAGTGAAGAAAATGAGAAACAGTTCAGCGAAGTGAAACAGATCCTGGCTTCCCTTCGCACCATTGCACCCCCTAGATGGGACTAGCCATTTTATGTTAGCCCTAGTGTAGGAAGTGATACACTTGGGGCCATACTAATGCAAAAGGACCCCCAAACCTCTTTCATGTGTCCTATCTATTTCTCTAGTCGTGTCATGACCCCATCAAAAAAAGGATTCACCATGGTAGAGCACATGGTGCTTGCATTGATGTTTGCCACTACAAAGTTCCACTCTTATCTATTGCCTAGACCCTTTGTAATTCTAACAATGGAAGAAGTCTTTTCCTATGTGATGCAACACATGGATGTCTCATCTATGATCTCTAAGTGGCTCGTCAGATTACAAGAGTTTGATTACACTTTGCAAGTGGAGAACTCCATTGGAGCTAGTCTAGCAGGTATTCTTACTCATCGTCACTATGAGAAGAAGCTAAAGGTCAACATAGAAGGCAAAGGAGTGACACCAATGGTAGAACTTCCTAAGCTAGAAGGAGCTCACTCTCTTTTCTTTGATGGAGCTTACAAAAGGACAGTGGACCAGGCTGCAGCTGACATCGTCATTTTCAATGATCAAAAGGAAAAAGTCTTTTCTATTGGGTAGCTACTACACTCCCACTCCAAGAACGAAGCAGAGTACGCGGCCCTGATTCTTGGATTAGAACAATGTGTTTTACAAGGGATTTAGTGCCTAAATGTGTTTGGCGATGCCATGCTCTTGATAAAGTAGATAAATGGCACTTGGGTTTGTAAAAATCAAGTTTTCCTTGGCCAATTATGCCAAGTTAAGGATCTTTTAAGAAAGTTTGAAGCGGTGCAACTATTTCATGTCCCTAGGACAAAAAATCAAGAAGCAGATGCTCTAGCCAAGGAAAGAATACAATATGTTCCCATAGGACCAATCAAACTAAAGCTTTTCCTCTTCCAGGGTAGTGATTCTATGCCAGATATCATCAGCTTCTTAGATACAAGAGAATGTCCTGAAGGGTATACAAAGGGCCAAAAACAATGGCTCATCCAAAAGGCAACAAGATACCGCCTTATAAATAGCACCTTGTACTGCAAGGGCAAAGACCAGATCCGCAGGCGAGTGCCAATCTCCAGTGAAACCATGGAGGTAATCTCAAGTTGCCATGATGGTGTTTGCGGCGGCCACTTTGCTCTAGATATTACTAGTGGGAAGACTCTACAGACAGGATTCTCTTGGCCTAGTCTGAATAGGGATGTGCATCATTGGTGTAAAACATGTAGAGCTTGTCAGGTATCCAGTGATCCAACACTAACCTATGAGCCATAGACTCCTATCATCTCATATGGCCCGTTTGAGAAGTGGGGAATAGATGCAATTGGTCCTTTACCAAGGTCCCAATTGGGTAAACTGTACATTCTAGTTGGTGTAGACTACATGACCCAATGGGCGGAAGCATCAGCCACCACACACATTACAGCCCAAGAAGTGGTGAAGTTCATATTTGAGCACATTTGTTGCCGCTTTGGCACACCTCTCAAGATAATTTTTGATAGAGGGCCAGGTTTTAGAGGTGACTTGGTGGGAGAACTGATGAAAAAACTAGGCATCACACATTGACACTCAACTCCATACTATCCACAGTGCAATGGTCTGGTGGAAAAGGTAAACGTCATGATCTGTAGAATCATCACTGGCTTGAGAAGTTTGCAGCACCAGAACTGAACACAAAAGGAGGTGGATATTAGGCCATGTCAGGGGTAGAAGCACCACCAATACCACCACTCCATCAGCAATACCAAGACAAGAATAGGACGAGAATGTCAAATCTGATCATGACTAAAGCACTACATCAAGAATGAGAACGAGAAGAAAGGGTCCAAGTAGAGGAACGACCACTTGTTAGACCAATCAATAATTATGGATTAGGAGACCTTTAGGTGAGCACCATATTCAAGACCAGAAAGAGCTCATAGAGGAGGAATGGGAGATCCTATGCTTAGAATGACGGATCATTGTAGGATCACACCATCTCAAGTCCCAAAATGGGTTAACAAGAAATATTCTAGAAACAAGGACCCTAGGGATCATGTGGCAGCATTTGTGTGACATTATAGTCCTAGACTTTCCCACGTAGTTTGCAGGATTTGGGTTAACTCTAGAGGAGGATGTCGTCGCCTGGTTTGATTCCATTGAACTTAGAGAGTCAATGGAGGAGGTATTTGACGAGTTAATTATTGAGAGGAATTCTCTTAGAGAGGGATAGCCCACAATACAGTCTCGCAAATCCATAAGTTCAAGAAAAAGGAAGGAGAATATGTACAAAAAGCAGCTTTAAGGTTGAAACGCTACCTAAAATTTTTCCCTATGGAAGAGTTACCAACACAATCTAGACTCGTGTTGATATCCATCCAAGGACTAAGGAATGTGGACCTTCAAAAGGATCTGCATATGGAGAAGAGCACAACTCTAAACGAGTTGACCAAAGAAGCTATATACCTATTAGACAATTGTGATGTCTACGTAACTATAAAGACTTAGATGATAATTTTCCATCACAGCATAGTGAATCTACGTCCACAAAATCAGCAAAAAAGAGCAAGGCAGTTGCAAGTTAGGAGAAACTTATGAAGAAGTGCTCAAAAGAATAAGCCCATTTGCCCCAAGCCATAGGCTCAGCAATCCAAATAGTGTTCCATTGAGCCAAAATGGACTAATGATGTGACGAAAGAGTCTTACTACAACAAGGGATATGTGAGAGAGCAACAGTATGCCCCACCATTCCAGGTAGCACCTCCTCAAGTACCACGAATGCCTAGGTATACAGCAGGGAATTTCCAGGACCAGTAGGGGTTGAATGGCCAGAACCAGTTTTGGGGAAACAACCACCTCTCGCAGGAGCAAGACCAGTAGGCATTAGGTATGCACCCACTATAGAAGAACAGGAGAAACAATCCTTAGTACATGTGCTCGCATATTACAAAGAGCCAAGTGGATATATGGCTAGTTCATCATATTATCCACCGGAAGAGCCAAAAGCACCAGAACCTTAGAGCATGATTGGGAATGATGGGCCACTAACAGTAGCTCATGCTGCAGGAGAAGGCAGATACAGCTTAGATGAGAGATCATTATTTTTCATAGCCAATGGTGGTTTAGCAAGGCAAATTCCTGCCTATCAGCCGTCGAGAGCGGCTCTAAGAGCGCCTCAACAACCATTATGATTGTGCTATATGTGTGGTGGTGACCACCTTATGAAATATTCTCCTCATACAAAGATCATTGGAGTGAAGTGAGGACATGGCCATGTGTCTTTCAATGATGTCTATCCATCCTATAATTTTTGTCTCATTTGGACTTTGTTTGCTTGGGGAATCGACCAGATTTGCTTGCGATGTCGTAGTTAGCATTTGCTGCCTGACACGCAGTTGAGTGTGGTTTTGAGTTAGATAGGTATTGAGTGTGTTGTCCAAGAGACTAACAATCACTTGTAGCCTCCATGCACTAGTTAGCTTAACTCCGTCCCACGGTATGACATTTATGTCCGTGGTTCTCACTATCTCACAATAAGATAGTTTGGCTTGGCAAGCAGAGGTCCAAACATTTTGGCGCTATTGTCGGGGACCAGGTAATCTAAACTAGAGAAAACCTCATATTTCAAGTAACATTGTCCAAAGACTTCCTCTATATTTACCTAGAATCAAAAACCATCACTTAGAAACCGCACAATTGATGTGTGTCTACTTCGGTTGTGTACAGGTGTCTTGGGAGCAGTCCTACTCACCGAGAGCATTTAGGCTTAGATTAGGTCATTCTTCAATGGTTAATAGCTTAGACTATGTCCCAGTCTAAGGATTGATGCATGTTGGAGAGGGGGGATGGGGGAACACACCCAGCACAAACACAAGGGCCTCTCTATAGCTCAGGGTATCCACATCACCCCTGTCCTCTCGGAAAACACCTTCAAAAAACACACATGACACTAGCAAACCACCGCCTGCCCAGTTTACACTGCTCAAACACGACGCACACCTATTGCCATGGTCTGTCTCCACCCTTGCACACGCACACAGTCACTCAATCTCACTCTCTCACACAAAACACGGCCAGTCCGGGGGGGCACACACATCGACACAGTCGGCACCGCGAGGAAACATGAAAGTAGGAGAAAGAGAAGGGGGGTAGGGGAAACAACCACAAAGCCTAGAAACAATGGCTTGATTACACTTCACCAAACATGTACATAGGTTCACATTGCCATCATCATGGCCATTTTCACAAGAAAATACAAAGGGCTTTGACAGGCACACTCCTCTGTCAGAGAGCTCCACTTTGTAGGCTTCAAATGGCACAAAAAACCAGGAAAAAAGCCCCTAATTTGATTATTTTGATTTTTATAGATGGGGGGTTTGAATTTGGGATATTGCCCTCTCATTGGTCCATCTGGTACCCTAATTTGGTATTTTTGGGAAGGGGGCACCGCCTTGCTTCATCTGCTCAATCCTTCTCTCATTTGCACTTGAGGGGGGTGCAGTAGCGATGTCGCTATTGCCCCTAGGCTTCTCTTTATTTTTTATTTTTTACTCTTTCATTTTTACCCCTTTGGGTGGGCTATCTTGACTCTCTCTCATCCGACTCCTCCTGCCACTTCTCTCTTCTTTTCTCTCTCCTCCTTCCCCTTGGTCTGGCTTCCACCTTGCTCGGCCTTGTTTTGGCTTGTCCTTGCTCCTTTGGTCTCCCCTTTTGATCCCGGCTCTTACCTGCCCATTTGCCCTTGCTTTTGCTTGGCCAGCCTTGGAACAGCCTCTTGCCTTTTTCATTTGTCCTCGATCTCTCTCTCTCTCTCTCTCTATGCTTACCATCCGTAGGACCCTCCCCTTTTGCTATCAATAGCGAGGTCACTATTGGGGGGGCGGGGGGGTGACCCCTCGTCTTAAAAACTAGGGCCCTGAGGGCCGCGGGAATGGACCCCTCAAGGGTGCCCTACCACGTCATCAGTCAAGCCACACTAATTCCCACCAGTGGGCACCACCATGCGCCATCGATATTGGCCAAAACACTGACGTCTCCACCCCGCAAGGCTGTGCATAACCTGCCACAGCGCCCCATTGGCCGCCTCGCGCCACACGCTGAGTCGGAACTGCCATACGCCATAGCTCACAGAGCTTCTTCGCTCCACACATTACCATGAGGGGTACACGCCCCTACTCATATACCCCGGACATCTACCCTTAAGGCCGGCATGTGGGATTAAAATGCCTCCACGTGGCAACTCTCATACATTTGCCCCTTTTGGGTGACCAAGCTCCCCCAAAATTCCCCAATTTAACTAAAGAAAACCCCCCGTTTTTTGCTTGCACTGGATGCCCTGCCATTTATTGCCCCCATACTCGATGGCCGTGCGACAAAGCCGTGCCGGATCCTCATGTGTTGGTCCTGGGCTGTGTAGATATCAATGTCTTCTGACTTTCCTATGTTGTTATTCAAAACCGCCAAAAACCAAGAAAATTATATGCATACACTTCCCCGCCAAATGCCCCCTTTTTTCCCAGGATGGAACTCTGTGCTCAGTGCTCATAATCACAAGCTGCGACTTCCTATTGACTTCACTAGGCCTGCTCTACCTGCTTGAACCCTGTCAAGGCCTAAAAAATGTCAGATGGTGCATTCTTCAATGCGGGCCAGTGGGTACAGACCCAGCCCCTCGAAAATCTTCGACAACTCATATCTTGCTAACCAAAGCTCCAATTCACAATCCGAGAAGACAAGCATGCTCCACAACTTGAGCACTACACATGCATCTACTGACACCTACATGGGCCACCTGTCCCCAGTTGTCCTATCTGTCGGGGATCTGCTACACACTTTATCTTTGAACTGCAATATCTTGAGCACCGGGGCTTTGTTTGACGAGCCATATGGACTGGCTTCTAGAGCACACTGAACACTACATTCCAGAGCCTTGACTTAGCATTTTGGACACCTTCATCTGCCATCCCATCTGGACCATCTTTGGGCCTCCTTGGCCTAAAAAGCCGCTTTGAACATACACTTCCGCTATCCCTTGGCTACCACGTCCTTAGCACCTGCCCTAGCCTTCTGCACTGCACCTACCTACAACCTCTACCTGGCATAGACCACATCCTAGTTTAGACCAGCTTTGGTTACACCAACGTATCAAGCCAAAAAAAAAAAAAAAAAACCAATGCTGGTGGACACTTTCCACTATTTGTGGCTAATTTGACTAGGAGTAGGGTAAGTAGATATCCAGGTGGAATTCTGACCTATCTCATTACATGGGGTGTTATCAGTGACCATCATGGGAAATTTTCAAAAAATTTAAGGCTGGAATTATTAGATATGCTGGAAAAAACCAAAAGGACCAGCAATTCAAACCATAATTGAGCTTGGAAAAGCCATACGAGAGCTTAGGTGAGCCAAAAACCAATTTGAGGAGAAAATTTCAAAGTTTGTCCAAAACTTAGATTAATACCTCATTGGAGATATATGCTTGTGAATTTGAATTTGACTGGTCAAAAGCTTTTGAAATGCTCAGTATGCAACTTGAATAAAGTCTGAAGTTTAGAAAAGCTTCTCTATAGTCCAATAGCTATTTATCGCAATTAATAGCTTGAACCCAGCAAAGTGCCTTCAGCTTCACCAACACCCTATCATGTAATGGCCAAACCTTTCTTGCAAGGATTATAAGGATTTGGAGCTCATTGGAGTGTGAATTTCCACACTAACAACAAGTCCGTCTCAATCACAAAAAATCAATAGGTATGTGGCTCAACCTGAATCCAAACTGGGCAAGATCTTGTGAAAGGCTTTAAAAATTTGTGTTATTGACTTGGAAGTGCGAATTTTTCACCCAGAGACCACACCACAGCCTAGAACATAAGGCAAGGTGACATCAATGCAATTTTAAAGCCATTTGGACCTGTAAGTAGTCATTTGGGCCTAGAGCTCACTCAAATCCAGAAACAAACGCAAAACTTGGCCCAAGAAAGTGGAAAATGAACCAAAATTGATAAAACTTGAAAGGTGATTGGGTTAAAGGGAAAACATCCAATACAAGCCCAAAGAGTGGGACAAAGGCTTTATTTTGACTCAATAGCTATTAATTGCAATTGATAGATTTCACTTCAGATTGGCCACTTTTTGGAACATTTCCAATAGGGGTTGGGTCTTTGGTAGAAGATGAATGCCTAGGCCAAATTATAGGTTATTTGGTTTAGTGTACGCAAGGATTTGCAGCTATGTGTTATTCTAATCTGCAAATTACACAAGCAAAAGAAAATATGTGTAAAATTTATTCACATTTGTAGGAGATTAGCTAAGAACCCATTCAACAGGCACATAACATAGAGGAACCAGCAAAAGTGGAAAGCAATATTTTTTTGACTTAGTAGCTATTTATCGTGATTAATACATCCTGCCTGTCAAAGAAAGAAATTTCCAAAAAAAATGGTCACCAAAGTTAATAGACTGGTCAAGAAGATGGTCGTGAAAACTTGGAGTCAATTGGGCATTGTTTGTTACCTTAAGTTGAGTTGTTTGAGATTGAAGGCTGCAAGCTGACGTAATTGGCTGTTTTGATAGGGTTGGAATGATAGTTTGCATTAAGAGTTCCGTTAAACCCATTTGACAGACTAATTACTATACTTTTGTTTCACAGAAGAGATCTAAAAGAATTGGGGAAATTCACTGATTGCAACTGAGACGAGTTTGTACTGGTACGGTAAACCAAGTATTCCTTTTCATTGAGGTGCTCAAGTCTTTATGTACCTTAGTTCGGATGTTTTGTTGCAAATCAAGGCTATAAGTGAAAACTTGAAAGCAAAGTGTTCACAAAAGAAAGTGTAAACCAATGGAGACCTTTAGAGACCATAGCGGAAGAAGTTCCAGACACTTACTCTGACTCAAGCTCCGAGATGTCTTCTTTTTCGACTCAATCAGGATCTAGGACAAAACTTGTCATAAGTGTAAATGACCATACCGTCAAGTTTGAAGAGGAGGTTAGGGCGAACAAACAAGACAACTTCTACATGGACCGAAATGGGGTGCTATACCTCAAGATACAAGATCCTGATTCGGTAAATATATGGGGATTAGAAGTTGACACTCTAATTCCAAACAAGGTTGTGAAGTAAAGACCGTTTGTTCTAGAGCTAGAAGGATATGATTTGATAGACACTAAACCTCTAAAGCGCATACCCACCGATAACCCGATGTTTGGAGTCTATTTTTGAGAGGTCAACAATGTCATGCACTTGATCTTGACTATGAATGCCAAACTAGAGCAGTTGACACCCATGAAAATAATGTATATTTTCAAGATCAAGGAGAAGGGTTTAGCAAAACTTCATGTCCACCTCTTTGGGGATTGTTATAACAACAATTTTATCTTTATGACTCCAAAGGAGATTGAACAAGCCAAATAGGAGGGGCATTGAATCCGAGAAGTCATTACGGGAACCATACCTGAAACCAAACAAAAATTAGTGCCAAATGATAGAGCCTATGATAGCATGGTCAATCAAAGAGGAAACACAGCTAGAGGCAATCACCTCAATGATCAAAACAGGGGCAAGGATGCAAAAACTACCTTTAAAAGTGGAAGAATGAGTGACACTAGGACAACAAGAGGTCCACATGAGTCACACCTAGCAAACAGCTAGTTTGAAGGCCTAATGGGAGAAACACCAGCTAGGAGAGCAGGTGTAGAACACGACCGTAGAGTCAGACCAGTAGATTTTCAAAATGGGTCAAAAAGTGCAATGAAATAGGCAATCCATATGACCATTTAGGAAGCTTCAGGCAAGTTCTAAGAGCTGAACACATAACACACTTTCACACACAGTTTAAGGGATTTGGAATGACCCTAGAAGGTATTTAACTTGGTTCTAGACCATACCTCCTCGATCAATAACCGATCTGCCAACTTTAGCGATGAGATTTGCTGTTGCTTGCTCAAAAATGGGAATCAAGCATAGCAATGTGGCTCAAATCTACAGCTTTAAATAGAAACAATGAGAAACGATAAGAGATTGTGTGAGTTGAATGAGACAATACCTTGATAGATGTCCAAAATTGGAAATTCCAACCGAGGAGCGACTTGTATCACTGTTTTTAGAAGGATTATTAAACAAGGACTTGCATACTATTTTGTATAGCAAAAAACACACGACTTGGGAAGCATGCAGCTCAGGGACCCTATTGACTTGGGAGATAACTGAGAGATTTTCAATGAGGAAAGCAGTGTTAAGGATTCACAAAGTGAGCGAACCACATCTAATGTGCCAGCACAATTAGGACCAATTGTGGCAGCTCCCACCAACGCTATAGAAGACATGCTTAAATGCATGAACAACATGATGACTAACATGCAAAGGATGCCGATGAGAGGCCCGGGACAAGGACCACCACCAAGACAACCTCTAGGAAAACACATGCCATTGAAATTGTGTACCATTGAAGGAAAATATACAAGACAAATGAGTGCTATTATAAGCCCAAATGTCATGGAAATGTTTAGTATGTTCCAGTGAGGCTACAAGGACAACCTGTGTATCAATATTTGCCAAACGTGGCACCAATGCAGAGATAGGCCATGAATATGAAGAGACCTCAACCTGTATTAGGCAAGTTTTAGGCCAAAAGTCACCACAACTAGGGAAAAGTATTGTACCAGTCAGGTACATGTTGCCTCAGGGGCACGTGGATGAACAGGCTCTAGTACACGTCACACCTAATCGCAACACGATGTTTGTACCAATGGGGGTAGAAGAAGAATGGCATACTTAGTCCATACCTACAATAGTAGAACCAATTTATCAGGCACCTCCAAACGTGATACCTATTTACTTCATTGCGGACCAGGGAGCTAGACCGCCTATGACCAAACCAACTTCAAAACCAAAAATCAAAATTTTCTATAATTGGGGAGCAAATGACCATTGGAAAAATGATTGTTCTGGACCAGTTAAGAATGTGAGACCTATAGAGACATTTTGTGGAGCTTGTGGTCACAAGGGCGGACATTTTCCAAAAGTCCTAAGAATCTAGTAAACAAAGGGAAAACCACCATAAACATAGTTCAAGTTATGTTGACCTCAGAGGGGGAACCCACAATTCCGGTTTGAGTAGTAACTAGGGCACGCGCTAAGGGGAATAAATAGAGAACACGAGTGGGTCATACATGACTAGTGGGCCAACAAAAGATTTTAGGAAAGAACGATGCAAATGATACGATCTTCGAAGACAAAAACAATGTAGAGATGTTGAAGAGAAAGTGCAAAAGAAGGTAGGGGAAAAGACGCAGACGCTGTCATCATATTTCAAGGAACCACAACCAAAATCACCAGGATCAGTATTGGTCGACAAAATCTACAAACCAAGCAACACGGACTTGGAAGCTTTCCAAGCTAGATTGAAAGCAGCTCAGACATTGGAGAAAGAAACTTGGGAAGACCATTCATGAGATAGATACAAGTGATCCAAGATTGGGAAAATGATTATCTTTAGCTGAAACAAGTTGGAGCAATTACACGGGTAAATTTAAAGGACCATTCCTACAAGGATGTCTTGAGGACACCAATACAGCAATTGGACTTTGAAACCTCAGCGAAAACTAAATTGTCCTCATGGATAAGAAAATACACTCCAATGTGGGTGTGTGTGGCTTTTGAATTGGGCAATTTACAACGAGAAGATTGCATATTAGGCAGAGAAGTAAACGATGCAAAATACATACATGAACCTTTCCATAAACATGTGTTTGAACCCTTTGTGTGGACTCAGATTTCGGCCACTATGGACGTGTGTTAACAAAGCCACCCCACACGTTTTTGTGATATGACATAGTTCCTATCCATTGGAACTCTTGAGAGCAACTCTGAACATCTAAGACCCCCGACGAGCCAAAACAAAACAAAAATCAAGTGAGCATGACAGGACTAAAGGAAACGAACCTCCAATTACAAAAATTGAATGCAAAGCAAAATATAAGGAGCTGAAATGAACCTTGAAAGAAGTCTGGACCACAAAAATGGAATCAAAAAACGATAAACTAGGGGCAATTCATGTTCCATCTCATTACAAAAAATAAACTTTGCAAGATTGACAAATCGTTGTAAGCAAACCTTGTGACAACCAAGAACCAGGGAAATCCTATGAGGGACTTTAGAACGCCAAACAAGAGTTAGAAGAAGAGTCAAAACCAGCATACATAGCTACAAATTTGTCGCAAGAGGAGGAAGAGATTCTCATTTGAACGTTGAAGGAGTATAGGGATGTTTTCACTTGGTTCTATAAAGATCTTAAGGGAGTGAATCCTGCAATATGCCAGCATACTATCCCTATGACAGATGATGCTAAGCCAAGCAAACAAATATCATACATCTATAACTAGAAATTTGCTAAGAAGATCAAGGAAGAGATTGAGAAGCTCAAGTAAGCTGAGTTCATCTACAAAATAAAACACAGTGACTGGGTTTCACCTATTGTGATGGTGCCAAAAAAATGGCAAACTCAAAGTGTGTGTAATCTCAAGAAGGTGAATTCAAGATAACTATCCTCTTCCTATCATGGATCATGTTCTAGAACGGGTAGCTGGCAAAGAGGGTTATAGTTTCTTGGATAGATTCTTTGGTTACAACCAATTGACCATAGATCCCAAAGATTAGTAAAAATTGCTTTCGCCACAAAATGGAAAATTTTTGCTTATAGGGTCATGCCCTTCGGTTTGACCAATGCACCAACAACATTCCAACGGCTAATGAGCCATGATTTTAAGGACTATCTACAAAATTTGTTAGAATTTTATATGGATGATCTTTGTGTGCACTCCACGGAAAAGAAGAACCATATCAAACACTTATGGTGTGTCTTTGAGAAATGTCATCTATATATGATTTGTTTAAATTTTGAAAACTACGTATTTATGGTTAGACAAGGCAAAATTCTTGAACATGTTTTATTAATAAATGGTATTGCCGCAACCATGGAGAAGGTGGTAGTGAAATGGCTAGACCAAACAAACATCAAGAAATTTCAGGCATGTATGGGACGTTGTGGCTATTACCGTAGATTTATCTACATGTATGCAATCATAGCTAAACCCATTTATAGCCTTATCACTCATTTTGAATGGACAGATGAATGCGAGGAATCATTCCAAAAGCTTAAACAAGCTTTGGTCACAACACAAATATTGAAGACTCCATACTAAAACAAAGTTTTCCATGTGCATGTGGATGCTTTAAATTTTAACTAATGGTTGCATATTAGCTCAAGCCACGAGAAGGGACTATGGATTTTCCTATCTCATATGCTTGTAGACAGCTAAACCTAGCAAAAAAGAATTACACTACCACTGAGAGGGAAGGTCTTGAAATCGTGTACGCAGTCAAGAAATTCCGACATTACTTGTTAGCTAACAAGTTTGTCTTGTTTGTGGATCATCAAGACTTACTCTATTTGGTGAACAATCCGTGCAATACAGGAAGAATAGTAAGATGACTTCACAGTGGGGTAGTCAAAAAGGGTACGTCACACCAAAGATCAAATCATCTATTAAGGATCACCTCAGGGGATGCACCAATTGGGTAGACAATGACTTACCAAATGCTTATCTGCTCTCTGTGGAAATAATTCCTAGATGGACGAAAGATCTGGTGTCCCTAATTACCATAGTGCAAGTAGATTCTTAAATACCTCTTCCTATTACACCACGATTGATAGAGCAATCAACTCTATATCAATTGCTGAATGGATGACTATATCGTAAGAAGAAGGATGGAATTTTGCTTTTGTGCATCACCCCAGAGGAAAAAGCGACCTACTTTAGTCAAGCTCATACTACGATGGTAGGCCTTCATTTTGCAAAAGGTCAAACCATTGACTCGGCTTGGGGTTTATTGGCCTACCATGAAGAAAGACATTCATGATTCTGTGAATAGTTTCCCTCAATGTAAGGAGAAATCCGTAAAGCCATCCTATCCCATGCCACGTTATTTCACATTTCAGTGACACCACAATGGATTAAATATTTGGTGGAATATCTGACGAATAGAACCTTCCCTGAAGACATAAGTAAACGACAACAAACAGTAATAGAGACTGAAGCAGCCAACTATGCAATGATTGGGAATCAGATCTATTGACGAGGAAAGGCCCAATAGCTTAGACTGTGTGCCAATGAAGAGGGGTATCTTCCTATCCTAGAGCAAGTGCGCACGGGTCTTGCAAAAGGCCATTTATCTCATGAAACCACGGCCAAGGCTCTACTGATGGCAGGCATCTCGTAGCCAACATTTTTTGCCAATGCCAAAGAATGTTTTTGACGATGTGATTCATATTAGCGAGCAAATATGCGGACAAGAATTGATAGTATGCCATTATGACCTATGATGGGAGCATGTTGGTGCAGCCAAAGTCGATCCAAGCTAGAAAGTGGTTTAGGCCAAGCAAAGGCTGTAGGCAGGTGCAGTGCAGAAGGCTAGCGTAGGTACCAAAGTCCTGGGCAGCCAAAGGGAGGCGGGAATGTATGATCACGGGAGCTTTTTAGGCTAAAAAAGCTCCACATTGGCTCAATTGGGATGGCTTATGAAGGTGTATGAGGTGCCAAGTCAATGCTCTAAAATGTAGTGTTTAGTGTGCTCTAGAAGCCGGTCCAGGCGGCTCGTCAAACGGAGCCCCGGAGCTCAAGATATTGGAGTTCAAAGGCAGGAGGTGTTGCAGATCCTCGACGGGCAGGGCACCTGGGGACAGGTGGCCCAAGCTGATATTACTGGATGCAAGTGTAGAGCTTGAGTTATGGAGCATGCATGTCTTCTCGGATTGCGAATCGGAGCTCTGGTTAGCAAGTTATGATCAGTTGAAGATTTTATAGGGGCCAGTTATAGGCCAAGTCGACCATACTGGGGAATGCGCCATCTGTCTTTTTTAGGCCTTGACAGGGTTCAAGTAGGTAGAGCATGCCAAGTGGAGTCAGGAAGAAGTTACGGCTCATGATTCTGAGTTTTGAGCACCGAGTTACGGCCTGGGAAAAAATGGGAGCATTTAGCAATGAAAAGTTTGCATATGATTTTCTCTGTTTTTATGGCCTTGGATAGCGAGCTCAAAAGGATTAGAAGGTGGCAAGGTTTACACGCCAGGGACCGACAAAGTGGGGACTCGCCACAACTTTGTGACTCGATGATTGGATCACCGAGTGCCAGTTGCCAGACGGGACAAGCAGGGGGGAAAGTTGGTTTTTTATGGGAGTATTTTCAAAATTTTGCAAGGCCTTGAGGCCATGGAGTCAGCAATCGCCACATGGCGTGCATGTATATCCCATATATAGCGCTCCGAGCTTGAAGGCAATGGTATAAGAGCTGGCCTGTGAGGCTTTGTAGAGCATGTGAGGGAATGAAAGCTTCCATGCGGCGTAGGCATGGCGAACCCCCATGGGGGCGCTGTTTTGGCTGTGCGCGAGCGCAAGGTGGCGGTTTTGGCCGGTGTTGACGGGCTTGCACAATGGTGCATTCATAGAGGGGGTGGTGTTGGTGCAGTTAACTGATGACATGGCAGCGCCTCGTGAAGCGCCCGTTCCCACGGCCTTGAAGGCCATCTTTTGGAGTAAAGGGGGAGGGCAATAGCGACCTCGCTAATGCCCCCCCTCCCTGGTGCATAAGATGGGGAGCAGTCCCGCGGGCAGTGGGTATAGGAGAGAGAGAGAGAGAGAGAGAGAGAGAGAGAGAGAGAGAGAGAGAGAGAGAGAGAGAGAGAGAGAGAGAGAGAGAGAGAGAGAGAGAGAGAGAGAGAGAGAGAGAGAGAGAGAGAGAGAGAGAGAGAGAGAGAAAGAGCCTGAAGGCCGCAATGTGTACAAGGAAAGGGCAAGGCTCATTCCCAAGGCACCCGACAAGGTAAGGCAAGCAAAGACCGGACAAACAAGAGCAAGGGCGAGTATAGGCAAAGGCAAAGTGGAAGCCGGACCAAAAGGGAGAAGAGGGAGAGAGAAATAGAGAGAAAGAAGAATGGAGGGAGTCCGATGGAGGGAGTTCGACCAAAGATAGGCCAAAGAGGCAGTGTAAGCTAAGCTCCCCAGAAGGGGTAAAAAATGAAGGGAAAAAAATAATAATAATAAGCCTAGGGGGCAATAGCGACCTCGTTAATGCCCCCCCAAGTGCAAAGAGAGAAAGAGAGATCTGAGAAAAAAAGTAAAGCAAATTCCCCATTCCTAAAGATGCCAAATCAGGGTACTAGATAGACCAATAAGAGGGTAATTTCCAAAATTGAAGGCCACCCCCTATAAAAGTCAAATTTTAGTCAAATTAGGGACTTTTTGGTGTCGTTTGAAGCCTGCAAAGCGTAGTTCTCTGATAGATCAACCCCTTTGTACTTTTTTCTTGAAAATGGCCATGGTGATGGCAGTGCAAGCCAGTGTACATGCCTTTTGAAGTGCAATCAAGCCGCTCATTGCCCCCTCTTGTTGTTATTTCCCCTTCCCCCCTTCTCTTTCTCCTGCTTTCATGTTTCCCATCGGTGTCGGCTATGTGGATGTGTGTGCCCCCCTATACCAATGGTGTTTTGTGTGAGAGAGTGAGATTGAGGGGCTGTGAGTGTGTGCAAGGGTGGAGACAAGCCGTGGCAGCAAGTGTGCATTTTGTGGTGGATTTGTGGAGTGTGTGAGCTGTAAGAATTCAGCAAGCGGTGGTCTGGTAGTGAGAAGTATATGTTTTAAGGTGTTTTCTGAGAGGATAGGGGTGTTGTGGATACCCTGAGCTATAGAGAGGCCCTTGTGTTTGTGTCGGGCGTGTTCCTCCATTCCCCCTCTCCATCTTCTGGTGCCCCCACTGAGAAGCACATTGATTGCTCCCAGTTGATCAAAAAGAAGCAGTTTTTCGCGTTGGAAGTCATGGCGGCAAGAAGTTATGGACTGATTTTCACAGGCGAAGAAGGCCCTGACGAGTGGATATCAGATTTCGAGATGTATATGCTATCGTTGCGTATGCTGAACGAGGATAGCAAGATGCAGACTTTTCCTTTGGTGATGCGTGGGAAAGCTAAAGTATGGTATGAAGGGTTGGAAGGCGAGCCAAGGCAAGCATGGCCATCTCTATGGGCGAGGTTTCTTCACGACTTTTGCAAGGAGGCATCCCCAGTCGAGATGGATGCGAAGCTGAAGGCACTTAAGCAAGATGTAAGTAAAGAGTTCAATCTATTTTTGGGTCATTTTGAAGAGTGTTGGGTAGAATTAGCAACAGCCATGCAATTGGCTAATGGAGACTACTTCAAGCTAGATAAGTTCATGGCGTGTTTGCATCCCAAATTGAGAGAAAAGGTCAATTTTGAGAGCCCGGAGAATTACAATGTGCGGTAGCCATTGCACGATCAAAGAGCTAAAAGATAAAGAAAAAAATAGAGCAGGGTGTGTCAGGCTATGAGACGATGGGCCCTGTTCAACCGCAAAGTCTGAGAAAAGCTATGCACGAAGAAAATCATGGAAACCGAGGTGTCGCTGTTGTGCCACAAAATTGGGTATGTATGGTGCAATATATGTCCGAGCAAATGCAGGAGTTGCAGCTCAGTGTCATGGATAGAGGACAGCCAAGAGGAACAAGGGGTAGGGCAAGGCCGATGTTACAATTGCAAAGAAGAGGGGCACTATGCACCTGATTGTCCTCATCCACAGAGGAAGAGAGGAGGCATTTACCCATTGTTTGGTAGAGGTCAAGGTCAAGGGAAGTTCAATGGTCCAAGAGAGCAAGTGATGGAGAATCCTGTGCAGCTAGCTCCACCAAACGAAGGGGAGGTCCCAAGAGTGAACATCATAGGTGTGGATAAGTAGGATGTTGAGATTTTGGCCAATAAGAGAGAAAGAGTTGACAGAGAGACAGAGAGAGTGGGAAATCAGAGCTCGTAAAGGCAAAGAGAAGGTGTATGAAGGTAGAGAGCAGCCCGAGCCTAGCAAAAGAAGGAGATGTGGCAAAATCAAACAAGCAGATTTCCAGTTAGGGCGTGGCTATCTCGAGTACAATCTGGTAAGTGATGTTCAATATCAAAAATCAAACATTACTTTTGCTCAACTGTTAGCTTTAAATCCAAAGTTAAGGAGGTAGTGGTCCACAAGTGTTAGCACCAGGCTACCAAGATCTAAGGGAAATACGCAAGCGGTACAAAACATGGCTTTGAGGGTAGGTAACCCCACTGATGTTCTTCCGCTGGTGGATGTTGTTATAGAAAAGAGAATGCAGGTACAGGCCTACATAGACGGTGAGTGCAGGTTTGCATCATGACAGAAGCAACCATGAGAGAGACAGGAGTCAAGGTAGTAGTCAAGTCGAATGTGCACATGAGGATGGCCAACCATACTAAGGCCAGATGTCTGGGTGTGGCTCAGGATGTGAAGGTCAAGGTGATGGGACATAGAGTGCCTGATATACTTTTTCATGATGAAGGCACGCGATAATGCTTATCCAATCATTTTGGGTAGGCCATGGCTTTTGTCAATAGGTGCTAAGCAAGATTGGGAGAGCAAAGTGTTCACCTTGCCTGACAAAGATAGGGGAAGGCAGATTATGCTTGATTTGAAGACCAAGCAGAGCAGTTCTCATCCTATGGCAGTTAAAGATGAGGGCGACACAACGAGCTATGAGTACGAGATAGATACGGGCTATGATGAAGGCTATACTAGCACAGAGGAAGAGGAAAGTGAGGAGGATTTTCTAAACATTAATACAGATCTTTTTGGAGTCACTATAGAGGATTTTGGTGCAGATGAGGAAAGCAATGCTGACCTTAATGAAGACGAAGTGTGGAGTGAATTTTTGTCTTGCTTGCCCGATGACGTGACGGTAGAGCAGGTGTTAGAAGGGCAAATAAAGTTAGATTGTGAAAGTGAGGTGGCAATTCCAAAGCTGGGAGATGATCAGCTTGGCCCAGTCTATGGTGAACAGGTTGAAGACTTGGCAGAGCAAATTCTTGTAGCTAAAGAGCAGGATGACCAGGTCCATGAGCTCGATGCTGTACTATTGGTAGGTATGTTGTTGAAGGCTGCTTTGGAGGTATCTCTACATCAACCGCAAGGCCTTCCTGGAGTGGGTCATGCTACAGAGTCTTTATGCCAAGCAGTTCAAAGATAGTTGATGAAGAAACATGCTATGGAGGGCTTCATGAGAGGCTCATTCCATGGTCTGTGGATGAGGTCAAAATGCGTATGCATGTTTTGTAGTTAGGTGGAGAAGTAGCAAAGGATCATGATATAAAGCAACATGAGGAGCAAGTGGGGAAGTCCAAACCAAGTTTTTCGGGTAGGGTGATGAAGTATGAGAATTTCAAATCTAAGAAGAAGTAGAAAGGTCCATATAAAGTGCAAAAGGCCTTTCCGAATGGAACCTATCAGCTGGTAAGAGCAAATGGCAAGCTTCTTAGGAACAGGGTGAATGGTGTGCGGCTCAAGCTGTATTTCAAAAGGGATTTAGTACCCAAGGTGCATCAGATTGTAGTCAAGGGGGGTGGGCAACCCACCTAAAGCATGCGGTGTGCGAGAGGCAAAGATGAAGCTTTTGTACATAGCTTGTACATACAGTTATGGTTTTGTGAGTGCTTTCAATCGTCAGTTTGGTGTGCTAGTTTTAAAGTTCTATACATATGCTTTTGGTTGAATATAAATGTTCGATAAGGGGGCTAGGAAATGATGGTGTAGCCAAAGTTGGTCCGAGCTAGAAAGTGGTCTATGCCAAGCAAAGGCTATAGAAGTTGTAGTGCACAAGGCTAGGGCAGGTACCAAAGTCCTAGGCAGCCAAAGGGAAGCGGAATGTATGCTCAAGGCATATTTTTAGGCTAAAAAAGCTTCAAGTTGGCTCAATTGGGATGGCCAATGAAGGTGTACAAGGTGCCAAGTCAATGCTCTGAAATGTAGTGTTCAGTGTGCTCGAGAAATAGGTCGAGGCGGCTCGTCAAACGGAGCCTTGGAGCTTAAGATACTAGAGTTCAAAGGCCAGAGGTGTTGCAGATCCTTGATGAGCAAGGTAGCTGGGGACAGCTCTCCCAGGCTGATATTATTGGATGCACGTGTAGAGCTCGAGTTATGGAGAATGCCTATCTTCTCGGATTGCAAATCGGAGCTCTGGTTAGCAAGTTATGATCAGTTGAAGATTTTCTAGGGGTCAGTTAAGTCGACCGTACTGGGGAATGTGCCAACTGGAATTTTTTAGGCCTTGACAGGGTTCAAGATGCCAAGTGGAGTCAGGAAGAAGTCACGGCTCGTGATTCTGAGTTTCGAGCACCGAGTTACGGCCTGGGAAAAAATGGGAGCATTTAGTGGTGAAAAGTTTGCATATGATTTTCTCTGTTTTTTATGGCCTTGGATAGCGAGCTCAGAAGGATTAGAAAACGGCGAGGTTTACACGGCCAAGGACCGACAAAGTGGGGACTCGGCACAACTTTACGACTCGATGATTGGATCACCGAGTGCCAGTTGCCAGACGGGACAAGCAAGGGGGGAAGTTGGTTTTTTATGGGAGTATTTTCAATATTTTACAAGGCCTTGAGGCCATGGAGTCAGCAACCGCCACGTGGCGAGCATGTATATCCCATATGCACCGCTTTGGGCTTGAAGGTAGTGGTATAAGAGTTGGACCGTGAGGCTTTGAAGAGCATGTGAGGGAATGAAAGCTTCCATGCGGCATGGGCATGGCAGACCCCCATGGAGACGCTGTTATGGCTGTGCACGAGCGCAAGGTGGCCGTTTTGGCTGGTGTTGATGGGCCTGCGCAGTGGTGCACACAGAGAGGAGGTGGTGTTGGTGCAGTTAACTGATGGCGTGGTAGCGCTGGCGAAGTGCCCGTTCCCACGGACTTGAAGGCCATCTTTTGGAGTTAAGGGGGGAGGGCAATAGCGACCTCACTAATGCCCCCTCCCCGGTGCATAAGATGGGGAGCAGTCCCATGGGTGTATTGGGCAGGAGAGAGAGAGAGAGAGAGAGAGAGAGAGAGAGAGAGAGAGAGAGAGAGAGAGAGAGAGAGAGAGAGAGAGAGAGAGAGAGAGAGAGAGAGAGAGAGAGAGAGAGAAAGAGCCCGAAGGCCACAATGTGTACAAGGCAAGGGCAAGGCTTGTTCCCAGGGCACCCGACGAGGTAAGGCAAGCAAAGACAGGACAAAACAAGAGCAAGGGCGAGTAAAGGCAAAGGCAAAGTGGAAGCCGGCGGACCAAAAGGGAGAAGAAGGAGAGAGAAATAGAGAGAGGGAAGGCTGGAGGGAGTCGGACCAAAGCTAGACCAAAGAGGCAGTGTAAGCTAAGCTCCCCAAAAGGGGTAAAAAATGAAGGAAATTTTAAAAAATAATAATAAGAAGACTAGGGGGCAATAGCGACCTCGCTAAAGTGGGCAGGAGAGAGAGAGAAACACACACACACACACACACACACAGAGAGAGAGAGAGAGAGAGAGAGAGAGAGAGCCCGAAGGCCGCAATGTGTACAAGGCAAGGGCAAGGCTCATTCCCAGGGCATCTAACGAGGTAAGGCAAGCAAAGACCGGACAAAACAAGAGCAAGGGCCAGTAAAGGCAAAGGCAAAGTGGAAGCCGGCAGACCAAAAGGGAGAAGAAGGAGAGAGAAATAGAGAGAGAGAAGGCTGGAGGGAGTCAGACCAAAGCTAGACCAAAGAGGCAGTGTAAGCTAAGCTCCCCAAAAGGGGTAAAAAATGAAGGAAAATTTAAAAATAATAATAAGAAGCCTAGGGGGCAATAGCGACCTCGCTAATGTCCCCCCCCTCCCCCCCCCCCCCCCCCCCCCCAAGTGCAAAGAGAGAAAGAGAGAGTAGAGAAAAAAAGTAAAGCGGTTTCCCCCTTCCTAAAGATGCCAAATCAGGGTACCAGATGGACCAATAAGAGGGTAATTTCCAAAATTGAAGGCCACCCTATAAAAGTCCAATTTTAATCAAATTAGGGGCTTTTTTGTGCCTCTTGAAGCCTGCAAAGCAGGGTTCTTTGATAGATCGACCCCTTTGTACTTTTTTCTTGAAAATGGCCATGGTGATAGTAGTGCAAGCCAATGTACATGCCTTTTGAAGTGCAATCAAGCCACCGTTGCCCCCTCTTGTTGTTGTTTCCCCTTCCCCCCTTCTCTTTCTCCTGCTTTCATGTTTCCCATTGGTGCCGCTGTGTGGATGTGTGTGCCCCCTCGGACCGACGGTCTTTTGCGTGAGAGAGTGAGATTGAGCGGCTATGAGCATGTGCAAGGGTGGAAACAAACCATGGCAGCAGGTGTGCATTGTGTGGTGGATTTGTGGAGTGTGTGAGCTGTAAGAATTGAGCAGGCGGTGGTTTGCTAGTGAGAAGTGTATTTTGAAGGTGTTTTCTGAGAGGATAGGGGTGTTGTGGATACCCTGAGCTATAGAGAGGCCTTTGTGTTTGTGCTGGGTGTGTTCCCCCATTCCCCCTCTCCAACGTGCATTTGCTAAATGGGGTATAGACTTTGTGGGTCCAATACAACCATCGACGTACCAAACTCAGTCACAATATATCATTGTAGCCACAAATTACTTAACCAAATGGATGAAGCAAGAGTCACTAGGAAGAATGAAGCTAGAAACACATCTGCATTCATATACAAATGCATATTCACCGGGTGTGGACTTCCTATTGAGCTTGTAAGTGATAAAGGATTGCATTTCCTCAATGAGGTGATAGAACACTTGCTAAATGAGTTTAAGATAATCCATAACAAATCAGCATGCTATCATCCTCAAGCAAACAGTCAAGTAGAATATACGAACAAGATAATCCATAACAAATCAGCATGCTATCATCCTCAAGCAAACAGTCAAGTAGAATATACAAAAAAGATCCTAAGCTTTGTGCTTATCAAGATTGTTAGTTTATGTAAAATAGACTGGGAGATGCATCTTCATTCAGCCTTATGGACGTATTGAGCTTCATTCAAAATATCCTTGAACACAACTCCTTTTAACTTGTTCTATGGATAAGATGCAACTCTACCCATGGAATTTTTATTACCGACACTCAAACTTCCACACAAATTGAAATGGAAAGAGCATGAGTTGTCAGAACAACTAGAGTACTTAGAACGACTTGATGAATAGAGATTAACAGCCATTGCCCATATATATGCACAAAAACAAAAACAAAAATAGTTTTTTGACTCACATTTCCTGACCTAAGTTGTGCCTTCGAACTAGCTACCTTAGATTGAGATCATGGAAAACTGGATTAGTGTATGTCGTCTTTGTAGATATCATCTACCTTTGTCTAACGACCTTTTGCAAAGAATGCATGCAGCAAAGGAACGTAAGCTTAAACGGTAGTAGGTGATTGAGGAATCCCAAGAGGAAGTGTGCATTTGAGTTTTGAAACCGAAAGCAGCAAGCTAACTAATCCCTCAAGTTCTACCCCTCGGCACCCTGGCTTGGTTGCGAGCATGGTTGTATCTTGTTTTTTTTTTTTCCTTAATGCACATATTGTGAGTTCTTATTTTTTTCTTTAAGGAAAACGAAGATATAAAAAGAATTAGATTTTATAGATTTTTCTTCTGAAATTGTTTCTTGATTTGTGTCAAGGAATGTATAACCATGTATCATTCCCACTTCTCCTCAAACTCAAGCTACTTTATCAAGCCCTCCCTACGCTATCATCAACAAAAATGCCTCTTCCACACATGGCCCTAAGTTTGGCGCTTTGTTGCCAATTGACAGCTCCCTATTGATGCCATCAATACCTTCTTATCGATGCCCTATTTTTGTTGCTCACTTGTCTTCTTCACCATCAAGCCTCCTAGTCTTCGTCACACCAATTCCCATCAATGCCAAGTCCAGCTCGTCACCAACCTTTTTGCCATAAGAGGCCCACAAAACATTTGCTCCCCCGCATTCCAACACGTAGTCCCTCAGCCTACTGCCATCCACAGCCCGTATTTTGTTGCTCACATTTTCATTTTCCATCATCGGTTCATGTCTTCTGCTGCACACACTCACTTGCCACGCAGTGTGGGCCTAATTGCTCATTGTATTTCATGCTGGCTAGACCGAGCACCTACTCTCGGCTTTCCTTCTGCTACTTGTCAACATATGTCATCACCCTCATCAGCCACACCTACAATCGATTTGTCAACACCCTTTTTTAATCATTTAAATTATTGGAATTTGTTTTTATTGAAGATTTCGTAAAACCCTAAGTTCGCATGTCAATGTGGTCTCATAGCCCTTTCCTTAGTAGAACTCATTTGGCACTTAGGCAGTGACTCCAAAAGGAAGAGCAAACACTTTGTGAAGTACTTTGAGGCATTCAAACAGAAGCATCCGCAACACTTTACACATCAACAATGTCAAGGTTTTGCACACCAAAACCTCCCACTTCCCGAGCCTAAAAGTGTTTTTTCCATGTTTTGTGAAGAGGTGTTCCATAGTAGTGGAAAGTGACTTCACGCTTGCTTGAAACCCTCCTAATTTATTGAGAAATTCACTGCGTTATTGCGACGCCCAATCATGGGGGGGAGAGCGGCAAATTTTGACAAGTTTTGCAGCCAGGGTTTTTACACTTGGTAGACAAAGATCAAGGGCTATCTCATGAAAAAAACCCTATGGTTTGTTGTCAAACCCTATGGTTTGTTGTCAAGCCACTTGAGCAGGGCGAGAGACTAGAAACATGCACTTCACAGGCACATCATCAAGCATGAAATAAACAAGAACTCGGCATTCTACTCACATCTCTAGATGATAACTCTGTGCAATGCTTGGATTCTTGCACTACTGCAATTGATGCTTGGAATGTATTAGAGCAAAATTTTGGATCAAAAGACAAACACTCAAGAATTTCTCTAAAAATTCGTACTCTATAGCCCAAGCATGGAACCTAATGAAGATATTGTATCATTAGTCAATAGGCTTAAGAGCATTTGCACACAACTCACCTACATCCAATGTGTTGTCGAGAAAGATGATCAAGTATCGGTGATTCTCAAAGTACTCTTTGATAAAGTGTATGGATAAAATGTATTGTACTCAAAAAGAAGGATCTCATACCCTCTCTTGAGGATGTCATAAACTCTTTACAAGATTTTGAAAAGAAGAGAAACGGCACCAATAGTAGCACAAATGGAGTTGTGGGTTCTTCAAAGAAAGGTACATTCAAAAAGAACCTCAAGTGTACACATTGTGGAAGAGACAACCACCTCTCTAAAGAATATTTTTCAATCAACCCTTGTAAAAATTGTGGACAAACCAATCACTCAAAAAAATTTATTGCCGATATCTAGCCAAATTGCTAAGAACTTCAAGTAACAACAATCACTAAAAAGACAAGGGAAAAGGAAAAATCAACAAGAGGTGTGTATAAGCAAGAAATTTGTGTGTGTATGTGCGTGTGTGTATATCATGTGCAACAAGCAAGGACCATGTGACTAGCTTGCATATAACCAGCTCTTTTGTAACCTCTTTTATGTGCAATAATCAACCTATTTTGCACATCAAAGCTTTAAAAATAGGTTCTTCTTTGCACATCAAAGATTTAAAAATAGGTGGAGCATTTGTCAAGCCGAAGGGAGCCATGCCAATTTGGAGCTTAGACGATGTAGGCAGATGACTTCCTATCAACGGATTGATACGTTGAAAGTAGGGCTTTAATCTCCATCCATTGACTCTGGTCTTGTGGAGTTTCCCTGATAAATCTGCTAATCTGTAACTACCATTCCCAAACTTTGTTTTTATCATGAAAGGTCCCTCCCATCTTTGCAAAAACTTTTGTCCAAGTCGAGTATCAAGTCGGTTATCATAGCGAAGAACCAACATACCTTCCTTCAATCCTTTCCCCTTGAGCTTCTTGTTGATTTTGTCCCTTTGGCTTGCCGCTTTGGTGATGTAGTGATCAATGGACTCTTCTCTATCTAGCTCGAGTCATTGGAGATCTAAGATCCTTTCATGTAGAACCTCTTTTGGTTTTTTTGCCACTCTTGCAAGAACGCGCAAGCTTGAGAGCTCTACCTCAATGGGGAGAAGTGCCTCCTGTCCATAAACTAGATGAAAAGGGGTGAATTGGGTAGATACCTTGAAAGATGTCCGATACGCCCAAAGAGCAGCCGTCAAATGGCGATCCCAATCATTGGTCCACAGCCTGCTTAGAAATGATCTTACATATCATTCCATTCACTTTTTCCACCAATCCATTGCGTTGAGGATAATAGGGTGTGGAATGCAGGTGTTTCACTTTTAACCTCCTCAAGAGATCATTCAGAAGGTCAGCCCTAAAACCCGGGCCTCGATCTGATAAGATTTCTATGGGTGTTCCAAACCTACTACAAATATGGTCAAAAATAAACTTTGATACCTCTTCAGCTGTGATTCGGGTTGTGCTTGTTGCTTCCGCCCATCGTGTCATGTAGTCAACACCCATGATGATGAAAACCTTCCCTGTAGAAGTACGAGGTAGGGGACCTATTGCATCGACACCCCACTTTTCAAAAGGGCCATAAGATATTATTGGGACTCGAGGCTCATATTTTAGTCGTCTATCCCCAGCAATTTGGCATGGCTTACATGCCTTACACCAATATTGGACATCACGATGTAAGCTCGGCCAAATAAACCCTGCTTGTAAAATCTTCCTACTTGTAATATCTTGAAAAAAGTGACCACCACAGACATCATCATGACATGAAAGAATAATTTTCTCTATCTCTTGCACACCTGGTACTCTCCTCAAGACCAAATCTTTCCCTTTGTGATATAAATCATCCCCGATCAACTGGTAAGGTGTGGCCTTCTTAACTAGTCTATGTCTTTGCACCTTATCTAAGTGTTTGGGACACTCACCTGCTTGTAGAAAGAAGATAATGTCTTTTAGCTCCTCTTGACCTTGATATTTGGGTTCATATAGTTTCACACCTCCTACCGCCATTTGAAGCTTTTCATTTGCGAGTAAGTCTGCTTCCTTGTTATGAGTTCTCACAATATGTTATACCTGTGTTGCTTTAAAACCCTTCATCAAAGCTCTTACACTACTAAGCCACTCAAACAATGTACGATTCTTGCACCTCCAAGTCCCTTGGATTTGCCTGCCCACTAGCAAAGAATCGCCTTTTATAATAAGTCTTTGTATGCCTAATTCTTTGCATTCTTCTAACCCAAGGGTTAGAGCAGCATACTCAGCCTCATTGTTAGAGTGAACATTGGGTAGAGTGATACCTTTTCTAACCATTACCTCCTTTTGTGGGTTCAAAATGATGATCCCCCCTGCTGCTCCGTCTTGTTGGCATTGATAAGCTCCGTCAAAGCATAAAGTATGGGCATTATCAATCTCCTTCACTTGAATTGTTTTGAGCCTTCCTCTCTTTGTAGTCGTGATCCTTCCCTTTCTCTCACTTTGTAGGTGAGAATGTCTGCAAGTCCAGCTCTTGTGCTATCTTCTACAAGGAAAGTGTATTCAAATTCTTGGAGTTCAAGCACCCACTTTGCTATTCTAGATGAGAGGCTCATGTGTTGTACTGCATATGGTAGATTGTGCTCCAAGGTGAGAAAAACAAATGGCACAGGGAGAAGATACGATCGAAACTTCCTTACCGCAAACAAGATTGCAAAGACCACTTTCTCCATTTCAGTGTATCCCTTCTCGGCCGGAGTCATCACCTTGCTTGCAAAATAGATCGGCCTCATGTATGATGTTTTAGGATCTTTTTGCATCAAAACAACACCAATTGCTTCGAAACCTACACTTGGAGTGACATAGTAGGTCTCGTTTGGATCTGGTGGCATTAGGATTGGGAGAAAGCTAAGAATGCCCTTCACTTCCTCAAAATATTTTGCATGTTCCCTCCCCCATTCAAATGTAGATTGGCTTGCCAACCTATGCAAAGGGGCGATGGCTTCTGCTAGGAGATGGATGAAGCGAGACATGCACCTCACTTTGTGGTTGAAGGTCATTAGCTCCTTAGTTGTTGTTGGTGGAGATAATGACAAAAGGGCCTCTACTTTAGAGGGATCCACTTGAATTCCTTGTGAAGAAACCACATGGCCTAGCAAAACCACCTGAGATTCACCGATATGACACTTCTCTGGGTTGAGTTGTCCCCCAAATTGATGGAGCCTCTTAAGCCCCTCTTCAACCTTTTGGCAGTGAAGTGATCTACAACTATAAATATAGAAATCATCCATAAAGACTCTTATAGATTTTCCAAAGAATGGTTGAAATACAAATATTGTGAATCTCATGAAGGTGCTAGGAGCATTGGTGAGCCCAAAAGGCATTACTCTGAATGCAAAACATCCCCAAGGTGTGATGAAGGTGGTTTTTGGTTGGTCCTCTTCTGCTATTCTAATTTGAAAATATCCTGAATACCCATCACACACAGTGTAGCATTCGTGACCTGCTACTTCATTCAAAATTTCATCTTGGAAAGGGAGAGGGAAGTGGTCCCTCTTTGTCGCAGCGTTGAGGGGTTTGTAATCCACGCAGACCCTCCACTTACCATTCTTCTTGGGAGTGACTACAATAGGTGATACCCATTCGGAGTTGGATACTGGATAGATGAAGCTAGCCTTCAAAATTCGATTCACTTCTTGTAGGAGAGCCTTTTGTTGCACAGATCCTGGTTGCCTTAACTTTTGAGCCACGGGTTTGGTCCCTGGTTTCAATTCAATTCGATGCTCTATTACATCTACACCTCTTATTTGTGAGTAGTTAGTGATAAACAAATTGGGATACCTCCTTAACATATTGATGTAGGACCTCTTCTCCTCACAAGTAAGATCTTTTGCAAGCATCTTCTCAAATCCTTCTTCAAGGTGGTGGCATATTTCATCCCCTCGTGTGTGATTGTCTGTTGGCTTTTCTTCTACAGAAACATCTTGGGTGTTGGCGTTAAATACAATTCCCATTACCTCCAAAGAAGACTCCTCTTCACTAGTTGATGCACTGGTTGATGCTTCCTCATCACTTGAGTAAAGACTCTCCTCCTCGCTCTCTTCATCTTCCGTGGTTTCATAGTTGATATCTAGTTGCTTTCCTTCTCGCCAATCATACACCACCGGTTGACCCTTCTTAAGAATCAAACGACCACTTCCCCATTTTTTATCTGCATTCACAGCAATGAGCCAAGGCCTCCCTAGGATGATGGGATAGCCCTCCCCCTTAGCTGGCATGACATACATATCCACTCGTGCATCTATGTTACATACAGAAACTTTTACATTTTCAATGATCCCAAACACTTCACACTTGAGTTGTTGGCTAGCCTAGCTTGACAATTAGAGGACTTTGTAATTTCAAGCCCTAACCTATTCATTGATTTTTCCGTGATCACACACATTTGAGCTCCACCATCAACATATACATTAGACACTTTTTACCCCTTATGTAAGCATCCACAATGGGTTCCACATCTTTTTGTAGCTTTGAGGCCACAACCTTAATGGAAAGATTTGCTTTCTTCTTTGGAATTATTGTACTTACCAACTTTGGCCATTGCCTTCTTACTTTGGCTGATAGGTGTAGAAGTTGAGGCCATGAAATGTTTGGCTTTTGGGTTTGTAAATCCTCCAGGATGTTGTAGGGCTCTAGCTCCTTTCCCAATGGGAAGTCATTGATACCAATTTCCCTTCGCCTTGATCTTTTCTTCCTGCTACTTTCAGCTTCTTCCATCTTTGACTTCTTCTTCTTGTCCCTTCTGGCTGAATTTGTTCCTTCACTTCTCATGTCTTCATCCTTATCATGTGCTCTTGTGCGTTTTTCTACCGGCATAACATCAAAGTTTAGAGTATGCTCATCTATTACCTCTTCTATCTTGATGATGTTGACTCCTCTTTCTTCCTCCTCATGTGGGACGGGAGGTATATTTGCTGGTGGTGGTCGACGAAGGATTTGTGGGCCTTGAGCTAGTTCTTGCTGCACAGTGAGAGGAGGCGGTCTGGGGGGATATATGTCTCCCGGAAGTCGCCTTGGATGTGGACAATTGTACATGCCATGGACCATTTCATTGCAATTCCAACATCGCAACTCTTGAGCTTGTCTTCGTTGATTGCGATTTCCTTCTCTTGGTTGTCGTTGTTGAGGTAGGCCATGTACTAGATTCAGAGTGAGGTTCTCAAGCTGTTGAGTTAGCCTTTGTAAAACCTCTTGTTGAGAGTTATCTCCTATTTGTGAAGATTGTGCAAGAGGGGCCCTAATTGGTGCTTCCATGGTTTGTGAAGACTCCGTCTGACTCACTTCATTCAAACCCCTTGCTCTATGTGCTTGGAAGTGTAGTTTTCTAAACTTGATGATGGCTACCTCACGTGCTTCTTCGAAGGTGGATGGGAATTTTAGCTCTACTTTAGCCTTTAAAAGTGGATACAAGCCAACCATGAATCTCTCTTTTTTTAGAAAGTTAGGTGCACCACCATGATTTTCTAATGTAGCCTCCACCTACCCCATAGATTGACAAAGGTTGCTTCATAAGAGGGATAGTCTTCAAGTGATACCTGCTTATGTCCAATAAGACATTTCCATAGTCCTTCAGAAGTATCACCTTGCCCGAACTTGGAGAGGAAGCTTGCTCGTAGTCTCTCCCAGTTGGACTTGATTTGGGGTTGCAAGGTCTCATACCATGCTTTAGCTTCTGCTTTTAGAACCAACGGGAAGGCTCGTAGCTTTACTTCCTCTTCATCTCTCCCGGATATGAGATGTGCCATCTCCAAGTTGTCAAGAAACTCTTGCGCATCTTCCCCACTTCTTGCATAGAACGTGGGAAAAGAACTTGACATTTTGTTTAGACTTTTTGAGATTTCTTTTTTTAAAAGAAACTTTTCTCTTACGGGCCGCACAAGATTGTTGACACTATAAATCTGATTACATTAAAATGAAGATGTACACATCCATTGTTAATTTGTACTTTATCATAGGTAGAATAAATGGATTAATTGAAGCATTGATTTCATTGAGGCGAGTGGATCCAAATACCCTCCTTATGATAGATTGAAACCTAAACTTAGTTGCAATGATTATATGAATGGATTGCCGAGCAATAGGCCTGAAAGGTTCATTGTTTTGATCGTGATTCATGTGCTACTCCTTGTTGTTGGTTTGAAGACCTCATTCCTTCATATGGCCCTTGAGCACCCCTTCACCACTCCTTGTTCCTGCCTTTAAAACAAAATGAAAATGTGAATATCAAAAGAAGTTTCATAATTGATGATTGGAAGTATAATTGGATTGGGTGATGCCAGTATTTCTCTAAGTCTTTCTGCACCAAACATAAAAACAATGTGTTGCTGGAAAAAGACTTTTCTATCTATGTGAACATTTACTCTAATGTGTTGTGCAAAATGAAATGGATAGAACGGAACTCCATTGTTCATCACTAAAAAATTTGAAGGTAACTTGGAAATATGTTCCTCAGTGGGGGCACCACTTTATGAGGGCAAGCTTTTTGAAATGGGGCCTCTAAACCCAAAACAATGGGCCTACCCTCACAAAATGTTCGTAAAGAGGTACACACACTACATGGGGCACCACCTTCTTTTGGGAGTGGAGAAGGAAACCAATGAAAATAACACTTGCACTCACCCACTCAAGCAACACACTTTGAAAACCCCCTTACTCTATATACACTTTGGACACTTGAACACCGTCAACGATTATGCAACCCAATGCCATGCATCAAATGAAATATGCAAGTTGTAGAATAGCATTCACCTTCTCCCCATAAGAATAACCATAATACATCCAAACTCCTCCTCTCTCAAGCACTCATCAAAAAATCATGCGTACAAGACTTGCCTCTCAAACACACAAGAGAATCACTTACATCAAACTAACACACTTTTCATAGAGAGCTCATCTCCATCTATGCAATGCCGTGACACAAATAAAATCACCATGAGAGGTAGCCACATGCATATGTAATCAAGGAAAAGAGAGTTGGAGTGAGAAATTTATTTAGACCAATTGAATAAGTGCGGAGAAACAAACCAATGGTAAATTGAGAATAGAACACTTACTTGATTTCTCGCACACCTTTTAAGGGGAGGACAGACGCTGGCTAACCATCACGAATTGCGACACTTGAAAGTTTTGAAGATGATTTAATGATCACTAACATAACCATGAGAGAGATCATGATGTATTTACAAGTTATTGAGGTGCTACAAATGATTTATTGGGTTGATGGAGTAAGAGATTGTAGAATAGAAAGAGTGGAGGATATAGTTGCACTTCCTCCAAAGAGGAGGGTTAGGAGGGAGGATGTGAAAGAGGGAGAGTTGGGGTTTTCTCTACTATTGATCAAGAAACAACATGAAGTTGAAAATATAGGTGTGTGTCCTTGAGTCTCTCCAAGGGGGGGCTATTTATAGTTGTGTAGGAGTGGGATTATGCTACACTTAATTAGGGTGAGTGATTAGCCCTAATTAAGTGTCCTTTGACCACTCATTGAATATTGGACATAAAAGGGACTATTTATTCACCAAAAATATCATTTTAGACCATGAAGGCTCCATAGGGGTGCATAATGTAGGTTGGCCCCACCATGAGGCCCTACGGGTGGCTCCTACGGGGTATCTCAACTTGTCTGTCTTGGCATTTAGAAAGCATCTTTAGGTTGGTCCCATCACATGCAAGTGACCTTGAACACTCATTGCTCTTCTAGAAGATGAGTAGGGGAAAAATAAGATCTCACCCTCTTGATTTACTTGATTTACAGTTCCCTTTTGCTACGAATCTGACAGATTTACACTATTTTGACCATAACTTTTTACCTATAGCTCGGAATGACATGCTTCAAAAGGCAAATTTGACCTTCTCAACATGTTTGATATGAATTTGGACTATTCTTCACGCCCATGCACCAAGGAATTCGGTTTGGAAGGTCCACACTAGGCTAGGAAACCTTTTGCTTCCAAGTCTTCTTGTATGGGCCTTTTGCTTGTATGCATCCAAGGGGAATCATGCTTTTTCAAAAGGGTATGATGCTTAAACAAATAGAGGAGGGCCCAATATTATTTGCTTGTGAAAATAATATACAATTTGAGTCTTTTTTGAAAGGAGAAAAACTATATGTATATTCTTAAGAGATATTGGGCCACCTATGTAGGGGGCATAGAAGACTTGTAGAGATGGACCATAATCTTTGGTAAAGACAAGTGGAGAGTTGATTTTCCATGGTAATTTATCTATATGGGATGGAAGATGGATATATTAATTTTCTACTACTAATTCACAAGAGGTAAGAAAGTTTGGGGGTAGATAGTTGGTTATTGTATGCTTACTTTTATTTACAAAGCAAAAAAGAAAAGGGTGGTAATATAAATATATGACTAAGGTGACATTTTTTGGGAAGATTACAATGTATGTGTCGTCACAAAGGTTAAACGAAGAGGGGGAATTTACTCTAGATAACTTAATAGCGTAGAAAAATATATACACATATGAGGAAGAGGACGTTGAGTAGGGTGAAAAATGTTGCAAAAAGATGGTTACCATTTTATGCCACTCATATTAGCCCTCCCCCAAGCCTAAAGATATTCATATCTTTAGGAGGATGGTGTTGCTTCTTTTTCTTCTTATTTTTTATGTACAAGACATCACCGATCAGCCCCTTTCATGTACAAGACATCACCGATCAATTTGTACCTGGATGCTCTACGCACAAAACCATACTTCTCAGACTTCTGAATCTCCTTTGGAATGATTCCTGTTAGCAAAAACTCATCTTCTTGAGTCAAACTTTCCCGGCCATGATAAAGAGGTAAAGTGGTCCTCAACACAAATAGCTCCCCAATCATGCTTTGAGCTGCTTCATGTGCCTCTCCATTTAGAGCACGTTCAATGTGTCTGATGATCCATGCCTCAAACTTTTTTAACATGCCTTTGATTCTGAAACACATTTCCTTCAATGAGGTGTTTTTGCTCTTCCACACACCCAGCGCTTGCTTCACAACTAACAAGGCGTCACCTTTAATGCTCAACCTTCTAACCCCATGCTTCAAAAAAATGTGTAATCCAGCTTCCAATGTAGCATATTCAGCCTCATTGTTACTATGCGCATCCAACTTGAACCCTCTCTTGCATACTAGCTTCCCCTCTGGATCATAGAGTGCTATACCCCCTTAAGCTGCATCATGGCTCTTTCTGTATGAGCCATCAAAGAACAACACATGTGCATTGCTAATCTGTGGCACTTCTTCAACTACCTTTCTCACCACCTCTTCCTTAACAATAAGGGGATTCTCCTTGTAGGTCAACAAATCAGCTAGGGTAGCCCTTGTACTGTCTTCCACTAGAAAAGAGAACTCAAACTCTTGCAATTCAATTACCCATTTCTTGACCACATTTGACATGTTAGCGCCATTAATTAACTGTGGCAAAAAAGCATAGCTCGTCAAGAAAACAAAAGGTCGTGGTAGCAAGTAATGACGAAATCGTCGACAAGCAAATATTACACTAGCCATCACTAGTTCTACTTCCGAGAATTTTCTCTCTGCTACCAACTTCACTCGACTTGCACAATACACTGGCCTCATATAATGGCTGCCCTTCCCCATTTGCAACAGCATGGCTCCAATGGCATCATCCCCTACTGATGGATTCACATAAAACACTTTCTCCCAATCACGAGCCTGCATGGCTGACAACCCCCCTAACACCTCTTTCACCTCTTGAAACACTTCTTCACACTTGTCATCCCATTGCAATGGATCATACTTTGCCACTTGCTGTAATGGATAAAGGAGCTGCGAAGACAATGGAATAAACCGTGCCATGTACTTCACTTTGTGTATAAAGGTTGCCAATTGCTTCGTACTCGTAGGTGATGGAAGAAGAATAATAGACTTAACCTTATTTGGATCAGCCTCAATGCCATTTTCTGACACCATATGGCCCAATAACTTCACCCTTGGCTATGTTAGATGACATTTCTTTGGATTTAGTTTCCCTCCACATTCATCATATCGAGCCAATACCATTTGAAGCTTCTCATGATGTTCAGCCCTACTGCTATATACATAGAACTCATCCATAAAAGCTTTAACACAATTGCCAATGAATGGTTCCAATACCCAATTTGCTCTCTCTTGATAGAAAGATGGTCCATTTGACAACCCAAACGGAAATATTGTGTAGCAATAGCAGCCCCATGGCATAATGAAACTTGTCTTTGTGCGGTCTTTAAGAGCAATCTTCAATTGAAAATAGCCTGAAAAACCATCGCACACACTGTACCTCTCATAACCTGCCATTGAATCCAAGATCTGATCAATGAATGGAAGAGGATATGGGTTCTTCTTAGTGGCTGCATTTAGGGGTTTAAAATCTACACAAATCCTCCACTTCCCATCCTTCTTTGGAGTGACTACTACTGGACTCACCCATTCTGTGGTCTCTATTGGAACTATGAACCCTGCCTTCAATAACTTGTCCACCTCTACCCGCAAGGCTTCCGTTTGCTCTTGACCCATCCTTCTTAGCCTTTGCCATACTGGCTTAGCACCTTCTTGCAGCTCTATATGCATCTCTTCACCCTTGAACCCTCTGATCTCTTCATATGAAGTAATGAACAAATCAGGAAAACTAGCCAGCATGTGCAAATATATCTCCTTCTCCATAGTTGAGAGGTCTCCACTGATCATTTTTTTAATCAATTCTTGCTTCTTTGACAAATCAACCTTGGTTTGCATCAGCCCTTCAATCACTTCATAAGGCCCTTCACTTTCATCTTCAACTTCATTCGCAAATGCAACTAAACCACACTCCTGGATTTCTTTATCCATCAAAAGAAATGCAACATGAGCATCCTCATCACTGTTGGTAGTGCTATCACTGTCCTCATCTGTCACCGTGGAAGAGTCTTCATCACTAGACTCATCCTCATCTTCATAAAGCTCCTCTAATCGTTTCCTTGTGTCCATATTGTATAGCTTCTTGGCACCTGTCTTTCCATAGAGGCTAATCATACCATGTCGCCAATCTTGAACAGCTCCCACTGCACGTAACCATGGTCTACCTAGTATAATAGGATATGCTCCCAACCCTGCTGGCATCACATGAAAATCAACCACTGCCTTTACATCATATGCCTCCACTTCTAAGCTCTTTACAACACCCAAACCTTTTACTTTTTGATGGTTGGCCAATCTGATCCGAAAGCCTGACACCCCAGTCACTGTAAGACCCATCTTCTCAACACATGAGTGTGTTATGACACATATTTTGGCTCCGCCATCCACATAACCTTGTCCTAGATTTTTTCTTTTATGCCACACATCTACTATTGGACAGATATCTGGTAGCTCATCCATCGCCAACACCTTCACTGAACCTCTCTCTGGTTCTTTCTCCATTGGGTTAACCATTCTCTTCCATTGTCGCTTTAGCTTAGGCACCATTTCTATGAGCTACCCAAGAGTAACATCTGCCTTCCTTCTTGTCAGATCCTCCTTCAAGTCATAGCTTAATTGCCCATCCCCTAGTGGAAAATCTGAAACATGAAACTTGCGACGAGCCCTTCTTTTCCTCTTGGCCTTGACATCCTCGTCTTCATGGCTCTTTCCCTTCTTCTTACTAGGACCTGGGGCACTTCTTCCTTCCTTTTCCTCTGTGGTCCTCTTCCCAATAGGCATCACCAATGTATCCTCTAGCTTTGATGCCTTCTCCAAGGTGACTACACTTAGCACTTTTGTCTTTCTCTTTTCCTCCTGGGTTAATCCACTGGTTCCTTCATCTCCCTTAATTTCGATGCCATAATCATTGGACCTAGTTAGCACCTGTCTTGGCAATGGATACATGTCTCCACCCATCCTTGGTGGCTTATCACATTGCGGGCTGATGTGGCCCAACTCTCCGCAATTATAACATGTGGGCGTCTGCCTCCAGAACCTACCATTACTTTGTCCAACACCATTCCTAGGTCTTTCTTCACCTCCTGGCTGATTTGCATACCTCCCTCGACCTCGATTATTTCCCACTTGACCTAGCATGTTTACGCTGAGATTCTTCATCAAATCTACCACTTGCCTCATGTCTTGCCTTAGCCCATCATCTTGCACTGTTGTAGTGATCAATGCTAGCATAACCTGAGGAGTAACAGCAACCATTGGTTCATGATGAACCCCTAGCATACGACCTTGCGAAGAATCCATAGGCTGAAATTCAGACCTCATGGGCAAAGACTCCACCCCTAACTGGCTCATTTTTCTCAGCTTCCACTCTTTGTTCCTTGCTACCTCTAGTGCATCTTCATATGTCCTAGGCTTCTTTAGCTCCACTCTCCAACGTATATTCTCCCAAAGACCAGCCAAGAACCTCCATCTTTTCCAAAAAGTCTTCCACATCTTCATCACTTCTTTCATGAAACTCCGGATAAGAGAAAGCCATGGCTACCCAAGTTACGATGCTTTGAGAACCCCTTCGAACACACGTGCAAGAACCCAAAACTTTTCACTACCCAATCCCTAGAAACTTCAATGGAGCTCAAGCTTTAGATAAGGACAAACACATGCACATCAAATGAGTTTTCATAGTTAATCATTGGGATTACAACAGGCAAAGGACATTCCAGGATCTCTCGTAATCTTCTTGGCCTGAACATAAAGACTATGCATTGTTGGAAAAAAATCTTCCTAGACACATGAACATTTATCTGGATTCTCTAAGTTAAATGAAAAGGAGTGAATTGAGGGCCATTTTGATCATCCATTAAAGTCAACCATGCAGCTCCCAAGAAGGAACACCTGTCTTATCCTCTGATTTTTTTCAAAATTTCAGCAGCATAACAGCATAAATGGCTCACAAGACCAAAAAACCAGCCATCATAACTTGGAAAAATTTTGGTAGAGTTTCCCTAGAAGTAGAGCAGTGAGAACCCAAAATATAGACTGTATATGTATGCATACACTGTCAACAATAGAACTCGAGCATCAAATAGGACTCACTAGTACATAGCCTATGGCGAGGTCACGAAAAGGGTGCTCCAGCTACCTGTATCACCGAAAGGATCTCCACATTTGAGAATCCCCCAGCTCAATAAAACCTCACGCTATCGACCCTCACGCGAAGGCTAATGCAAATCGCGTATAGTCAAGTCTCAGAAATGACTATCTTCCAGACCAAGTCTCAGAAATGGTTGGGACTGCCAAATAAAACCAAATATCACTCCACAAAGGCGTACAATGGCGGTTTCCACAAGTAACGTACAATCCAGCAGACAATGCGCTCAAACAGGCGCCAAATGATGCATACCCACGGCAACTGCAAGTGACTCCCACTTGCCAATGTATCACTGCACTCCAACTACCTGTACCTGTGTGAATCACCTGTACCTGTATCTGTCCCTGTAACGTGTAACCTGTGACCTGTAACCTATAATCTGCAATCTGCAACCTGTAATCCCGAATCTCGAAGCTTGAAGCTCGAAGCAGAAGGTACTCGAAGAAGATCCTCTGTGGGGGCACCAAAAGAATGTGGGCGGGATAGAAACACACAGAAGGCCTCTATAACAACCCGACACACACTCTTGGGAAGATACACACACACACTAGGGGGCACCACTCGGTTTACACAACACACCTGGCTGAGACAGGGAACACACCGATGGAGTGAGAGGAGAGAGACTGTCTGTTACCCACTCCACACAGAGACACACACACACACACACACACACACCCAAAAAACTCAACTCAAAAGAGGAGAATTTCTTATGTTTAGATACAATAGATCTTGGGCCAACACCAATGGGGCAAATAGCTCACACGATATGGGTAAAATATGCCAGATACAATCACAAATTGGAGCAGAAGCTTCGCTCATAAGAGAAACTTACATAGCAAAAACAACAAAAAAATAGTGAGGAATTTGGCAAAATGAACATCGCCATCGCGTCCGGAACGGCCCAAAATCCCAGTCTACAATGTCAAAGTGCTCAAATCCGACCTCGGATGAGCAGTTTACGGCCAAAACAGGCTCCAAAATGAGCAAAAACACACCTGCGGCTGTTCCTCCTCTCTTCTCCACGTTTTTTCTGGTCTTCTCTCAGTTTTTTCAGTTTCCACACTTAGCTTTATCACTTGGGCACCCTTGGCCTTTTAGATGACCTCAAACGGACCCCGAACAGGCCAAAAACTGACCTCGCAGCGCATAGTTGTCACCTTTTTACATCATCCGCACACCTGGCACTCATTTCTTTTCGATAATGCATCCTGCCACCACGTGAAGTGGCCCCAAAAAGTGGTCCTCATGATGACCTCTCTGCATAATTCTCACAAGAAAACACCCACATTGTGTTCGTACTTCTCCGCGTGCAAGTATTGACCCCATTCGTCGTCCTGACGCCACTAGATGCCATCTGACGCACCTGCTTACCTCATGTCGTCGACCTGCGGATAGCTTCCTTGAGAAGTTTTATGCGCTACCAACTCCTCATTATTGTAGAAAAAACACACTGGTATTGGTAATAGTGAAAATCGATGCACTATGTACACCCTGTCCTACCTGTACACATGTGGGCCCCACGTAACCACCTGGCTCTGGAAATGGGCAATCCTTTATTCTATGCACCATGCATGTGTATGTACATATGCGAAATCCCTTGCTCCAAAAAACTCCTAACACCGTATTGTATAACCGGCCCATAACCAACAAAGTGTGTAAACTCCATTTAGACCCCACATGAGCATACTAAACGAGTTATCACAACAAAGATGTACGCCAAAGAGTACCACTTTTCACTTTCCATGAAAGTAACTGACTGACGTAAACCATCGGCAAAGTATTATTCCTTGACTTATTACCAACTTTTATTAGTAAAAAATCCCTCCATAACTAGTGTCAAGGTTTAGAACCTGACTTAACATGAAGAGACTAAATCTAGTCGCAAACATGCTTTACCTTATGGTTAGCAAACTACAACTAGAGCGGTACATGTTTTGTAATTGTTATCAATAGAGTTGTCAAAGGTCTTGGCAATGTGCTTATGCCAATCTGTGGGGCTGAACACTGGTCCGAGAATAGAAACTTCACAAAACCACAAACAAAGAAAATCTACTAAAATTCTTTTTAAAATAGAATGGTTCTTCCCACTCAATAAGAAATGGTGGAAGCAATGGCCAGAATCCAGATGGGTGTCGGTAGTAAGCAACATATGGGACCCTCGATGGCCCCCAGCTATGAAGTTCTTCCTATGCAAGGTGCTATGGGGGGGACTAATCATATTGTTAATAAGATATTAATTAGAGGGATAGGCTCTAATAGATGTTCATGACGTAGAGCGTCTAGCAAGGATTCCTCTCGCTTGTTCCAAAAGTGTCCAACTACGAGAGGCCTAGCAGACAAAATATGTAAATCTATACAAAAGATCTGGAGGATCTTGTTCTTCAAGAACGACCTTCTCTTGGGAGGAAAGAATTGGAAAAATCAAGCCGTCCTAATCTGTTCACAAATTGTTTGCTTTTGCTACTTCAGACATGTTTCAAAGACGGGGAACCGACAAATTTTTGAAAATGATCAATGAAAGTATAGTTTTAAAGAGATTATTCAAGAACGCAGGGAAGTGATCATCTCAATTGAAAAACACAAGCACTTTGAAGAGTGGAATCAAGCAATCAAAGTCATCCCGCGACTTATACCTACCAGTCCCCAAAATGTAACTATCTAAATATCTCTCATTTGTTGGGGGTGGTTTTGTCCTGGAACATATATTATGACCCTCAAGGCACCTAACATGTTTGAGAATAATTATAGATTCCTTTTTGGGTTAGTATAAATCATACACTCACAATTGTGAGTATGTTAAAACACGTGAAAATTTCATGAGGCATGTCGATTAGTAAGCAGAGAAATTACGAACAGGAAAGGATTGGCTTTTAGCACTACTTCTATAATTGGACACTTTAGTGTCCTGAGACACTAAAGTGTCCTGTTTTTCTACCAAGTTTTGGCAATTTATTTGTCAAGCTAGAAAGAAGTTTTTAACACCTTGCTTCTACCATAGATTGGTTATGAGGAAAAGAAAACACTGGATTTTTCTCCATATCAAAATAAAGTCTGTATGGAGAGAATTTTGTTAAGTTCTAAGACATAAATTTAGTAAAATTTCAAGCTGTTTTGCCAAAAAATCATAAAACTATTATATCTTTTTGTAGAGATGGCCTTTTTTATGTTTATAAAATCCAAGTGTTAGCACTTAGTGTTACAAAACAATGGAATGCACTTCAAAGATAAGTTTTCAAGTCACATGCAAGCTATAGACATAGTTTCATACTTGAGCACGTGCTGATTAAGAGTATAATTTTGGTCTTCCAAAGGTCCCCTCATGAAATTGGTACTATTCTAGTGCCATTTGACGACTGTAAATGACTTTATATGTTTAAACCAAGAAACTACGTATTTTTTGGGCTCCCTAACTAAACTAAATCTCGGTGCTTGAACTCTATCTTGAATTTTTTATCGTGCAAAAACTCTTGAAAATCTTGAGTTCTCCATAATAATATTGAAACCAAGGTTTTAGGCACCCCAATTGTGTATGTACCACGTACTTTGATACATTTAGTTGATCTACATGGAAAGTTTGATATTATTTGAAGTTTTGAATGCTTAGGTCTCAAGAATGAAAATATGAAAGTTTTCTCTTATGCAGTTTTGAATATTTGAAATGATCCAATAATTATTCCATACCAAAACCCTTCTACTTGACACCTTGAGTGCTCAATGGAAAGGGCAAGCAATGTATCACTGTCTAAAACTCACAAATACATCAGAATTATATTTTTCTATGTATACAACGATATGATTGAAATAACCATATCAAACACATGGAACTTTCCATTATTTTATATACTCCAAAGTCAATTTTTTTGCACATGAAACTTTCGATTATGTATAGAAAAATTGTGGAAGAGTCACCTAAAATTTTCTACAAGGTCGCTTCATTTTTTTCTTGAGCTTATAAAGGCGATTTCTTCAAAGCATCAATCGCTCTCTTACCAAGGTCAACTTGATGAGTATAGTTCTTGATCATGATAGCCTCTAAAATGCAAAGTTGTATTTTTAAAAGATCCTCTAGCTAACATATTTAAGCATATCAAGAGGGTTTTCTTAAATAAACCGTCTACTGCAAAGAGCATTTAATTTAAATTTGTTAAAAAAGGACACTTAAAGTGTCCTGTTTTGGTACCAAACTAGTGCCAGGTTACTTAAGAGTGGAGTTCTTTACTTCGTATAGTTTTAGCGTATGCATTTAACAAAAATGACGGTGCCCTTTTATTTGATGAGTGGACACAACAACGCGAATAGCATTGGGCATGACTATGCTTTCATTTCTAAGGATGTCCTAATTTTTAAATTTTGGAAATTGGGTTTGGATTTGTGATATGGTGGATTATTTGATGAATGGTTCCCATCTTTATCATCAAACTTTTTTATTTTTAATTAAAAGGTCAAGATACTCTTATAAAATCCAACAAAGCATCAGATTTTCTCAATCAATGACATCTTTTTACAAAAACAAATAAAGAAAGAGAGGATTGTGGAAAGAAGCTCGAACATCTATTTAATTGAAAAAAGTCAAGATACTCTTTTAAAATCCAACAAAGCATAAGATTTTCTCAATGACATCTTTTTACAAAAACAAAAAAAGAATGATTTTTTGAGTATTGTGGAAAGAAGCTCGAGCATCCATTCTTTGGATATTCATTGCCTACTCTTTTGAATTCAATTAAAATTTTCTTTCTGGCCTCCTAAAGACCTTAACACCCCAAGGGTGAAGGTCGTTCAAATTTCTTTGCTATACAAGTGTCCCTAAGCTTTAAAAGACTTAACCTTTCAAATGCTATTCTCTAAAGCCTACGTTCACTTTTTGGGCATGCTTGAGAAAGACTTTAGAGAATAAAGGATAGGAATATGCGCATACAATTTTGGGTTGATTCTTTTATTGAGAATCTAAGTGAGTTGTCGCTTTGTCGAAGGGAGGAAATAACAAGCAAAGTCAGAGGATGGAGGTCGAAAATGGCAGGCAACCAGCCAATTGGAGGAGTGACATGAGGGTTGGTAGGAGAGGCTACATCACAAAACTAGGAGAAGAAGATTTCTTTTTTCTTAATACGTTTGCGCTCGCCTTTCTTCATCAAATAGCTCGTCGGTAGAGTGGCTCAGTCTGAAGATTTCTCTCTCACTTGGTGTGGTCGTGAGGCCGCGGTCGCTCATTGTGTGGTGCTTATTTGAGACGTGTTGAGCTTGAATTGTTGTTACCATATACATGTGGTACTTGTGTGTGTGAACACCCTTAGGACCGTCGGGCATTTTTTCTCTCTTTAGGAGGCTTTTTTCCCCGTGCATTGTATACACGTCCATTCATTCTAGGACTATCGATCTTTCCATAGCACACTAAGTAAAACACTCTCTATTGTGTGCCTTGAGCTTCCTTCATCTTCTCCAACATGAGTGTGTTTTCCTGCAATCCTAATTTCAACAATTGGTATCAAAGCAGGTTATGTCCCCTCGAGCTTAGTTGCCAGTAGCTCCAACACACACCTACTCAATTCCTCCATTTTTAGTGAGCTTTGGCAAGCGTTTGTAGGTCGACAAAAATTTTAGGAGAACTTGTACAGCTCAATCTGCTCAAATTTCTAATTAGGGCTCATTTTGGCCTTCGTTTCCACTACAGGCAGTACTACACGGAGGCTATTATGTCATTTTGTGCAGAATTTTTGTAAGTGTAGTTTTCTGCATAATAGGTGCCTTATAGTCTTCTACGGTTTGTGCTATATAGCACATGTTGTTCCCACTTTGTTTCTCCTCTTTTTGGGGGAGTTTTCACATCAGATGCAGCATTTACCATGGTGGAGTATGTTAACTCCCAAAGGCCTCGCACCATATCTGTGGTCATACACTATACCATGGTGGATTCAAGAATCAACTTCCAACAAGGGGCTAAGAGAAATCTTAAGCCCATGGAAAACAAGGACCGTAGTGAGCCTAAGGGAAAGGACAACGTCCAAAAGTCTCCCAAAGGCAACTCCAACAACAACAAAGCCAAAGAGAAGAGAGTTTATAAAGGCAAAAATAAACTCTCTTCTGAAGAGCTAGAGCATTATCAAAAAGATAATTGTTTTTTCAATTGTGGGGAGCAAGGGCATGGCTATCTTGCTTGCCCCCACAAGAATACATGTTATGAGCCTCCTAGAGCTTCCTTTGTCAAAATTCAAGAAGAGGATACTCATCACAAAGGATCTCCTCTATGTCATGCTTGGGGAAAAATAATAGAACATGATGCTTTCATTCTCTTTGACCCTGGTTCTACTCACAATTTCATATCCACAGAGTTGGCCACCAAGCTAGGCATCCAAGCCTATGAGATGGGAGATGTCCTACCTACCAATGGTGCTTTCAAGGGACAAGAATCCTCAGTCACTCCCTTAATTGGGAAATTGAGGCTCCATATCCAAATCTATGTGGACAAGGAGGATTTCTTCATTTCTCCTCTCAAGCATGAGGGTGTAATCCTAGGGGCACCATGGCTTGATTGCATGACTGCCAATGTTAAATTCCCTGAAAGACAAATCTACTTTAGGTACAGGGAAAAAGATATGTACATAGGTGCTATGGAGTTGGGTAGCAACGTGCCCATTGTATATAAGCAAGCTTTCAATAAGTCAATAAAGAGATCTATTTTGGTGTACATGATTTTTGTTAAAGATTCTCAAAATGAACCTAATGTTTTAGCAAAAGAAGATATAAGCAATCAAAAGGTAATAGAGTTATCCAATTTCCTCAAGGGATTCCAAGATGTTTTTATTAACGACATCCCTTGCGAGCTACCTCCAAAACAAGGGGATGACAACCATGCAATTGAACTTCTTCCAGGAAGCTCACCACCTGATAAACCTCCTTATCGTGTTTCTCAAGTTCAACAAGAGGAGATTATGCGGCAAGTGCATGAGTTGGTTGAGAAAGGCGTGATTAGGCCTAGCTCATGTGCATTTTGTTCACCAGTGTTATTAGTGCAAAGATGGCACATATCGTATGTGTTGACTATAGAGCACTAAATAGGATCGCTATTAAGAATAGGTTTCCCATTCCATGGGTAGAAGACCTATTTGATAAGCTACAGGGGTCAACCTATGTGAGGTCCCCACCCCAATACCATAACCTTTTGGCAACAGGAGGGCACCTGACAGATCGCTAGGCCCTATTCGATTGAGAAAACATAGTCAATATAGACAGGATTTTAATGGGCAGGCTCTCGTCACCGGGTAACCTGAGTCCGAACCATTAAAAAGGATTCCTAGCCCTGCCTCGTAGGGAAAGTGTGAACTATCACAATACTACGACGTTCCTAATTCTCACCTTCCGAGAGAGAGAAACCCCAATTGCCTTTTTCCCCATACTTTCAGAGGCACGTACAATTGGAATTCTCGACTCTTGGCACAATGAGTCTCTAATTTTCTCTTTTACAAGAGGGAGAGGAGAGGTTCTTGACTAATCAAGACCACCCATCCTTGACTGGCAACCTGAGCCAGTCCCCACTTTCCACCCCCACACTCACACTTTGTTCTGCTTGTTTTCTAATTATTACCACATTATTGTTCATACACAAAGTTCCTTTTTTGGATTTCCATCACAAGTTCATTAAGATAGCCCTTCAACCAATTTCAAATCGGCACCAAGACAATCCTTCTAGAAGAAAAACAACATAAGATCCTTCTTCAATAAAATATCCCAATCCCAAGAGTTCACTCCTCTTGGCGAGAAATTATTGCTTCCAGTGTCTTTAGCTGCCCATACAACTAAATTGTCCTACAATCTGGGCACCAACCCGCAGTGACTAACTTGCAATCTGGGCAACAACCCGCAAGTACTATCTTGCATTCTGGGCACCAACCCGCAAGATGTGTGCAACCATATCCACTGCTTTAGCGTTCACTCCGCTAAGATCTCCTCCCTGGATATCAAAGGGAGTTTTGACTATATCAGTATAGGATTTTGAATGAAGAAGGTTCGAGAGTTCTTCTACTAGGCAAACATTTCTTTCCTACGAGCAAACAGATTACTTTCCAAACAATCTTTCACTCTTCAAAGAAAATTATATAAAACATATGTCGTAGTTTGTGATGGTTTTATGATCCATAGAGATTGTTTTCCCTTTTTCTACTCTATTGTATGCAATGAATGCAAATACTTAACAAAATTTATTCCAACCTTGTCTAATGTAGGACCATTGCCTAGCGAGTTTGGTGGCACATCCTCCAAGGCAATTCTTTTTCCTTTATCAGCTTCTCGGCTAGTGCCAGCCTCATCATTGTGAGTCTCGCAGACATGGGTCCTTTTTGGGGCCATCTTGTCCCTAACTAACTTGAAAATGTGTAAGAACTAATTGTGCAAAAACCAATTTGATAATAAGGTTGATGGAATGTTAATTTCATCTATTCTTACACTTCTATTCCAATGATTTATGCTTATGGTAGGCAAGAAATTTTATGTAAGATTTAATAGACAATACTCATTCACACCATCCATTTATGCACTAATCTCATGATTAATCACTTATATATACTTGCAAGAACAATCCATCATTTTAGTTGGACAATTCTTGAATATGCTTAGCTAATTCATGCAAATATTTAGGTTACATTGATGAAGAATTGTACATGTAATCAACACAATCAATTATGTAATCGAGTGGTGAGACCTTCATTACTTTGTAATGTAGAGAAATTACCGTAAAATAGATATAATGATTGCTGATTTCCAATTGAGGATAGGTAAATAAGGGTATAGCATTTGATAGTAAAGTAGCAATTGGAAAGGATTCCAATTGAGAGAAGAGACAATAGATTTGCATTACCCAATGTGCTTTGGAGGTATTGATCTCTCAAAGCTTTGATGTAGAAGCCACCAAGTTAATTGCCACAACACCAGAGCTCCCTTCTCCAAAGTGTGTTCAAGTGTGTCTAAAATTAAGTGTGAATGGCCTTTATATAGGGGTTTGGAGGTTGCTTGAGGTCCAAGGTACGCTCATACCTCCCTTGCTCGCCCCCTCTAGCCAAATTAAGGATTAGAGGTGTCACAAGCCTCTCACTTACCACTGGAGGTGTCCCCTTTTTCCCAATTGAGTGATACACCTCATGTACTTACCCATGCTTAGGGTCAACATACCATAAGAGATGGGCTATGGCCATGGGTCATTTATGGTCATACATACACATACCCATACATACACATGCACATGCATACATATGCATGCCTTAGGCTTAGGATTTAATTTATTTACATTAGTATGAAATTTAATTGTCTAAAGTGAGCTTGGCTTGTCAGAATTCAATTTTGAAACTTGCTATTAAAAGACGAGCTTGAGGATGACATACTAAGGTGTCAAATGCACACACCTGCTATATTTAGTAGTTTCCAAGACAGAGAGCCTCAAGCTATTCAAGCTATTCAAGCCTCACTGAAAATTTATTGGAGTGTTCTTTGATGATATAATCATCTACTCTAATTCATTAGACGAGCACAAGCAACACCTCCAGGTAATATTTCAAGTTTTACGAGAGAATAAACTTCATATTAATCAAAAGAAACGTGAATTTTTCTTACAAGAGATTCAATATTTAGGTCGCATTATCTCTCAAGATGGCATCCAAATGGATCCATCTAAGTTAGAGGTAAAAAAAGGATGGTCTAATCCAAGGAATCTGCATGAACTAAGAAGCTTTATAGATATGTATGCATACTAAAGGCACTTCATAGAAAAGTTCTCACAAATTGCGGGACCATTACATGACCTAACAAAGAAATATGTTAGGTATATATGGTCCACCAAGGATAACAATGCTTTCAAAAATCTTAAAGAGAAGCTTATCTCTCAACCTATGCTTACACTCACGGATCTCTCAAAGCCACTTGAGGTCCAATACAATGCCTGTGGTGATTGCCTTGGAGCTGTTTTGGTCCGAGAAGGGCATGCCATAGCCTATGAAAGTCGAAGGCTCGACCCTTTGAGCAAGCTCTAGGTATATATGAGAAGGAACTCTTAGCAATTCTACATGCTCTAGACTCGTGGAAGCACTATTTATTGGGGACTCCTTTCATTCTGTGAACAGATCACCAAAGCCTTAAGTACTTCATGATGCAAACCAATCTCTCGAACAAATAAATGAGGTGGAAAAATTTCCTTTCGCTATTCAATTTTCATATTGCTCACATTGCTAGAAAGCATAATCAAGTAGGCAATAAACTCTCAAGATGACCAAGAGTAAATGTGGTATCCATAGCAACTCACAATGATCTATCTTCTATGATAGATGAGTACTCTATTGATCCCGATTTTAAAGATGTGATTTTAGCCCTTGCCCTAGGGAAGAACGGAGAACCATTTACCTTACAAGATGGTTATCTTGTCTATGGCAACAGGCTATATGTTACTAACTCACTATGTGAGAAAGTAATGTATGAATCTCAGGATCCTCCTTATGCGGGTTATAGAAGGATTCAATCTACCCTAAAAGGGATAGAAACATAATTATATTGGCTTTCCATGAAAGAAAACATAGAAGAGAATGTTTTAGAATGTGTGGTATGCCCAAAGACAAAGTTTGATACAAGGAAGCTACCTGGACTGCTTCAACCTTTGCCAATCCCTAATTCACCATGGGAGAGCATATCCATGGATTTTATCTTTGGATTGCCCAAGTCTATCCATGGGAATACAGGAATATGGACGATCGTGGATAGGTTTATCAAACAAGCACATTTCATACCTGTCAAAAAGACTATCAAGGCCCATCAAATGGCAACCCTCTTTATATCACAAATCTTCAAGTACCACGGCTTGCCAATATCCATAGTGTTGGATAGAGATCCTAGAATGACCAATAATTTCTAGAACGGTATCTTTGAGAATTTACGTACAAGGCTAAACGTCTCTTCAGCCTATCATTCGCAAACAGATGGCCAAAGTGAAATAGCTAACCCAACAATTCTTGATCTACTAAAAGCTTATGTCACAGAAGTAGATCAAAAGTCCCAATGGGAGAAGTACTTACCTTTAGTGGAGTATGCTTACAATAACACTGTACATACCTCCATGGGAAAAGCACCTTTTGAGGTGATTGAGGGAAGATCAAAAAGCCCCCTGCTACTCAAGGTACATGGAAAGATCTTCACTGCAGATAAATATAGATGAGACATACAAGAATCTTTTCAAAAGATTAAGGATTCTATTTCCATCTCTCAGAAAAGGCAAAAGGTTGTTGCTGTGATAAGCACAAAAGAGCCCTAGCCTTCAAACAAAATGATTGGGTCTTGCTTAAGTTTCCCAAGGCTCGATTAAGGCACACGACGGGCAAGAATCCTACGGACCACCAAAAGTACTATGCTAAGTTAGTAAAAAAGGTACTATGGTCCCTTTCAGATTCTTAATCAATGAGATGGCCTATCAACTCAAGTTGCCCAACCATTGGCTCATACACAATGCTTTCCATGATGTGAGCCTACTAAAGCCTTACAAAGAAGAGCCACCTCAAGAAGTAACCATTGGAGACCCACCGGAGATCGAGGACCAAGAAGAGGTGCGGTAGCCCGAGTCCATTCTTTGACACAAAGACAAGGTATTAAGAGGTGGTAAGACTATCCGACGATATCTTATCTTGCTAGATGGATGCAAGGCATACAATTAAAGGATAAGCTAAACCTTGTCAATGCTTACAATGATTCCCTAGAGTAAGCAAATGTAAATATGTATAAATGAAAAAAAAAATGTATTATAAGACTCTTTTTCTTTATTGTGCACAAATGTTAATAAGTATGCATGCTTACGATCATGTTTGTGGAGACAACATCTCCCAAACACCAAGTAGAGCTTGTCACTCTACTATGGAAGATTGATACGGACTAATGTGCAAACATGCTTGCGGAAGCTAAGGATCTCAAGCACCAAATGGACTAGTCATCCATTTTGAAACGGTGTCATAGGGTAAAAAAGGGATCCTCTACCCGCTAGCAAGCAGACTAATGACTAGGCTTTTTCTTCTCTACCTCATAGTCAAGGATGACTACGATTTCAAGGGAGAGGTAATGTCATAAAGACTAATATATAATTCTCCCAAATGATTTTCTCATGTTAAACTGATGATTTAATATAGGGGGGTACCAGGGGAGTAAAAGCTAGAATATTGGTAATGCTGCCAGACGAGTCTCGGTAGGGATACAAAGGAGGGAAAATAGGGATCCAAAGGGGGACAGTCTGCAAAAGAGCAATGTGCATCAATGGAGATTAAAAGATCTAAGGTTCAGCTCCATTAAGACTTCCATTGGCTAAAGTTCCTAAATTTAACTAAATTGTCCAATGGCCAAAAGTGGGGAAAGTTGGATGGTTATGGAAAGACTAAAAATTATTTCCACATCCCTAGGAAGGAGGGGGTGATCCCTAATGGTAGAGGAAGAGAGAGAAACACACACACACACACACACACTCCCAAGCTCCCCCTTTACACAAAGAGAATAATGGACACATGTCAGGCTCCTAGCCCAGATGCCCCCAATCTCCCCGCAAATCCTATTGGATGGCCATAGACGTGGACCAATGAGAATTAGGCTAGAATAAAATTAGTCTAATCACTCAAAAAATGCTTGATAAAAGAACCAATAGAAATTAAGCTCCCTAGAAAACTATTGGACAGTCTACCAAGGGGTCCCAACAAGCATCCAACAACCCAATGGCTTGTTTGATTCCTATTGGCCAGAAGACTAAAAGGTACAATGAGAGTTTAAATAAATTATTTTAAGTACCTAAAACTCTCACAAAATGGAAAAGGGGGACACATGTCACAAGGCTATCAATTATGCTTCTCAATTGTTATTGGCTAAGCTTTGCAGGAGCCAATGGGAAGCCAGCAAGAGTAGTTAAGAGGAGGGGTCGACCAAGAGAGAGGGAGGTTGGCATTTTAGTCCATCTAATTTTTGCTACACACACACACAACTCATGTATTCAGCAAGAACTCCATCTCCTTCTCCAAGCATTGAGAAGTAGAGGCCTACACCAGCAACTCTTGGCTATGGAATGCAAATCCAACCAACAGCCAAGCTTCAATGGCATGCTCATCTCCTCTACCATGCTAGTTACTAAGCTAAGCTATGCTATTACAGTGACTATGTGAGGAGAATACTTCTTTCTCGTAAGATACACCTTCTTCCTCTCAATCTTTCCTCATTCTCTACTAGCTCTCACCATCTTTGAAGGTGTGTGAGGTCTTGGGACTGAGTCTAGGCCCATTAGGTGTGTTTTTCAAGCATAATTTGGGGCATGAAGCTTCCATCTTCATTGCACCAACGAGTATTTCAAGGAACACAAAGATTATATTATACAAAAGTCTTCTTTGATGGGAGAAGCTATAATACAAAGCCTTTTTGGAGGGGGAACCGGCTCCATGTAAATTCGGTCCTCAACTGTTATCAATTGTTCTATTTCTCTCTCTTTTCAAGGATTGTCTATGCCAAACTAGCTAGGTGTACTCTCTCTAAGATCATTAGGAAATTGTTCTTAATGAAATCTCACTATGTTATCATTTTCCGCTACACACAAGTTACTAGTGCATTGGATGTTACAAAGTGGTTACGGGTAGGATATACGGTCAAAGTCCATAGGGTAGAAATCTCTTAGTAAGTAGAGGATTCCCTTTGAGTTTTGAGACGATTCGAGGACTTTTGGTCTTGATTTTGGTAGCGTGAGCGTTGTAGGTTGTATTGCAATCGCCACCACATAGGATGTCTAGATTTGATTTCCACGAATAGTGATCGCATTAGAAGGTCGAGTAGGTGAATGACATCCATCTATTTGCTTCCACGCGTCTGCGGGTTGAGGTATGTCCTTGGCCGACATTTTGGTATGTTGGATTAGTTCTCGCTATGCCAATGTCTTCTCGTGGCATATCCATCAATAATGGTCTATTTATGAAAGTAGTCACAATGTTTGATGATCTTTATGTCTACAATGTCTTTGTTTGAGTGCATTGATTGCAAGATGTTCCCAATAAGGTTAGGGCTAGGGAACAATGGGCTATTTCACCAAATACAAACTGAGGTTTTCTCTCTAGATATGATTGTTATGCTAGCATCTTAAAGACATGTGGGATTGTGGAAGAAGTGGACATGGCCAAAGAAATTCATGATCTGAAACCACTACAAAGGGAGAGAGCCATGTAAATTAAAATATATAAATCACTGTTAAGTGGGTTCCACTAGGAACCCAATTTCATGGGTCATTAGAGTGTGCCACTAGGCACAATTTAATGAACCCCCTCTCTCTAATTTTGAAATTTTCCTTCATCTTAGCCCCCTACACCCATTCTCTCTTTCTTTATCTCTCTCTCTCTCTCTCTCTCTCTCTCTCTCTCTCACACACACACACACACACACACACATAAGATTCCTCTTCTTACTGGCTCTATTATTAGTTTTTCCGCATAAGCACAACAAGTTGTTGATGAGCTTCATGTTCAGGATGTCTCTTCAATTGCAATTACTACGTGGCATGTCAAGCCTAAGTACGGAAATGAAGCTCTAGGCTATTTACATTGGATGCAAAGGAAGGACCTCTTTTCAAGTGAAGTTACCTATGCTTGCATTTCTAAGAATTAGGAATAACAATAAAAAAGACACAATGTCACACACTTAAAGTCTTGGGCTTGTATCTAGCTACATCTGTTTCCACCCATGGGCAGCTATACTTTGCAATATCCCATGGGCAGCTATACTTTGCCACCATAAACATATTTTTTGATGACTCTCAAAGATTGAAGACAAGGGAAACCATTGAGCGAATGGTTTACACTCTAGCCATTGAGCCAATGGTTGACACTCTAAACACTGCCTACAAAGAGGTTTTACAAATGTTCAAGTTTTTATGGAACAATTTCTTTTCCATGTGTTGGTTTTTCTATTGTTTAGCTATTAACGGATACTTGATTCTTCACCCTCTTTTGCAATAAACACTTTGAAAAAAAAATGGAAATTTGTTTCATGGTTAGATACATATTGGAAAGAGCACCACAAGTCAATCTAGGTAATGCACTATTGATAAAAGAATGATGTATCCTTCAAATGTCATCGATAGTTCCCCCTCACTTACCATTTTTTGTGGGATTAATAACAATTCGGAAAACCCACTCTTAGCTCGTGCATGGGATAATATTACCTGCTTCAAGTACTTTATCTCCTAACATAAGGCCTCCCACTAAATCTCTCCCAATCTTGTAGGTTTTGCACCTTCGTTCTAAGCCCCTTTCAGCCACATTTTGTGCTCCACCCCCTTCGCTCCTCATAGATCCTTGTACTCTATTATAAAAAACTTGGGATAGGATGAGCACAATCACACATACATTTCCTTCTCCTACTCAGTCAAGTCTTCTCCCAACATACCAACCACCTCTACTGCATCTATACCATGAACATGAGACGCCATACCTTTCTTTGTTTGGGGTGTGTCTATGGAAACCCCGAACATGATATAAGGGTTAAGTTATTTTTGTATTTGATATCAATAACAATAAATTCAAGACTCTTTGTGATTGTTACTTTCTAGGGATCACTACTACCCAATATATATGTTGATGGGTCTTTATGAGTAAATTTTTTTGAGGGATTCATCAACTATTACCATGGTTCCTTTGAAATCAATGAGTAAATAGGACTATGGCATGTTTCTATGATAGAAATAGAAAAACAAAAAATTTTACATGTAGAGTCTTCTATTAGCTTTGGTTATGAGGAATGGATCTTGAGATTATACACAAACGGTGATGTTCCTTATCTTTTCTTTTGGAACAAAGTGTGCACCATGTTGGACCATGGATATTTTGCATGTAAGCTTGAGTTTTTTCTTGGATTTTTGCTATGAATTTTGTATTTGCTAGAGGCTCGTTTTGACATAAAGAAAGAGCCACAAGAATTCTCGACAACACAAGGCCTATGATTGAATCCTTCAAAGGAGTTTAATATGTCTTTGAGGGATACAAGAGAATCTGATGTACACAATGGTGGATGAAGTTTATGGTTTGGAGGGTTCTGTTGATTGTGCTTAGTTGGCATGTGTCTCACACGTTCGTTTTCAATGCTAGAGCCACATCTAGAGAAAACCAAGTAAATGATGAGTATGCACTTTGTATAACCATTACTTCATGGTATTGAATTCATTATGTAGAGATCCAAACACTTTATTGGAAGTATTGATACTACTAGGCAAAACACATGGTACCAAAACTTTAATATTTTTAAAACAATCTTTAGATGGCCCTTCCAACTGGAGTGAAGGTTCTTGCCGAGCATTAGGAAAAATATGAACCCCAAAAGGGCCTTGTAAGGATTCCTAATTTTAAGGGATTAAGACTGAAAATGTGTGTGCCTTAGGAGACAAGGCCATTGAATGAGGGTATTCTCATAGGCTTTTTTTTTTACTATCAATAGGCTTTTTGTAGGTTGAAATAGAGGCTAGGGAGGGAAGATAAGTACATTCTCTCTCTACCCAAAAGAGTGGTGTTCCTTATGACAATAACTACCCTTTCCTCTTTTTTTTCCATATCATCAAGGGCGTCCATAGCCTCAGCCCAAAAAGCACTTTTCAAAAAAATATCAAAAACCTCACTTTTACTCAAAACTTCTCCCCAACCTATATGTATAGCCAAAAATTGATTTTCTCTCTCAAAATCTCACTGCTAGACCTGCAAAATAATAAACTTGCCACCTTTTTTATTTCCCTCGAAAATCACTCTCCTCTCTCTCACTCCTCTCCCTCTCTCTTCTCTCTCCTAATTTTCTCAGCACACACACTCTTCCTCCTTCCCTCTCTCACTCCTCTCCCTCTCTCTTCTCTCTCCTACTTTTCAACACACACTCTTCCTCCTTCCCTATCCTTGATGCAGGTCCACTCCATAGCTTTGGTGTAGCTCTCCCCACATAGCTATCCACTCCATAGCTCTTCTGTAGCTCTCCATCCCATAGCTCTCCTGCAGCTCTCCATCCCATATCTCTTCACTCCATAGCTCACCTCTCCCCTCCATGGCTTTGCTACAGCTCTCCACTCTTGCTCGAGGCCATCTTTATTCCCCTTGCCATGGAGCTAGGCAACATTACAAACCTCCCATCCACAGCAAGATCGTCAAGTTCAAATATGGTTTCTCTACATGTTTGGCTGCCAAAGGACTTTACACCCTTAAAGCGTCATTACTTGCAAACTGCACAACAACATCATGGTGTAGGTCACTCATAACATTGCTAGTCTACAAAAGAGGATCATTCATGTGGAGAAAGAAGCATAAACTCTTCAGCAACATGTGGAAGAGAAGGATGGTAAGATTGCGAAGCTTAAGGGTACCATATTGAGTCTGAAAGAGACACGTTTAGGTGCAAGGGAGCATAAGAGGATCTTCTCATCCATAGAGACCCTTGCTCCCCAAGGTGGTGCTCAAAAGATAAGAGTTATAGCTACAAGGTGCATTTTGGAATACCCTATCATATTTCCTACTTGTATGAATTCGCTTCTGTGGTGATTTTTTTGTTTTTAATTTGTATTGTAGGGATTTCATCCAAGAGACATGTGGTAGCCAAAGCCAAGAGGATCCCATTCATTTGCTTACTAGTTTCCTTAAGAAGGCAGATGTCATAGCACTCTTGCACACACCAAAAGGAAAACATATCAATCCCAAGGATTCACCATGGAAAACTTATCGCACCACGTAAGTGCAAGGGAGAGGGGTTTTTTTACAAGTTACATAAGCGCATAAGCTAGCGATAGGCCCCCAATAATTTATATCCCAAGCTTAAAAATAAGGGAGGGGGTATCATATTTATTGGGGGGGGGGGGGGGGGGGGGGGGGGGGGGGGGGGGGGACCTGACCTAGGTTGATTACTTGTAACGACTGGTCAGTGGTGTGCACTAGAGCTTGAATGAATTTAGGAGAAGTTTTTTAGGTCACACATCAAATTTTGCATCAAGCCGGTCATAGACAAGGGTTGATTTACATCAGCTTTGGATGGGTCAGAATTGGACGAGTAGCCAAAGTGTAGGTAGATTGGGCACATAGTTTGAAAGTCAAACTAAGACACATTGAGGGTACATCTAGTTATCAATATAAGTGGTTCCTTAGTACGTTCCCAGTCACTATGCTACACACTCTTTGACTAGTTTTATTCAATTAGATCATCTGAGACCTAAATTTTGTATGTAAGATAGGGATATTACATTTTTCTTTATTGAATGTCGTATAAGCGTAGAAACTTAGGGTCATATTCCATAATATGAGTCGTATATAGGGGTTTTATCAAAGTTTTTTCCTCGCAAGTGGCGTCTCGTTTTGTATATAGAGTGAATCCCGCGGGATATCAATGATGCTGTAACTAAGGAGGTGATACGTAAGTTTTTTAATCTTGTGAGTGATGTTGATGTGTAGAAGGCATGTGATGAAGTTGGCATTAGTACAAAGGGTTACACTGAACTACATGGCCTCTTCAAGAACGCTTTGAGAGAACGAGGAGTTATTGAGAATGTATTCCCAGTGCCACGCAAGGTGAAACTTGCTAGAGGGGCCTCCAATAAAGATGTTTTCTCATGTCTAGGTCACTATTTGCACATCAAGGAGACAATGTCTTCATCTATCTTTGTCTAGGTCACTATTTGCTCATCAAGGAGACAATGCCCTCATCTATCTTTGTACAATCTCCACAAAGTGTTAAGAAAGTTATCAATGCAAGGAATCGTGCTGATAATATTGACAAGGGGTTTCCTTACTCTATGTCAAATAATATTTTTGCCGATTTGAAGAGGCTTCAACAAGCAATGGTTGTCTTTTATGCACTACCTTCTAATGATGAGGAAAGAATCATGTGACATTTCCCTTTCATTGTTGTTTTATGACCTTCACTTATTGCCTTTCTTCTGTTGCAGTGTTTGGAACTAAGTTGGTGTTTGTTTTCAAGCTTGACAAGTGCCAGATTATGAAGCAATGAAGGCTAGAGAGGATGAGTGTCATATTTTTATTGTTAAGACCTCAAGCAGACAAGTCTAACAATGAAAATTTTGCCATGGAGGATGCAGCACCACCCCCCAAGCTCTGCCACAAAACAAAGTTTTACAGCAAGACAAGCAAGCGCCACTACATAGGCAACCTCACAGAGTGAGATGTTTTAGCATAGCCTTTACTAATATTTGACATTATTCGAAGTGTGTGGAGATTCTCATTCGAAGGGCTCCTTTTGCACGGACATGCGGGGATATCGTGCAAAGCGACAACACTAAGTTACACATGCAGCCCATCAGCTTCGAAGGACTCAAGAAGCTGCAGAGGCATACTTGGTGGGTTTATTTGAGGATACCAACTTGTGTGCCATCTATGCCAAGCATGTAACTTTAATACAAAAATAATTGGCACTAGCCCGTCGGATATGAGCTAACTTGTAGCTAGTAATATGTACAACAACACCTTTTTGCAATGGATATGTAATGACTACAAATTTGGAAATGAAAGGAAATGAAATGAAATAGTGACTCTTGTCTAGTCCAAACTCGTTGCCTTGTAGGCACGGGACTTCTGCATCACCAAGGCCGAAAGAAATATGATGTGTGCATTTCAACTGGAAAATAAGACCCAACAAAGTAATCATTGACACATTTTTTTGCTACCAGTGCCTTCCCAACCTTTTGTATTTGTGTAAGACTGAGAGACAACCAAAATTCCTTTGATTGACATCTGCTAGGCACCAGATATGCTTGTTTTGGCCCAAACACTCTTAAAAACCCCTGTCCACAAGACACCAATGTTGGGCAAAACAAGTGCACTTGTTTTGCCCAAAATGGGTGCCTTTGTGGATAGGGGTTTTTTTGCAGTTTCTAGGACAAATCTAGCACAACATTAGCATTAAGAATACCATTTGAAAGCTAATGACACATCCTATGACAATTTCTTGCATGTACACTAACCCCTCCGTCTGGCAAGTTGGGACCCCTGACATCGTCATAGTAGATAGAGATTGACCCACAAAGCACTTGCACAATCATAGCTTTTAAATTGATCTAATGAGCACCATGTATCTATACGAAATAAAAATTCAAGGTAGCTAACAAAACTCACAATAAACTTGCCCATTCAGAACTAGAAAATTAAATTTCACTGAAATCCATGTATTTACACCAAATTGCAAGTCAAGATAGGAAAGTACATGTGGAATTGATATTATATTGATATATAAAATTACAAAAGGCGCTCATCACAGGTTTTCTGTTAGGAGGCATTATGCAACTTCCTTGCATCTTGCTTCAACATTAGGTAGGATGGAAGTTAGGACTGAGGCCGCTATGGCTGTTGGGTCTCCCACTCCTAAGGCTTGATTGATAGCTACACGGGCTAAGACCTTGCCACAAAAACCTATGCCAAAAGTGGCCATTGCACGGGATTTGTTTACAAGAAAAACTACTTGCACAGTCTGAGGTATAGTAGACAAGCACAAGATCTTGTTGACAGCCTTCAAGACCCAGAAAAATGTCCATCAAGGTCCTTGTGCATAATGCAGATGTCACCCATGGGTAGTTTGCCAATGTAGTTTGCAAGCGCTACTTCTGGGCCAAAAACATTGCTCTCTCCCACCTTGCAAGCTGCCCACACCTCCATGTCCAAAAGATCCTGCAAACGTTCGTGTTAGGAAAATACATTGGGATGGCCAATTACACAAGGAATACAATTACCACATGTGACGTCGTACATAGTTAGTGTGAGGTAAAGGTTGAGGGATGATATCCTCTCATCAAAAATGTTTGGGGCATCAGAGTCAAGTGACTCAATAGGAAGAGGTTGTTGATTTTCCATAAGCTTGGCTTGGGTTGCCAAGAACTCCTCCTCCATGACATTTGCCTACTCTGCAACTACAATATTTGAAGTGACCAAGGCAATTGTGTCAACGACTACGATCACTAACTTGCATAGTTTTAGAGACATCATTTGGCATTGTAGTATGAATGTCAAATGTCACAAGATTACCTTCAAGGCTTTGGAGAGGTATCCATTTTCCAATCTTACACATCCACCACTCATAGTGGAAGCATATATACAAAGCTGTGCAAACTTTTAAGTACCGTATCTGAGGCCCCTAGCTTGTGCGATCACTAACTTGCATAGTTTCAGAGACATCATTTGGCATTGTAATATGAATGTCAAATGTCACAAGATTCTTTTCAAGGCTTTGTAAAGGTATCCATTTTCCAGTCTTACACATCCACAGCTCTAGGTGGAAGCGTATATATAAAGTTGTACAAACTTTTAAGTACTGTATCCCAATACCTGAAGCCCCTATCTTGCATCAATATCTATCTCCCTGATGCATACCCTCTATAAATACCCAACTCTCTCCTAATAAGGGTAGTAATGATTCAAAAGGAATATTCTAGCATATAAACATAGTGGGTGTGGCATTGAATGGCAGGGCCTTAAATAAATGCACAAAAACATGCACGAGACAACATTGACTTAGACCTACAAACCTAAAAGCTTTCTCAAAATTCAATGAAGAAATAATGTCAAAACCCATCTTCTCCTTTATGGATAAAATGGATGACAAACATAAGGCTACAACCACTCCATGCTAAGAAGTGATTGCATTTCAATTCCACCGATCTTACCATAACAATGCTCAGAGGTGGGTACTATTGTGTGTGTGTGTGCGTGTGTGTGTGTGTGTAGAAGAAGATTCTACTTTGTAGTAGCGTCAATGGTTGCACATTGGGAAGCATCATGGCACCAATGTCAACATGAAAATCTTGAAAGGTTCCAGAGAGACTTCTTAAATGTGTTGCTCACCAAGTTTGATGGAAATATATCTACATAGACATCAAATGGCCCACAAGCTACTTACAAGCATCCTTGAACACAAAGGTCAACTCAATGCATATGTCTATTGCAACAACAAAGAGAAGCAACTTACAATTAGGTGGAAAAAGTTTTGGATTAGTGTGCCTTAAATGGATATTAAGCATTGAATACACCTGTTGAACAAAAACCACCGTCCCATTGATCCTATGGTCTTTGAACCCAAGTAACCTCCCTTTCCAATGTTGATCCAGCTTGCCACAATCTCGAACACCATGAGGCCCAATGGCTACAAGTTTCATGAAGACCCAAGCACCTTTGTGGAACACTTGAGGCACCCACTCCCCATTAGAATCTCTAGTGTTGTACAAGACAACCCTTTCTACCTCATCTTTTGGCTTTTTGTGAGTAGTAAAGTTTGACATTGGGTTTGACGGTGGTTTTGAATGAGCTGGAGATGGAGGAGAATGAAGTAAATTTTTTTGGAGAGAGGGAGATACAAAGGATTAAACCTTCAATGCAGAACCTTGGTGTTTGGAGGTGATTAACAACATACAAGTGCCCACCTAGCCAAGGCGCCCGTTGGGTCAACCGGCCAAAGTTTTGATGTGGTCACATTATTTTTTCGATGTTTAATACATCAAACCCTGTAAAAGCCTAATGACAATCGTCTATGTCAAATCTAAGTCAAAGATGTAATTTTTCCAATGATGTATGTAAAGGTCCATGAGAAGTTGGCCGCCGGCCACTTTAGAAAGCCCTAGGTATATAATACACTAAGGTTAGTGGGAAAGGGAGATTATTTTTTGGAAGATAAGTAACTATTGTTGTACACACAGGGAGCGACCTCTTGGCTCCAACTTGTAATCATCGCTATTGTGGCTACGGTAATCCAAATTCAGTTTTGTTTATTGCATTGTGTTCTTCTTACTCTGCTCTTTCATTGAAGTGTAAGCATTCAAGATTCGGTGTAGGTATCAAACGCAACCGTTGTGGCCTTAAATCGATGTTTTGAGTGTTTATATGCGTATTTTATGTTGTTTTGACCCTAGGAGAGGCTTTAGGGACCCAAAAACGACCCTTTAGGATTATCTGTTTACTGTTTTTGCGTACTTTGGGACGAACGATCGCGATCCGTGTACCCATCCAAAATGTTATGACAATGATAGGATATGCTCCTGATAGTCCCCTGTAGCTTCCCTTCAAGTTTCGTGCGAATCCAATATGATTTTCATGGTAAACGAGCGTGATGACTGTAGAGCTGTGTAGAAGGACATAGGCATATTACTAGGCTTTAGTGCGTTTGATTTGCTTGTAGAGTTAGTAGTTGCATCTCTTCGAGTTCACTTCATTAGGATTGACACCCTAGTGAGTTTCCATGCCTTATCTGAGTCGCTTCCCTGGTATTGATATTTATGTAGGCTATGCTATGGACGTCCGTCGCGGCGACCCGCAAACATTGGCGCCGTTGTCGGGGAATGAATCTTAGGTGATGAGTGACCCAGTGCGTATTCAGAGTGTTTTTATTGTTCCAAAAGATAATTTCCATTCCATTTACATTTCAGTGAAGCATCTAGACAGGGGTTTAGTGCTTAGTGGAGTCTAGGGTCGGTGGACTGGCTAGATCTACTCTTGAGAGATATAGGGAGATGTGAGTGAGGTTGCTTTAGGCATTTTTTTCTCTTCAAATTTCTTTGTATTGATTGAGTATTGATCCATCGTCCGTTTTTTATCCTGTTTGTTTTGTTTGATTCATTTTCTTATGTTCTTTCATTTCTGTACTTACGAGTAGGATAAGTAAATCACATTCCAGTCAGATTTGGGGCAAAAGATAGAGTCAAAAACACCAGAAAACCATAACTTTGGCAAAAGGGCCATAAGACTCTGAAATTAGAAAATCTGACCAAACAGAGCTGAAATTGATTCAAATCACAAAGTGGTAGCACCAAACACTGGGAAATACTTGTCAGAGAGAGCCTGTAAAATTTCATCAGATTTGGCTCTGGTACTACGATCGCGATCGGTGTACCTCAGTGTCAGAATTGTACACGATTTGACATGTGCCTTCCTGATAAGATTCTAAACAAGTTTGTCTAAAGCAACCACACCCAAAAACATCAAAAATCAAGGAAATCAGGCCACTTGGGTAAAACTAGCTTGACAGACCCAGAAACTGTAAAATCTTGACTTTTGGTGATCCAAATGCAAAAAGAGTTGGGGGATAGCCTTAAAACATCAGTGTCTACAAGCATGCCAAATTTGGTTGAATTTGGGCTCAGAACTACGATCGCGATCGGTGTACCTAAACCTCAGATTTGTACCAGATTTGATGAGTAGACTCTTCAAGGGTATACAAACATAAAAGTCTGAAGGACCTAGGGTCAAAAACCACAAAAAGCTGGTCAAAACCGCTGAATACAGATCCAAGTCAAAAACGGCTAGACTGGCATAGAAATTGACTTTCAGTAGACCAAAACACATCAAAACTAGGAAGAAACCATGCAGAGGGATAGCCTATGCATAGGACAAGCCTAGGTATCTCTCAAATCCCAAATCAAACATCCAAATCAATCAAACCTGATAAAATTGGAAAATCGGGTACTTCAAACCAAGAAACTATAAATTCTTGACTTTTTTGAGTCCAAATACAAAAGTGTCTAGCAGTTAGTCTTAAAATAGCCTAGTGAACAGCTGGGGAAGTTTCATCCAATTTGGGCTCCAAACTACGATCGCGATCGGTGTACCTCAGTCCCAGATCTGACCCAAATTTGACCCACACATACACCTAGGTTATATAAGATACCAGGAGATGTCCAAATTCAAAAAAAAAGTCACCAAAATAGCCAAAAACAGCAGACAGTCAGAAAACCATTGCAACAAACCAAGATCTGGTAAAAACATGACTTTTTCTTGTCCAAATTCAAAGGAGTAGACTGTACACATCATTGTCTACCATATCCACAAGTTTCACTTGAAAAGGAACTGGAACTACGATCGCGATCGGTGTACCCCAATGACATTTTGAGTTGAGACTTGGTGAGTAGGTAGCTGACATCTAGTGCAACATATTTTCCAAAAGGAGCAAGGTCAAAAAAGCAAAAGAAAGTGGTCAAAAGTCCCAGATACACAATCTAGCCAATCATCGCAAAACCGCCTAGGATTTGGGTTTTCATTGGTCAAAACATCTCCAAATTCAAAAATACAAAGACACTTGATATCAAGACATCAAGGGCTAGCTACTTTGCAAAAATCTTCCAAATCTGTGACATGGGGTCAACGATCACGATCGGTGTACCTCTACATAGTGAGGGTATTTGACTTCATGAGTTTGTAGATCTACTTGAGTACATCCCAAATCTCAAGTTTGAGTGAAAAATACCCTCTGGAAGCCAAGATACAAGCACAAAATCTCTTTGTGTCCTGATCCTGAAACTGTTTTGAGTGCTGTTTCAAGTGCAGTTTACCAAAACTGCTCTAACTTTTGACACACAACTCCAAACTGAGTCTCCTATAGCTAGGAAGAAAGCTTGTGAGATAAGGAAGCGACCCTTGACAAATTGCAATTTTATTTTAGAGTGAAATTTTCTAGGATTCCCATTTACAAACTTTTAGGGTACCCAAAACCAGTATCCAAAGGTCAGTGGGGCACCAAAGCCTGACTTTTTAGAGACTTGACCAGGGGCAAAAAGGGATTGTGTGCACTAAGCCAAGGTGTTCTTATCAAGGACCATCTTGAGAGTATTGAGTGAGGCTTAAACATGAAAACTCATCCATCATTAGGGTTTCCCACTCAACTCAGAGCTATGCCACCTACACAAATAGCCAGAAATACTGCAACACCTATAACAAGAGGGTTGAGACAAGACCATGAGGCTTATCAATCATATCAAGCCAAACCTCAAGGCATGGCTCATGGATATTTGTCAAGTGATCATGTAGCTCACTGGAAGCCAAACCAATCAACTAAAATGCAGGAGTTTGGAAGAGCAAAAGTGGAAATTGCTGACTTAGAGGAGAAGCATCCTCTAATCAACAAACCCAATGTGAGGTTCATCAAAACCAATGAAGCCACGAGAGTTCTAACGGATTACACTTATGGACTTTATAGGTTACCTATTTGGGATCAAAACAACTTCTATAGATGTTTAAATTCCATCATTGAAGAGTTGACAGACTACAAGAACCTCTATGCCGTCACATACACAGATGACCAGGGAGTGCAAGTTCTAATGGTAGATAAGTATGGACGAGAGTACAAACTTATCAGCCCAATTGAGCTAGAAAGATATACATACATGGGTACTCCAATCTCTGCTTACTAATTTCAACCGAGTGTAAGCGTACCAGGGTTTTTTGAGACTGATTTGCAAGAAGCTAACATTGAAACTATGGAATCAAACGGACCTCAAACATCCAAAATAGCTATTCACGGGAGTGTAGCTCCTACCTCATTGAGTGGAACCAAGAGACCACCAATTAAACTTACAAATCCATCAACATTTCCACAACATGTCTCAAAGGGGATTCCACCAGGATTTGTTCCAAGACGAGAAGAAGGAATGAGGGATGTCTTTATGAGAGACCCCAACACGCTAAGATACATGGTTGAACCAGAACCAATGAGAACATATCAATTGGCCAAATGTGTCAAGAAGAAGTATGATGGATTAAGGGATCCATACGTACATGCATCCTTGTTCAAACAAGTGTTAAGAGCCGAACAAGTATTTTATTTTCATACACAGTATGAGGGATTTGGCTTAACCTTGGAAGGGATAGCATTGAATTGGTTCCAACTGTTGGACAAAAATGCCTTCTCAAACGTTGAACAACTGTTGCAAGAATTTGTTGTGGAGTTCTCTAAAAGGGGAATCAAGCATAATACAGTGTCCCAAATCTATGCATTGAAGCAAAAAGAAGATGAGAGAGTGAAGGAAGAATCGCTACGCTTCAAACAATATATAGAGAGATGTCCGGAACGCGAGTTACCACAGGATGAAATATTATCAATTCTCTTCATAGAGGGTTTGAAAAATGAAACTCTCAAGAAAGATTTGCACTTAAAAGGATGTACTTCCTTTGAACAAGTCACTAGAGAAGCGTTATACCTAGTTGACAATTGTAAAGCCTATGGCGAGGAAATTGGTGATACAAAGATCACTATGGATAATGCCCCTTTAGCATCTAGTGAAACCAACACAAGGCAAGTGGTTATGTCTCAATTAATGACCAACCTAGATGAGCTAGTAGTGCAAATAGCACAACAAATAAAATGGTGTGCCATTGAGCAAAAATGGACCGATCATGAGATGAGTGAGTGCTACTATAATCAAACCTACACGAGGAGGATACTATTTGGACATCAAATAGAAAAACAAATGCCATTACCAAATCATCCTTTATTTCAAATAGGGTTGTATCAAGGGCTTTACAAAGAGCCGAGGTATCACAACCTAGGCTAGGGCAAGAACCTATGAGAAAACTCTATTCATTGAATGAGGACACTCTGATGTTCATAGCCAATCAAGAGCATAGACCAGAGACCATTCTGGCTAAGCAAGAACAACCATCAATTGTACCACCAGTGACTCAACAAGATGGACCATGCTATAAGTGTGGAGGTAATCATTGGGCCAAGAATTGTTCTCGTGTAGAGATAATTGGATATTGTTTGGAGTGTGCCGTTACACACGTTGTTCCTAATTATCCAAAACACCCCAACAAACAGGGGAAAAAAACAATGAATGTTGTGGGAGTGTTACCTTTTCCAAGTGGATCAGAGGCAGAACCAAAATTCTTATGAAGGTAGTGACTAGAGCCCAAGCAAAAGAAAATGTTGAGGACCAAGCTAATGAGGAGAAAGATCAACAACCCAAACAAGGGGAAACAACTAGTGTGTCAGTGAGGACTGGGAGAAAATCCTGGAAAGCCAAAAGAGACAGAATTAAATCAAAAACAATTACAAATCAAACTGCACTACAAACAAAATTACAAGAGACAAAGGAGCAGTTAAAACAAGAATGGGAAAACAAAACAGTGGTGAGCGATAAGAAACCAAGGAAGGCATCTTCCGGAGGATCTGTGTTGGTAGACAAAGTCCTAGAGCCATTAGATGCTGCACTGGAAGCATATGAGGCTAGATTGAAACCCAACCAAACCCTAGAGCAACGAGGGATGAAATATCCTCATGCTAAGGTAGAGACTGAGAGGTTGAAAATGTGTAAGGAATTGGTAAAAACTGCACAGGCAATGATGGAGCCTGAAGCACCAATTCCACCTCCAGAAACAAAACCAAAAAGTGTTGGATTTGAAATGCCTAAGGCAAAGGTTGTTGAAACATTAACTGAAACATTGAGTTAGAATCACAAAAGGATGTGCAAGCAAAGACTGCAACACAAGAAACCAACAGCCTAGAAATTCGACTAGATGATCAAGTAGTGTCCAACACCGCTAATGATGCAAGGTCAAGATCACAATTTATGGCACCTATCCTAGAGATAGATGAGCCATGGCCAAATGAATTGAGGGAAGCAATTAGAAATTCAAAAGATGGAAGTGCGACTTTCCAATCTGCACCCATAACTGAGGTCAATACAGGGCATGAAGTCTATCAGGGAGACATTCAATCTCTAAATGGAGATGCAGGGACGGAAATTTCAATTGAAAGCAAACCAGAGTCCTTGAAGACCTTACCCTCATACATAGGAGAACATGAGGCAGACTAAGAGACTAGAGTGGTGCCATCTAAGAGGAAAGCCATATCCAAGATGATGGATACAAAGAGTATGCAAGAGTTGATGTCAGCTCCAATATAGTGCACCATTACTCTATCTGAACTGCTTAAGATTAGACCACATGTATGGGATGAAGTAGGCAACAATTTGGGGAAGATGGGATTAAAGATACCTCTTCAATATCTACCCTCAAATGAACAATCAAACAAAACTCAACAAGAAAGTGCAAACGCTAAACCTGTGCCAATAAACAAGGTGGGGGAATATTGTGAAGGAGAAGAAGGAAACACCACCTTACCTGTGGAATACAAAGGAGTTAAAACATTGTCTATACTTGATAGTGGGGCTAGAGTAGCCATAGCCACAAAAGACATTTTGGAAAAAATGGGATAGACCAGCGCTTAGGAAAACTAGAATGAAGCTGTAACTTGCAGATGGATACACGGAAAAACCTATGGGTATCCTAGAGCAAATTATTGTGACTTCTTGTGGAATTGAATATGAACATACATTTGCAATAGTAGATTTTGGAAAAGGGAACAATTTTGATATCATTTTAGGAAGACCTTTCGTGCGTCATCTTAAGATGGTTCAAGATTGGGGCTATGACTATATCTACTTGAGACATAAAAAGATCACCACAAAAATAAGCATAAAAGACCATAGCTATAGAGATGTGAATAGAACTCCTTTAGAAGAAATTGACTCTACTATAGTCAATGGGAAAGAGATACCTGCATGGCTACAAACCAAACAAGAACTTTGGATGTGTGGTGCTTCGAAGTGTGGAAGCTCAGTGAAGGAGGATTGCATCCTAGAAAGATCAATGGACGATGAAGCTTACATACCGGAACCCTTTCCAGAGCAATTATTTGAGCCATTTGGATGGACTCAAATATTGGCAACCTTGGATGTGTGTGTAAATGAGCTAACTCCAACCAAGTTTTGTGATGAAGAAGGCTACGACCTAGTTTCATGTTTTATGTTGAAAGTGCTGAGAAATGATAATGAGATTTGTGAGAATGAAAATAGAGGGACAAATAGCTATGTCATGGAGGATGCTGCACAAACACAAACTAGGAGAGCAATACAACCATGTGGAGATGTCATCATTGACATACTTGAAGAGTCAACAACATCTACTCCAAAGAAACTAACTTCAAATAATGCAGAGTTGAAAGTATAGGAAGAATCAAATGTGCAAAGCTCCACATCAACAGATGTTCTACAAACTCAAGATCAAAGGAAGAAGCCAGAGATGAAAAATATCCCACATTGATCAAATTCAATTTATGCGGACAAACAGGGCTCAAGGTTACATGTTCAGCCGCAATTGATCCTTATGCTACTAAGAATATAATGTCATATGGCACTTGGATAATGATGGGAAAGTCGACAATTAAAGAAGTGGAGGAAAGAGTATACACCAATGCCAAAACACCAATCCCAAGTTTTGACATAGCGGAGGCAATACTCAAGTTGAGTCATGGGGAGTTCAAAGACAACTTCAACATAGTTGACTCACATCACATCAAAGAAAGTCTAGTCCTAACAAAGAGTTGGAAGAATATCTTCTTCGGGCAACAACAAAAAGCATCAACAACAACAACAACAAAGACGGTCCAAGAGACATCAACAAAAAAGACACAACCATCTGGAGCAGAAAAAGCTAAGGCCAAACTAAACATTGAAGAAGATCATCCTCGCAAGTCAGTTTTACCTTTGACAAGCCCACATCAAAGCTCAAGCAAAGCCTCTACGTCAAGAATGAAAGCTTCAACAATGCAATGGATTCCTAAACAAAATGTTTTGCAACCTAAATCTCCATCGCAGCAAAGTCTCCAAAAGAAGCAAAGAAATGTCAAGCATGTGTTGGTATCCAAGGAACACATTAAAGTCAAAGATCCAATTTGGATACACTCTCAAGAACAATCTCAACAACAAAAGGCGACAGGATGGGTGGCTTCAAATGATGTTTGGGCCAAAAAGCCCAAGGTAACATCATGGAACTTCTCACCCTTGCAAAGAAACCCCACAAAGAACAAGCCGAGCATTCAACGCAAGACAACCAACTCAACTAGGAGAAAGAAGAAGCAAAATAAAAGAGCTTCAAAGAAGCAAACAATACAACAAATATGGGTACCAAAGTCAGCGATTTATCAAGCTACCCAACAAGGCCAAATGAAGACAAAGAATAAATGGTTCCCATCAAGCTACTTGAAGCACAAGGATCCTATGAAGGTAACACCCAAATATGGTTACCCAAAGTAGCTTCTCAACCTAGAGCCACTAAGACCAACCAAGTAGTAAAGGACCCCACACAAAGACAATCAACAACAACAAAGAGCCAATGGAGACTAAGCACACCAGGGAGAAACAACCTCAAAATGGATCCCTCGTCTTCTACTACAAAAGCAAGGCTTTTACAATGGTAATAGCCAAGTATGGATACAAAATCCTACTGTCCATCAAGTCAAGTGAGAAACTCATGAAGCAAGAACAAAGTGGGTCCCAAAACCACTGTTGAAAACTCGGGCTCCTCACAAAGAAGAAAAATTAAAGGTACAACAATGCGGCCTCCTTACGGAACGTCCCATGCAACAAAAGAAGCTAGAGGAGTCAAAGTATGCCAACTTTCTTGAAAAGATGGTGGCATCCAAAGACCAAAGCAATGATAGAGGCCTTAATCTCAAGAACTTATGGCATTGGGTTTCAGGCCATGAACAGGTAAGTCCAAGTCGCCATTAAAAATACATGGCATAAAAGTCAAGAGTCGGGCAGCTGAGCCACTAAATGAGCAAAGCATTAGTCCCAAAGCTTCAAGTAATATTCTCTGTGGTCTAAGAGTCTTAGCTATTCTAGGTACTGCTCAAGGTGGAGGAGTTGATCATATTTATTTTTTGTCGCTCATGTTGGTATAGTTGAGCATAAGAGTCCAAGTCTATGTATTTTAAGTTTGGTAAAGTGAAGAAGAGAGTCCAAAAGACACTCACGCACTATGCATGGTGAGTAATGAGTGGAGAAGCTTCAACATCAAAAACCCTTCTTGGAAATGTGGAAGCTATTGAGATGCCCTTGGATATCACATGTGCTACATTTGTTCCTTGAAGCACCCAACAACTCATTTTTCACACCACATGATTTTCTTGAAAGAACTCTTGTGTGCATATAGAGTGTCCTATAATTGGCACTTGCATTACGCACTCTTACTTTATTTCTCCCAAGCACTCACCTTGCATGAACAGGTACTCAACTTCCAAGTGTTCAACCCCAATAAGAGTGTATACCAAAGGCATTTTTTCCCACTGGGTTTTTCCCTTTGGTCATTCAGGTTCTAGACCCTAATTTAGAAACACCCATCACTATTCTATTGTATATATTCCTTCCATCAAATGAAACCAATAAAGAATTGTTTACACGATCTTCAAAGAGATAAAGTGGAGCCACATTGTTCCCAACTACGCTTCGACAAGAGCAGCTCTTATCTTCAAAGATACCAACAAAGCTCTATTGACAAAGTGGCAAAGAAAATCAAATTGGAGATGCCAGTGCACACATGTCAAAGTCTTAAACATTTTGAGATACGAGCTCCAATAAAAGGTCAACTGCACCAGGAGGCAAAGTATCCAAAGAAGCAGGTATCATCGACCAACTGCACAAATGGAAATGTAAAGCAGGATGTGCAACAACATGCACAAATGTCTCGTCCACAACATCCAAATCACAAAGAACACGTGTTCATCAATCAAAGGCAAATGGGAACCCCATTTGAGCAAGCAAAATATGCCAGATATAACTCAATCAAGGAAGGGGGGAGTCTCATCAACAAGAAGACCAGGCTACAAATGGTCGTGTCAAGGGACGACATGAGCTAGGAAGGGGGGAGCGATTGGAGGTGATAACAACATACAAGTGCCGACCTAGCCAAGGCGCCCGTTGGGTCAACCGGCCAAAGTTTTGATGTGGTCATATTATTTTTCCAATGTTTAATACATCAAACCCTATAAAAGCCTAATGAAAATTGTCTATGTCAAGTCTAAGTCAAAGATGTAATTTTTCCAATGATGTATGTAAAGGTCCATGAGAAGTTGGCCGCCGGCCACTTTAGAAATCCCTAGGTATATAATACACTAAGGTTAGTGGGAAAGGGAGATTATTTTTTGGAAGATAAGTGACTATTGCTGTACGCACAGGGAGCAACCTCTTGGCTCCAACTTGTAATCATCGCTATTGTGGCTACGGTAATCCAAATTCAGTTTTGTTTATTGCATTGTGTTCTTCTTACTCTGCTCTTTCATTAAAGTGTAAGCATTCAAGATTCGGTGTAGATATCAAACGCAACCGTTATGGCCTTAAATCGTTGTTTTGAGTGTTTATATGCGTATTTTATGTTGTTTTGACCCTAGGAGAGGCTTTAGGGACCCAAGAACGACCCTTTAAGATTATCTGTTTACTGTTTTTGCGTACTTTGGGATGAACAATCGCGATCCGTGTACCCATGCAAAATGTTGTGACAGTGATAGGATATGCTCCTGATAGTCCCCTGTAGCTTCCCTTCAAGTTTCGTGCGAATCCGATATGATTTGCATGGTAAACGGGCGTGATGACTATAGAGCTGTGTAGAAGGACATAGGCAGATTACTTGGCTTTAGTGCGTTTGATTTGCTTGTAGAGTTAGTAGTTGCATCTCTTCGAGTTCACTTCATTAGGATTGACACCCTAGTGAGTTTCCATGCCTCATCCGAGTCGCTTCCTTGGTATTGATATTTATGTTGATGCCTAAAGGCTATGCTATGGACGTCCATCGCGGTGACCCGCAAACACTTGGAGTGCAATATTGTAGCCATGAGAAGGAGCCAAGAGGTGGTTGATAGAGTTTTTTTAGGTGCTCCAGCCATGGGAAGCTTGGAGATGATGAGCTAAGAAGGTATACCTAAAAGGGTAAAAGAGGGTTGGAGAAGTTTACCCCAATGCTGCAAGCATAGCCATGGATAGCTTGTAGATGATGGGCTATGAAGTGGTAGAAGAAAGGGTAGAAGAGGTGCTTGGTAAAGTCTCCACAAGTGCTGCAGCCATGGAGATCTTGGGGAGAGAGGACAATGGAGGTGTAGATGAAAATGGGAAAGCACGTAGAGAGAGTGTGTGTGTGTGTGTGTGTGTTTAGATCGTGAGCAGCTATGGAAAGCTTCCATATGTGCTGCAGCCATAGCCATGGATAGCTTGTAGATGATGGGCTATGAAGTGGTAGAAGAATGGGTAGAAGAGATGCTTGGAAAAGTCTTCACAAGTGCTGCAGCCATGGACATCTTGGGGAAAGAGGACAGTGGAGGTGTAGATGAAAATGGGGAAACATGTAGAGAGACAGTGTGTGTGTGCGTGTTTAGATCGTGAGCAGCTATGGAAAGTTTCCATATGTGTTGTAGCTATGGAAAGCTGAGAGAGAGAGAGAGAGAGAGAGAGAGAGAGAGAGAGAGAGAGAGAGAGAGAGAGAGAGAGAGAGAGAGAGGAGTAGCAGGAGGAGGAGGTAGAACGGAGGTTAATGGTTGAGAAATGCAGATTTTGATAAAAGAAAATAGATTTTTGACCATGTATTTGGTTAGGGGAGCTTTTGGGGAGTGAAAAGTGAGATTTAGAGAATTTTTTTTAAAATTGAAACTTTAGGGTTACTTTATGGAGGCCCATGAAAGTGGAAGGAACCCCCCCCCCCCCCCCCCCCCCCTTTCTCTCTCTTTCTAGGGGACAAAGCTATAATGAGGGGAAAAAATAGACCCCCATGCCCCCTCATGCCCTACTTTTTTGAGGCTATAGCTGTGGCCACCACCCTCTTCCTATTGGTCCATGCTTAATCACCCCTTAATGGGGGATTGGTCCGGACAGCTGCTCGCGATGCAGGACATCTTGCAAATACCTCCCTCACCTATTCAAGGAGTGCCCATTAATCTATGACCTAGTAGGAAATATTTTTCAAATGGGTGCAAAAAACTTGGAAGATAGGATTCTATAAGAATAACTTTTTCTTGGGAGAGAAAGTGTATAAGAACCAAGTGCTACTTATTGCGAGTCAAATTGTTAGGAACTATCAGGTCTTCTAGAACACCCTAGAACCAGCTTGGTTCACGGAGATCCTTCTCTAGAGAATATCAACTTCTTCCCCAAAGCTTGATTTCTTTCGTTGAGGGAATCTAGGTGATTCTCCTAGATGGCCCAACAGCTGATTTCCTTAACTTTTTTAACTTCTTCTCGAAATAAGGCATACTTATTCTGGGTTTTCAAACCCTTCATGTTCCATGATTGAATTATAATACCATCCATCATTGAGATAGGGGTACAAACTTAACCACCTCAAGGGATACTTCGTATGTAGTCTCTTTCATATTGTCCTCCTCCATTGGTATTTTCATAGTTGGCTAAGTTGACCTAAGGTTCTCGCATTCGGTATCCGAGAAGGAAAAGGATAGGACATGCTCCTCAAGTCTGCTAGCAAAGCTGGAAAAAGCTAAATGGTTGAGCCTATGTTAGAAATGTGCTCTGGTGAATATGTGGGAGATTGGGCTTGGAATAGCATGCCAGGATTTACTTACATCATTCTACAATATGTTGGCATGATGTCTCGACTTGGCAGATGTTATTGTTCTCATCAAGCCGGCTAGATTCCACCCCTTCTTGAAATGACGGTGGTGACCTCTAATTATGTATTGGATCACTTGCCATTGTACATGAAGCTTAGGAAAGTCAAAGGAGAAGGACATTTACCCTAAAGGGTCAAAGAAGCTGCTTATCTACGAGCAAACACCTCTTCAAAGATCCTCTCTTTAGAAACATAACCAAAAAATCTTTGAGAAATCTCTCTAGAGATGTTGAGGAGGCTAACCCTAAAGCTTGGGATAGCTTTGCCAAGCGTATTCAAAAAGTAGTAAAATGCATAGGCCCTAGAATGAAAAAGGCCCATGAAGAGCCCTTGAAACACCTTAAAGATTAATTGAATTTGCTAACCACTACGAAAAGGGAAGGGTCGGCCTTAGAAGTGGAGCACAAGGGATGGTTGGAAGTGAAAGCAAATTTGGTTGATCAATGACACAAGGAGATTAGAAAGGCATGTCTACTATCTAGAGAGACATATCTTCAACAGGAAGCTGCCAATCAAGTGCACTTGTTTAGGACCCTGAAAGTGAAGAGGAGTCGGGGCCTTATTCAATCACTCATAGATGGGAAAGGAAATGAAGTGCACAACCAAGATGAAATGTTAGCTGATGCTAGACTACTTAGGTCAAATCATAGGCCAGCCAAAGGCCCGCTCCCAAGAAGTGGGCAAAGCTAGAGCAACTCTTTTTTAGAGCATTTTTAACAATAGAATTGTGGACAATTTTGCAGTCCAAAGGTCAATCAAGTAGGATTTCTAACTGGAACTGCTGCTACTTGCCATCGGTTCTTACCCTCTAGTTACAATGCTTAAAGCTAGTGTTGCAAGAGGAAAAATTCAAGGGTTGTCCTTACCAACCAAGTCCTAGTGAAGCTTTTTCTGGACTCCCTTTTATTTTTGAAAGCCCACCCTAAGGTGCTCAGGAACATCATAGAAATTGTGCAAATGTTAGCTGCATAGCTAACAAAGAGGCTCTAGAGACCAGCCAGGATGTAATATCTTATTTTTTACTCAATCTAGACAATTCTAGCCACAAGGATTTGTAATTTATTGATTCCCAAAGCAAGTGCATATGTAATTATGACTTGATTCTAACGGAGCTCTAAGCTTCAAAATTGTAACAACTAATATCTAACCTGAGATAGAGTTGGTACCTCACCTTATTTTTGACATAAAACCTTATGGCAAGGTATAAAAGTCAACTTTTGTATTATTTTTGGAAGTTCACTTTAAATAATGAAGCTACGTGCAATTACAAAGAACACTTTGTACTCTCCTCTTTCTCTCAAGCTCATAACTCTGTGCGCGTCTGTCGCACGTGTCAATGCAAGGGACTTGCCGTACACTGTGTGCAAGCCACAAATGGCTGCAAGCACACAACCAGACTAATCTAGCAAGCTCAAGAGAGCAAGGGTGTGTCATTCACCGCCCTACGCTCGCCTTCATGGAGGATTCCTCGCCACGAAGAAGAAGGAGCTACCGTCATGCCGCGCTCAACCACCTCGCCGCATTTGGAGTTAGGTCTTCGAGCGAGCTCAATGGAGCGAGCTTTGGAGTGAGATTTTTTTTTTGGCCCACCCTCCCTATCTCTCCTTCCTCCTCTCTCCTCCTCTTGCCGCCCATGTGCCTTCTCCCCCCCACTTGCTTCTCCTCCTCAGTCTCCTCCTCCAACATCCTCCCTCCCCTCCACCTTCTTCCTCCATCTCCTCCTCTAGCCGCCATCCTCCTCCTCCTTACTCATCTCTCTCTCTCTCTCTCTCTCTCTCTCTCTCTCTCTCTCTCTCTCTCTCTCTCTCTCTCTCTCTCTCTCTCTCTCAATCTGCCTCATGTGTCCTCTGTCTTTCCCTCTCCCCCACTAAAATGTGCTTACTCTCTCTGATCTCTCTCTCTCTCTCTCTCTCTCTCTCTCTCTCTCTCTCTCTCTCTCTCTCTCTCTCTCTCTCTCTCTCTCTCTCTGTGCTCCTCCTCAGACCTTCTCTCTTCTCCTTTACCACACTAATCTCATACCGCCGCCCACATTGCAATATGGTTTTCTGACCCCTACACCCTCTCTCTCTCTCTCTCTCTCTCTCTCTCTCTCTCTCTCTCTCTCTCTCTCTCTCTCTCTCTCTCTCTCTCTCCTCTACCTCATTCCTCCCTCTCTCTAGGCTCTCTCTCTCTCCTCTTGTCCTCTCTCTCTCTCTCTCTTCCTGTACTCTCTCTCTCTCTCTCTCTCTCTCTCTCTCTCTCTCTCTCTCTCTCTCTCTCTCTCTCTCTCTCTCTCTCTCTGCCTCATGTGTCCTCTATCTTTCCCTCTCCCCCACTAAACCATGCTCTCTCTCTCTCTCTCTCTCTCTCTCTCTCTCTCTCTCTCTCTCTCTCTCTCTCTCTCTCTCTCTCTCTCTCTCTCTCTCTCTCTCTCTCTCCCCCTCCTCCTCCTCAGACCTTCTCTCTTCTCCTTTACCACACTAATCCCCATACTGCCCCCCACATTGCTATATGGTTTTCTAACCCCTACACCCCACCCCCCCTCTCTCTCTCCATCTCTCCATCAACTCCTCCTACCCTCTCTCTTCTCCTCTACCCCACCAATCCCTATCCCCCCCCCCACATTGCGATGTGGTTTTCTATCAAATTGAACCAAAAAGAAAGCAATTACTCTGAGTTGGGTGCATGTTCACGCTATCGCATGTCAAAATCATTTAGGCTACAATATTCGCATTCTCTCTCTCTCTCTCTCTCTCTCTCTCTCTCTCTCTCTCTCTCTCTCTCTCTCTCTCTCTCTCTCTCTCTCTCTCTACAAAGAACTGCTATGGGTGTGCACACCTTTTTTGACAAAGCTACCCATCTTGTTGACACTACAAATCAAGTCGGACATTTCCAAAAGGTTCTTCAACCATGTGCTAGACACTTTTGCTTGTATACTTTGCCTAGCCACTTAGACATGATGATTAAAGTTTAACATGATAAAATGCTTCATTATGCAACTTCTTACGGCCATTGGGAATTTCTGCATTTGCTCTATTGCCATTGGAATGGTATTGGAGATTATTGTCATGTATCCTATACAGGATAGAACATATAGGCAAGGAATTAATAACTTGTTGGTGCTCTTGATTGGTGGAATACCCATCCCTATGCCAACAGTACTATCAGTGACAATGGCCATTGGATCACACAGACTCTCTCAATGGGTGTGTTATATGAGTTTGTCTTTCTTTTTGTTGATAGCAACTTTTGATGAATGCGGGAAGTGTCCTAATTTAGAAGAATAAAGATTTTTTGCACATGCATCAACTGAGTTGCAGAGGGCAAGTGCTACACACCAAGATTTTTTGCACATGCATCAACTGAGTTGCAGAGGGCAAGTGCTACGGGTGTGCACACCTTGTTTGGCAAAGCTGCCCATCTTGTTGACACTATGAATCAAGTCGGACATTTCCAAAAGGTTCTACAACCATGTGCTAGACACTTTGGCTTGTATACTTTGCCTAGGCACTTAGACATGATGATTAAAAATTAACATGATAAAATGCTTCATTATGCACGTTCTTACGGCCATTGGGAAATTTTGCATTTGCTCTATTGCCATTGGAATGGTAGTGGAGATTATTGTCATGTATCCTATACAGGATAGAACATATAGTCAAGGAATTGATAACTTGTTGGTGCCCTTGATTGGTGGAATACCCATCGCTATGCCAACAATACTATCAGTGACAATGGCCATTGGATCACACAAACTCTCTCAACAGGTGTGTTATATGAGTTTGTCGTTCTTTTTGTTGATAGCAACTTTTGATAACTGTGGGAAGTGTCCTAGTTTAGAAGAATAATGATTTTTTGCACATGCATCAAGTGAGTTGCAAGGGGCAATCACGAAGAGGATGACTGCCATTGAAGAGATGGCTGGAATGGATGTTTTGTGCAGTGACAAGACGGGCACTTTGACACTAAACAAACTTACTGTTGACAAAAACTTGATCGAGGTAGGTTGTTGATACACTGCCTGTAAATAGAGGGTGACCTCAGTAGTATCTTGTTGGAAGATAGGCAATCTACCATATTTGAGCCATGGACTCCAAGCTTCTAAATCACCACTGAGTATCGTTTACTTTCACATCTTGATTCTACAATACAGTGCGTCATCTTAAGGCCTCTCCTTGGAAATCTAGACAGGTCCATGTTTTTTATTGTGGGCAATCATCTTAACACCTATCCTTGGAAGTCTAGACAAGTCCATCTCGTTGACTCTGTGGAAAAAGTATGTACTCTTAGAATGGCACTACCATAGTGATAGGACTTGCAGCACCCCCAACTCTACATGTGCAAGCTGTCATGAGGAATGGACGGTTTACGCATATGCATGCAGCATATCTATCCCAGGTAGAAGGAGAGAGACATGGTGCCCAAAATAAGGTTGTACACATCAATGCTGATTGAGCAGGGTGTCCATTCCTAAAACTTGCATAGTGATTCTTTCTCTTGATCATGGCTAGAGAGAAATACCTGTATGTGCATGTGTGCACCAGCTAATGCGAAGATGGATCATGATCTGTCTATCTACAAGCTATCATTAGCAAGAAGGCTCCATTCTACGAAGATATGATGAAGGTATTTTAGACGTGAAAAGAGATTTGCTTGTGCCATAAACATTAAAACAATGTCACTAACAAGCTATCATGGCTCCTTGCTGCGAAGAGATGATGAAGGTCTTGTAGATGTGACAAGAGCCTTGCATGTGCCTTAAACATTAAAACAATAACACTAACATATAATATGAAACAGTTGTGTGGCCGGTAAGAAGGTCCACTCTTATCTCCTGTTGTTTGTCGAATGTGCTTCATAATCTTGTCAGTATAGAGTTCAACTAGTGTAGAGGAGCTAGGGTATCATTGTTAGATGTTGAAGTAATGGTGGATTGCATGCTGCAATCTCAAGGTATTTGTTGCAATCTTGTTGAGAAAGACACAGTAGTCTTGATGGATGCGAGAGCTTCTCGAACTGAAAACCAGGAATTGATACTGCTATTGTAGGAATGCTAGCTGACCCAAAGAGGTTAGTTTCAGGTGTTATGTAGTTGTTTGCGTCGTATGAATCTACCTCTATACTAACAGCATGATGCTACTTGCCTTAGCTTGTAGGCACGTGTAGGTATTCGAGAAGTGTCATTTAACCCCACAGATAAGCGTAAGCACTCACATACTTTGACTCTGAAGGAAAGATGCACAGGGTTAGAAAGGGTGCACCAGAACGACGTTGCGTAGGTGACGGCCCAGGTAGGTGAGGCCTGTGTAGGTGATGGCCTGCGTAGGAGAGAACGCATTAGAAATTTACGTTTACAACCAGTACTCTCACAGAACCGCCTGATTGAAGAAGAAGAAGAAGGCAGGCGACGGCCTAGGAGCGAGGCCTTGCGTAGGCGAGCGATGCATGCGAGGTGATGGCGAGCGAGGCCTTGGAGTAGCACAGAAGGGGAAAAAAATGTAGAGGAGCAATAGCGATATCGCTATTGCTCCCTTTATTTTGGTCTTAAAAAAAGCCAAAAAAAAGTAGCAATAGCGATATCGCTATTGCTTCTTTTTTTTGGTGCATCAAGCCCACTATAAGCCATGCCTCCCTTTGCTCTCCCTTTGCTCGCGTGCGAGAAGCTTTCCTCTTCTACTCGTACTTCCCATGTGACCTGTAGCCACCAACAGTGCTCTAGCTTGGTCCTCTTTCCCACATCCTTGCAACCTTCAATCATCAAAACAAAAGAAAATGTTATTGTAAGAATGGCATGGGAACGACTGTAAAACCATCAACTACATAGTAAGCTGCAACTAATACCCATGAGTAATCCTCCACAGAGAAGGTAAAGAAAAATATGTGAAGGTTTTCTAGCGCATCAGTAAAGACCTTGAGGTGGAATTCATATCTGTGTTTGCTGTTGCACGAGAAAGGGATCCTTGCTCTAAGAGTGTTGCCATTTGATGCAAGCTACTGCCTTCAATTTCTGTCACTCCTAACAGAGTTATTTCTCCACCAATTGTCTCTCGAATCTGAATAGAGCTCTTTGATGGTGCGATAGGCCTCATGTTAGCTCCAGCAGATCATGAAGCTCCTCATTAAGAATCTGTGCACCAAAATCATCAACAAGTTTCTTCCAAAGAGAAAAATTGAATTACCACTCAGGTTCAAGCTTGTTTACCTTAATAAAGGAAACACGAACTTGGTAAACCGCTTTTTCCGATGTTTGTTCCATTTTCTTGTATAGAAACTCCATTACCTTCGGTATAATACCATCATTGCTACCCCCTACATTATTTCCCGTGCCCATGGTGTATGTTTTTCCAGACCCTGTCTGAGAAGTAAATCAACAGAATGCCATTCATCAACACAACGGCAACTCGCCCTCTCTATGCTCTCCTCCGCCAAACTGGCGTGCACACAACAAAACTCTCCCCAACAAAAATGGCATGCGCTCCCTTTCAAAAACGAGAGAGAGAGAGAGAGAGAGAGAGAGAGAGAGAGAGAGAGAGAGAGAGAGAGAGAGAGAGAGAGAGAGAGTTATAGCTGTTCATAAACGATGGGGGGGAGAGAGAGAGAGAGAGAGAGAGAGAGAGAGAGAGAGAGAGAGTAAAGTGTTCGTAAACTAGAGAGAGAGAGAGAGAGAGAGAAATAGAGATTCATTGTTTATCACACACAATGTATATGTTTGTGTATGTGTATATATATAAATGTATGTATGTATATATATATATATATATATATATATATATATATATATATATGTATACATTTATGTATATATATATATTTATTTATATAAATGTATACTTATATATATATATATATTATATTTATATTTATATAGTTATATGTATATAAATACATATATTTAAATGTATATATATGTATTTTAATAAATAAATAAATAAATATATCTCTCTCTTGATATATATGTATGTATTTGTGTGTGTGTGGGTGTGTGTGTGTGTGTGTGTGTGTGTGTGTGTGTGAGAGAGAGAGAGAGAGAGAGAGAGAGAGAGAGAGAGAGAGAGAGAGAGAGAGAGAGAGAGAGAGAGAGAGAGAGAGAGAGAGTGTGGAGGGAGGGGGAAGAGAGAGACAAGTGTGAGTGTGTGTGTGTGTGTGTGTGTGTGTGTGTGTGTGTGTGTGTGTGTGTGTGTGTGAGAGAGAGAGAGAGAGAGAGAGAGAGAGAGAGAGAGAGAGAGAGAAGAGAGTGTGGGTGTGGGGGGAGGGGGTAGAGATAGATAAGTGAGAGAGAAAGAGAGACAAAATCAGCAAAATAAAGAGAAAGAGACAGGATGAGAGAGAGAGAGAGAGAGAGAGAGAGAGAGAGAAGAGAGAGAGAGAGAGAGAGAGGAGGTCCTTGAGTAGCGAGAGAGAAAGAGAGAGGGAGGGAGGGAGAGAGGGCAAGAGAGAGAGAGAGAGAGAGAGAGAGAGAGGGGGGGGGGGGGGGGAGTAAGAAAGAGAGAGGGACAGGGAGAGAAAGAGAGATTGTGTTGGGGGGAGGGGGGAGAGAGAGACAAGTGAGAGAGAAAGAGAGAGGGGGGGGAGGGAGAGAGAGAGAGAGAGAGAGAGAGAGAGAGAGAGGTCCTTGAGTAGCCCACTAGAAGGAAGAGTGGGAGGAGAACCGATGGCAATGGGCGGTGGTGGTAGGAGGAGGAGTGGCAGATGGTGGTAGTGAGCTAACACCACCAACCACTGGTGGTGGGCTAGGGTGTTGGTGGTCATGGGTGGTAAGGGGCGGCAATGAGAGGTAGAGGTGGTGGGGAAAAAAAAAAGCTCGCTTTAAAGCTCGCTCCATAACCACCCCCCTTATTAACAGAAACCAATACTCTACAGCAAAAACAAGGCCACAAATACTTCTCAACAAGCCACACACCTTCTTTCTCTACCTTTCCTACATTTCATAATGCACCACAAAGCAGCATAGAGTGCTATTCAAGCTTAATCCAAGGCATTTCCCCGACATCGGCGCCAAAAATGTGCGCGTCTATCGCACGTGTCAATGCAAGGGACTTACCGTACATTGTGTGCGAGCCACAAATGGCTGCAAGCACACAACCAAACTAATCTAGCAAGTTCAAGAGAGCAAGGATGTGTCACTCACCGCCCTACGCTCGCCTTCGTGGAGGATTCCTTGCCGCGAAGAAGAAGGAGCTACCGCTGTGCTGCGCTCAACCGCCTCGCCGTCGTTGTGCCGTTGCAATGCTTAATCACATTCTTTCTCTCTCTCTCTCTCTCTCTCTCTCTCTCTCTCTCTCTCTCTCTCTCTCTCACACACACACACACACACACACGCGCGCGCACACACACACACACACATGCATACACACACACGCACAAGGAGATGAAGAAGGAGATAGAGATGGAGCAAGAGCACTCTTCAATTGCACAATTGAGAGAATAATGTATTTTAGGTTTATATTGATGTTAACCCTCACGGCTCACGGACACCCCATCACCTACGACGGAAGTGTATTATGTATTTGGTAGAGTCAGGTACCGGGCTTGTCGGTCCAATAGGGAAAGGTAGAGTGATCGCCGATGAGAGGCGCACTCTAACACGAACATGCTAGGGTTAGTTGGCTAAGCATGGGCGCCCAAGTGTGAATGGGGTGAGCTCACATAAAAGCCAACTAAACCTAAAATTCACTCATTCTCTCATTTGTGCAATAGAAGAGTTCTCTTGCTCTATCTCCATCTCCATCTTCTTCTTCTTCACCTCCTTGTGTGTGTGTGTAAGAGAGAGAGAGAGCGAGAAGGAGAGAGTGTGTGCGATCGAGCATTACAAAGGCACGACGGCGGCGAGGCGGTTGAGCGCGGCGTAGCGGCGTCTCCTTCTTCATCGCGGCGAGGAATCCACCACGAAGGCGAGCGTAGAGCGGTGAGTGACACACCCTTTGCTCTCTTGAGCTTGCTAGTTTAGGCTTGTTGTGTGCTTGGAGCCATTTGTGGCTCGCACACGGTGTATTGGCAAGTCCCTTGCTTCGACAGTGCGGCAAGGAGCACACATTTTTGGCGCCGCTGTCGGGGAAATGCCCTACACTAAGCTCGGTTAAGCACTTTACGCTTTCTTGTGGTGCAATTTCTATCATAGGAAAGGCAGGGAATGAGTGTGTGTAGTTGTGTGGAGATTTCTGTTTTTTGCGTTTTCTGCGTTTTCTACGTTTTCTGGTTTGCACTGCACAATTAGCATTTCTTGCGTTTTTGCATTTTCTGCATTTTTTGGTTCTGTCAAGTAAAAATTAAAAAAATTAAAAAAAAATTGAAAAAAAAATTAAAAAATCCGAAAAATAAAAACGCGGGTGAGGGGGAGGTTAAATTTTCGAAAATAAAAAACGTGAGTTTTAAAACGGACGGGTTGGTTTGTATAAAAGTTAGATCGGGATCATTAGCCCAAGCCCAGGCCCAAGCCTCAGCCCTCAGTCCTATGATTTATACTAGACTCACTCTTATATATATACCCTACTCCCTCAAGAGGGAATGAGAGCATGTGGGACAAGTCCTCCACTCTCCTCCCTTCTCTTCCCACCTGCACCTTTAGACTTGCTATTTGAAACCTAGTTCCCCAGCTAGGAAAAGACTGTTTCGGGCTTTTCTGGAGCAAAATAGAACCAAACGGTGGGTTGTAAAGCACAGCGCGTCCCTCCTAGCGATACGCTCGTTTCGAGCTATCACACTGCCCATTCCACGACACGCTCTAAAAAATCTAGCAAAAAAACAAACAAAAAAACACGCAAAAAACTAGTCACAAGGCCTCCTAGAGCAGCTTTTTGACACCTTAGGGTATCAAAAGCACATGCACTTACGCTCTGGGCGAGTGCTAGAACACGAGCATATTGAGGGTGCCTTTGTTCATACGGACACCCATTACCCATCCACGATAGGCTCTAGACCCTCAGCGGGGACACAAGGTAGCACCACCCAAGACCCTAAAATAGCCGCTAGTGATTCCTCCTCCGACTCAGAAATCATGGAAGCATACCCTACCCAAAACACTCAGAGAGAAGGCCATGCACCTCCCGAAGCTCCACAGCCTAGTACTAGTATGTTTAGCCGTTTCATGGAAACATTAGGTAGAGCTACTCGCTCGGAACCTGATGCAAATGAAGCACACGAAGGGGGTGGGGAAGTGGACTCTCCTTTCACATCGCACGTGGACCCCACACCCCCAAAGAGTGTCCAAGTGGATATCCTGCCAACTTCTTACCAAGAAGGCCCTGTTGAGCTGCCTCCTTCAGAAGTTCCCTCTAGAGTACCGTTGGTGACAAGTAAAACCACGGGGAGCAACATTGCTTCTACCTCACAAGAAACTGTTAACACGTCGACTCTAGAAGGATTGTTCATTAATGATCATTGGACATACGACCTCCACACTGAGGTGTTGACGGATCTACACTCTGGCCACACCTACCATGTAGGATGGATAGAGATTGTACAATCCACCTCTAGTGCCACGAGCATTGAAGATCAACAAAAAATGATCTGTAATGTTATCCATGGCATTATTCAATCAGAAAGGCAAAACCGAGGGGTAAATATACTCTCAAGTGGCCCCATGAGATTTCTGGATACGAGCAAGGCTCAACAGCCTACTCTATCACAAATGGAGACTCCTCTAATGAGTCCCATGGACCCATCTTACGTCATTTCACTTGGGGTCTCTATGCAATCTGAGCCTCCGAGCGACAACTTTAGCTTCCCTAACTTGGCTCAACCCTCTATTAAGGAAAACACAGTGCTCACTCCAGGGATAAGCCTGACAGAGAATGTACCAATGACATCTACGGTTAGCGCAGTGCCACTACCTAGTGTCGTAGTACCTAATATGGGGCCTCGACCGTATGTGCCTCTAGCCCCTTATGCACACATGGCCCCCACACCTCCAATTGTACCACTTGTTCATGCTCCTCGAGTGCCGCTCCCTAGCCCTTATCCGAGTGGACCTATGCCCGGTTATGTTCCATATCCTGCATCATCCACACATATGCCAAGACCGGTACCCGTCCCTCTCCCACATATGATTCCAAGAGTACCTCCACCGGCCCTGCCTCCTCACATAGGTGACTTGGCAGCGTTTGCTCAAACCATAGGTCGATCTATCGCGGAAAATATGCGTCATGCATCTGATAGAGAGCCTAGAAGTAAGGCAGTACAAATTGCCAAACTCACGCAAAAATTCAATGGGGACGAAGATGCTAGAAAACACATTGAAGTGTTTGAACAAGTATGTGATTCCTTAGGGGAACGCAACGAACTACATAAGTGCAATGCCTTAAGCTTGACATTAAGTGGGAAGGCTGGAGATTGGTATAGAACCCTAAGGGTGGACGAGAAAACAATCTACCCTACCCTTCGAAGGTTGTTTCTAAAGGAGTACATACGAGAAGGTGTGCTTTGGGGTGTAGCATCTCAGCTACAGAAGGCCGAACGTAAGGAAGGAGAGTCAGTAAGGGACTTCATTAGTCGTCTAAAGCACTTAAACTCTCGCTGCCCTGTAAATGAGCGCTTCAACAATAACCAACTGCTTGATCGATTCATTCGAGGGTTGAGGAATGAAGGAATCTATAATGGACTAGTGATTAGAGGTATCACAACCTGGGAAGATGTCACTGCCAATGCAATCCAATTAGAGGACAACTTGATGATAGCAGGCATGAGGGTGTCTACTGACACGAGATCCACTAGCTCACAAGCCATTGAGTATGAACCCATGACTGCAAAGCCCATTGCCAATGAGCCAAAGGTATTTGAGACATTCTTGACAGACCTCACCAAGGCAATCCAAGAGTCTCTTAAGGATAATCGACCCCCTCAAAATAGTCACATGTATCCAAGAAGGGAGCAACAATGGTGTTCCATTTGCTTAGGTCCACATAGCACTAGTGAGTGCCCTACGTTTAGAGTAAAATTTAATGGAACTTGCAACGCATGTGGTAGGTATGGTCACCAAGCTAAGGATTGTTTAATGATCAAACGTATGATGGCAAATAGACCACCTGTAGCCTGGACGGATGCACCTCGAGCTCCTGTATTGATGCCTGCTCCACCTGTTGAGTAACTACCGCAACACATGGTCCCTAGATCTCAAAATGTTGTACAAGCTACACCGCTACCACCTCCTGTGCTAGGACCGCAGCCCCCGCATCCAAGAGTCGCCCCTATGAACCAAGTGGGTTGCGAGCCAACTAATGCTTATGTAGATGGCTGTCAGGAGCTAATAGACACTAGTATTGCCTACGGACTTGATACATTGGAAGAGTGTCCTATATACTACATGGAAGATTGTTGGGGGCAAGTCAAGCCGGTTTATCAAGCTGCTGCTCTCGCATCCAGAGGTCAAAATATCAACACCCAGGCTAGGAGGCCACCTCTTCAATGCTACGAGTGTGGTGGACCACATCGGGCAGCGGAGTGCCCAATTAGGCTGCAAAAGAATGTTGCACAGATGCAAATGAATCAAGGGAGCACGTCTACAATGCCAATACTCACATGTAATCGTTGTGGCATAGATCACTTGATTGCCCAATGCCCCTATAACCCAAATGCGCCTAAAATCACACCCCTAAATTTGGTCGAAATTGCTAGTGTGACATCACCAATACCACCCATCGCACCCGCTTATGCGATTACACGGTCCATGGTTCAAGGGCCAGGCCATATCCTCGAAGAGAGAGATACCGCGTCAGTTATCCAAGCAAAGAAAAAGAAGACACGAAGGAAGAGTCGCAGAATACGGAAATTCAAAGCCAAGTTCCAAAACAAACATAGGAACAGGAGATGACCCCGTGTATATGAATGACCTCGAGGATGATTCAGATTCAATCGAGACAATGGAGACTAGAACCAATACCACAAAGGGAAAGACCGACAAAGAAAACCGTAACATGGAACCAAATGAAAACCGAATAAGAGAAAACCATAAAGAGCCTCTGAAAACACCACAAGTGTTTCCAAATCCAATCCAAGACCCCCAAGATAAACCGCAGGGGCAAAAAGGGAAGAATCGTAAAAAGAAGATTGGGACGTACCCAAACCTAGTAGACGAGATTGAGCAGTGAAACATCTAAGAGGTTTAGTGGAGGAGACTCAAAGGAAACTAGAACCAAAACCCATGCATGTCAAAATTCATGACACAGTGTTTCCCACGCAAGTTCATCCACCCCACATGAACCATAGACCGTTAGCCATATCTAGTATCATCCAAGAAGGGAGTGAGGACGGGACATCAGAAAGTGAGCATACACCTTTCTTGTTGGAAAGGATGTTTAACGAAGGAATACCTGATCCCATTGAGGAATATGAGATTCCATCCTCACCAGTTCCTAGTCAAGGACCTACACCCTGCAAAATGCCAATGAATGTTGCCAAACTAGTGGACTTCATGTCTTCTGAGGTCCGAACCACGATCATAGCAAAGCTGTATGGAGATCCTGAGTTATTCCTTGCACTTCGAGCATTCCTTAACGGAGAGCTACGAACGGGATTACCGCAGTTTGCGCAACCAAATAGGCCTGACTCGATTATGATTGATGAGGAAAATCATGTGCAATCACTTGACTTAGATGGACACGAGTCTGTGATCGAGGTACCCATTAACGAATTAGGGCAGTATTTTGAAGGCGACGAGTCTAATGCGACCCTACCCATCACTACCAAGGGATTAACTATAAAGGGAATTCTTGATGGTGGTGCAGGAGTTAGCATCGTTACAAAAGATTGTTGGGAATCCATGGGAAAACCCCGCCTCAGTGTTACTAACATTGTGGTAAAGATGGCAAATGGTACCATAGCCAAACCTATGGGGATGCTCAAGGATCTTAAGATCAAAGTTCTAGGACACAAGGTACGACATACGTTCATTGTAATGGATTTCTCTAAACACCTTATGTCATATGAAATGATTTTAGGATGACCATTCATGAGGGAAGCACAAATGGTTCATGATTGGTCTAAAAATCATGTCTATTTGCAATTCCAAGACTCTGTCCTTAGAGTGGATTTGGTGACTGGTAAGGTACACCCCTTAGGGAATAAAACCATTATTGATCATCGCTCTGACACCACAGTTCACTCGGCCCCACTACAATATTGTTACACTTGTAAGAAGGATACAGACATTGGCCAAGATTCTCCTTATATGGATATCCTACCTGGGATGACTGAGTCGGACAATGTGGATTGAGTCCACCTAGCATCAACCATAGACACTTGGGGAAATAGGGGGACGACCTGGGTAACACCTGAGGGGGATGAAATGCCTGTACCCTTAAATATGCTACAAGCAATGCATATCGCTTCTGACAAGACTCATCCTAATGTAACGAAGAAAACATACAAGTGGGTCCCTAAAGCTTCTTTAGTGACCATAGCTAGTGCTAAAAAACAAAAGCCTTGTAAGATACGTACCACTCACTCCAATAAAAGTAAGAAAATGTTGCGATGGATCCCTAAACGACTATTGGAAGCCCAAGGCTACTATCAACGAAATGATCAAATCTGGGTGCCAAAACGTAAATTGTGCTCTTACCTATCACCTGACCCAAGTGAGCCCAATCCCGTAGCTCCAAAACGAATCAATGATCGTGGAAAGAAAAAAATCACAGAATGCTACACACCCGCTCCCGAGCTAGTTTGGGTGCCAAAGAAAGAACGATTTGTTCCACCTAGCTCAGGAAGGGGGGAGTCCCATGAAGCTTCTAGCTCCTCATGTAATACATCCATAGAGGTAAAAGCTTCTACACAGCCTCCATCTATAGTAGTGGACCTCCATGAAGCTACAAAAGAATCCACACCTCCTAGTGTTCAAGAATCACCTGATGAACCACTTCAAGTTCGATCCTGTGAGAGTACCTTACCACCCTTGCAACTTGACGAGGCACCTAGGGTAATAGAAAACTACTGGCAAAAATCCTCACCTATTACCAACTGGAACAATTGGTTTCAAAGGGTGACAAGCTCATTTCAAACGGTATGATCTACCCAAGGAAGGGGGGAGTGTTTGTGGGCAGTCATCATTCACTTGTTTCCCTCTCAACCTTCCTCCCTGACCTCTATATCTTCCAATCTTAGGGAATGTATATATATAGCCTTATACTCACAAAAAACAAAAAATAAAGAGCAAGAGCAATTAGCAAACGAGTATGCACCTTAAAAGTCAAAACATTGACTCAGACCAACACATGTCACATCTGGTACAGTGAAACAGAAACCTATGCCATAAAACACCTTTGATCCTCATCACTTGAGTGATGGAGGGTAGGTAAGATTAGTACGATAGGAGTGTTTCTGTTTTAGAGTTGAGTGATTAGCAAAGTTCTCTTTTCCCACTAATGTGCCTCCTGGAGGTATTCCTTTTGTTTCCTAGTGTGTACAGGAGCGTGTTGCTATTGATAGGATTTGGACCTTCATGGAATATTTATCTCGACTCACTCTTCAAATCAAGCGCGACCATCAACACAAACAGGTGTTTTATGTCCATTAGCATTGCCCTTATCTTTTTGCATCCATGTTTGTCTGCTTTGATTGTGATTGGTAGCATAATATTCAGCGCATTGGCTTAGTATCAAACATTTAATTCAATGTAATGTTTTGTCATAATCACTTGTCTAGGTGTAAAAATCAAGCAGTCCGACTAAGCTAGTTTGACCAAGCTAGGTATTAGAAATCTTCTCTTAATACCATGGGGAATGCCTTCCTAATAAGCAATGGTTACTTAGGTTCTTAATCCGATTTAGGCAGCATTGTATGAAATGTACTACGGCTTTCTAGTGGGCTTAACCCTAGTGACCTTTAGCTTAACTATTATAAAGGGAGTTTACTAATGTGATGAGCCTGGGGAGGGTAACAGTGTTATATGACCCCCCAAAGTTACAAAATTAAAATGCTGAAAATGAACAAACAAAAAATCAAAGTGCCACAATGTAAAATTTTAAGCTGGAAGAGAAATCCCTGCTTAAATTGGTACTTCACTCGCATGTATCGCCTATGGTACTAGAGCCCTAGAGGTTCCCAGTGTGGGCGCTTTTCCTTGAAAAGCAAAAAACCCAAGGCATACAAAATAAGCACACACATCATAATTGAATCAATGTGAAAAGACTTTGGGGGGCAAAGAAAAAGTAATCAGTCAGGCGATGATTTCATGAGAAATTCCTTTTATGGTAGCTTAACTACAAGGTCTTCTAGATATAGCCTCTAGTCAGCCCTCGAACATGAATACTTGGCTCTCGCGATTAAACAACTTAATTGACCACAGAAAATTAAGAAGCTTACCCATGGTATTAATATTCGATCTCTAGTGCTTTTCGACCGTCAAATTAGCGACCCCAGACTTGTTTAATTTTTTACCTTTACATATGTTTATGCATTTGATTACATTGCAATTTAATGTTCATTGCTAACAAATTGTTTGAAATTCTTTTACCAATCAATTTGTCTACCTAAAACTGCATATGCTTTTTAAGAGAATGCCATTACTGTGCCAATGTTGTTTGATTTTGCAGTGATTGAAGAAGGCTAAGGACATTCATCTCAAATGCTCTTCCACCTCGACGAACCAGCTTCAACTCAATAGCTTCCGAGGACGGAATCTACATCAGGAAGGGGGGCATGTTAACCCTCACGGCTCACGGACACCCCATCACCTACGACGGACGTGTATTATGTATTTGGTAGAGTCAGGTACCGGGCTTGTCGGTCCAATAGGGAAAGGTAGAGTGATCGCCGATGAGAGGCGCACTCTAACACGAACATGCTAGGGTTAGTTGGCTAAGCATGGGCGCCCAAGTGTGAATGGGGTGAGCTCACATAAAAGCCAACTAAACCTAAAATTCACTCATTCTCTCATTTGTGCAATAGAAGAGTGCTCTTGCTCCATCTCCATCTCCATCTCCATCTTCTTCTTCTTCACCTCCTTGTGTTTGTGTGTGTGTGTGAGAGAGAGAGAGAGAAGGAGAGAGTGTGTGCGATCGAGCATTACGAAGGCACGACGGCGGCGAGGCGGTTGAGCGCGGCGTAGCGGCGTCTCCTTCTTCATCGCGGCGAGGAATCCACCACGAAGGCGAGCGTAGAGCGGTGAGTGACACACCCTTTGCTCTCTTGAGCTTGCTAGTTTAGGCTTGTTGTGTGCTTGGAGCCATTTGTGGCTCGCACACGGTGTATTGGCAAGTCCCTTGCTTCGACAGTGCGGCAAGGAGCGCACAATTGACTTTTATATGGGCTTTCCCATTCACATTTGGGCTCCCACACTTAGCCAATCTTACCTAAACATTATAGGTTCCAGTTTTCGAGTGCGCCTCTCATAGGCGACGATCACTCTTACCCTTTTCCTATTGGACCGAAAAGCCCGGTCCTCTAACTCAAAATCATGTCATGTCCATGGATGTTTACTGGGCCGACATCCATTTGCCAAGGTCAGTACCAAGCGATAGGTGGTGTTGGGCAGTCCTCAAGCCTTATATTCGCCCGATGTTGACTTTACTGACGCATGTCATGTCTTCGACACCAAGGTCAACACCAAGCGATAGGGGGCTTTGGGCAATCCCCAAGCTTCCTATTTGCTTAGTATTGACTCAACTACCTCTTGTAATGACTTTAACCCCAAGGTCAACACCAAGCGATAGGTGGCGTTGGGCAATCCCCAAGCTTCCTATTCGCCCAGTGCTGACTTCACTGTTTGAATTGTCGGTTAATAAACTCCCTTGTGAAGTATCCATTTGAAGTGCCTTCTGCTTCATCTCATTCACATGTGAAAGCTCTTTGCCACATTGTGCTTCTCTAGTGGTAAAACTGTGTTTTTGTTACAACTCACCTCCTTCTAAATCTGCTCATAACTCAAGATTTACATAGAAAAACTGCATTTTATGCATAGGAGGGGTGTTGGGATATCATTGCTAAGATCTAGGGTGCATTTTGGGCTGAAAACGGTTATGTCAAATTTGCCATGTTGCTATTAATTGCCATTTTGGCAAGCAATCAAAAGGAGGATTTGAGGACGTGGCCATGTGTCTTTAAATGATGTCTACCCATCCTACAAGTTTCGTCTCATTTGAACTTTGTTTGCTGGGTGAATCGACGAGATTTGCTTGTGGTGTCGTAATTAGAATTTGTTGCCTGACATGCAGTTGAGTGTGGTTTTGAGTTAGATAGGTATTGATTGTGTTTTCCAAGAGACTGACAATCTCTTGTAGCCTCCATGCACTAGTCAAATCAACTCCGTCCCACGGTATGACATTATGTCCGTGGTTCTCACTATCTCTACAATAAGATAGTTTGGCTTGGCAAGCAGAGGGCCCAACATCTTGACGCTATTGTCGGGGACCAGGTAATGGGAACCTCATAGTTCTAGTAACATTGTCCAAAGACTTCCTCTAGATTTCCCTAGAGTCAAAAACCATCACTTAGAAACCACACAGTTGAGGTGTGTCTACTTCGGCTGTGTAGTGGTGTCTTGGGAGTATAGTCGTACTCACCGAGAACATTTAGGTTTAGATTAGGTCATTTTTCAATGGTTAATAGCTTAGACTATGTCACAGTCTAAGGATTGATACACGTTTCAAGAAAAAAACAAAGAAAAACCAATGTCAGTGGACACTTTCCACTACTTGTGGCTGATTTGACTAGGAGTAGGGTAAGTAGATATCCAGGTGGAATTCTGACCTATCTGATTACATGGGGTGTTACTAGTGAGCTATCATGGGAAAATTTCAAAAATGTTAAGGCTGCAATTCCTTAGGTATGCTGAAAAAAACCAAAAGAACCAGCAATTCAGACCACAATTGATCTTGAAAAAGCCATAAGAGAGCTTAGGTGAGCCAAAAACCAATTTTAGGAGAAAATTTCAAAGTTTAATCAAAACTTAGATTAGTACCACATTGGAGATATATGCTTGTGGATTTGAATTTGATTGGCCAAAAGCTTTTGAAATGCTCTGTATGCAGCTTGAATAAAGTCTAAAGTTTAGAAATGCTCCTTTGTAGTCCGATAGCTATTAATCGCTATTAATAGCCAGGACCTGAGAAAGTGCCTTCAACTTCACCAACACCCTATCAGGTAAGGGCCAAACCTTTCTTTCAAGGATTATAAGGATTTATTGCTCATTGGAGTGTGAATTTCCACACTAACTACAACTCCATCTCAACCTCAAAAAATCAATAGTAAGTGGTTCAACCTGAATCCAAACTCGGCAAGATCTTGAGAAAGGCTTTAAAGATTTGTGTCATTGACTTGGAAGTGCAAAATTTTCACCCAGAGACCACACCACAGCCTAGAACATAAGGCAAGGTGACAATGATGCAATTTTAAAGCCATTTGGACCTGTAAGTAGTCATTTGGGCCTAGAGCTCACTCAAATCCAGAAACAAACGCAAAACTTGGCCCAAGAAAGTGGAAAATGAACCAAACTTGATGAAACTTGAAAGGTGATTGGGTAAAGGAAAACATCCAATGCAAGCCCAAAGAGTGGGACAAAGGCTTTATTTTGACTTAATAACTATTAATTGCAATTAATAGATTTCACTTCAGATTGGCCAATTTTTGGAACATTTCTAATAGGGGTTGGGTCTTTGGTAGAAGATAAATGCTTAGGCCAAATTATAGGCTAATTGGATTCGTGTTGGCAAGGATTTGTAGCTAAGTGTTATTCTAATCTACAACTCACAAAAGAAAAAGAAAATCAATGTAAATTTTATTCAAATTTGTAGGAAATTAGCTCAGAACCCATTGGACAAGCACATAACATAGGGGAACCAGCAAAAGTGGCAAGTAATATTTTTTTGACTTAGTAGCTATTAATCGTGATTAATACCTCCTGAGCCTGTCAAAAAATAAATCCCAAAAATTTTGGTCACCAAAGTTAATAGACTGGTCAAGAAGATGGTCGTGAAAATTTGGAGTCCGTTGGACATTATTTGCTACCTTAAGTTGAGTTGTTTGAGATTGAAGGTTGGAGGCTCACGTAAATGGTTGTTTTGATAGGTTTGGAACAATAGTTTGCATTAAGAGTTCCGATAAACCCATTCAACCCATGGACTAATTAGTATACTTCCATTTCACTGAGGAGATCTAAAAGAATTAGAGAAATGCACGATTGCAACCGAGACGGGTTTGTATTGGTACGGTAAACCAAGTATTCCTTTCTATTGAGGTGCTCAAGTCTTTATGTACCTTAGGTCAGGATGTTTTGTTGCAAATCAAGGCTATAAGCGCAAACTTGGAAGCAAAGTGTCCACAAAAGAAAGTGTAAACCAAGGGAGACCTTTAGAGACCATAGCAGAAGAAGTGCTAGACACTTACTCTGACTCAAGCTCCGAGATGTCTTCTTTTTCGACTCAATCAGGATCTAGGACCTCACTCAAGTTCAAGCATATTCTAACCTTCTTTAAAACTAACAAGTACAAAGCCCAAATTTATTTGGATCCTAACAAGAAACTTGTCATAAGTGTAAGTGACTATACCGTCAAGTTTGAAGAGGAGGTTAGGGCGAACAAACAAGACAACTTCTACATGGACCGAAATGGAGTGCAATACCTCAAGATACAAGATCCTGATTCGGTAAATAGATGGGGATTAGAAGTTGACACTCTAATTTTAAACAAGGTTGTGAAGGAAGGACCGTCTGTGCTACAGCTAGAAGGATATGATCTGATAGACACTAAACCTCTAAAGCGCATACCCACTGACAACCCGAGGTTTGGAGTCTATTTTTGAGAGGCCAACAATGTCACGGACTGGATCTAGACTACAAATACCAAACTAGGGTAGTTGACACCACCCATGAAAATCATGTATATTTTCAAGATCAAGGAGAAGGGTTTAGCGGAACTTCATGTCAACCTCTTTGGGGATTGTTATAACAACAATTTTGTCATGATGACTCCAAAGGATATTGAGCAAACCAAATACGAGGGGCATTCAGTCCGAGAAGTCATTACAGGAACAATACCTGAAACCAAACAAAAATTAGGGCCAAATGATAGAGTCTATGATAGCATGGTCAATCAGAGAGGAAGCACAGCCAGAGGCAGTCACCTCAATGATCAAAACAGGGGCAAGGATGCAAAAACTACCTTTAAAAGGGGAAGAATGAGTGACACTAGGACAAGAAGAGGTCCATATGAGTCACACCTACCAAACAGCTAGTTTGAACGCCTAATGGGAGAAACACCAGTCAAGAGAGTAGGTGCATAACATGACCGTAGAGTCAGACCAGTAGATTTCCACCAAAAATGGGTCAAAAGGTACAATGAAACAGAGGATCCGTATGACCATTTAGGAAGCTTCAGGAAAGTTCTGAGAGCTGAATGCATAACAGACTTTCACACACAGCTTGAGGGATTTCGAATGACCCTAGAAGGTAAAGCTTTAACTTGGTTCTAGACCATACCTCCTGGATCAATAACCGATCTACCAACTTTAGCGATGAGATTTTTTGTTGCTTACTCAAAATGGGAATCAAGCATAGCACTATGGTGCAAATCTACAGCTTTAAATAGAAACAGGGAGAAACGATAAGAGATTGTGTGAGTCGAATGAGCAATACATTGATAGATGTCCAGAATTGGAAATTCCAACCGAGGAGCGACTTGTATCATTGTTTTTAGAAGGATTACTAAACAAGGACTTGCATGCTATTTTGTATAGCCAAAAACACATGACTTGGGAAGCCTGCAACCCGGACACTATTTACTTGGGAGAGAATCAAGAGATTTTCAATGAGGAAAGCAGTGTTAAGGATGCACAAAGTGACTGAACCGCATCTATTGTGCCAACACAAGTAGGACCAATTGTGGCAGCTCCCACCAATATTGTAGAAGACATGCTTAAATGCATGAACGACATGATGACTAACATGCAAAGGATGCCGATGAGAGGGTCCAGACAAGGACCACCACCAACACAACCTCTGGGACAACACAGACCATTGAAATTGTGTGCCATTGAAGGAAAATAGACAAACCACGAGACAAATGAGTGATGTTATAAGCCCAAATACGATGGAAATATCGAGTATGTTCCAATGAGGCCACAAGGACAACCTATGTATCAATATTTGCCAAATGTGGCACCGATGCAGAGACAGGCCATGAATATGAAGAGACCTCAACCTGTATTAGGCAAGTTCTAGGCCAAAAGTCACCACAAACAGGGAACAATACTGTACCAATCAAGTACATGTTGCCAGAGGGGCAGGTGGATGAACACGCTCTAGTACCTGTCACACCTTATTCTGACATGAGTTTTGTACCAATGGGGGTAGAGGAAGAATGGTATACTCAGTCAATACCTGCGATAGTAGAACTAGCTTAGCAGGCACCTCCAAACGCGATATTTGTTTACTTCATTGCAAACCAAGGAGCTAGATCGCCTATGACCAAACCAAATTCAAAACCAAAAATATATATTTTTTGTATTTTCGGAGCAAATGACCATTGGAAAAATTAATGTTTTGAACCAGATAAGAATGTGAGACCTATAGAGGCATTTTGTGGAGCTTGTGGTCACAAGGGCGGACATTTTCCAAAAGTCCTAGGAATCCAGTAAACAAAGGGAAAACCTCCATAAACATAATGCAAGTTATGTCAATCTTAGAGGGGGAACCCACAATTCCGGTTTGAGTAGTAACTAGGGCACACGCTAAGGGGAATAAATAGAGAATACCAGTGGGTCAGACATGACCAATGGGCCAACAAAAGATTCCAGGAAAGAACGATGCAAGTGATATGATCTTCAAAGACAATAACAACGTAGAGAGGTTGAAGAGAAAGTGCAAAAGAAGGCAGGGGAAAAGATCCAGACGTTGTCATCATATTTCAAAGAATCACAACAAGAAAACACGATCCTTTCGGTACAACGCAATAACGTAACAACCATGGCTATTTTGGAAAATGGAGCAGGCATTGCCATAGCAACAAAATCTGTCTGGAAAGCCTAGGAAAACCAGCAATAGACAAACAAGGATGAAACTGTAACTGAGAGATGGACACATTGAGAAAATTTGATAGTCGGTTCTTGTGGAATTGACTACTATCACACTTTTTCCATTGTAGATTTTGGAAAGAAACTTAAATATGAAATTATAATGGGAAGACCATTCATGAGATAGATACAAGTGATCCAAGATTGGGAAAATGATTATCTTACCTGAAACAAGTTGGAGCAGTTACTCGGGTAAATTTAAAGGACCACTCCTACAAGGATGTCTTGAGGACACCAATACAGCAATTGGACTTCAAAACCTCAGCGAAAACTAAATTGTCATCATGAATAAGTAAATACACTCCAATGTGGGTGTGCACAGCTTTTGAATTGGGCAATTTACAACGAGAAGATTGCATATTAGACAGAGAAGTAAACGATGCAAAACACATACATGAACGTTTCCCTAAACATGTGTTTGAACCCTTTGAGTGGACTCAGATTTTGGCCACTATGGATGTGTGTTAACGAAGCAACCCCTACACACTATTGTGATGAGGAAGGCTATGACATAGTTCCGAAATGATCGAGGAGAAACAAGTCTTCTTTGATCACTACTATGATTCCACGGATGAGTTGGAAGAAGAAACACTTACAACGGAGGAATCGGACTCTGAAGAAGAACACATATGAGCAAAACTTCTACTTAGAGGAGGAGAAGAAAAGTTTTTTGAATTTCCAAACCAACATCATAGACGTCAATGAAGATATCAAAGAAAATGGGAAAACAACATGAAAAGGAAAACATCAAAACCAACAATGAAAAACAAAACTGAATTCTTGATGAAAGTGGATGCATCAAACTACATAAAAGACAAGATAACACAACAATATCTAGACATGAAAGATTCAGATCGACGAGCCAAAACAAAATAAAAATCAAGTGAGCATGATAGGACTAAAGGAAAAGAACCTCCAATGACAAAAACTGAACGTAAAGCTAAATATAAGGAGTTGAAATGGACCTTGAAAGAACTATGGACCACGAAAATGGAATCAAAAATGATAAACCAGGGGCAATTAATGTTCCATCTCATTACAAAAAATACACCTTGCAAGATTGACAAATCGTTGTAAGCAACCCTTGCGAGAACCAAAAGAACCAGGGAAATCCTATGAGAGACCTGAGAACTCCAAACAAGAGTTGGAAGAAGAGTCAAAACCAACATACATAGCTACAAATCTATCGCAAGAGAAGGAAGAGATTCTTATTCAAACGTTGAAGGAGTATAGGGATGTTTTCACCTGGTCCTATAAAGATCTTAAGGGAGTGGATCCTGCAATATGCCAACATACTATTCCTATGAGAGATGATGCTAAGCCAAGCAAACAAAGATCATACATCTATACTGAGACATTTGATAAGAAGATCAAGGAAGAGATTGAGAAGTTCAAGCAAGCTGAGCTCATCTATGAAATAGAACACACTGATTGGGTTTCACCTATTGTGATGGTGCCAAAAAAAAATGATAAACTCAAAGTGTGTGTAATCCCAAGAAGGTGAATTCAGCCACCATACGAGATAACTATCCTCTTCCTATCATGGATCGTGTTCTAGAAGGAGTAGCTGGAAAAGAGGCTTATAGTTTCTTGGACGGATTCTTTGGTTACAACCAATTGACCATAGATCCCAAAGATCAACATAAAACTGCTTTCACCACAAAATGGAAATTTTTTGCTTATAGGGTTATGCCCTTCAGTTTGACCAATGCACCAACAACATTCCAACGGCTAATGAGCCATGATTTTAAGGACTATATATGGAATTTGTTAGAAGTTTATATGGATGATCTTTGTGTGCACTCCACGGAAAAGAAGAGCCATGTCGAACACTTATGGTGTGTCTTTGAGAAATGCCATCTATATATGGTATGTTTAAATTTTGAAAACTACGTATTTATGGTTAGACAAGGCAAAATTCTTGAACATACTGTATCAATAAATGGTATTGCCACAACCATGGAGAAGGTGGCAATGATCGCTGAAATGGCTAGACCAACAAACGTCCCAAGTAAGTTCAGGCATTTATGGGACATCGTGGCTATTACCGTAGATTTATCTACATGTATGCAATCATAGCTAAACCCATTTATAGCCTTATCACTCATTTTGAACGGACAGATGAATGAGAGGAATCATTCCAGAAGCTTAAGCAAGCTTTGATCACAACACCAATATTGAAGACTCCAGACTAGAACAAAGTTTTCCATGTGCATGTGGATGCTTTAAATTTTGCTACTGGTTGCATATTAGCTCAGCCACGAGAGGGGACTATGGAATTTTCCTATCTCATATGCCAGCAGATAGCTAAACCTAGCAGAAAAGAATTACACTACCACTGAGAGGGAAGGTCTTGGAATGGTGTACGCAGTGAAGAAATTCCGACATTATTTGTTAGCTAACAAGTTTGTCTTTTTTGTGGATCATCAAGCCTTACTCTATTTGGTGAACAAGCCGTGCAATACATGAAGAATAGTAAGATGGTTCATCATCCTACTTGAATTTGACTTCACAATGGAGTAGTCAAAAAGGGTACAACGCACCAAAGAGCAAATCATATGTCAAGGATCACCCCACCAATTTGGTAGATAGTGATTTACCAGATGCTTATCTGTTCTCTGTGGAAATGATTCCTAGATGTTCGAAAGATGTAGTGTCCCTAATTACTAAAGCACAAGTAGATTCCTAAATACCCCTTCCTATTTAACCACGATTGATAGAGCAATCAGCTCTATATCAATTGTTGGATGGAAGACTATATCGTAAGAACAAGGATAGAATTTTTCCTTTGTGCATCAACCCAGAGGAACAAGTGACCTACTTTAGTCAAGCTCATACTATGGTGGTAGGCCTTCATTTTGCAAAAGGTCAAACCATTGACTGGGCTTGGGGTTTATTGGCCTACCATGAAGAAAGACATTCATGATGACGTGAATAGTTTCCCTCAATGTAAGGGGAAAGCTGTTATACCTCATGCCACGTTATTTCAGATTTCAGTGTCAATGCAATGGAGTAAATATGTGGTGGAATATCTGACCAATAGAACCTTCCCTAAAGACATGAGTAAATGACGACAAGGAGTAATAGAGACTTAATCAGCCAACTATGCAATGATAGGAAATTAGATCTATTGACGAGGAAAGGCTCAATAGCTTAGAGTATGTGCCAATGAAGAGGGGTATCTTCCTATCTTGGAGCAAGCGCACGTGGGTCTTGCAAGAGGCCATTTCACTCATGAAACCACGGCCAAGGCTATATTGATGGTAGGCATCTGGTGGCCAATATTTTTTGCCGATGACAAAGAATTTGTTCGACGACGTGATTCATGTCAACGAGCAAATATGCCGACAAGATTTGATAGTATGCCATTACGACCTATGATGGGAGCACGTGCATTTGCTAAATGGAGTATAGACTTTGTGGGTCCATTACAACCACCGACATACAAAACTCAACCGCAATATATGTATGTAGCCACAGATTACTTAACCAAATGGGATGAGGCAAGAGTCACTAGGAAGAACGATGCTAGAACCACATGTGCATTTTTATACGAATGCATATTCACCAGGTATGGACTTCCTATTGAGCTTGTAAGTGATAGAGGTTCTCATTTTCTCAATGAGGTGATAGAACACTTGCTAAATGAGTTTATGGTAATCCATAACAGATCAACACCCTATCATCCTCAAGCAAATAGCCAAGTAGAATATACAAACAAGATCCTAAGCTATGTGCTTACCAAGATTGTTAGTTTAGGTAGAATAGAGTGGGAGATGCATCTTCGTTCAGCCTTATGTGCGTATCGAGTTTCATTCAAAATAGCCTTGAACACAACTCCTTCTAACTTGGTCTATGAATAAGATGCAATTCTATCCATGGAATTTTTATTACCCACACTCATAATTACACACGCATTGAAATGGAAAGGGCACGAATTGTCAGAACAACTAGAGGACTTAGAACGACTTGATGAATAGAGATTAACAGATGTTGGCCATATGTATGTACAAAAACAAAAGCAAAAATAGTTTTTTGACTCACATTTGCTGACCCGAGTGGTGCCTTCAAACTAGCTACCTTATATGGAGAGATCATGGAAAATTGGACTAGTGTATGTCGTCTTTGTAGATATCATCTACCTTTGACTAACGACCTTTTGCAAAGAATGCATGCAGTAAAGAAACATAAGGTTAAACAGTAGTAGGTGATTGAGGAAGCCCAAGAGGAAGTGTGCATTAAAGCTTTGAGACGAAAAGCAGCAAGCCAACCAATCCCTCAAGTTCTACCCCTCGGCACCCTGCCTCGGTTGTGAGCAGGGTTGTATCTTGTTTTTTTTTTTCTTAATACACATATTGTGAGTTCTTTATAAAAAGAAAGGGAAACGAAGATATAAAAAGAATTAGATTTTATAAATTTTGCTTCTGAAATTGTTTCTTGATCTTGGTTAAGGAATGTAGGATCATGTATCATTCCCACTTCTCCTCAATCTCAAGCTATTTTATCAAGCCCTCCCTGCGCTATCATGAACAAAAATACCTCTTCTAAACATGGCCCTAAGTTTGGCGCTTTGTTGCCAATAGATAGCTCCCTATTGACTCCATCAATAGCTTCTTATCAATGCCCTATTGTTGTTGCTCACTTGCCTCAACAAGCACTCGGCATTCTACTCACATCTCTAGATGACAACTATGTACACTTCTTGGATTCTTGCACTAGTGCATTTGATGCTTGGAACATATTAGAGCAAAATGTTAGATCAAACGCCAAACACTCAAAAATTTCTCTAAAAATGGAACTCTATAGCCCAAGCATGGAACCTAATGAAGATATCGCATCATTAGTCAACAGGTTTAAGAGCAATTGCACGCAACCCACCTACATACAATGTGTTGTCAACAAAGATGATCAAGTAGCAGTGCTTCTCAAAGCACTCCCCGATAAAGTGTATGGACAAATTGTAATTGTACTCAAGAAGAAGGACTTCATACCCTCTCTTGAGGATGTCATAACCTCTTTATAGGCTTTTGAAAACAAGATAAAAGGCACCAATAGTAGCACAAATGTAGGAGCTTATGTTGTAGGTTCTTCAAAGAAAGGTACATTCAAAAAGAACCTCAAGTGTACACATTGTGGCAGAGACAACCACCTCTCTGAAGATTTTTTTATTATCAACCCTTGTAAAAATTGTGGACAAACCAATCACTCAAAAACATATTGCAGATATCTAGCCAAATTGCTAAGAAGTTCAAGTAACAACAATCACTACAAAGACAAGGGAAAAGGAAAAATCAACAAGAGGTGTGTATAAGCAAGAAATTTGTGTGTGTGTGCGTGTGTGTATATTATGTGAAACAAGCAAGAACCATGTGACTAGCTTGCATATAACCAGCTCTTTTGTAATCTCTTTTATGTGCAATAATCAACTTATTTTGCACCTAGCCTATTGTATGAGACCAAAGGGGATTGGAGCATGCAGCTCTCCACCTAGCCATGCCCTATATAGGCCTTGCCTTGCTAATAATAGGACCCCCTTGACCGCATGGCTCCGTCGTGGCCCTTGGCCTGCCCGGTCTTACCCTCCGCCTGACATTACCCCCCCCTTGGAAAAGCGTTTTTGTCATACAAAACAAAAGTGGTTATATCTTTATAAGAACACTAATGCTTTCCACAGTGGCATCCTTCATGGATCCAGCTATTCATTTGATCACAACACGGTTCAAAATGAGGTTCAATGAAACCAAGAATAACATCTTGATTGTCCACATTGATGTCCTTTGCAACCGTATTGTATAACCGGCCCATAACCAACATAGTGTGTAAACTCCGTTTAGACTCCACATGAGCATACTAAAGGAGGTGTCACAACAAAGATGTACCCCAAAGAGTACCTCTTTTCACTTTCCATGAAAGTAACTGGCTGACATAAATCATGGGCAAAGTATAATTCCTTGACTTATTATCAATTTTTACTAGTAAAAAACCCCTCCATAACTAGTGTTCATGGTTGATAACCTGACTTAACATGAAGAGACTAAATCTAGTCGCAAACATGCTTTACCTTATGGTTAGTAAACTCCAACTAGGGCAATAGATGTTTTGTAATTGTTATCAATAGAGTTGTCAAAGGTCTTGGCAATGTGCTTATGCCAATCTGTGGGGCTAAACACTGGTCCGAGAATAGAAACTTCACCAAACCACAAACAAAGAAAATCTACTACAATATTCTGTTCAAAATAGAATGGTTCTCCCTACTCAATAAGAAATGGTGGAAGCAATGGCCATAATCCAGATGGGTGTCGGTAGTAAGCAACCTATCGGACCCTCAATGGCCCCCAACTATGAAGTTCCTATGCAAGGTGCTATGGGGGACGAGTCCTATTGTTGATAAGATATTAATTAGAGGGATATGCTCTAATAGATGTTCATGACGTAGAGCGTCTAGCAAGGATCCCTCTCGCTTGTTCCAAAATTGTCCAACTATGAGAGGCCTAGCAAACAAAATATATAAATCTATACAGAAGACGTGGAGGATCTTGTTCTTCAAGAACAACCTTCTCTTGGGAGGAAAGAATTGGAAAAATCAAGCCATCCTAATCTGTTCACAAATTGTCCGCTTTTGCTACTTCATACATGTTTCAAAGACGGGGAACCAACATGTTTTTGAGAACGATCACTGAAAGACTAGTTTCAAAGAGATTATTCAAGAACGCAGGGAAGTGATCATCTCAATTGGAAATCACAAGCACTTTGAAGAGTGGAATCGTGCAATCAAATTCATTTTGGGACTTATACCTACCAGTCCCTAGAATGTAACCATCTAAGTAGCTCTCATTTGTTGGGGGCGGTTTTGCCCCGGAACAGATGTTATGACCCTCAAGGCACCTAACATGTTTGAGAATAATTGTACATTCTTTTTTGGGTTAGTATAAATCATCCACTCACAATTGTGAGTATGTTAAAACAAGTGAAAATTTCATGAGGCATGTCGATTAATAAGCAGAGAAATTACGAACGTGAAAGGATTGGACCTTAGGTTACTTTAGAGTGGAGTTCTTTGCTTCCTATAGTTTTAGTTTTAGTGTATGCATTAAACAAAAATGATGGTGCCCTAAAGATGTCCTAATTTTTTTATTTTGGAAATTGGGTTTGAGTTTGTGATATGGTGGGACCATTTGATGAATGGTTCCCATCTTTATCATCAAACTTTTTTATTTTTAATTAAAAAGTCAAGATACTCTTTTAAAATCCAACAAAACATAAGATTTTCTCAATCAATGACATCTTTTTACAAAAACAAATAAAGAAAGATATTGAGGATTGTGGAAAGAAGCTCGAACATCTTTTTAATTGAAAAAAGTCAAGATATCTTTTAAGATCCAACAAAGCATAAGATTTTCTCAATGACATCTTTTTACAAAAACAAATAAAGAAAGATAGTTTGAGTATTGTGGAAAGAAGCTCGAGCATCCATTCTTTCGATATTCATTGCCTACTCTTTTGAGTTCAATTAAAATTTTCTTTTTGGCCTCCTAAAGGCCGTAACACCCCAAGGGTGAAGGCCGTTCAAATTTCTTTGCTACACAAGTGTCCCTAAGAGCTTTAAACGACTTAACCTTTCAAATGCTATTCTCTAAAGCTTACATTGGCATGCTTGAAAAAGACTTTAGAAAATAAAGGATACGAATATGCGCAAACAATTTTGGGTTGTTTCTTTTACTGAGAATCTAAGTGAGATGTGGCTTTGTCGAAGGGAGGAAATAACAAGCAAAGTCAGAGGAGGGAGGTCGAAAATGGCAGGCAACTAGCCAATTGGAGGAGTGACATGAGGGTTGGCAGGAGAGGCTACATCATAGAGCTAGGAGAAGAAGATTGCTTTTTAAAAGAAAATATTTTTGCGCTTGCCTTTCTTGCATCAAAGAGCTCGCCAGTAGAGTGGCTCAGCCCGAAGATTTCTCTCTCACTTGGTGTGGTTGTGAGGACGAGGTCGCTCACTGCGTGGTGCTTATTTGAGACGTGTCGAGCTTGAATTGCTGTTACCATATACATGTGGTAGTGATGTGTGTGAACACACTCAGGACTGCCGGGGCATTTTTTTCCCTCTTTAGGAGGTTTTTTCCCCCGTGCATTGTATATACGACCATTCATTCTAGGGCTAACGATCTTTCCGTAGCACACTAAGTTAAACACTCTCTATTGTGTGCCTTGAGCTTCCTTCATCTTCTCCAAGCTGTGTGTGTTTCCCTACAACCCTAATTCCAACAATTGGTATCAGAGCAAGTTATGTCCTCTCGGGCTTAGTCGCCAGCAGCTCCAGCACACGTATGCTCTCTTTCTCCATTTACAGTAAGCTTTGGAAAGCATTCGCAAGTCAACAAATTTTTTGGGAGAACTTGTAGAGCTCAATCTGCTCAGATTTCTGATTTGGGCTCATTTCGGCCTCGGTTTCCACTACAAGCAGTACTGCACAAGCTATTTCGTCATTTTGTGTAGAATTTTTGTCACTGTCTTTTTTTGCACAATAAGTCCCTTACAGTCTTCTACGGTTTGTGCTATATAGCACGTGTTGTTCTCGCTTCGTTTCTCCTCTTTTCGGACAGTTTTCACATCAGATGCAGCATTTACATGGCTAACAACAACAACACGGATGTGTTCAAGATGTTTGCCGCTAAGGATAGATTGGATGGAGACAATTACCATATGTGGTCTTGCATGATGCAACATGTTCTTGTGTCAAAGGGCATCTGGAATATTGTGCAGGGCATTGATGTACGTCCTGGTTCTGAGGATGTAGGCGATGTTAAGGATGTTGCAGGTCTTGCTACAAGGATTGCTGCTAATAGAGTTGTTTTGCCTATAGTTGAGCAATCTTGTTGGGATGTTAAAGATGAGCGGGCTCATGCATTGATTGCGTTGTTTGTGAAGCGCACTATTACTCCCCACATTCATTCAACAAGATTTGTTAAACAGGCTTGGGATATTCTAGCTAGTCTTTATGCAAGTTGCAATGAGGCTAAAATTACATTGCTTTGTAAAGAGCTAGAATCAAAGATTATGCATGAGGAAGATGATATGCACACTTCCCTTGCTGGTGTCAAGGATATCAATGCGCAACTTATTTCTACAGGTGAAGTCATTTCAAACAGTTCCCTTATGCAGACTATTCCCGATGCCTTACCAGACTTTTGCTAGTACTTTTAGACTTATGACCCAAGGATATCCTGAAGTTGTCAAGTTTGATGCATTATGCACATTGTGTTACAAGAGTCACTTTTCAAAAAAAACAAGACTAGACAACGTGCAGTTAAACAAGCTTTTATTGCTGCTCAAAGAAAGGGTGGTAACAGCAATGCAGCCACTTCTTATGGTTCTTCTGCGAGTGGAAAATCACATGTTCCTAATGCTTCTACTGGCAGCAATTCATCTAGAAATTCTAGTGATAAGGGCAAAAAGAAGATGTGTTGCCATTATTGTAAAGCTAATGATCACTAGATCAAGCAGTGTCCTAAGTTGAAGGCCAAAGAGGCTAAGAAGAAAGAGAGTTGTTCCACTGCAAATGCTGGTTCCACTACAAATGCAACTATTGTTGAGTCTTCTATGAAAGGAGACTGTGATGCTGATGATGTAGAATGGGCTTTTAGTACATAGTGTACCTATCATCCTGCTGTCCATGATGCATGCATGTCAGTTGTAGCATATTCACATGGTTGGTATTTTGACAGTGGTGCTACAAAGTACATTACCGCACATCGTGATTTGTTCACCTCTTGTGAGTATGTCCCTCATGGGAATTCATTTACTTGTGCCCACTTTGTAGGACAAGTGTGGGCAGAATTTTCCAAATGTAGCTATGGATTCAAAGGCTATTTCAAATGCAAAACTTTGGCATGCACGTTTTAGTCATCTGAATTTTGCCAGTTTGCTGCGTTTGTAGAAATCCGAGGATGGTTCAGTTAGGGCCACATGCAGGTTGCAGCTTGTGCATAGTGATGTTTGTGGGCCCATGCAAACTCCGTCCTCGGGAAATTACCTTTACTTCGTGACTTTCATTGATGATTACTCCAAGCATGCATGTGTATTTTCTCTTAAAGCGAAGTCCGAAGTTTTTATGTGCTTTAAACAATTTCTGGCTATGGCTGACAATGTCTCGAAATGTACTATGGGCACCCTCCGTTCCGATCAAGTGGGGGAGTATATGTCTCATGAATTTAATGCATTTTTGGCTAGTCGTTGGATAAAACACCAATGTATTGTGTCTTATACACCTTAGGAAAATGGTGTTGCTGAGAGGAAAAACACGTTACTTATGAAAATGACATGATGTATGGTCAAAAGTCGAGCTTTGCCGCATTCTTTTTGGCTTGAGGCCATCATATGTGCCACTTATGTACTAAACAGGTGTCCTACGAAAGATTTGCACTCTATTACTCCATATGAAGCATGTCATGATATAAAGCCTTCTATTGAGTACATGCCTGTTTTTGGTTGTTTGGCATATGCTTTGGTGCCACAAACACAACGCAGAAATTGGATGATAAGGATGTCAAATGTATTTTTGTTGGTTATAGTGTTGAAAGCAAAGGTTACAGGTTGTACCATCCACAAACAAAGCGTATTCTAGTTTCACGGGATGTTGTGTTTGGGGAAGATTCTGTTCAACCCTTGCTGTCATGTACTAGAGACAATAGTATAAGCTCATGGGACATTTATGACACGTTGTTGCCTCTTTTCAATGGTGGAAGTACGAATGTAAATTCCAATGAGGCAAATGTACAGCCTATGGGGGTTTCAAAAAATATTACAGATCAGCCTATTGATGTAGATGTACATGATGTACTTGATGAGGAAAGGACTGAAAATGAGTAGGCTAGAGGTATGCCAAAATGGCTGGTGCATACATTGCTTGATAGTAAATTGGATGCACATTTATCTAGTCGTACTCATTCAGGTTCTCGCCATGCATCTTATGCATCAGATTGTTATGCTTTGGTTGTGTATAGCCTACATGATGTTGAGGAACCTCTATCTTTTGATGAGGCACATAATTCAAAAAAGTGGATGGCTACCATGCAATCAAAATATGATGCACTTATAGAAAATGACACATGGACTTTATGTGATTTTCCTCCTGTCAAAAAGGCCATTAGTACGAAGTGGGTTTACAAGTTGAAATGCAAGACGGATGGTGAGATTGATTGCTATAAATAAGGCTCGACTTGCTGCAAAGTGTTATGCACAACAAAAAGGCATAGATTATGAAGAGACTTTTGCTCCCACTTGTTGTATGACTACTGTGTGTTTTCTATGTGCATTGGATGCTCATTTTGGTTGGGATATACATCAGTCAGACATTGTTACTGCTTTCTTGAATGGTGACATATATTGAGGAAGTTTATGTAATGCAGCCTTACGATTTTGTCAAAAAAGGACAAGAGGATAAGGTGTGCAAATGTAACAAAGCTTTGTATGGGTTGAAGCAATCTCCTCGTGCTTGGTATGAGAAGGATGACACTCATTTGGTCAACCGAGGCTTTCGTAAACAGTCCAATAGAAAGCACATTGTATGTAAAGCGTGAGAGTGATGTACTGCTCATTGTGGTTCTTTATGTAGATGTTTTACTGATCACTGGACCAAATGAGAGACATATTACTGAATTTAAGGCTGATTTGAACGCTACTTTCAAGATGAAAGATTTGGGAATGTTGCATCATTACTTGAGTATACACTTTAAGCAATGTGATGGCGGTATTGCCTTGTGTCAAAAAAGTTACATAGAGATATTTCTATGTAAGTTTGGACTTAAGGGTTGCAAACCTATTGCCACTCCCATGGAAAAAAGTTTGAAATTGAGTCTTCATGATGCTGGTGATCTTGTAGATGTCACTCTTTACCAAACTGATGTTGGATGCCTCATTTATATATGTAACATGAGGCCGGATATTCAGTTTGTAGTCTCACACATCAACAGATTTATGCATAGCCCAGGGTCTAAGCATTGGCAAGCTCTCAAGAGGATTTTTTGCTACTTGAGTGACACTTTACACCTGGCTTGTTTTATCCCAAGGGGGATCATTGCCGCCAGACTTACATGCTTTTTTGGACTCAGATTGGACTGGTTGTTTTGACACATGAGTGTCCACAAGTGGTTTTTGTTTCATGCTTGGTAGTTCATGTATATCATGGTTGAGCAAGAAGCAACCTATTGTGGCCACTTCTAGTTGTGAGGCTGAGTATAGGGCAGTCTTCATAGCTACAGTTGAGTGTGTATGGCTCATACGCCTTATGGATGATTTGGGTGTTGGACAGGACACTGTCAACACTATCTACACTGACAGCCATAGCGCATTGGCAGTTGCGAGGAACTTAGTTTTTCATGCTTGCACAAAGCACATTGAGGTGCATTACCAGTATGTTAGGGAGAGGCTCTCCAACAGGAGAGATCAACTTGGCTTATGTGCTAACACAGGACAGCCTTGCAGATCTTTTCAAAGGCATTCCCTCGTGAGAATTTGAAGCTTTCCACAAAGCTTTGGGCTTACTCCCCTTTGTGGATTCATCATGTCCTCAGGGCATGGCACTTCCCTTTACTCCTGTGCCAGCTCTCGTTCACCGCATCACCAGGCGGGATTTGTTACCATATACATGTGGTAGTGATGTGTGTGAACACACTTAGGACCACTGGGGCATTTTTTCCCTCTTTAGGAGGTTTCCCCCCCTGTTTATTGTATATACGCCCATTCATTCTAGCGCTATCGATCTTTCCATAGTACACTAAGTGAAACACTCTCTATTGTGTGCTTTGAGCTTCCTTCGTCTTCTCCAAGCTTGTGTCTGTTTTTCTGCAACCCTAATACCAACAATTGCTAAGTTGAAGTGGGGTCTATGAAGACTCGATCTAACGAGAGTAGAAAGAGCGAGTTTGATCCCATGATGTGATGAATTGATAAAGTGTCCTTTCATTTAAAGACTTCAAAAAATTTCATCTCACTAAATTGTTTTATTATTATCTATGCTTATTAAATCTATCTTTTCTTATAAAACAACATCAAAATATTCTTTTGTTTAAAGTTTTAATGTATCTTTTTATTTTGTTGTTTTAATTACATATAAAATTTTCACAAAATGTGAGAATGATCAAAATTTTAAATTTTATTATATCCTATGCCTATTATACCTACCTTTTCCTATGAGAATGTTAATATTTTCATTTGTTTTAATTTGGCAATGGGCCCCTTAATGTTTTTATTATTATATAAAATTTTCACAAAATGTGAGAAGACCAATTTACTTTGATTTTATTATATCTTGTTGTTTATTTTTGATTTTGTTGTTTTAATTACATATAAAATTTTCACAAAATGTGAAAATTGTCAAATTTTTAAATTTTATTATACCTATGCCTATTAGACCTACCTTTTCCTATGATTTTTTTTTGTTTTAATTTGGCAATGGCTCCCTTTATTTATTTTACTTCCTTTTCATTTTATTTTCTTTTAAAATGCCAATGTGAGCCTTTCAATTTGCTGTTTAAGTGGAGCCCTTCATAACATATAATCCATTTGTGATTATGTGTGTATAATGGACAATAATTTTTTTAAAAAAACAAAAAAAACATGTGATTGTAAGCACTCATTCATACCCGCTTCCCATAACTCTCATTCCCCTTGACGATGATGGGTCATTAGTAGGCCTTCGTGACTCTTCACCTTGTTTTAAAAAATAGTAAAAATATTTTTAGCCAAAACCAAAAAGAGTGAACCAATACCACAAAATTCCAAAATTGTTGAGACATACTAGCAGCTTCAACTTTTATATTATACAGAATCTATACAGATTTGTCATTTTATGAAGCTCCTGTGGAAGCAAAATCCAAGATCTCGATTTTTAAATTGAACTTGTGAGATTTAGCTTTCCATAAAGTTGTCTGAGTTAACCGTTTGGCCCAAACGAGTTGTACGTCCTGAGCGACTCCTTGACTATTTAAAAAAAGGTCCCTCAACCCTGGTGCCCTCATCCAGACTCAGAGTAAGCGGGAGGAAGCTCCAGCCTCCTGCCCTGCAGCTTGCATATTTTCGCTAACGTAAGAGATAGAGAGGGCTGCTCTTGAGTCCCAACTACGCCCCCACCCTTTTTGTTTCCTTCATTTTCGCTTTCTAGGGGGCATCTCCCATTGATTCTTCTCTTCGTTTCCTTTCTAACAATTGTTGGTAAATATACTTTCTAGAACCATACTGGCTTGTATGAAAATAAATCCCCATCAATAATGAGATCTCACCCCCCCCCCCCCCCCCCCCCCCCCCCCCCCCCCCCCCCTTTTGGCAAAAAAAAAAACCCAAAAAACCTTTTGCCTTAGGCTTTGCTCAAGCAACCCTGCACTTAGGCAGTGCAACGTCATCTCATCGCGAGTAGAGCCTCACAACTTGGCTTGTAGACGTCATGTGCACATGGACGCATGCGCATGCGAGAGAGAGAGAGAGAGAGAGAGAGAGAGAGAGAGAGAGAGAGAGATTGATTGATTTACCTTTGAGAGAGAATCTAGCTAAGAATCATAGGAGAGAGAGAATCTAGCTAAGAATCTACGATTTTCTTTTTTCTTTTCTACTGTGGTGCACTCATGACTACTGGCTCGCTCTATATTATATTCATTTGTTTACGTGATTCTGCCCTCCCTCTTGAGGCCAACCTTACATTCCTACCTCTCGAGGCCAACCTAACACTCCTACCCTCCAAAAGCACGCACGAAAGATTTGAACCCACATCCATCGTGATTGGAGCACGAGCGACTATTCTCGCAGCCACGATAGCATCTGGACTAAGCAACTTTAAGCAACAATTCATTCAATAAGGAAAAAAATAACCATTCACTTCTTGCTTGCACGGAGCACGATATGCGATCGTCGTCTCCCCTCGCTACTCCTTGGAGCTCCTCGATTTTTTGCATGCTCTCTTAAACTCCTTGCGCTTGCTTCTCTGTACTTAGTCGCTCGGGCAGCCTCGGTCATGGCTTTATTTCTCGTTCGGAGTGCTCCCAATTGCGCATCCTCACTTGATTCTATTTAATTCCGATTTGTTTTTAGCCGGCACCACCTACTACATATTGGCTCGTCTCCAATTTTATTCAATCATTAACCATATTCTCCCCGTTTCCAACCTCGCGCCTTGTAGATTAGCAAATTGATCACCCCAATCAAGCAAAAGTCACCACGATTCGAACCCTGAACGATTCAACACGATTCGAACCCTGATAGCCTGAACATAGTTGAAATACATGCGCTAACCATTAGACCAGGATTTTGTCGCTGATGGAGCGCCCACAATTTTAATACAAAAAAAAAACAAAACATCTATGTTGCAGACATGTCGCTGCTCGCACCTCCTCTTTTTAGCTTGCCTCCCATGCTCCTCGCACTTGCCACCTCCTGCAACATTTGTAACCTGCGAATCTTCTGTGAGGTGTGATTAGCCCTCATGGCCTTCGCCTCGCCGCTGCAATCACTCGATGCCTCACGTTGCCTCCCCGCCGATCACCACCGACCCTTCCCTTTCCTGCTAGCGAGGATCTTCCTCAATTCCCAATAATTAAACAATAAAAAAGATTGGGTCTCATTACTACAATTGGGCTTTTGGGCTGTGTGTATAATTGACCGAGAGAGAGATAGAGAGAGAGAGAAAGAGAGAGAGAGCGCAACCTGAATCCCAGCTTTGACAGCTAGCGGGCGAAATCTGCTTTGTGATCAATTCCTCGCAGCAAGGTGCAGCTTCTTCCTCCTGGAGAGAGAGAGAGAGAGGCTATGTTCTTTTTTGGAGGCTTTGCTCTTCTGTTTATCATTATAATTACGAAGGTTTTTTCTGTGAGAGAGAGGGAGACCTAGCAGTGGAGCATCGAGCGCTTGCCTGAGAATCTGACGCCCTGCCCATCCTCCGGCATAGTCAGTGCTTTGTCGTGTGCACTCCTTGCCTGCAATCGGTCGAGGTAGCCATAGGATTGCTCTCGGAGGTGGATATCAGTACTTTGAGAGGGCTCAGGGATGAGCCCAGTAGGTTGTAAACAGACCGACCTTGATGTGGTGCTTGCTATGGCCTCTGCTTACTATGACGTCCTCTTCACTGCAGATTTGGTTACTAATGCTGTTGTCTCTATCAGAGAGGAGGTTTGTCACGTGTATGTCCTGTGGTGACCGGAGAAGTGTCTTATGTTATTGCTGCCTTTAACGTCGATTGAGATGCATGATGCTTATGACGGTGCCTCTTGTTTAGGAGAGGGTGGATTGACTAGCTAGGTCTTCTTACTTGATACGTATGTTGCTATTGCAGAGATGGTATCACATCTTTGATAGTGGCGATATGCCTACATCTATGTTGTCTGGACTGAAGTCTTGTAAGTGTGACGAAGTCTCAAGCACTAGCATGTACCATTTTACTCTAGCAGTGAGTTCCATATCCAGACAATGCACTGTGTGAGTGTTCGCAGAGGGAAGCTGCCTGTTTGTGGCACGTGCGAATGAGCTGTTCATGTGCAATGATATTGAATTGAACCCATCAAACTTGACCTTGATAGAGAACAATAGACAAGATGTCAAAGTGAGCAGCGGGGAAAAGAGATAAGAGAGAGAGAGAAAGAGAGAGAGAGAGAGAGAGAGAGAGAGAGAGAGAGAGAGAATTATCGTCCACGGAGGTCAGATATGACCCATGGGGCCAAAACTAAATTAGTACAATGGTTTCTTTCGAGTGAAGGCATGGGATACATATCAGTTGAGGTCTGAGGACCATTGATAGGGTAAAATAAGGAGGGGCAAGTGAAATGACCGCTTTACCACCTCAATAGACTGCCCATTTACCTTGTTTACGGGCTTCATGTATCTTCTTGAGCTTGGTTGCTTTTGAGTTTGAGCTAGTTGGTTGTCAGTTCCTCTGCTATCCAAAACTTGGTTTCCTTGAGGAGATGTAACTGGCGTGATAGCTTCATTGGCCCCTCCTTTGCCTTGAAGGTGATGACACAATGCTTAATTGGCACGCGTCTGATTGTGTCATCGATCCCAGAGACTGGATTGGGCTTGATCATGATTGGTTGGAGGATTTCGTAGAGAGAGAGAGAGAGAGAGAGAGAGAGAGAGAGAGAGAGAGAGAGAGAGAGAGAGAGAGCTGACAACTCAATAACTTTAGAGGCATAATAGATTCAAGATGACCAGAAAGTGGATAGGGCGCGCATCGATATAATGAGCCAATTTTGAGCTGGGTAGAACCTCTATGCCTAAAATCCCTACTAGGAGGGTGAAGGCTGGCCAAGCCATAACCAAGGCTTGGGTGTCCGTGAGAAAAGCCTTAAGAGTGAAAGCATCTAGAAGGTGAGCGTAAAGCTCTAGAGGAGACCTTGTCTTTCGACAGTTCAGACAATGATACCCACATCATTTACGATAGAAAGCAGAATCACTTGTTGAGAGCCACTTAGTATGACAATCTTAAGAAGAAAAAGAGGCCGAAGAGTGCAAGGATGGGGTCAAGTAGTAAGGTGTGACACTTTCTCGGGCTACAAGGATTCTCATCAAGCCCTTTCTTACATACAACAGTTTGACACCGCTTTCTCTGCGGGCAACTTCCTTGAAGCCTCCAAAGTATGAAAGGTCGTATCTTTTCTAAAGGGCAATGCTCATAAATGGTGGTCGATGTTGCTTTCATACAATAAAGCTCCGAGAACGTGGATGAAGTTCAAGAAAGTGCTCACTTTGGTATGGTTTATGAGCAGTAAAAGTAAGATATGATTATGGCTTGGAACCATGTAAAGATGCGAAAAGACGATACTTTGGCTACGTATTGTCAACGTTTTTGGAGTACCTTTCTGCCAGTTGCTTCTTTTCAGATGATTCTTTTTTGGAGTGGATGGAGCGATCTTGTTGTGGGTTGCATAAAGGTATTGCTTGAAGCAAAAGTCCAAGAGCATTCAAAAGCTCATGGAAAGTGCAAATGATGGTTTCACCATGCATTAAGGCTTCTTGACTTATGCAACGAAGGAGCTGGTGTCCAAGTCATCTGAGAAGTAGTCTTTTAAGGAGATTAAGAAGGGGAAGAAGCACAAGAAGAAATCCACAAGGCCTAAATTGACAGAAGAGTAGTGTGTTGAGCATTTCAAGAAGGCAAGTGTTATGGTTGTGGTGAACATGGGCACATCATTTCGAAGTGTCCCAAGAAAGAAACAAAGAAAACAACTGATGGTACATTAGAGAGCTTTGAAGATTTAGAATGATGTGCTGGTGGAGAGGGAGTGAAAGCAGCAACCGTCAGATCCTAGGGCACAAGAAAAAGAAACAGAAGGGTAATCTGGTTCACTGATAATTTGGTAGAGGGCAGGAACTATTTGGCTCTTGATGTAAAGTTGATAGAGAAGGAGGACTTTACAAATTCTCCTCAATACTAGAGTTGTACTCAAAGGACAGAGTGAGAAAAATTAGAATGACAAGAGTGAGTCCCCAATACATATTTAAAGGCCCCTGGCCTCGAAAAGCATCACACATGAAAATCTCAACATTCTAAAGCTTCTTGTCTTAAATTTGACGCCCAAAATTAGTTCCACAATTGGCGGGTGTTCGTACAGTGCCACATCAAGAGCCTCCGTGTTTTATGGGATAGTCCATACAAGATGCCAAGTCAGCAAGTGTCCGCAATTTATGGGCTGATCCATACATAGTGCCATGTCATCAATTTTTAGGGTTTTGGTCTCCTCGATTGGTTGTCCAGTGTTGGGGACTTTAATGGTCCTAACCCCCTAGGGATTGCCACGTCACCAACTTATGACATACCCCCTCTTAAAAGAATAATTGTCCACGATTAGACCTGCAAAACTCAATCCAATTCTTTAACAGACATTGCCTTCATGTAATAATGCCAATGCCCATCATTAACTATAATGTGCAGCGGAAGTGATTGATGGAGAATGCTCAGGGTGAGTACTTAGTGTGTACTCAAGGTTCATTTTACTGCATGAGAGGGTTCCTTTTACTTCATGTGAGAGATGTTCAGAGAGACGAGAGAATAGCAATGTTAGTGAAGTTTTTGTGAGTGAAAGAGAGAGAAAGAAGACTGACATCAAATGGGGTTCCAAACCTCTCCAAGGGTCCCCCTCCCTATGGCTAGACAGGTATTTGCTTAGATTGCACAAATCCTGATACAATGGTGTTGCTGGGATCTTGCTGCGGGTGCTGAAATCAACGAGGTTGAGGGCTGAAAATTCAAAACGCTAGGGATGCTGTATGGGATCTGCCAGTGCGACGCGGATATCATCACGCGGATGTTGATGATGGGCTGAAAACTGAAAAACACTGGTTGGTGTGAGAGATGAACTTGAAAATGCTGGTGCTATGGCTGAGATTTGCAACTTCTAGAATTGTTAGGCTTAAATCTGTTGGCGATGGGGATTTACTACTGATGTGGTGTCATGTCAGTAGGTAGGGTAATCCAAGATGAGGGGAAAGCCAGACTCAACAGTCTGCGTTGTGAAGGACCTCTGAGAAGAGGTGATCAGACCAAGCTGTTTGCACCGTAATCATCCTGTAGAAGTAGGGAAGCCAAACGAAGAAGTCTGCATTGTGAAGATCCTTTGAGAAGAGGAAAGGCCATACCAATGTGTCTGCGCCGTCTTGCCTGTATCTCCTGCCTCCAATCCTCCGGTGTCAACCAAAACAGAATCCACGCCAACAACGCCACCAAACCGCAACTCGGTGTGGCTCTCAATGTGAATGAGCTGGGAGTGGCCTGCTGCCCAGGTAAGGGGATAAGTCTTTTGTAAGGTTACCGAGGTTGAGTGTAAGCAACTCTGAAGGTAGCAATCAAAATGATGAGGAGTGTAGAAGAGCAACTGCACTACCATCCAAGCCAGGCTCTGGGTGACTCCGGATGTAGTCGCACGATGCCCGATCTCCCGCATCTCGCGGGTAAACTCTCCAAGAGAGTCCAAAGCACTGAATTCCCACTCCAGTTGTAGATGCTCATGAGTAAGCAAGTGATTTGACGTGTCGAGGTCAAGTGGTAACTGTCTGTCCACCAAAGATGGTGGTGTCTTCTCTAGGAATGTCGTGATCCCATATGCCATGAGCATGGCCATATCTTGTGTGAACACCTCTGGTGAGTGCATAGGTGTGTCCATAGCAAACCACAAGTCACCACCCCCTCTAGAGTACGTAACCGTCGAATCATGGCTGGAATGAATGGATCTCCCAAGTATCGTACGCCCGTAGATGATCAAGCCGATTTCGAAGGTACCATGTACTGGAGCAATCATTGAGAGACCGCACGGACCACCATCGAAGGTATTATGTACTGCAGCAATCACTGAGAGACCGAACGGACCACCATCGGATGGTGTCTCGGTAGGAGCTAACTTCATCCTCTGTGAAAAACACAAGCCATGTCCACCCAAAAACGCAACTGCGAGGTGATGAAAACGTTGCTGTAAATAAGACTGGGGTCACTAATTTAACGGTTGAAAGGCACTAAAGATGGACTATTAATACCATAGGTAAGCTTCTTAATTTTCTTTGGTCAATTAAGTTGCTTAATCGCGAGAACCAAGTATTTCATGTTCGAGGGCTGACTAGAGGCTATACCTAGAAGACCTTGTAGTTAAGCTACGATAAAAGGAATTTCTCATGAAATCATCGCTTGACTGATTACCTTTTCTTTGACCCCCCAAAGTCTTTTCACAGTGATTCAATTTTGATGTGCGCTTATTTTGTATGCCTTGGGTTTTTTGCTTTTCAAGGAAAAGCGCCACACTGGGAACCTCTAGGGCTCTAGTTACATAGGCGATACATTTGAGTGAAGTACCCAATCAAGCTGAGATTTCTCTTCCAGCTTAAGATTTTACATTGTGGCACTTTGATTTTTTGTTTGTTCATTTTCAACATTTTAATTTTGTAACTTTGGGGTGTCATATAACACTGTTATACCTCCCCAGGCTCATCACACTAGTAAACTCCCTTTATAATACTTAAGCTAAAGGTCAATAGGGTCAAGCCTCTTAGAAAGTCCTAGTACATTTCACACAAGGCTGCTTAAATCAGATTAAGAACCTAAGTAACCATTGATTATTAGGAAGGCATTCCCCATGGTATTAAGAGAAGATCTCTAACACCTAGCTTGGTCAAAAGCTTAGTCGGACTGCTTGATTTTTAAACCTAAACAAGTGATTATGACAAAAAATTACATTGAATTTAATGTTTGGTGCTAAACAAAGGCACTAATATTATGCTACCAATCACAATCAAAGCAGACAAACATAGATGCAAAAAAGATAAGAGGCAATGCTAATGGACAGGAAACACCTGTTTGTGTTGATGGTCGCGCTTGATTTAAAGAGCGAGTCAAGATAAAGATTTCATGGAGGTCCAAATCCTAGCAACAGCAACACGCTCCTGTACACACTAGGGAACACAAGGAATACCTCTAGGAGGCACATCAGTGGGAAAAGGTACCGACACTTATTGAAAAAAAAAAAAAAACATAAGGAACCCTAACCTAATTATTTGCACTCCCCCTAGAGAGTCAAGGGAATAGAATATTGTAGGGATTGGGGGGAAACCCTAAGGCTAAACCCCTATCCTCGTCATCGAGATAAACAAAGTCATCATCCATGAGACCAAATGTGCCATCTGTGTAGTCATGTAAATCTTCTTCTTCATCATAAGTACCCATGTTTACTAAGAAGGTCACTAGACACCTACAGTCATCTTGGTCAAAAGGGTAGGCTTGTACAATGGGAGAAACGCTCTCTACTAAGTATAGATCAATCGTAGTCAAGAGACGTATTAACCATTCTAACTCTTCGAAATTCCTCTCACATGCTAGCGTACCTACCAAATCCCATTCACATGCAAGCATCGGAAAGACCATGTGAAACATTTGTGAAAAGTAACGAGGGTACCTCTCACCCAAGGCAGGAGTGGATGACTCTAGCATACTAGCCATATCTGTACACGCAAATAGATGATGATTAGAGTGCAATTATTACAAGGGTCGTGTTCTTGTGCATAATGTGTTTTTATGATTTTGTGTTATGGCTGTTGCTCTTTTACTTTTTATTTTGTTTTTGTGAGTATAAAGCTTTATATATACATTCTCTAAGATTGGGAGTTTGAGAGGTCAAGGAGGAAGGTTGAGAGGGAAGCAAGTGAATGATGACGGTCAGCAAACACTCCCCTCTTCCTTGGGTAGATCATGCCGTTTGAAATGAGCTTGTCACCCTTTGAAACCAATTATTCCAGTTGGTAATAGGTGGGGATTTTTGCCAGTAGTTTTCTATTACCTTAGGTGCCTCGTCGAGCTGCAAGGGTGGTAAGGTACTCTCCTAGGATCGAACTTAAAGTGGTTCATCAGGTGATTCTTGAACATTGGGAGGTGTGGATTCCTTTGTAGCTTTATGGAGGTCCACTATTTAGGTGGAGGCTGTGAAGAAGCTTTTACCTCTATGGATGCATTACATGAGGAGCTAGAAGCTTCATGGGACTCTCCCCTTCCTGAGCTAGGTGGAACAAATCATTCTTTCTTTGGTACCCAAACTAGTTCTGGAGCGGGTGTGTAGCATTTTGTGATTTTTTTCTTTCCGTGTTCGTTGATTTGTTTTGGAGCTACTGGATTGAGCTCGCATGGGTCAGGTGACAGGTAAGAACACAATCTACGTTTTGGCACCCGAATTTGATAATTTCCTTGATAGTAGCCTTGGGCTTTCAATAGTTGTTTAGGAATCAAACGCAATGTTTTCTTACTTTTCTTGGAGCGAGTGGTACATTTCTTACAAGGCTTTTGTTTTTTAGTACTAGCCATGGTCGCTAAAGAAGCTTTAGGGACCCACTTTTATGTTTTCTTCGTTATATTAGGATGAGTCTCGTCAAAAACTACATGCATTGCTTTTAGCATATTTAAGGGTACGAGTGGTTGCATTTCATCCCCCTGAAGTGTTACCCAGGTTGTCCCCCTGTTTTCCCAAGTGTCTATGGTTGCTGCTAAGTGGACCCAATCCACATTGTCCGACTCAGTCATCCCAGGTAGTACATCCATATAAGGAGAATCTTCCCCAATATCAGTGTCCGCTTTACACGTGTAACAATACTGCAATGGGGTCGAGTGAACTGTGGTGTCAGATTATGATCAATTATAAACCTGTTTCTTAGAGGATGTGCTCGACCAGTTACAAGATCCACTCGAATGACAGTCTTGGAAGTGCAGGTAGACATGGTTTTTAGACCAGTCATGCACCATTTTTGCTTCCCTCATGAAAGGACGTCCTAAGATCATCTCCGATGCCATAGTGTGTTTGGAGAAATCCATAACAATAAAGGTAATCCTTATGTTATGTCCAAAGACCTTGATCGTGAGATCTTCTAGCATCCCAATAGGTTTAACAATAGACCCATTGGCCATCTTCACTACTATGGTTGTGGTCGCAAGGTGAGGTCTTCCCATAGTTTTCCATCAATTTTTAGTCACAATGCTAACCCCAGCGCCACCATCAAGGATTCCCTTCACAATTAATCCCTTAGTAGTGATTGGTATGGTTGCATTGGATTCATCACCCTCAAAGTATTGTCCCAACTTGTTAACAGGTATTTCTATAACAAGGTTCTCATCTAGGTTGGGTTGTGGATCTAAGTGTTTCTCCTCTATTGGCATCTCCCCAGCTCTATCCATCTGTGCAAATTGTGGTAGTGCAAACTTCAGTTCTCCATTGAGGAAGGCTCGAAGAGCTGAAACTAGCTCAGGGTCTTTATATAGTTTGGACATGATGGTAGTTCTAACTTCTGAAGACATGAAATCCATCAATTTGGCAATGTTTAACGGCACCTTTTGGCCTTGAGTCCCTTGACGTGGGGAAGATGGGATCTCCATTTCTTCGATAGGATCAAGTAGTCCCTCTGTAAACATTCTTTCCATCAAGAAGTGAGTACGTCCACTTTCCCATGACTTTAAGTCACTTTCTTCTTGGATGACACTAGGTATAGCTAAGGGTCTATGGACTTGGTGTGGTTGATGTTGCGTAGGGAAGACGGTGTCTGCAATCTGGATCTGCGTAGGTGCTGGTTCTAGATCCCTTTGGGTATCTTCTACCAAACTCCTTAATTGTTTGACTCGCTCAATCTCCTCTGTAGGGTTTGGATAAGTTCCTATCTTCTTCTTGGATCCTGGCCATTGTGGCTCATGAAGATCTTCCTTGTTGGTTTCTATCTTAGTGGTCGTTTTGGTCTCCATGGTTTTTCTTGAATCAGAATCCTCTTCAGCGTCATTCATATATACGGGGTCGTCACCAGTCCCTAAATTGGTCTTTGAACTGGGGTCTGACTTCGCTGCTTTTTGCGATCTCTTTCTTCGTGTTTTCTTCTTTTTCTGAGATTGGGCAATTGATGTCGTGTCTCTTTCTTCAAGAATATAATTTTGTTTTTGGAGCATCGATCGTGTGAGTACGTTTACTAGTACCACAGGTGTACTTTGTGATGGCTCCTCGGTAACTTCAATCAAGTTTAATGGCGTGATCTTCGGTGCATTTGGATTATTTGGACATTGGGCAATCAAATGATCTATGCCACATCGATTACACATGAGTATCGGCATTGTAGACGTGCTCGCTTGATTGGTTTGCATTAGTGTGGCGTTCTTTTGTAGCCTAATAGAGCACTCGGCTACACGATGTGGACCTCCACACTCATAGCATTAAAGAGGTGGTCTCTTAGCAGTGTAATTGATATTTTGGCCTCTTGTCGCTAGAGTAGCTACTTGATAGACAGGTTTGACTTGTCCCCAATAGTCCTCCATGTAGTATTGTGGACTTTCTTCAAGCACATCCATCCCATAGGCAATATTAGGATCTATATTTTCCTAAGCCTTCCAAACAAGAAATAGATGACTCACAACCCACTTGATTCACAGAAGTGATTCTCGGATGTGGTGGTTGCGTTCCTAACACTGGAGGTGGTAAGGGTGTTGTTTGAACAACATTTTGGGCCCTAGGGACCATGTGTTGTGTTGTTTGTTCAAGAGGTGGGGCCGGTATCAATGCAGGCACTCGAGGTGTGTCTGTCTATGCTAAGGTTGGTTTATTGGCCATCGCGCGCTTAAATACTATGCAATCCTTAGCTTGATGACCCATCTCCCACATGAACGGCAGTTCCCATTGAATTTTACTCTAAAAGTAGGGCATTCACTGGTACTATGCGGTCCATAGCATACTGAGCACCATTGTTGCTCCCTTCTTGGATGCATATGATTGTTTTGTGGAGCACGATTGTCTCTAAGACTCTCTTGAATAGCCTTGGTGAGATCTGCTAAAGTCATCTCAGATATCTTTGGCTTCTTAGCAATAGGCTTTAGGGTCATTGGTTGATGCCCCGATGCTTGGGAGCTAATAGATTTAGACTTAACAGACACTCTTTCTCCTTGAATCATTAAATTATCCTCCAATTGGATCGCATTGGTGGTGACTGCTTCCCAAGTGGTGATACCTCTAATGACTAGGCCATTGTAGATATCCTCATGTCGTAATCCCCTAATGAATCTATCAAGCAATTGATTATTATTGAAGCGCTCATTTGGATTACATCGAGAATTCAAATGCTTCAAGCGACTAATAAAGTCTCTCACTGACTCTCCTTCCTCTCGTTGGGCGTTCTGGAGCTGAGAGGCTACACCCCACAGTACTCTCTCTCGTATGTATTCTTTCTAGAATAGTCTCCTAAGAGGGGTAAATCGTTTTTTCTTCCACCCTTAGGGTTCTATACCAATCTCCTGCCTTCCCACTTAAGGTTAGGCTTAAAGCATTACTCTTATGTAGGTCATTGTGTTCTCCTAGAGAATCGCATATTTGTTCAAACACTTCGATATGCTTTCTCACATCCCCGTCTCCACTAAATTTTTGTGTGAGCTTGGCTATTTGTACTGTCTTACTTCTATGCTCTCTATCAGGCGTGTTACGCATATTCTCAGCAATAGATCGACCTATAGCTTGAGCAAATGTTGCCAAGTCACCTAAGTGAGTAGGCACCGTGGGTGGAGGTGCTCCAGAGACTACATGTGGAGTAGGTATTGGCATCAGGCTTGGCGCATAGGAAGCCCTTGGGTTCCACGTTGGGTACGATGTTGTGCCATGTGGTGGTCCATAGTTCATATGTGTGGACCTAGGCATAGCAGACATCGGATGTGACATGCTAATGCTAGTTGGTATAGTCCCATGGAACTAAGAACTTGGGTGTTGTGGTTGTGGAGCATAGGTAGTTGAAACAATGGGAGGAGTAGGGACTACATGAGTACGATGATCCATAGGTGCATACGATTAGTACACACTTGTAGGTATTGTTGTAGGCATTGAGCTACCATGTAGTGGTGCTTTACTAACGAATGAGGTCAATGGCGTGTTTCTCGGCATGCCCATCATTGGGGTAGGCATGGTAACCTTGGTGTCATAAAGGGAAAGATGAGCTAAACTTGGAAAGGTAAAGCTATCACTTGTGGGCTCAGATTGCACTGAGACCCCTGTCGAAACAACATATGGAGGATCCATCGGACTTACCGAGGGAGTTTTTATTTGCGATAAGGTCGGTTGTTTAGTCTTTCCTGTACCTAAGAATCTCATGAGACCCGTTGAAGGCATGTTGATCTCCTTGTTCTGTCACTCTAACTCAATGACCCTATGGATGACATCACAAACTCTTTGTTGTTGATCCTCCACACTAGTAGCACCTATTGTGGATTGTAGGACATCTAACCAACCCACTTGATAGATGTGACCTGTGTATAGGTTAGTCAGAGTTTCCGTTTGTAACTCGTACTTCCGGTTCTCATTTAGGAACACTCCATCTAGGATTGAGATGCTAGGGGTGTCTTTTGAGCTAGATGCAATGTTGCTTTCTAGGGGTTGGCCCTTAGCGGTTGCTAAGTCAGGAGCATTCGATTGCTCTCTTAGCAAGGATATTGACATAGGGTCTTTCGCTTTTAACTCTCTTCGTTGCTTCACCTTACGTAAGCTCTCGACTTCCTTTTTCCTCGCTGCAAGGATATATCGCTCAACCTCTTGCACTTCGGCAAGGCTTCTACCATCGGGTAATATGACCTCGGAGGGAAATAACTCTGAAGAGTCAGGAGGTGCAGTGAATGAAGTATTCACGTGCACATTCTCTAACGGTATAGGGTCTACGTTGGTCACGAATGGAGAATTTACTTCCCCACCCCTCTCATTTACATCATTAGCTCTATGTTCAGAGCGAGTGGCTCTACAAAAGGTTTCCTTCAGGCGGCTAAGCACGCTCGGCCCGGACCGCGGGCCCATGGCACACATGTCTTGGCTTGAGCTATCGGGATTAGGCATTGGGAAACCCTCCCTGACGTCGTAGTCAGAGGAAGAGTCACTAGCCGCTATGTTCGGGTCTTGGTTTGTACTACCTTGGGTCCCCGTCGAGGGCCCGGAACCTAAAGTAGATGGATATTGAGAACTCGCGTAAGTCGAAATTCTCTCTAGTTGCTCCATCTTTAGCACACGACCAGAGCGCAGATGTATGTGCCTTTGGTACCCTACAAGCGTCGACGAATAACCTCGAAGGTTAATCGCTTACCTTTTTTAGGCATCCATTTTAACTCGTTTTCTTAATAATGTTTTTTAATATTTTTAATGTTTTTTAATGATCGGTTTTTTTTATTAAAGTGTGTGATAGCTCAAAACGAGCGTATCACTTAGAGGGTCGCTATGTGCTTTACAACAAAATTTTCGGGCATATGAAGTTCCATTGGTCCTCAAAAAAGTTGATTTTTAGCTACATGTGAAGCTAAAATTCGTAATTTTAAAAGGCGACTGAGGCTTAGGCTTGAGTGTGAGCTTGGGCTTAGGTCTGGGAGATATTCTCGATCCCGGTCCTACCCTTAATTTTTTTAATTTTTTAAAATTTTTTTATTTAAAAGGATAAGGTCTCCGCGGCCTGCGCGAGAGCACACACACTCTATCTACCTACTTCTAACTAATACACCTACTGTTACACACTAACACACTCTATTAGCTCTCACAGATCTACTTCCTACTTACTGTACACATAAAACTAACAACCTTAATACACAGAGAATAAACACAGTACCTTTGAAAACTCCATTAACAAAGAAAACTAACAACCTTAATACACAGAGAATAAACACAGTACCTTTGAAAACTCCATTAACAAAAAAAAAAACACAGTATAACACAAAATCCTTCTTCTCCACACACACACCCTCCTTCCTTACCTTTCCTACAATTGAAATTGCACCACAAAAGAAGCACAGAGTGCCATTCAAGCTTAGTGTATGGCATTCCCCGGCAGCGGCGCAAAAAATGTGCGCGTATGTCGCACGTGTCAATGCAAGGAACTTGCCGATACATCGTAGGCGAGCCACAAATGGCTCCAAGCACATAACAAGCCTAAACTAGTAAGCTCAAAGATGGCGTTGGTGTGTCACTCACCGCTCTACGCTTCCTGTCGTAGAGGATTATTCGCCGCGAAAAAGAGAGAGACACCGCTACGCCGCGCTCAACCGCCTCGCCGCCGTCGTGCCGCCGCAATGCTCGATCGCACACTCTCTCTCTCTCTCTCTCTCTCTCTCTCTCACTCACGCATACACACACACACACAAGGAGATGAAGAAGAAGAAGATGGAGATGGAGCAAGAGCACTCTTCAATTGCACAAATGAGAGAATGAGTGAATTTTAGGTTTAGTTGACTTTTATATGAGCTCACCCCATTCACACTTGGGCGCCCATGCTTAGCCAACTAATCCCTTGAATGTTCCAGTTAGAGTGCGCCTCTCATCGGCGATCACTCTTACCCTTTTCCTATTGGACCGACAAGCCCGGTACCTGACTCTACCAAGTAAATAATACAATGTCCGTCGTAGGTGATAGGGTGTCCGTGAGCCGTGAGGGTTAACAGCCATCATGTCCAACATCGACTTGACCATCGCCTCCATAGACGTGGTTCGTTGCGTAGATGGCGAAGGGGGAGGGTTGGAAAAATCTCCTAGTGGGGAGAATTCTTCGTCGCCTCTCTCATGCTCATAACCTGTATGTGAAGTATCCATTCCGCTTTGGGTGACGAGCATGCACTATGGTCTTTGGTTCTTAAGTTCACGAGGAACTTGGGTTCTTGAGGTTTTCTTTTGCTTGCAAATCGCGTTTGAGAAGGATCTTCTCTTCACCCGAGTTCTACTCTTTTCTGCAGGCGCACCCCTTGGTGGCCATGCGCTCACATCAAGGTTGCTTTTTCCCACCTCACGTCGATTGGCCGGCCGCTAAGTGCACGGTCCGCTCTCAATGAGTGAAAAGAGACACAAGGGGAGGCTGGACATGCCCTTCTTTCTTGGGATTCCTGTCACTCTTCAAAAAACATGATTAGGAATCGACACGCCCAGGCGAACTTGGGTTTGTGCGACCGCAGCAAGCAAAAAATATTCTTGTGGTTCTTTCCTTGAGTGATACAGAAAACTTCCAAAGCTCTAATACCAATGTAAGGTGCAGCGGAATGAATGTTGTATTTTCTCAAGATTAGTGATCCATATTTGTTCAAGGTTCCTTTTAGTTCTTATGGTAGGGAGAGCCTTCCGTTCTTTATGGAGAGTGCTATGATCAGGAACAAAGTGAGTGGATATTGTGCGTGCAAGAGTATGAGACTGAGAGAAAGAGAGAAGAGAGATACGACACCAGAGACGACATAAAACCGTCCTCCGAAGGCCCCACTCTCGTTGGCGAGAGTGGTCTACGATTGATTGCACAAAGTGGTACAATGATGATGCATGGAAACTGATGCACTTGGGACTAAGTCGGTGACGACGACGATGACTTAAGGGCTGAAATCGGTGATCTTCTATTTGCTCTCCACCAACACGCTACTGCTGGAAATCTGTGGCTGATTTGGGACTGCTGAAAACACAGGTTTGGCTGCGTTTTAAAGAGGCTGAATTTGCGTTTTTGAGAGGGGCTGAATCTGCATTTTTAGTCTGCTGAAAACGTTGAGATAGGCTGATAAAAAACGCTGATCTGCTTCTGCAATTGAAGGCTGAAAACGTTGCTGATTTGCAGCATTGGTGGCGATCTGGAAACGCTAGGGTGTAGGTATCTGCTGCGGTCAAGTAATGCTGAAAAATGCCAAGCAATTGTGGGGGCTGGCGATGGCAAAAACTCTAGGGTGAAGGGGATGCTAGCGATGAGGCTGCTTGAGGGGTTCTTGTTGAGAGAGAGGGAGTACCTGCTGCCTAGGGCCTGATGTGCTCCTTGCTCATCTGCCAAAGAGTACTAGCTTTGGTTTGCTTATATATTTTCTTACCCAAATTGCCCTACCTACTTTTGTTGGGAAGTCACTTAAATTAATAAGTGACAAATGTCAAAAATAGGGAAAATAGGCTAAATGCACTGGAAAAATCCCGTAACTGATTCTAATGGATTCTTATGGGAATATTGATGATCATGCTGCGTGCAACCAGAGGATATGCATCTATTGCTAAGTGACTGGGCATGCACGGTCTACAAATAGACTCACAAAAGTGCCAGATCACTTCTAATCTAGACTGACTAGACTTGACGGAAACCCTGTTATGGTGTAGCTTGTCCACGGACACATAGGGTTGGATGTGTCACGTGACACAATGTCATAACCCGTGATGGGCTGAAAACAGAGAAAAAACAGCAGGTATTGCTGGCTGAAAAAAATAGATCTGAAGAGGATTCTTGCCGGCAAGGCACCGGATGCCGAGCCGTTGGGGTAAAGATCTGTAAGTGCTGCCACCCCTTGACTGAAAATGCTGATGCTCCCGGCCTGAAAACGCTGATGTTGATTGCCAAAAACGCAAGCCAACCAAAACGCTAGGGTCTGCTGGCCAAAAATGTTGATTGAGGGGGCAATTCCGGCGATGAAAAGCCCTCCTATTGCTAGCGCTAGGTGTGGGAAGGGTAGATCTGCAGCTCTTTAGCAAAAATGCAAGGTGAGGGTTGAGGTCTTCGCGACGGATGGCCTCAAACCGATGTCGCCCCCCTCTTGGTGTAAAAACGTTGGTTGATCTGATCTGCTTCTTGGGAGGAGAACCTGATGCGAAGATGGTGCGCCCTCAAACTCTCGCGACTGATACCATGTGAGTGCGCGTGTGGAAGCGTGAGAGAGAGAGAGAGAGAGAGAGAGAGAGAGAGAGAGAGAGAGAGAGAGACAAACGCAAGGTATGGTGAAGAGGAGGCGATCAGTCTCCCCATGACTACCAGGAGTAGAAGACCCTCAGTATGATCTTTGTGAGATGAGAGATGTGGAAGTTGGTACCTCCCTGGCCCCATATATAGGTGCCCAAGGGGAGGTAGGGCAAGGCTTGATAAAAATCCCCACGACCCACAAAAAAATGAAATATATATGAGGGCGCCCGGACATGGTGGGTGGACGGCCCAAAAGTGGACGGCCGGACAATGATGCAGCTTAAATGCATATGCAAAGGGTGGCCAGCCCGGAGGCACACTAGCCGTACATGTATGCCCTAGACCTGTGAAGTAGCAGAGTAATGTAAGTCTAGCACATATGAGATGGGCAAATATTTTTTCGTAGTTTCATTTTCAGATCATCCATGTTAAGGGAAAAAAGAACTTGATGGCAGATGCGTTGTCTTGCAAACTACATATTTCGGCTATTTTGGCAATTCACCATAAGGACTTAGAGGATATGGTTGATCAGTACGCCACAGATCTAGATTTTGCAGACATCGTTGACCGATTGAAAAGTGGGGAGACAGTTGCAGGCTATGCTCTAAAGGAAGGTTATTTGATGCGGAAGACTATGTTGTGTGTTACTTGGGGGTTGAGGAACAAGGTTTTGAAAGAGTGCCATTGTTCTCCTTTTTTGGGCAATAGCGGCATAGACACCACTTTGAAAGGTGTAGAGAAGTGTTTCTATTGGCCGAGGCTCAAAAAGGATGTGGAAGAGTTTGTTTGTAGTTGCTTGGTGTGCCAAAAGGTCAAGTTTGACAGGCATAAGGCACTTGGTCTACTACAACCTCTACCTATTCCTAGCCGACCTTCGGAGAATATAACAATGGATTTCAGTTTTGATCTTTCCAAGACTTAGAGTGGGCATGATGGCTTTTGGATAGTAATCGACCAATTCACCAAACAAGCTCACTTTCTTTCGTTAAAGAAGACAATTAAAGCCGACAATTTGGCTAAGCTGTTTGTCTTGCAGATTTTCAGATTACATGGTATGTCGTAATCTATAATTTTCGATCGAGAACCCCGTTTCACGAGCTTGTTTTGGAGGGCAATCTTGGAGAATATAGGCACACGGCTTAAATTCTCATCCTCGTTCCACCCGCACACAGATGGGTAGTCGGAGATAGCCAATTCAGTGGTCTTTGACTTCTTAAAGTCGTAATTTCTGATCATAAGACTCAATTGGGAGAAGTATTTGGCCTTTGTGGAGTTTGCCTACAATAACACGGTTCATATGTCTACCAAGAGGACACCATTTGAGATTATTGAGGGTTTCAAGAAGGTTCCACCTATTCTGAGCACCAAAGATAAGATTTTTGAAGCGGATCAGTATACATAGGATTTGGACATTGCTTTGGCAAGGTACAGGAGGCTCTAGAGAAGCCTCAAGCACGGCATAAGAAGGAAGCAGACAAGCATCGACATGACTTGCATCTGAAGGAACATGACTGGGTGCTACTACGGTTCAAGAAGGCACGCCCATATGGGAACGGAAGGGTAAGGAGGGGCTTTTTTCAAAGCTAACTATGCGATACTATGGACCTTTTCAGATCCAAGAAAAGATAAATGATGTATTCTTTAGACTGAAGTTACCAGATACTCGGAAGATTCAAAATGTGAGAGTGAGCAGCGGAAAGAGTGTGAGCCACGCTCACCGAAAACGTCGGAGAGAGAGAGAGAGAGAGAGAGAGAGAGAGAGAGAGAGAGAGAGAGAGAGAGAGAGAGAACACAAGTGTTGTGTAAATGATGCTCTCAATACACAATCTGAATGAGTACAAGACCCTAAGCATTCTATTTATAGAATCTTAGGTTGAGGTAGGGCAAAAATGTGTAACTGGTGCAAAAAACATAAAAGCCCAAAAATGGCTAAAAATGTGTGCACCCAGCGAGGCTCAGAAAATGATCGGCCGGACACGTGCTATAAGTGTCCGCCCATGCAATCTACATGATGTGCAATGGGTGGCTATCTCGGGACAATCACTAGCTGTACAAAATGACGAAGCAACGGTGGTGTTACTCTACACCCCCTCTCAGCACCGGATGCTGAGACAACACAGAGGAGTCGAAGGTGAGAAGCCAAAGTCCGATGAGGTACAGCCTTCGTGAAGATGTCCGCTGCATTGTCCGCTGTAGGAAGATCTCTAGCCAAAACCCGCTCCCGAACATAGTGGTATTGCACCTCAATGTGTCACAAGACGTGGACCACGTGCCAATAGAAAAGAACAAACTGAACAGACTTTTAGCACTTCAATAACAACTGAATTGAAAGAAAGAGACGACACACGACACGGAGTGGCGGAATTCCACCTCAGAGAGTATTGTCCCCAAACCTCCGGTATTTCTTTATATTGCATCAACACAGTACAAGCCGCTACTCCAGACTCTGCACCTTCTTCAAGAAGCATGCTAGAGAATGAGCCCTAACCTCATATTTAAAGGCCCTTGGCCTAAAAAGCAATTACAGTGAAAAGCCTTCAAACTCAAAAGCATTTGGTCCAAAAGCAAAGCCAAATAGCTACCAACGCAATTTACAGAAATCCGTACAGCTTGCCACGTCATTAGCCAGCGCAAAACGCGGAAATCTGTACAATCTGCCATGTCATCATGTCAGCGCAATTTTCAGAAATCTACCATGTCATCAGTTTGTGTGTGTGTGTGTGCAGGTCTTGCTTTATTTTAATCCTTTGTCACTTGGGACCCCATCGGACAGGGTCCCCATAAGTTGGTAGGACTTCTTCTTGTGTTACTTGTTCTTCTTAGGGTTTAGCCCCCTCGGCCGGCATCTTCAAGTTGGCTCCCTTCTTCAGGGCTTTTACACGTCAGCAGTTTGCTACACAATGTGCTTAGTCCGACCGTGAAAGATAGGGTTCTTGGCAATAGCAATGCAACTCTTATTGTCGCACAAAAGACGAGTAGTAGCAATCTGGGGAAAACACAATTCTTCCAGTAATCTCCATAGCCATTCGGCCTCACAAGCAGCATAGCAAGCTGCTCTGTACTCCGCCTCTGTAGAAGATAGCGCAACGGTGGGTTGTCGCTTACTGCTCCATGAAATGGGTCCCGAGCCGAGTGTGAAACTACTCCTGTAGTAGAGCGCCGAGTATGTGGATTTCCTGCCCAATTTGAATCGCACCAACCAAATAAGGTGCAACCCTTAGAGCGACCATAGAACACACCATGGTCCAAGGTGCCGCTGATGTACCGCAAAGTACGCTGGGCACATTGCCAATGTCGTTGACGAGGTCGGGTGTTGAAGGAATTGAGGACAAAAACTGTGTAACATATGTCTGGTTGGGAATAAGTCAACCATACGAGGCAGCCAACAACATTCCTGTACTGCTTCAAGTCAATCCATGGGGAAGGATCGTGAAGCAATACGTCCTCTCCGGGCTCAAGAGGAATGCCAATCGGTCTGCAGCCTGTCATTTGGAATCTCTCCAGGATAGCATTTGCATACTTCAGCTGAGAAAAGAAGATGCCATTTGGTGTTTGAAAAATCTGGAAACCAAGAAAATAGTGAAGAAGCCCATGATCAGTCATCTCGAAACGCGTCTCCATAGCTTTCATGATCGACTTGATCCTGCTGGTACATGAGCTTGTGAAAATGAGATCGCCCAAATAGACAATCACTCTCGCAACCAAAGAGCCATCAGAGACAACATAACAATTGGAATCTGATGAGGTACGCCGTAACCCCAGCTTCACGAGAAACTGGTCAAGTGTGAGGTACCATTGTCGTCCAGCGTGCTTCAGTCCGTACAATGCTTTCCACAACTGATAGACCCAATCCTCCTTGCTTGGTATACGAAACCGAGGAGGTTGCTCTACATAAACTTCTTTATCCAAACCTCCATTCAAAAACGCACTTTTGACATCCATCTGGAAGATAGACCAACCAAAGTTGGCTGTGAGAGCAAACACTGTGCATATGGTAGTCATGCGAGTAGTGGGAGCAAAGGTCTCGTCAAAGTCCATGCCTAGTCGCTGTGTGAAGCCCCGAGCAACAAGTCTCGCCTTGTGTTTGTCGAGGGAACCATCGGCCTTGTACTTTGCCTTGAAAATCCATTTCGTAGAAACCACCTTCCGCCTGTTGGGCATAGGAACCAAAGTTCAGGTTTTATTCCGCTCGATAGTGTCCATCTCTGTCTGCATGGCACGCTTCCAACAATCATGCTAGAGTGCTTCCTCCACCGAGGAAGGTTCAACTGGTGAAGCCTGAATCTGAGACATGAGTGGAAAGTTCACGAACTCTGCGCCATCATAAACTTGCTTGTCTCTGAGGCATGCAGAACGTCGAGGCTGTCCAGGGTTTGGCAAGTCTGGTAACTTCGTGACGCCAGAGGAAGAAACCGTAGAGTAGAGCCAACCAGGAACTAACTTCTCCTTGCGAGGTGGGACCGCCTCCACCCAAGGAGAACCATCATCCACATCAGAATTGGAATCTGACATGGCATGATTGCGTGAAGTAACCGGATATGGTGTGGAGGGTACAGGAATAGGAACAAGGATAGGATCAGGTGTAGGAGGTGGACGAGGAAGAGGTAGGGAAGGTATAGGCTTGGATGCCGCCCCCTCTGCAGGTGTGTTGAAGAGCTCCATGAAAGTCACATCACGGCTAACTGTGGTGGTCTTAGCGTCAAGATCATAAAGCCGAAATCCATCAGACTCTCGTGAATAGCCCATAAAAATGAGCTTCTTCGCCTTGAACCTAAACTTCTGTCGCTTCTCATGGACAAAGGCCGAACACCCAAAAACTCGAAAGTGTGAGACCAAGGGCTTGCACCCGTAGTAAGCCTGATAAGGAGTCATGTCCTGCAAAGCATGGGTTAGGAGAACGGTTTCTGATGTAAACTGCCGTGTTGCACGCCTCTGCCCAGTAAACCCGAGGAAAAGAAGTGTTAAATTCTTCATCTCGAGATGCTTCACACACTGTCTACAGGCTTCACACATATCACGTGCATTGGCCCTTGGTTGTGGGTTGGCCACCCGTACACCTGCTGGACAGGGATCTCAGGCACACTGAGGGTTGTTCAACACATTTCCCACTTTAGACTTGTTTTGGTCACATTATCTCCCATTTATATTGGAGGGTCATATTTTTAGGTTATTGGGCTATATTGAGGATTACTGCCCGACCAGCCCCTATTCTCCTATATATAGGAGGGGGGACACCCTCTTTCTCATTGTCTTGTCTCACACCATGTAGCCATCTGGAGTTATTGGGCTGCCAGCCTTTCCACCATGTGTCTGTGTGTGTGTGTGTGTGTGTGTGTCATTGTCTCCACCTTCCGTTGCACACTCTGACATGGTATCAGAGCTCTAGGCTTGGATCTGCCATTGCCTACATCTGGGAGGACTTTGCGGAGGATTTCATCGTGAAGAAGTACTTCTTCCCCATCAGCGTTTTTTGGGGATCTGGTTTTATTGCTGTAGACCTGCGTTTTTTTTGGTGGACGGCATCTTCTTCTGCATCCTTTGCTAGCACATTTCCCTCCCTCTGCCTCATCGCCACCACCTTGCCCTCTCCTCTGCCTGGCGTTTTCAGCCCCTTGTATCAGCGTTTTTCAGCCAGCTTCTGGTCTAGCGTTTTTTGTAGGAAGGCAGCCCGCTGATCTGCGTTTTTCAGCCCTATGCCCTAGCATTTTTTGGCAGGACAGCAGCCAGCATTCCTAGCGTTTTTTTTGGGCAGGACAAGCCTTTAGACCAGCGTTTTTTTACCTCTGCTTCAGCCTTTCCTCCTTGCCGATCTTGGACAGCCGGAGCCCCGCTCCTTGCCTCCCGCTGGAAGCTGATCAATCCCGTGACTTTGCCGGCGATTCTCCGACTTCTACCTTGCTGATTCTCGACATCCAGTGATTCCATCACTTGGCGTTTTGCTCAAACCCCTGCGTTCTTGCACTGTTTCGAGCTCCCTTTTGCTGCGATTTCAGGTTTGGCCAGCACCTTGATTTTGCTTCTTCAGCATCCCTTCGGGTTTCCCTTGCCTCTCCCGTCACTTACGCCCTACTTTGCGGTCATTTGGCATTTCATCCGCCGCGGTTATTCAGATCCTCTTCTCACCTTTGCTCCCTTTCGTTCGACATTGAGACGTGGACTTAGATATAGGTTCTGGCACAACGGACAGATCTCCCTCGATGTTGCAGATCTTCCCTCCTCGAGGCTCTCTTGTCGTCGGGAAGATGCAGGGGATTGGATTGGTACAGGTACTTATGTGGATGTGGCTTGTATTTTCCACTGCTACTTTAACCTCAGTAACCCTCCCTCCCTCTCCCTCGACTGTTGTCTCTCTATTTGGAATTGCCCTATCCACCTCCTTCATTGGTTCTCTATATAATAGACGCGTGCCTCTTGGCACGTCAGACACTTCTTTTGGACATGTACTCCTAGATGTGAGTATCCTTTGGCATTTGGATGTCTGCATGGTCTTTTTCGGCACATCGCTTCATGGTGGCTCTTTTGCCTTGCCTCTACTTGGTAGAGCCTCTTCCTTGCTTCTGCTTGGTCCTGTGGCTCCTCCACTTGCAGTTTGGATGTATACTACCTATGCACTACTTACATGGTGAAGACCTCATGGATGTTCCTTGCTTTGCTGGTTCACTCTGAGGCTATGATTTCTACAACACCGGTCATTCTTCCCGATGCATCCTCTCAAACACTTCTTTTGGACATGTACTCCTAGATGTGAGTATCCTTTGGCATCTGGATGTCTGCATGGTCTCTTCCGGATTACTGCTTCAGGGTGGCTCTTTTGCCTTGCCTCTACTTGGTAGAGCCTCTTCCTTGCTTCTGCTTGGTCCTGTGGCTCCTCATTTGCAGGGGAAGTTTGAATAGTAAGAGGCCAGCCATGGGTGCCGAGGTGATGTCGCCTCCGATAGAGACAAGGTAGTCCCAGAGTTCCCGCATGCGGCAGGTCAAACCATCGAGTGAGTTGAAATCCTTGAACTAGAGGTTTTACAACTCCCGTTCAAGTGTGATCTGTCTGGCAAACGAGATCTCCTCAAACTGGTCAAGAATGTGTCTCCACAATGGATGTGCATGCTCCTCTTTGGAAACTTCCTTCGTGATGCAGTCCGAGAGGTTCATCATAAGAAAGATGAAGACTCGTATGTCCTGATTCACCCACTCCTGAGTGGCGGTGGGAAGGGAGGGTTGAGTAGCCGAATGGGTGAAATCATTGAACCATTCCCAGAGTCGATGGTAGGCAATAAATGTGCGGACTCGTGTTCTCCACACAGAATAATTGTGTAAATCCAACTTCTTCTCCTCGGCAAACTGGGTGAGGGCATAATTGTTGGATGTAGCATTGGCAGATGCCGACGTAGTTGTAGAAATGGGAGTGGCCGTAGTCCCAGATGTCACGTGACACATCCCAACCCTATGTGTCTGTGGACAAGCTACAGCATGATCAGGGTTCAGTCAGTCCAGTCAGTCTAGATTAGAAGTGATCTCGCACTTTTGTGAGTCTATTCGTAGATCGTACATGCCCAGTCACTTAGTGTAGATGCATATCCTCTGGTTGCACACAACATGATCATCAGTATTCCCATTAGAATCCATTAGAATCAATCAGGGGAATTTTCCAGTGCATTTAGCTTATTTTCCCTATTTTTGACATTTTTCACTTATTATTTTTTAGTGACTTTCCAACAAAAGTAGGTAGGGCAATTTTGCTAAGTTAATATATAAGCAAACCCAAGTTAGCACTTTCTGGCAGAAGAGGCAGCAGGAGCACATGCTCAACAGGCATTCTTCTTAGCAAGAACCCTCAAGCGCCAAGCTTCCCATAGCCTAGCGTTTTTGGACAACCTCAGCACTTCCCCATCCCTAGCCTTTTGGTCTTCACCAGCAGTTCCCAACTCCTGGCGTTTGCAGAGTCCCATGATCGCCAACCATTCTTAGAACCCCAACGTTTTCATCAACAATAGCTGCAGTCCTAGATTTGCATGGCGTTTCACTAACGCTACAGAGGCAGCCCAGCGTTTTTGGTTTTCAGCCATAAATGCATCAGCGTTTTTCAGCAGTCCACACGACAGGAGATTCAGCCCTAGTTGGTCGCAGAGGATCCCTAAATTCAGCCCTCGAAAACGCAGCCAAAACAGTCATTTTCAGCCACCCAAAACAGCCCAAAGATTAGCAGAATTTTAGCAGATAGAAGACCACAGATTTCAGCCCTAAAGTCGTCGTCGTCATCACCGTCGTCGTCATTGGCATAGTCCCAAGTTGCATCAGTCCATTGCATCCGCATTGTACCACTTTGTGCAATCATAAGTAGACCACTCTCGCCGACGAGAGTGGGGCCTTCGGAGGAGGGTTTTACAACGTCTCTGGTGTCGTATCTCTCTTCTCTCTCTATCTCTCAGTCTCATACACTTGCACGCACAGTGTCCATTCACTTTGTTTGTGATCATAGCACTTTCCATTAAGAATGGAAGGCTCTCCCTTCCATAAGAACTAAAAGGAACCTTGAGCACAATTCGGAGCACTCATCTTGAGCAAAGTGCAAACAATCATTCCGCTGCACCTAACATTGGTATCAGAGCTTTGGCAGTGTTCTGTATCACTCAAGGAAAGAACCCCAAGAACCACAAGAATTTTTTTGCTTGTTGAGGTCGAACGAACCCAAGTTCGCTTGGGTGTGTCGATTCCTAATCGTGTTTTGTTGAAGAGTGACAGGAATCCCAAGAAAGAAGGGCTTGTCCAGCCTCCCCTTGTGTCTCTTTTCACTCATTGAGAGCGTACCGTGCACTTAGCGGCCGGCCAATCGACGTGAGGTGGGAAAAAGCAACCTTGGTGTGAGCGCAAGGCCGCCAAGGGGTGCGCCCGCAGAAAAGAGTAGAACTCGGGTGAAGAGAAGATTCTTCTCAAACGCGGTTTGCAAGCGAAAGAAACCCTCAAGAACCTCAAGAACCCAAGTTCCTCGTGAACTTAAGAACCCAAGAACCCCAAGAACCCAAGTTCCTCGTGAACTTAAGAACCCACAAGAACCCACGATTGCAGAATGGTCATCACTCGAAGCGGAATGGATACTTCGCTTGGAGGTGATGAGCATGAGAGAGGCGAAGAAGAATTTTCCCTACCAGGAGGTTTTTTCGACCCTCCCCCTTCCCCATCTACGTCAAGGATTGCACTAAATCCTATGGAGGAGTTGGACCAAGAAAGAAAAGCAGAAATAGAGCGTGACCGCAAAGAAAAGATGGTAGCCATAGAGCGTCAATACACAGAAAGAGTGGCAGAATTAGATCACGAGAACAAAGCAATAAGGCAAGAGATGTTGCGACTCTTTTCTCAAATGCAGACACAGATTCAACATGATCGGGAAAAGGAGACTCTCTTAGTCTCTTCTTCTATTGTGTGAAGCATGATGATGATTTGATTGACAGTGACTTGCATGATGATTTGGATGACAAAGATAAGCATGATGATTTGCATGATCAAGATGTGATTTCTCACAAGAATGATGAGTTGCACGAAAATGATGTGATTGTTCACAAGGATGGTGTGTTAGTTAATGCTTTTTCTAGCCAAGCTAACCTCGTAGATTCGATCAATCACGAAGAACCGATCTTGGCTTTCGAGTTGAGGTCCAAAGAACCCCCACAAGACGATTCGATCATTTAGGAAGAACCGATCTTGGCTCTTGAGCCTAGGTCCAAAGAACCCTCACAGGAAGTATTATGTGTTCGCATGATTGATACGCACGTATTGTTCGAATGTTTCAATCGTGATCGTATCCTGTATTTTAGTCAGCGTCTTCATGTGATCCCTTTTCCTAGGCATGACATATTGTACGTTGAACACGTTTCACTCATAAATGAGCACGAATGTATGCGGATTATTCATGAAAAGCTGAAAAGTATGTATGTAAGGAAGTCACATTCCATGTCTCTTCCTTGGCATGACACAGTTTCCGAACGAGCACATGAAAGTATGAGCGCCAAGCATGGGCATTTCCGTTGTGAATTGCCACAGTTGATTGCTCTAGATCATAAGAGAAAGATTCGATCTCATTGTTTGCGTGTATGTAGTGAACGGTTTGGCATTCCGTCTATTGGTTCATTTACATTGCATGCACAGTCTTTAGAGAAGACAAGATTTTTTCCACTCACTTTACATGGAATAGGGTTTTGTGTTGGAGATGGTTTCAGGAATTTTCAGCCATGGAGATTCTTGAAGATGGAGGAAGCATGACTCTCGACAAAGTTGAAGCATCAAAGGAGCCACAAAAGACTTTGTGTCGCTTTCGGCGCGGCCCAAAGAAGCAAGCGTTGTAAACCTTTATGAAGTTCAAGTACCGCACGATCCACACATTAGAGTGGGCCGGCGAAGAGTCCCTTCCAAGATTCCGGATGCTATTGGCGATCTCCCTCGACGCCATACAGTTTGGTACCAATAACTCACTTTGAAAAGGAGGGGATGTCACGTGACACATCCCAACCCTATGTGTCCGTGGACAAGCTACAGCATGATCAGGGTTCAATCAATCCAGTCAGTCTAGATTAGAAGTGATATGGCACTTTTGTGAGTCTATTCGTAGACCGTGCATGCCCAGTCACTTAGTGTAGATGCATATCCTCTGGTTGCACACAGCATGATCATCAATATTCCCATCGTAATCCATTAGAATTAGTCAGGGAAATTTTCCAGTGCATTTAGCCTATTTTCCCTATTTTTGACATTTTTCACTTATTATTTTTTAGTGACTTTCCAACAAAAGTAGGTAGGGCAATTTTGCTAAGTTAATATATAAGCAAACCCAAGTTAGCACTTTCTGGCAGAAGAGGCAGCAGGAGCACATGCTCAACAGGCATTCTTCTCAGCAAGAACCCGCAAGCGTCAAGCTTCCCATAGCCTAGTGTTTTTGGACAACCTCAGCAGTTCCCCATCCCTAGCCTTTTGGTCTTCACCAGCAGTTCCCAACTCCTGGCGTTTGCAGAGTCCCATGATCGCCAGCCATTCTTAGAACCCCAACGTTTTCATCAACAATAGCTGCAGTCCTAGATTTGCATGGCGTTTCACTAACGCTACAGAGGCAGCCCAGCGTTTTTGGTTTTCAGCCATAAATGCATCAGCGTTTTTCAGCAGTCCACACGACAGCAGATTCAGCCCTAGTTGGTCGCAGAGGATCCCTAAATTCAGCCCTCGAAAACGCAGCCAAAACAGTCATTTTCAGCCACCCAAAACAGCCCAAAGATTAGCAGAATTTTAGCAGATAGAAGACCACAGATTTCAGCCCTAAAGTCGTCGTCGTCATCACCGTCGTCGTCATTGGCATAGTCCCAAGTTGCATCAGTCCATTGCATCCGCATTGTACCACTTTGTGCAATCATAAGTAGACCACTCTCGCCGACGAGAGGGGGGCCTTCAGAGGAGGGTTTTACAACGTCTCTGGTGTCGTATCTCTCTTCTCTCTCTATCTCTCAGTCTCATACACTTGCACGCATAGTGTCCATTCACTTTGTTTGTGATCATAGCACTTTCCATTAAGAACGGAAGGCTCTCCCTCCCATAAGAACTAAAAGGAACCTTGAGCACAGTTTGGAGCACTCATCTTGAGCAAAGCGCAAACAATCATTCCGCTGCACCTAACAGCAGAAGACGTAGTGGCCCTCTTCTGGGACTGTTGTTGTCCCTTCTGCTTCGGAGTTGACTTGTCGTGTGCTCAGAGAGAATTCCCAAAGGTAGATCGGTAAGATCGCAAGTCGTCGATGAAGGTACCGTCCCCAAGGCTATAGCAGTCCAAGAAAACCGCACGGCCAACCACCGGATGGTAACCTGACGAGCAAGGGATGGTTCAACTGCACAAGAGGTAAAAATTCAGCGTGTTGTTCGCCCAAAAAACGCTGCTAAGGGTGCTGAAAACGCTGCTGTAATAGAGATTTTCAGCGTGCTTGCACAGCACCGGTCGGTGCGGGAGCGTCGCAGAGTGTCAGAGGAGAGGGTTCTCGCACTTTTCAACCATTGAGGGGCTGAAAACAGAGAAAAAAAGAGCAAGTAATAAGTACCAAAAATGGTGCCGATTGGGTGTAGATACCTGTCCAAGGTGTAGATCTGCAAGTTCCAGGCAGTGTAGAAGACTCCTGGGTGTTCCTTGGCTGCTTCCGTAGGTGCACAAGATCAGCGTTTTATGTAAAACGTTGCAAATCACCAAAAACGCCAGCAAAACACAGAAAAATGCAGCAAGATCAGCAAAACGCAGATCTGTCCAAAAATGCTAGGTGTTACAAAAACGCAAGCAGATGTTTGGTGCTGGTTTGGTGCGATTCTGCTGCTGCAGGAGAGAAGCGTTAGGGAGATCGATGCAGATCAAGGCTACAAATGCAAAAATGCTAGGTAGATGTTCAAAAAACGCTAGATTTTGCAAAAAACAATAGGGCTGAAAAAATATTGATCAGTATTTTGGAGTTCCGCCGCAATGGAAACCGGTAGAAGTGCTAGCGCTAGCCTCAGGAGGAGAGATCGATGCAGATTCTCCGCTTCTTGGCATGTGATACCATGTGAGAGTGAACAGCGGAAAGAGTGTGAGCCATGCGCGCCGAAAACGTTGGAGAGAGACAGAGAGAGAGAAAACACAAGTGCCTTGCAAATGATGCTCTCCATACACAATCTGAATGACTACAAGATCCTAAGCATTCTATTTATAGAATCTTAGGTTCAGCTAAGGCAAAAATGTGTAACAGGTGCAAAAAACATAAAAGCCCAAAAATGGCTAAAAATGTGTGCACCCAGCCAGGCTCAGAAAATGACCGACCGGACACGTGCTAAAAGTGTCTGCCCATGCAATCTACGTGATGTGCGATGGGTGGCCAACCCGGGACAATCACTAGCCGTACAAAATGGCGAAGCAACGGTGGTGTAATTCTAACACAAAATACTCCTCAAATTTTAGAGCTTTACCTTGAAGCTTTTGGTTTAGCACCAACTCAAAAGCAGCTGGTCTAAAAAGCGTCAAAATCTGTCATCGCGATTTGTGTAAATCCGTACAATTGCCATGTCAGCACTGTCAGCTCGTTTTGCGGAAATCTACCACGTTAGTATTGTCAACGTGAAATGCGGAAATCCATACAGTTTTGCCACATCAGTAGTCGGCGGAAAATCCGGGTTGTGTATTGGTGGGTCCTGCTTTATTTTAATTCCTTTATGTCACTGGGGCCCCATCGGATGGGGTCCCCATAAGTTGGTAGGACTTCTTCTTCTGTTACTTGTTCTTCTTAGGGTTTAGACCCCTCGGCTAGGATCTGCAAGTTGGCTCCATTCTTCAGGGCTTTGACACGTTAGCAGTTTGTGACATCCCCCCTTCTTGAAAGAGAGTAATAATCGTCCGTGATTACAACATATCTGCAAAACAACTCAAGTTAGCTTAAAACTTTTCGAAGGGACATTTTGAGGGACATTCAGTTTGCTATTTTTTTTGTTAAGGAGTTGGCTTCTCCTTTCGGTTCTTTGATCAAGGAGTAGGCTTCTCCTTTCGTCCACATTGGAACTCTTGATATGCTGGCGTAGTAAAATTAGCCATCACACCCAGACCGCACTGATCTTCCATGGGTGTCTTGATGCACTAAAATTACATACCCAGGCAATCTAATCCAATTAGGAATATTCAGTGGTTGACACATCACAATGCAACACAAATGCTCACATATGCATGTTACAGACAAACAAAGAGCGCCGCTAAGCACTTCCCCGAGACAATGGTCTGCGGTATGAAGCTACTCAACGACTACCTCGTCACTCCCCTTGCAAATAACCTAAAAAAGAGTCCGGGCCATGAGCTCAGAGGACTGTACAACCAAACGCTCCCCAGATTGCAGTCCGTGTCGCTTGGAGGTTCAAGCATACAACCAAACGCTCCTGAGGTATCGGCATGCATCGTTTGGAGGTTTTCTAGCATACAACGAAACGCTCCCCAGACATCGGTCTGCGTCGTTATGAGGTTTTCTAGCATACAACAGAACGCTCCCCAGACATCAGCCTGCGTCATTTCGAGGTTTTCAAGCATACAACGAAACGCTCCCCAGGCATCGGCCTGCGTCGTTCCGAGGTTCAAACAATACCAAAACAGTATTTCTCACTTCTCCACACGGGAGTAAATTCTTTTTAAAAAACCAAAGTCAAACAATTCAAATCGGCGCCAAGATAGGTTTAAAACAGATAGCATCTATTTTAAACAAATTTCAAACAATACTTTCTCAAACAACGTTCAAAAGTATCTAACTAGAAAACAACTAGAGACATCATTCAAGGCTTTGTTCGGACAACCGAACTTTGAGGACAATTGGCTTGCCCTTCTACATCACGGTGATGGTTCGGTTCCGAGCTTGGAGAGTTGCATCATTCTTTTCGTGCCAGGGCATGCCCAAGAGAATGTCGCAATTGCCCAACTTCATAATGTGGAAATCGGCTTTTCCATGATAATCTTGTATAGTCACTGGAAGAGCACCAATGAGCGGTACCACTTTTTGAGTTTGCACCGTGGCTAGCTCAGCTTCAATTTCTCCACCCTCTGCATCATAGCTCCAGGGTCAAAGAAAATAAGGGCTTTCCAGCTGTTGACTTTTCCATAAGCTCTGCATAATTCATTAAAACTTTCAAGGTGTATACCATAAAGATTGGGTACTAGTCTAATAGCAGGTCTAGCCCTCTTGGTCGGAGGTGGCCTCGGGGATCTGTCTGATGTGGGAGAAGAAGGTTGCATTGAGGATGTCGAGGCTCGCTCAAGACATGTATTGAACGAATGCCCTGTTTGGAAACATTCGAAGCATCCGCCTTCTTGTAACAAGGCGTCTCGTTGACGGTGTGTCAGACGAGGCCGTTGAGGCTGGTTTTCACGGGATTCTTGAGAATTTGTTTGTTGTTGCTGGGAGTTTTGGTTAGTGACCGGAGGTTCTTCTATGGTAAACTCCAACTTTCCCTTCATGATCTTGTAGCCGACCGTGGCATGGGACATAAGCTCTTACATGGTAGAGACTTGCTTGGAGAGACAATATTCCTGTAATGGTGATGGTAGTCCAATGGTGTAGCGCTCACACTTGCCCTCCAAGGAAATGAACTTAAAGGACACCGGAAGGTACACGTCGAGAAACCTTTGGTTATAGTCGTCCATGGTTTCGGTGGCAAGCATTTTCAAGTTGCCCCCTCAGTGCCAAAATCCGGACTTCAAACATCGAAGTCATGTAACTACGTGCAAAAACTGTCTTGAAAGCTTGCCAGGTCCTTGAAGCATGTGGTTGTGTCGCGATTAAACTCCCCGGAAAAAGTGAAAAATTTTGTTTTTTCCGAGAAAAAGATCCTTCTATTAGTTAATGAAAAGTGCCCATAGGGCTACAACCACCTCTGCAAGAGAGGGCTACAACAAGCATGATGGGGAGACTCTCCCAATGAAAAAACAACATATATACAATGAGGCTAAATCAAGAGATGGGAGGAGGGAAGAGCCACACATGTGGACAGTAGTGCCATCTAAGCACCCCCTGGACTATGGTGTAGAAAGGCCCAGGGCACCAGAGTCGAAGGAAAGCCTCGCGGCGCTCCTGCATGCGGTCGGAGTTGCCCTGTAGTCCCTCAAGCTGTCCTCTGAGAGTATGGATCAGCTCTAGCCAAAAGTCACGAACAGTCTCTGCTGGTGGCATAGGGCGAGCCTCAAAGATGCGGAAACAGTGGGCCCGCCAGATGAACCAAAGTGTCAGGCCACCGATGAGCTCCTAACACTCCTCTCTCTCACTGCACCACTCCTGTGGAGTAAGCTCTGTAGCAGGCTGGAGTGTAGGTCGCCCCCCCTGCATCACTATCATCCTGCTGGTGGAAGATAACTCAAACTGAAGTGCCGGGCCCGTGAGGGTGGACCAAGCCGCTGCCCCTCAAGTGTACTGTTGAGCCGTGGAGAGAGCAGGCATCAGCCGAAGAACTCGTAGCCACACCTGCTGGGCCGAGGGACAGTCCCAAAGACAGTGACGCTGACTCTCCACCAAATGGTCACAAGCTGCACATGTGGCCGAGAGACCACTATGCACTAGCCAGCTCCCTACTGGTGTGGCTCTGTGTGCGACAAGCCACTGAAACAAGGTGACTCGCCTCGGCTGTCTGGAGTCCCACCTCTCCCAAAAGTCTGCCAAGAACTCGACTGTGAGACCCTCCTCCTGCCAATGACGTGTTGCAGCGGGGAGGGCCTCTCTCTGTGCTGCTAGTATATGACGTCCCAGTCGAACAGTGTATTGAAAGAACGGGACTCCTGGGTGGTCTGCAGAAGAGAAGGGGTCCCTCCATAGCTACCCACCAGGATCCCACTGTACTCGTGCCAACGGACAACACTCCCAAGCCCATAGCCTCAAGTGTCCTGTCTCAAGAACTGCTGGGTCAGGGTCTATGACGCAGGTCCGCCCACTGATGCCCACTACTCGGATCCTCTGAAAACAGCACTCTGCTACCTGCGGGGCCTCTACTGCAACTCACTGTAGTCGTCCCCCACCCTGAAGCTCGAAGAAAAGGGCTGAGACAGACTCTGAGCAGGCCCTGACTGAAATGAGAACCTCCAGTCGTGTGAAGGCTCCACATCCACCGGGGTGCTACTGGCTCGAGAGGCGTGAGCCACTCAGTTGGAACTGACTCTGAGATGTCCTGACACATGCTCTGCACCCCTCTCATGCCCTGTAGCTGGAAACCCTGCACCTCCTCTGACAAACCTGTGAACTCTAGCTAGTCACCTAGAGAGCGCGTTGGACCTGCTGCCATGGGACCCCAAGAAACATGAGGCCGACTACCAACCAAGTGGACTCTCTGAGTGCTAACCATGGGGTTCCAAACGAGGGGTTGTCGTAGGCGCTCCTCCGTGCACGTCGGCTGTCTCTGCTCTAGGCCACGCCGTAAGAGCTCCCAAGATCGAAGCAAACTCACAGCGAAGCGGTCCTCTAGTCTCCTGCTCAAACCAACTCTGTAAAGATCCATCTGGTCGAAGGTTGCCAAGGGCCTCTTGACTGAGGCACCCTGGCACGAAGCCTCTGCAGCAAGAACTCCTTCCAGGGCTCCTCTCCTGGAAGAAGTCCTCTGACTACGAACTTCCCAAGAAGGGCTCTGCTTTGCTGTGCTGGATCAATGATCCCAAGCCCTCCCTGAGAACAAGGAAGTGTGATGACCGACCAAGCCACCTTGGCTCGGGCAATCTGAGTGTCACGTCCTGACCAAAGGAAGTTCCTGATCAACCTTTCTACCTGGCTGATACAAGAACTCGAAAAGATCCAGCAAGAAGTGATGTACCACATAGTCGCCAACAACACCTGGTTGGCAACTACTACTCTACCAGCCACGAAAGTCGTGCTCTGAGTGCTGAATCCAACAAGACCCGCTCTGGGATGCGAGGCATCGTGCTCCCACTCCTCTGCCTGTCTGCCACTGTGAGGATCACTGGTGCATGGTCCGAGAAGGATGTCCCTGCCAGGATGCCCACTGCTCCCCCCAAGTCACTGAAGTGGTCACTAGTGTAGAATCGATCTATCCTCGATAGATTCACTCCTCCCACTCTGCGGTCCGATCTAGAGAAGGCAAGACTGGCTGGAGGCCTCTCAAAGCAAGAGTGCTGCCATGTATCTGAGACCCTCAAAGTCATACACAACCTCTCCCAAGCTGCCAACTTGACTCCATGCACAGTAGCATGGTTGCCTCCAATCCTGTCAGAAGGGTCCTCCAACATGTTGAAGTCCCCTCCTACACACCAATGGTCAGCCTACGGCAAAGACTCGACAATCTGTGACCAAAACTCTGCACGAGCACTCGCCACATTGGGCGCATAGATGTTCAGGAAGCCCACAAGGCCACCCTGAACCTGCATAGTAATCCATTGAGCCTTGCCTGGCACAATAATCCCTCTGCCCACAATGGCCTGCTGCAATGAATCCGCAATAGTCATACATACCCCACCTTGGATGCCTCTAGGTCCAAAAGCAGCTGACCAAAAGGTATCATATCGTCCACACAAAATCTGACCACATCGCCGAATGCGGCTCTCACACAGATGGTGCTCCTGAAGCATAAGGAGATCAATCTCTCCTCCCACAAGGCAACGCTGAAGCTCCTGACGCAATCGGCCCCGCTATCGTTGAAACTGGGGCCCACCTAGTCCCTGCACGTTCCACGAGACGATCCTCATGGGGAGCGAGAGAGAACAGATGGCGCCGCAGCAGCAAGATGGGCTATCTTCGAGGCTGGCTTGGATGGGGAGTAATCCGCATCCGAGCGTCCTCTAGATAGGCGAGACTGAAGCATAAGGAGATCAATCTCTCCTCCCACAAGGCAACGCTGAAGCTCCTGGCGCAATCGGCCCCGCTGTCGTTGAAACTGGGGCCCACCTAGTCCCTGCACGTTCCACGAGACGATCCTCATGGGGAGCGAGAGAGAACAGATGGCGCCGCAGCAGCAAGATGGGCTATCTTCGAGGCTGGCTTGGATGGGGAGTAATCCGCATCCGAGCGTCCTCTAGATAGGCGAGACTGCAGTGAGTGCCTAGCCCAAGCCTTAGCAGAGCGAGCCGTGCGTAAAGCAACCTCCTCTGTCCAGGAGTCCTCATGAATGTATACATAGCAAGGCAAACACTGCGTATCAGCAAAGAAGTACACCACAAATGTGCCTACATCCTGGTGAGTCTGGGGGTGTCACCGCAAACTTGGCGAGTGGCCACAAAGTCTGCAGCAAATCTGTAACTCCAAGTTCTCCCATGTGATGAGAGAACTCGAGAACCTGTGTATGTAACCATCCCAACACTGAGTCGAGGGACCACTCTGTCTCGGCCCTACCACAGAGAGGGAAGGAGAAACCAATTGCCGAGTCCAAGGCCTCTGTCCCCCTAGCGGCGAGGAACAAAGCATGGACCCTGAAGCAGGCTGCCTCGTGGTCTGCTGCGGAGTCGCCGAGAAAGCGAGTGAACCCGTAGTCGAAGAAGTACCAGCGGCGTCGGAGGTCAATGCTCGTCAGACCACGGGGGATAGCTGCAAGGGAAGATGTCTGAATCTGCAGAGGGGGCCGCAAGAAGGGCCGACCCTCTCTTGCTAGGCGACTTGTGGCAAAGGCGTTGCCAAGAGATCTCCTAGCCGCCGGCGAGGGACCAGTCTCCTGAGTCGCCTGTGGAACTAGAGCAGGAGAGGGGGGAGAAGGAGCTGGGGGGAGCGGGGGAGAAGAGGAGCGGGGTGGGGCGACAGAGGTAGAGGGGCGAGGTGGAGAGGCGACGGGAGCAGAGGGCGGGGGGGAGGATGAAGAGAAGGAGGGGAACTCTGAAGGGGGAGCGGCTGTCGAGGGTGAAGCGGAGGTGGAGGCTGGCGTAGGGGACTCCTCCTGCTCAAGAGGACCAAAGCGGTTCCCCGTGGGAACCCACTGCTGCTGAGTAGGCACCTGAGGGCCACTCTGAGTACCAGGTTGTCGCTGTGGCCCCCGGCGTCGACGGCCACGGGCTTGCTGTCACCCCTCCTCCGCTGGAGCCCCAGGCTCGGGGGGTGGCTCTGAATCTGTGCGCTGTGCCGATGTCTGTGGCTGCGGCCCAGCCTTGGCAGGCTGGGGCTGAGGTTGAGGTGCAGGTCGTGGCCTCCTCCGTGGACAGGCCTTCGCTAGGTGGCCCATCTGTCGGCAAATGAAGCACTGGTTCGGGAGGCCCGAGTACTCCACACTCTGTCTAAACCAACCCCCACTCACCCGAGGCAGAAGGATGACCTTCGGGAGCGTGTGGGTATCTCTGACTTAAACTCGAACTGAGGGGATGCCAGCCGCCTTGGCAGCTACTGATGCTGCTAGACGAGGTGTCTCCAGGGCAGTCCCGATGGCGGAGCCAATCCTGGAAAGAAGTGGTAGGTACTCCCTCCGTAAACCTGGAAAGCAGACTGAGATGGGGATGTCTGCCTCCTCTACTAGAACATCCGAAGTCGGGTCAAAACCATGTCGCCACTGTCGAAAGTGGGCGCGTGATGCTCGGATGGCCACAATGTGCCTACATCCTGCTGAGTCTAGGGGTGTCACCGCAAACTTGGCGAGTGGCCACAAAGTGTGCAGCAAATCTATAACTCCAAGTTCTCCCATGTGGTGAGAGAACTCGAGAACCTGTGTATGCAACCATCCCACCACTGAGTCGAGGGACCACTCTGTCTCAGCCCTACCACAGAGGGGGAAGGAGAAACCAACTGCTGAGTCCAAGGCCTCTGTCCCCCTAGCGGCGAGGAACAAAGCATGGACCCTAAAGCAGGCTGCCTCATGGTCTGCTGCGGAATCGCCGAGAAAGCGAGTGAACCCATAGTTGAAAAAATCCCGCGGCATCGGAGGTCAATGCTCGTCAGACCACGAGGGATAGCTGCAAGGGAAGATGTCTGAATCTGCAGAGGGGGCCGCAAGAAGGGCTGACCCTCTCTCGCTAGGCGACTCGTGGCAAAGGCGCTGCCAAGAGATCTCCTAGCCGCCGGCGAGGGACGAGTCTCCTGAGACGACTGTGGAACTGGAGCAGGAGGGGGGGGAGAAGGAGCTGGGGGGGGGGGGGGGGGGGGGGGGCGGAGGGGAGGAAAAGCAGGGTGGGGCGAAAGAGGTAGAGGGGCGAGGTGGGGGGGAGTGGACAGGAGCAGAGGGCGGGGGGGAGGATGAGGAGGAGGATGAGGAGGAGGAGGGGAACTCTGAAGGGGGGGGGCGGCTGGCGAGGGTGAAGCGGAGGTGGAGGCTGGCGTAGGGGGATCCTCCTGCTCAAGAGGACCAAAGCGGTTCCCCGTGGGAACCCACTGCTGCTGGTGAGTAGGCACCTGAGGGCCACTCTGAGTGCCAGGCTGTCGCTGTGCCCCCTGGCGTCGACGGCCACGGGCCTGCTGCCACCCCTCCTCCGCTGGAGCCCCAGGCTCGGAGGGTGACTCTGAATCTGTGCTCTGTTCTGCTGGCTGTGGTGGCTGCGGCCCAGCCTTGGCAGGCTGGGGCTGAGGCTGAGGTGCAGGTCGTGGCCTCCTCCGTGGACAGGCCTTCGCTAGGTGGCCCATCTGTCTACAAATGAAGCACTGGTTCGGGAGACCCGAGTACTCCACACTTTGTCTAAACCAACCCCTACTCACCCGAGGCAGATGGATGACCTTCGGGAGCGTGTGGGTATCTCTGACCAACACTCGAATTGAGGGGATGCCAGCTGCCTTGGCAGCTACTGATGCTGCCGTACGAGGTGTCTCCAGGACAGTCCCGATGGCGGAGCCAATCCTGGAGAGAAGTGGTAGGTACTCCCTCCGTAAACCTGGAAAGCAGACTGAGATGGGGATGTCTGCCTCCTCTACTAGCACATCCGAAGTCGGGTCAAAACCATGTCCCCACTGTCGAAAGTGGGTGCGTGATGCTCGGATGGCCAGTGGACTCATAGCTATGACCTTGGAAGCCATCTCGGAGGTCTCGAACTCGATCTGATAGTACCCCCGTCCGAGAATCTGGACATCCAAGACCTTGCCCACCTTTGCGAGAAGGTGGGCCTGGAAAAGGTCTCGCAGCTCTCCTCTGCTAGGTCGGGTGCTGAGAATCTTGCAGATGACCGAGGTCGCCTGCAACCGCTCTACCTCTGCGGCAAGGCTCGCTTGCTCTATAGGTGAGAGAGCAAGTCGAATGGTGGGCTCAGCGGGGTCAGGTGAGGGGGCTTCTGGCGAGTCCCTCTGTGGCGAAGCTGGAGCCTCCATCTGTGTCTATTGCTGTGGCGTAAGAAAGGGATCGACGGGATGGCGCTGCAATTGGGTGCGTCAACACTGCTCCCAAGGAATTGAAGCATTGCCGAAAGTGTCGAACTGCAAGGAGTAACCGAGGGAAGGACCCCAACTGGCGGACGAACGGGTCGAGGCGGGGGGGGGGGGGGGGGGGGGTTTGTCTTTTTCTTTTTTTTTTTGGCGGGCTGTGGCAAGCGGGTAGGCAATGCACAATAGGTGGGGACCGTGGGGTTGAGGGCGGGCGGCGGCAACTGGGGCTGATGGTGGGGGCGGCAGCAGGGGCTGAAGGCGGGCGGACAAGGGCAGCGCGAGGGGAGGCAGCGGGGGTTGAGGACAGGCGGGAGGCAGCCAGCTAGGAGGCCGGGTAGCGCTGAGGGGGGGTGGGGGGGGGGGGGAGTGGGTAGCGATGGGGAGCGAAGAAGCACAGCAGTAGAGAGCCATGGTTTTCGGCTATCGAAAAAGTGAAAAATTTGACTGTCGTGCCGCCATCTTTGAAATATTTGGGTTGGTTAGGCGCATATCCTGGGTATGGATAATAAGGATATCCATATGGGCTCCAACCATTGTACCCTGGTGACGGTGGTGGTGGGGGCAATAACGGTGGCAAAGGTAGTTGAACTGGATCAGGGTCAGATGGCTGCACCATATTCCTGAAGACTCCCCCTATCGAAACAGACGGCTGAGAGGGTTGCCGGTTGGAAGCTCTCGTACTTTTTGGTGCCGGAGGAGGAGGTATCACCTGGGGCATCAGAGGGGGTAACATGTAGTTCAAAAATTGTTGAAAACTGTCACGGGGACGTGGTAGCTGTTAACTATGTCACGAGGACGTGGCAACTGCTAACTTTTGTTGTTGGTTTCTTTCCAATGGGTTTTGTTTTATTTTTGAGATCCTCTTCTTGACGTAGCAAACGGTCGGACATTGTATGGCCAATGTGAACGGTAGTTTCACCCGCAGACGGGAAGTGGTCGGCACTGGAATTCGTATAGTAAGAGGATGTCTAGGCTTAGAGCAAGATCATATAGGTCCCCCTGTCGCACTTAGCAAGTTGGTGGGGATACTAGGGAGTGAACTCAATAAAGGCCTAAAGTCAAGGTGTGACTACCAATGGAAAGTATCCGACAGTTGGGCCACATTGCACTTTTGGATGCGGTCCTAATGAGGATAGATGGTTAGATGACTAGTGGGAGCCCAACGGAATCATTTCCTAAAATTTAGGGAACTGCTATTTTGGGCCGCGAAATGTGGTCGCGTCATTACCTCCGGTATGACTAGGGGAACACTTTACAACTCTGCCGCGAAGTCAACTGGGCGACCAGTCTGGAGATTTTTAGGCGGCAAACCCGAAACGGGCAAATGCTTGTAAATGCGCCAAGTGGCAGTTTTTCATGAACTTGCCTCATGCAGAAAAATAGGCGCTGAATTTTATGCTGGGAGAGGCCTCCTTTTGCATTTTGTCACAGGTTAAGAGCTATGGAGTGCTTCCTTTCCCCCTTATGTACAGTACGGTGCCAGGAGTGATGCCCCGCACACTATGCACTGCTCTCTCTCTCCCCTATGAGCAATATGTTATGCCCCTCTAGTGGGCTTTTCATTTGACGAATGTACAATTATGTGGGTTCATGCGCGATTGCCGAGGAAAGAGCCTCTTGCACAGGTACTGGATTAGCAAGCGGCTAATCCCCCGCAGGTATAGGTGAATTCGGAGAGGTTTCACGTGAGAAATCTCGTCCGATTCAAAGGGCAAGTAGCCCTACAGGTGCGGGAGCTCGAGGTCTTGCTACATATGCGACCGGCACACGAAATGAAGCTCAAAACAGGGAATTACAGCCTGCTGTGTATTTTTGCAGGTTTAGGGTTTCGACCCTAAACGGACCCTAATAACCCCAAGAGGTTCGGGGACGCGAGGGGACCGTTGTACAGGTGATTTGGCGCATTTTCGGGGCAAAAAACAGAGAATTCAGCGTGCTGCAGATTCTCGCCAGGTTTTGCAAAGTGTCCGTACGCGTCGGGAAAGTCATCTATTGCGTGGGGATACTGATTGTGAAGTGTCCTAGTACAGTTATGTTGCCGAAATCGGGCCAGAACAGGTGTTTCTTAGCCTAGATTGTGCAGGGCAGCTCGTAGGAGATCACAGGTTTTATTCCCTCTGTTAAAGAATAAAGAGGGACGCCAATTTTGGGGCCTACAGGTTGTCGGCGTCTGCTCGGAGCATTCTAACTTCTGAGCCGTGTGTGTACTTAGGTGTTAATCCCCATTACAGGTTACCTTTTCAAAGTACTCTGTGTGTGTCTAAAGTAAAGAATTTCGGATGAAAGCCAAAGCCTACCGCCCCACGGGCCGGTTTCATGGTTCCATTGCCGGGATCTCAATTACTTTTTCCTCAAAGAGTGAGCCTCGATTGTTTTGGGTAAAGACACAGAGTGCAGGAACGCGGGATTACACTATCGCCGACAAGGGGAAGGGCATTATGGAAGAGGGTTCCTCTTCAAAGGACAGACAGGAGATCCCTATGGTTTTCGAGATTGGCGAGAGCTCACGGCCACGTCAGTCTGTACCTCCTGTCAATGTGAATGTCCCTGCAGTAGTACAGGGCTTTATGACTGGGCAACTTGAGGATGATGCGTTCAAGACTCAGTTAGTTGCCGCAGTGAATGTCTTTTCGCAGCTGGTGCAGAATCGAAGGTTTATGGAGTTCTTGCAAGGGCCACTAGTGCAACAACAAAATAGGCAACCTATGCCGTGTACGGAGCTTGTTGAGGCTCAAGCCCAGGTACTTCATGATGCTCAGGAGGATAGGGAACACTCGCATGTTGCGGAGTCAGGGGCTCCAAAACAGGTTCCTCCCGTCCTTGAACAGGTGGCTAGAACGCCTATTCCACAGGTTATGCCAGTTCAGCCCGCCACCTTTCAGAGCGAGCATGCTGTCTTGAATGGATAGGGAACTGGATACCAGGCAATGCACCCAGTTTTTCCACCACCCACGGTACATCCTGGGTATTTCGGGGGTGGATCAGTGTTCCAAAGTATGGCTGGTTATGCGCCTGGAAGTCAGCCGTACATGCCAGGAACAGTGTTCGGGGGTATGCAAGGCATCATACCAAACCCCATGTATGGTAGTATCGGCATACAGCAAGGTTTTCACTGCAACCAGGGCCAGTTTGGGGTGCCACAGGGTCATGTTGGCATGGCAAGTTTTTAACGACAGCAGCTAGATATCGAACCTTTGATGCAAAATGTCAATGGCCAAGATGTGCCGATCGTGCCTACTACAGTGCCCATGTTGCAGACCATCCCTTATGACAACTTGGGGGACACTAGAGAAGCCAAAGGCTTACAAAGAAGGTGGTGCAGCTGTAAAGTTCAGTACCTTCAGTGGTTTCGAGGATAAGACAAAGGCCCTTACCTTCCTCCGACAGTTTGATAGAGCATATGCAGGAGGGAATTTTACAGAGGCCTCGAAAGTCAAGAAAGCTGCCACTTTCTTAAAGGTCAATGCGCTCACATTGTGGACGACATTGTTAATGCAAGGACAGGCACCCGCCACTTGAGTTTACAACAAGCAAATGTTTGCATCTGCTTGGCTGTCAAATGAATTTGAAGCCGACGTCATGACGGATTGGCACCAGCTTACTTCAGCTTTGTGCAAGAGCTTGCTGGAGTACAATAGGAGGTTTTGTAAAGCGTTACTCTCAGTGACCTCTACAGATTTGTGCCATTGACAGAGCAGATAGAGAAGTATTGTTGTGGGTTGCCTAAAGGGCTTCGCGATTACTGTACAAAGAAGAGAGTGGCTACCCTCACTCAGCTTATGGAAGTTGCGAACACTGGTCTTGCCTTGTTGAAAGGAGAGGACAGTGGATTTTCGAGCAACGACAAAGGAGGGCAGCAAAAGAAAAATTCAGCGAAGAAGCCCTTTGTGAAAACAGCTCCTTATGCGTCACAGGGGTCAGAAAAGGCCACCAAAGACAAGGATTCAGCCGGGACTTCTGGAGCGCAGGCAAAGAAACAGAAAAGGAAGCCTTTTGTGCGCAAGTCGCTTGAGGAAAAGAAGGTCCTAATGGTTGAGAACAAATGCTTTATATGCGAGCAGCCTGGTCACTTTACTATCAATTGTCCACAAAGGAAAAGACCAGCTGACTCAGAGGATAAAGAAGACCAGAAAGGCAAGTCGCTTGAGGAAAAGAAGGTCCTAATGGCTGAGAACAAATGCTTTATATGCGAGCAGCCTGGTCACTTTGCTATCAATTGTCCACAAAGGAAAAGACCAGTTGACTCAGAGGATAAATAAGCCTAAACCCACGACAGGTTTAGTGCCAGACATGGTGGGTGACAGGCCCAACACAGATGCCACTGAGTTATGCAGGGCATGGGGTAAAGTTAGGGATCAGACGGCACTCATCTTCTTTGATCCAGGTGCCAAAGCCAACTTTATCTCACTAGAGTTAGCTATGAAGCTGGGCATCAGAGCTGAAGAGATGGAGTACAGAGCAGAGGCAGGGTTGGCATGTCCTGGCCACTCAGAGTGTGTTACTCCCATCATTGGAAAACTGCGTCTGCATATTCAGTCGTATGTGGACATTGTGATGCCTTGTTGGGGATCCCGTGGATGTTCCGAGTGCATGAGTCTTGGATGCCTACAACAAAAAGATCACTGTACAACATAGGGGCAAAACTCACATCTTGGATGTAAAGCTTAAAGGAGAGTCAGTCCCTATTGTATCTGCTTCTGCTATCACTTCTGTAATAAAGAATCATCTTTCTGTGTACTTGATTTTTGCACGTGATGTCTCAGATAGTGATCAGTCAAATTTATCTGTGTTAGATAAAGAAAGGTCAGCATTTTTGCTAAAGTTTAGCGACTGTTTTTCTGATTCATTACCGCCGCAATTGCCGCCAGAGAGACCTGAGGACCATCGGATAGATTTGGTGCCAGGGTGTAGCCCACCAAATAGACCTCCCTATAGGATTAGTGTGGTGCAACAAAAAGAGATTATGGACCAAGTTGAGGAGTTATTAGAGAAGGGGCTGATTCAACCTAGTTCTTCACCCTTTTGCTCCCCAATGCTCCTAGTGCAGAAGAAGGATGGCTCATGGTGCATGCGTATTGGTTACCGTGCGTTGAATAAGAATACCATCAAGAATAGGTTTCCTATTCCTATAATTGATGATATTCTCGATTGTTTAGAGGGTGCTGTAATTTTCAGCAGGATAGACCTTAAGAGTGGGTACCATCAGATTTGTATAAGGCCAGAGGATGTGCACAAGCCTGCGTTTAGAACGACATTTGGTCTTTATGAGTTTCTAGTGATGCCGTTTGGCCTAACAAATGCTCCTGCCACGTTCAACAGAATGATGGACCGGATTTTCCGCTCGCATCAATAGTTTGTTAGGACGTTCTTCGATGACATGATAGTGTATTCGAAGAATGAAGAGGAGCATAGGCGTCACTTGACCATTGTGTTCGAAGAGATGCGCAGTTACACGTTACTTGTCAATCCTAAGAAAAGTGAATTTTTCTTCAAAAAGATCCACTTTCTTGGCCACATAGTCTCAAAGGATGGTGTTAGAATGGATCCCGCAAAGGTCGAAGCTATCAAGACATGGCCAGACTTGAAGACTGTGCACGATGTCAGAAGCTTCTTGGGATCGTGTTCCTACTATAGAAGGTTTATCAGAAATTTTGCAGAGATAGCATCGCCTCTTCACGCTTTGCAAAAGAAAGAGGTCACTTTCAGATGGACCCAAAAAGAGATTTTAGCTTTTAGTCTCTTAATGGAAAAGTTGACTTCAAATCCAGTTATTGTTTTGCGAGATCTCAGGAAGTCATTTGTGGTCCAGTGTGACGCGTGTAGCAGTAGCATCGGAGCAGTGCTAATGCAAGACGGACGGGTAGTAGCTTATGAAAGCCGAATTTTGCAAGGGCTAGAGAGGACTATGCAAGTCTATGAAAAAGAGCTCTTGGCCGTGATTCATGCGCTTTCTAGCTGGAAGCACTACCTCTTAGGTGCTGATTTTGTTGTCCAAACAGATCATCAGACCTTGCGATACTTCTTGACATAGTCAAAGTTATCCGAAAAGCATATGCGATGGGCAAACATTCGTTCCATGTTCCACTTCCAGATTATGCATGTGGAAGGCAAGAAGAATGTTGTGGCTGATGCGTTATCAAGAAAGCCAGAAATTTCAGTTGTGTCAATTCCTTATCATCCCGAGCTAGATGACATGAAGGAACAATATACTGCTGATGAAGATTTTGCAAGGATCTTTGAACAGTTACAAGAGGGGCAACATCACGAGCACTACCTCCTCAGATTTCTATTGGCCTACCTTGAGGAGAGATGTGGATGCCTTTGTGTGAGCATGCACAGTTTGCCAAAAGGTCAAGTTTGACAGGCAAAAGGCACCAGGGTTGTTACAACCACTGCTGATTCCGGATAAGCCATGGGAAAGCATTGCTATGGACTTTATCTTTGATCTTCCAAGAACGCCAACAGGGAATGATGGTATATGGACCATTATCTGCAGGTTCAGCAAGCAGGCCCATTTTATCCTTGTCAGGAAGAAGATAAAATCTGATCAGATGGCACGCTTGCTCATGTACAATGTGTTTAAGTACCATGGTATGCCACAATCGATTATCAGTGATCGTGATCCTTGCATGACCAGTTTGTTTTGGAGAGGATTGTTTGAGAACATGGGCACTACGCTCAAGTTCTCGTCTTCATTTCATCCACAAACTGATGGACAGTCAGAAGAGGCTAATTCTACTGTCTTAGATCTGCTGAAATGTTATGTGTCAGATAATAAGGGCAAGTGGGAACAGTATTTGCCTATGCTTGAGTATGCGTACAACAGTACGGTGCATTCGTCCACAGGTAAGGTACCTTTTGAGATTGTTGAAGGCGGCAAAAAGGTTCCTCCCATTTTGCATACAAAGGACAAGATCTTTGAGGCAGATCGATATGTTGATAACTTGGATGAGATGTATAAGAAAATCAAAGTTGCCTTGGAGAAGACTCAGGCAAAGCAGAAAAAGGCTGCTGATCGTGACCGTCGTGAATTTCTACTATCACCTGGTGATTGGGTTCTGTTAAGGTTCGAAAAGGCAAGGTTAAAGAAGATGAAGGGCAAGGAACGGCTATTTCCTAAGCTCAGCATGCGTTACTGTGGGCCTTTTAAAGTGCTTGATAAGATCAGCGATGTGGCTTACAGGCTGAAATTGCCTGATGTATGGAAGATTCATAATGCGTTTCACGTGAGTCTTCTAAGACCCTTCGTGGGTGATGTGCCAGAAGATATGCCAGATGAGGATCAGCCAAAAGTTGAGGAACTTGATGAGATCCTGGTACTTGAGCAAGTTTTGGCACATAAGGACAGAAAAGTTAAAGGACAAGTTGCAAGACGCTATTTGGTGAAGTTCAAGAACTATCCGCCTATGGATGCAAAGTGGATGGAAGAGCATGAACTGTCAGAGTCACCAAATGTATTGCAGCTTTACCTTGAAGCCTTCGGGTTACAGCCTACTTATGCCCCAGCCCAACGTGTGCAAAGGAGGGGTAATGATAGAGCTAGTACATCAAATGTACATCTGAATTCAGGGTAATAGATGGAAATGACAAAAGTTTGAAGGTCTCATTAAGTCATTTGTATCTATGTGTTATGACCTTTATTGCGGATACATACGATGATAAAAGAGTGTTGATAGCACAAGATCTTCAGTGGTGTGTATTTATGGTATGCAATCGAGGACGTTTGCGATTTCAAGAGGGGGGTATGTCACGGGAACGTGGCAGCTGTTAACTATGTCACGAGGACGTGGCAACTGCTAACTTTAGTTGTTGGTTTCTTTCCAATGGGTTTTGTTTTATTTTTGAGACCGTCTTCTTGAAGTAGCAAATGGTCGGACATTCTATGGCCAATGTGAACGGTAGTTTCACCCGCAAACGGGAAGTGGTCGGCACTGGAATTCGTATAGTAAGACGATGTCTAGGCTCAGAGCAAGATCATATAGGTCCCCACGTTGCACTTAGCAAGTTGGTGTATACTAGGGAGTGAACTCAATAAAGGCTAAAGGCCTAAAGTCAAGGTGTGACTACCAACGGAAAGTATCCGATAGTTGGGCCACATTGCACTTTTGGATGCGGTCCCAATGAGGATAGATGGTCAGATGACCAGTGGGAGCCCAACATAATCATTTCCTAAAAGTTAGGGAACTGCTATTTTGAAATGTGTTCGCGTCATTACCTCCTGTATGACTAGGGGAACACTTTACAACTCTGCCGCGAAGCCAACTGGGTGACCAGTCGAGGGATTTTTAGCCGGAAAACCCGAAACGGGCAAATGCTTGTAAATGCGCCAAGTGACAGTTTTTCATGAACTTGCCTCATGCAGAAAAATGGGCGCTGAATTTTATGCTGGGAGAGGCCTCCTTTTGCCTTTTGTCATAGGTTAAGAGCTATGGAGTGCTTCCTTTCCCCCTTATGTACAGTGCAGTGCCAGGAGTGATGCCCTGCACGCTTCGCACTGCTCTCTCTCTCTCTCCCCTATGAGCAGTATGTTATGCCCCTCTAGTGGGCTTTTCATTTGACCAATGTACAGTTATGTGGGTTCATGCGCGATTGCCGAGGCAAGAGCCTCTTGCACAGGTACTGGATTAGCTAGCGGCTAAGCCCCTGCAGGTCAGGTGAATTCGGACAGGTTTCACGTGAGAAATCTCGTCTGATTCAAAGGGCAAGTAGCCCTACAGGTGTGGGAGCTCGAGGTCTTGCTACAGATGCGACCGGCATGCGAAACGGGCCCAAACCAGGGAATTACAGCCTGCTGTGTATTTTTGCAGGTTTAGGGTTTCGGCCATAAACGGACCCTAATACCCCAGGAGGTTCGGGGACGCGAAGGGACCGCTGTACAGGTGATCTGGCGCATTTTCGGGGCAAAAAACAGAGAATTCAGCATGCTGCAGATTCTTGCCAGGTTTTGCAGAGTGTCTGTACGCGTCGGGAAAGTCATCTATTGCGTGGGGATACTGACTGTGAAGTGTCCTAGTACAGTTATGCTGCCGAAATCGGGCCAGAACAGGTGTTTCTTAGCCTAGATTGTGCGGGGCAGCTCGTAGGAGATCACAGGTTTTATTGCCTCTGTTAAAGAATAAAGAAATACCGAAAGGGGCGCCAATTTTGGGGCCTACAGGTTGTCGGCGTCTGCTCGGAGCATTCTAGCTTCCGAGCCGTGTGTGTACTTAGGTGTTAATCCCCGTTATAGGTTACCTTTGCAAAGTACTCTGTGTCTGTCTAAAGTAAAGAATTTCGGGTGAAAGCCAAAGCCTACCGCCCCACGGGCCGGTTTCAAAAAGTTTGCAGCATCGGAAGATTTTGCTAAGGATGCCGCGAAAGAGTGTTGCTAAGCTCGTTGAGCAGAAACTACAATATTTTGTTGAATCCATGAATTCTATGTCTTGGGTTCTTTATGGCTTATGCCCTGTAAGACAGAGTGATGAAGATGGCAGCGCGCCCGATGCGCGATAAAGGGTGGGAGGCCCTAATAAGTCCGGGGTTGGGACCCGAAGATATTTCAAATAAAATTCCAGTAGCTCTGTTTGCTCTTTGGTAGGACCGGTATGCTTTCAGAAAAGCACACACTTGAGGCTCTGATACCACTGTCACAAAACGGTCACCACATGCCAATAGAAAAGAACAGACTATCAACACTTCAATAACATCTGAAGTGAGAGAGAGAGACGACACGCGACACGGAGTGGTGGAATTCCACCCCAGAGAGTATTGGCCCCAAAGCACACGCCTGATGCTCTGAACCATTGTCACAAAACGGGCATCACATGCCAACAGAAAAGATGAGATTGAACAGTCTTTTAGCACTTCAATAACAATTGAAGTGAGAGAGAGAGACGACACGCGACACGGAGTGGCGGAATTCCACCCCAGAGAGTATTGGCCCCAAATCTTGGCGCCCCTTTCGGTATTTCTTTATATTGCATCCTGATTCCACACAGTATAAGCCGGTACTCCAGACTCTTGCCACTTCTCCAGGAAGCATGCCAGAGAATGAGTCCTAACCTCATATTTAAAGGCCCTTGTCCTGAAAAGCAATTACAGTGAAAAGCTTCAAACTCAAAAGCAATTGGTCCAAAAAGCGCCAAAATTTGCCAGTGCGATTTGCGAAAATCCGTACAACTACCATGTCAGCACTGTCTGCGCGTTTTGCAGAAATCTACCACGTCAGTACTGTCAGCGTAAAACGCGAAAATCCTTACAATTCTGCTACGTCAGTAGTTGGCGGAAAATCCGGGTTGTGTATTGGTGGGTCCTGCTTTATTTTAATTCCTTTATGTCACTGGGGCCCATCGGACGGGGTCCCCATAAGTTGGTAGGACTTCCTCTTCTGTTACTTGTTCTTCTTAGGGTTTAGACCCCTCAGCTGGGATTTGCAAGTTGGCTCCATTCTTCAGGGCTTTGACACGTCAGCAGTTTGTGACAGACAAACTGATTGGACCGACACATTTCTCTAACTTAGACCTACATGCTCGTCATATTAGATGCCTATTGAAATGTAATAACATCTGTCAAAATGCTTGTACAATCCGTTTATGCAAAAAAGTCTCAAAATTGAAAAACCTCATCTATTTTGGACTCGTTTGAACATGCAAGTCTTGCGAACAGGTTCACAAAATTGCCGGTACTAATCCTCCTAGGAGACTAGACTCCCTTATTTAGGGGCTCAGAAAGTCAATGAAGCATGTCCATGTGGCACACAAATTTGGCACGACACACGAAAGAATCACTTCAAAATACTTCACACTTTAATCACAATTCAGTTGAGTCGATAAAGCCCTGTGTAGTTCTGTGCCCAAAGAGATTGGGCCCAAAGAGATTGGGCCCAAAGATTAGCATCCCTTTTGGTATTTATTTTTATATTAATGCTTGAGCAAAGTTACAATGCCCGCCGGTCCTCTTTGCTCGAAAGCTTGTCAGCAATCTGAGCCAAAGAGTGGCGTTGGGGCTCTCAAAAGCAATTACATAAAAAGCTTTAAAATCAAAAGCTCTAGTCCCAAAAGTTGGCAGTGTGAAACGTTGTAAATCCGTACGTTGTGCCACGTCAACACTGTCAGTGCAATTCACAAAAATTTCCGTACGGAATGCCACGTCAGTCAGTTAGCGTAAATTGCGGCGTTCGTATAGCCTACCCGCCAGCCTTTATTTTGTGTCTTGTGTCCGTTGGGCGTTGTTGGCCGGTACCCATAAGTTGGGAACAACTTATAGATCGACTTTTTATCTGCTAGGGTTGTCCAGGTGGTCATGCCACATCATCACTTTGTGACACCTGGCCACTCCCAAGCTTAATTCATCACGCATCGGGCGCTCTTTCGTCTTCATCGCTCTGATTCAAGAGGCATAAGCCATAGAGAATAAAGACTATTGGGCCACTGCTTTTCTTAAAAGCAGGGCCATGCAGTGGTGGATGTCTACAACTACCAAGCTGCACACTCCAAGGACTTGGCAAGCTTTCAAGAAAATATTTGCACGAAGTTACATGCTTTCTGACATCTTTCTTCGGAGTGCAGCTTCAAGCAGAGTAGGGTATGTTGAAATGCTTGCCACGGAAACCCTAGCAGATTGCGACTTGAAATTTTTGGACATCTCTCACCAGGTGTCTCTTCTCGAACTGATAACCTTGGAGGCCCAATGTGATTGCTTTATCATTGGACTATAATCACGGCTACATGAACACTGTTTGAACCAAGCAAGTTTCGACAATTCAAGAGCTTACGAACCATACTGCGATCGACTACAATTTTTTGGAAGAAACGTAACCCTAATTTTTGGTGCGGTCTTAGAATGGAAAGCCAATCGTCTTTTCGAGTTCGACTGACGCCAAGAATGTTTTTTTAGTTTGGTTTAGCAGTTTTCTGAATTTAGTTTGAGAGCTTGTTGGGTGATTGTGTTTGGAATTTGTTGAAATGGATGGTATCTGTCTTGGTGCCGATTTGAATTGTTTGAATCTGGTTTTGATATTGATTTCAATGATTGGTGATTTACTTCCGGGTGGTGTAGTGAGAAATGCTTTTTTGGTATTGTTTGAACCTCGGAACAACGTAGATGGGATGTCTTGGGAGTGTTTTGTTGTATCCTTGAAAACCTTGGAACGACGTAGACGAGACGTCTAGGAAGCGTTTCATTGTAGGCTTGAAAACCTCCGAACTACGTAGACGGGATGTCTAGGGAGCATTTGGTTATATGCTTGAAACCTCCAAGCGACGTAGGTTGCGGTTTGGGGAGCGTTTCGTTGTATCAGTCCTCTGAGCTCATGGCCTAGACCTTTTTAGGTTATTTGCGGGGGGGGGGGGGTGGTGGTGACGAGGGAGTCATTGAGTAGCTTCATGCCGTAGACCGTCTGTCCTGGGGGAGTGCTTAGCGGCGCTGTTCGTTGTGTCTTGTAACATGCATGTGAGCATTTGTGTTGCATTGTGATGTGCCAACCACTAAAAATATTCCTAACTGGGTGAGATTGCCTGGGTATGTAATTTTAGTGCATCTAGTCATCCTTCCAAGATCAGCGTGGTTTGGGTGTGATGGCTAATTTTGCTACGCCAAAATATCAAGAGCTTTGATTTGGAATCAGAATAGACTCTGTATTGGATGGGATTTTTTTGGGGAGCCAACGACCCAAGATATAAAGAGCTCCGATCTGGAATGAGAAAACTGATTGTCCCTCGGAATGATCCTCGGGATGGAGGTAACTTGAGTTGTTTTACAGATATATGGTAATCACAGACGATTACTCTTCTTTGAAGAAGGGGGGATGTCACAAACTGCTGATGTGTCTAAGCCACTGAAGACTTGAGACAACTTGCGGATTCGAGCTGGGGCCTTAACCTTAAAAGAATTAGAAGATTTAGAAGTTCTCACCAACTTACAGATCCTCGCCGAGTGGGACCAATTATTTAAGAGTTACCAATGTTACAGGCTTGGAGACTCCAAGTGAGAAATCAATAGCAACACACGAATAGAAAGTGCAAAATCACTGAAATTTGAGAGAGAGAGAGAGAGAGAGAGAGAGAGAGAGAGAGAGAGAGAGAGAGAGAGAGTCGACATGGCATAGCGGAGTTCCGTGCCCAGATGCGTTGGCCCCACTCTTGCGTTGGCCCCAAAGAGTGGGACCCCTTTTGGTGTTTCTTTATTATTGCTCACAACAAAGTACAACCCCCGAGGATCTTCTGCTCTCAGACTCTGCGTTCAGATACTCTTCAGAGTGAGACCCTTGGGTTCTTTTTAAACAATACAAGGGTTGCCTAAAAACAGATTCCCAAAAGCAGCTCTCAAAAGCACTAAACCCCAAAAGCATCTGCTCCCAAAAGCTAGCGCTAGGAACTGCCAAAAGCTACCAGCGTGATTTGTGAAAATCCGTATAGCTTGCCATGTGGCATTAGCAGCGCAAAACACGAAAAATCTGCACAATAGTTGCCACGTCAGCATCCATACAGTGGGCCACGTCAGCATGCACGAAAAACCTTCTCAAAGTTCAAGCTTTGGGTTTTTAGGATTTTAGGCTCCATGACCGGTGCTCATAAGTCCCTTAAGGTTCAATACTTTAGTCTCTCTTGTTCGGGCGGCCATTTCTCCATTTCTCTTCCAGTTGGGCATGCCACATCATCATTTGTGACATTCCCCCCTCTTGAAAGAATTGTAATCGCCCTCGATTACAACTGCAAAAACAGCCAAAGGACAGAAACTTTCTTTAGTAGACATTGACTCTATGTACTCATGCACCTGACTCCACCAATCCAGCACTTCTACGAAGACATCGGTCTCTGATCAATCACGTTTCTGTCGAGGGTCTCAGATAAAAGTCCTTATAATTGTAACCATTTAGCAATCACATCCAGACTGCGCCGATCTTTTCACGGATGTCTTGATCTACTAAATCTTGTTACTATCAGATTCATATCCTTTCATTTCACATGTCAATCAAGCAAACCATGCCTATGACCATCCCCATAAGACAATACATCGACATAGCATGCAGTTCACAAAATCACACACTTAGTTCACACTGAACACTGTGTTTCAATCGTTTAATTTAGCCATCTCATCCTGTCGAGAACTCTTGATGCACCTAGATCACTGTGGAACCATCTCATCCTTCCGGAACTCTTGATGCACTCACAACAGTATCCAGTCATCTCATCCAGATAGACAACTTGGTGCACTAGAATCTCATTCAGTTCACATTCAGATTTCATTCACTTAACCATCACACCCAGATCTTGCTGATCTCTAAGAGATGTCTCGATGCACTAAGTTCAAATCATTCATCAGAAAAAATGCTGCAGACATTTCATCTTTCTCTACATGTCTCTAACAATACACACATGAAAGAACACATGTTTTTTAATTCAATCAAGGATATCTCCAATTCAATGCACACAGTTTATAAAGTTGTTACGCAAAATACTGTCAGCGCGTCAGTGCCCTAAAACCTCAAAAAGAAATAAGTGACTTTATTCAATCTAGGCAATCCGTGACAAAGGAGTGGAATGGCTCCCCTCTTGTGCAGCCTGTACCGCATCAGATTCAACCTGCTGATTAATTGGTAATGTTTGGCATAGACACTGCTAAGAGCCCAAAAGATTCAAGGTACAACTCTCTTTGAAGAGAATTCGCGAGGTTCACCTCCTCCATCCACTTTGCATCAAGGGCACCTAGACGAAATTATCTGATGGATCTAGCTTACCTTTCTCTTTTCTTGTGCCCTGTGACCTATTGGTAGCCTTGCTGGCCTCCCTGTCCTTGGCACCTCAATCTGGATTCGTGGAATTCTCTGATCTACTAGTTTTTTTTTCCCCCCGAGGAAAAGATCCTTCTATTAGTTAGTGAAACTGCCCATAGGGCTACAACCCCCTCTACGAGAGAGGGCTACGACAATCATGATGGGGAGACTCTCCCAATGAAAAACAACATATAATGAAAAACAACATATGTACAATGAGGCTGGATCAAGAGATGGGAGGAGGGAAAAGCCACAAAGGTGGATGGTAGTGCCATCTGAGCACACCTTGGACCACGGTGAAAAAAGGCCTAGGACGCCAGAGTCGAAGGAAAGCCTCTCTGTGCTCCCGCATGCGGTTGGAACTGCCTTGGAGTCTCTTGAACTGTTCTCTAAGAGTATGGACCAGCTCTAGCCAAAGATCTCGAACAGTCTCTGCTGGTGGTACAGGGCGAGCCTCGAAGATGCGGAAGCAACGGGCCCGCGAGATGAACCAGAGTGTCAGGCCACTGATGAGCTCCCAACACTCCTCTCTCTCACTACACCACTTCTGTGGAGTAAGCTGTGTAGCAGGCTAGAGTGTAGGTCGACTACCCTGCATCACTATCATCTTGCTGGTGGAAGATAGCTCAAACTGAAGTGTCGGGCCCGTGAGAGTGGACCAAGCAGCTGCCCCCCAAGTGTACTGCCGAGAGCTGGCATCAGCCGAAGGACACGAAGCCATACCTGTTGTGCTAAAGGACAGTCCCAAAGACTGTGACGTTGACTCTCCACATGATGGTCACAAGTTGCACATGCGGCCGAGAGACCACTATATACACGCCAGCTCCCAATTGCTATAGCTCTGTGTGCAACCAGCCATTGGAACAAAGTGACTCGTCTCGACTGTTTGGAGTCCCACAACCTCTCCCAAAAAGTTGCCAAGAACTCAGCTGTGAGACCCTCCTCGTGCCAATGAGGCGCTGTAGCAGGACGAGCCTCTCTGTGTGCTGCCAGTATGTGACGTCCCATTCGAACAGTGCACTGAAAGAAAGGGACACTTGGATGGTTTGTGGAGGAGATGCGGGGCCTCAACTGCAACCTGGTGTAAGCGTCCCTCACCCTGTAGCTTGAAAAACAGGGAGGGTATAGTCTCTGAGCAAGCCCAAACTGAGATGAGAACCTCGAGTCGCGTGAAGGCTCCCATCCATTTGGGCGCTGTTGACTCGAGAGGTGTGGGCCACTCAGCTGGTACTGCCTATGAGATGTCCTGACACATGCTCTGCACCCCTCTCATGCCCTGTAGCTGAATGCCCTGAAGCTCCTCTGACAAGCTTGAAAACTGTAACGAGTCACCTAGAGAGCGTGCTGGACCCTCTGCCATGGGACCCCAGGAAACATGAAGCCGACTACCAACCAAGTGGCCTCTCTGAGTGCTAACCATGGGGTTCCAAACAAGAGGCTGTCTCAGGCGCTCCTCCGTGCAAGTAGGCTGACGCTGCCCCAGGCCTCGTCGCAGTTGCTCCCAGGAACGGAGCAGACTCACAGCGAAGCGGTCCTCTAGTCTCTTTCTCAAGCCAACTCTACGCATCTCTGTGAAAATCCATCGAGTCGAGGGTCGCCATGGGCCTCCAGCGTGAGGCACCCTAGCACGAAGCCAGTGAAGCAAGAACTCCTTCCAGGGCTCATCACGTGGAAGAAGTCCTCTGACGATGAACTTCCCAAGAAGGGCTCTGCTCTGTTTGCTGGGTCTATGATCCCCAACCTCCGTGAGAACAAGGAAGAATGATGACCTGCCATGCCTCTTTGGCCCGGGCTATTTGAGTGTCACGCCTTGACCAAAGGAAGTTCCTGATCGGCCTCTCAACCTGGCTAATACAAGAACTCTGAGAAGATCCAACAAGAAGTGATGTACCACATAGTAGCCAACAACACCTGGTTGGCCACTACAACTCTGCCTGCCAAAGAAAGTCATGTGGAGCTCCAATGTAACAACTTTCTCCTGATAGACAGGAGAAGGGGAGCAATCTGCTGCTTGGGAGACAAGTCCAAACCAACCTGACAGCCCAAGTACCGAACTGCAGTCGCGGGGGGAATCCACCTGAAACCCTCACCTAGCATCCAATATGGCGTAGAAGCACTACCAACTGAGAAAGCCACAGTCTTTCTCCAGTTGATCAATGCGCGAGAGTACAAGGGTCGTCTGCAAACTCAGCGTCCAGTAGCTCATCTCCCCAAATAGGGAGCGCTAAGCCATGTAAACCAACCTGCTGTGAAACCAAAAACCTGCTCATCGCCTCAGCATAGAACAGAAAGAGGAAAGGGGCAAGAGGGCAGCCCTGTCTGACCGATCGTGTGAGCATGAAGCGATCACCTCTACCTCCTGCTAAAAGCACCTGACTGTGTGCCCATCTGTACAAAGCTGATACCCCTCTGATCCAAGCATCTGAGAAGCCCATCCTGCGTAGAGTGCCCTCCAAAAAATCCCAGTCAACTCTGTTGTAGGCCTTCTGAAAATCGAGAAGAAGAATCACCAAATCCTCACCACGGAGCCGCGCGAGGGTAGAAGCCTCTCAAAAAGTAAAGATGTTGTCAAGGATACTATGCTACTTGACAAAACCTGCCTGAGTCCCATGTATAAGGCTCTCTAGAAGTGGCTGAATCCTCAAACTCAGAGCCTTGGCAAGAATTTTGTAGGTTGAGTTGAGGATGGTGATGGGGCGCCACTGTCGAATCTCATCCAAGGAGCCACCCTCCTTGGGAATGAGGTAAATCAAGCCCTCACTCATGCTGTCAGGCATCTCACTTGTGTGCAAAATGTACTGAAAAGCACTAAAAAGATTTGAGCCAAGCAAGTCCCAGTACTCCAAGAAGAAGCTCGGGGTCAAGCCATCCTCACCTGGACAACTACCCCGGGGGAGTTCACTAAGAGCCGTGTGGAGCTCCTCTAGCTGAAGAGGCAGCTCAAGCCTCTGACGCATCTCCTCAGTCACAAGACAAGGCATCTGTGCCCACACCTGCTCTCTGCATGCATCTTGACGCTTTGACTGGGGCTCTGCAGACAATAGATCATGGTAAAAGTCAGTAGCAACTGCATCATGTCCTTTGGCTCTGAAGCAATTGACCCGTCAGGCCTCCTCAACTGCCTGACCTTGGCATGCGTATGCCGAGGTCCCACTGCCTCAAAGAAAGCGCCTGTCACTCTGTCACCCACCTGGGTCCACTGAGATGCCTGACGATGGAAAGCAAACTCATGGCGCCTCTCCTCTGTGCTGACGAGCTCATGGCGAGCATGCTGTAACTGCTCCTCCGACCAAGGACTGTCTGGATGCTGCTCCTACATCCTCTGCAAGGAAGCAACGCCCCGTCGGAGGCGCTGCTCCTCTCTCGCTGCAACCAGGCAAGCCGAAGACTCCTGAAGAAAGAGCCGACTAAGCTGAGCAAGTCCTGAGGCCGCTCTGTCAGCAGGAGAGTCATGTACGTCTAAGCTCTCTGTCCAAAGAGCCTCCACTCGCTCTCTAAGCGCAGAGTCCAGCAAGACCCTCTCTGGGATGCGTAGCATTGTGCTCCTCATGCTCCCCCTCCTCTGCCTATTAGTCACTGCGAGGATCACTGGTGCATTGTCCGAAAAGGAAGTCCCAGCCAAAATGCCAACAGTCCATCCCAAGTCACAGAAGTGATCACTAGTGTAGAAGCGATCTATCCGCGATAGATTCGCTCCTCCCACTCGACGGTCTGAACGAGAGAAGGCCAGGTTGTCAGGTGGCGTCAAAAAGCTAGAATGCTGCCACACATCTGAAACCCGCAAAGTCATACATAACCTCTCCTAAGCCGCCAACTCATCTCCATGCACAATGGTATGGCTACCTCCAACCCTGTCAGCTGGGTCCTCCAACACGTTGAAGTCTCTCCCAATGCACCATTGCTCTTCCTGCGGCAGAGACTCTGCAATGTGAGCCCAAAACTCTGCACGTGCGCTCGCCACATTGGGCGTGTAGATGTTCAGGAAGCCCATCAGGCAACCCTGAACCTGCATAGTAATCCACTGAGCCCTGCCTGGCACAATAATCCCCCTGCCCACAATGACCTGCTACAAAGAGTCCGCAATGGTCATACATACCCCACCCTGGATGCCTCCATGTCCAAAAGAAACCGACCAAAAAGTGTCATAGCGACCACGCAGAATCTGACCACGCCGAATGGGGCTCTCACAAAGATGATGCTCCTGCAGCATAAGAATGTCAATCTCACCACCCACAAGGCATCTCTGCATCTCCTGATGCAGCCGACCCCTTTGACGCTGAAACTGGGGCCCTCTTAATCCCTGCACATTCCATGAGATGATCCTCATGGAGTCAGTGAGAGAAAACAGATGCTGCAGTATCTTTGAGGCCGGTTTGGATGGGGAGTAATCCGCATCTGAACGACCTCTAGACAAGCACGCAAGAAGTGACTCGCCCAGGCCCAAGCTGAGCGTACAGCTCGAAGGGCTACATCCTTTGTCTAAGAATCCTCATGCACAAAAACATAACACGGAGGGCACTGAGTGTCAGCAAACGAGTGCACCACAATGTGCTTGCAACCTGCTGCATCTGGAGGTGTCATGTTGAACTTGGCAAGAGGCCAAAGTGTTTGCACCAGATCTGTCACTGCTAAGTCCCCTGTGTGGTGCAAGAACTCAATAGCGTGGGTCTGGAGCCAGTCCAGGACTGTGTGCTGGGTCCACTCTGTGATATCCCTACCACACAATGGAAAGGAGAAACCCACCGTTGTCGGAAGAGGAATCACCTAGAAACCGAGTGAAGCTGTAGTCGAAGAAATCCCAACATTTGCGAATGTCGAAGCTGGTCAGACCTCTGGGGATCGTTGCAAAGGGAGAAGTGAGCACCAAAAAAGGCGGCCTCAGGTGGGGCTGTCCCTCACGAGACACACGGCTCGTAGCGAAAGCACTACCAAGAGAACGCCTCGCGGAAGAAGCGTGGCCAGTACCCTGCGTATGAGGAGGAGTGGCGGAGGGGTCGTGAGACGAGGCTGTGGGCCCCATCGGGGAGAGAGGAGGGGCGGGGGGCGAAGGTGGAAGGGGGGCGGGGGGAAGGCGGGGCGGCAACGGCTGAGGGAGGAGGAGGCAGTGGTGGAGGAACAGAAGTGGACGGGGCCTCCCCAGGCAGGTCCTACGGAAGGGGGTCAAAACGGTTCCTAGTCGGAAGCCAGTGTTGCTGAGCTGCAACAGGTCGGCCACCAGGAGGAGCAGCGGGGTGAGCTCTCCCCTCACGACGGCGGCCAGGCACCTGCTGACAACCATCAGCTGGCTGGTCACTGGTCTCTGTCGAAGTACCAGCCTGTGTATCCTGTGTACCTGGCTGCTTGGCATGCTGAGCCTTGGGAGGCTACGCATGCGCTGTGGGTCGAGGTCTCCTGCGAGGATAGGCCTTTGCCATATGGCCCATCTGTCTGCAAATGAAACACTGGTTTGGGAGACCCGAATACTCCACACTCTGTCTGATCCATCCTCCAGTCACCCTAGGTAGCAGTACCACCTTGGGGAGGGAGTGTGTCACGAACGAGAACCCGCACAGTAGGTAGACGTGCGGCCTTGGCTGCAACTGAAGCTGTCCCGAACATGGAACCAATCCGGGGTAGAAGGGGATGGTACTCTCGCCTCAAGCCTTGGAAACAAACCGAAATCGGCAAGTCTGCCTCCTCCTCGAGCACATCTAAAGTAGGGTCAAAACCCGTGATGCCAACGTCGGAAGTAAGCTCGAGCTGCTCTGATGCTGAGTGGGCTCATCGAAATCATCTTGGTCGTCATATCTGCAGACTCGAACTCGACCTGGTAATACCCTTTCCCGAGGATCTGGACATCGGTGATCTTGCCCGCATCGGAGAGAAGAGGGGCCTGTAGTAAATCCTGAACTTCGCCCCGACAGGGCCGAGTGCCAATGATCTTACAAATAACTGAAGTGGCTTGCAAGCGCTCCACTTCGGCGAAAGAGCGAGTCGAAGGGTCGGCTCCGCGGTGTTGGGCGAGGGGGCTTCTGTGGAGTCCCTCTGAGGTGGAGCAGAGGCCGCCATTTTGTGTCTGCTGCTGAAAGGATAAGGTCGTTGGTGTCGAGGCGTATGCCAGCAAGCTGAAAAAACAGCCTACAGGCAGGCGGAAGGCGAAAAAAGAAAACAGGGGCCAGGGGGGGAGTAGGAGGTCTGAGGCCAAGGGGCAGTCAGGTGCAGTGATGGTGAAAGGGGGCGTGAGGGCTGGCTGTACCGCATGCAGGCAGGGCAGCGGGCAGGGTAGTGCACAGCGCGAGGGAGGGGGGGGGGGATGTGTGACCGATGGCGAGAGAAGGGGGGGGGGGGGGGGGGGGATGCAGGTGCGTGCGCAGGGGGGGCGTGAGCAGCAGCGAGCCGGTCAATTTGAAACTGATCGTCTGAATCTACATTACAGAGAGCAACATGATATTTATTTTTAATTCTTCTTCAAAGTGGCAAGTAGAGAATTATCAAAACTGATCTACTAGTTGATTCTCTTTACTTACTTTTCTTGTGCCTTGGGACCTGTGGGTAGCCTTGCTATCCTCCCTTGTGCACTGGCACGTGAGTCTCAATCGTCCGAACCTTAACACGCACTATCAGCTGATCCTTGTTCTTCTCCGGAATCCTCAGATGAACTTGCACTAGTTCCCTTAGTTCATCGGAACCCTCGGATGGGCTACCATATGATTTTCTTATTGCTCCGGAATCCTGTAATGGGCTGTTATCTGGTTCCCCTGATTCATTCTCTTTGCTGGAAGACTCTTACCCTGGGGAGGTGGGTACTATCTTGTCCGTAGGATAAGTCAATGAGCCGGCATGCATTCCAAACCGTTGCTTAGCATGTCCCTCAAGTCTTTGAATAGAGTCAGACTTTTTCTGCAAACAATACTCTAGAATCTCTTTTGGCAAACCACAACAAAACGCTCGGATACCACTGTTACAGGCTTGGACACTCCAAGCGAGAAATCAATAGCAAGTTGAAGCAACACACGAATAGAAAGTGCAAAATCATTGAACTTAGAGAGATAGTCAACATGGCACCGCATGACGGAGTTCCATGCCCAGATTCACTGGCCCCAAAGACTGGTGCCCCTTTCAATATTTCTTTATTATTGCTCACAACAAAGTACAACTCTCGAGGGTCCTTTGCTCTCAGATTCTGCATCCAGATGCTCTGCAGGGTGAGGCCCTAGGGTTCTTTATAAACAGTACAAGGGTTGTCTAAAAGCAGAGCCCCAAAAGCAAGTCTTTCAAAAGCACTAAACCCCAAAAGCATCTGCTCCCAAAAGCTAGTGCCAGAAACTGTCAAAAGTTGCCAGCGTGATTTGCGAAAATCCGTACAGCCTGCCACGTAGCATCAATAACGCAAAACATGGAAAATCCATACAACAGCTACCACGTGAGCATCCGTATAGTGGGCCAAGTCAGCATGCAACTTCTTTTACGAAAAACCTCCTCAAAGTTCAAGCTTTAGGTTTTCAGGGTTTTAGGCCCCATGACTGGTGCTCATAAGTCTCTTAAGGTTTAGTTCTTCAGTCTCTCTTGTTTACGTGACCATTTCTCTTCCAGTGGGGCATGCCACGCCATCACTTTGTCACAACCAAACTTATGGGACCCTGTCCGATTGGGCCCAAGTGACCCAAAACAGTTAAAATAAAGCCGGACCCACCCACACACACAACAATGAATTGCGTATGAAGTTGATGATGTGGTAGGCCTGTACGGATAGCCCGCGATTCGCGTTAACATGCTAACATTTCACTGTACGGACTGCCACAATTCGCGCTGATAGGCTGCGGATGTCGCGGTACGGATTTCTGTGAAACGCGCTAACAACTTTTTGGACTCCATGCTTTTGGGACTATATGCTTTTAGGACTTGAATGCTTTTCATGTAAATTGCTTTTGGGCCTGGGGCCTTAAATAAGACCCATGGGCTCTCACTCTGGCAGTCTACTCGCGGGAGATGCATAATAGAGCCATGGGAGTTGTACTTTGGTGAAGCAATATAAAGAAATACTGAAAGGGGCACGAGGGTTTGGGGCCAATGTTCTCTTCGGGTGGAACTCCGCCACTCCGTATCTTGTGTGTCATGCATTTTTTTTAGTTCAGTTGTTTTGAACTGTTTAGAGTTGTTCAGTTTGTTCTTTTCTGTTGGCACGTGGTGCCAGTCCCTTACATCAGTAGCAAGATCCCATCAACATCTCAGCATCTAGGACCATTGTATAAGCATTCGTGCAATCTAAAGGAAATTCCTCTCTATCACTAGAGAGGGGAACCCTTGAAGGGGGTTTTGGGACTCCATCTGGTGTTAAGTCTCCTTTCTCTCTCTCTCTCTCTCTCTTTCACTCACAGGACCTTCACTCACTCGTCTTTGCACATCTCTCGTGAAGTAGAAGGAACCTTGAGTACACAGTGAGCACTCATCCTGAGCATTAACCATCACTTCCGGTGCACATTAGAAAGAATGTGCCCTTGCTTCCCACAACTGTAGCTCTTGCCCTCTTAATAGTACTTTGCATGTTGCACTATTGATAACTTTGGACCAGTGGGTTTCTTTGTTTGTTGCTTGCCCTTCTTTTTGTTACCATAAGAAGAATATTGTCTTGTTGCAGTAGACATTGGCTTGTTCGAAGGATACATCATTCCCAAAGCTCTCCTTGGCATACCTCATAAGTCGTCGATTAGAATCGGACTTATGTTTCAGGCAATATTGTGGAGTCTCTTTATGTAGGCCGCAACCGCTCAACCTGTTGCTTGAAGGTGATTTTCTTAAAAGAAGAAAAATATCCCAAAACCTCTAGCAATAACAAGGTATCTTCTTTTGTCATCATCATATGATTCCAAGCCGTGAAGACATCCTCTTCATACTCTTTTGTAAGCCATGTTGAAGTGAAGACGTGTTTGAATTTCAACCATTCTGTGGGTGCTTCTGTCACAAATTGCTGACTTGTCATGCGCCTAAAAAACAGAGCCAACTTGCAGATCGCGGCCAAGGGTCGTAAACCCTAAGCAGAAGCAGCAAAAGAAACAAAAGATGGTATACCAACTTATAAAGTCTTGCTGAGTGGCCTAGTTTTTTAAAGAAGAGTATAGATCTTGGTTGAGGGGCCTAAAACCTAAAAGAAGAAGAAGAAACAGAAGGAATCCTCGACCAACTCACGGAGCGGCCGAGGGGCCTGAAAACCTTAAAAGTGAAAGAAAACTTGTTTAAAGTGACCGAAAGTGGCCGAAATGAAGTCAGACAAGTTTATGTCTGTCACAAAGGGATGACGTGGCTGCTTGAGAGCAGAAACCCTATCTGTTGCTAAAACCCTCATTCTTGAAACCCTAACCCTAAAACTTGCAAACCCTAAAACTTGCAAGAAACCCTAAAACTGTAGAAACCCTAACCCTAACCCTAATGGTAGCAGGGGAGATCCCGGAAAATGCAGACATGATGACGTGGCACCGTACGACAGAATCCCGCTTTTTGCGGTGTGATTTATGCTGATGGTTTTTAGCTACGCAATTTCAGAGAGAGAGTCCTTGCTTTAATTTTGAAAGCTCAAGAGAGCTTGTGAGAGAAAGGAGCCTTTGCTTTATTTTCAGGCTTTTGATTTTAAGCTTTTGGGCCTTTGCTTTTGGCATCCCTTGTAAACAAATAAATAAGTGATTTGGGCTTCCACTTTGCAGAGCATCTGGACGCAAAGTCTGAGAGTGAGACCCAACCACTCTTGTACTTTGAACACTGATTAATACAAAAAGAAATACCGAAAGGGGTGCCAATCTTTGGGGCCAATATCTCTAGGCACGGAACTCCGCCGGGCTAGCGTAAATCTATTGTGAATTCTGAATTGTTTTGAAGTGGTTATTTGGTGCTGTCGCGGTCGATTCTGGACTTGGAGTGTCCAAGTCTGTTACAGTGGTATCAGAGCACGGCCGATTTCTCTTCTACGTGAAATCCGATCCCAATTTTTTTTCCGCGGCACCTATGGCGAGGCAAGGATCAGTCGACTCCCTCGGCATCCGGAGATGCGGGCAAGGAGTATGGCCCGCCTCGGCCTACTCAAGCGGAGCGACGAGAGATGGAGCGTCGTCAATTGATCGGCGATGCAACAAAGATGATGCTCAATTTTGCGAAGGACCCAAAATTTGCAAAATATATGAGCGAGACTTCTTTCTAGGAAGTGCATGAGTACTGACAGAAAACCACAGAACCACCCCGAAAACCCGCTCTCAACAAACCTCTTGCTCACAAGAAATATTCAGAGAAGGAATTAGAAGAGGTGGTTGATGCTCGGATTGCTCAGCTTTTTGACGCGCAAACCAAAGCTAAAAAGCACGGCAAAAAGCAGAAGAAAGGCACTGACTGTCACAAAGTGATGACGTGGCTATCGACAACAAAAACCCTAATTCCTGCAAACCCTAATTTCTGCCAGAAACCCTAATTTGCAGAAACCCTAATTTCTGGAAACCCTAACCCTAACTGCTGGCTGAAACCCTAAAGTGGCTGGAAACCCTAAAACAGGCGCGTGGCAGCAGTACGGACTTTTCCGGAATTTGCGGGCTGAAATTCCAGCTTTTGAGCGATGCAGAAGGGCTGCTTTTCTCTATGCTGGGCCGAGAGAGAGAGAGAGAGAGAGAGAGAGAGAGAGAGAGAGAGAGAGAGAGAGAGAGAGAGAGAGAGAGAGAGAGAGAGAGAGTTGATTGCTTTATTATTACTCTCTCTTGAGAGAGAGAGAATTTTGCTTTTATTTTTGAAAGCTTTTGGGGCTTTGCTTTTGGGCATCCCTTGTAACCTTTAAGTAAACGGTTTAGGGCTCAGTCTGCAGAGCATCTAGACGCAGAGTCTGAGAGTGAAACCCTAACCGCTCTTTTGTACTTTGACATTGATTTAATACATAAAGAAGTACCGAAAGGGGCGCTAGTCTTTGGGGCCAATATCTCTAGGCACGGAACTCCGCCGGGCCAGTGCAAATCTATTGTGATCTCTGAATTGTTTTGAAGTGGTTATTTGGTGCTGTGGTGATTGATTCTTGACTTGGAGTGTCCAAGTCTGTTACAGTGGTATCACATCGATGTCCGATTGACTAACCCTTATTGCAACCATGTCTATTCGAGATCAATCAGACCAAAATGAGGTCCCAATTGGACCTAGATGTGATTGCTAGCTACATTGATGATAAATCATGGTCTAAGATCCGAATGAATGTTGAATGTCATGTGATGTCCTGTGATGTCGTGTGATGTGACTGTCGATTTGGTACATGTGCTAGATGTGTGTTCTTAGTACGTAGGTACTAACAGTCAGTGTCTGCTAGGATTGTTTATGGCTTCTGTCGGTTTTGCAGGCGTAATCGTGGTCGATTACAATGCTTTCAAGAGGGGGGTATGTCACAAAGTGATGACGTGGCTACCGACAACAGAAACCCTAATTTCTGGAAACCCTAACCCTAACTGCTGGCTGAAACCCTAAAGTGGCTGGAAACCCTAAAACATGCGGCAAATGCCACGTGGTAGCAGTACGGACTTTCCAGGAATTTGCGGGCTGAAATTCCAGCTTTTGAGCGACGCAAGAGGGCTGCTTTTCTCTACGCTGAGTCAACAGAGATAGAGAAAAAGTCGATTGCTTTATTATTACTCTCCTGAGAGAATTTTGCTTTTATTTTTGAAAGCTTTTGGGGCTCTGCTTTTGGGCATCCCTTGTAACCTTTAAGTAAATGGTTTAGGGCTCACTCTGCAGAGCATCTGGACGCAGATTCTGAGAGTGAAAGCCTAACCGCTCTCTTGTACTTTGACATTGTTTTAATACATAAAGAAATACCGAAAGGGGCGCCAGTCTTTGGGGCCAATATCTCTAGGTACGGAACTCCGCCGGGCCAATGCAAATCTATTGTGATCTGTGAATTGTTTTGAAGTAGTTATTTGGTGTTGTGGTGATTGATTCTTGACTTGGAGTATCCAAGTCTGTTACATTGACTTCCCGGGCTATTTGGGTCGTCAGTCGACATTAGAAACAGAAGAAGTGTGTTCGATTTGAGAGTTCTTCTTCTTCTTCTTCTTCTGACTGCTCTTCTAGCTCATCTGACTCCAGCGAAGAAGACCAAAAAGGCAAAAAGAAAATCAAGAAACAACGCTTCCGAAAGGGCAAGAAAAAGGCAAAGAAGTCTAAATCTCGCCCAGTGAGTGACAGTTCTACAGAGGACTCGTCTACAGACAGTTCAGACTTTGACGACGACAACTTTTATGCAAAGAAGAAGAATTTTTACAAAGCCAACCAGTATGACTTTCTGGAAGACAAAAGCAAAAAACTCCGAGAGTTTAAGGAAGGTGGACAATCAATTAAATTTGACACGTTTTCTGCTTATAGAGATGCTTCGAAGGCCTTGTCTTTTGTACAACAGTTTGACATCGCTTTCGTGAGAGGACGCTACTCATAGCACTCTAAGATTCAAAGAGCTGCCTCTTACTCTAAGGGGAATGCTCGAACTTGGTGGCCCACGCTTCTATTAAACAAGACTGCGTCAGTTAAATGGCTGAAATTCAAGAGGCTTTTTATTTCTTCTTGGCTGACTCGAGAGTATGAACGTGATATACGAGCTGCTTGGAACCATCTTCGGATGACCAAGAAGGATACAGTGGACGCTTATTGGGAGAGATTCTGGAGCTCTTTTCTACCCGCCTCTTCATTTAAGAAGATCTCGTTCAAGGAATAGATTGAGCGGTTTACCTTGGGTCTTCCTACAGAGATCCGAGATCACTGCTTGGAACAAAAGTCAGCTTCCATTCAAGAGTTGATGAGTCATGCGAAACGGGGTTTTGCCATTCACTCTGGCAGTCTGACCTACCCTACCGATGAAGTCATGACACAACGAACCGAACAGACTTCAGCGAATGAAAGTAGAAAGAGAAAGAGCAACCCAGAAAAGAAGGATGCACTACCTAACTTACTCCTCAGGAGAGAGCTCGCTTCATCAGGGAGCGGAAGTGCTTTGGATGCGGGGAACATGGACATATCTCTGCGAAGTGCCCTAAAAAGGTACAGAAAGAACAGAATGACAAGGACGACGAAAGGCCTGAGAGTTCGAGAGCAGCTGAGGAACGTGGAAGAAGAGGCAAGATGAAAACAGAACTGGTTCCTGATTGTGTGGGTACCGATTCCAACACCATGGGCGAGAGTACAGAACTTTGTCGAGCTTGGGGCAAAGTGAAAGACCAAGAGGCCCTGATCTTCTTTGATGGAGGAGCCAAGGCCAACTTCATTTCACCAGAATTGGCGGTGCGGCTCGAGATCACTCCCGATCGGATGGGACCACTTGCGGAGGCTGTTTTAGCGGCACTTGGCAGTGACGTAGCCATTACACCTGTCATTGGCAAACTTCCGTTGCATTGTCAGGGGTATTTGCGGCATGAGGACTTTTTCATAATGCCATTGGAAGCTTGTGACGTTCTCTTGGGGTTTCCTTGGTACCACAAGAACAACGCCGTGGTCGATTATCGGGCAAGGAAAGCGACATTGACTACAGAGAAGGGCAGAACCATTGTACTTGACATTAAACTGAAGGGCGAGTCTGTCCCTATTGTATCGGCTTCGGCCATTTCTAAATTAATAAAATCGAGTCTGTTTGTTTACTCGATCTTTATGAAAGAATTGAATGATAAGGATAGGACAAATATGTCTAAACTTGATAAAGAACGCCAAGATTTTCTCCACTCTCACGCCGATTGCTTCTCAGAGGGCCTACCAGGCGAGTTACCACTTGCTTGTCCTGAAGATCATAAGATCATACCATTGATCTGATACCTGGAAGCACACCACCGAACCGGCCACCTTACCGTGTGAGCCAAGCACAGAATGAAGAGATTATGAACCAAGTGAAAGACCTCTTGGAAAAGGGTCTTGTCCAGCCTAGTACTTCACCGTATTGCTCTCCAGTGTTGTTGGTTTTGAAGAAAGATGGATCTTGGAGAATGTGCATCGATTATAGAGCTCTCAACAAAATCACCATCAAGAACATATTTCTTATTCCTAGGATCGATGATATACTCGACAGATTACAAGGATCCTCGTGTTTTAGCCGGATTGATTTGAAGAGTGGATATTATTAGATCAGAATCGCGCTTGGAGACGTCCACAAAACAGCTTTTCGGACGACTTTTGGGTTATTTGAGTTTTTGGTGATGCCTTTTGGCTTAACCAATGCTCCTGCGACATTTAATCGAATGATGGACAGGATTTTTCGAGAGTACAGGCTATTTGTTGGCACTTTCTTTGACGATATCATTGTTTTCTCCAAGAATGAGGCAGAACACAGAGATCATCTGCTTCAGGTCTTTTAGGAATTACGAGATCACAAGTTAGTGATTAATGCAAAGAAAAGTGAATTTTTCCTACCAGAGATATACTTTTTTGGACATAGTGTCTCAGCAGCGGGAGTGCAAATGGATCCGGCCAAGATAGAGTATATCGGTGATTGGCCCGATTTGAAGAATGTCCATGAAGTTAGAAGCTTTTTGGGACTGTGTTCGTACTACAGGCGGTTCATTCGAAAGTTTGCAGAGGTTGCTTCCCCTTTGCATATCTTGACACAGAAAGGAGTCCCTTTCTCGTTGGGACCCACAGAGATGACTGCCTTTCAGACATTGAAAGACAAATTGAGTATGGGACCAGTTTTGACTTTGCCGGATTTGCAGAAGTCATCTGAAGTATATTGTGACGCTTGTGGTCGTAGTCTGGGTGCGGTCTTAATGCAACAAGGCCATGTCATTGCTTACGAGAGCCGATTGTTTTCAAGGTCGGAAAATGATAGCACAGATTTATGAGAAAGAGCTTTTGGCGGTTATCCATGCTCTTATTCAGTGGCGACATTACCTACTCGGAGCGGCTTTTACTGTATTTACAGACCATCAGAGTTTGCGCTACTTCTTGTCACAGAAGCAGCTTTCAGAAAAGCAAATGCGGTGGGCGAACATCTTGTCACAGTTTCGCTTTTAGATTGTCCATGTGCAGGAACAAAAGAATTGGTGGCAGATGCTTTGTCTCGGAAGCGGTTGGTTCTGGCTATTTCCGCGATACATCATAGGAGCTTCGAGGATATGGTCGATTAGTATGCCACAGATACAGATTTTGCAAGCGTTTTCACACGGATACGGGATGGGGAGACAGAAGCGGGATATTCCATTTGGGATGGCTACTTGATGAGAGCAACCATATTGTGCTTTACACAGTCGTTGAGGGAAAAGGTTATGACTGAATGCCACTGTCCACCTTTTACGGCTCACCGCAGCATTGCTACCACCATGCAAGGAGTAGAGAGATACTTCTTTTGGCCGAGACTCAAGAAGGATGTGGAAGAGTTTGTGCACAGTTGCTTAGTATGCCAGAAGGTCAAGTTTGACAGGCATAAAGCACAGGGATTGTTACAGCCTTTACCCATACCCACCTGCCCTTGGGAAAGTATTGCAATGGATTTCATTTTTGATCTCCCGAGAACACAAAGTGGTCACGATGGTATCTGGACTGTTATTGATAGATTTAGCAAGCAGGCTCATTTCATTCCAGTAAAGAAAACAGTCAAGCCGGATCACTTAGTGAGACTATTTGTGGCCCAGATTTTCAGATTACATGGCATGCATGAGACGATTGTCTCTGACAGGGACCTCAGATTTACGAGTTTGTTTTGGAAGGCAATTTGGGAGAACATTGGCACGCGGTTGCAGTTCTGGTCATTGTTCCACCCGCAGACTGATGGGCAATCTGAGATTGCCAATTTTGTTGTTCTAGATTTATTGAAGTCTTATATCTCGGATCAGAAGACTCAATGGGAAAAGTACTTACCTTTGGTGGAATTTGCCTACAATAACACGATACTCTTCAACGGGGAAGGCGCCATTTGAGATTGTTGAAGATGCTGCAAAGGTTCCACCCTTCCTAAGCACAAAAGATAAGATTTTTGAAGCGGATGAATATATGCGAGACTTAGATATGGCTTTTGCCAAGGTTCGCGAGACTTTGCAGAAATCTCAAGAACGATAGAAAAAGGCAGTGGATCGCCGTCCTCGCGACTTGAAATTGAAGGAGGATGATTGGGTGCTCTTACGTTTTGAGAAGGCATGCCTGCGAAAGAAAAAGGGAAAGGAGAGGCTTTTACCAAAGCTTACTATGCGATACTGCGGACCTTTCCAGATCTCTGAAAAGATAAATGATGTCTCCTACCGACTGAAACTGCCTGACACTTGGACGATTTACAATGCATTTCATGTGAGTCTCTTGAAACCTTTCAAAGGTGATGTGCCTGATGATGGGGAGCCTGATGAGCAACCCGAAGTGGAAGAAAACGAGGAGATCCTTGTTCCTGAGATTTTGGCATATAAAGATACGAAGAATAAAGGTAAAGTCTGAAGGAGGTTCTTGGTTAAGTTCAAGAACTATCCTGCATTGGATGCGAAGTGGATGGAGGAGGAGGACCTAGCAGATACTCCTCATATTGTGAAACTTTACCTCGGCTTTTGGTTTAGCATAGTCTACTCCAAATGGAACCTAGAATTCAGCTTTGCCGGAGCTCTGGTGCAATGGGATGCAGAAGAAGGGAGTCACTCCGCTCCTTTGTGAACAGATGCCTCGATTTTGATACTAGAGTCACTGATGTCTCTTTGAGCTTCAAGGATACTGTGAACTGACATTATTCTGCTGTATGACTTGATGAAATGGAATTCCTGAATATAATGCTGATTTGTTCTTGAAATGATAGATGAAATGACTGTAGCATTTTGGTCTACTTGATCTTAAATAGACATGGTTGCAATAGGGGTTAGTCAATCGGACATCGATGAGGTCCCGATTGGATCTAGATGCGATTGCTAGCTACATTGCCGATAAATCATGGTCTAAGATCGGAATGAATGTTGAAGGTCGTGTGATGTCTAGTGATGTCCTATGATGTCGTTTGATGTGACTGTCGATTGGTACATGTGCTAGATGTGTGTTCCTAGTACGTAGGTGCTAACAGTCAGTGTCTGCTAAGACAGTATATGGCCTCTGTTTGTTTTGTAGGCGTAATCGAGGGCGATTACAATGCTTTCAAGAGGGGGGTATGTCACAAAGGGATGACGTGGCTGTCTGCAAGGTAGGATCGAAACGTACGTACGAACCCGTTCCGTACCGTACGGACGTACTGTACGATCCGTACGGTACAGATCGATCCGTACAAGGCACTTTTTAAAACTTTTCTTTTCAGAAGATAAGCATGGCTGAGGGTTTTTGATGCATTTTTGCTACTTATGGGCGACCAAATCAGTTCATATTTGAGCTTTAATATGCCTGTTCAATCATCAATGTCATCTAAACTTTGAAGTCTCTTGCAGTAGTTACACAGTATGTGGTTGTCTTGTAAAACATGTCTTTAAATGTCTCTAAAAGTTGTTACCCTAACAAGAGTACGTATTTTTATGTACATAAAAAAATTTCTTGTATGGGACAACATACAGTACGTACATATACGCCATGTACAGTACGTTTGGTACCACCTTGGCTGCTCGAGAGCAGAAACCCTAACTGTTGTTGAAACCCTAATTTTGAAAACCCTAACCCTAAAACTTGCCAAAAACCCGAAAACTGCAAAAACCTTAACCCTAACCCTAAAACTTGCCAGAAACCCGAAAACTGCAAAAACCCTAACCCTAACCCTAACCCTAATGGCAACAGGAGAGATCCCGGAAAATGCGGAGACATGATGACCTGGCACCGTACGGTTGAATCCCGCGCTTTTTGCGGTGTGATTTACGGCACCGTACGGCTGAATCCCGCTTTTTGCGGTGTGATTTACGCTGATGCTTTTTAGCTACGCAATTTCAGAGAGAGAAAGCTCAAGAGAGCTTGTGAGAGAAAGGAGCCTTTGCTTTATTTTCAGGCTTTTGATTTTAAGCTTTTGGGGCTTTGCTTTTGGCATCTCTTGTAAACAAATAAATAAGTGATTTGGGCTCCCACTCTACAGAGGATCTGGACGTAGAGTCTGAGAGAGAGACCCAACCACTCTTGTACTTTGAACACTGATTAATACAAAAAGAAATACCGAAAGGGGCGTTAGTCTTTGCGGCCAATATCTCTAGGCATGGAACTCCGCTGGGCCAATGTAAATCTATTGTGAACTGTGAACTGTTTTGAAGTGGTAATTTGGTGCTGTCGCGATTGATTCTTGACTTGGAGTGTCCAAGTCTGTTACAATGTCCTAAAAATATGATGACGTGGCACTTGTACGAACATCTTGGAATTTGTGGCGGTTTTTTTGGGAAATTCCGAAATTTTAGAGAAGTGATTTTTTGGGGTCAGCTTTTCATATTTGATGCTTTTAGGATTTGGGCCTTTAAATATGAGCCTGGGTGTCCTCTCTGGCACTCTTCAGCGTGCAGATTGCAGAGGAGGTGCTCCCCCGATCGTTGTACTTTGCAAATCAGCAATAATAAAGAAATATCGAAAGGGGCGCCAGCATTTGGGGCCAATGCTCTCTTGGGGTGGAACTCCGCCTCTCCTCGTCGTGTGTCGTGCATCTCTTTCAGTTCAATTGTTATTTGAAGTGCTTAAAGTTGTTCAGTCTGCTCTTTTTTGTTGGCATGTGGTGCCCATCCCCATTAGAGTGGTATCAAAGCTTTAGGTGTGTGCTTTTCTGAAAGCATACCGGTGGTATCAAAGAGTAGACAGAGCAAGATGGCACTTCGAGGTTTTACGGAAAATTTTATGAAAGAAGCTTCGTGTCCGACCTCGGGCTTATTAGCCACTCCCACCCTTACTCCATTGTGCATCGGGCGCGCTCGCGTCTTCATCGCTCCGTGTTACAAGGCTATAAATATCACTTGCCAGAAAAGGATCCAAGAATCTTTTTCGAGCTGCTATTTTTCTCAGAGACAGTGCCTTGCAGTGGTGGATGTGTATAGCTACCAAGCCGCACACAGGACTTGGCAAGCTTTCAAGAAAATTTTTGCCCGAAGTTACATGCCTTGCATTGTAACGGGGACTTCGTACCTTGGAGGCCTCTGAGAACGTCGTCTTCAAACGCAGATATCAAACTGTTGGTGGATGAAGGTAAGGGCATGGTGGGTATCCTTGTAGCTTGAAAACGTATCAAACTTGATCTCTTGCCCTCTAGGTTGTACCGAGTCAGACAGTGTAAAGATTTTCTCTTCTTCCCATAGATTGGCTCATCTGAGTTTGAACCGTGAGAATGCTTGCGGTACTTTCTGATTTTTTGTGGGATCTGGTTTTCTTGGTTCTGGAGTCAGAGGAGGAGGAGCTCTCTGAGCAGTTGGATAACCAAGACGACAAATTGGGATCATTCTCAAAGCGAACACACTTTTTGGATTTACTTGCTTCCTCGACAATAGATTTCTGACCCACATAGTCGAGATAATCTGCTGAATGGCTCTTCTTCTTAGAACTCTTTGTAGTCTTCATCAGTTTGCCGACCCTATGCTGAAGTGTGCCGTCAAACTCTTCTTGCGAGTTCAACTTCTGCTTTTTTGCACTCGGATGTGCTTTCTTCTTCATAGGATCGACTTGAGAGGTAAAAGGGTGGTATCACGCCATCGTGAATGGACCTTGTCAAGCGGGTGATTCTTCAAGTGCTTCGCGTACTTCGAGTCCTTGGGGCACTTGATCAATCTTTAGGCACAAGTGTCAACTTGCAATTGATGCCGGTACTCCCATGTTGTTGAGATCTCCAAGCGGGAATGGGCCATGCTCTTCCCCAAATTCCTCGGAAAAAGGTTTGCCCCTCGTCGGAAGTCCTGTTGGTATCTGCTGATCTCAGATCAGGGTTGGGGTTGACTTCATCTTCACAATGTCAGGTAGTCAATGGAATAGCTCTCTTCATTGGATCCATTGTGAGAACCCATGTCTGTTGCGAGAAAAGGGATCAAATACTCCGCACAGAAGAATTGTTTGTGCTTTGATACCACTATAAGAGACTTGGGCACCCCAAGTCAAAGATCTATAGCAACACACGTGAGAAAACTGCAAAAAAGTGAATTGAACTCGAACGAGAGAAATAAAATGTTATATTAACGTCTTCAAAAGGCCAAATGACCTATGATACCAATCTGTTACAAAATAGTGAACCTGATACCATGTCTGGGTACAAAAGAACTAGAACAGAGATTCTACTACTAGAATCCATCCTCATCTACACTCTTGATGTTGAGAGAGTATGGCTCGAATCCTTTGCTGTAGTCTCGGTTGATGCTGTGTAGCCCCTCTCCTCAATCGTGGCCGTCTAGATCTCCGTTGCTGCAGTGCTCGGTCGATGAGAGTGCCGGTAGTGGTCGAATGAGTGTGGGCCGAGCTCTGTAGTGTTGGCTACTCCTCTGGTTGTCTCATATCTAGTAAAAAGAAATCTGTAATCTGTCTTTGGGACAGTCTCTCTCTAGCTCTTTCTAGTAAAGTGTCTCTATATCTGAGTAACTCAACTAGATATAGCCTTCTGATCCTCATAACTCATGACCCTAGAGAAAGGACCGAAACCCTTTCTGAATAAGCAGTAGAAACGGCCTTGTATCTCATAGTACACTGTGCAATGACATATGTAATGTAGTTTTGTGTGTGGCCCTAACTGGCATAAGTGGCATATCCTGCTGTTTGCTGGTATCCCTCTGAATCTACCAGTCTCAATCTCGAGCTGATGTGAGGATGTGCGTATCTGACCAATGGCACACTGCAAACCATGAGACATATGTGTGTCTATGTAGCTCGCTCGAATCACAAACCCATCTACTGTGAGGTGGAGAAGATGCTCTCTATAGAAAGCCATCTTCGTGCCCAACTCCTGTGGATGCTCTATCCATGTCCTCATGGTATCCGGACGGATTAGGTCCTGACAAATGAGTCCTAGTAATCTCCACCGGTGTAAGAGACATCGAGGGTGCCTGAAGAGAGTACTGGAAAGGGGGCAGCCTGTCCATGGTGAAGGCATGCGTCTGAAACCATGATGTCATCTGTGCATGCCAACATGAAGTGTCCCCTTGAAGAGCTAATTGTCTGGAAGACTCAAGGGCCAGTCTAGCATATCTGTCTCTAGTAGTATCCCACAAGCTGTGCACAAAGGAGACTGATCTAATAAGCGCCTCAATCTCCATATGTCTCCAACCATCCTGGCCTACAAAAGGTCCCCATATTTGCACCCCATAGAAATCCTGGAATTGAACCTATGAACACATCCTCTCCAAGCCTCCCAAGGCCACATAAGATCTAGTCAATCTAGTCTCTGTTGCTCTCCCCAAAGAAAACCTCGGCCCAATGAAGACAACCCCATGGTAAGTGCATGCATCTGTATACTCTACAATCTCCTGACCATATGTGAAAGTAGGTGTTGATCTCGTGATCCACTGTGGTGTGGTGTTAAACACCATAACCTTGGTTTTACCAAGGTTTACAGACAATCCACTATCCTCTGCAAAACTGTGTAATGCATCCAACTGTCGCTGCATACCCTCTGGTTTGTCAGAGATCAACAATGGGATCCACGTCCCTGCCAGTTGGGCACCTCTATCACCCTCTCTGTCAATGTAGTTAGACACCTCATCAACATACATACCAAATAGAGTAGGGGACAATGGGCAACCCTGTTTCACCCCAATGGTGGAGTGAACTAAATGAGATATCCCCTCTCGGGGGCATAATGTCCCATCACTAATCTGTATAGAGCCATAATCCCCCAAATCAACACTATGGGCACCCACATCTCCTATAGTCTGTGCATCAATCGAGCTCTCGGTACCATGTCAAATGCTTTGCGGAGATGTAAGGTGCAGCAGAATGAATGTTTGAACTTTGCTCAAGATGAGTGCTCCGAACTGTGCTCAAGGTTCCTTTTTGTTCTTATGGAAGGGAGAGCCTTCCGTTTTTAATGAGAGAGTGCAATGATCACAAACAAAGTGAATGGACACTGTGCGTGCAAGTGTATGAGACTGAGAGAAAGAGAGAGAATACGACACCAGAGACGTTGTAAAACCCTCCTCCGAAGGCCCCACTCTCTATGGCGAGAGTGGTCTACTTATGTTTGCACAAATCTCTACAATGCTTGGACTTGCCGACGATGTCGACGACGAGATGGGCTGAAATCTAAGAATGCTAAGGGCTGAAATCTGCAAATCTTGTATCTGCTGAATTCTGACTCTATGTCGATGATGATGTCGATGACGACGATGTGACGGTGACGCGCTGAAAACGCAGATGCTGAAATCTGCGTTTTCCGGGCTGAAACTGTAAACCTTGCAGAAACTGACCGTGCGGCAAGGATCTGTTGCGGGAAGGTGAGATCTACGAGGTTTGGAACTTGATCTGTGATGTCTAAGGGCTGAAAACTGAAAACGCTGATGCTATTGTGGATTTCGTCGCGAAGATCTGCAAAAACGCTGAGGTTGGTCTGCAAATAAAAAACGCTAAGGCTGAATTCTGTACTTTTGCAAAAACGCTAGGCTTCTGCTGTCTCTTATTGTCGCCGGGTTGGTCTGCAATGCAAAACCTTGGGGCTGATCTGCAATGGAGAAAAACGCTGGCTGTCCTTCGCTGAAAACGCTAAGTCTCCTGCCCGGGGGGGGGGTCTTGCTGAGAAGTTGCCTGTTGAACAAGGTGCTTCTGCTGCCTCTTCTGCCAATTAGTGCTAGTCTAGGTTTACTTATATACAAACTTACTCAATTTGCCCTACCTACTTTCCAACAAAAGTCACTAAAAAATAATAAGTGAAAAATGTCAAAAATAACGAAAATAGCCTAAATGCATTGGAAAATTCACCTGAAGGATTCTGATGGATTCTGATGGGAATGCTTATGATCATGTTGTGTGCAACCAAAGGATATACATCTACACTAAGTGCCAGGGCATGCACGGTCTGCGAATAGACTCACAAAAGTGCCAGAACACTTCTAAATCTAGACTGACTAGACTGATTGAACCCTTGTCGTGCTGTAGCTTGTCCACGAACACATAGGGTTGGATGTGTCACGTGACATCCCCTCCTTTTCAAAGTGAGGTACTGGGACGGAATTGTATGGCGTCGAGGGAGATCGCCAACAATATCCAGAATCTTGGAAAAGACTCTTCGCCGGCCCACTCTGATGTGTGGGTCGTCCGATACTTGAACTTCATAAAGGTGTGCAATGCTTGCTTCTTTGGGCCGTGCCGAAAGCGACACAAAGTCTTCTGTGGCTCCTTCAATGCTTCAACTTCGTCTAGAGTCATGCTTCTTCCTTCTTCAAGAATCTTCATGGCTGAAAATTCTTGAAACCACTTCCAACACAAAACATGAACATACCTATTCCATGTAAAGTGAGTGGAAAAAATCTCGTCTTCCTCAAAGACTGTGTATGCAATGTGGATGAACAAAGATACGAAGTGCGAAAATGTTCACCACACACACGCAAACAATGAGATCGAATCTTGTCTTGGTGATCTAAATCAATCAACTGTGGCAATTCACAACGGAAATGCCGATGCTTGGTGCTCATACTTTCTTGTGCACTTTCTACAAATGTGTCATGCCAAGGAAGAGATATGGAATGTGACTTGCATACTTTTCAGCTTTTCATGAGAAATCCGCATATATCCGTGCTCATCCATGAGTGAATCGTGCTCAACGTACAATATGTCATGCCTAGGAATAGGGATCACATAAAGACACTGACTAAAATACAGGAAACGATCACTAATAAAACACTCGACAAATGCATGCTGATGAATCATTCGAACACATAGTACTTCCTGTGAGGGTTCTTTGGACCGAGGCTCGAGAGCCAAGATCGGTTCTTCTTGAAGGGGTTCTTTGGACCTAGGCTCGAGAGCCAAGATCGGTTCTTCGTGACTGATCGAATCTGCAATGAGGTTAGCTTCACTAGAGAAAGTATCAACTAACACATCATCCTTGTGAACAATCATATCATCTTGATGCAAATCATCATGCTTGTGAGAAATCACATCTTGATCATGCAAATCATCATGCTTGTCATTGTCATTCAAATCATCATGCTCATCATTATCATTCAATTCATCATGCTTCTCATAATCATGCAAATCCTGTGTGTCATGCTTGGGAGAAGAAAAGACCGAGTCTCCTTTTCCCGAATCTCTTTCATCTGTGCCTGAACTTGAGAAAAGAGTCGCAACAACTCTTGCATGTGTCGCGCTTGCTCATGCTCACGCTCTATGGCTGCCTTTCTTTCTGCTTCTCTTTCTGCTTTTCTTTTTGCGTGTCTGCAATCCATTTCTGCTTTTCTGCATTCATGATCAAATTCTGCCATTCTTTCTGCTTGTCTTGCTTCGCGTTCTAACTTCCTTTCCATAAACATCTGGTCCAAAGCCACCATAGGAGTTAGTGCAATCCTTGACGTAGATGGGGAAGGGGGAGGGTTGGAAAAACCTCATGGTGGGGAAGATTCTTCTTTGCCCCTCTCATGCTCATCACCTCCAAGCGAAGTATCCATTCCTCTTTGAGTGATGACCATTCTGAAGTCATGGGTTCTTGTGGGTCATGGGTTCTTAAGCTCATGAGGAACTTGGGTTCTTGTGGTCTTGGTTCTTGGGGTTCTTGAGGGTCTTGAGGTTATTGAGTTCTTGAGGTTAGAGAAGGATCTTCTCTTCACCCGAGTTCTGCTCTTTTCCGCGGGCGCATCCCTTGGCGGCCTTGCGCTCACACCAAGGTTGCTTTTCCCCACCTCATGTCGATTGGCCGGCCGCTAAGTGCACGGTCCACTCTCAATGAGTGAAAAGAGGCACAAGGAGAGGCTGGACAAGCCCTTCTTTGTTGGGATTCCTGTCACTCTTCAAAAACACGATTAGGAATCTACACGCCCAAGTAAACTTGGGTTCGTGCGACCGCAACAAGCAAAAAAAATTTCTGTGGTTCTTGTGGTTCTTTCCTTGAGTGATACAGAACACTGCCAAAGCTCTGATACCAATGTAAGGTGCAGCGGAATGAATGTTTGAACTTTGCTCAAGATGAGTGCTCCAAACTGTGCTCAAGGTTCCTTTTTGTTCTTATGGAAGGGAGAGCCTTCCGTTCTTAATGAGAGAGTGCAATGATCACAAACAAAGTGAATGGACATTGTGCGTGCAAGTGTATGAGACTGAGAGATAGAGGGACTATACGACACCAGAGACGTTGTAAAACCCTCCTCTCAAGGCCCCACTCTCTATGGTGAGAGCGTTCTACTTATGACTGCACAAATCTCTACAATGCTTGGACTTGCCGACGATGTCGACGACGATGAGATGGGCTGAAATCTGAGAATGCTAAGGGCTGAAATCTGCAAATCTTGTATCTGCTGAATTCTGACTCTATGTCGATGACGATGTCGATGATGACGATGCGACGATGATGCGCCGAAAACGCAGATGCTGAAATCTGCGTTTTTCGGGCTGAAACTGTAAACCTTGCGGAAACTGACCGTGGGGCGAGGAACTGCTGTGGGAAGGTGAGATCTGCGAGGTACGGGACTTGATCTGCGGTGTCTAAGGGTGGAAAACTTAAAACGTTGATGCTACTGTGGATTTCTTAGCGAAGATCTGCAAAAATGCTGAGGTTGGTCTGTAAATAAAAAACGCTAGGACTGAATTCCATATTTCTGCAAAAACGCTAGGCTTCTGGTGTGCCTTGCTCAATTTGCCCTATCTACTTTCTAACAAAAGTCACTTAAAAATAATAAGTGAAAAATGTAAAAAATAGGGAAAATAGGCTAAATGCACTGGAAAATTCCCTTGAAGGATTCTCATGGGAATGCTAATGATCATTCTGTGTACAACCAGAGGATATGCATCTACACTAAGTGCCTGGGCATGCACGGTTTGCGAACAGACTCACAAAAGTGCCAGAACACTGCTAAATCTAGACTTACTGGACTGACTGAACCCTTGTCGTGCTGTAGGTTGTCCATGGACACATACGGTTGGATATGTCACGTGACAGGAGATCCACAAAGCTACATTAAATCCGTCTCCCATGTGACCTGCCCTCCTCAATGATGGCTCTGAGTGTCAGAATATGATCAAGAGTGGAGAAACCCCTCCTAAAACCAGCCTGGCTCTTTGGGCGTACACCCTCACCCTCTGCCCAATTACTCAAATGCTGCTCTAGAATGGATGCATACAACCGTGCCAATGTGTGCCCAACCATAATAGTGCGGTAATTCCCAGGCTGGCACGTGACAGATCCAACCTTATGTGTCGGTGGACAAGCTACAACATGACCAGGGTTCAATTCAGTCAAGTTAGTCTAGAATAGGAAGTGATTTGGCACCTTTGTGAGTTTGTTCGCAGACCGTGCATATCCAGATACTTAGAATAGATGCATATCCTCTGGTTGCACACAACATGACCATCAAATTTCCATCAGAAACCATCAGGAGCATTTTTATAGTGCATAGATCTATTTTCCCTATTTTTCACATTTTTCACTTATTATTTTTAAGTGACTTTTGTTGGAAAGTAGGTAGGGCAAATTTACTAAGTTTGTATATAAGAAACCTAGTGCTAGCACTTTCTGGTAGAAGAGGCAGCTGGACCATCGCTCGACAGGCACCTTCTCAGCAGGACCCCAAACAGCATGGCCTAGCGCTTTTGCGACTCAGCATCAAGCTAGCGTTTTTGCAAAACAGATCAGCCTTGGCGATTTTGCATTGTAGAGGAGCTTCGGCATTAGCAGACACAGTAGAACCACTTCATGACAGCAGATCAGCCCTAGCATTAGTGGATATCCCCCCAGCAGTAGAATTCAGCCCTAGCATTTTTGGAGCAGCAGGTGACCTAGCGTTTTGCAGTTCCTTCGCGATGGAATCCACAGTATCACCAGCGTTTTCAGTTTTCAGCAGTCAGATGCCGCAGTAGAACCCCCAAACCTCGCCGATCCCACCTTCCCAAAGCAGATCCTCGCCGCACGGTCAGATCTCGCGAAGTTTGCAGATTCAGCCCGGAAAGCGCAGATTTGTGCAATCATAAGTAGACCGCTCTCGCCATAGAGAGTGGGGCGTTCGGAGGAGGGTTTTGACAACATTCTGGTGTCGTATTTAGTCTCTCTATCTCTCAGTCTCAGTACCTTCATTCACAGTGTTCTCCACTTTGTTTGTGGTTATTGCACTCTCTCACTAAAGGAACGGAAGGCTCTCCCTTCCTTAAGTAAACGGAAGCTTGAGCACAATGTGCAGATTTCATCTTGAGCAAAGTTCAATGTGCACTCCCGCTGCACCTTACATTGGTATCAGAGCTTTGACAGTGTTCTGTATCACTCAAGGAAAGAACCACAAGAACCACAAGAACCACATAATTTTTTTTGCTTGTTGAGGTCGCACGTAACCCAAGTCCTCTTGGGCGTGTTGATTCCTATTCGTGTTTTTGAAGAGTGACAGGAAACCCAAGAAAGAAGGGCTTGTCCAGCCTCCCCTTGTGCCTCTTTTCACTCATTGAGAGCGGACCGTGCACTTAGCGGCCGGCCAATCGATGTGAGATGGGGAAAAGCAACCTTGGTGTGAGCGCAATGCCGCCAAGGGGTGCACCCGCGGAAAAGAGCAGAACTCGGGTGAAGAGAAGATCCTTGTCTAACACAGATTGCAAGCGACAGAAGAACCTCAAGACCCTCAAGACACTCAAGAACTCAAGAACTCAAGACCCTGAAGAACCCCAAGAACCAAGACCCCCAAGAACCCAAGTTCCTCGTGAACTTAAGAACCCAAGACCACAAGAACCTAAGACTTCAGTGGATGGTCATCACTCGAAGCGGAATGGATACTTTGCTTGGAGGTGGTGAGCATGGGAGTGGCGAAGAAGAGTTTTCCTCACCAGGAGGTTTTTCCGACCCTTCCCCATCTATGCCAAAGATTGCACCAGATCCTATGGCAGCTTTCGAAACATCAAGTTAGAACGCGAAGCAAGAAGAGTAGAAAGAATGGTAGAATTTGATCGTGAATGCAAAGAAAGAAAAGCAGAAATGGATTGCAGACACGCAAAAAGAAAAGCAAAACGAGAAGCAGAAAGAAAGGCAGCCATAGAGCGTGAGCATGAGCAAGCGCGACATATGCAAGAGTTGTTGCGACTCTTCTCTATTGTGCAGATGCAGTTTGAACAGAATCAAGAGAAGGAGACTCTCTCGGTCTTGTCTTCTTCAAAGCAAGATACACAGGATTTGCATGATGATGAGCATGATGATTTGATTGATACTGATGAGCATGATGATTTGCATGATCAAGATGTTATTTCTCACAAGTATGATGACTTGCATGAAGATGATGTGATTGTTCACAAGAATGATGTGTTTGTGGATGCTTTTTCTAGTGAAGCTAACCTCATTGCAGATTCGCTCAATCATGAAGAAATGATCTTGGCTCTCGAGTCGAGGTCCACAGAACCCCCACAGGAAGATTCGATCAAACAGGAAGACCGATCTTGGCTCTTGAGCCTAGATCCAAAAAACCCTTACAGGAAGTACTATGTGTTTAAATGATTCGTCAGCACGCATTGTTTGAGTGTTTCATTCGTGATCGTTTCCTGTATGTTAGTCAGCATCCTTATGTGATCCCTTTTCCTAGGCATGATATATTGTATGTTGAGCACGTTTCACTCATTAATGAGCACAGATGTATGCGGATTTCTCATGAAAAGCTGAAAAGTATGCATTCCAGGAAGTCACATTCCTTGTCTCTTCCTTGGCATGACACAGTTGTAGAAAGAGCACAAGAAAGTATGAGCAAACAAGCATGGGCATTTCAGTTGTGAATTGCCACAGTTGATTGATTTAGATCAGAAAGAAAAGATTCGATCTCATTGTTTGCATGTGTGTGATGAACGGTTTGACACTACGTCTCTATGTTCATTTGCATTGCATGCACAGTCTTTTAGGAAGACAAGATTTTTTCCAGTCACTTTACATGGAATGGGTATGTTCAAGTTTTTGTGCTGGAAGTGGTTTCAGGAATTTTCAACCTCGGAGATTCTTGAAGAAGGTGGACCTATGTCCATAGAAGAAGTGGAACCGTTGAAGGAGACTCAGAAGACTTTGTGTCGCTTTCGACGTGGCCCAAAAAAGCAAGCTTTGCAGACCTTTATGAAGTTCAAGTACGGCACGACCTACACATCAGAGTGGGCCGGCGAAGAGTCCCTTCCAGGATTCTGGATGCTATTGGCGGTCTCTCTCGACGCCATACAGTTCGGTACCAGTACCTCACTTTGAAAAGGAGGGGATGTCACGTGACACATCCAACCCTATGTGTCCGTGGACAAGCTACAACATGACCAGGGTTCAGTTCAATCAAGTCAGTCTAGAATAGGAAGTAATCTGACACCTTTGTGAGTCTGTTTGCAGACCGTGCATATCCAGACACTTAGAATAGATGCATATCCTCTGGTTGCACACAGCATGACCATCAGAAACCATCAAGAGCATTTTTATAGTGCATAGACCTATTTTCCCTATTTTTGACATTTTTCACTTATTATTTTTAAGTGACTTGTTGGAAAGTAGGTAGGGCAAATTTATTAAGTTTGTATATAAGAAACCTAGTGCTAGCATTTTCTGGCAAAAGAGGCAGTGGGAGCATCGCTCAACATGCAACTTCTCAGCAAGACCCCCAACAGCATGGCCTAGCGTTTTTACAACTCAACATCAAGCTAGCTTTTTTGCAAGACAGATCAGCCTTGGCGATTTTGCATTGCAGAGGAGCTTCGGCATTAGCAGACACATCAGAACCACTTCACGACAACAGATCAGCCCTAGCGTAAGTGGATTTTCCCCCAGCAGCAGAATTCAGCCCTAGAGTTTTGGGAGCAGTAGGCAACCTAGCGTTATGCAGTTCCTTCGCGACGGAATCCACAGTAGCACCAGCGTTTTCAGTTTTCAGCAGTCAGATCCCGCAGTAGAATCCCCGAACTTGGCAGATCTCACCTTCCCGTAGCAGATCCTCGCCGCACGGTCAGATCTCGCGAAGTTTGCAGATTCAGCCCGGAAAACGCAGATTTCAGCATCTGCGTTTTCAGCGCGTCGTCGTCGCATCGTCGTTATCGACATCGTCACCGACATAGAGTCAGAATTCAGCAGATACAAGATTTGCACATTTCAGCCCTTAGTATTTTCAGATTTCAGCCCGTCTCGTCGTCGTCCTCAACGTCGTCGCAAGTCCAAAGCATTGTAGAAATTTGTGCAATCATAAGTAGACCGCTCTCGCCATAGAGAGTGGGGCTTTCAGAGGAGGGTTTTGACAACATTCTGGTGTCGTATTCTTCTCTCTCTATCTCTCGGTCTCAGTACCTTTATTCACAGTGTTCACCACTTTGTTTGTGTCCATCGCACTCTCTCACTAAAGGAACGGAAGGCTTTCCCTTCCGTAAGTAAAAGGAACCTTGAGCACAGTTCGCAACACTCATCTTGAACAAAGTTCATCATACACTTCTGCTGTACCTAACACAGGCTCTGTAGGATCACCTGCCTTAAAGAACGATTGAATAACACTGCAAGAACAGACTTTTAGCACTTCAATAACAACGATTGAACAACAGACTTTTAGCACTTCAATAACAACTGTTCAATAACAACTGAACTGAGAGAGAGAGAGAGAGAGAGAGAGAGAGAGAGAGAGAGAGAGAGAGAGAGAGAGAGAGAGAGAGAGAGAGAGAGAGAGAGAGAGAGAGACGACACGCGACACGTAGTGGCGAAATTCCACCCCAGAGAGTATTGGCCCCAAACCTTGGCGCCCCTTTCGGTATTTCTTTATATTACGGCTGATTCGCAAAGTACAACAGCCGGGGAGCACCTCCTTTGCAATCTGCGCGCTGAAGAGTGCCAGAGAGGGCTCCCAAGGCTCATATTTAAAGGCCCAAAGCCTAAAAGCATCAAATATGAAAAGCTGACCCCAAAAAATCACTTTCCTAAAATTTCGGGATTTCCCTAAAAATCCGCCGCGAATTCCGGGATGTCCGTACATGTGCCACATCATCATATTTTGATGTGCAAAGTCTTTTGAGTGTGTTCTGCTTTATTTTTAATGCCTTTATGCCACTTGGGACCCCATCGGACGGGATCCCCATAAGTTGGTAGGACTTCTTCTTCTGATGCTTGTTCTTCTTAGGGTTTCTAGAATTAGGGTTTGCAGGTTTTACGGTTAGGGTTTCCAGAATTAGGGTTTCAGCAATTAGGGTTACCACATCCTCACTCTGTGACACTTCTTCTACTGCTTCTTAGGGTTTAGGCCCCTCGGCTGGCATCTGTAAGTTGGCTCCATTCTTTAGGCTTTGACACGTCAGCAGTTTGTTACATCTCCCCTTCTTGAAAGAGAGTAATCGTCCGCGATTACAGCATATTTGCAAAACAACTCAAGTTAGCTCAAAAATTTCCGAGGGACAATCAATTTGCTCTTTTTATTAAGGAGTTAGCTTCTCCTTTCTGCTCTTTTGATCAAGGAGTTAGCTGCTCCTATCGGCTGTTTTGATCAAGGAGTTAGCTTCTCCTTTCGTCCAGATCGGAACTCTTGATATTCCGGCGTAGTAAAATTAGCCATCACACCCAGACCGTACTGATGTTCCTCGGGTGTCTTGATGCACTAAAATTACATACCCAAGCAATCTCATCCAATTAGGAATATTCAGTGGTTGGCACATCACAATGCAACACAAATGCTCACATATGCATGTTACAAGACATAGAAAGATAAAGCCGCCGAAGAACACTCCTCCCGCATAACCTAACAAGGTCCGGGCCGGGAGATATTCAACGACTCCCTCATCACTCCTCCCGTATAACCTAAAAAGTTTCGGGCCGGGAGATATAGAGGCCTTTTACAACCAAATGCCCCCCAGACCGCAGCCTGCGTCGTTTGGAGGTGCTGAGAGTAACCACTGCTCAGACTACTTAATACTCCTCCCGCATAACCATCCAGGTCCGGGCCGGGAGTCACACCAACAATTATTTTACAAGCATACAACCAAACGCTCCCCAGGCATCGGCCTGCGTCGTTCGGAGGTTTTCAAACATACAAAGAAACGCTCCCCAGGCATCGGCCTGCGTCGTTCCGAGGTTCAAACAATACCAAAACAGTATTTCTCACTTCTCTACCCAGGAGTAAAATCACCAATCATTGAAACCAGTATCAAACCAGAGTCAAACAATTCAAATCGGCACCAAAACAGGTTCAAAACAGATATCATCCATTTCAAACAAATTCCAAACAGGATCACCAAACAAGATCAAACAGAACTTAAACTTAAAAAGCAATCTCGACATCAATCGAGCTCGAAAAGTTGACTGACTTTCCATCTTGAAACCTGCACCAAAAATTAGGGTTAGGTTCCTTCCATGAGGTCGTAGCCGAGCACAACATGGTCCATCAGCTCTTGGACAGACAGTGTTTCTTTGGCGGCGATGGTAGTCCCAAGAGATAGCAATCACACTGAACCTCCAAGGTCATCTGCTCGTGACGAGACATCTACTGAGAGATGTCGAGAAATTTCAATTTATAATCTGCTAGGGTTTCCATGGCAAGCATTTCAGGATACCCCACTCTGCCAGAAGTTGCACTCCGAAGGAAGATGTCAGAAACCATATAACTTCGGGCAAAAATTTTCTTGAAAGCTTGCCAAGTACTTGGAGTATGCTGCTTGGTAGCTATAGACATCAACATCTGCATGGCACTGCTTCTGAGAAAAACAGTGACTTGAAACAAATCTGGATCCTTCTCTTGCATGGCTTATGCCATGTAAGACATGAGCGGTGAAGACGGGAGCGCGCCCGATGCGCGATGAAGTAAGGGTGGGAATGGCTGATACCTCAAATATAATTCAATTCCAATAGCTCTGTCTGCTCTTTTGTAGGACCGGTATGCTTTGAGAAAAGCACACGCCTGATGCTCTGATACCACTGTCACAAATGCGGGCACCACGTGCCAATAGAAAAGAACAGACTGAACAGACTTTTAGCACTTCAATAACAACTGTTCAATAACAACTGAACTGAGAGAGAGAGAGAGAGAGAGAGAGAGAGAGAGAGAGAGAGAGAGAGAGAGAGAGAGAGAGAGAGAGAGAGAGAGAGAGAGAGAGAGAGACGACACGCGACACGGAGTGGCGAAATTCCACCCCAGAGAGTATTGGCCCCAAACCTTGGCGCCCCTTTCGGTATTTCTTTATATTACCGCTGATTCGCAAAGTACAACAGCCAGGGAGCACCTCCTCTGCAATCTGCGCGCTGAAGAGTGCCAGAGAGGGCTCCCAAGGCTCATATTTAAAGGCCCAAAGCCTAAAAGCATCAAATATGAAAAGCTGACCCCAAAAAATCACTTTCCTAAAATTTCGGGATTTCCCTAAAAATCCGCCGCGAATTCCGGGACGTCCGTACAGGTGCCACATCATCATATTTTGATGTGCAAAGTCTTTTGAGTGTGTTCTGCTTTATTTTTAATGCCTTTATGCAACTTGGGACCCCATCGGACGGGATCCCCATAAGTTGGTAGGACTTCTTCTTCTGTTGCTTGTTCTTCTTAGGGTTTCTAGAATTAGGGTTTGCAGGTTTTAGGGTTAGGGTTTCCAGAATTAGGGTTTTAGCAATTAGGGTTACCACGTCCTCACCCTGTGACACTTCTTCTACTGCTTCTTAGGGTTTAGGCCCCTCGGTCGGCATCTGTAAGTTGGCTCCATTCTTTAGGCTTTGACACGTCAGCAGTTTGTTACACTGCTACACTTCATTACTCTTGGGGGTTTCAGAGACAACAGGGGAGATTATTAGAGCGACTTGATCGTTTTTACATTGGCCCTTGGGCAGCAGCTGTAGGCGGATTCACTACTATATGGAGAGGGACCAGCCTCTCAGATCATAACCCATCTCATTGTTTATCTCCTTCACTAGATCCTCTGCACAGAGACGAGGCTGCCGCATCCCTGACAGGGTTCTCACCACCCCAGCATTGCAGCAGCAGATTCGTGACTTATGGTCCACGGATGCTTCTTATTGTGGACCCCTTGGAGAGTTTCTGCTCATTGTATTACTCAATCTAGTATTTACTGCCGTGATCAGACCGCTATTATTCATCGTCAGTTGAGAGTACGGGAGTCTGATCTTCACATCCCTCTTGGTTCCACTTAGCGCTTGCTTGAGGAGTGGCCTCAAGATGCATACCTCGTTGCTAGACAGACAGAGCTCACAGAGGAGATTCGTCGCGTACAGGATGCTAGGTCTGAGTTCACTCATCATGCTTCAGTATCTCATTGGATAGCTAAAGCTGATCGAATGAATAAAGACTTCTTCGCTGCACATAAAGAGCGCCCTCCTGGCACCACCCTTCGGACTTTGTGCGATGCTCAGGGGACACTACATATGCATCCTGATGTTATACTTGATATGTCTGCAGATTATTTTAAGACATTGTTCACTGCTGATGTATGCACTACTGAGGTTTTACTTGCCCGTGAGCAGATCTGGCATCACACGCGACACTGTTGTACAGACACTATGGCAGAGATCTTGTTGGCACCCTTCACACTTGCAGAGCTCCATGCTGCTATAGAGAGTCTTGATCCATCCTCCTGTCCAGGAGAGGATGGCCTCACTAGAGCTTTCTTTTGGACATATTGGGATGTATTGCATATACCATTGCTTCACGGTTGTCAGGACATCTTTGCATCGGGATATATGTACCCGGATCTTTGTTCAGGTCTCATATCTCTTATTCCGAAGGGGGGTGACACCACTCAGCTCCGACAGTGGAGACCTATTACCCTACTCCCTTTGGTCTATAAGATATTAGCGTTAATGGTCAGCCATTGCTTGCGTCCGTTCTTACCAGATATCATTCATACTTCTCAGACAGGCTTTGTCATGGATCGATGCATCCTGGATAATATTTTCACTTTTTATGAGGCAGTAGAGTGGGCCAGATCATCTTCTGAGCCTCTCGCTTTTTTCATCCTTGACTTCGAGAAAGCATACGATCGTGTTGAGTGGGACTTTCTTGAAGGAACTTTAGCCAGGATGGGTTTCCCTTCGAGATGGATCTCAGGCATTTCCGCTCTCTTCAGGACTGCCAGCATTGCTATTACTATTGGTGGTCGTGTCAGTCGCAGTTTTGAGCTTTCTCGATCTGTCCGTCAGGGATGTCTTCTAGCAGCATATCTGTATCTGTTTGTAGGAGAGACTATGTCCGACTTTCTTCGTGCTCAGAGTCATGCATTTTGTGGCTTGACCATGCCAGTACCTACAACTCCAGACCTTATCGATCAGGAGTTTGCTGATGACACTATGCTCATGTTACGCGATTTGTAGCTGCTCTTGATGCCATGCGGGAGGCCCTAGAGGTTTTTTGCATTGCCAGTGGCGCACGCATTAACTAGCAAAAATCCTATGGGTTATTGGTTGGCAGTGATGACATACCTACTTGGGGGGTAGCTGATGGTTTCACATGGCTGCGACCGGGTCAGACATGCAGATATCTGGGCTTTCAGGTTGGATTCGATGTTACCTCACAGCAGCAGTTTGCACCCCCACTACAGTATTCGTAGGAAGCTATGCCATTGGTCTTCATGTCATCTGTCGTTGGCTGGCCGTGCATTGGTCGCCAACCAGGTCATTCTGGCTACAGTATGGTATACGGCTTCTTGTTGGATGTTACATTCTGGTGTGATAGCTCCGCTCCGCCGCTTAGTGCGGAACTTTTTATGGAGTGGCACAGATGGGACTACTGATACCCGTGCTCGAGTTTGTTGGTCCACGATTATTCGTCCTAGGTCAGAGGGAGGCCTTGGCATTATTGATTTAGAGTTACAGAGCCGCGCCCTTCTTACCAAGCTTATTGTTCGGGGTCTTTTTCCCGGACAAGAACCTTGGAAGATGCTTCTTCAGGACGCTCTTTGCTTAGTGACTCCACGACTCGGCACTAGAGATGGTCATACTTGGCAGACAGGGTATCTTTTTCTCTTTACTGATGCCCCCTTGTTCACCGCCTCCCTCTCACCCTTCATTCGATCGCTCCTTCACATTTGGGTTTCCATGCGACGGGCTATCATACGCTCACCTCCCTCATGTCGTGAGGAGATTGAGCACCACCCTCTCATTTGGAATGCAGCAGTTCTTGATTCTTCGGTTGATCCACCCCGTCAGCTTGGAGAGAGGACTCACATGGATTGGGCTGCCTGGGACACTGGCCCTGCTGCCTCTATGCAGTTGTTTCATGAGACATGTATGCTATATGCTGATTTTGTGGCAGAACATTTTGACATTGGTCGCGGGGTGACAGACAGATTGCTTGAGATTGATTCCGCCGTTCCTTCACAGTGGGATGCAGTCATGAGAGGCACGGTTCAGATGCCTCCCCATTGTGGTTGGGAAGGCCTCTTTGCTCAGAGCACTCTCTTATTAGCTCGTTTAAACACCATGCTATTCACAGTTGATACTGACCAGTCTCAGGGGATTCATGCTAGATTGACATATGATGCCACCTCTCCGCACCTTGCCCTTCCCGGAGCTCGATGGGAGGCCATCAGAGTAGTTGGCTCCCACGGGAAGCGTCGTTGTGTTGACCCCCGTTTCGCTTCTGTTGATGCTACACTTTGGAGGCTTTGGGTGTGGGAGGGTCGTGTCCTATCTCAGCTTTATTGGGACCCAGGCGAGTGGCATTGGCCTCACTCTGACCCCACCGATGCACCTGTATCCTTCTTTGAGTACATTGTCAGAATTGGACGGTTAGCATTGATGAGACAGTAGCCAGAGCAGCCCACTCGTATGCGTTTCTTGTTACATTCAGGCCTCTCCCATGCCTATCTGCAACAGTTTTGGTCCGCCATCTGGGATTTACATGCGGCTCGTCGTATTTCTTTTTTCATGTGGATGATTGCACATGCGGGACTTCCAGTTGGGACTTGGCTAGCTACTACGGGTCATGATCCGTTATGTACTCGCTGTCCTTTGCGACTACTTGAGTCACTTGCACATTGTCTTTGGTCATGCTCAGCTTCCCATGTAGTGTGGCTTGCAGTTTGCTTTCTACTTAGCAGAGCAGGTGTTCAGCATGGATTTCTTACTTGGGGATCTGTCTCATGGTTGATGCCGATGCCCGGCCCCCATCTTTTCTACGAGGGCTCAGACATAGATCCAGCCTTTATGCTCACCTCGACTGGTTATCGGCGAGGGACTTTGGCTATGCTACCACAGATTGCTTGGCAGGGGGATTCTCAGACACGTGATGAAGTTGTTTCAGTCATCACTAGTATTACACTATGGAATGTTTGGAGAGCTCATTGTCTCCACATTCTAAGTGCGGCTCCACAACTCCTTCAGGATACCCTCACTGCCATTTGGCTGGACATCATTCACACCCTGATTTGGCAGTGGGATTCTTCCTCAGGTACATCTCGAGCAGCCGAGGGTCGCCGATTTGCCTTCCTTCGGCGTTGGGCACGATCCCCACTCTTCTTCACACCTACAGGTGGCCAGATTACGTGGCATTATTCCCCTCCTCGGTGGTTTCTCCTCCACTCGTCACACCGACCACCATGAGATTGTTCTAGTCGAGTTGTCACTATAGTGGCTCTCCTCCTTACATTCAGCTTGTACACCCCACGTGATAGGCTATTTTGGCATCCTCTGGGGATTATATTGTACTCAGTAATATACAGCCCTGACTTTTTCCGAGAGAGAGAGAGAGAGAGAGAGAGAGAGAGAGAGAGAGAGAGAGAGAGAGAGAGAGAGAGAGAGGGGGGGGGAGAAGAAGAGTATTTTAACGTCGTGGGAAACTATCCCAAGAGACCTTAAAGATCTATCCGACGAGGAGAGTTGAACTCAACACTTGTTATTCAAGTGGGAAATGGCATAACCAATCTACCATACTTGGGTGATTGAAAGGTTATACCATTTACCTCCTTTTATTAGCATATACACACACACCCACACACACCCACTCGTGAGGAAGAGTATTTTAACATCGTGGGAAACTATCCCAGGAGACCTTAAAGAACTATCCGATGAGGAGAGTTGAACTCAAATACTTGTTATTCAAGAGGGAAACGGCATAACCAACCTACCACACTTGGGTGATAGAAAGGATATACCATTTTCCTCCTTTTATTAGCGCAAACAAATACACACGCACACCCACACCCACACCCACACCCACACCCACACCCACACCCACACCAGTGAAGAAGAGTATTTTAACATCGTGGGAAACTATCCCAAGAGACCTAAAGATCTATCCGACGAGGAGAGTTGAACTCAACACTTGTTATTCAAGAGGAAAATGGCATAACCAATCTACCACACTTGGGTGAGAGAGAGAGAGAGAGAGAGAGAGAGAGAGAGAGAGAGAGAGAGAGAGGAAGAAGAAGAAGAGTATTTTAACGTCGACCGCTCTCGCCATAGAGAGTGGGGCCTTCGGAGGAGGGTTTTGACAACGTTCTGGTGTCGTATTCTTCTCTCTCTATCTCTCGGTCTCAGTACCTTCATTCACAGTGTTCACCACTTTGTTTGTGTCCATTGCACTCTCTCACTAAAGGAACGGAAGGCTCTCCCTTCCGTAAGTAAAAGGAACCTTGAGCACAGTTCACAGCACTCATCTTGAACAAAGTTCAACATTCACTTCTGCTGCACCTAACACAGGCTCTGTAGGATCACGTGCCTTAAAGATAGGCACAATAGTAGACAACCTCCAAGTCTCAGGTAACCCCTCACACATGGCACGATTGAACAACACTGCAAGAACCTCTGCCAGCATATCTCTAGCATGTATAAAGTGCTCTGCTACTAGACCATCATGATCATATGCCCTGCTAGTCCTCATCCTATCAATGGCTCTCTTGACCATCTCAGTGGTAGAGAGAGAGAGAGAGAGAGAGAGAGAGAGAGAGAGAGAGAGAGAGAGAGAGAGAGAGAGAGAGAGAGAGAGAGAGAGAGAGAGGAGTTGAACTCAACACTTGTTATTCAAGTGGGAAATGGCATAACCAATCTACCACACTCAGGTGATTGAAAGGTTATACCATTTACCTCCTTTTATTAGCATATACACACACCCACACCCACCCACCCGTGAGGAAGAGTATTTTAGCATCGTGGGAAACTATCCCAGGAGACCTTAAAGAAGTATCCGATGAGGAGAGTTAAACTCAAATACTTGTTATTCAAGAGGGAAAAAGCATAACCAACCTACCACACTTGGGTGATAGAAAGGATATACCATTTTCCTCCTTTTATTAGCGCGCACAAACACACACGCACACCCACACCCACACCCACACCCACACCCACACCCACACCCACACCCATGAAGAAGAGTATTTTAATATCGTGGGAAACTATCCCAAGAGACCTGAAGATCTATCCGACGAGGAGAGTTGAACTCAACACTTGTTATTCAAGAGGGAAATGGCATAACCAATTTTCCACACTTGGGTGATAGAAAGGTTATACCATTTTCCTCCTTTTATTAGCGCACACGCACCCCCCCCCCCCCCCCCCCCCCCCCCCCACACACACACACACACACACACACACACACACACACATTCATGAAGAAGATTATTTTAACGTCGTGGGAAACTATCCCAAGAGACCTTAAAGATCTATCCGTCGAGGAGAGTTGAACTCAACACTTGTTATACAAGAGGGAAATGGCATAACCGATCTACCACACTTGGGTGATATAAAGGTTATACCATTTTCCTCCTTTTATTAGCACACACACACACACACACACACACACACACACACACACACACACACACACCCTTGAAGAAGAGTATTTTAACGTCGTGGGAAATTATCCCAAGAGACCTTAAAGATCTATCCGACGAGGAGAGTTGAACTCAACACTTGTTATTCAAGAGGGAAATGGCATAACCAATCTACCACACTTGGGTGATAGAAAGGTTATACCATTTTCCTCCTTTTATTAGCGCACGTGCGCGCGCGTGCGCACACACACGTGAAGAAGAGTATTTTAACGTCGTGGGAAACTATCCCAAGAGACCTTAAAGACCTATTTGACGATGAGAGTTGAACTCAACACTTGTTATTCACTTGTTCGGCGTCGAGATGCGCTGGCCCCAAAGACTATCGCCCCTTCCGGTATTTCTTTATTATTGCTTCACAAAGGTACTATGTCCATGGGTCCTCTTTCTGCAGTGCTCCCAAGCTAATTTGCTGAGAGGCAACACTTATAAACATTTTACAGATGGCCTTTGGTTTCTAAAAGCTCCAATTCAAAATATTGTGCCCTCCGTGCAGTCCAGTAAAATGCGGACGTTCGTAGAGTGCCACATCATCATCGCTGCAATTTGCAGGCCGGGTTGTATGGTGTGTGATGTCATCAATTCTACACAATTTAGGGTTCTTGCTTTATTTTTATGGTGCTTAAACCCCTTGGCCGGTTTCTGTCAGTTGGTAGGATTAGGGTTTTACACTCTAATCCCTAAGTTGTCCCTTCGGTCAACGGTCAAACTCTTTAAGTTTGGGCATGCCATGTCACAAAGTTGTGACAACAACTTCTACTCCTACTGCTCTTAATGCCTTGGGGGCCTAGACCTGAGCTCCTGGCATTGCCCATTGATGACTTCATTTGCCCCTTTGCCATGCTCCTATCTCAATTCCTTTGGACTTGGAAGTGTTGCTAGTTTCTTCTCGACCTGAGCAGGCTTTATCATTTGGTTAGAGTGTTTTGCATCAGGGGGGTACCATTTCTTTGCCTCTCTTTGCTTGCTTCATCCCCCGCTGGTGGTCTACTATACGGTCATCTTGGAACTTTTCATTTCATTCTCTTTTGCGAGTTGTTCCGTTTTTTGGCCATTATTTTCAGCTTCCATGTTGACTTGATTAGTGCAACCTCCATATAGTTATGTTCACTTGGCACTGGACGGTTTGTTGGTGCTCATTTTGGATCCCCAAATTGTGTCAGGACTTCGGCATTTTCTTCTGCAGCTTCTTAGCATCTGCTGTTGGGGGTGGGGGTGGGTGTTGGGGGGGGCGGGGGGTGTTTGTGAAAGCTTTGCGGTCACCTTTGGAGTTATTGAGTTGCAACCCCCCATCCCCCCCCCCCCCTCTTTGTGTTCCCGCGTGTTTGTGTTTCTCCTTTGCTGTAGCCTGCTCACTCTGACACTATCAATCCTTAGCAATAGTGAGATACTACACAATGGTATTTCTAAATACTTCCCTAATAAACTTGCTCAGCCCAATTCAATGAAAATAATGTCCGGTAAAAGTATCTACAAAGAAAGACAATTCTAATTAATGGGCTAGAAATTGGGTATTTACACGAGATGCTTAAATTTGACATTATGTCTTGTTAAAGTTTTGTGCACCCCTTGGACAAGGCAGTCAATAACTTAATCGAAATAGGAATTTAGGTGAATGGTATAAGTGCCTAAGATTCTATTGTTGAGTTTTGAAAAACTTAATTGTTAGTTGTCCTCATTTTATGATAAGTGAGAGCTTAAGAATCCAAAGGGAACTAATTCTCTCAAGCTTGCTGATTGTAACTGGCAGTTCTGATCAGCATTTATCGATCAGAGGTTAGCGTGCAAAGAGCATAGTTGAGTGAAAGTTAGATTGTGCAAGATGGAAGGAACAATCCCTCTTATTGATCCTGAAGCTGTGCTGGCTCATCCAATGACCGTGGTATTTTTCCTTGTTTTTGTTTATCCTTTGTCTATGTTAGCTGGTATTTGAACCAAAGTTGATATTATGCTAATTCTTTCTATCTTTTGTGGTGCGTAGGCCCTGTAAACTACCTCGTTTTTGTGCTAATTTTTCCTATGTAATGCTTCTTTTAGTGCTAGGCTTCATTATGGCTGAGTCTTCCCTGCATCTCTAGAGTTATGACAGAAACTCAGTACGCAGATCTTTGTATTGATGTATGCTCGTGTGTGTGTGTGTGTGTGTGTATGTTAGATCATATATTGGTACCTAGTTCTACACCCACTATTGGGCATTGACGACGTTAGTGGGATGTCGTAGTATTTAGTCAATAATATGCATGATGGAGCTGATGTTTATGTTGTCTTGTGGGTGACTACAATGAGTTTATGTTGTCTTGCGGGTGACTACTATGAGTCTATACCTTGCACTTTCTTTAAGGGTGAATCTGGGCTTATCCGGGGTTCATCTTGGTATATATAATGCTACTTGCGGTTTGGTTTTCAATTTAGTTTTAACATTCCCTCTGTTACATGCGGAAAAGATTATTCTGTAAATTGATGTATACTTTATGTGGCTGCGTAACTGTACATGTTTATACGAACATGCACACACCTCATATGTATACGTAAGGATCCTTCTGCTTGACTAAATACATATACAGTCTGTATGACGTTTTGCCACTGGTCAATAAATTTGTGCTGTTTCTTAGGGCGTAGTAGTGCTGCATGTACTCTAAAAAATGATCCATATGTTTATTGCTAATACAAGTTTTTCTGTGGGTACAGGGAAAATTTTGCTACACAGAGAGGTTGGGATTTTCTTTACAAGCATTCTTAAGCTCAATTTTTCTTGTCAGCTCCTGTAAGCCATAGAATTGCAGGGATGTTGTATTATATGCATTGGGCATTGGCGCTTGTGGTGATGACCCTTGTGATTCAAAAGAGCTTGCCTACGTGTATAATGAGGAAGGTCAACATGCAGTTAAGGTGAGCATTTAAAGCTGGTAACTTGAGCTTCAAGAGTTACAAAGAGTGGTGCTTAAGAAATTTTTTATTTTTGTTCTTTTCACAGATATTCATACTTACATTGGTATTCATACCACCTTTTGCAAATTATTTGGTTAGGTCTTACCAACATTTGCGATCCTTTATTCATTTGGATTTCTAGAGAGACTTGGGACAATACCTGGCCTGCAGTAAGCCCTTTCCTTTTCACTGCTTATGCCCGAGTTATTTTCTCAAATTTGGATTTTTTTTTGGGCTCAAGGTTCATTTTTTAATTTGTAGTTTCCTTCCAAGTATGTTACTGCACGGAGAGCAGTACTTGGAGATATACAAAAAACTACCCACTAATGGCGAGGTAAGCTTTGTAAAGTGGTTTTCCTCGTTGACTGTTACTTCTTGTGAGAAGTGGAGCAGATGTAGCTAGACCCGAGTCTATGTTTTGTTAGTTTGAGAGGTAGTGCAAAGGGGGCTTGGGCAGTGCCTGTTTTTAATCCAGTCTAGCCATTTTATAGGCCAATTGTAGAGGGCGCCTCTCTCTCTCTCTCTCTCTCTCTCTCTCTCTCTCTCTCTCTCTCGCTTGCAACTCTAAAGTGGCTTGATCATGGCACCAAAGAAGGATGTTGCGGATTTTTCTTATGGAGACGACACCAATGGTCACACATTGGTCTCTAAGAGCATTTGAGGCATAGTTACAGGGAATGGCCGTTTTCAGGTCTCCGTTCCCCGTTCCCATTCCAAGTTCCTGTTCCGAATCCCCGTTCCATGTTTCAAACGTGAGTACCCGTAACAGGGAATGGCATTTTGTTCCGCGTTCCCGTTCCTGGTAACTATGAAATTTTGAGGCGGTCTACTGATGACATGAAGTTGCAGAAGTACCTTGAAAGGAAGATGTTTTCGAGTAACCAGAAGTTACAAAGGGATTAGAAATCGATAATGGAACTTCCATCCAATTCGCTCTCGTCTCCTTGCTTCTCTCTCTTTCACCACTTCACACACTAATTTCATGTGTAGAAGAGGCCTCCTTTAATAGGCCAAAAGGAGCCTCTATGGGAAGCCCTCTCTCATGAGAGGCAGCCGTCCATGTCTAGATGCGCCCATGCGTAGCTATCCTTGTGTCCAAGTAGAACTTTGCCACTGGTCGTTGAGCGCCGGCCCCACCACCATCGGCCATGGGTCGGCCGTTTGCGATCACTTTCCGGCCGTCATTTGGCCATGATATTCTGGCGAAGAGAATATTATGGCGAGCCCGTCTCAAGCAAAGCTCGACACGGGGTTAAAATTTTTGGGTTTTCAGCGAGTGATTTTTCTTACGCATGATGGCTTCTCCTCATAACATGGGCCTTACAAATGTGCTACAAGGGGTGAATCAAGTTCCATACTTGACACTCTTGTGCTCTGGACTGCTAGATGGCTCCTTGTGCCTTCTAGACTTTTTCAAAGATTTGGTTTTCTTGCTTTTCTTGCTATTTCTCCGCTTCTTCTGCTTTTTCTCATCCTAGCTAGAACTAAAGGATGACGAACTGTCGGAACTCTCTCGAGGCGAAGAAAAATTTGGGTCATCCTCGAAACGAACACGCTTCTTGCATGTGCTTATCATCTCAAAAGTCCATTTTCGACCCAAATAATTGGGAATTGTGCTGATTTCTTCTTCTTTTGAGAGTGCTTTAAGCTTTTCATCAATCAATTTGTCTTGTTTTCAAGAGCTTGGTCAAACTCTTTTTGTGAGCACAACTTTTTCTCTTGTTCGGGATTCTAGGGCCACTATAGTCGAATCTACATCTTCTGCTAACTGTAAGAACTCAAGTGCCCCCGTCTCCGTGGGCAATGTGTCTGGAAGGTCTTCCTCAAGGACTTTATGTTTCCCCTTCAACTGCTCTTGAGCCGTTGTCAATACTGTTTGTAGATCAGTGACTTGCTTTTGATAATTCTCTTCTTTCATCATAAAAGAGAGCGAGAGCTCTTGTGAGAGGTCCCCAACCTGCCGACTCGAAAGTTAGGGTGGGGTCCTTGACAGGTCTCTAGGCCTAATAAAAATTATATCCTCTAAGTAAGAAAAATCCGATAAAAATCGTTCTTAGCTTTGATACCATTGTTACAGGCTTGGACACTCTAAGCGAGAAATCAATAACAGCACACTAACAGAAACTGCGAAATCACTGAACTTGAATAGAGATAGAGAAGGAGAGTTGACATGCCAAGACGCACTGGCTATTGCTAAATAGGCTTTATCTGACAAGAAAATAATTCTAAATGAATTATTGGATTTATAAGTGAGAGGGTTTTCTCGCTTGGAACACCAAGGAAAAATAATTCTAAATGAATTATTGGAATTTTAAGTGAGAGGGTTTTTCTCACTGGAGACATCCGAGTATAGAGTATTTCTAATGCGTCATTCAAAGTAATGACGGGAGCACTGAGAATGGGAGTATCTGTAAGGTCACCAAGAACGGGTACTTCTGTTGTGTCACATCGGATGGGTGACAAGGAGCATCGGGGAGAAGTATCCGACCATCTGGGAACGGACATCTCTGATGCGTCATAGGATGGGTGACATAGAGCATCGCGAAGGAGATTGTACCGTAAGTTCAGTAGGAAAGGACTAGGTGATGGGTATTCTTGATGCGTCACAAGGTGTCACAAAGTGATGACGTGGTGGACAGCAGAAACCCTAATTGCCGGCTGAAACCCTAAAATTCCTGCAAACCCTAATATCTGCCAAAAACCCTAATTTGCAGGAAACCCTAATTTCTGGCTGAAACCCTAATTTCAGCAAACCCTAAACTGCCGGGATGCCACGTGGGAGCAGCTGGTACGGACTTCCGCGTTTTGTGGCGCGTTTTACGGCAGCATGCTTTTTCTCCTCCACGCAATGAGAAAGAGAGGGAGAATGCTTTTGCTTTCAGTTGAACTCTGAGAGAGAGAGAGAGAGAGAGAGAGAGAGAGAGAGAGAGAGAGAGAGAGAGAGAGAGAGAGAGAGAAGTTGCTTTTGATTTTGAAGCTTTTTGGGGCCTTGCTTTTAGGCATCCCTTGTAAACCTTTAAATAAGTGGCTTGGGCCTTCACTTCTCAGAGCATCTGGACGTAGAGTCTGAGAGTGAACCCCGAGTCTCTCTCTTGTACTTTGAACTGATTAATATAAAAAGAAATACCGAAAGGGGCGCCAGTCTTTGGAGCCAATATCTCTAGGCAGTGCAAATCTATTGTGATCTGTGAATTGTTTGAAGTGGTTATTTGGTGCTGTCGCGATGGATTCTTGACTTGGAGTGTCCAAGTCTGTTACAGTGTATCAGAGCACGACCGATTTCTCTTCTACGGGAAATCCGATCCCAATTTATTTTGCCGCGGCACCTATGGCTTCACGCAAGGATCAGGCGACTCCCTTTGCATCCAAAGATGCGGGTAGGGATCACAAAGAAGATTCCAGCAGAGATATGGCCCACCTCGGCCTACTTAGGCGGAGCAACGAGAGATGAAGCGTCATCAATTGATCGGCGATGCAACAAAGATGATGCTCAGCTTTGCAAAGGATCCAAAATTGACAAAATATATGAGCGAGACTTCTTTTCAGGAAGTGCATGTGCAGTGGCAGAAAATCACTACACCCAATCTCAAGAAACCTTCTGCTCACAGGAAATATCCACAGAAGGAATTAGAAGAGGTGGTTGATGCACGGATCATCCAGCTTTTTGACGCGCAAAAGAAAGCCAGAAAGCACGGCAAAAAGTAGAAGAAAAGCGCTGACTTCCCGAGATATTTGGGTTGTCAGTCAACTTTTGATAAGGCAAAGAAACAGAAGAAGCGTGTTCGATTTGAAGGAGTACCCAGTTCTTCTTCTTCTTCTTCTGATAGTTCTTCTAGCTCTTCAGATTCGAGCGAAGAAGACAGAAAAGGTAAAAAGCGAAGCAAGAAAGAAAACTTCGGAAAGGGCAAGAAAAAGGCAAAGAAGGCTAAATCTCGCCCAGAGCCTGACAGTTCTAATGAGGACTCGTCTACAAACAGCTCAGATTTTGATGATGGAAACTTCTATGCGAGCAAGAAGAACTTTTACAAAGCCAACCAGTATGACTTTCTCGAAGATAAAAGCAAGAAAGTCCGAGAGTTGAAGGAAGGTGGCGACTCGATCAAGTTTGATACCTTTTCAGGAAACTCAGATGCTTTGAAGGCTTTGTCGTTTATACAGCAGTTTGACATTGCTTTCGCAAGAGGACGCTGTTCAGAGCACTCCAAGATTCGGAGAGCTACCTCTTACCTTAAAGGGAATGCTCATACTTGGTGGTCCACGCTTCTTTGAAACAAGACTGCGCTAGTTAAATGGCTGAAATTCAAAAATCTTTTTATCTCTTCTTGGTTGACGCAAGAATATGAACGAGATATACGAGCTGCTTGGAACCATCTTCGGATGACCAAGAAAGATACAATCAATGCTTATTGTGAAAGATTCTGGAGCTCTTTTCTACCCGCCTCTTCATTCAAGAAGATCACGTTCAGAGAACAGATTGAGCGGTTCACCTTCATCTACCTACAGAGATCCGAGATCACTGCTTGGAGCAGAAGTCAGCTTCTATTCAGGAGTTGATGAGTCCTGCGAAGCGGGGCTTTGCCATTCACTCTGGCAGTCTGACTTACCCCACAGATGAGAACATGACACAACGAGCCGGAAAGACTTCTGGGAATGAAAGTAGAAAGAAAAAGAGCAACCCAGAGAAAAAGGATGCATGACCCAAGCTTACTCCTCAGGAGCGAGCTCGATTCATCAAAGAGGGGAAGTGCTTTGGATGCGGGGAACATGGACATATCTCCGCGAAGTGCCCTCACAAGGCACCGAATGAACAAGATAAAGAAAGGCCAGAAAGTTCTAAAGCAGCTAAGAGATGTGGCAGAAAAGGCAGATAAAAAGCAAAATTAGTACTACATGGAGTGGGACCTGAACCGAATGAAATGAATGAAAGTACAAACTTTGCCGTTTTTGGGGCAAAGTGAAGGATTAGGAAGCTCTTTTGAAAGAGCCAAGGCCAACCTCTTTTCACTTGGAATTGGCGGCTCGATTTAGAACTACGCCCGATAGGCTGAGGCCAAAGGCGGAGGTAGTTCGAGTGGCACCCAGACGGTACACCGAGCATTGGCAAACTTTGTTTGCAATGACAGGGGTGTTCAGGGCACCCGATTGACGTCTACTCAAAATCCCTTGGTTCCACAAGAACTATGCTGTGGTTGACTACCGGGCCGAGAAAGCGACTTGGACAAATGAAGGGCTCAGAGATTGTACTTGATGAACTTCAGTTTCTTTACTCATTCTTTTGGGAGAGAACTGAACGATGGATAAAGGTCGAATATGTTTTGACCTGAACAAATGAACGCCAAGATTTTTCTCCACACTCATGCCGATTGCTTTTTAGAGGACCTGAAGATCATACCATTGATCTGATACCTGGAAGCACACAACCGAACCGGCCACCTTACCGTGTGAGCCGAGCACAGAATGAAGAGGTTATGAACCAAGTGTACAGGCTGTTTGTTGGCACTTTCTTTGACGATATCATTGTTTTCTCCAAGAATGAGGCAGAACACAGAGATCATCTGCTTCAAGTTTTTCAGGCATTACGAGATCACAAGTTAGTGATAAATGCAAAGAAAAGTGAATTTTTCCTACCAGAGATACACTTTTTGGGACACATTGTCTAAGCAGCAGGAGTGAAAATGGATCCGGCCAAGATAGAGACTATACGTGATTGGCCCGATTTGAAGAATGTCCATGAAGTTAGAAGCTTCTTGGGATTGTGTTCGTACTACAGGCGGTTCATTCGAAAGTTTGCAGAGGTTGCTTCCCCTTTGCATATCTTGACACAGAAAGGAGTCCCTTTCTCGTGGGGACCCACAGAGGTGACTCTTTCAGACATTGAAAGAGAGATTGACTACGGGACCAATTTGGACTTTGCCGGACTTGCAGAAGTCATTTGAAGTATATTGTGATGCTTGTGGTCGTAGTCTGGGTGCGGTCTTAATGCAAGAAGCCCATGTCATTGCTTACGAGAGCCGATTGTTCTCAAGGCAGGAAATGACAGCACAGATTTATGAGAAAGAGCTTTTGGCGGTTATCCATGCTCTTACTCAGTGGCGGCAATACCTACTCGGAGCGGATTGTACTGTCTTTACAGACCATCAGAGTTTGCTACTTCTTGTCACAGAAGCAGCTTTCGGAAAGGCAGATGCGGTGAGCGAACATCTTGTCACAGTTTCACTTCCAGATTGTCCATGTGCAGGGACAAAAGAATGTGGTGGCAGATGCTTTGTCTCGAAGCCGTTGGTTCAGGCTATTTCCGCGATACATCATAGGAGCTTCGAGGATATGGTCGACCAGTATGCCACAGATACAGATTTTGCCGACGTTTTCACACAGATACGGGATGAGGAGACAGTAGCGGGATACTCCATTCGCGATGGCTACTTGATGAGAAAAACCATGTTGTGTGCGTTACACAGCCGTTGAGGGAAAAGGTTATGACTGAATGCCACTGTCCATCTTTTACGGGTCACCCCGGCATTGCTACCACCATGAAAGGGGTAGAGAGATACTTCTTTTGGGTCAGACTCAAGAAGGATGTGGAAGAGTTTGTGCGCAGTTGCTTAGTATGCCAGAAGGTCAAGTTTGACATGCATAAAGCACAGGGATTGTTACAGCCTCTAACCATACCCACCCGCCCCTGGGAAAGTATTGCAATGGATTTCATTTTTGATCTCCCGAGAACACAGTGGTCACGATCGTATCTGGACTGTTATTGACAGATTTAGCAAACAGGCTCATATCATTCTAGTGAAGAAAACAGTCAAGCCATATCACTTAGCGAGACTGTTTGTAGCCCAGATCTTCAGATTACATGGCATGCCTGAGACGATTGTCTTCGACAGGGACCCGAGATTTACGAGTTTGTTTTGGAAGGCAATTTGGGAGAACATTGGCACGCGGTTGCAGTTATGGTCATTGTTCCACCCGCAGACAGATGGGCAATCTGAGATTGCCAATTCAGTGGTTCTAGATTTATTGAAGTCTTATATCTCGGATTAGAAGACTCAATGGGAAAAGTACCCACCTTTGGTAAAATTTGCCTACAATAACACGATACACTCTTCGACGGGGAAGGCGCCATTTGAGATTGTTGAAGATGCTGCAAAGGTTCCACCCTTCCAAAGCACGAAAGATAAGATTTTTGAAGCGGATGAATATATGCGAGACTTAGATACGGCTTTTGCCAAGGTTCGCGAGACTTTGCAGAAATCTCAAGAACGACAGAAAAAGGCAGTGGATCGCCATCGTCGCGACTTGAAATTGAAGGAGGATGATTGGGTGCTCTTACATTTTGAGAAGACACGCCTGAGAAAGAAAAAGGGAAAGGAGAGGCTTTTTCCAAAGCTTAGTATGCGATATTACGGACCTTTTCAGATCACTAAAAAGATAAATGATATCTCCTTCCGACTAAAACTGCCTGATACTTGGAGGATTCACAATGCATTTCATGTGAGTCTCTTGAAACCCTTCAAAGGTGATGTGCCTGATGTGACTGTCGATTTGGTACATGTGCTAGATGTGTGTTCCTAGTACGTAGGTACTAACAGTCAGTGTCTGCTAAGACGGTTTATGACTTTTGTCGGTTTTGCAGGCGTAATCGGTCGATTACAATGCTTTCAAGAGGGGAGTATGTCACAAAGTGATGACGTGGCGGACAGTAGAAACCCTAGTTTATGGTTGAAACCCTAAAATTCCTGCAAACCCTAAAATCTGCCAGAATCCCTAATTTGCAGCAAACCCTAATTTCTGGCTGAAACCCTGATTTCAGCAAACCGGGATGCCACATGGCAGAAGCTGGTACGGACTTCCGCGTTGTGTGGCGCGTTTTACGGTAGCATACTTTTTTTTTTCCGAGAAAAAGATCCTTCTATTAGTTACTGAAACTGCCCATAGGGCTACAACCACCTCTTCAAGAGAGGGCTACAATAACCATGGTGGGAGACTCTCCCAATGAAAAAACCAGGTTATGTACAATGGGGCTAAATCAAGAAATGGGGGAAGGGAAAAGCCACACAGATGGTCGGTAATGTCATCGGAGTATACCCTGGACCATGGTGTAGAAAGGCCCAGGATGCCAGAGTCGAAGGAAAGCCCCGTATGCAGTCGGAGCTGCCCTGTAGTCCCTCGAGCTGTCCTCTGAGAGTGTGGATCAGCTCTAGCCAAAAATCCCGAACAGTCTCTGCTGGTGGCACAGGGCGAGCCTGAAAGATGCGGAAGCAATGAGCCCGCCAGATGAACCAGAGTGTCAGGCCACTGATGAGCTCCCAACACTCCTCTCTCTCACTGCACCATTCATGTGGAGTAAGCTCTGTAGTAGGCTGGTGTGTAGGTCGCCCCTCCTGCATCACTATCATCCTGCTGGTGGAAGATAGCTCAAACTGAAGTGCCGGGCCTGAGAGGGTGGACCAAGCCGCTGCTCCCCAAGGGTACTGTCGAGCCGTGGAGAGAGCAGGCATGAGCCGAAGAACTCGTAGCCAAACCTGCTAGGCCGAGGGATAGTCCCAAAGATAGTGACGCTGCCTCTCCACAAGGTGGTCACAAGCTGCACATGCGACCGAAAGACCACTATGCACTAGCCAGCTCCCAACTGCTGTAGATCTGTGTGCGACCAGCCATTGAAACAAGGTGACTCGCCTCGGCTGTCTGGAGTCCCACAACCTCTCCCAAAATGCTGCCAAGAACTCAGCTGTGAGACCCTCCTCCTGCCAATGAGGTGCTGCAGCGGGGCGGACCTCTCTGTGCTGCTACTATATGACGTCCCAGTCGAACAGTGTATAGAAAGAACGGGACTCCTGGGTGGTCTGCAGAAGAGAAGGGATCCCTCCATAACCAATCACTAGGATCCCACTGTACTCGTGCCAGTGGACAACACTCCCAAGCCCACAACCTCTAGTGTCCAGTCTCAAGAGCTGCTGGGTCAGGGTCGATGACACAAGTCCTCCCATAGATGCCCACTACTCGAATCCTCTGAAAATAGCACTCTGCTACCTGCGGGGCCTCTACTGCAATTCGCTGAAGGCGTCCCCCACCTTGAAGCTCGAAGAAAAGGGATGGGACAGTCTTTGAGGAGGCCCTGACTGAGATGAGAACCTCCAATCATGTGAAGGCTCCCATTCACCAGGGTGCTACTGGCTCGAGGGGCATAAGCCACTCAGCTGGAACTGACTCTGAGATGTCCTAGCACATGCTCTGCACCCCTCTCATGTCCTGTAGCTGGAGACCTTGCACCTCCTCTAACAAACCTGTGAACTCTAGCCAGTCACCTAAAGAGCGCGCTGGACCTGCTGCCATGGGACCCCAGGAAACATGAGGCCGACTACCAACCAAGTGGCCTCTCTGAGTGCTAACCATAGGGTTCCAGACGAGGGGCTGCCGTAGGCGCTCCTCCGTGCACGTAGGCTGTTTCTGCTCCAGGCCACGCCGCAAGTGCTCCCAAGATCGAAGCAAACTCACAGCGAAGCGGTCCTCCAGTATCCTGCTCAAACCAACTCTACGCATCTCTATAAAGATCCATCTGGTCGAAGGTTGCCAAGGGCCTCCTGCCTGAGGCACCCTAGCACGAAGCCGCTGTAGCAAGAACTCCTGCCATGGCTCCTCACCTGGAAGAAGTCCTCTGACGATGAATTTCCCAAGAAGGGCTCTGCTCTGCTGTGCTGGATCGATGATCCCAAGTCCTCCCTGTGAACAAGGAAGAGTGATGACTTGCCAAGCCACCTTGGCTCGGGCTATCTGAGTGTCACGTCCTGACCAAAGGAAGTTCCTGATCAGTCTCTCTACTTGGCTGATACAAGAACTCGAGAAGATCCAGCAGGAAGTGATGTACCACATAGTCGCCAACAACACCTGGTTGGCAACTACTACTTTGCCAGCCAAAGAAAGTCGTTCTGAGCTCCAGTGTAACAACTTTCTCCTGATAGACAGGAGAAGGGGAGCAATCTGCTGCTCGGGAGAAAAGTCCAAACCAACCTGACAGCCCAAGTACCGAATTGCAGTCTCTGGGGAAATCCACCTAAAACCCTCTCCTGGCATCCAATCTGGCACAGGAGCACAATCAGTGCGTCCGATGCGTCCAATCAGTGCGTCCGATGCACAACAGAAGGTCTCCAGAGCCTGCTCACACCTGTGAAGGTTGGCCTCTTGGCCATCTAAAGTACAAGGCTGAGTCGTCAGCAAACTCAGCGTCGAGTAGCTCATCTCCCCGAATAGGGAGTGCTAAGCCCTGTAGACCAACCTGCTGCGACACCAAAAACCTGCTTATCGCCTCCGCATAGAACAGAAAGAGGAGGGGGGAAAGAGGACAGTCCTGTCTGACCGAGCGTGTAAGCATGAAGCGATCACCTCTACCTCCTGCCAAGAGCACCTGACTATGAGCCTGTCTGTACAAAGCTGACACCCCTCTGATCCAAGCATCTGAGAAACCCATCCTGCATAGAGTGCCCTCTAGAAAGTCCGAGTCAACTCTGTCGTATGCCTTCTCAAAATCGAGAAGAAGAATCACGAGGTCCTTACCACGGAGCCGTGTCAGGGCAGAAGCCTCCCAAAAAGTAAAGATGTTGTCAAGGATACTGCGTTCCTTGACAAAACCTGTCAGAGTCCCATGTATAAGGCTCTCTAGAAGTGGCTGAATCCTGGAACTCAGAGCCTTGGCAAGAATTTTGTAGGCTGAGTTGAGGATGGTGATGGGGCGCCACTGTCGAATGTCATCCAAGGAGCCACCCTCCTTGGGAATGAGGTAGATCAGGCCCTCAATCATGCTGTGAGGCATCACTCCTGTGTGCAAAATGTACTGAAAAGCACTGCAGAGATTTGGGCCAAGCTGGTCCCAATACTCCAAGAAAAAACTGCGAGTCAACCCATTCTCACCTGGACAGCTACCACGGGGGAGGGCCCTAAGAGCCGTGTGCAGCTGCTCAAGCTGAAGTGGCAGCTCAAGCCTCTCACGCATCTCCTGAGTCACAAGACAAGGCATCTGTACCCAAACCTACTCCCTGCATGCATCCTGACGCTCAGACTTTGACTCTGCAGACAGTAACTCACGGTAAAAGTCAGTAGCAAATGCACGCATATCCTTGGGCTCAAAAGCAACTGACTGGTCGGGCCTCCCCAATTGACTAACCTTGACATGCGAGTGCCGAGGTCCCACTGCCTCAAAGAAAGCACCAGTCACTCTGTCGCCCACCTGGGTCCACTGAGATGCCTGTCGGTGGAAAGCAAACTCATGTCGCCTCTCCTCTGTGCTAGCAAGCTCCTATCGAGCCTGCTGAAATAACTGCTCCTTCAACCAAGGATTGTGTGGATGCTGCTCCTGCATCCTCTGTAACGAAGCAATGCACCGTCTAAGACGCTGCTCCGCCTCTCTCGCTGCAGGCCGGCGAGCCAGAGACTCCTGGAGAAAAAAATGACTAATTTGAGCTAGGTCTGAGGCCTTTTGTCAGCAGGAGAGTCCTGCTTGTCCAAGCCCTCTGTCCAGAGAGCCTCTACCCTCTCTCTGAGTGCTAAGTCCAACAAGACCCTCTCTGGGATGCGAAGCATTGTGCTCCCACTCCTTTGCCTGTCTGCAACTGTGAGGATCACTGGTGCATGGTCCGAGGAGGAGGTCCGTGCAAGGATGTGTTAGCGAATAAAGGCCTAAGTGCCTTGTACTTACTAACTTATAAGTTAAAAGACTTATAAGTGAGGGGGCCCAAGTGTGAATGGCCCCCTAGTCACTTACTCATATACTCAAAGGTGAAGCCCAAATAATATATAGCGTGGTTTTTCCCAAAAATCCAACGAGCGTTCTCTCTCTCTCTCACGTTCTTCTCTGCGTGTGCTTCTTCAGCGCTTCTCTCCTCTTCTCCTTCACTCTCATTGCATAGGACAGCAAGTGGGCTCTCTCTCCTGCTCCCCCACACATGGTATCAGAGCTTTAGGGTTTCCAAGAGAGCCATCTTCGCAACACAGATCAGAATTCTGTTTTTGCTCGCTGCGGGAAGGATATTCAACCGTTTTCGATCAACTCTGTCGCGAAGGGATCCTCTCACCGTGTAGAATCGACCTCCGGTGACAGTTTCCCCAAAATTAGGGTTTCAAAAACTGGCGAACAGCAGCCTATTTCTGCTGAAACTGACCAATTTCGGGGTCAATTTGATGCAATTTCATTAGGGCAAGTCTCACAGGTCAATCTTACAGGTGTTTCCACCAACGAGGTTCTGAAAATTCAGCAAAACAGGTGTTTACAGGTCTGATTTTTGCCCCAAAACAGGGAATTTCAGCAAGCAAATGATGTATACACCTTGTGGAAACCTTTGGTAAGGGTTTGGCAGTGAATGTACGCCGTTTTGGGGTGATTTCGCGTGAAATTTGCTCGCTGTTTTTCTGTAACAGCAAGCTGTTTTTTGCCCGATTACGCACATTTGGGCGTGTTTAGGTCGGCAAAACAGGGTTTCAGTGTTTGCAATCACTCAGAATGGCTTCTAGCAGTGAAAGTGGCAATTTGTTGCACATTCGCAAGCTTGAAGGTGCCCATAACTTTGCTATATGGAAGAAGTAATGTTATAATGTGATGTTGCAGAAGAAACAGGCGAAACCTATTAAGTTACAGGGTGTGAAACCGGTTGATATGGAGGTTGAAGAATGGGAAGAAGTGGACGAGTTGGCTCGCTCCACGATCATGCTTTCGGTGTCTGACAATTTACTCTTCAATGTAGAGAATGAGCAGACAGCATGGGGCATGTGGAAGCGTTTAGACGAGTTGTATGCACAGCAGAGTGCTGCCAGTAAAGTGTATTGGCTTAAGAAGCTTATGGATCTCCGCATGAAGGAGGGTACGCACATGTCAGTGCACCTCAATGAATTCAATTCTATTTTCAGCCAACTGACAGAGTTGAAATTCACGATTGATGAGGAGTTCAAAGCTACTTTTCTGCTATGTACATTGCCCGAGAGTTGGGATGTATTCCGGACAGCTCTTAGTAACTCAAGTGCGTCACTTAAGTATGCAGATGTAGAGAGTTCTCTCCTGATGGAAGAGATGAACAGGAAGAACACCACAGGTGGGTCTTCTAATGCATTGCACTTGAGAGGCAGGTCTCAACAGAGGGAGAAATCTGACAGTAAGGACAGGGCACGCAGCAAATCTCGTAGGAAAGATGTTGTGTGTCATTATTGTGGAAAGAAAGGGCATTATAAACGGGAATGCTATGAGTGGAAGAAAGAGAAGAACAAGGGTGCTGAAACTGATGCAAAGGACAAGGGAAATGCCAAGAAGAGCACTGTGTTGATTGAGGAAAGCAATGTTGCTAGTAGTTGTGACACTGACAGCAGCACTGATGTACTCAATGCCTCTTCTGTGGATGCACATACCCTTGCTATGGGTTCTGATGTGGACATGCATACTTGGATTCTTGATTCAGGTGCCTCCTTTCATGTAACACCTCATAGGGATTGGTTTACACAGTACTCAGGTGAGGTGCAGGGCACTGTTTATTTGGGAGACAACTATGCATGTGACATTGCAGGTATTGGCAGTGTCCAGTTTTCTTTTGCTGATGGTATGACTTTTGTTTTGCACAAAGTGCGTCATGTGCCACAACTCAAGAAGAGTTTGATTAGTACAGGGCAGCTAGATGATGCAGGCTATCACACCACTTTTGGTGATAGCAAGTGGAAAATTTGTAAAGGGGCCCGGATTGTAGCCAAGGATTGTAAATCGGACACTTTGTATCCTTTGCATGTATCTAGTGTGCGTGACCATGTTGTCGCCGTAACCGAGCAGCCAAGTGTCTCTTTGTGGCATGGCCGGTTGGGACACATGAGTAAAAGAGGAATGGAAACTCTGTCTCGTTGTGGTTATTTGCCGTGTTTGAGGTATGCTGATTTTTCTCATTGTGAGCACTGTATTTATGGTAAGCACAGTCAAACACCGCACAAAAGGTCACTTTCTTTGAAGTCTGACAGGTTAGACTTAGTGCATTCCGATGTATGTGAAATGCCACAGTTGTCCTTAGGGGGAAAGAAATATTTTGTCTCGTTTATCGATGATGCTACACGTAAGGTGTGGGTGTATCCAATACGTGCTAAAAGCGATGTTTTGGATACTTTCAAGAAGTTTCTTGCGTTTGTTGAGAATCAAACAGACAAGAAGCTTAGGTCTTTGCGCTCAGACAATGGGGGGGAGTATGTATCAAAAGCATTTATTGACTTTTGTGCTACTAAAGGTATTAAAAGAGAGCTCACGGCTCCTTTTAATCCCTCTCAGAATGGAGTTGCAGAGAGGTTGAACCGGACTATCCAAGAGAAAGTTCGGAGTATGCTGTCACATGCTGCATTACCTCATGGTTTTTGGGCAGAAGCTGTGCAAACAGCTATTCACTTGATTAATCGCTCACCTAGCAAGGCTTTGGGTGGAAAGGTGCCTGAGGAGGTGTGGTCTGGCAAGCCACCCTCATATGCACATTTAAGAGTGTTTGGTTGTGAGGCCTATGTTCACATCCGGAGTGAACTGCGCACCAAACTAGAACCAAAGTCTCATAAATGCATTTTCCTAGGATATGGTGAGGATGGTGAAATGGGGTATAGATTATGGGATCCCGCATTACGGAAAATCATACGCAGCAATGATGTCATCTTCAATGAGGATTGTATGCACAAACAACCCACAAAGGTCGAGGAAGTGCGCCGGGTTGTTTTTCGTGAAGATGTTATATATGGACAGCCAAGAAGGCCCAATGTTCAGCAGCCTTTACATGCTGAAAATGGTGCTGAAAATCAGCCATTAGCTGCTGAAAATCAGCCCCAACAAGTTGCCATTGATGCACCACAGGTAGGGGAACAGGTTGATGCTCCTAGACTGCCCGTTGTTGCGATGCAACCGGCTGAACAGCCTGCTGTTTTTGATGGTTTACAGGCTGAAAATCCACCTGTTATGGATCATTGGGTGCGTAGGTCTACTCGGGTGACAAGGCCCCCCGATAGATATGAACCGTCTTTGGACTATGTCATGCTTACTGATTGTGGTGAGCCGTCTTGCTATAAAGAGGCTATGCAACGGGAAGACAGTAAGAAATGGTTCAAAGCAATGGTTTCGGAAATGCAGTCTTTGGAGAAAAACCATACATGGGACTTGGTTGATTTGCCTAAAGGGCATAAGGCTCTGCCATGTAAATGGGTTTACAAGACCAAGGTCACATCTGATGCTTCTTCTAAGTACAAGGCACGTTTGGTTGCTAAAGGGTACAAGCAAAAGCATGGTGTGGATTTTGATGAGATTTTTTCTCCTGTTGTAAAGCTTGCCACATTACGTCTTGTTTTAGGCCTGGTTGCTTCTGAAGATATGGAGTTAAAGCAAATGGATGTCAAAACAGCGTTTTTGCATGGCGATTTGCTTGAGATGATCTATAGGATGCAGCCAGAAGGTTTTGTGTCAAAGGGGCAAGAGAAGAAAGTATGTAGACTCTTGAAGAGCTTGTATGGTTTGAAACAGTCTCCCCGTGCATGGTATCACAAGTTTGATACATTCATGAGGTCTCAAGGATACAAAAGAAGTAATTCTGATCACTGTTTGTATATCAAAACGGCAAGTGATGGATCTCTTCTATTGCTGATTTTGTATGTTGATGACATGCTTATTGCGGGTAACAATGTCACGGAGTTGGATGCACTACAGCAAAGCTTAAAGAATCGCTTTGACATGAAGGATCTTGGTAATGCTAATCATATTTTGGGCATGCGTATCTCTCGAGATAGACTCAACAGGCGTCTGTATCTATCTCAACGCGATTATGTTAATAAGGTGCTACATCGTTTTCATATGGATGGGGAAAAGGCACTTGGTACTCCGCTGCCTCCATATGTAAAACTGACTGCACATGACTGCCCAAACACAGATGATATGCGGGCTGAAATGGCCAAGATTCCTTATGCATCAGCCGTTGGCAGTTTGATGTATGCTATGGTTGCTACACGTCCGGACATTGCATTTGCGGTGGGAGTGGTAAGCAGGTACATGAGCAATCCTCGCAAAAAGCATTGGGAAGCAGTGAAGTGTATCTTGAGATACTTGAAAGGCACTAAAGACTTGTGCATTTGTTTTGGGAAGAGTGAGACATCTGTGCATGGCTTTACAGATGCAGATTTTGCTGGACATCCAGATTGCAGGAAATCTACCTCTGGATATGTGTTTACATTCACAGGAGGTGCAGTTTCTTGGATTTCTAGACTGCAAAAATGTGTTGCTTTGTCTACCATTGAAGCTGAGTATGTGGCTGCCACTGAGGCATGCAAAGAAGCTTTGTGGCTCATGCGTTTGGTAGAAGAGCTTGGCATTAAGTCACCGGTTCCTGTGCTACATTGTGATAGTCAGAGTGCTATTATGCTTGCAAGGAATCCTGTTTTTCATGCCAAGACAAAGCACATAGAGGTCAAGTATCATTTTATCAGGAGTGTGCTTCATGACAAGAGCATTACACTTGTCAAGGTGCACACAGATGACAACCCTGCAGATCTTTTGACCAAGAGTCTTCCAGCAGAGCGGTTTGCATATTGCCGTCAGATGATGGGTGTTGGATGAGTAAGTGCATGATCAGCTGTTGTATCATAGTTAGCTGATTCTTTGATCTCCCAAGGTACATTGCCTTTAGGTGGGAGGTTGTTAGGGAATAAAGGCCTAAGTGCCTTGTACTTACTAACTTATAAGTTAAAAGACTTATAAGTGAGGGGGCCCAAGTGTGAATGGCCCCCTAGTCACTTACTCATATACTCAAAGGTGAAGCCCAAATAATATATAGCGTGGTTTTTCCCAAAAATCCAACGAGCGTTCTCTCTCTCTCTCTCACGTTCTTCTCTGCGTGTGCTTCTTCAGCGCTTCTCTCCTCTTCTCCTTCACTCTCATTGCATAGGACAGCAAGTGGGCTCTCTCTCCTGCTCCCCCACAGGATGCCCGTTGTCCCTCCCAGGTCACTGAAGTGGTCACTAGTGTAGAGGCGATCTATCCGCAATAGATTCACTCCTCCCACTCTGCGGTCCGATCAAGAGAAGGCAAGGCTGTCATGTATGGGGGCCTCACAAAACCAGAGTGTTGCCAAACATCCAAGACCCTCAAAGTCATACAAAACCTCTCCCAAGCTGCCCCCACACCATGCACAGTAGCATGGCTACCACCAATCCTGTCCAAAGGGTCCTCGTGTCACAGACGGGTGCGCATAATAATATAAAATACATTCGGATAAATAGGATTTATCACTTATTACTGAAGCCAGAGGATATAGAGAGAAATAAATAGAGAGAGAGATAGAGAGTGAGAAGATCGACACAGTACTGGGGACCAGAAGATGGGCTGGTCCCCCCTCCGTAATAGTATCTTTATTACAGAGGAGAAGTGTATACAAGCACTTGAACCGAACGTATTACCACGTTCGTTCTAGAATAAGACTTGATGGTTCCCGGAAGCCTCAGCTTCCGATTCCTAGGGCAAAACCCTATTCCAAGGAACTTCCGTTCCTTATTCCAATTCCTCAAGAATCAAGGTTCTCGCCTCTGGATCTCACCTTCCAGACTCAGGGCATGGCATCCCTGTAAATCTTTTCCAACTCTCTTTCCAGAGTCCTCTTCCCGCAGAACAACTCTGCTTTCCCGGACACGAAGTCCTTACTTGGGAATCCCAACTTCCGGATCACAACTTGAGAGACTACCTCTCTCCGATCCGTGGATCTACTTCCCAAACTCGGGTACGAAACCCTTGGGCTGATCTGGCTCTAGTTCCTCAGAGCGCTTTTCTCCTGCAGAGGCTCATACCTTCCTCTGCTTCTACTCCCTCACTAAGAGGAAGTACACCTGCAAACAAATACTCAGAGTTCATAACATGAAAATCGTTACCTTCAAAGTCTCGACGCTCGAAACGCAACTCCGTTCTCGAAAAGCAATTCCCCGGAAGAGATATCTCCATAGAAAATCCTCTCTTCCAATCCTACACACAAAAGAGGTGTGTTCTTAGGTTCCTTCTCGTAAATCAGCCCCGTCTACGACGTTTATGGGCTGAAAACAGAGAAAAACAGCAACTTGTCGCGATAGAAATACGCTTTGTAGGCACTTCTTCGTGAGGGAACTCGCGCACTGGGTCTTGGCGACATCTGGTACACTTGGGGCAGCCATGGGCATCACCGGCAACGTCTTCTTTACGGCTGAAATGTGCAACAGCATCTCCTCCTGGCAAAGATTGGTCCCCCTCTCTGAGTGAGGGCATGTGATACTTTTATAGTTCCTAGCCACGGGCACGAATAGCTGCTCGCGTAGAGATCGTGGCCGTTTTTTTTTTTTCTGCCAGAAAAAAGAGAGAGAAAACGCTGTCTGATCTGTTGCCTTATTTATAAGATGGCTGCCCACTTATTAAGTGGGCGGCCGGCGTATTTTAAAAATAGTCTGAACCTGCCCAAAAACTCAATAAAACCTTATAAGTTAAAAACAATGCTTTCACAGCACTTCCCAGGCGTCCCTAGATGCAATCACATGCACAGTTGCAATGCAGACATAGACTTCCTCGCGGGAAAGCATCTGCTTTCCCGAAAAGCAATCCCGCTTTCTCAGAAAGCATCTGTTTTTCCTCAAAGTTTCCTCTGAACCCATCTTCATGCAAGTGCTTGCTTTTTCCTTGTGCACTATTCTAACACAGTTCGGAATTTCCTCCCGACTATGGATATTCCCTTTCCGATGCACCCGTTACCCACCTTGTGACACATCAGGAATACCCATCACCTAGTGCTTGCCTACCGAACTTACGGTACAATATCCTTCACGATGCTCTATGTCACCCATCCTATGACGCATGAGAGATGTCCGTTCCCGGATGGTCGGATACTTCTTTCCGATGCTCCCTGTCACCCATCCGATGTGACACATCAGAAGTACCTGTTCCTGGTGGCCTTACAGATATTCCCGTTTTCAGTGTTCCCGTCATTACTTTAAATGACGCACTAGAAATACTCTGTACTGGGATGTCTCCAGTGAGAAAAGCTCTTTCACCTAAAATTCCAATAATTCATTTAGAATTATTTTTCCTTGGTGTTCCAAGCGAGAAAACCCTCTCACTTATAAATCCAATAATTCATTTAGAATTATTTTTTTGTAAGATAAAGCCAATTTAGCAACATCCCTCTCACTTATAAACAGTTGTCCTCAACTGTAGAGGTCCAACTGAATTGCCGGGGAGAAACCGGAAAGATTCCAAATCTTGCTCAATGGTGAGTTGAGGTAGTCCTTTCTCAAAAGAGAACTTAAAAATTTAATTAAACAAAAATTCAATAATTCAATACTTACCTTACCTGTCCATGTCTTTCCTGTAGGACCTCGAGGATATCCTTCACTTTTCATTAAAGTTAGGAGGCATGTAAGAATTCGTGATTCGCGTCTTTCCAACAGATTGGAAGTTTCCTCATCCGAGAATCTCTTTACTCAATTCCACCTTCTCAATTCCGAGAAGAAGAAACCTCCTAGAAATCAATCTAGGTCTATGTCCTTGAGCATAACCTTGCGCTATTAGTCCTGTGGATATTAAACCTCTTGTGTCCTCCCGCATAGGGCATGTCGAGAGCATTAAGCTCATGTGAATCTTCGTATGGCAGAACAAGTGTGTCATCTTACCAAAGTAAGTTCTTATTCCGGGCCTTTGCTTTGGGTAGGCCAAATGTTCTGATCCAAAGTTTCCTTATCTAAGACTCTGTTAACTTGATTCTGTGTTCTCAAATTCGAGAAGAATAATCTTCCTAGAAATCAATCTAGGTATTTGTCCTTGCGCATAATCCTACGCTGTTAGTCGAGAGGGTATTAAACCTCTTGTGTCCTCCCACATAGGGAATGCCCAAGTCATAGAGCATTAAGCTCGACGTCTTTCTTTCACAAACAAAGTTTGCGATCACCTTAAAGAAGGTTCTTGTTCCGGGCCGTCGCTCAACGTAGGCGGACGGTTCCAATCCGAAGATTCTTTGTGCACGGCGGCACTTCCTTCCAATCTTTTTCTCCTGCGAGTTATTACCACCAGCAGTGTTTTCCCGACGCCCATTAGCGTCTCTTCGTTACAAAATCATAAAAAATGATTCACCTTGCGAGCATCAATGACGATTTGCAAAATCTCAGGCAGATAGGATTCTAGCCATAGCATTTTCTGAACGTACGTTCAAACCCGGTTCACAATAGAGCGAACCCTCTTTGAATCTCAGGGATGTTCTCCCATATGTAATTCTTACCATTTTGAAACGGCTGGCGAACTATATTCTTACGAACATAATAGTTCGAATTTATTCCAACAGCGTGTAAATGCTACTTGACCTGCTCATGGAGAAACATATACCGCAACCAAAAGTTGCTACTGTAATGGTAAAGGCACATAGCGTACTCAATGATCAACGACCGTTGGAAAACCTCTTCTCTGTAGAGAAACTCAAATTCCTTCTACCAGACACATCTCAAATAGAGATTGTCGCGTCGGAATATTCTTGCGCGCAAAAAGGCGCTCAAGAGAGTATAACAAACTCTCGTCCAGTTCCTTGGCATAGGTCTGCATCTTCGTGTGTTATCCATGTACTCAAAAGTGTACATAATTCTTAAGCTGTGTTAAAGTTTCGGTGAACCCGGGAAATTACCTTCCCTTCGTAAGATCCTTAGAACAAGACGCTCAACTTGATGATCACTTGGCTCGATCTTAGAGCAACGCCTGCTTAGCAAATAATCTAGGATTTTAATCCTTGGATTCCTCAAGCACAGGCCATAGTCGTCGCTTGTTCCTTCCCTCCTAAAGAGAGTGTTCATTCACTTGTGCAAAAAGAACTACCATATCTTCCCTTACCGGGTAGGGGTGTTGGTTCATAAGGTACTTAAGCCTAATGAAAGCTTTTCTTTGCTGGAAAGCTCAGAATGGTTCCTTCATAATTTCCTACCCGCAGTAGCAGGTAATCTGTTCGAGAATTACCGGATACCAGATCAATTATGGACCTTCCAGATGGTTAAGCAAAGTAGTTCATCGTATAAAACAATGTTATGACGCAACCCTACTCTCATAAGCACTAAAGAGTGATCAGTCTTGGCTAGACTTATGCAATCCTCGTGTGAAAAAGCAAGCGCGCTTTGTAACTTCCTCAAAGACGTAACTTTGATCAGACCTGCCCTCTCACTAAGTTTGAGGGTCTTCTATTCAAAAAACTCAGGAGTTAGATTGAATTCCCTTACTCCAAACTTTCTCCGGATAGCAACGTATCTTCGAGGAGAGGTAACAAAAATTCATTGTTTTTGTGTTCAATGGTTCCCGTCCCACTGTGGGGATTAGATTCTATGTACACTCAGGTGTACACTTTTAGCTTGTATTGCTGTCTCCACCACCTATTCCAAAGTATTTTGTAGATGGGTTTATAAAATTTGGGCAAAAGTCTAGTTAAATTTGTTCATCTTTCCTTCCTTAGAGAGGATCAAGAATGGAGCTACCTTGGCAAGAGTGAACCACTGCTTGCTTTGACTCGCTTGTGTTCCTATTGGGCAAACCGATCCCAATCTTCCTAGATGCCTTCCTCAAAGTGTAGCGGAAAAAAAAATTTGTCCGAAAACTCAGCCTTGAATTGAATCCAAGTCTTGTTGTAAGTTCCTTGCAGAATCCCCTTGAGGTGTTTGGTCACATGCCTCACCTTGGACGCTTTTAGAAATTGCCGTTTGCAAAGGCAACTTCAAACTATCGAATGAAAGCAGTAGCTTTTAGGACATCTTCCCTTCCTACAAAAGTATCAAACTTGACTGGTCACTGGAGTGTTCCTAGGTCTAGAGACCTTCTTCATATCCTTCCCGAAATGACGCGATTTCATGGCTATAGTTCTGGATTGACGTTCATGGATATTTTCTCGACTACGAAGGATCTCGAGCATTCCGCTCCTTGGATTCTCTAGGTTCTTGAGCATCATGCTCTTGTCGCCTTCTCAGAGAATCCCAAGTCTTGTGTCGACTTCTTACAGAGAGATTTTTTTTTTTCCAACTCTACGAGCTTTTCTTGCAAGACTTAGGTTTCCGCCTGCTTGCTTCTCTCTTGGCTTGTCATGGCTTCTTCCCGTATCTTCCTAGAGTCGTCCTCCTTTACAGAGAAAGAGAGGAGACCATGCTCTGATACCACTGTCACAGACGGGTGCGCATAATAATATAAAATACATTTGGATAAATAGGATTTATCACTTATTACTGAAGCTAGAGGATATAGAGAGAAATAAATAGAGAGGGAGAAGATCGACACAGTACTGGGGACCAGAAGATGGGCTGGTCCCCCCCCCCCCCCCGTAATAATATCTTTCTTACAGAGGAGAAGTCTATACAAGCACTTGAACCGAACGTATTACCACGTTCGTTCTAGAATAAGACTTGATGGTTCCCGGAAGCCTCAGCTTCCGATTCCTAGGGCAAAACCCTATTCCAAGGAACTTCCGTTCCTTATTCCAATTCCTCGAGAATCAAGGTTCTCGCCTCTGGATCTCACCTTCCAGACTCAGGGCATGGCATCCCTGCAACTCTTTTCCAACTCTCTTTCCAGAGTCCTCTTCCCGCAGAACAACTCTGCTTTCCCGGACACGAAGTCCTTACTTGGGAATCCCAACTTCCGGATCACAACATGAGAGACTACCTCTCTCCGATCCGTGGATCTACTTCCCAAACTCGGGTACGAAACCCTTGGGCTGATCTGGCTCTAGTTCCTCAGAGCGCTTTTCTGCTGCAGAGGCTCATACCTTCCTTTGCTCTTACTCCCTCACTAAGAGGAAGTAAACTTGCAAACAAATACTCAGAGTTCATAACATGAAAATCGTTACCTTCAAAGTCTCGACGCTCGAAATGCAACTCCGTTCTCGAAAAGCAATTCCCCGGAAGAGATATCTCCATAGAAAATCCTCTCTTCCAATCCTACACACAAAAGAGGTGTGTTCTCGGGCTCCTTCTCGTAAATCAGCCTCGTCTACGACGTTTATGGGCTGAAAACAGAGAAAAACAGCAACTTGTCGCGATGGAAACACGCTTCGTAGGCACTTCTTCGCGAGGGAACTCGCGCACTGGGTCTTGGCGACATCTGGTACACTTGGGGCAGCCATGGGCATCACCGGCAACGTCTTCTTTACGGCAAAGATTGGTCCCCCCCTGTGAGTGAGGGCATGTGATGCTTTTATAGCTCCTAGCCACGGGCCCGAATAGACGCTCGCGTAGAGATCGTGGCCTTTTTTTTTTTTTTTTTCTGCCAGAAAAAAAGAGAGAAAACGCTGGCTGATCTGTTGCCTTATTTATAAGATGGCCGCCCACTTATTAAGTGGGCGGCCGGCGTATTTTAAAAATAGTCTGAACCTGCCCAAAAACTCAATAAAACCTTATAAGTTAAAAACAATGCTTTCACTGCACTTCCCAGGCGTCCCTAGATGCAATCACATGCACAGTTGTAAGGCAGACATAGACTTCCTCGCGGGAAAGCATCTGCTTTCCCGAAAAGCAATCCCGCTTTCTCAGAAAGCATCTGTTTTTCCTCAAAGTTTCCTTAGAACCCATCTTCATGCAAGTGCTTGCTTTTTCCTTGTGCACAATTCTAACATAGTTCGGAATTTCCTCCCGACTATGGATATTCCCTTTCCGATGCACCCGTCACCCACCTTGTGACGCATTAGGATTACCCATCACCTAGTCCTTTCCTACCGAACTTACGGTACAATATCCTTCACGATGCTCTATGTCGCCCATCCTATGATGCATGAGAGATGTCTATTCCCGGATGGTCGGATACTTCTTTCCGATGCTCCCTGTCACCCATCCGATGTGACACATCAGAAGTACCTGTTCCTGGTGGCCTTACAGATATTCCCGTTCTCAGTGTTCCCGTCGTTACTTTAAATGACGCACTAGAAATACTCTGTACTGGGATGTCTCCAGTGAGAAAAGCTCTCTCACCTAAAATTCTAATAATTTATTTAGAATTGTTTTTCCTTGGTGTTCCAAGCGAGAAAACCCTCTCACTTATAAATCCAATAATTCATTTAGAATTATTTTTTTGTAAGATAAAGCCAATTTAGCAACACCTCCAGCATGTTGAAGTCCCCTCCTATGCACCAATGTTCTGCGTGCGGCAGAGACTCAACTATCTGTGACGAAAACTCTGCATGAGCACTTTGGGTGCATAGATGTTCAGGAAATCCACTAGGCCACCGTGAACCTGCATAGTTATGCACTAAGCCCTGCTTGGCACAATAATCCCTCTGCCCACAATGGCCTGCTGCAAAGAGTCCGCAATAGTGATACATACCCCACCTTGGATGCCTCCAGGTGCAAAAGCAGCATGTCTGTAACTCCTAGTTCTCCCATGTGGTGAGAGAACTCTAGGACCTGTGTGTGTAACCATCACAACACTAAGTAGAGAGTCCTCTCTGTGTGGCCTCTGCCGTAGAGGGGGAAGGAGAAGCCAATTGATGAGTCCACGACCTGTGTCCCCCTAGTGGCAAGGAACAGAATATGGACCCTGAAGCAGGCTGCCTCATGGTTTGCTGAGGGGTCGCCAAGAAAACAAGTGAAGCCGTAGTCGAAGAAGTCCCATCAGCGCCGGATGTCAATGCTCGTCAGACCACGAGGGATAGCTGCAAGGGAAGATGTCTGTACCTGCAGAGGGGCCGCAAGAAAGGCTGTCCCTCTATCGCTAAGCGACTCGTGGCAAAGGCGCTTCCAATAGATCTCCTAGCCGCCGGAGAAGGCCCTGCCCCCTGGAGCGAGGAGCGAGGGAAAGAGGCGACGGGAGCAGGAGGCGGCGGGGAGGATGAGGAAGAGGGAGGGAACTCTGGGGGGGGGGGGGGGGGGGGGGGGGGGGGGGAGGGGCTGTCAAGGGTGAAGCTGGGGTGGGGACTGAGGCACGGACCTCATCCTGCTCAAGAGGACCAAAACGGTTCCTCGTGGGAACCCACTGCTGCTGAGTAGGCGCTTGAGGACCACTCTGAGTGCCAGGTGATGCTGTGGCCCCTGTCCTCGTGTACCACGGGCCTGCTGCCATCCCTCCTTCGCTGGAGCCCCAGGCTTAGAGGGTGGCTCTGCCTGTGTGCGTTGTGTCTCTGGCTGTGTCTGTTGGCCAGCTCTTGCAGGCTGGGGCTGACTGAGGCTATGGTGTAGGTCGAGGCCTCCTCCGTGGACAGGCCTTCGCTAGATGGCCCATCTGTCGACAAATGAAGCACTGGTTCGGGAGGCCCGAATACTCCACACTTTGTCTGAACCAACCTCCACTCACCCGAGGCAGAGGAATAACCTTCAGGAGCATGTGAGTGTCTCTGACCAAAACGCGAACTGAGGGAATGGCAGCCGCCTTGGCAGCTACTGAGGCTGCCGTGCGAGGTGTCTCCGGGACAGTCCCAATGGCTGAGCCGATCCTGGACAGAAGTGGCAAGTACTCCCTCCGCAAACCCGGAAAGCAGACAGAGATGGGGATGTCTACCTTCTCTACTAGAACATCCGAAGCAGGGTCGAAACCATGTCTCCACTGTCGAAAGTGGGCACGTGTTGCTCGGATGGTCAGTGGACTCATGGCGATGACCTTGGACGCCATCTTGGAGGTGATCTGATAGTAACCTCGTCGGAGTATCTGTACGTCCAAGATCTTGCCCACCTCTGCGAGAAGGCGGGCCTGGAGAAGGTCACGCAGTTCTCCTCTGCTAGGTCGGGTGCCGAGAATCTTGCAGACGACAGAAGTCACCTGCAATTGCTCTACCTCTGCGGCTAGGCTCGCTTGCTCTGTCGGCGAAAGAGCAAGTTGAATGGTGGGCTCAGCGGGGTCGGGCGAGGGGGCTTCGGCCGAGTCCCTCTGTGGTGGAGCTGGAGCCTCCATCTGTGTCTACTGTTGTGGCGAAAGAACAGGCGGCGGGGAGAATCTGCAAATGAGTGCGCCGAGCACTGCCCTAAAAAGTCAGTGCGGCACGAGCCAAATTGCAGATAGCTTCGGGGAAAAGGGAAAGCAAGCCGGGGGGGAGGGAAAGGCGGGGGAGTGCGGCTGCACAAGCGGCAGCGGGCGGGGGGAGAAGGGGGGGGGGGCAACAGGCGGGCAGAGCGGGCGCGGGCAGCAAGCGGGCGAAAAGGGACACCGGGGCGGCAGAGAGGGCCAATAGGAGCAGCGAGCGGGGGGACAGCAGGCGGGCGATCAGGGACAGCAGGGGGCAAGGCGAGGCAGCAGGCAGTGTGGGGGGAGGCCGGGGGGGGGTGGGGGGGTTCGCGATGGCGCAATAAGGGGTCCCCTACTCGGCAGCACGCAATGAGAAAGAGAGAGAGAATGCTTTTGCTTTCAGTTGAACTCTGAGAGAGAGAGAGAGAGAGAGAGAGAGAGAGAGAGAGAGAGAGAGAGAGAGAGAGAGAGAGAGAGAGAGAGAGAGAGAGAGAGAGAGAGAGAGAGAGAGAGAGAGAGAGAGAGAGAGAGAGAGCAGTTGCTTTTGATTTTGAAGCTTTTTGGGGCTCTGCTTTTAGGCATCCCTTGTAAACCTTTAAATAAGTGGCTTGAGCCTTCACTTCTCAGAGCATCTGGACACAGAGGGAACCCCGAGTCACTCTCTTGTACTTTGAACTGATTAATATAAAAAGAAATACCGAAAGGGGCGCCAGTCTTTGGGGCCAATATCTCTAGGCACGGAACTCCACCGGGCTGGTGCAAATTTATTGTGATCTGTGAATTGTTTGAAGTGGTTATTTGGTGCTGTCGCGATTGATTCTTGACTTGGAGTGTCCAAGTGTGTTACACAAGGTGGGTGACGGGTGCATCGGAAAGGGGTTATCCATAGTCGAGAGGAAATCCCGAATTGTGTTAGAATTGTGCACAAGAAAAAGCAAGCACTTGAATGAGGATGGGTTCAGAGGAAAATTTGAGGAAAAACGGATGCTTTCTGAGAAAGCGGGTTGCTTGTCGGGAAAGCAAACGCTTTCCCGCGAGGAAGACTATGTCTGCATTGCAATCGTGTATGTGATTGCATCTTGGGACGCTTGCTGGGAAGTGCTGTGAAAGCATTGTTTTTAACTTATAAGGTTTTATAGAGTTTTTGGGCAGATTCAGACCATTTTTAAAGGTGACCGGCCGCCCACTTAATAAGTGGGCAGCCTATGATTAAATAAAGCAGTATAAACTAGCCAACGATTTTTCTCTCTCTTTTTCTGGCAGAACAGTGCAAAAAAAAAAAAGAAAAAAAGAAAAGACGGCCACGATCTCTACGCGAGCAGCCAATGCTCTGCTAACTTTGCCGTGGCCAGGGAGCCATAGAAGCATCACACACCTTGTCCCAGAGGGGAGATCAGTTTTTGCAAGTAGAAGATGTGCAGATTTCATCCGCAAAGAAGACGTTGCCGGTGATGCCCCATGGCTGCCCCAAGTGTACCAAATATCGCCAAGGCCCAGTGAGCGAGTTCCCTCGCGAAGAAGTGCCTACGGAGTGTGTTTCCATTGCGACAAGTTGCTGTTTTTCTCTGTTTTCAGCCCATAAACGTCGTAGACAGGGCTGATTTACGCGAAGGAACCCGAGAACACACCTCTTTTGTGTGTAGGATTGGAAGAGAGGATTTTCTATTAGAGATCTCTTCCGGGGAATTGCTTTTCGAGAACCAAGTTGCATTTCGAACATGGAGACTTTGAAGGTAATGATTTTCATGTTATGAACTCTGAGTATTTGTTTGCAGGTGTACTTCCTCTTAGTGTGGGAGTAGGAGCGGAGGAAGGCATGAGCCTTTGCAGGAGAGAGCGCTCTGAGAAACTAGAGTCAGATCAGCCCAAGGGTTTTGTACCCAAGTTTGGGAAGTAGATCTAGAGATCGAAGAGAGGTAGACTCTCGAGATGTGATCCGGAAGTGGAAATTCCCAAGGGAAGGACTTCGTGTCCAGGAAAGCGGAGTTATTCTGCAGGAAGAGGACTCTGGAAACAGAGTCGGAAAAGAGTTGCAAGGATGCCATGCCTTGAGTCTGGAAGGTGAGATCGAGAGGCAAGAATCTTGATTCTGAAGGATTTGGAATAAGGAACGGAAGTTCCTTGGAATAGGGTTTTGCCGTAGGAATAGGAAGGCGAGGGTTCCAGGAACCATCAAGTCTTATTCTAGAACGAATGGTAACGCGTTCGGTTCAAGTGCTTGTATAGACTTCTCCTCAGTAATAAAGATACTGTTATGGGGGGGACCAACCCATCTTCTGGTCCCTAGTACTGTGTCGATCTTTTCACTCTCTATCTCTCTCCCTTTATCTATTTCTCTCTATATACTCTGGCTTTAGTATTGAGAGATAAATTCTAGTTACTTGAGTCTATTCTGAATCGCTATGCGCTCCTGTTTGTGACACTGGCCCCAGTGATTGGGACCACTTTTGGTATTTCTTTATTATTGCTTCACAAATGTACAACTCTCGGAGGGTTTAACTCTCTCCGAGACTCTACGTCCAGATGCTCCCTGACTCTTTGAAATAAGCCTTGAGGCCCCCAAAGCCATCGGGTGGCTCATCTGAAGTACCTTGACCACCATATCAAGCTACTTGAACTCTATCTGGTAGTAGCATCGACCAATAATCTGCACGTCGATAAGCTTCCCAACCTCAGTTAAGAGGGGGATCTGCACCAAATCTTGAACCCTCCTGCAATTGGGGATGGTGCTGATATTTTTGCAAGCGATGGAGGTCGTCTGTAGCCAATCAAGCTCTACCACAAGGATCGCTTTCTCTTTCGGCAAGAGAAAACGTTGGATGGTCTCCTCTGTGGGGGGTGAGCAAGAGGGTTGCATTAGAGTCCCTCTATGGCAGAGCCGAGGACTCCATCTGAAACCGGGCCGCAGGGCGGTGGACTTTGGCTTTCACCCGATAACTTTACTTTAACTTTACGACACAAAGGAATTTCACGAATAAGCCTGTGACTGGAATTCAACACTTCAAGACAAACCACGGCTTGGTAGCTTATCTAGCTACCAAGCAGACAACCACACCCTGTTGGCCCCAAAGACTGGCGCCCCTTAAGGTATTTCTTTATTATTATTATACTTGAGAAAAACCTGTAAACTTCTACAAGCTGTCCCACTTTTATCGGGCTGAAAGTCCTCTACTCTAACTTGATTTCGGTAGCATAACCATAGTAGAAGTCTCCACGAACAAAATCCCAGGTAAACATTGACTTTCCACGCACTTTGCAGAACCTGGCGAGAAATTACAGCTCACCGAATTCTCTGTTTTGCGCTCCAATCCGCGTGCCCATCACTTCTGTGGATAGCCCTCGAGCTCTCGCACTTGTAGGGCTACCTGCCCCTTGAATTAGACGAGATTCCTAGCGGTAAATCTCTCTCAATCGTCTTGTACAAGCACCCAATGCTTTTCCCGAGGCTCCCGTGGCAAATAAACGATCGGAACGCTTTCACCCAACCCTCATCAAGCTATCCAAACATGTCCTTGGCTGTAATTGCAGGTTTTTGACCCAATTTCGCCAGCATAACATCGCAAAAATCCGTGTAGGTCAAAAGTACACGTCAAGGACACTTTCCCTTACTGTATGGAAGCTTTCCAGTTTGTTGCAAGTCAATTTCAGCATGCTGTAATTTTCTGTTTTGCCATTGTTAGGTGCCTACTGCCCTGTACACCCATCTGAAGGCCTTTTCGAGGCTCCCCTGGCGATTCCCTGTAGTTTAGGTGCGAAACCCTAAACCTTCAGAAAAACACAGCAGGCTGTAATTCTCTGTTTTGGACCGTTTCAAGCTGAGCGAGCACACCTACGCATGTCTCAGGTGCTCCGACACGCAATGGGAAAGTTCCCCTGCAAATCGGACGACTTTTCACACGAAAAAACTCTCCGTTTTCGCATTCCTTCGCGATAGAACTGTGTGTACGTGAAGGGGATTAGCAATTAGCTAATCCCGTTCCTGTACATAAGGCTCTTGCCTTGGCAAACGCGCATAAAACCCCCAGAACTGTACATGGTCATCTGAGAAGCCCAACTAGAGGGGCATTACCATATGTGCAAAGGGGAGAGAGAGATGCGGGAGAGCAAATCGTCGCGCTACATAGAGCAAGGGAGAAGGCAAGCTTTCCATTAAACTTGTGAGCACTTGCACCCAGTACTCACACACACTGTATCACTCCAGCCTCCTCTCTCAATTTGGGCGTCCCCCCTTCATGCAAATCTGGTAGAATGATCTGTAGCCGCCATGTATCCCTTATGCTTGTTTTGAACTTATTATCTAGTACCCGCCAACTTATACGTGTCGCGAGGGGCCTAAATGACTTTGAACTGAGCCTAGACATGCTTTTACTGCTCGGATTCCAATGCCGATTGGCCCGACCAGTTTGTGGTGACCTGCCCTTCTTGATTGCGGGTGAAACTCTCGGCCGTTGGCCGTTCCACGTTGGCTATACAATGTCCGGCCATTTGCAACTTCAAAAAGAGAGTCCCAAAGATTAAACAAAAATCATCGGAAAGAAACCAACAACTCAAGTTAGCAATTGCCACGTCCTCGTGACATGCCACCCTCTTAAAATCGCAAACGTCCTCGATTGCATGCCATATATACATGCCATAGATGATTTAGTTTGGTAAGCACTCTTTTATTATCGCATGTATCCGCAAAAAAGACTGTGAAAACATGTGTACAAATGACTTAATGAGACCTTCATACTTTTGTCAAACAATGTACACTGCTATTGCACTGAATCCATGAGTATATTTGATGTGCTAGCTCTGTCATTACCCCTCCTTTGCAGACGTTGGGTTGGGGCATACGTAGGCTGTAACCCAAAGGCCTCAAGGTAAAGTTGCAATACATTTGGTGGCTCTGACAGTTCATGCTGTTTCATCCACTTTACATCCATAGGTTGATAGTTCTTGAACTTCACCAAATAGCATCTTGCAACCTGTCTCTTAACTTTTACCTGTGCAAGAAGCTCTTGTCTCTGCAAACGAGCATAATTCCACAACACTATAGCGTACTACCCGCGACCAAGTAAGCTCAAATTTCAAGATGATTTACCAATGCGTCATAGGATCCAAGCAATCGCCTCAGAGAATTGGCGAGCAGCGTGTCACCTGGCAGACCCACATCACCCCCGCAGGATATCTATTGGCCAATCTACCACCGTGAGACCTCTCCCTACCTCATCTTGGTTCATACTTGCAAATCCTAGAAACGTAGCAGAAAATTAGCTCTAATTTGACCACTTTTTGGCAGGGCGAACATGGGGAATTTCCTATCTGTCCTAGAGGAACCCTCTTCCCTGGTGTCATCCGTCCTGTCAGCCATAGTGTAATTCCAAGTTTCTGTGCTCTGTGTCTTTGCTCAAAAACCAACCGAGGCTCACTTCTTGAGGAAAAAGTGATTCATGTCCCGGCAACGGAACCATGAAATCGGCCCGTAGGGCGGTGGAAGGTGGACTTTGGCTTTAACCCGATAAGTTTACTTTAACTTTACGACACAAAGGAACTTTACGAATAAGCCTGTGACTGGAATTCAACACTTCAAGACAAACCACAGCCTAGCAGCTAGAGTGCTACCAAGCATACAACGACACCCTATTGGCCCCAAAGACTGGCTCCCCTTTTGGTATTTCTTTATTCTTATTATACTTGAGAAAAACTTGTAAACTTCTACAAGCTGTCCCACTTTTATCGGGCTGAAATTCCTCTTCCCGATTTCGGCAGCATAACCATAGTAGAAGTCTCCACGAACAAAATCCCAAGTAAACATTGGCTTTCCACGCACTTTGCAAAACCTGGCAAGAAATTACAGCTCGCTGAATTCTCTGTTTTGCACTCCGATCCGCATGCCGATCACTTCTGTGGATAGCCCTCAAGCTCTTGCACCTGTAGGGTCACTTGCCCCTTGAATTAGACGAGATTCCTCATAGGAAATCTCTCTAAATTGTCTTGTACAAGCACCCAATGCTTTTCCCGAGGCTCCCGTGGCAAATAAACGATCTGAACGCTTTCACCCAACCCTCATCAAGCTATCCACACATGTCCCTGGCTGTAATTGCAGGTTTTTGACCCAATTTCGCCAGCATAACATCGCAAAAATCCGTGTAGGTCAAAAGTACACGTCAAGGACACTTTCCCTTGCGGTATGGAAGCTTTCCAGTTTGCTGCAAGTCAATTTCAGCATGTTGTAATTTTCTGTTTTGCCATTGTTAGGTGCCTACTGCCCTGTACACGCATCTGAAGGCCTTTCCGAGGCTCCCCTGGCGATTCCCTGCAGTTTAGGTGGGAAACCCTAAACTTGCAGAAAAACACAACAGGCTGTAATTCTCTGTTTTGGACCGTTTCGAGCGGAGCGAGCACACCTACGCGTGTCTCAGGTGCCTCCGCACGCAATGGGACAGTTCCCTTGTAAATCAGATGAGTTTTCATGCGAGAAAACTCTCTGTTTCCGCATTCTTTCGCGATGGAACTGTGCTTACGTGAAGGGGATTAGCAATTAGCTAATTTTCTTCCTGTACATAAGGCTCTTGCCTTGGCAAACGCGCATAAAACCCCCAGAACTGTACATGATCATCTGAGAAGCCCAACTAGAGGGGCATTACCATATGTGCAAAGGGGAGAGAGAGATGCCCGAGAGCAAATCGTCGTGCTACATAGAGCAAGGGAGAAGGCAAGCTTTCCATTAAAGCTTTCCACTACTCACACACACTGTAGCACTCCATGAAGAAAATCAGCCTCCTCTCTCAATTTAGGCGCCCCCTCTGCATGCAAATCTGGTAGAATGATCTTGTCACAAACTGGTGACGTGGCAAATCCGAAGACACACACACTCTTTGGCAGGGCTGAAATGATGACCGGGCTACTGGAGTAGCTGACGTGGCTGGCTGTGTATGGCAAGGATGCCACGTGGCAGCAGTACGGATGTCCGTAATTTACAGCGCGTTTTGCGGGCTGTCTAGTGGCAGTTTTGGGCCTTGCTTTTTGCTACGGAAAACAACATATGAGAGAGAGAGAGAGAGAGAGAGAGAGAGAGAGAGAGAGAGAGAGAGAGAGAGAGAGAGAGAGAGAGAGAGAGAGAGAGAGAGAGAGAGCTTTTTGCTTTTTTTTCTCTAAGCAAATTCGAAAGAGAGAGAAGCTTTTGCTTTATTTTCTATTGGCTCAAGAGTGAGCTTGTGAGGAGAAAGAGCCTTTGCTTTATTTTTGGGCTTTTGATTTTCAGGTTTTGGGGCTCTGCTTTTGGAATCCCTGTAATCTTTAAATATGTGAGCAGGCCTCTTCCTACTCACAGCAATTGGATGCAGAGTCTGAGTGTGAGCGCCTGCCCGCACTCTTGTACTTTGAACATAGATTAATACAAAAAGAAATACCGAAAGGGGCGCCAGTCTTTGGGGCCAATATCTCTAGGCACGGAATTCCGCCGGGCAAGTGTCAAATCAATTGTGAACTGTGAATTGTTTTGAAGTGGTTATTTGTGTTGTCGCGGTAGATTCTTGACTTGGAGTGTCCAAGTCTGTACAGTGGTATCAGAGCATGGCCGATTTCTCTTCTACGGGAAATCCGATCCCAATTTTTTTTCCCGCGGCACCTATGGCCTCAGGCAAAGATCAGTCGACTCCCTCTGCATCCGGAGATGCGGGAAGGGATCACAACGAACATTCACGAGAGGAGTATGGCCCGCCTCGGCCTACTCAGGCGGAGCTCGAAGAGATGGAGCGTCAAGGATTGATCGGCGACGCAACAAAGATGATGCTCAATTTTGCGAAGGACTCAAAATTTGCAAAATATATGAGCGAGTCCTCTTTCGAGGAGGTGCACACGCAGTGGCGGCAGACCACAGAACCACTCAAGAAACCTCCTACTCGCAGCATGTACACAACAAGAATTAGAAAAGGTGGTTGATGCAAGAATTGCTCAGCTTTTTGACGCGCAGAACAAAGCTGAAAAGCATGGATAAAAGCAGAAGAAAAGCATTGACTTCCCGGGTTATTTGGGTCGTCAATCTACTTTTGAAAAGGCAAAGAAACAGAAGAAGCGTGTTCGATTTGAAGGAGTACCCAGGTCTTCTTCTTTTTCTTCTTTTGACAGTTCTTCTAGCTCATCTGACTCGAGCGAAGAAGATAGAAAAGGCAAAAAGCGAAGCTAAAAGCAACGCTTCGGAAAGGGCAGAGCAGCCTAAATCTCGCCCCGTCATTGACAATTCTATAGAGGACTCGTCTACAGACAGTTCAGACTCTGATGACAGCAACTTTTATGCAAAGAAGAAGAATTTTTATAAAGCCAACCAGTATGACTTTCGGCAAGACAAAAGCAAGAAAGTCCGAGAGTTTAAGGAAGGTGGACAGTCAATTAAATTCGACACGTTTTTTGGTTATAGAGATGCTTTGAAGGCTTTGTCTTTTGTACAACAGTTTGACATCGCTTTCGCGGGAGGGCGTTACTTAGAGCACTCTAAGATTCGGAGAGCTTCCTCTTACCTTAAGGGGAATGCTCAAACTTGGTGGTCCACGTTTCTATTAAGCAAGACTGCGCTAGTTAAATGACTGAAATTCAAGAGGCTCTTTATTTCTTCTTGGCTGACTCGAGAGTATGAATGCGATATACGAATTGCTTGGAACCATCTTCGAATGACCAAGAAAGATACAGTGGATGCTTATTGCGAGAGATTCTAGAGCTCTTTTCTACCCGCCTCTTCATTTAAGAAGATCTTGCTCAAGGAAAAAACTGAGCGGTTTACCTTGGGTCTACCTACAGAGATTTGAGATCACTGCTTGGAACAAAAGTCAGCTTCCATTCAGGAGTTGATGAGTCATGCAAAACGGGGTTTTGCCATTCACTCTGGCAGTCTGACCTACCCCATAGATGAGATCATGACGCGAAGAGCCGAACAGACTTCGAAAAATGAAAGTAGAAAAAGAAAGAGCAACCCAGAACAGAAAGAAAAGGATGCACGACCCAAGCTTGCTCCTCAAGAAAGGGCTCTCTACATAAAGGAGGGGAAGTGCTTTGAATGTGGGGAAACTGGGCATATCTTTGCGAAGTGCCCTAAAAGGCACCGAATGAGCAGGATAAAGAAAGGCCAGAAAGTTCTAAAGCAGTTGAGGGACGTGGTAAAAAAGGCAGATAAAAAGAACTGGTACCACATTGGGTGGGGCGTGAACCGAATCAAATGAATGAAAGTACAAACTTTGCCGGGCAAAGGGAAAGACCAGGAAGCTCTTTTGAAGGAGTCAAGGCCAACTTCTTGAATTGGCGGCTCGATTTGGAATTACGCTCGAGAGGCTGAGGCCACAGGCGGAGATAGTTCGAGTGGCACCCGAACGGGATGTTGCCATTACACTGAGCATTGGCAAAGTTTGTTTGCAATGACGGGGGTGTTTAGGGCACGCGGACTTTTACGTAATTGCCTTGGAAGGTTGTGACGTTCTACTCGAAATCCATTGGTACCACAAGAACAACGCCGTGGGTGACTACTAGGTTGAGAAAGCGACTTCGAGAAATGAAGGGCTCAGAGATTGTACTTGATCAGTTTCTTCACTCACTTTTTTTTTGGGGAGAGAACTGAACGATGGATGAAGGTCGAATATGTTTTGACCTGAGCAAAAGAACGTCAAGCTTTTCTCCACACTCATGTCGATTGCTTTTCAGAGGGCCTGCCAGGCGAGTTAGCATCCGCTTGTCTTGAAGATCATTCTATAGATCAAATACCAGGAAGCACGCCACCGAACCGGCTACCTTACCGTGTGAGCTGAGCCAGAACGAAGAGATTATGAACCAAGTGAAAGACCTCTTGGAAAAGGGTCTTGTCTAGCCTAGTACTTCGTATTGCTCTCCAATGTTGTTGGTTTTAAAGAAAGGACGGATCTTGGAAAATGTGCATCGATCATAGAGCTCTCAACAAAATCACCATCAAGAACAGATTTTCGATCGATGATATACTCGACAGATTACAGGGATCCTCGTGTTTTAGCAGGATTGATTTGAAGAGTGGATATCATCATATCCGAATCGCGCCGGAAGACGTGTACAAGACTACCTTCTGGATGACTTTTGGGTTATTTGAGTTTTTCGTGATTCCTTTTGGTTTAACCAATGCTCTTGCGACATTTAACCAGATGATGGACATGATTTTTTGAGAGTACAGGCTATTTGTTGGCACTTTCTTTGACGATATCATTGTTTTCTCCAAGAATGAGGCAGAACATAGAGATCATTTGCTTCAGGTCTTTCAAGCATTACGAGATCACAAGTTAGTGATTAATGCAAAGAAAAGTGAATTTTTTCTCCCAGAGATACACTTTTTTGGACTTATTGTCTTAGCAGCAGGAGTACAAATGGATCCGGCCAAGATAGAGACTATTCGTGATTGGCCCGATTTGAAGAATGTCCAGGCAGTTAGAAGCTTATTGGGACTGTGTTCGTACTACAAACGGTTCATTCGAAAGTTTGCAAAGGTTGCTTTCCCTTTGCATATCTTGACACAAAAAGGAGTCTCTTTCTCATGGGGACCCACAGAGGTGATTGCCTTTCAGACTTTGAAAGAGAAATTGACTAGGGACCAGTTTTGACTTTGTTGGACTTGCAGAAGTCGTTTGAAGTATATTGTGATACTTGTGGTTGTAGTCTGGATGCGGTCTTAATGCAATAAGGCCAATGTCATTGCCTACGAGAGCCGATTGTTCTCAAGGCCGGAATTGACAGCTCAACTTTGTGAGAAAGAGCTTTTGGCGGCTATCCATGCTCTTATTCAATGGCGACATTACCTACTTGGAGCCGATTTTACGGTTTTCATAGATGATGCCAGTTTACGCTACTTGTCAAAGAAGCAGCTATCGGAAAAAGTAGATGCGGTGGACAAACATCTTGTCACGATTTACTTCCGGATTGTCCATGCGCAGGGACAGAAGAAATTGGTGGCAAATACTTTGTCCCGAAAGCCATTGGTTCTAGCTATTTCCGCGATACATCATAGGAGCTTCGAGGATATGGTCGGTCAGTACGCCACATAACAAATTTTGCAGATGTATCCAGTTGAATACAGAAAGGGGAGATAGTAGCGGACTATTCCATTCGGGATGGCTACTTGATGAAGAAAACCAGGTTATGCGTTACACAGCCGTTGAGAGAAAAGGTTCTAACCGAATGCCACTATCCACCTTTTACAGGTCACCGCGGCATTGCTACCACCTTGAAAGGGATAGAGAGATGCTTCTTTTGGCCGAGACTCAGGAAAGATGTGGACGAGTTTGTGCGCAGTTGCTTGGTATTCCAGAAGGTCAAGTTTGACACGCATAAAGCACAGGGATTGTTACAGATTTTACCCATACCCACCGCCCCTAGGAAAGTATTGCAATGGATTTCATCTCCCGAGAACACAGCATGGGCACGACTGTTTATTGCCGAGGTCTTTAGATTACATGGCATGCCTGAGACGATTGTCTCCGACAGGGACCCCAGGTTCACGAGTTTGTTTCGGATGGCTATTTGGGAGAACATAGGCACGCGGTTGCAGTTTTGGTCATCGTTCCACCCGCAAACTGACGGGCAATCAAAGATCGCTAATTCAGTGAAACACGTTTAACTCTTTGATGGGGAAGGTGCCATTTGAGATTCTTGAATTTCCTGCGAAGGTTTCACCCTTCCTTAGCACGAAAGATAAGATTTTTCTTTGAAGCCGACCAGTTCACGAGGGAGTTGGTCCGGAAGGCTTTGCCGAAATTTCAGGAAAGACAGAAAAAAGCAGCAGATCGCCATCGTTGCGATTTGAAATTGAGGGAGAATGATTGGGTGCTCTTACATTATGGGAAGGCACGCCCGAGAAAGAGAGAGGCCTTGCTTTTTGCTATGCAAAACAACATGAGAGAGAGATGGAGAGAGCTAAAAAGCTTTTGCCGTATTTGCCCTAAGCAAATTGGAAAGAGAGAGAAGCTTTTGCTTTATTTTCTATTGGCTCAAGAGAGAGCTTCTGAGGAGAAAGAGCCTTTGCTTTATTTTTAGGCTTTTGATTTTCAGCTTTTGGGGCTCTGCTTTTGGCATCCCTTGTAATCTTTAAATATGTGAGCAGGCCTCTCACAACTGAGAGCATCTGGTAGCAGAGTCTAAGTGTGAGCGTCTACCCGCACTCTTGTACTTTGAACACAGATTAATACAAACAGAAATACCGAAAGGGGCGCTAGTGTTTAGGGCCAATATCTCTAGGCACGGAACTCTGTCGGGGGCGAGTGTCGAATCAATTCCGAACTGTGAACTGTTTTGAAGTGGTTATTTGTGTTGTCGCGGTGGATTCTTGACTTGGAGTGTCCAAGTTTGTTATGCCTCTTTTGAGTTAATTTCCTAGTATCCACCAACTTATAAGTGTCGTGAGGGGCCTAAATGACTTTGAAGTGAAACTAGACACCCTTTTACTGCTCGGATTCCAGTGCCGATTGGCCCGACCAATTCGTGGTGACCTGCCCTTCCCGATTGCGGGTGAAACTCTTGGCCGTTGGCCGCTCCACGCTGGCCATACAATGTCTGGCCATTTGCAACTTCAAAAAGAGGGTCCGAAAAATTATACAAAAATCATCGGAAAGAAACCAACAACTCAAGTTAGCAATTGCCACGTCCTTCTGACACATCAGTTTTTGAGAAAGAAGTCGGTGATGATTGAAGTGCGCCGCTACTTGAAAGCGTATCAAAACAATTAGGAGAGGATGCGGTGAGAAGCAGGTTTTGGGGAGGCGAGCGAGGAGGAAAGGGGGTGCCTACAGAGCGAGCTAGAAAAGGCGATCTCTGCAGGGACCGCGGGCCAATTTTTTGGGAGGGGGGAGGGCATGGGCGGGAGAAGGAGACGGGCGCGTTTTATAGGGGATTGGGGGACCGGGTGGGGCGAGCGTAGGTGGGGGTAGGGCGATGGAGGGAGGAGCGCATAACAACAACGAGCTTTATCGAGCCTTGGGTTTGGATTAGTCTTTTCTTAGAGACAAGGTTTGTTTATAAATTTCGGATGCCTTGCCTCTATGAGCGAGAGATGATAGAGATCATAGACTAGTCCCTATGAGAGATTGTACAGCAAGGTTGGATACATTCAACGTACGGATCTGTATCGTACAGTATGATCGTATTGCACAGGGTTCCGTTTGTATGGATCGTATCGTACATTTAATTTAATATTTTTTTATGTGCTCGGGTTGTGGCTTGAAGTGGGTTTTTTGGGTGGCCATTTGGGGCTTTTAGGCGCCTGTAGACCCTTATTAAACTCAATACAAAGACTATCATCTTGTTATTTCAATGAGACTATCAGCTATGATTGCCACCTTGTAATCTAAAGTTTTTGAAATTTGTTGTTGTTAACATTTGAGAAAGCTTTTCATGTGCTGTTGAATTCTAATTGTTACTGATGGATGTCTGAAGTGGTCCGCAAGATCGAATAGTCCTTTAAAGGCCTCTAAGTTTATAGTTTATGGCAGTTTTTGTTTGAAGTTTTACCATTTATGTAGTGAATATATTATAAACCTCCTAAAAAATTCTACATTTTAAGCTTTAAAAAAAAACATACGTATCTAAAACTCCAACCATTTAGTACTACATTTAGTACGTACCAAATACTACGTACCTTACCACCTTGCTGTAGAGTGACTAGTGCAAGATCTAGGTATATTCTTTAGGGAGCTGCTAACACCCCTGAGTGACGTAAACCATACCATACCCCCAGTATAGTATAGGATGGAGCTAGCTAGATTGTGTATCTTGCTTGTATACCCTATGCATGTAGTCTTACTTTACGAGCCCTTTAGTAGTGGAGCTCCATCCTTTATCCATCATGGTCAACATCTGCTGTACCACCTCCCCACTTACTCCAAATTGATTCGTAGCACCAGCTTGATCAGCTTGCTATAGGCTTTCATTTTCAATTCAACTTTTCATTATGACAGAGGATATACCACACACGTAGCTTAACCCTTTCACGAGGACGTGGCAACTGCTAACCTTAGTTGTTGGTTTCTTTCCAATGATTTTTGTTTACTTTTTGAGAGCCTCTTTTTGAAGTAGCAAACGATCGGCCATTGTATGGCCAATGTGAACGGTAGTTTCACCCGCAGACGGGAAGTGGTCGGCACTGGAGTTCGTATAGTAAGAGGATGTCTAGGCTCAGAGCAAGATCATGTAGGTCCCCCCGTCGCACTTAGCAAGTTGGTGGATACTAGGAAGTGAACTCAATAAAGGCATAAAGTCAAGGTGGGATCACCAACAGAAAGTATCCGACAGTTGGGCCACATTGCTTGGATGTAGTCCCAATGAGAATAGATGGTTAGATGACCAGTGGGAGCCCAACGGAATCATTTCCTAAAATTTAGGAAACTGCTATTTTGGGCAGTGAAATGTGTTCATGTCATTACGTCCGGTATGACAATGGGAAGCTGCAAAGTCAACTGATGCACCAGTTGAAAGATTTTTAAGCAAGAAGCCCACTGCAGGGAAATTGGATGTATGAGTGCCAAGTGGCACTTTTTGGTCAATTTACCAAGTCTGGGAGAAGAGAACTCGTAACTGACTTTTTGGAGCAGTTTTGGAGGCTGATAACTGCGATTTTCAGCCATTTCTCTCCATTTTTGAGCTTCCGATGACTTTACCTAGGACCAAGGGGCTCATTTTCAGCTTTGGAAGGCATCAGATGCCTGTTTACATGGCTGTTTTGCTGCGTTTTCAGCAATACGCAGGTTTTGGCAGCCATGGAAATCTTCCCCTTTTTGCGTCTATTTGTTCACAGATGCATTACAGGTCAAGCACAGAAGAGGGGGCACTCGATTTATATTGGGAGGATGCTTCATTGAGAACCTGTCAACAGGTTAAGAGCTATGGAGTGCTTTCTTTCCCTCTCATGTACAGTGTGGTGCTAGGAGTGATGCCCTACACACTACACACCGCTCTCTCTCTCCCCTACGTGCATTTATACGATGCCCCATAAGAGGGCTCTTCATTTGACTAATGTACAGCTGTGTGGGTTCATGGTTTTGTGCTGAGGCAGGAGCCTCCTTGAGCAGGAACAGGGGTAGCTAGCTGCTACTACAAAGCAGGCACCGGTGAGGGTCATAACCTCACCGTACAGGTGCAGATTCAGCGCTGTGTATGCGCAGAAAATTGACTGTTTTTCAGCCATACGGATACCAAAACCCTTGGGAATAGTGCCCCACTTGCAGAGAACAGTTAGGGGATTGTTTGGGGCTGGAAACAGAGCAAACACCAGTAAATACAGCGTGCTGAATTTACTGTTTTTGGGCAGGAATCAGAGGGTTTATGCCAATGGAAGAGAGTTCCAGCAGGAGAATTGGTTTCGGGCAAGTTTTGGGGTTGTTATGTTGCCGAAATTTGACCAAAACAGGTGGTATCTAGCTCTATACAGATAAAGGATTCCCAGGACTCTTCTTTGTAATTTACCTTCTTAAAAAATAAAGAAATACCGAAAGGGGCGCCAATTTTGGGGCCTACAGGTTGTTGGCGTTTGCTCTGAGCATTCTAGCTACCTAGCCGTGTGTGTGCTTAAGTGTTAATTCTTGTCGGAGGTTTCCTTTGCACGTTCTCTCTGTGTGTGTCGAAAGTACAGTAAAGAATTTCGGGTGAAAGCCAAAGCCTACCGCCCCCACGGGCGGGTTTCAAACCCTTCTGATAGGCTAAGTTTATACTTTTGAATATCTTAAATAAAACCTCTCTCTCTCTCTCTCTCTCTCTCTCAAAATTATGACGTGGCATGACCACCTGGACAATCCTAGCAGATTAAAAGTCACGATAAGCTGTTCCCATCTTATGAGTACCGACTGACAGGGCCCATGTCACAAACTAGTGACGTGTCAAACCACTGAAAAACGGAGCCAACCTATAGATCGCGACCGAGGGGCCTAAACCCTAGAAGCAACAGAAGAAGTTCCAACCAACTTAAGGTTCTCGTCCGATGGGGCCTAAAGTAAAGCAGCCCAGACACACACATACAAAAAGCGTAGAAGCTGATGTTGTGGCATCTTGTACAGAATTCGGCATTTTGATCTGGGTTGTTGACATGGCAGATTGTACGAATTTTCGCGTTTTACGTTGGCTGCGGACGCGGTAGAGCTGTACGGATTCCTGCTTTTGCATTAGCAACTTTTGAGAACCTGTTTTTGGGCCAGTTGCTTTTGAGTTTGAAAGATTTTCAGGTAACTGCTTTTTATGGCCAAGGGCCTTGAAATATGAGCCGAGGGCTCATTCTTTGGCATGCTTCAATACGAAGGTGCTGAGGGTGGAGTACCGGTATTGTACTGAGTTCAAGTAACATAAAGAAATACCGAAAGGGGCGCCAAGGTTTGGGGCCAAAACTCTCTGGGGTGGAACTTCGCCACTCCCCATGTCGTCTCTCTTTTAGTTCAGTTGTTATTGAAGTGCTTATAGTTGTTTAGTCTCTTGTTTTCTGTTGGCACGTGGTGCTTGTCTTGTAATAGTGGTGTTAGAGCTTCAAACGTGTGCTTTTCTGAAAGCATACTGGTTCCACCAAAGAGCAGACAGAGCAAACCGGCTCTTCCAAAGTTCAATGGGAATTTTATTTGAAAGAATCCTTGTGTCCCGACCCCGGACTTATTAGTCACTCCCACCCTTACTTCATCGCGCATTGGGCGCACTCCTGTGTTCACCGCTCTGTCTTACATGTCATAAGCCATAAAGAACCCAAGACATGGTTGGCGCTCATGGATTCAACAGAATGCTTGCAATTTTTCCTCGACGAGCTTTGTGACATTCTTTCATAGCATCCTCAGCAAAATCTTTCGATGCTCCAAAGTTTTTCAACAGTTTTTAAATTACATGTTACCCCCTCTGATGCCCAAGGTGGCTAGAAAGTACAAGAGCTTCCAACCGGCCACCTTCCCAACAATCTGTTCCGATCGGGGGAGTCTTCAAGAATATGGTGCAACCATTTGACCTTGACCCTGTGCAACCGCCTTCGCCACCGCTGTTTCCCCCATATGGATACCCTTATTATCCGTACCCAGGATACGTACCTAACCAACAAAAAGATTTCAAGGATGGCGTCACGACATTCAAATTTTTCACTTTTTCTGGGGTGAAAGATCAGTAGAAAGCATTGTAGTTCCTACAACAATTTGACAACATCTATGTTTTGAGAAAATATACAGAAGAATCCAAGATTTCTCGAGCAGCGGAATTTCTTAAAGATAATGCGATGCAGTGGTGGAGTTCAATCGCGACACAACTGCATTCCTGGCAAGCTTTCAAGACAGTATTTGCACGCAGTTATATGACTTCTCTCTTTGAAGTCTTGATTTTGGTAGAGGGGCAACTAAAAAATGCTTGCCATAGAAACCCTAGCAGATTAAAACTTGAAAGTTCTCTACATCTCTCAATAGGTGTCTCTTCTCGAGCTGATAACCTTGGAGGTCCAGTGTGATTGCTATCTCTTGGTACTACCATCGCCGCTAGAGGAACACTGTCTGTCCAAGAGCTGATGGCTCATGCTATCGACATTATGGAAGGAACCTAACCCTAATTTTTGTTGGAGGATGGAAAGTCAGTCTACTTTTTGAGCTCGACTAATGTCGAGATTGCTTTTTAAGTTTAAGTTCTTTTGAGAACTTGTGGTGATCCTGTTTGGAATTTGTTTGAAATGGACGGTATCTGATTTGAACCTGTCTTGGTGTTGATTGGAATTGTTTGACTCTGGTTTTAATATTGGTTTCAATGATTGGTGATTTTGCTCCGGGTGGAGTACTAAGAAATGATGTTTGAGAATGCTTGTTCATACTCATGGCCCGGACCCTTGTCGTTATTTGCAGGGAGGATTATTGAAATGTTTGAAAAGTGTTGTTTTTTGTTTCACTCATGGCCCGGGCCTGGATGGTCATTTATACGGGGAGTATTGAGAAGTCTGAGCAGCGGTTACTCTCAGCACCTCCAAATGACGCAGGCTGCGGTCTGGGAGCGTTTGGTTGTAAATGGCCCTGGCCTGGACCTTTTCAGGTTTTGCGGGAGGAGTGATGAGGGAGTCATTGAATATCTCCCGGCCCAGACCTTGTTAGGTTATGCGGGAGGAGTGTTCATCGGCAACTTTATGTTTCCATGTCTTGTAACATGCATATGGGAGCATTCATGTTGCATTGTGATGTACCAACCATTGAATATTCCTTTTTGGATGAGATACTTTGGGAAGTCAACTACCCAGGATATCAAGAGTTTCTATCTGGAATGAGACTCCTTATTGCATGAGATTCTTTTGGGAAGTAAGTGACCTAGGAAATCAAGAGCTCCGATTTGGAATGAGAAAACTGATTGTCCCTCGGATTGTCTCTCGGAATGCCCCTCGGAAATTTTTGAGCTAACTTGAGTTGTTTTGCAGATATACTGTAATCGAGGACGATTACTTTCTTTCAAGAAGGGGGGATGTCACAAACTGCTTACGTGTCAAACCATTGAAGAAGGGAGCCAACCTATAGATTCCGACCGAGGGGCCTAAACCCTAACAGAAGCAACAGAAGCAACAGAAGCAACAGAAGAAGTTTCAACCAACTTAAGGTTCCCGTTCAATGGGACCTAGAGTAAAGCGGCACACACACACACACACACAAAGCGTGAAGCTGATGGCGTGGCATCGTGAACGGAATTCCACATTTTGCGCTGGCTTACTGACGTGGCAGATTGTACGGATTTCCGCATGTTACATTGGCTGCTGATGTGGCAGAGCTGTACGGATTCTTGCTTTTGCGCTGACAGCTTTTGAGGACCTATTTTTGGGCTAGTTTCTTTTGAGTTTGAAAGATTTTCATGTAATTGCTTTTTATGGCCAAGGGCCTTTAAATATGAGCCAAGGGCTCATTCTTTGGCATGCTTAAATACGAAGGTGCAGAAGGTGGAGTACTGGCATTGTACCGAGTTCAAGTAACATAAAGAAATACCGAAAGGGATGCCAAGGTTTGGGGCCAATACTCTTTGGGATGGAATTTTGCCACTCTCCGTGTTGTCTCTCTTTCAATTCAGTTGTTATTGAAGTGCTTAAAGTTGTTTAGTTTGTTCTTTTCCGTTGGCAGGTGGTGCCCATCTTGTGACAGTCCAAGGGACACAAGACTCAAAGTAAGAGCTCCCGGGCAGGCTGTACGAACGCTGCAAATTACATTGACAGGCTGACGTGGCATTCTGTACTTAATTTCCGCAAATTGCGTTGATAGTGATGACGTGGACAGCATACGGATTTCCGCTTTCATGCTGCTTGGGGCAAATTGCTTCTGAGTTTGAAGATTTTCATGTAACTGCTTTTCTATGGCCAAGGGCCTTTAAATAAGATCCAAGGGCCAGTCTCTACCTCAGTTTGGCCGACGAGCTTACGAGTAGAGAGGACCCGCGGGCATTGTAACTTTGCTCAAGCATTAATATAAAGATAAATATCGAAAGGGACGCCAGTCTTTAGGGCCAATCACTACGGACACAGAACTAGGCCGGGCCGTGTCGACAGTGATTTAAGTGTGAAGTATTTTTAAGTGATTCTCTCATGTGTGTGCCAGATTCTCGACTTGGGGTGCCCAAGTCTGTTACAATAGTATCAGAGCTCATGCGATTTCTCTTCTACCGGGAAATCCGATCCCTTTTTCTGCGACACACATGGATTCTGGTGATGATTCTCGCAAGAATCAAGCAAACCATCCCGGCAATCCTAGAATGGGAGGCAGCACGGAAAATTCAAATGGAACAACAGATAAAGAATACGGGCCACCTCGGCCTATGGAGTATCAGCTAATGCAGATGCAGCGTTAGCAGCAGCTTGACGATTGCGCAAAGCAGATGCTCCTGATTTCAAAGGATCCCCAGTATGCCAAATTTTTGACCTGGCACCCGATTGATGAAGTGCATAGCCAATGACAGAAAGCCATTGATTCCCCACTAAAGCCAGCCCTCAAGAAACCTCCTGTCCCATGGATAATTACTAAAGATGAACTTGACGACGTTGTCGAAAGACGAGTCAACCAACTTTTGGGGGCGAAGAAGGAACCGAAGAGATGCAACAAGGGAGCTGACTACCTTGCTTATTTGAGCCTTCTATCTTCTTTTGTGAATGCAAGAAAACAGAAGAAGCATGTACGCTTCGAAGGATTGTCGAGTTCGTCCCGATCTTGTTTTGACAGTTTGGATAGCTCTTCCTCTTCTGATTCGAGTGACGAGGATAGAAAGAGTAAGAAATGATGAAAGAACCAGAGATTGGGAAAGAACAAGAAGAAGGCCAAAAAAAGTAGACTCGACCATAGATCCCAACACTTTTCTGACAGTGTCGATGAGGATTCATCCTCTTTTGAGAGTTCAGACTCTGAGAACCAGATGTTTTATTTGAAGAGAAAACAATTTACAAAGCAAATCAATATGACTTTCTCGAAGACAAGAATAAGAAGACCAAAGAACTCAAGGAAGGTGGACAAGCAGTTAAATTTAATACCTTTTGAGGGTTTCGAGATGTCCACAGAGCCCTTGCCTTCATTCAACAGTTTGACATAGCTTTTTGTGGAGGGCGCTACTCAGATCACTCAAAGATTAGAGTAAGGGCGGAATCTTATCTGAAAGGAAATGCACGCACATGGTGGTCCACTCTTCTCTTACGAAAAGAAGCACCAACCAAGTGGCTTAAATTCAAGCGACTTTTTATTTCCTCTTGCCTCACTTAAGAGCAGGAGCACAAAGTGATGACAACATGGAATCATCTTCGGATAAGAGCATATTGCCGCACGGTGCCTGAAAAAGGCACACAGAGCACCATCAGAAGATAGGCTAGAGAGTTCCAGAGCAGCCGAAGAACGTGGCCGAAAAGGAAAGATGAAAGTAGGACTGGTACCAGATTGTGTGGGGACCGACCAAGATCAGATGGATGAAAGCACAAAACTTTGCCGTGCTGCATAGGGCAAAGTACGAGATCAAGAAGCCCTCATCTTTTTTGACAGAGGAGCCAAGGCCAACTTCATTTCACGCGAATTGGGGGCTCAACTTGGAATTACGTCCGATAGAATGGGACCACATGCAGAATCTGTTCTAGAGGCACTCAGAAGGAATGTTGCCATTACACCTGTCATTGGCAAACGTCATTTGCATTGTCAGGGGTATTTAGGGCATGAGAACTTTTACATCATGCCTTTGGAAGGGTGTGACGTCCGCCTAGGAATCCCTTGGCTCCACAAGAACAGTGCAATGGTCGATTATAGGGCCAAGAAAGCGACTGAATAATGAGAAAGGCAGAGAAATTGTACTTGATGTAAAATTGAAGGTCGAGGTCTGTCCCACTTGTATCGGCTTTGGCCATTTCCAAATTAATGAGACTCTCAAAGAGAAATTGACTACCGGACTAGTGTTGGCCTTGCCAGACTTACAAAAGCCATTTGAAGTTTATTGTGATGCTTGTGGTCGTAGTTTGGGAGCAGTTTTGATCAAGAAGGCCATGTCATTGCTTACGAGAGGAGGATGTTTTCACGCTCAAAGATGATAGCACAAATTTATGAGAAAGAGCTATTGGCAGTTATCCATGCTCTTACACAATGGCGACACTATTTACTTGGAGCTGATTTTACAGTCTTTACGGATCATTAGAGTTTGCGCTATTTCTTGTCGTAGAAACAGCTTTCAGAAAAGCAGAGGAGGTGGGCTAACATCTTGTCACAGTCCCATTTCCAGATAGTCAGTGTACAGGGACATAAGAACTTAGTGGCATATGTGTTGTCTCGGAAGCCCTTAATTTTGGCTATTTCCGCCATCCACCATTGATGTTTTGAGGACATGGTAGATCAGTATGCAATAGATCGTGACTTTGCAAACATCTTTAGTCGGATTCAGAGTGGGGAGACAGTTACAGGCTATTCTATACAGGACGATTACTTGATGCGGAAAACGATGATGTGTGTTACTCACAGAGTGCCACTGTCCACCCTTTTCACGCCACTGCGGCATAGATATCACCTTGAAGGATGTTGAGCGTTACTTCTTTTGGATGAGGCTCAAAAAGGACGTGGACGACTTTGTTCGCAGTTGCTTAGTATGCCAAAAGGTCAAGTTTGACAAGCATAAGACACTAGGACTTCTACAACATTTACCCATTTCCGCCCGCCCCTGGAAAGCATTGCTATGGATTTCTTTTTTGATCTTCCCAAGATTCAAAGTGGGCACGATGGCATTTGGACAGTCATTCACAGATTTAGCTCACTTTATTCCGGTAAAGAAGACGGTCAAGCCTGATCGTTTGGTGAGACTAATCATTTCACAGATTTTTTGGTTGCACGGCATGCCTGAGTCTATAGTGTCGGACAAAGATCCCCGATTCACGAGTTTGTTTTGGAGGGCAATCTGGGAGAACATTAGCACATGGTTGCAGTTCTCATCCTCATTTCACACACAGACAGATGGGCAATTTGAGATAGCCAATTCAGTGGTTTTGGATTTATTGAAGTCTTACATTTTGGATCAAAAGACTCAATGGGAAAAGTACTTGCCTTTGGTGGAATTTGCTTACGACAACACGGTTCACTCTTCGACGGGGAAGGCGCCATTTGAGGTAATCGAAGGCGCTAAGAAAGTTCCGCCCTTTTTAAGCACCAAAGACAAGAATTTTGAAGCCGATCAGTACACGAGGGATTTGGACACTGCTTTTGCCAAGGTTCCCGAGGCTCTAGAGAAGTCTCAAGCACGGTAGAAGGCAGTAGAGAAACATAGACGCAACTTGAAGTTGAAGGAAGATGACTGAACTCTCTACGCTTTGAGAAGGCACGCCTAAGGAAACAAAAGGGAAAGGAACGGCTTTTTCCAAAGCTTAGCATGAGGTATTCTGGCCCTTTCCAGATTCAAGAAAAGTTAAATGATGTATCCTTCCGACTCAAGTTGCCAGACATTTGGAAGATTCACAATGCTTTTCATGTGAGTCTTTTGAAACCTTTTAAGGGTGAGGTGCGAAGAGAGCGAGGAGATACTCACTCCAAAACAGATACTTGCTCACAAAGAAAGGAAAGTGAAAGGTAAAGTGATTTGGCGGTTCATAGTGAAATTCAAGAACTATCCTTGGATGCGAAGTGGATGGAGGAGGACCTAGCAGATTCTCCTTTGTTATTTGGAACTTTACCTTGAGGCCTTCAGTGTAGCTGCGTCTATTCCGAGAGATCCCTCAGATCAACAGGGTTGAATATGCTGCAGACGGACTCCGCTTCTTTGCCACAGATTACCTAGATGGAATGAAGTTATTGATTTTCCTTTGGATTTTAGGAATACCGATATGCTGACAGTATTCTACTGCATGACTTTACTAATAAGGAACTTTCAAATGGGAATTTCGGAATTTGAATTTGATTGATGTGTACTCTCTCATGTGATTTTGTTTGAGTGCAAGATTGAAAAGCGAATTGACTGCATCATTTTGGTCTTGCGATTCTATAGACATGATCGCAATAAGAATTAGTTAATCCGACATCAGTGAGGTACGGTGTGGATCTAGATGCGATTGCTAAATATGTTGCTAGGAATCATGGTCTTAGATCTGGATGGAATTTTAGCTATTTGATTTTGAAAGGGTGGTGGTAATGCGTGTGCTAGTCTCCACCCAACCGTGCTATCTTATAGCCTCCCCCTAGCGTACACACTATCCGGCCGTGCCGGTGGCCTTGGCCGTAGGACCCATGTCCTTACATTCCCCCCCCTTGGAGAATCGTTTTCATCTTCGAAAATCAACATAGAAATACGTTTCTCAAGTGCGGAGATATTCTCCCATGTAGAACCTTCGTGAGTTCTATCTAGCCATTTTACCAACACCCGTCGTCTGACATGATGTCTGGTGCGAAGCTCATGAGAATCCAAAATCTTTTCGGGCTCATGAGGAATGCTTGGCGGTTTGATAAGGTCAACTAACACACCTATGTCAATGACATTATCATTTTGTCTTAGCTGTTTTCGTAAACGGCTAACATGAAAAACAGGATAAGCTCGATGAGTGCTTTGGAAGAGCTAACTTATAGGCCACTTAACCTATACGTTTGAGAATGGTAAACGGTCCACAATAGCGTGGTGAAAGTTTAACAGCTTTTTCTGTCTTCAGACTTTCTGAATGCTTCGGAACTTTGAGAAAAACCTTGTCTCCTTCTTCGAAAGTAGCAAGACGACGATGCTCATCTGTGTACTTCTTATATCGATCTTGAGCTTGCTTAACATTCTGTCGAGCAACTTGAAGCATGTCAAAATGGTATTGGAGAAAATCCTTCGCTTCTTGTATCTTCTCCTTAGCCAACCCCACCGTAACAGGTGATCTAGGTTGAAATCCATATAAAAGCATAAATGGACTAAACCCTATAGTCACATGCTTTGAACTATCATAAGCGAATTCCAATATAGGTAAGTAGTCTTCCCAATTGGTTTGCTTCTTGCTAACGTACGCTCGTAGCATATCCTCTAGCACTTGATCTTTCGGTTTGACCATCCGTTTCTGGATGATCAGCCGTACTTAGATTAAGTTTAGTTTCCAACTTTTGGAACACAGCTCTCCAAAAGTGATTACCGAAATTTCGATCTCTGTCACTAATGATACTAGGTGGAAGACCGTAGACTTTATATATATATGCTCTACAAATAGCCATGCTAATTCCGGTGTCTTAACCGTAGACTTAGTGGGAATGAATCGACCCATCTTTGTTAGACATTCTACAATTACCCATATGGCATCATGGCTGAGGGCCGGAATGCGGATCTGTCAGGGGGTGGCCTCTACACCTCCTTGCCGATCCTCCTCAATGGCAATGGGGCAGACAAATCCGCCAAAACGATAGGGGGCACCACCTAGCTTGTGTGCGGCTAGGACGCAAGAGAGTAAGTAGGTAACACACTATGCAATGGACCATATGGAATGCTTCTTGTCATGAGAGAGAGAGAGGGAGAGCATTCTACCAAAACCCTAAATAAAAACATCACTCACTAATCCCCAAGACCATGGGAGAAGAAGATAGTGGAACCATGTTGACCATTTGCATGAGCTTGAACTCACACATAAACAAATAGAGAGAGAGAGAGAGAGAGAGAGAGAGAGAGAGAGAGAGAGAGAGAGAGAGAGAGAGAGAGAGAGAGAGAGAGAGAGAGAGAGTTATGGGGCTGCGTTTTAGGTATTGTATACTTATTCCATCACGAGAGAGTGATGGAGAGGGAGTTTTAGGGCTAGGAGTTCACATACCACCAAGTGATAAGCAATACATCATGCACAATAAGTAAGAGTAAGAACCACGAGAGAGATTTTTGGAAATATGGCATAAGGAAACCATGTAACTATCAACACAAGACCATACTTACAATAGAGAGACTTAATGGGCAGCCATGGATAAGTGTAGGCATGAAGCTCAAGCACCAAGGCTTAAGAGGTGGTGTGTGTAGCGTAACCCTCTAGCAACTTATTTGTGTGTAGAAGAGGACTCTTTATATAGGAGAGACGAAGCTTGATTAAGATGGAGTTAATTGCTAATTGCAATTAACTTTTTCAAAGCGGATGGTGCAGTGATGATGAAGCTCCTCCCCACCACTTTGGTTTTTTTCATGATGGCCAAGTGGTGACTAGGCCTAAAAGATGCCTCTAACCATGTGAGTGGCCACTTTAGCTAGAGGCCAAATGATGTGGTAAGTGAGGTATAATGATGTACAAAGGTGAGAGAAAGAGCGGTTTTTACAAGGTTGGGTGAGAGAGTTGAGGGTAAAGTGGTTGTGTGTGTGTGGAAGCAAGGAAAACATGGTAGGCAAATTTGTCACTGTGAGCTGTCAACAGGGTCCCACCATTTTGGACATAGCTCCTCGCTCCTTGCTCCAAAAAATAAAATAAAAATACTGGCAAACAGATGAGCTCACGAGCTACAACTTTCATTCAAGCCACTTTGACAAACTCGGTGTGGAGCTATGTGCTAAAATTCGAGCCAATAAACATGTATTTTCCACATCCCAAAAGTCTTTTTGGTGGACCATATGACCTTACCTTTCCTCATGCTTCCAAAGATGACTCATTGATGCCTTGTGTGAGCATGATGTATACCCATGACTCACCTTGCAACCATCCAAGAGAAGATAATGATAGAGATATGTAAATATAATGAAAATAGAAAATAAGAAATAACAAATAGAAAAATGAAGGGAAAATAATTAGTGATGAGATAATAAATAGTAAAAATATTAGAAAAATAGGTAATGATATGGAAAGTGTTCCTCACTTTTGTTAAGATAAATATGATGGGTTTTATCTATTTTTGAAAGATAAAAGAGAAAAAACAAGCCAAATCTGAGCCAAATATGTCGGAGCTCAAATATGATGAGCTGTCCTCTGAACCAACCTTATCATTGATTCCATCAACATATGGCTGGGAAAGACGACAATGGTAGGCCTTCAATCGCCAGCCATTTACTGGGATCTGATGTACTTTACCATCTAAGTCACGTAGCTGGTAAGTGCCATTTGAGAACCTCTGTATCACTACAAAAGGGCCCTCCCACTTAAGTAAGAACTTACCATCCTTTCGGCGATCAAAGCGATTGTCGTATCTGAGCACTAAAGATCCTTCCTTGATGTCTTTCTTGACAAGGTTGCAATTGAACCTCCTTCGCTTCCTATCTGCCTGAGCCGCATAGTATTTCACTGCCGACTCTCGATCTAGCCCTACCCTCTCCAAATCAATGATTCTTCTCTCCACCTGCTTCTCTTGACTATCTTCTTGATGTGCCTTTAGAGCTCGGAGGCTTGCTAGCTCCACTTCTATAGGTAGTAGTGCCTCTTGCCCGTAAACCAAGTGAAAGGGTGTATACCCCAAGGATGTTTTAAAGGATGTTCTATAAGCCCAAAGTGCTGCATCTAAGTGTTTGTCCCATGCCTTAGGATGTAAATGCACCTGCTTAGTGATGATTTTACATATAAGACCGTTTACGTTCTCCACAAGAACATTGCATCGAGGATAGTATGGTGTTGAGTGCCTGCGCTTGATTTTCAACTTGCTCATCAATTGCCCGACTAAATCAGCTCGAAATCCTGGTCCCCTATCGGAGAGAATCTCCAAAGGTGTGCCAAAACGGTAAATAATGCACTTAAATATAAAATCACTCACGTCCTTGGCTGTGATGCGCTTTGTGGGTCGAGCTTCTGCCCATCTGGTCATATACTCCACCCCCATAATGATGTACTCCTTTCCTGATTGAGTGCAAGGTAGTGGCCCTATTGCATCTATTCCCCATTTTTCAAAAGGCCCGTAAGTTTTAATTGGGTGCTGATTTTCATGAGCAAGACGCCTTGGTCCGGCTTTTTGGCAAACCTCGCATGTGCGGCACCAGTGTTGTACATCTCGATGGAGGCTAGGCCATATAAACCTTGCTTGTAAGATCTTCCTGCTAGTGATCTCTTGTGCAAAGTGGCCACCACACACTCCTTCATGACAGCTAAACAAAATATCCTTGATCTCTTGGGATGAGGGAACTCTCCTCATGACAGCATCTTTCCCCTTACAATACAAGTCCTCACTTATCAAACTATATCTAGTAGCCTTTTTTATCAGCCACTTGCATTTTACTCATACCAGAGGGTGCTTCACAATGCTCAAGAAAGTAAAGTAAATCATGCAGTTCCTCCTTTCCCTGGTATAAAGGACTTTTCACAAGGACAACACCTACCATGAGAGTTTGTAGTTCTTCAACTGCTAAGGCATCTGCTTCTCGATTTTGATCTCGAGGTACAAAGTGAACTCGAACTTCTTTAAAACCCTTCAACAAGGCCTTTTGCTTCCCTCATCTTAATAGGCAATTTGTCATTTTTACAGGCCCATATGCCAACCATTTGCTTAACAATCAACATGGAGTCACCAAAAACGTTTAGCTTTGTGATGCCTTGAGAAACACAACATTGTAACCCTAAAACAAGGGCATGGTACTCTGCCTCATTGTTAGAATGAACCTGTTCTAGGTTAAACCCTTCTGCAAAAATCTTCTCCTTTTCTGGACCTAGTATCACTATACCTGCTGATGCCTTGTCTTTTGTTCTCTTGTAAGCTCCATCAAAATATAGACTGTGTGTCCCTAATAGAATTTCAGGCTCCGGGATAGGTGGTACCTTACTAGGTGCCTCTTTCTTGATCTTCTCATAACACCTTTGTGTGAGGACTTCTGTCAAACAAGCACGGGTGGAATCCTCTACCTATAGTGTGTAGTCAAACTCTTGAAGCTGCACCACCCACTTTGCTATTCTTTGAGACAATTCCATGTGTTGTAGGGCATATGGAAAGACCTCAATTGTGATCACCACAAATTGTCTCGGAAGCAACTTAAGAGCTAGCACCAATTGCTCAGTTGCGCTGAAACCCTTTTCAGCAGCTGTCATCATTCTACTAGAGAAGTAAACTGGTCTCATGAGAGACGTCTTTGGGTCTTTTTGTATCAAGACAGCTCCTAGAGCTTCTGGGCCTACACTAGGATTCACATAGAATAATTTACCCCATGTGGGCTGCAGGATGACAGGCAATGAACTCAAAATGGTTTTAACTTCTTGAAAGCACCTCTCACCCTTCTCACTCCATGACAATGTAGTGTGTTTAGTGAGCTGTTGCAAATGATAGATTGCCTGAGAAAGGAGATATATGAATCGTCCCATGTAGCGAATCTTTTGAATGAAGGAGACTAGCTGCTTCACGTTTGAAGGAGTAGGTAAGGCTAACAATGTCTTTACCTTTTCAGGGTCAGCCTCAATACCATCTTGAGACACAACATGGCCTAGTAGAGTGACCTTACTCTCACCTATATGACACTTGTCTTTATTTAACTGCCCACCCAATTGGGCCAGACGGGTGTAGCCCTCATTAACCTTGGAAAGATGCACTTCCCTAGAGCTGTAAATGCAAAAATGATTTACCAAAGTAGGGTTGAAACACCAAGTTCATAAACCTTTAGAAAGTAGCTGGGGCATTAGTCAAGCCAAAAAGGCATAACTCTGTAAGCAAAACACCCCCAGGGCGTTATGAAGGTAGTCTTCCTTTGATCTTCATCTGCAATTTTGATCTGGAAGTAGCCTGAGTACCCGTCACACACTGTGTACCTTTCATGACCAGCCACTTCATTTAGTATCTCATCTTGGAAAGGCAAAGGAAAATGGTCCCTTTTTGTGGCTGCATTTAGAGGCTTGTAATCAACACACACCTTCTACTTCCCATTTTTCTTTGGTGTTACCACAACTGGGGACACCCACTCGGAATCTTCCACTGGGTAGATAAATCCTACATTGAGTAATCTTTTCACTTCCTTTAAGAGCGCATCTTGTTGCACTAGCCCTAATCTCCTAAGCCTTTGCACAACTGGCTTGGCACCTTCTTTCAATTGGATATAGTGTTGAGTCACTGTTACTCCCTTAATGTGTTCATAATCAGTTATGAAGAGACTAGCATGCTTCTTTAGTACTTGCAAATAGGGTCCTTTTTCTTCTTTTGGTAGGTCTTTAGCTAACATCTCTTCTAGGCCTGTGACTTCCTCCTTGTTTAGAGTCTTGACTACCCTCTCCTTCAGGGTCTTGTAGTACTATACCCATTACCTCCAAAGAACTAGCATCCTCCTCAGATGACTCACCCTCAGACGAAGAGTAGTTGCTTGTGCTCCATTCGTCCACCGAAGTCTCCATATCCAGGTCTTGTTGTCTATCCTGATTCATGTCATACACAATTTTTTGTTGCTTACCACCGGCCTTATGACTTGGGCGCAACTCAAGGGAACCTGTCTCCCAATCCTGCCTGGCCTTCATAGCCATAAGCCAAGGTCTTCCAAGAATTAACGGGTAGCCCTCCCCCTTAGTTGGGATCACATAAGCATCAATTGAGACTGCCACACCAAAAGCTGAAACCTTCACTCCATTAACCTTTCCCACACAAGCCACCCTTTCCTTATTTGCCATCTTAGCTTGTAGAGAAGTGTGCTCGTTTACTTCCAAACCCAACCTGTGCATCAATTTCTCTGTCATAACACAAATCTCGGCTCCACCATCCACATACACATTGGATACTCGCTAACTCTTAATCTCTGCATCAATGACTGGCACAATATCCTTCATGTCTCTTGCACTAATGGTCCCAACTGACTTTGCCTTATCCCTCCTAGTGCTAACCATCTTAGACCAGGTTCTACGCTTCTTTGGGTAAAGGTGGAGGAGTTGCTGCCATGAGATCTTTGGTCCTTGCTTACTCACATCTGCTATGAGGTCATAGGGTGTGGATCCCACCCCAAGTGGAAAGTCTACTCCTATGTGCCTCCTTGACCTACTATTCCTTTTCTTGTCGCCCATCACTTGGGAGGAACCCTCATTCCCTTTATTCGGCTCTGAAGCTTCCATTTTATCAGTTCTTTGTCTCCTAACTCTCTTTATTGGCATGGCAACAGCTTCCTCCATTTTTTCTTTCCCTTTATCCTTACCATTGTCAAGACTTATGACAGAGACAACCATATCCTCCCCACCTGATCGTAGTGGAGGGATCTCTGCTGGTGTTTGTGGTGGTGGAGGAGGGGGTCTCAATATTTGAATCGGTGGAGCCACATGTGCATTTTGTCCATTTGGCGGCCTTGCTCGAGGAGGGGTGACTTGTTGGCGGAGAGGTCTTTGATTACTATTTCCTTGATAGCGTCGTGGGTGAGGGCAATAATACATGCCGTGACCTACCTCTCCACAATTGTAGCAAACGTACTCACGGGTTTGCCTTTGTCCTTCTTGTCTATTTCGTTCATTTCCTGGCTGGGGAGCCCTTACACCTTGAACCAAATTGATGGACAGACTCTCCAGTTGATTGGTGATTTGTTGAAGCAGCTCTTGTTGAGAGGACTCTTGGTCTGTTGCTCCTGTTCCTGCTACTACCCTTGCCGTAGGTTGAGCTAGCGATGGAGGCTCCATTCCTGCTTGTAACTGAGCTTGGAACTTTAATTTTCTATCCTTCTCCCTTGCATAATTCATAGCTTTCTCAAAGGTGTCTAGGAATTTACCTTTTACCTTTTCTCGAAGGATGGGGTAAAGCCCTGCTAGGAAACAGTCCTTCTTTAGGCACTCTGGCGCCCTTTCCCCTTCACCTAGTGATGCACACCACTTCTCCCACAGGTTGGAAAACTTCTCTGGGGTGATGTTTGGCGTAGCTCTAACAGTTGTCTCCATATCTCCTCTGGAGACTCATGATGGCGAAATTCTTCAATGAAGGCCGTTTTTAAGGCTTCCCAGTCTCTTCTTTCTTCGGGCGCCAAAGTTTGATACCATACTTTAGCACCTTCTCTTAAGACTAGTGGAAAGGCTCTTAGCTTTGTGGCCTCATCATCCCTTCCTGACACTAAAAATGCCATTTATAAATTATCCAAAAAGTCTGAAGCAACCCTTTTAGGCTTATCATAAAAATTAGGGAAGGCCATAGTGTATTACACAAACAGCTCCAATTTATTGAAAGTAGAGTAGGATAAGTACAATTTGGAGCTTTACCATAGCTAGCTCAAAATAGGATGAATATTGACACATCAAAAGAGTGGTGATAATCTAGTAAGGGTAGAATGACCGGATGAGGAGAGCGCAATATTTCCCCAAGTCTTTCAGCTCCAAACAACAAGGCTATTCTTTGCTGATAGAATAATTTCCTATCAATACATATATTAACCGCATATAACGCACAAAATGGAAAGGAAACATCCGTGGATTATTATTGTCATTATTGGTTTCCATTACCCACACAAATACACTAGCTTAGTTGCACAATCTTTGGACCAGTGAGCCTGGTCGGCCACAGAAGGTCGGCACCTCGATAAATCAAGCTCTTCTCCTCATTCTTTTTGGTTGGCGACGATCACGAACAAGGCAAGGAGAGGGACTTACTTCTTGAATGTTGATGACACTACAGCCAAGCAACAACATCTCGATGAAAGCTTTCAGGGCCTCTAGAGCCTCCTCCTCCTCATCTGTCCTCCAATTTGTAAACTTCTCACACCACTCGTCCATGTTGAAAATTGCACAACTTCATTGTTTGTGAACTGAAGGTCTATGTAGCCCTCCTCAGTGGGGGCACCAAAATGAGGTCCGGAATGCGGAGCCGTCAGGGGGTGGCCTCTACACCTCCTTGCCGATCCTTCTCAATGGCAATGGGACACACAAATCCGCCAAAACGATAGGGGGCACCACCTAGCTTGTGTGCCGCTATGATGCAAGAGAGTGAGTAGGTAACACACTATGCAATGGACCATATGGAATGCTTCTTGTCATGAGAGAGAGAGAGGGAGAGCATTCTACCAAAACCCAAAATAAAAACATCACTCACTAATCCCCAAGACCATGGGAGAAGAAGAGAGTGGAACCTTTTGACCATTTGCATCACCTTGAACATACACATAAACAAATATATATATATATATATATATATATATATATATATATATATAGAGAGAGAGAGAGAGAGAGAGAGAGAGAGAGAGAGAGAGAGAGAGAGAGAGAGAGAGTTATCGGGCTGCGTTTTAGGTATTGTATACTTATTCCATGACGAGAGAGTGATGGAGAGGGAGTTTTAGGGCTAGGAGTTCACATACCACCAAGTGATAAGCAATACATCATTCACAATAAGTAAGAGTAAGAACCACGAGATAGATTTGTGGAAGTATGGCATAAGGAAACCATGTAACTATCAACACAAGACCATACTTACAATAGAGAGACTTAATGGGCAGCCATGGATAAGTGTAGGCATGAAGCTCAAGTACCAAGCCTTAAGAGGTGGTTTGTGTAGCGTAACCCTCTAGTAACTTGTTACCCTATTGTGTTGTATCTTTTGTGTGTAGAAGAGGACTTTTTATATAGAAGAGGGGAAGCTTGATTAAGATGGAGTTAATTGCTAATTGCAATTAACTTTTTCAAATCGGATGGTGCAGTGATGATGAAGCTCCTCCCCACCACTTTGGTTTTTTCATGATGGCCAAGTGGTGACTAGGCCTAAAAGATGTCTCTAACCATGTGAGTGGCCACTCTAGCTAGAGGCCAAATGATGTGGTAAGTGAGGTATAATGATGTACAAAGGTGAGAGAAAGAGGGGTTTTTACAGGCTGGGTGAGAGAGAGTTGAGGATAAAGTGGTTGTGTGTGTGTGGAAGCAAGGAAAACATGGTAGGCAAATTTGTCACTGTGAGCTGTCAACAGGGTCCCACCATTTTGGACATAGCTCCTCGCTCCTTGCTCCAAAAAATAAAATAAAAATACTGGCAAACAGATGAGCTCACGAGCTACAACTTTCATTCAAGCCACTTTGACAAACTCGGTGTGGAGCTATGTGCTAAAATTCGAGCCAATAAACATGTATTTTCCACATCCCAAAAGTCTTTTTGGTGGACCATATGACCTTACCTTTCCTCATGCTTCCAAAGATGACTCATTGATGCCTTGTGTGAGCATGATGTATACCCATGACTCACCTTGCAACCATCCAAGAGAAGATAATGATAGAGATATGTAAATATAATGAAAATAGAAAATAAGAAATAACAAATAGAAAAATGAAGGGAAAATAATTAGTGATGAGATAATAAATAGTAAAAATATTAGAAAAATAGGTAATGATATGGAAAGTGTTCCTCACTTTTGTTAAGATAAATATGATGGGTTTTATCTATTTTTGAAAGATAAAAGAGAAAAAACAAGCCAAATCTACTAGTAGGAAAAAAATGCTAAAAATAGAAATGCTAGAGGTGGTTCATAGACTAAAAGTATTTGGCTTCTTTGGAGAGGATACACATGAGAAATACCGAGTGGGAGTGAGAGTTGATATTGACAATGGATGGGGTATGGCTTTCAAGGGCCTAGGAGACCAATTCTTTGTCATGGGTGGATACAATCATTCTTCGAAAAGGGCTAAAAAATAAACAGGATGCAGCAGTCAAAGGGAAGCTACATGACAAAGGAAAGGGTCATGATCGAAGTCCAAGATTTAACGTTCGCATATCAAAGGCTTTTATCTACTGTTCAATTGCTTCGAGATTGCAGGTGAGTAATGCACCCCACAAAACACTATATTACAACACCTTCTATAGTTAGAGACATGAATACCTCTAGCTTTTGGGGGAGCGCTAATGATGGTGGCTTTTTGCATGCACCCCCACTCGGTATTTTTCATGTCTATCCTCTCCAAAGAAGCCAAATGCTTTTAGTGTATGAACCACCTTTAGCATTTCTATCTTAAGCATTTTTTTTCTACTAGTAGATTTGGCTTGTTTTTCCTTTTTTATCTTTCAAAAATAAATAAAATCCATCATATTTATCTTAATAAAAGTGAGGAACACTTTCCACATCATTACCTATTTTTTCTAATATTTTTACTATTTATTATCTTATCACTAATTATTTTCACTTCATTTTGCTATATGTTACTTCCTATTTTCGATTTTCATTATATTTGCATATCTCTATCATTATCTTCTCTTGGATAGTTGCGAGGTGAGTCATGGGTATACATCATGCTCACACAAGGCATCAATGAGTCATCTTTGAAAGCATGAAGAAAGGTAAGGTCATATGGTCCACCAAAAAGACTTTTGGGATGTGGAAAATACATGTTTATTGGCTTGAATTTTAGCATGTAGGTCCACACCGAATTTTTCAAAGTGGCGTGAATGAAAGTTGTAGCTCGTGAGCTCATCTCTTTGCTAGTATTTTTATTTTATTTTTTGGAGCTCTGAGCGAGGAGCTATGTCCAAAGATGTGGGACCCGTTGACAGCTCACAGTGACAAATTTGCCTACCCTGCTTTTCCCTGCTTCCACACACACACACAACCACTTTACCCTCAACTCTCTCTCACCCAACCTTGTAAAAACCCCTCTTTCTCTCACTTTTGTACATCATTATATCTCACTTACCACATCATTTGGCCTCTAGCTAGAGTGGCCGCTCACATGGTTAGAGGCATCTTTTAGACATAGTCACCATCTTTTAGGCATCCGCTTTGAAAAAGTTAATTGCAATTAGCAATTAACTCCATTTGAATCAAGCTTCCCCTCTTCTATATAAAGAGTCCTCTTCTACACACAAAGGATACATCACAATAGGGTAACAAGTTGCCAAACGGCTACGCTACACACACCACCTCTTAAGCCTTGGTGCTTGAGCTTCATGTCTACACTTGGAGTATCCATGGTTGCCCATTAAGTCTATCTATTGTAAGGATGGCTTGTGTTGATAGTTACATGGTTTCCTTATGCCATATTTCGACAAATCTCTCTTGTGGTTCTTACTCTTACTTATTGTGCATGATGGTATGTGAAATCCTAGCCCTAAAACTCCCTCTCCATCACTCTCTCATGATGGAATAAGTATATAATACCTAAAACGCGGCTCCATAACTCTCTCTCTCTCTCTCTCTCTCTCTGTCTCTCGCTATTTGTTTATGTGTGTGTTGAAGGTCATGCAAATGGTCAAGATGGTTCCACTCTCTTTTTCTTCCATGTTCTTGGGGATTAGCGAGTGATGTTTTTATTTAGGGTTTTGGTAGAATGCTCTCCCTCTCTCTCTCTCTCTCTCTCATGACAAGAAGCATTCCATATGGTCCATTGCATGGTGTGTTACCTACTCACTCTCATGCGTCCTAGCCGCACACAAGCTAGGTGGTGCCCCCTATCGTTTTGGCGGATTTGTCTGTCCCATTGCCATTGAGGAGGATCGGCAAGGAGGTGTAGAGGCCACCCTCTGACGGCTCGGCATTCCGGCCCTCTATGGCCACGATATGTAGTAGGTAGTCCTACAACAAAATCCATAGAGATACTCTCCCACTTACCTTGTGGAATCTCTGAAGGATGTAAAGGGCCACCTACCTTGAGACGCTATGTCTTATTAACTTGGCATTGTTGGCAGTTTAGTACGTACTCTTGAACATCATGAGGTAAGCCCGGCCAATAAAATTGCCGTCGAAGTAAGGCATATGTCCTACGAATACCTGGATGACCAGCACTTGGACTATCGTACATACTCTACCCTTGTGGAGTAAGTAGCCATCATTGATGAAAAAATTCTTTCACCGCTTATGCTCTTCCTGAGTAGGGGTGTTGGAGTTTTGATCTGTGTGTGGAAAGACATATTGACCTAACTGTACAGAGACATGTGAGTGTGAGGGATCCCTTTTTAAAACTGCACTCCACACTTTAGCATACGATTGATCTTGTGCACACTTGCCACGTAATGACCTTAAAAGTCTACTCTTTGTTTTCGTTAAAGCAAGTGAAATTTAATCTAAGGCATCCGACGTAGTGCATCTGCTACTACATTTTATCGCCTCTTGTGATATCGTAGCTTACAATAATAATCTTGAATGATTTCTACCCATCTAGCTTTACGTCCCTTCAAGTCTGTTTGAGTAGTAAACCATTTGATACTCTCAAGATAAAAAACTACTTCAAACTCGTCACCATATACATAGTGTCGCCACTTTCGTAAAGCGTGAATTATGGCGTAGAGCTCTCTCTCATAGATATAGTAATTCTGTTGAGTTGTATCTAACTTTTTACTTTCAAAGGTTATAGGTCTTCCCTTCTGGAGAAGTGCTGTACCAATTGCTTTATCACTAGCATCGGTCTCTACCATAAACAACTTAAGTGGGTCAACGATTGCTAGGATGGGAGGAGTGGCTATAGCTACCTTGAGATGTTTAAAACTACGTTGTTGGGCTTCTTCCCAAGAAAAGGTTTTACCTTTTGCTTTAAGTTGATCCGTCATAGGAACAACGATTTTGGCATAATCACAGATATACTGTCGATAAAATCCAGCCATGCCTAAGAATACTTGAAGCTCCTCAACCGTGTTGGGATGTGGCCATTGAAGAATGGCAACGACCTTGTTAGTGTCCATTTTGATACTAGAATAAGAGATCACATGGCTGAGATAATGTATCTCTGTTTTAAAGAAATCACACTTGCTTTGCTTAGCCTTAAGCGTGTGAGCTCGTAGCTGTTCAAACACTAATCGTAAGTGTTCTATGTGTTCATCTTCAGTCTTACTGTAAATGAGAATGTCATCAAGGAAAACCACAACAAATTTTTCAAGATAGAGACGTAAGACACTATCCATGACTGTTATAAATGTAGTTGGAGCATTGGTTAAACCAAAAGGCATAACTAGAAGATCAAAATGCCCGAACCGTGTTCTAAAGGCAGTTTTTGAGATATCTTGCAAAAGGATACGCACCTGGTGGTAACCTGAACGAATATCTATCTATGTATAGTATCTTGCCCCATGGAGTTGATCAAAAACCTCATCCACTCTTGGTAGAGGATACTTGTTCTTGATGGTTATGATGTTTAATCCGTGGTAATCTACGCACATGGGCATAGTACCATCTTTCTTTTTTACCAATAGAATTGCTGATGCCCAAGGCGAAGTGCTAGGTCTAATGCAACCACGGGCGAGGTAGTCAGCGAACTGACTCTCAACCTGCTTGGCTTCTTTAACACTCATACGATAAGGTGGTTTACTCACCGGTTTAGTGCCTGGCAAGACATCTATGCCATGCTGTACATTACGTGTAGGGGGTAAACCCGGCGGTAAATCACTTGAGAATACATCACTATACTCCATGAGTAAGTGAGTCAGCTTTTGTCGTGCAAAAGGAGAAAGTAAACTAGAGTTATGCTGGGATGGAGAATCTTGTAATTCCTATAATGTTTGTTTTACAACAGTTGCACGTTGCTCTATAGAATTAAAATTGAGAGCACTTTGCTCGTTAGATTTGTTAACACTTTGTTTATCATTAGAAGAATTCACCGCACTTTGCTATTGAGAATTCACAAGACTTGGAGATGAGCAGTAACACGAAAAGACTTCATCTATTAAATGTGCTTTCTGCAAAATAGAAAGCTCGGCTGTACATATAAGAGGTGCAGATGGTATATTTTTCTCACCAAGAAAAAGCACATGTCTACCGTTGGCCATAAAGGATAAGGAGTTATGTTCATAACTAGTGTGCAATGTGTTTCCTAAGCCATGCAGCCACTCCCGTCCTAAAACTACATCAACACGGTCTATGTTCATAACTTGAAAGTCAAGGGTCATCGTATGATCTTGAACAATAAGCTCAACCCCTTGAACTACCGTGTCTCATACTTCTTTATCATTGCCAAACATCTGTTCGACCACATACTTGTGAGAGCAGGGAGTCTGTGTAAGCTTCAATTTCTTGACTAGCTTATAGTTCAGGAAGTTATGAGCTGCATCATCATCCACTAAAATACGAACACGTTGTGAGCAGGATGGAAACACACACCCCTCTATAATCACCTGACACACACTCTTGGGATAATACACACATACTATGGGGCACCACTCGGCTTACACAACCCACCTGGCCGAGACAGGGAACACACCAATGGAGTGAGAGGAGAGAGACTATCGATTTGCCCACTCAACACAGAGAGGCGTACACACACACACCCCCAAAAGACTCAGCTCAAAAGAGGAGAATTTCTGATATTTAGATACAATTGAGCTTTGGCCAACACCAATGGGGCAAATAGCTCACACAATATGGACGAAATATGCCAAATACAATCACAAATTTAAACAGAGGCTTCGCTCACAAGACAAACTTACACAACCAAAATTGCAAGTAAAAGTGAGGAATTTGGCAAAATGGACAGCGCCATTGCGTCCAGAGCGGCCAAAAACCCCAGTCTACAATATCAAAGTGCTCAAATCCGACCTCGTATGAGCAGTTTATGGCCAAAACAGGCTCCAAAAACAACAAAAACTGAGTTGCGGTTGTTCCTCCTCTTCTCTCCACGTTTTCTTGGTCTTTTTCTCATATTTTTCAGTCTCCACACTTCACTTTTTCCTTTGGGCACCTTTGGCCTTTTAGTTGACCTCCGAACATGCCAAAGATTGGCACGCAGTGCATTTTTGTTACCTTTTTGCATCATCCGCACACCTAGCACTCAACTCTTTTCAATAATGCATCTCGCAATCACGTGAAGTGTCCCCAAATACAGTTCTCATGATGACCTTTCTGCATAATCATCACAAAAAAACACCCACGTTGTGTCTGTACTTATCTACGTGCAAGTATTGACTCCATTCGACCTCCTGACATGACTGACGCACCTGCTTACTTCATGTCGCGGGCCAATAAAACCAAGTATGGCTCCACAGAGACGTACAATGGCAGTATTCACAAGTAACGTACAATACAAGACAATGATGCATACCCATGGTAACTGCAAGTTACTCTCACTTGCCAGTATATCACTCTACTCCAGCTACCTGTACCTGTGTGAATCACCTGTACCTGTAACCGGTAATCTGTAATCCCGAAGCTGAAGCTACTCGAAGAAGATCCTGCGTGGGGGCTCCAAAAGAATGTGAGCGGGATGGAAACACACACAACGTCTCTATAATCACTCGACACACACTCTTGGAATAATACACATACACACACACACACACTATATGGGGCACCACTCGGCTTACACAACCCACCTGGCCGAGACAGGGAACACACCGATGGAGTGAGAGGAGAGAGACTATCCATTTGCCCACTCAACACAGAGAGGCACACACTCACATCCACCCAAAATTTGAGTTCAAAAGAGGAGAATTTCTGATATTCAGTTACAATTGAGCTTGGGCCAACACCAATGGGGCAAATAGCTCACACAATATGGATGAAATATGCCAGATACAATCACAAATTTCAACAGAGGCTTCGCATATAGGAGAAACTTACACAGCAAAAACAGCAAGTAAAAGTGAGGAATTTGGCAAAATGGACAGCGCCATTGTGTCTGGAGTGGCCAAAAAACAATATCAAAGTGTTGAAATCCGACCTCGGATGAGCAGTTTATGGCCAAAACAGGCTCCAAAAACAGCAAAAACTGAGTTGCGAGTGTTGCTCCTCTTCTTTCTACGTTTACTAGTCTTTTTCTCAGGTTTTTCAGTGTCCACGCTTCACTTTGTCCTTTGGGCACCTTTGGCCTTTTAGTTGACCTCAAACGGACCTCGAACAGGCCAAAGACTGGCCACACAGTGCATTTTTGTTAGCTTTTTGCATTATCCGCACACCTGGCGCTCAACTCTTTTCAATGCATCCCGCAATCACGTGAAGTGGCCCCCAAATACAGTTCTTATGATGACCTTTCTGCATAATCATCACAAAAAAAACACCCACGTTGTGTTCGTACTTATCCACGTGCAAGTATTGGCCCCATTCGACCTCCTGACGCCACTAGATGCATCTGACGCACCTGCTTACCTCATGTGGTCGGCCCATGGATAGCTTCCTCAAGAAGTTTTACGTGCTAGAAAAAACACACTGGTATTGGTGATAATGCAAATTGATGTACTATGGACATGCTGTCCTACCTGTACACATGTAGGCCCCATGTAACGACGTGGCTGGGGAAAATGGGCAATCCCTTATTTGATGCACCATGCATGTTTATGTACATATGCGCAATTACTTCTTAAAAAAAACTCCTAACATAATTTGCCCATCCCTTAGCCTACTAGATCATTCATGATCAATAGCAGCAAAAAGAGATATGAGACTCGCCACGTCACAGGTCTCCTCATCCCTCACATACATTACTTGTTCTCAGAAAACTCATCTTGCTCCAGCATCATTAATCTAGCATGATACAATTTAAAATGCAATCCATTTACTCTTGCCTTATGTAGAATCCCATCCATGTTAGCCAACTGATATGTAGCAATCGAAAAACATTCCACTACCTTGAAAGGGCCTTCCCCCTTAATTTGAAACTTCTTTTGGAATGTCTTGTCCAGCCCTACAGTTGTAGCGCAAAACCAAGTCATGTTTCTTGATACCCTTACTTTTGACCTTTTCATTTATCTTTTCTAAAGCCTTATCTTGCATCTGTCCATAATGTTCCAATGCACTCATCCTATCAAGCTGAACCTCTTGTAATTGTAAGAGCCTCTCTTTGAATGCATCACTAGGCGGCCCAAGCAACTTCTCTAGCATCTTGACCACAAGCAACTCTACTTCCACAGGCAATAGTGCTTCCTTTCCATATACCAAATGAAATGGAGTAAACCGTGTACCTGTCTTCACCAAAGTATGGGAAGCCCATAATGCACTAGGCACTTCCAAATCCCAATTCTTTCCTTGGTGCTCTGTCACTTTCGAAAGAATTTGTACCAACTCACCATTGAATCTTTCATTTAAGCCATTACATTGTGGATAATAAGGAGTGGTATGCTGGTGCCTAATCTTGATCTTTGCGCATAAAAAGTCTAATAGTTTAGCTCTAAAGCCGGGCCCCGTAGCTGAAAGTAGCTCCAATGGCACCCCAAACTTGCAACATATTTCATGCAACATATTTCATCGTACACAAATTTTGCCACATCCTTTGCAGTGATTTGTTTTATTTCTATAGCCTCTGTCCATCTAGAGAGATAGTCCACTGCAGTCAAAATATAGCTTTTGCCCCTGCTTGTGATAGGTAACGGGCCTATTGCATCAAACCCCTACTTTTCAAACACATCAAACGCCATAATGGTTTTTCGTAGCTCTAGCTTCAACACTCTCTTCCCAAATGCTTGACACCTATTGCAAGACCTACACCAATGGTGAACATCCTTGTGCAAACTAGGCCATACATACACCTCTTGCAAGATCTTATGCAAGGTAATTTTTAGAGCAAAATGACCGTCACATGCGCCTTCATGATTCTCTTCCAACACTCTGCAAAGCTCCTCCTGCCAAGGTACACGTCTCAACACGAGATCAGCCCCTTTCATGTATAAGACATCACCAATCAATTTGTATCTGTATGCTCTACGCACAAAACCATACTCCTTAGACTTCTGAATGTCCTTCGGAATGATTCCTGTTAGCAAAAACTCCTCTTCTTGAGCCAAAATTTCCCGACCATGATAAAGAGGTAAATTGGTCCTCAACACAAATAGCTCCCCAATCATGCTTTGAGCTGCTTCCTGTGCCTCTCCATTTAGAGCACGTTCAATGTGTTTGATGCTCCATGCTTCGAATTTTTTTTAATTCTGAAACACATTTTCTTCAATGAGGTGTTCTTGCTCTTCGACACACCCAACACTTGCTTCACAACTAACAAGGCATCACCTTTTATGCTCAACCTTCTAATCCCATGCTTCAAACAAAATTGCAATCCTGCTTCCAAAGTAGCATATTCAGCCTCATTGTTACTATGCGCATCCAATTTGAACCCTCTCTTGCATACTAGCTTCCCCTCTGGATCATAAAGTGCTATACACCCTGAAGCTGCATCATGGCTCTTTCTGTATGAGCCATCAAAGAACAAAACATGTGCATTGCTGATCTGTGGAACTTCTTCAACTACCCTTCTCACCACGTCTTCCTTAACAAGAAGGAGATTCTCCTTGTAAGTCAACAAATGAGCTAGGGTAGCTCTTGTACTGTCTTCCACTAAAAAAGAGAACTCAAACTCTTGCAGCTCAATTACCCATTTCTTGACCACATTTAATATGTTAGTGTTATTAATTAACTGTGGCAAAAAGGTGTAACTCGTCAAGAAAACAAAAGGTCGTGGTAGCAAGTAATGACGAAATCGTCGACAAGCAAATATTACACTGGCCATCACTAGCTCTACTTTCAATAATTTTCTTTCTACTATCAACTTCACTCGGCTTGCACAATACACTCGCCTCATATAATGGCTACCCTTCCCCTTTTGCAATAGTATGGCTCCAATGGCATCATCCCCTACTGATGGATTTACATAAACCGCTTGCTTCCAATCAGGGACGTGCATGGCTGACAACCCCTCTAACACCTCTTTCGCCTCTTGAAACACTTCTTGACACTTGTTATCCCATTGCAATGGATCATGCTTTGCCACTTGTTGTAATGGATAAAGGAGCTGTGAAGACAATGGAATAAACTGCGCCATGTACTTCACTTTGTGTATAAAGGTTGCCAATTGCTTTGTACTCGTAGGTGATGGAAGAAGAATAATAGACTTAACCTTGTGTAGATCAGCCTCAATGCCATTTTCTGACACCATATGGCTCAATAACTTCACCCTTGGCTGTGCTAGATGACATTTCTTTGGATTTAGTTGTCCTCCACATTCATCATATCGAGCCAATACCATCTGCAGCTTCTCATGGTGTTCAGCCCTACTGTTGTAGACACAGAAGTCGTCCATAAAAGGTTTAACACAACTACCAATGAATGGTTCCAATACCCAATTTGCTCTCTCTTGATAGAAAGATGGTCCATTTGACAACCCAAATGGCAATACCGTGTAACAATAACAACCCCATGGCGTAATGAAAGTTGTTTTTGTTTGGTCTTTAAGAGAAATCTTCAATTGAAAATAGCCTGAAAAACCATCACACTTACTGTACCTCTCATAACTTCCTCTTGAATCCAAGATCTGATCGATGAATGGAAGAGGATATGGGTTCTTCTTAGTGGCTGCATTTAAGGGTTTAAAATCTACACAAATCCTCCACTTTCCATCCTTCTTTGGACTGACTACTATTGGCCTCACCCATTCTGTGGTTTCCATGGGGCTATGAACCCTGTCTTCAATAACTTGTCCACCTCTTCCCGCAAGGCTTCCATTTGCTCTTGACCCATTCTTCTTAGCCTTTGTCGCAGTGGCTTAGCAACTTCTTTCAGCTCTATATGCATCTCTTCTCCTTTGAACCCTCTAATCTCTTCATATGAAGTAATGAACAAATCAGGAATACTAGCCAGCATGTGCAAATATATCTCCTTCTCCATAATTGAGAGGTCTCCATTGATCATATGTGTATCAATTCCTGCTTCTTTGACAATTCAACTTTGGTTTGCATCAGCCCTTCAATCACTTTATAAGGCTCTTCACTTTTATCTTCAATCTCATTTGCAAATGCAACCAAACTAGACTCCTGGATTTCTTTGTCCATCAAAGAAATGCAACATCAACATCCTCATCACTGCTGGTAGTATTATCACTGTCCTCATCAGTCACTATGGAATAGTCTTCATCACTAGACTCATCCTCATCTTCATAAAGCTCTTCCAATACTTTCCTTGTGTCTATATTATAGAGCTTCTTGACACCTGTCTTGCCATAGAGGCTTATCGTACCACGTCGCCAATCTTGAACAGCTCCCACTGCACGTAACCATGGTCTGCCTAGTATAATAGGATATGCTCCCAACCCCGCTGGCATCACATGAAAATCAACCACCGCCTTTTCATCATATGCCTCCACTTCTAAGCTCTTTACAACACTCAAACATTTTACTTTTTGATGGTTTGCCAATCTGATCCGAAAGCTTGACACCCCAGTCACTGTAAGACTCATCTTCTCAACGCAGGAGTGTGTTATGACACATATTTGGGCTCTGCCATCAACATAACCTTGTCCCAGATTTTTTCTTTTGTGCCACACATCTACTATTGGGAAATGTCTGGTAGCTCATCCATCGCCAACACCTTCACTGAACCTCTCTCTGGTTCTTTCTCCATTGGGTTAACCATCCTCTTTCACTGTCGCTTTAGCTTAGGCACAATCTCTATAAGCTGCCCAAAAGTAACATCTGCTTTCCTGCTCGTCAAATCCTCCTTCAAGGCATAGCTTAATTGCCCATCCCCTAGTGGAAAATTTGAAACATGAAACTTGTGACGAGTCCTTTTTCTCTTGGCCTTGACATCTTCACCTTCATGGCTCTTTTCCTTCTTCTTGCTAGGACCTGGGGCACTTCTTCCTTTCTTATCGTGTGTGGTCCTCTTCCCAATAGGCATCAATAATGTATCCTCCAGCTATGCTGCCTTCTCCAAGGTGACGACACTTATCACTTTTGTGTTTCCCTTTTCCTCTTGGGTTAATCCATTGGTTCCTTCTTCTCCCTTAATCTCAATGCCATAATCATTTGACCTAGTTAGCACCTGTTTTTGCAATGGATACATGTCTCCTCCCATCCTTGGTGGCTTATCACATTGCAGGCTGATGTGGTCCAACATTTCGCAATTATAACAGGTGGGCGTCTGTCTCCAGACTCTACCATTGCTTTGTCCAACACCATTCCTGGGTCTTTCTTCACTTCCTGGCTGATTTGCAAACCTCCCCCGACCTCAATTATTTCCCACATTACCTAGCATGTTTAGGCTGAGATTCTTCATTAAATCTACCACTTGCCTCATGTCTTGCCTTGGCCCATCATTTTGCATTGGTGTAGTGACCACTGCTGGCATAACCTGAGTAACAGAAACCACTGGTTCATGATGAACCGTTGGCATGCGACCTTGCAAAGAATCCATAGGCTAAAACTCAGACCTCTTGGGCAAAGACTCTACTCCTAGCTGGCTCATTCTTCTCAGCTGCCACTCTTTGTTCCTCGCTACATCTAGTGCATCTTCATATGTCCTAAGATTCTTTAGCTCCACTCTCCAACGTATATTCTCCTAAAGACCAGCCAGAACCTGTCCTTCTTTATCATGTCAAGTGGGGGTACCTGTGGTGCTAAGGCCTTGCACATCCTCTCCTATGCCATTGAAAACTTACGTATGTAAGCATCTATTGGCTCACCTGCCCTTTGCACTAAACCCTGTACTTCTTTTGCCACACTTTGTCAGGATCTTCTGTCTTCACAAACTCCACTTCCAATCCATGCCTTACATTATCCCAACTTAATCTCACAGGTGGATCGGCCACATGTAACTCCTCTTCAAATGCTTTGGACCATACTCGTGCATCACTCTTCAAACAAATCTGGAGAAGACGTAACATCTGTACTGGATAATGAATCTGATTGCTAATGTAGGCAACCTCCATCTTTTCCAAAAATTCTTCCACATCTTCATCACTCCTTCCATGAAATTCCGGATAAGAGAAAGCCATGGCTACCCAAGTTTCAATGCTTTGAGAACCCCTGCTAACACACGTGCAAGAAGCCAAACTTTTTACTGACTCAATCCCCAGAAAGTTCAATGGAGCTCGTCTTTAGATAAAGACAAACACATCCACATCAAATGAGTTTTCATAGTTAATCATCGGAATTATAACAGGCAAAGGGGATTCCAATATCTCTCTTAATCTTCTTGGCCTGAACATAAAGACTATGCACTGTTGGAAAAAAATCTTCCTACACACATTAACATTTATCTGGATTCTTTGTGCAAAATGAAAAGGAGTGAACTGAGGTTCGTTTTGATGATCCATTAAAGCCAACTATGCAGCTCCCAAGAAGGCACACCTGACTTATCCTCTGATTTTGCGAGAATTTCAGCAACATAACAGCATAAATGGCTGAAAAGACCAGAAAACCAGCCATCACAACTTGGAAAATTTTTGGTAGAGTTTCCCTAGAAGTAGAGGAGTAAGAACCCAAAATATAGACTGTTGTCACAAAGTGATGACGTGGATGCTCGATTATTAGGGTTTTGATGACATGTTTGTACTCTTGAAAACCTAACCCTAATTGCCAGAAACCCTAATCTACAGAAACCCTAAATGCTGTCAGAAACCCTAACCGTGTCACTGTAACAGACTTGGACTCTTCAAGTCAAGAATCGACCGCAACAACACCAAATAACCACTTCAAAACAGTTCACAGTTCACAATAGATTTACACTGGCCTGGCGGAGTTCCGTGCCTAGAGATATTGGCGCCCAAAGACTGGCGTCCCTTTCGGTATTTCTTTTTGTATTTATTTGAGTTCAAAGTACAAGAGTGGTTGGGTCTCACTCTCAGACTCTGCGTCCATGTGTCTCTAGAGTGGGAGCCCAAACCACTTATTTATTTGTTTATAAGGGATCCCAAAAGCAGAGCCCCAAAAGCTTAAAATCAAAAGCCTAAAAATAAAGCAAAGGCTCTCTCTCTCACAAGCTCTCTTGAGCCAATCAAAATAAAGCAAAAGATTCTCTCTCTCTCTCTCTCTCTCTCTCTCTCTCTCTCTCTCTCTCTCTCTCTCTCTCTCTCTCTCTCTCTCTCTCTCTCTCGTAGGGAAAAGCAGAGTCCAAAAACTGTAAAAAAAAACCAAATCTGCCGCTGAAATCAGCCTCCGCAATTTCCGCTGCAATATGCCGGCGTCCCTATTGCTGCCACGTGTCATGCGTCCAAAAGTAGGGTTAGGGTTTCTGGCAGCCTTTAGGGTTTTTGCAGATTAGGGTTAGGGTTTCAGCAGTACAGCCATGTCATCAAAACCCAAATAATCGGGCAGCCACGTCATCACTTTGTGACATACCCCCTTCTTGAAAGCATTGTAATCGCCCTCGATTACGCCAAACAGACAGAGGCCATAAACCGTCTTAGCAGACACCGACTGTTAGTACCTACGCACTAGGAACACGCATCTAGCACATGTATCAATTGACAGTCTCATCACACGACATCACAAGACATCCATGACATTCAACATTCATTCGGATCTTAGATCATGATTTATCAGCAATGTAGCTAGCAATGGCATCTAGATCCAGTCGGGACCTCATCGATGTCCGATTGACTAACCCCTATTGCAACCATGTCTATTCGAGATCAGTTCCTGCACTTAAAAGGAAGTCAAGAACAAATCAGTTTCATATTCCGGAATTCCATTTCATAAAGTCATCTAGCAGAATACTGTCAGCTCTCAATATCCCTGAAGCTCAAAGAGACATCAATGACTCTAGTATTCAAAAATTCGAGGCATCTGTTGACAAAGGAGCGGAGTAACTCCCCTCTTGTGCAAACCCACTACACCAGATCTCCGGCCAAGCTGAATTCTGGGTTCCATTTGGAGTAGACTATGCTAAACCAAAAGTTTCAAGGTAAAGATTCACATTGCGAGGAATATCTGCTAGGTCTTCTCCTTCCATTCGCTTCACATCCAATGCGAAGTAGGTCTTGAATTTAACCACGAACCGTCGGTTTGCTTTACCTTCTTTCTTTCTTTCTGTGCCAAATTCTGTACTGGAATGAGTATCTGCTCGTCTTCGTCCAATTCGGGTTGCACCTCTGGCTTCCCATCATCGGGCACATCGCCTTCAAAAGGCTTTATTAAGAGACTCACATTAAAAAAAAACATTGTGAATCCTTCAAGTATTGTGGCAACTTCAGTCCAAAGGAGATATCATTTATCTTTTCGGAAAACCTGGAAAGGTCCACACTATGTCATGCTAAGCTTACAAAGAAGCCAATCCTTTCCCTTTTGTTTTCTTTCTCGGTCGTGCCTTCTCATAATGCAAGAGCATCCAATTCTTCTCCTTCAATTTCAAATCACGACAATAGTGAATTGCTGCCTTTTTCTATCTTTCATGAAATTTCTGTAAAGCCTTATGGACCAAGTCCCTCGTAAACTGGTCGGCTTCAAAGAAAAGTCCTATCTTTCGCGCTAAGGAAAGGTAGAACCTTCGTAGCGAATTCAAAAATCTCAAATGGCAAACGTGTTTCTGTAGGCATATTCCACCAAACCTTTCTCAAGTAGTCTTCTGATCCAACCAAGAAGACTTCAACAAATCCAGAACCACTGAATTAGCAATCTCTGATTGCTCGTCAGTCTGCGAGTGGAACGAGAACTACAATCGCGTGCCTATGTTCTCCCAAATAGCCGTCCAAATAGCTGTCGGAGACAATCGTCTCAGGCATGCCATGTATTCTGAAGACCTGGGTAATAAACAATCGTGTCCACGCTGTGTTCTCGGGAGATGAAATTCATTGCAATACTTTCCGAGGGGCGGGTGAGTATGGGTAAAAGGATGTAACAATCCCTGTGCTTTATGCCTGTCAAACTTGACCTTCTTGCATACCAAGCAACTGCACACAAACTCGTCCACATCCTTCTTGAGTCTTGGCCAAAAGAAGTATCTCTCTACTCCTTTAAAGGTGGTAGCAATGCCGCGGTGACCCGTAACAGGTGGACAGTGGCATTTGGTTAGAACCTTTTCTCTCAACGGCTGTGTAACGCATAACATGGTTCTCTTCATCAAGTAGCTATCCTGAATGGAATAGTCCGCTACTATCTCCCCTTTCTGTATTCAACTGAATACATCTGCAAAATCTGTTCTTTGGCGTACTGACCGACCATAGCCTCGAAGTTCCTATGATGTATCGTGGAAATAGCCAAAACCAATAGCTTTCGGGACAAAGTATTTGCCACCAATTTCTTATGTCCCTGCACATGGACAATCCGGAAGTAAACTGTGACAAGATGTTTGCCCACCGCATCTGCTTTTCCGATAGCTGCTTCCATGACAAGAAGTAGCATAAACTCCCATCATCTGTGAAAAACCGTAAAATCGGCTCGGAGTAGGCAATGTCGCCAGTGAATAAGAGCATGGATGGCCGTCAAAAGCTCTTTCTCAGAAATCTGTGTTTTCTTAATTCTGGCCTTGAAAACAATCGGCTCTCATAGGCAATGACATTGGCCTTCTTGCATTAAGACTGTATCCAAACTACGACCACAAGTATCACAATATACTTCAAACGACTTCTGCAAATCCGGCAAAGTCAAAAACTGGTCCTGTAGTCAAATTCTTTTTCAATCCCGGAAAGGCAGTCACTTTTGTGGGTCCCCACGAGGAAGGGACTCCTTTCTGTGTCAAGATATGCAAAGGGGAAGCAACCTCTGCAAACTTTTGAATGAACCGCTTGTAGTACGAACACAATCCCAAGAAGCTTCTAACTTCATGGACATTCTTCAAATCGGGCCAATCACGGATAGTCTCTATCTTGGTCGCATCCATTTGCACTCTTGCTCTGCTGACACTGTCCTGTAGGAAAAAATCACATTTCTTTGCATAACTCACTAACTTGTGATCTCGTAATGAGTGAAAGACCTGAAGCAAATGATCTCTATGTTCTGGCTCATTCTTGGAGAAAACAATGATGTCGTCAAAGAAAGTGCCAACAAATAGCTTGTACTCTTGAAAAATCCTGTCCATCATTAATTAAATGTGGCAGGAGCATTGGTTAAGCTAAAAGGCATCACCAAAAACTCAAACAACCTAAAAGTCATCCGAAAGGCGGTCTTGTAGACGTCTTCCGGCACGATTCAGATCTGATGATATCCACTCTTCAAATCAATGCTGCTAAAACACGAGGATCCCTGTAATCTATCGAGTATATTATCTATCGTAGGAATCGGAAATCTGTTCTTGATGGTGATTTTGTTGAGAGCTCTATAATCGATGCACATTCTCCAAGATCCGTCTTTCTTCAAAACCAACAACACTGGAGAGCAATACGGTGAAGTACTAGGCTAGACAAGACCCTTTTCCAAGAGGTCTTTCACTTGGTTCATAATCTCTTCGTTCTGTGCTCGGCTCACACGGTAAGGTGGCCGGTTCGGTGGTGTGCTTCCTAGTATCAGATCAATAATATGATCAACAAGACGAGCGGGTGGTAACTCGCATGACAAGCCCTCTAAAAAGCAATCGGCATGAGTGTGGAGAAAATCTTGGCGTTCTTTTGTTCAGGTCAAAACATATTCGATCTTCATTCATCGTTCAGTTCTCTCCCCAAAAAAAGTGAGTAAAGAAACTGAAGTTCATCAAGTACAATCTCTGAGCCCTTCATCTGTGAAAGTCACTTTCTCAGCCCGGTACTCAACCACGGCGTTGTTGTTGTGGTACCAAGGGATTTCGAGTAGAACGTCACAACCTTCCAAGGCCTAAACACCGCTGTTATAGCAAACAATCCTGTCCGGGTGCCACTCGAACTACCTCCGCGTGTGGCGTCAGCCTATCGGGCGTAATTCCAAATCGAGGCGCCAATTCAAGAAGTTGGCCTTGGCTCCTTCAAAAGAGCTTCGTGATCTTTTACTTTGTCCCAAAAGCGGCAAAGTTTGTACTTTCATTCATTTGATTTGGTTCAGGCCCTACGCAATGTGGTACTAGTTCTGCTTTTTATTTGACGTCTCTCAGTTGCTTTAGAACTTTCTGGCCTTTCTTCATCTTGTTCATTCGATGCCTTGCTAGGGCAGTTCGCGGAGATATGCCCAGTTTCCCCGCATTCAAAACACTTCACCTCCTTCATGTAGAGAGCCTCTATTAAGGAGTAAGGTTGGGTCGTGCATCCTTATCTTTCTGTTCTGGGTAGCTCTTTCTCTTTCTACTTTCATTTTTCGAAGTCTGTTCGACTCTTTGTGTCATGATCGTATCTGTGGGTAGGCCACACTGCCATAGTGAATGGCAAAACCCCGTTTTGCATGACTCATCAACGCTTGAATGGAAGCTGATTTCTGTTCGAAGCAGTGATCTCCGATCTCTGTAGGAAGACCCAAGGTAAACCGCTCAATATGTTCCTTGAACGAGATCTTCTTAAATGAAGAGGCGGGTAGAAAAGAGCTCTAGAATCTCTCGCAATAAGCGTCCACTGTATCCTTCTTGGTCATCCGAAGATGGTTCCAAGCAGTTCGTATAGCACGTTCATACTCTCGAGTCAGCCAAGAAGAAATAAAAAGCCTCTTGAATTTCAGCCATTTAACTGGCGCAGTCTTGTTTAATAGAAGCGTGGACCACCAAGTTCGAGCATTGCCCTTAAAGTAAGAGGCAGCTCTCCGAATCTTAGAGTGCTCTGAGTAACGCCTTCCCGCAAAAGCGATGTCAAACTGCTGTACAAAAGACAAGGCCTTCGAAGCATCTCTATAAGCAAAAAAAGTGTGAAATTTAATTGACTGTCCACCTTCCTTAAACTCTCGGACTTTCTTGCTTTTGTCTTCCAGAAAGTCATACTGGTTGGCTTTGTAACAATTCTTCTTCTTTGCATAAAAGTTGTCGTCGTCAGAGTCTGAACTGTCTGTAGACGAGTCCTCTGTAGAACTGTCACTCACTGGGTGAGATTTAGATTTCTTTGCCTTTTTCTTGCGCTCTCCGAAGCGTTGTTCCTTGCTTCGCTTTTGCCTTTTCGGTCTTCTTAGCTCGAGTCAGATGAGCTAGAAGAACTGTCAGAAGAAGAAGAAGAGGAAGAAGAATTGGGTACTCCTTCAAATCGAACACCCTTCTTCTGTTTCTTTGCTCTTTCAAATGTCGACTGACAACCCAAAAAGCCCGGGACGTCAGTGCCTTTCTTCTGGTTTTTACCTTGCTTTTTAGCTTTGGTTTGCGCGTCAAAAAGTTGAACACTTCGTGCATCAACCACCTCTTCTAATTCCTTCTGTGTACATTTCTTGGGAGCAAGAGGTTTGTTGAGAGGGGGTTTTCGGGGTGGTTCTGTGGTTTTCTCCCACTACTCGTGCACTTCCTGGAAAGAAGTCTGGCTCATATATTTTACAAATTTTGGGTCCTTCGGAAAATTGAGCATCATCTTTGCTGCATCGCCGATCAATTGACGAGCTCCATCTCTCGACGCTCCGCCTGAGTAGGCTGAGGCGGTCCATACTCCTTGCTGGAATCTTCCTTGTGATCCCTTCCCGCATCTCCAGATACCGAGGGAATCGACTGACCCTTGTCTGAAGCCATAGGTGCCGCGGAAAAAAAATTGGCATCCGATTTCCCGTAGAAGAGAAATCTGCAGTGCTCTGATACTACTGTAACACTCCAAGTCCAGAATCGACTGCGACAGCACCAAATAACCACTTCAAAACAATTCACAGTTCACAATAGATTTACACGGGCTCGGCGGAGTTCCGTGCCTAGAGATATTGGCCCCAAAGACTGGCACCCCTTTCTGTATTTCTTTCTGTATTAATCTGACTTCAAAGTACAAGAGTGGTTGGGTCTGACTCTCAGACTTTGCGTCCAGATGGTCTCTAGAGTGGGAGCCCAAACCACTTATTTATTGTTTACAAGGGATGCCAAAAGCAGAGCCCCAAAAGCTGAAAATCAAAAGCCTAAAAATAAAGCAAAGCCTCTTTCTCTCACAAGCTCTCTTGAGCCAATCAAAATAGAGCAAAAGATTCTCTCTCTCTCTCTCTCTCTCTCTCTCTCTCTCTCTCTCTCTCATCCTATGCGTAGGGAAAAGCAGAGTCCAAAAACTTTACAAAGAAAGCGAATCTACCGCTGGAATCAGTCTCCGCAATTTCCGCCGCAATCCTCGGGCGTCCATATTGCTGCCACATATCATGCGCCCAAAATTAGGGTTAGGGTTTTCTGGCAGCATTTAGGGTTAGGGTTTTTGGCAGCATTTAGGGTTTTTCAAGATTAGGGTTTTGGCAATTAGGGTTAGGGTTTCAACAGTATAGCCATGTCATCAAAACCCTAATAATCGGGCAGCCACGTCATCACTTTGTGACAATTGTATATGTATGCATAACCTGCCATCAATAGAACCCGAGCATCAAGTAGGGATCACTAGTACATAGCCTATAGTGAGGTCACGAAAAGGGTGCTCCAGCCACCTGTATCATGGAAAGGATCTCACATTTGACAATCCCCAGCTCAATAAAACCTCACACTATTGACCCTTTCACGAAAGCTTATGCAAATGTCGTATAGTCAAGTCTCAGAAATGACTATCTTCCAGACCAAGTCTCAGAAATGGCAGGGACTGCCCAATAAAACCAGGTATGGCTCCACAAAAGCGTACAATGGCAGTATCCACAAGTGACGCACAATACAAGACAATGCGCTCAAACAGGCGCCAAATAATGCATACCCACGGTAACTGCAAGTGACTCTCACTTGCCAGTATATCACTCTACTCCAGCTACGTGTACCTGTGTGAATCACTTGTACCTGTAACCTGTAATCTGTAATCCTGAAGTTGAAGGTACTCGAAGATCCTGCGTGGGGGCTCCAAAAGAATGTGAGCGGGATGGAAACACACACAACGCCTCTATAATCACTCGACACACACTCTTGGAATAATACACACACACACTTTGGGGCACCACTCGGCTTACACAACCCACCTGGCCGAGACAGGGAACACACCGATGGAGTGAGAGGAGAGAGACTACCCATTTGCCCACTCAACACAGAGAGGCGCACACACACACACACACGCCCAAAAACTCATCTCAAAAGAGGAGAATTTCTGATATTCAGATACAATTGAGCTTGGGCCAACACCAACGGGACAAATAGCTCACACACTATGGATGAAATATGCCAGATACAATCACAAATTTAAATAGAGGCTTCGCTCATAGGAGAAACTTTCACAGCGAAAACAGCAAGTAAAAGTGAGAAATTTGGCAAAATGGACAGCGCCATTGCGTCCGGAGCGGCCAAAAACCCAGTCTACAATATCAAAGTGCTCAAATCCGACCTCGGTTGAGCCATTTATGGCCAAAACAGGCTCCAAAAACAACAAAAACTGAGTTGCGAGTGTTTTTTCTCTTCTTTCCACGTTTTCTAGTCTTTTTCTCAGGTTTTTCAGTGTCAATACTTCACTTTGTCCTTTGGGCACCTTTGGCCTTTTAGTTGACCTCAAAGGGACCCGGAACATGCCAAAGACTGGCCACGCAGTGCATTTTTGTTAGCTTTTTGCATCATCCGCACACCTGGCGCTCAACTCTTTTCAATGCATCCCGCAATCAGGTGAAGTGGCCCCCAAATACAGTTCTCATGATGAGCTTTCTGCATAATCATCACAAAAAAAACACCCACATTTGTGTTCGTACTTATCCACGTACAAGTATTGGCCCGATTTGACCTCTTGACGCCACTAGATGCCATCTGATGTACCTGCTTACCTCATGTCGTCGGCCCGCGGATAGCTTTCTCGAGAAGTTTTACTGCTACCAAGTCCTCACTATTATAGAAAAAACACACTAGTACGGGTGATAATGAAAATCGATGTACTATGTACACGCTGTCCTACCTGTACACATGTGGGCCCCACGTAACCACCTGGCTCTGGAAAATGGACAATCCTTTATTTGATGCACCATGCATGTGTATGTACATATGCGCAATCACTTCTTTCAAAAAACTCCTAACAACGTTGTCATTGGAGTCCAAAAACTCTTTGGGTTCCAAAAGTCTTTGGAGAAAGAAGCTTGAAATGCAGCCCAGGACGGAGGACGAGCATCTATTGGAAACGTCATCCACCACTTATAGGCCTTGCCTTTAAGGGATGGACTTGTTTCCAGAGCCGTCTTTATATCCGGGGTGTGTCTTTACCTATGAATATCACTCCATTTGTGTAAGAACGTATTGATCGCATCCTTGTTGCGATCACGCTCTTCCCTGTCAAACTCAAGAATGGTGATATTCTTAAGTAATGCATTGCTACCTTCTGCATCTTCTGAAGCACTTGTCTCTTGGACTCCTTGAGTCGTGCAAACTTGGTTCCCTTGAACCGGTGCCACTTGTGGCTCCTTGAGCGTCTGTGAATTCATAAATTTCACAAGTAACTCCGTAAGATTGGTAACATTTGCATTGAGTGCAGAGAGGTTGCATTCAAGTATGCTTTGGCGATTTTCCAAAGTCTTGAAAGCAGCCATACCTACAAGGCCTTGATCTCCTAGATCATCATCATCATGCATATTAGTGTCAGTAGCACCCATGGTGCCCTGTCTTTGATCTACGTCCTCAAAATCAAAAGTGTGTGTAGGTGGGATATTGAAACCGGCCCGTGGGGCGGTAGGCTTTGGCTTTCACTCGAAATTCTTTACTTTAAACACACACAGAGAGAACGTGCAAAGGAACCCTGCGACGGGAATTAACACTTAAGCACACACACGGCTCGAAAGCTAGAATGCTTCGAGCAGACGCCGACAACCTGTAGGCCCCAAAATTGGCGCCCCTTTCCGTATTATACTTTGAGAGGGTAAATTACAAAGTAGAGTCTTGGGAATCCTTTACCTGTATCCAGCTAGATAACACTTGTTTTGGCCAAATTTTGGCAGCATAACAGCCCCAAAACTTGCGCGAAACCAATTCCCCTGCTGGAACTCTCTTCCACCGGCATAAACCCTCTGATTCCTGCCCAAAAACAGTAAATTCAGCACGCTGTATTTACTGGTTTTTGCCCTGTTTTCAGCCCCAAACAGTCCCCTAACTGTCCTCTCCCAGTGGGGCACTATTCCCAGTGGTTCTGGCATCCGTATGGCTGAAAAACAGTCAATTTACAGCGCATACACAGTGCTGAAAACGCACCTGTGCGGTGAGGTTATGACCCTCACTAGTGCTTGCTTTGGAGTAGCAGTCAACTACCCCTGTTCCTGCTCAAGGAGGTTCTTGCCTCAGCACAAAAGCATGAAACCACACAGCTATACATTAGTCAAATGAAGAGCTGTCTTGTGGGGCATCACATAACTGCACGTAGGGGGGAGAGAGAGCAGTGTGTAGTGTGCAAGGCATCACTCCTAGCACCACACTGTACATGAGAGGGAAAGAAAGCACTCCATAGCTCTTAACCTGTGACAATCGCAAAATGGGGCCTCTCCTTTCTTAAAATTCAGCGCCGCTTTTTCATTAAGGGGCAAGTGCATGAAATTTTGCCACTTGACGCGATTACAAGCTTTTGCCCGTTTCGGGGTCGCCGCCTAAATATCTCCCGACTGGTTGTCCACTTGACTTCGTGGCAGAGTTGTAAAATGTTCCCATAGTCATACCGGAGGTAATGACGCGAATAGCAGTTCCCTACTTATTAGGAGATCCTTCCATTGGGCTCTCACTGGTCTTCTGACCATCTATCCTCATGGGGACCGCATCCAAAAGTGCAATGTGGCCCAACTTTCGGATACTTTCTGTTGGTGATCCCACCTTAACTTTATGCCTTTATTGAGTTCACTTTCTAGTATCCACCAACTTGCTAAGTGCGACGGGGGGACCTACATGATCTTGCATTGAGCCTAGACATTCTCTTACTATACGAATTCCAGTACCGACCTCTTCCCGTCTGCGGGTGAAACTACCGTTCACATTGGCCATACAATGTCCGACCGTTTGCTACTTCAAAAAGAGGGTCTCAAAAATAAAATAAAAATCATGAAAAAGAAACCAACAACTAAGGTTAGCAGTTGCCACGGCTTGGTGACATAGTTAGCAGTTGCCCGTGCTCGTGACATACCCCCCTCTTGATATCGCAATTGTCCTCGATTGCATACCATAAATACATGCCACTGATGATCTTGTGCTGTCAACACTCTTATCATCGCATGTATCCGCAAGAAAGGTGGTACACACACATACAAATGACTTAATGAGACCATACTTTTGTCATTTCCATCTATTACTTTGAATTCATATATACATTTGGTGTGCTAGCTCTATCATTACCCCTCCTTTGTACATGTTGGGTTGGGGCATAAGTAGGTTGTAACCCAAAGGCTTCAAGGTAAAGCTGCAATACAGTTGGTGACTCTGACAGTTCATTATCTTCCATCCACTTTAGGCGGATAGTTCTTGAACTTCACCAAATAGTGTCTTGCAACCTGTCCTTTAACTTTTCTGTCCTTATGTGCCAAAACTTGCTGAGGTACCAGGATCTCATCAAGTTCTTCAATATCTGGCTTATCCTCATCTGGCATATCTTCTGGCACATCACCCACGAAGGGTCCTAGAAGATTCACGTGAAACACATTATGAATCTTCCACGCATTAGGCAATGTCAGCCTGTAAGCCACATCGTTGATCTTGTCAAGCACTTGAAAAGGCCCATAGTAACGCATGCTGAGATTAGGAGACAGCCCTTCCTTGCCCTTCATCTTCTTTAACCTTCCCTTTTCGAACCTTAACAAAACCCAATCACCAGGTGATAACAGCAATTCACGACGGTGACGATTAGCAGCCTTTTTCTGTTTTGCCTGAGTCTTCTCCAAGGCAACTTTAATTTTCTTATACATTTCATCCATGTTTTCAACATATCAATTTGCCTCAAAGGTCCTGTCCTTTGTATGTAAAATGGGAGGAACTTTTTGGCCCCTTCAACATTCTCGAAAGGTTCTTAACCAGTTGACGAATGCACCGTATTATTGTACGCATACTCAAGCATAGGCAAATATTGTTCCCACTTGCCCTTATTATCTGACACATAGCATTTCAACAGATCTAAGACAGTAGAACTTGAGCATAGTGCCCATGTTCTCAAACAATCCTCTCCAGAACAAACTGGTCATGCGAGGATTACGATCACTGATAATCGATTGTGGCATACCATGGTACTTCAACACATTGTACATGAATAAGCGTGCCATCTGATCATATTTTCTCTTCTTCTTGACAGGGATAAAATGGACCTACTTGCTGAACCTGCAGATAATGGTCGATATACCATCATTCCGTGTTGGCGTTCTTGGAAGATCAAAGATAAAGTCCATAGCAATGCTTTCCCATGGCTTATCCGGAATCGGCAGTGTTTGTAACAGCCCGGGTGCCTTTTGCCTGTCAAACTTGACCTTTTGGCAAATTAAGCATGCTCGCACAAAGGAATCTATCTCTCTCCTCAAGGTAGGCCAATAGAAGAATGTCTCTACCGCTTTAACTGTCGCATCCATACCACGATGCCTTGCATACGGTGGGACATGACTCTCTTCCATTACCTTATGTCGCAATGGCCTAATGACACAAAGTCCGCCATGCATCATCATAAAGCCATCTCTAAGGAGGTAGTGCTCATGATGTTGCCCCTCTTGCATTTGTTCAAAGATCCTCGTAAATCTTTATCAATAGCATACTGTTTCTTCATGTCATCTAACTCATGATGATAAGGAATTGACACAGCGTGGCTTCCTTGATAACGCATCAGTCACAACATTCATCTTACCTTCCACATGCATAATCCGGAAGTGGAACATAGAAAGAATGTTTGCCCATCGCATATGCTTTTCGTAACTTTGACTTTGTCAAGAAGTATGGCAAGGTCTGATGATCTGTTTGGACAACAAAATCAGCACCTAAGAGGTAGTGCTTCCAGCTAGAAAGCGCATGAATCACGGCGAAGAGCTGTTTCTCACAGACTTGCATAGTCCTCTCTGGCCCTTGCGAAATTCGGCTTTCATAAGCTACTACCCGTCCCTCTTGCATTAGCAGTGCTCCAATGCTACTGCCACACGCGTCACACTGGACCACAAATGACTTCTTGAGATCTTGTAAGACAATTACTAGATCTGAAGTCAACTTTTTCTTTAAGAGACTAAAAGCCGAAATCTCTTTTTGGGTCCATCTGAAAGTGACCTCTTTCTTTTGCAAAGCGTGAAGAGGTGATGCTATCTCTGCAAAATTCCTAATAAACCTTCTATAGTAGGAACACAATCCCAAGAAGCTTCTGACATCGTGCACAGTCTTCAAGGTTCTTGCCTCAGCACAAAAGCATGAAACCACACAGCTGTACATTAGTCCAATGAAGAGCCCTCTGGTGGGGCATCACATTACTGCACGTAGGGGGGAGAGAGAGTAGTGTGTAGTGTGCAGGGCATCACTCCTAGCATCACACTGTACATGAAAGGGAAAGAAAGCACTCCATAGCTCTTAACCTGTGACAATTGCAAAATGGGGCCTCTCCTCTCTTAAAATTCAACGCCACTTTTTCTGTAAGGGGCAAGTGCATGAAATTTTGCCACTTGGCGCGATTACAAGCCTTTGCCCATTTCGGGGTCGCCGCCTAAAAATCTCCCGACTGGTTGCCCACTTGACTTCGCAGCAGAGTTGTGAAATGTTCCCCTAGTCATACCGGAGGTAATGACGCGAACACATTTCACGGCCCAAAATAGCAGTTTCCTAATTTTTAGGAGATGCTTCCGTTGGGCTCCCACTGGTCTTCTGACCATTTATCCTCATTGGGACCGCATCCAAAAGTGCAATGTGGCCCAAATGTCGGATACTTTCTGTTGGTGATCCCACCTTGACTTTATACCTTTATTGAGTTGACTTTCTAGTATCCACCAACTTGCTAAGTGCGACGAGGGGACCTACATGATCTTGCACTGAGCCTAGACATCCTCTTACTATACGAACTCCAGAGCCAACCACTTCCCGTCTGCGGGTGAAACTACCGTTCACATTGGCCATACAATGTCCAATCGTTTGCTACGTCAAAAAGAGCGTCTCAAAAATAAAACAAAAATCATTGGAAAGAAACCAACAACTAAGGTTAGCAGTTGCCACGTCCTCGTGACATAGTTAGCAGCTGCCACGACCTCGTGACAAATTTCCTCACTGGCCATGTTAAACACACACTAATGGATAGAGAAAAAAAAAACATCAACTTGTACCTTGTGAAATTGAAGTCTTTGTGTTTTGTATGCTCCGCGATTTGCGTTGCACGCGAACCTCACCTTGCGGGAATTGTAGCACTTCACGTGTAGTTCTTCGTAAGAACACCTTTGTTGATTCTTCACAAAAACTCGTCGTTTTTGTGAAGACTTTTGTTCACTTTGAAGCTACCTTCTTGAGGAAAAAAGAATTTTTGGAGGAAAACTTGCCTTCCTGCAAGAAGTGAAAAGGAAGGGTGAAACTACTCCCTTGAAGTTTGAAGCTTTCCCTTTTCTTATAGCTTTCTTTTCAACACAAGTATGCTATCTTTCCTTGTTATACACAACAAGGGTCAATAGCTTGATGGTAAAGTGTTGGCCTCTTATCCTGATGGGGTGGGTTCAACCCTCCATGCAAGGGCTAAGCGGGCCTTCCTACGCGCGCAGCCAATGGCACCAACGGAAGCTTTCGGGGCCTCGGTGCCGTAGAGTTACCGGTCGAATTTGCCTTGGTCGGCTTTGTCGGTGCGCTCTCGAGGGCGTAGGTGGGGCGGCCACAGTCAGCTATCGGTGTCTGTCTTCACGCGCTGCACACAGGAAATTGTGGTTGCCTTCTTATTGTTGCACAGTGGAGACGTCGCTGTCTGCGGAACGTGGGAGAGAAGCAACGCGTCGCATGCACATGCAACCCGCTTTTTCCCTTCCGCAAAAATAGCTCGGATACTAGTGAAAGGGCGGTGGTAATGCATGTACTAGTCTCTACCCAACCGTCCTATCTTATAGCCTCTCCCTAGCGTACAGAGTGTCCGGCGTGCCGGTGGTCTCGCCCGTAGGACCCGTGTCCTTACAGATTTGGATATGATCTAAATGTGCATTGATTGAGTTGACTTTGTAGAAGTGCTAGATTTGCATCGTCTAGTGCGTCGGTACTTAGTGTTAGTGTCTACTGAACTAGTTTATGGCTTATGTCTGTTTTTGCAGGCGTAATCGAAGGAAATTACAATTCTTTCAAGAGGGGGGTATGTCACAAAATTATGACGTGGCATGACCACTTGGACAACCCTAGCAAATTAAAAGTCACTATAAGTTGTTCCCAACTTATGGGTATTGGCCGACAGGGCCCAAGGTACATAAGACCCAAACTAACAGCTGGTGGGCAGGTTGTACGGATGCCACAAATTACACTGACAGGCTGACTTTGCATTCTGTATGGAATTTCCGCAAATTGTGATGACAATGCTGACATGGCACAACGTACGATTTTCGCGTTTCACGATGCTAGCTTTTGGGGCAAATTGCTTTTGAGTTTGAAAATTTTCATGTAACTGCGTTTCCATGGCCAAGGGTCTTTAAATAAGACCCAAGGCCACTCTCTGGCTCAGCTTGGCTGACGAGATTAGGAGTAGAGAGGACCCATGGGCATTGTAACTTTGACAAGCATTAATATAAAAATAACTACCAAAAGGGGCATCAGTCTTTGGGGCCAATTTCTCTGGGCATCAAACTATGCCGGGCCTTGCCGACTCAATAGAACTGTGATTTAAGTAAAGTATTTTAAAGTGATTCTCTCGTGTGTCGTGCCAGATTCTCGACTTGGGGTTCCCAAGTGTCTCTCTCTCTCTCTCTCTCTCTCTCTCTCTCTCTCTCTCTCTCTCTCTCTCTCTCTCTCTATCACCCAAGTGTGGTAGATTGGTTATGCCATTTCCCTCTTGAATAACAGGTCTTGAGTTCAACTCCTCGTCGGCTAGATCTTTAAGGTCTCTTGGGATAGTTTCCTACGACGTTAAAACTTTCTTCTTCTTCTTCTTCTTCTCTCTCTCGCTCTCTCTCTCTCTCTCTCTCTCTCTCTCTCTCTCTCTCTCTCTCTCTCTCTCTCTCTCTCTCTCCATCTTTAAAAAAAAAACATCCTCTTATAAAATAAACATGTTAGGGGCACAACCTCAAGATAAACGTACATAGCCGATCACACCTTTGGTGATCCCAACAAAAGTCTATAAAATTTACAATAAATGGCAAAGACTAGGTCTTGGCTTATAAGGAAATTCTCTTTGTCACAAAGTTATGACGTGGCATGCCCAACTGGAAGAGAAATGGCCAAATGAACAAGAAAATTTGAAGTACCGAACCCTTTAGCACACACAAGTTCTCGAGGAGAATCAGACAGAGCAGTCAAGATTTTGTTTGTCAAGGAACCTTCGTGTCCCTGCCTTGGACTCCCACCCTTGTTCCATCGCGCGTTAGTCGTGCTCCCATGTTCGTCGCTCTATCTTAAGAACCATTAAGCCATGAAAGAACCACGGAGTGGGGGCCACTGTGAAATACCAACACCACGGACAAATTTCCGGCGGGAGAGTTTGATAGAGCGGAGTACAAACGTCAACTGCAAATTGACATGTGTGAAAGATTAAAGTACTCCCAGAACCCAAAATATATGAAGCATGTGAAGACTTACCCGATGGATGACATTTACGCGAGATGGCGAGAGGCCATTGATTCTCCTCTCAGGTCGGGAAGAAAGATGAAAGGAGAGACGAGTGCAGAAAATCGAAAACTATACTCTTAGAAAGATCCGGACAAAGCTCTTGACAAGAAGATGAACTAGATAATGAAAGGCTTGAAGCACTCTCGGAAGAAGAGGAAATCGGCGGATTTCCCCGTTTATTTGGGTTGGAAGTCAACTGTCGAGGTGGCAAGCAGATCTAGCAATCCAGAAGAGGAGAGCTTGTCCTGTTCTGACAGTCAACAAATGACCAAGAAGATCAAGGAGTTCAAGGAAGGGGGTTAGGATGTCAGGTTTGAGAAGTTTTCAAGCTACCAGGACACCCATCGAGCCCTTGAGTTTATACAGCAGTTTGATGTGCCTTCTCTGGAGGTTGGTTCTCGGAATACTCCACGGTCCGAAGGGCGGCATCTTACTTAAAAGAAAATGCTCAGACATGGTGGTCTACTATGTTGTTACGCAGAGGAGCACCTGCGACGTGGGTAAAATTCAAGAAAATTTTCGCATCAACTTGGATATCAAACGTATATGAAAGAGATGTCATCACGGCTTGGCATCATTTGACAATGACTAAGAAAGATACATTGGATGACTATTGCTAGAGGTTTTGGGATACTTATTTGCTAGTGTCTTCGTTTCTGAAGATTACTTTGAGGGACCATATTGAGTGGTTTTGACGTGCCAGAGGACAGGGGAGGTTCGTGAGGTTAGCCACAAGTTCCAGGGCACAAGGAAAGAATGGAAAGGAAATCAGGTGGTAGCTCAGAGAATTCCACGGATCCAAATTGAGGTGCCAAGGACAGGGAGGCCAGCAAGGCTACCAATAGGTCACAGGGCACGAGAAAAGAACAAAACGGTAAGCTAGGTCCACCGGATAATTTGCCCTCGATGGAAAGTGGATGGAGGAGGAGAACCTCGCGAATTCTCTTCAGAGAGAGCTATAAGCTTTTGGGCTATTAGCAGTGTCTTTGCCAAAAGTTATCGATGAATCAGCAGGTTGAGTTTGGTCGATGCGGAGTGCACAAGAGGGGAGCCACTCCACTCCTTTGTCACAAATTTCCTAGATTAAATAAAGTCATTAAGTTCTCTTTGAGATTTTAGGGTATTGACGGGTTGACAGTATTTTGCGGAATGACTTAATGAATTGTGTGCATTGAATTGGAAATTTATGTGATTGAATTGAAAAAATGTGCTCGTCATGTGTACTGTTAGAGACATGTAGAGAAAGATAAAATGTCTGCAACATTTTGTTTGATGAATGATTTCAACTTAGTGCTTCTAGACATCTGTTCGAGATCAGCGAGATCTGGATGTGATTGCTAAGTGAACGAGAATTGAATGAGATTCTAGTGCATCAAGATGTCTATTTGGATGAGATGACTGGATGTTGTTGTGAGTGCGTCAAGAGTGAAGGATGAGATGGTTGCACAATGATCTAGGTGCATCAAGAGCATAGAAACGGGGGACGGGGGGCCGGAATCTATAGGTTGGCTCCGTTCTTTAGTGGTTTGACACGTCAGCAGTTTGTGACATCCCCCCTTCTTGAAAGAAAGTAATCGTCCTCGATTACAGCATATCTGCAAAACAACTCAAGTTAGCTCAAAAATTTCCGAGGGACAATCTGAGAGACAATTAGTTTTCTCATTCCAAATCAGAGCTCTTGATTTCCTGGGTCGTTGGCTTCCCAGAAGAACCTCATCCAATAAGGAGTCTCATTCGGGACCGGAACTCTTGATATCTTGGGTCGTTGACTTCCCATAAGTATCTCATCCATTTAGTGGTTGGTACATCACAATGCAACATGAATGCTCACATATGCATGTTACAAGACATAGAAACATAAAGCTGTCGATGAACACTCCTCCTGCATAACCTAACAAGGTCTGGGCCAAGAGATATTCAACGACTCCCTCATCACTCCTCTTGCATAACGTAAAAAGGTCCAAACCAGGAGATATAGAGGCCTTTTACAACTAAGCGCCCCCAAGACCGCAGCCTGTGTCATTTGGAGGTGCTGAGAGTAACCATTGCTCAGACTTCTTAATACTCCCCCTGTAAATGAGCATCCAATTTCGGGCCATGAGTTAAAAAAAACAACACTTTCAAACATTTCAATACACCCCCCCCCCCCCCCCCCCACAAATAACCACAAGGGTCTAGGCCATGAGTATGAACAAGCATTCTCAAACATCATTTCTCAGTACTCCACGTGGGAGTAAAATCACCAATCATTGAAACCAATATTACGCTCCTTTACGGATTTTCGCAATTAGTTCTGACATGATGACGTGGCAGTGTCCGGATTTTCGCAAAACGCGCTGGCAGCTCTTGGGCACTAGTGTTTTTATGGTTTGATGCTTTTTGAGCTTCAAGCTTTTCATGTAACTGCGTTTCAAGGGGCAAGGGCCTTTAAATGTATAGAGGGCTCATTCTCTGGCATGCTTCAGTACGAAGGTGCAAAGGGTGGAGTACCGGCATTGTACCAAGTTCAAGTAATTTAAAGAAATACGGAAAGGGGCGCCAAGGTTTGGGGCCAATACTCTCTGGGGTGGAACTTCGCCACTCTCCTCCGTGTTGTCTCTCTTTCAGTTCAGTTGTTATTGAAGTGCTTAAAGCTGTTTAATCTGTTCTTTTTCGTTGGCACCCGGTGCCAGTCCCGTGACATACAGAGATGAATCAAGGAGGTTTCTTCACAAGAGAGGGGTAAAGAATCTCTCTCTCTCTCTCTCTCTCTCTCTCTCTCTCTCTCTCTCATTTGTTCCCACAAGTTTATTAGGGAACAAGTTTATTATTGCTTAATAGTTCTTGCTTGTGAATCCCTTTGGTTTTCGTAAGTTGAACTATCATTCAATGTTTCATGGCTTTTGCCTTACGTTTTTCTATATTGTATTAGTAGCGTAGTATATTTACTAAGATAACAACACATTTTCTATGTATGTTCTTTAGATCGCTTGTTCTTCACGAATTTCTCAACTTCATGACAAAGGTACTTTGCTCGTCAACAATGTAAAGTAGGAAATTGTAGTTTTTTCTTTAGTTTTTTAAAAGCACTCAACATGTGAAAGCTTGATATAGAGAAAGCAGCTGTTCTTGAGATTGAGACTCTTTGCAGGGAGTCTCAAAGTGGGGAAGTCCTTTGCTTGAGCAGGTAATTTCTTGGCTGCCTTGTTAGCTGGCTTTATTCATGCTTTAATACTTATCACTTTGAGATCTTCATTGGAGTAAAGGCTTAAGGTGGATCGAAGTGTGGTCTTTCCATTCCATGTTTGTTAAGTTCTCTTATTGATTTTTTGTTTTTTTCCTGTGTGTGGGTTGGGGGGGGAGGGGGGAGATAAATCAGGAAGGGTACTCTAGTTTCTTGTTAGTTCAAATGTTTGAAGACTAGTCATGGGTGCAAAATCATTTGAGTATACAATATTAAAATTTACAATTGTCATGGGTGCAAAAGCATTTGAGTATACGATAGTAAATTTACAATAGTATACAGCCATGCCCCAATTGTCATAATTTTAAGATGCTCACAATATGATTTGTGTTACCAACAATAGGAAATTCAATCGTCTCTCCTCATTGTCATTTTCGATGTCCCTATTCTTTTATACACAAATTCTTCATCATGAAGGATTTTAAATAAGATTGATTGTTGGATTGCTGAGATGGAGCTCGTTGTTGTTCTGTCTCCCTCTCTCTTAGGGAGAAGGGGCTTGGAACCTCCTAAAGCCCAAATGAAGTAGGTCAGGTTGAAAATTATGTTAGAAGCAAAAGAACACCATAGATACTGAGGGAGTTTAAACGGTAGGGGGGAATCATCAGTGAAACAAATTTACAGAATGGAGGTTATACAAACCAATGAATGATTGGAAACCATTGTTACAAAAGCCACTACAATAGCCACCCATTCTCGTAGATAGCTTGGCAGTGTAGAAGAGTTCAAAGTGTCAGCAGTCAGCTGCCTTTCTGAGCTCAACGGCCTACCACCGAGCTCCAAGATGAAGCCTTTGCAATTAACCTCCATGTGACAAGTTTTAGGGTTAGGGTTTTTGCGTCGAGGTCATAGATGCAACTGACCACTGCGTTTATTTGGCCAATCACAGACTCTCTCTCTCTCTCTCTCTCTCTCTCTCTCTCTCTCTCTCTCTCTCTCTCGGCGGTCCATGCCAATCTCTTGATCAAAGCCAGAATCCTTTATGTGGCACATCGACTTTCTCTATCTAGATTCTCTTGTCTCTCTAGAGTGCTGATTTTCTCTCTCGATTCTTCTCGTTTTCTCTCTGAAAGAGTGCAAAATTTTTTCTCTCTAAAAACAGAGGCTCTCTCTTTAAAAGTGATTGTATTAATAGATGCTAAAAAGAAGTTCATGTTCTACCAATTTAAAGGAAAAACCTGGTGCCTCCTAATTTTGGAAAAAGGTGCTTTTTGTGGGATCGCCTTCAAAGGAGGGGGGAAGGGGGGGGGCGGGTGTGAATTCTGGGCGCCCTTCTTTTTCCGCAGCTTCTATTCGTGCCAGCCTATAAAAGAAACCCTTTCTTGCTCGCTTGAGACACAAAGTTTTTAGAAGATTGACATCGCGTGATTGAATGAGCATAGACTCTCTGATTTTAGCCCTCTGTCTGCTTGTGCGAGAAGAGTTCTAATCAATAAAGAAATACTCGTGCGGGGGTGCTAATAGTGGCAGTTCTGGGACACCAATTGTGTAAAGGGGCAACCCGCTACGACATTTTCTCTCTCTATCTATTCACTTTTTGTTACAATTCAAATGTTTCAAATTCTTTCAATCGATAAAGTGCTCCATAGTTTTGCAGATTGTGGTTTTCTCTATATATTCCATCAGATCACTCGTTGGAAGTGATTAGAGTGGTATCAAAGATTCAACTGCTTCTTTGCCCTCTGCAAATCGATACAGGCTCCTAACAACATGGAGACGGGACACTGAGATTATCAAAATGGACATGCGGAAAATCAACGGTCCTTTCACCCAAAAACTTTTGGAGGAGACCTATGTTCAGTACGTGATATGACAATTGGTCAACTGATTTTGCACAATTACTGGGTTCACTGTTATCCTTGCTATCCTTCTTTCATTTTCAGATTAAACTAGTTAAAGGCAAACGCAACAAAGTGGCTGACGCACTTTGATGTCGACCTTATGCGGCTTCAGTCACTATTATGACTTGACGCCTTGAAGCATTTATATACTACGGATCCTATTTGCAGATGTTTTTGAGCGACTTACGCCTGGATTCTCTATTCCTGCAGCATGATTTGTATCGGACCAATTTGGTGGGCATCAAGAAGATAGTCAAAATTAAAGTAGGGTGCCCATTTCACCAGCCATGAGTCAATGGCAGTCTCTTCACACTCCTTCCTCTCCCCTTTGAAGGGGTCAGGACGAAATTGAAGAACCAAAGAGGCCACGAACAGAAATTGGATTGGCGTAATGTAACTTTGTGAGTTGTTGTTGGATCTCTAACAATTGGTGTTGAAGCATTGCAACTAGAGATGCATCAATGGTTGTAGATGGAGAAGGAGAGCCCTCGACACGGTGCTCGTGAAAATGTGTGGAGTCGAGAGGAGATAATTGGGACCCCTCCATTTGTTGATGCGTGCTAGCGGCGCCATTCTCATGGTGCTTTGCATCGTGTGAAGCTTTGTCGTGAAGATATGAATATACAGGAGTGTTGTAGCAGGCTACAGTGTCACTTTCGGAGGACACAATTAGTACAGTTGGTCTAGGCTGTTTCACAATGAACGGACCCTCTGGGCTGGGAGTGACACGTGGCAGTGGCAGGGTACCGACGGTGGTCTAGTGGACATCGTGACCAGGTCACCACATGGCTGACATTTATGAGCCGTTGGTGGCCCTTTATGGTGTTACATATGAGTAGTAGCGGTTGGTCATCGGGATCATCTTCTTCACCTTTGGTCCAGCATCGCTCTCGAGAGCAGTGAGTCTATACACAGAGCACGTCTTCACCATCCCTGCACATGTGAGTCTCGACACCCCATTGTACCTGTGAGTCCTGGGCTGGAGCTGAGTGCGCTGCCACGCCAGAGTCTGTATCGGTGCTTTGAGATAGTCGAGTCACTTGTTGTGGTCTACTCTACTGCTGCTGTTGTGTCACTGTGAGCTAGGTGTGTCTATTGTTTCCTGTTTTCAGCTTGTTTGAGTGAGATTGTCACGCACATTGCACTGAGGACCACCCACTGTAGAGAGCACGACACATTATCCGCGCTACAGGTGCTCTCATTTTGGCGATCACGGTGGGACCTCAACGGAAATCTCACTCTGTGAGGTGCAAATCTTGGAGCTAGTTGGGTCTATCTAGTTCGCCGACCTTGCCTTGCACTGTTCTCCTCTCTCCTGGTCCAACTGTTCTCTCGCCCTGGTCCAACCTGCCCTCGTCTCTGGTCTAGATCCCCTCGACCCTGGCCTAGTCCTCCTCGTCCCTGGTCCAGCTTGGTCTAGTCACTTGCCTGGTCTAGACCCTGGTCTAGTCCTTCTCGTCCCTGGTCCAGCCTGGTCTAGCCTAGTCTAGTCACTCGCCAGTTCAAGGTTTTCTTGCTCAAAGCTTGGTTGGTTTGGTGGTCGCTGCATGACCCATACAAGGAGGTCAGTCGAGCGTCAAAGAGCCCTCCTAAGTCCTTTGAAGTACTACAACAGAAGACGACCCTTGGAACCTGTTAGAAGTCCATCAACCTCATCACCCATACCTCCACATACGGCATCATCCATTCCTCCCTCCGGTTCCACATCTTCCAGATCACCATCTCCAGTGAAGCTCTCTCCTATTCTGCTATAGCAGGCTACTGAGCAACAGGCTCAGCAAGGGGCCATGGAGCCATTGGCTAGCGTTTTGGCTAAGGCAAACATCAAGTTCCCTACATTCAAAGGTCTCTCTTCAGAAGATGCTGACGACCATGCAAGGAGGTTTGTATCTCTTTGTAGGGGCCGTGGTTTGGTACTCTTTCCATCCACCTTGGATGGCTTAGCAGACAAATGGTACAGCCAGTTTGCAAAGAACCATTTTGCAACTTGGGCAGCCTTAAGACAGCACTTCTGTGCAGCTTTCCGGCCAGGTGACTACCAGGAGAAGGTGTTGGATGAGTTAGCCAACATGGTGCTCCAGCCAGAGGAGACTTTTGCAGAACTTATGACGAAAACCAAGTCTCTGGTTGCCAAGCTTCCCCAGCAACCAGGTGAATTTATGGCTAAGAAGTGGGTAGAGAAGGCGCTTCCCAAAAGTTCTCAGCAAAAACTTCGAGAGAGTCTCCGACCCGACACCACTCTAGAGGAGTTCAGCGTAGCTGCTACGAGGATAGAGGGGGCTAGGAAGCTGTTCACCAACCCCCCTCACATAGAGACCCCCTCTGTGTTTTTGGAAAGTCCTTCTGATCCTTTAACTTCTTTACGCAGGGAACTGGAAGCCCTAAAGTTACAGCGAGCTCTTTAAGAGGAGAGGTCCTTCTCTCTTAGACAAGAGAAGCCTCCACATCATGAGGCATTGGAACAAATTAAACGCGAGCTAGAAGAGCTCAAGTGTCAGCAAGAGACTAAGGCTACGGTTTGGTGTAGCTCATGCCGCTCTTCAAGGCACCCTCCACAAGGATGCCCCCTTCAGGTTTACTGCCACTTCTGTGAAAAATCTGGACATGAGGACAAGGATTGTTACTACCTCAAAGGATTGCGACAAATACAGCAAAGTCTTGGTCCTTCTCTTCAGCAAGGGCCAGCACCTGCATCCAAGATGGTTTCTCCCTGTGGCCATCCACACCATATGCCACCTTTGCTGACAGCCCCTCCTATGCAAGGTATGCAGAGCACTTTTCCCTCTCAGAGCTTTTCTCATACCCATGCTCCCTCACCACCTCACAGCTTGTATGCCTCCACCTCCAACTCCATGGAGCAGGGACCACCTCACAGCTTGTATGCCTCCACCTCCAACTCCATGCTCCCTCACCACCTCACAGCTTGTATGCCTCCACCTCCAACTCCATGGAGCAGGGACCACCTCGTCCTTCGACTCGTCCAGTGAATCGGCCCATTTTGTGCTACAGATGCGGGGAATATGGTCATTACCAAAGCAAATGCCCTCTGCCCGAAGGGTCTCCTTCCTGCCGTCATTGCCCTGATATGAAGGATCACTACAGTAAGGATTGCCCTAAAATTCGTGCATCTACGGCTTCGAACCCAAGTCAAAGCCAGACTCAGTTTGCCTTTCCCAAGCTCAATTTGATAGCAGTTAGCACTGTTTCTCAACCACCCCCTTCTACCCACATGGTTACCCCTCAAAATAAGCCGCCGCAGTTGGCAGAGGAGCCATCGGGCGTCCTCACCCGGGCCCAAATAGCCACTCTCGGTCTTAGCATTCCATCAAGTTCAACTCCCCCACACATTCTCACACCAGTGAATACCCTGCCTGCAACTGTTAACAAGCAATCCCCCAGTGCTATGAAAGAATCCAACTCTTTGCTCTCAGATATTGATGAAGCTTTCTTGGAAGCAGTTTCCAATCTATAGAAGATCAAAGTACCAGAGGAACAACAACAGGTAGAAAAAGCGAAGCATACAGCAGAGACAGTCTTGAAGAACACTTTCCAACAAGTGTCTCTCTATGACATGCTGCGGCTAGATGCGAGTTTCAGAAGTGACACCCTTGCAGTTATTCAGTCACTTTACCCTGGAGCAGGACCTAGTGGCGGGCATCTCCCAGTGCGACCATCAGAGTCCTATATGATATCCAATCCTGCTGCTCCACTCACTGATCATAGAAGCCCTCGCCTGACAGTGTTCGTTTTAGGTCGGCAATTCTCAGGAGTGATAGTGGATGGTGGATCTGGCATCAACCTGATGCCCAAGTTCACTATGTTAGCTCTAGGTCTACAGCCTACTCGCCCTCCTCCCTTCACAGTTACATTGGCCAACCAGGGGACAGTCTACCCAGTGGGCATAGTGGACAATGTGCCTTTGCAGGTACAAGACTTTACTATTAACTTGGATTTTGTGGTGGTTCGTCTTCCCCAGGTTGAGGGCGGGATTTCCCTTGCTTATTGGAAGACCATGGCTGCGACACACTAAAGCACTCCACGATTGGGGAAATGATGCAATGTGGATACATACTTCTGGTTCCTCGATGCAACCCATCCTCTTAGAAGGTGGTATGGATCCCGTGGTGCAGCAAGTTTCTCTGTCAATGGAAACCAAACCTGCACAAGAACAGCCTATTACACCTGAAGGGTCAGATGAAGATTTGTTCGAGTGGTTGGAGGCTACAAAATCTATGCCTTGTTATGGAGTCTCTATTCACTCTTCGCCTGAAGAAACACCCTCTTCAAATGATTCCACAGTAACTAAATCTAATGTGCCACCTGAGCCTATGAAGAAGCATAGCAGCAGTAAGAAACCTCCTCTACAGGAGTTCACCCCCCCTAAAACATCAACCCTTTTGGTGTCTGCTTCTCCAACCAGAAGAAAGCTCTCCTCTGTGTCTAGCAAACTCCCTTCTCATAGCCCGTCCTGCAAGATGAATTCCAAGATCTTGATAACTGTATTGCTCCTAATAGCTGGGTGCTCTTTGTTTGCCACTATCTATCCTCTCCCCCTCGCCCTACCCTCCTCCTCACCCCCTCGCCCTAGTCCCTCCCTCGCCCTACCCTCCCCCTCTCCTCCTCGCCCTAGTCCCTCACCCTCCCTTCCCCCTCTTCCCCTAGCCCTCGCCCTACCCTCCACCTCATCCCCTCGTCCTAGTCCCTCACCCTCCCTCCCCCCCTTCCCCTCGCCCTGGCTCTGGCCCTACCCTCCCTCACCCCCTCGCCCTAGTCCCTCCCTCGCCCCCTACCCTCGCCCTACCCTCCCCCTCTCCCCCTCGCCCTCACCCTACCCTCCCCCTCGCCTAGTGGCCATCACTACCCTCGCCCTCGCCCTAAGTCCTTCCCCCTCACCCCCTCGCCCTAGTCCCTCCCCTTGCCCCCTCGCCCCTAGTCCCTCACCCTCGCTTCCCCCTCTCGCCCTCGCCCTACCCTCCCCCTTAAGCCCTCGTCCCCCTCACCTTCCCCTCGCCCCTACCCTCCCCCTCACTCCCTCTCGCCCCTACCCACCCCCTTAAGCCCTCGTCCCCCTCACCTTCCCCTCGCCCCTACCCTCCCCCTCACTCCCTCTCTCCCCTACCCTTCCCCTTAAGCCCTCGCCCCTACCCACCGCACCCCCTCTCGCCCCTACCCACCCCCTTAAGCCCTCGCCCCCCTCACCTTCCCCTCACCCCTACCATCCCCCTCACTCCCTCTCGCCCCTACCCTCCCCCTTAAGCCCTCGCCCCTACCCTCCCCTCACCCCTCGCCCCTACCCACCCCACCCCCTCTCGCCCCTACCCACCCCCTTAAGCCCTCACCCGTACCCACTCCCTAACTCCCTCTCGCCCCTACCCTCCCCCTTAAGCCTTCGCCCCTACCCTCCCCCTCGCCCCTACCCTCCCCATCCCCTCGCCCCTACCCACCCTCTCCCTTCCCCTTGGCTAGGCCCTCACCCCTCGCCCCTACCCACTCCCTCCCCATCCTCTCGCCCCTTCCCCCTCGCCCCTACCCACCCTCTCCCTTCCCCTCACCCCTACCCACCCTCTCCCGTCCCCTCGTCCCTAGCCCTCCCCACCCCTCAACCTCAGCATATTTTTTGGGCTATGGTCATTAACCTTTCGATCTTATGGTCATCCCTCCTTGCAGTGTTACGCAGGCTTATGCTCATCCCTCCTTTCGAGAAGAGTGTGGCAAAATTATCTGCAAGCATGGACCAGGTCATTTTTCTCTCACTATGGTTATCAATAATAAAGATGCGCTAGATCCAAACCGAGCATATCTCTTTGCTGTGGAGCTTTATTCTGTTTATCCAATTGGATTCTTGGATTATGCAATCATATTGAGTCCCGCCTATCCAAAGGCTTAAAACGTTTGCAAGCAGTACAGTGTGTCTAAACTCCACATTTGGGCCTAGAACCTGCTTCAAGAAATATGTGCAGATGCAGTACCTAAGGGTTTTCTTTCACAGTTTTTTCAGTATTTCCTCTCACCGAGACGGTGAGCGGTATTGTGGCGGGCAACCTGTAGCAGGCTACAGTGTCACTTTCGGAGGACACAATTAGTACAGTTGGTCTAGGCTGTTTCACAGTGAACGGACCCTCTGGGCTGGGAGTGACACGTGGCAGTGGCAGGGTACCGACGGTGGTCTAGTGGACATCGTGGCCAGGTCACCACATGGCTGACATTTATGAGCCGTTGGTGGCCCTTTATGGTGTTACATATGAGTAGTAGCGGTTGGTCATCGGGATCATCTTCTTCACCTTTGGTCCAGCATCGCTCTCGAGAGTAGTGAGTCTATACACAGAGCACGTCTTCACCATCCTTGCACATCTGAGTCTCGACACCCCATTGTACCTGTGAGTCCTGGGCTGGAGCTGAGTGCGCTGCCACGCCAGAGTGTGTATCGGTGCTTTGAGATAGTCGAGTCACTTGTTGTGGTCTACTCTACTGCTGCTGTTGTGTCACTGTGAGCTAGGGTGTGTCTATTGTTTCCTGTTTTCAGCTTGTTTGAGTGAGATTGTCACGCACATTGGCCTGAGGACCACCCACTGTAGAGAGCACGACACATTATCCGCGCTACAAGTGTACAGGTGTGGCTTGCATAGGGAAGATTCCCAAGACACTTAATAAATAAGCAAAAGTGTAAAAGAGAGTAGAGATAGAGCAGGGGGGAGAGAAATTTTGCGCGCTAGAGGGAGCTTGCGGTGACGTTGAGAGGAAGTCATGTCCACTCTTGTTGGAGTGGTTAAAGAGAGGGAACGGGTTGACTAACTGCCCTAGGCGCTTAGCCGCAAAAGAAGTTTCCCAAGAGAGCCCCCAAAAATGGACTGTACGAAACCGGCTAGTACACAATAGAGGGCGCTTGTTAATTTCACACAGAGGATTGAGAAGAAGAGAGGACACAGATGCGTCCAAGAACTAGATTGTCACTACACACACAAAGACTGACACCTTGTAGGCCTCAAAGAGTGGCGCTCCCTTTGGTATTTCTTTATTCGATTGAAAACAAACGATCCGAACAATTAGACCAAACTCCCACCAAGCTGTCCAAACCTGTCAAGGGCTAAAATTCTAGGTTTTCGACCCAATTTCAGCAGCATAACAAAGCCAAAATCTCTGTAGGTTAAAAGTACAAGTCTTGGACGGATTCCCTTGCATTTTAGAAGCTTTCCGTTGAGCCGTAAGTAAAATTCAGCATGGTGTAATTTCGTATTATGGTCATTGATAGGTGCCCAAACTACTGTATAACCACCCCAAGGTTTCCCAAAGCAGTTTAGGTGAGCAACCCTAAACCTACAAATAAACCCAACAAATTAAAATTCTTTGTTTTAGATCGTTTTGAGCGGAGCAAACACGTCTATGAGTGTCTTTGGAGCTTCCGCAAGCAATGGGTCACTTCCCTTTTGATTTGGATGAGTTTTTACAGGAAAAAACTCTCTTGTTTCGCAATTTGTTGTGATGGAATTGTGTGTACCTGTGGGGGATTAGCAATTAGCCAATCCTGTTTTTGTTCAGAAGGCTCTTGCCTTGGCAAACGCGCATAACACACAAGACTGTACATAGTCAGCTAAGGAGCCCAACTAGTGGGACATTGCCATATGTGTAAGGGTGAGAGAGATCCACGAGAGTAGAATCATCGCGCTACATGAGAGAAGGAAGAAGGCAAGCTTTCCATTAAAGCTCTGAACGTGAAAATCCACTCACAAAAGCCAACCACAACCTCCACTCTCATGTTGGCCACCCCCCTGAGCTTCTGGAGTGTGAGATACCTCTCCTATTGGCATGTGTCCTCTATGTCCCTTATGGTTCAATTACCTAACCCCTCCCAACTTATAAAGTTGTTAGTGACTTGCCGCATGGTTCAAATTCCACATATGCTTCCATACTCATCAAAATTCAGTGGCCCGAACTAGTCATTGATTGACCGACTTAGATTTCCGATGTGAGAAACCCGTTTTACTACAGCCGTTTCACAGTGGCCATGCAATGTCCAGTAGCAGCTTTTCAATGGTTTTTGGGAAAACAAGCAAAAATAAAATAAATAAAAATATGTAATGCATATTAAAAGAAGGCAATAGAGAAATACACCTCTTGGTGACATACCCCACCCTTGAAATAGTGCAAGCGACCTCGCTTGCATGCCAATAATACATGCTGACATCTCTTGATATCGCATATACATTATGATGGGAATCTAAGATACACATGCCTTTGAAAGTGTAGCGTGGATGATCCCACCAACCTGGTTACCATACATATATTAAACATAGAAGTCTTTTGGTGTACTCTCAAGAACAAACTTCTCCACTTAAAGATTCTATATGGAAAGAGTAGATAAGAATTGATTAACTACTCCTGTGAGCATCATGCATCAAGTTCTCACATTGCTCCATAGAGCTGCATCAAGTCACTGTGGGTTCTATTTGAAAGGCTTCAAGAAATAGTTACAATACCTGAGGTGAATCAACCAATTCAGATTCTTCCATCCATTTTACATCCAATCATGAATAGTTCTTAAACTTCACCTAGTAGCGTCTTGCAACCTTTCTTCTAACCTTTCTTTCCTTATGTACCGATATTTGTTCAAGAACAAGAACTCATCCAATTCTTCCACTTCGGGCTATTCCTCATTCTTTGGCACATCACCAACAAAGGGCCTTAGAAGGATGACATGAAAAGCATTATGTATTTTCTAGCCTTTTGGTAGCTTCAACCTGTAAGCTACATCGTTGATCCTATCCAAAATGTGAAAGAACCATAATATCGCATACTGAGCTTTGGAAACAAATGGTCCTTGCCTTTCCTTTTCCTTAACCTAAGTTAAAATAGAAGCTCACAAATGTAGGCTATTCTCTTTGTTGTAAGTATCCACAATAGCATGCAACTTGTAACACCATGGGATACCCAATAACACATCACAACCCTCAAGTGGCATAGTGTGAAACTCTTCCCCATCCACATAACTTGAATCTGGAGACTAAGCTTCCCCAAAATGGAAGTAATAGGTTCTGAATGAGCTGGACATGCTAAACCTGCTTCACCCATCATACCCATCTTCTTTGCATGGATGCCAAACTATGATGCAATTTCTGGTGATATGAAATTCACACTGTGTCGGAGTGCGTGTCTCTCTAGGGTCGATCGGGAAAGCACCGGGATTCTGGCTGTAGACGGAGAAGCAGTCGAGGTGCAAACCAAGGGAAACCAGTGCGGTTAAGACCGATTTAGTGTTAATAAGACGATGTAGAGAGAATTGAAAAGAATATCACAGATCAGAATAGTGCTAATGGCTAAAACCCAACTTAGAAAAGATACCAAAAGATGTTTCCATTAATCAGATATCTGGAACCCTTGATATAAATCGGTTGCATACGCCAACATCGGTATGCCTATTGATTTGAAATCCCCTATTCACATAGCCCAAACCCGATGAAACAATCTGTAACCTGCCAGATAAACTTCATCCTGCTTAACGCTTCTCGTGCTTCCTTCTCCTCGTTACCCTTCTTCCTTGCGAGCTCAAGAGAGCTTCCGAAGCCTTCTTTTCCTTTCACCTCCTTGCTCCCCTTTGTTGCATCAAGGTCCTGTGTGTGTGTGTGTGTGTGTGTGTGTGTGTGTGTGTGTGTGAGAGAGAGAGAGAGAGAGAGAGAGATTGGAGCCCTTCTTCTTTCCCACGCTCTGTCCCTCCCTCCTCTTCTCCGACTCCTTGCCTTCGCCAAAAAAACCTCTTTCCTCTTCCTCTTCGACTCCTCCCCACTTCCAAACACAACTTCTCAATTGCCCCTTCCCTAGCTGCCCACGTGGCATCACCATGGCAATCCTCCTCTGAAGCCTTAACAATTTAAACCTTTTTCCTTAAAAAAAACCCTGCTTTTGGTCCTCTTTGCTATGCTTGCGAAACATTGCACAGGGCTCCTCTTGCCATCCTGTAAAACCATGCTTATAGACCTGGTCCGCAACTTCGGTCCGAGCAAGCGCCGTCCCATTCCGACCCTGCCTAGCCCGTCAACCATCAGTCCCTGTAGCGCGGATAATGTGTCGTGCTCTCTACAATGTGGGTGCCCCTCAGTGCGATGTGGGTGACAATCTCACTCAAACAAATGGAAACTCACTCAAACAGAATGAAACACAGAAACAATGGATAACAACAGAACAACAGAGACACAGTAGTGGACCAGAACATGTGGACTCGACTACCTTAAAGAACCATGTACAGACTCTGGCACGGCAGCACACTCAGCTCCAACCAGGACTCACAGGTACAAAATGGGGGTGTCGAGGCTCAGATGTGCAAGGATGGTGAAGCAGTGCTCTGTGTAAGACTCGCTACCAAGACAACTACGTACCCACTCCTGATAATGACCCAACGGCTACTACTCATAGATACAATCATAAAGAGCCACAAACGGCTCATAAATGTCAGCCAGCTAAGTGTGACCTGGCCACATGTCCACTAGGCCACCATCCGTATCCCTGCCATGTGTCACTGCCCAGAGTGTTCGTCGAGTGTGAACAGACCAGACCAACTGTACTAACTGTAACTGTGTCCTGTGAAAGTGACACTCTAGCCTGCTACAGGTTGCCTGCCACAAGACTGGTCACCATCTCGGTGAGCCAAACACTGAATGAAACTGCAAAAGCAACTATATATACAATGAAAGGTGGGCAAGAGCACAGTCTTGTCACCCAAGGGAAAGTGTCGTCGCCACTGCTGCTCCAGAAGTATCCGGATCGGGAGGAGCCATCAGATCGATTGTGTAACGATGCGGTTGCTGGACTGTGCTCTGCATAACCTGGCTTCCTGTGGTTGAAGCAGCCAGGTTATGGGGTTAATATCCTGGGGTTAATATGCTTCTACTGGGCCCCAAGGGTTGACGCCGTCTGTGGTAGTACTTCAGAGGACTCAGTAGTGCACTTTGACGCTCCAATGATCTCCTTGTATGTGTCATGCAGTAACCGCCAACCCCACCAAGCTTTGGGCAAGAAGACCTTCACTTGGGCAAGACAACCTTCACTTGGCTGAACATTGGTCTAGACTCTACTAGACCAGGCGAGTGACTAGACCACCTAGCTTGGACCAGGACGAGGAAGGACTAGACCAAGTACAAGAAGGACTAGACCAAGACGAGGACTGGGTGGACTACGGCGAGAGAGGATGAGACCAGCAAGGCGAGAGACTAGACCAGCTAGATTTAGCTGTCAAGGGTGAAACTGGACCAGACCAACAGGCTGCACAGGCGAAGCGAAGAAACCAGCTACTCAACAGAGTGAGACTTCAGTTGATGTCCCACCGTGATCGCCAAAATGAGAGCACTTGTAGCGCGAATAATGTGTCGTGCTCTCTACAGTGTGGGTGCCCCTCAGTGCAATGTGCGTGACAATCTCACTCAAACAAATGGAAACTCACTCAAACAGAATGAAACACAGAAACAATGGATAACAACAGAACAACAGAGACACAGCAGTGGACCAGAACATGTGGACTCGACTACCTCAAAGAACCATGTACGGACTCTGGCACGGCAGCACACTCAGCTCCAGCCCAGGACTCACAGGTACAAAATGGGGGTGTCGAGGCTCAGATGTGCAGGGATGGTGAAGCAGTGCTCTGTGTAAGACTCGCTACCAAGACGACTACGTACCCACTCCTGATAATGACCCAACGGCTACTACTCATAGATACAATCATAAAGAGCCACCAACGGCTCATAAATGTCAGCCAGCTAAGTGTGACCTTCCGCATGTCCACTAGGCCACCATCCGTATCCTTGCCACGTGTCACTGCCCAGAGTGTCTGTCCAGTGTGAACAGACCAGACCAACTGTACTAACTGTAACTGTGTCCTGTGAAAGTGACACTGTAGCCTACTACAGTCCCCAAACCTGCAAAAACATTTGGCATCGCATCGTCGTCATCTAGCATCATCTTTAATGAGCCGTATCTCATTGTCCAAGCATCCGATTGAGGAGCTGTCACTTTTTGCTGGCTCTGTACACCGCATAGAATTTATACAATCCCTAGCAAAGCTCCAAAATTATCAGATCTCTCTCTCTCTCTCTCTCTCTCTCTCTCTCTCTCTCTCTCTCTCTCTCTCTCAAATCAATTGTTACTGAAGTGCTAAAAGTATGTTCAGTCTGTTCTTTTCTATTGGCACATCTTGTGACACCATCATCCCGTTGAACGTTGCACGAGCATTCGTGAGACCAAAAGACATCACCAAATACTCGTACAATCAAAAAGGCGTCCTAAATGCTGTCTTATAGACATCCCCAAGAGCAATTTGGATCTTATGATAACCACTCTTCAAGTCAATCTTGTTGAAACAAGTAGAACCCTGAAGTCTGTCTAGTATATTATCGATCCTGGGAATTGGAAACCTGATCTGGATGGTAATTTTATTGAGAGCCTTGTAGTCAATTCACATTCTCCAAGATCCATCTTTCTTTAAAACCAACAGCACTGGCGAACAATAAGGTGATGTGTTGGGATGAATGAGACCCTTCCCTAGAAGCTGTTCCACTAGGTTCATAATTTCCTCTTTCTTCTCCAGAATCCTGTGGTGAACTTGCATCAGGTTCCCTTAGTTCATCAGAACCCTCAAATGCGCTACTATCTGATTCTTGTACTGTTCCGGAATCCTGTGATGATCTGTCATCCGGTTCTTGTGATTCATTCTCTTCATTGGAAGACTCTTGCCCTCATGAGGCGAATACTATCCTGTCGGTAGGATAAGTCAATGAGCCGGCATGCATTCTAAATCCTTGCTTAGCATGTCCCATAAGTCTTTGAATAAAGTCAGACTTCTGTTCCAAACAATACTCTCGAATCTCTTTTTGGCAAACCTCAGCAAAAGCGCTGAGTTGGGTTTCTCAAAGTAATCTTCCGAAACAAAGACACTGACAATTAAGTATCTTAGAACCTCTGGCAGTAGTCACCCAATATATTTTTCTTAATCATTCTCAAACGATGCCAAGATGACATCTCTTTCATATTCATCTGATATCCAAGTTGACGTGAAAATTCTCTTCAATTTTACCCACGTCGTGGTTGCTTCTCTGCGTAATAACAGAGTAGACCACCATGTCTGTGCAATTCCTTTCAAGTAAGATGCCGCCGTTTGCACCTTAAGAGTGTTCCGTGAACCAACCTCTAGAGAAGGTGACATCAAACTGTTGTACAATTTGAAGGGCTCGGTGGGTGTCCTAATAGCCTGAAAGCCTTTCAAGCCTAATGGCCTAACCTCCCCTTCCTCGAACTCCTTGATCTTCTTGCTCATCTGTTCGCTATCAGAAGACGATTAGCTCTCCTCATTTGAACTGCTAGATGGCCTCCCATGCCTTCTGGACTTTTTCAAAAATTTGATTTTCTTGCTTTTTCTCCGCTTCTTCCGCCTTTTCTGATCCTCACTGGAACTAGAGGATGACGAAGTGTTAGAATTCTCTGAAGATGAAGACAAATCTGAGTCATCCTTGAAACGAGCATGCTTCTTGGATCTGCTTGCCACCTCGAAAGGCGACTTTTGGCCCAAATAACCGGGGAAATCCACCAATTTCATCTTCTTTCAACAGTGCTTTAAGCCTTTAATTATGTGGTTCATCTTCTTGTCAAGAGCTTTGTCCAGCTCTTTCTGCGAGTACAACTTCCGCTTTTCTGTACTCGTCTCTCCTTTCAACTTTCCTCCAGACATGAGAGAAGAATCAATGGCCTCATGCCATCTCGAGTGAATCTCATCAATCGGGTAATTCTTCAGGTTTTTTGCAAATCTCAGGTCTCTGGAGTACTTCATCAATCTTTTCACACACGCGTCAACCTGCAGTTGACGTTTGTACTCCGCTCTAGCAAACTTCCCTGTCGAAAATAATACTCAATTCTTCATTCTTTTCTTCAGTTCCCGTGCCGGATTTCAACTTTTCTTTGCCTCCCCCCTGAGAGGTGTTCTCTGTCAGATTATCCATGAGAACCCACGTGCACTCTTGGGTTCTTTATGGTTTATGCCCTAAAGACAGAGCTATGAAGACGGGAGCGCGCCCGATACACGATGGACTAAGGGTGGGAGTGGCTAATAAGTCCGGGGGCAGTGCACGAAGATTCTCCTCAAGAACCTTTTTGCGTTGCAAAAGGGATCAGATCCTCTGTAGAAGAAGAATCTTTCTGAGCTCGAATACCACTGTTATAGGCTTGGACACTCCAAGTGGGAACTTAATAGCAACACACAAACAAAAACTTCAAAATCACTGAGCTTTGAGAGAGAGAGAGAGAGAGAGAGAGAGAGAGAGAGAGAGAGAGAGAGACGACACAGCATGACAGAGTTCCGCACCTAGAAGCACTGGTCCCAAAGACTGGTGCCCCTTTCGGTATTTCTTTATTATTGCTCACCGCAGAGTACAACTCCCGAAGGTCCTCTGCTCTCAGACTCTGCTTCCAGATGCTCTGTAGAGTGAGAGGCCCAAGGGCTCTTTTAACTTACAAGGGATGCCCAAAAGCAATCAGTTCAAAAAGCATTAAACCCCAAAAGCTATGGTCCCCAAAAGCTAGCGTTGGAATCTACAAAAGTTGCGAGCGTAATTTATGAAAATCCGTATAGCCTGCCACGTTAGCACAACAGTGCAACATGCGGAAAATCCGTACAACCTTGCCACGTTATCATCCGTACAGACTACCACGTCAGCATATCAACGCATTTTACGGCCATTTCTTTTCTAGTTGGGCATGCCACATCATCACTTTGTGACAATCTCCGGAGTCATGACAGAAACTCCGTATGCTGAACTTTGTGTTGATGTATGGTCATGGGTGTGTGCGTGTGGTGTGTGTTGTGTTTGAGAGCATATGTTAGTACCTAGTTGTACACCCACTATTGGGCACCGACGGCGTTCGTGGAGATGCCGTAGTGTTTAGTCAATACTGTGCATGATGGAGCTGATGGTCATATTGTCTTGTGGGTGACTACCATGGGTCTATACCTCTTTCCTTTAAGAGTGAATCTGGGCTTATCCTGGATTCATCTAGGTATATTAGTTGTTCAGCTATGTTGTTATCATTTTATTAGCACATTCCTTATGAGACTCGGAGCATACTTCCACATTATGCATTTGAGCACCAGAAACGGATTTATTGTTACAACAGTAGTTCACTCCTAAAAATGAACTTCAATGAAGGCCTCATGAAGTCACCAGTAGAAAGGGCTCCTTACATCAATCATGACTTCAGCTCCCATTGATTTTGGTGGTAACTAAATGGGTTTCCTAGAATTATTGGTTGACCCTATATCTCAATTGGGGGCTCTTCTTTTTACTTCAGGGGCCAGAGGCTTTTACAAATTTTTAAGGGGTTTTTCCCATAAGCGGTATTAATCCAACAGCCTAGAGTGTTTTTGCGAGTGTTGTTTTAAAGGTCTCAACTAAGGTAACTTTGAGGCAGTGTTGTATTTTTCCTGTTTTTCTTTTTAGTACAATTCTGTCTCTCTCAAAACATATTGAAGAGATTATTTAAGCAAATTTGACATGGAATTTTAATAACTCTTGGTATGCTCGAGAGTAATCCATAATCGACACAATCTGTGGGTCTCATCTCAGGCTTGTGACTTGGAAGTAGAAGAACCCCAACCCCAACCTCAACCCTTTCTACCCTTCCATCCACCTACTGTTTGCAGCCCAGAGCTGTAGCCATTCTGCCACCATCGGTGACCTTGAGGTCCATTTCGGCAGCCTAAAATAGAAAAAGGAAACTTTTAGGCAAATTTACTTTTCCCCCACTCTATGGGTCTATCCCTTTCTTTGGGGCTACATTTGACAGTAGGAAAGTAGTCTAGGCAGATTACCAGCCTTAGCCCCTCCGTTTGACCTTGTTCCCCAGCTTCGGAACAGTTTTGGTAACTTTCCTTACATTCTAGGGCTATCCCTAGGCCATCTTTATTGGGGAAAAGCATGCTGGAGTCCCCAAGTAACTTTGGTCTTTGGATTCGTTTTTTTCATGTTCCAATTTCTAATATAGATAGAGAGTTGTGTGGATGTACTGAGATACAGAGACCAATTGTAATTAATTGGAGATAAATACCCAAGGAAACTGCCAGGGGCACCTACCTTAGAGGCCATTGCACCTCTGTGAGGCATCACCATGTAGCCTGATTTGCTTTTCCTGTGTCAGTTTTCTGGTACCAGCAGCCTAAAAAGGGAACTTTTAGGCTAATTCACCTCTTCCCCACTCAATGGGTCTATCCCTTTCTTTGGGGCTACATTTGACAGTAGGAAATCAGCCTAGGCAGGTTTCCAGCTTAGCCCCTCCATTTGACCTTTTTGCCCAGGACCCCAGCTTCCAAACAGTTTTGGGAACTTTTTTTAACATTTTAGGGTTATCCCTAGGCAATGCATTGCATGCTGAAATCCCCAAGCAACTTCTGTCTTTGGAAGTTGTTCTCTTCTGACACAATTTGTCGAAATTTCTAATATAGATAGAGAGTTGTGTGGATTTCCTGAGATACAGAGACCGGTTGTAATCAACTGGAGTATAAATAATCAAGAAACCTGCCAGGGTCATCTACCTTAGAGGCCACCAATGCGTCCCCCCCCCCAACACACACACACACACAATTTGATCTACTAGCTGCATTCACTCAATGGTGGGTACTCAGGATAATGGTGACCATGAAGACGTGGAAGATGAAATAACTGCTGAGTTCATTCTTACGTTCATTTTAGTTTGGTGGTGTGTAATGGTTGATCTTTGCGATGGTTCGGGGAGCATATTTTTCTCATTTGGCTGGTAACTTAAGGACTGCATTCTGTTTTGTATGATTTCTGGTTTCCCTGCTCAATTCAACTTCCTTCTTGAAAAATCATAGGAGCACAGTCTTTTTAAGAGGAGCCGGAGGGTTTTCCAAGTCAAACTCAAAGCTGTTCTCATATGATAAGCGCTCTCCTTCATTAAGACCGCTTGTGAAGCTACCTGTCCTACCTTCCAAGACTGCTGCAGTAACTGTCCATGAGGAGCAGACACAGCCTAACCAGGTTGGCTCTTCATAAGTAAAGAAGTCTCTTAATATATTTGTCTGTCATTGCTGTTAATATGCCTAGGGATCTATCTCTTGCAGGCTTTGTTATATCGCTTGTCTGGAGACTACAATCCTTTGCATTCCGATCCCGAGGTTGCAAAATTTGCTGGGTGTGCGCCTCTCACTCTCTCTCTCTCTCTCTCTCTCTCTCTCTCTCTCTCTCTCTCTCTCTCTCTCTCTCTCTCTCTCTCTCTCTCTCTCTCTCTCTCTCTCTCTCTCTCTCTCTCTCTCTCTCTCTCTCTCTCTCTCTCTCTTCGGTTTTTAATATGCAAGCAATGACTTGAGAGGTTCCACTCTGATGTGGTTTTCTTTCAGATTTCCAAGGCCGATATTGCATGGACTCTGCACGCTTGGCTTTGCCGTGCGTGCTGTTATCAAGCACTTCTGTAATGGAGATCCTGATTTAGTGCAATCCATCCAAGGACGCTTCATGCTCCACGTCTTTCCTGGAGAGACACTTGTTACGACGATGTGGAGGGAGGGCAACATGGGAAGGCAAGTTCTGTTGCTCTTTGATGTTGTGCAGTTGACACTTGTGTGTGAATGGTTAGTCAGAATGGTAGGATGCAATTTTTGCAATGAACCACTCAATTAGCAATGCCAATAGCCTAATGCACAAAACACACATGTGTCCATTTACACACATCGATTCCAGACAAAATTAGATGGCATATAAATTGAAAGGCTGCATAATTTGGTGCATTTTACTTATATGATCTTTGTTTTCTCGTTTTAGGATAAATTTCCTTTGCAATGTGAAGGAACGATCTCGCCCGGTCCTTTCGGGAGTTGCGTGTCTACATCCGTCTCCCCGCCTGTAGCTTCATCTCTGCAATTTTGATGTACAGTTTTGTCCTTGTAATGATTGACATGCCCAGGAAAATGCATTAAAACAACATCACTTTCATTGGGAATGTTTACAGAGCATGCAAGGAGGGTGGACAAATTCTATCAACTTAAATGAACATCTGTCCACATTGTATGGTATTTGTGTCTTGGTGATACCGGATTGCTATCTTGTAGTAGTAGTAGTAATGTTGTTGGTGTGTGTGTGTGTGTGTGTGTGTGTGTGTGTGTGTGTGTGTGTGTGAGAGAGAGAGAGAGAGAGACCATCCCTGTATGATACTCATGAATGCAATGACAAACAAAAGGTGGAAAAGCTTCTTAAGGGGTTTCAATGATGCTAATTCATTGTGGAAAGGGGAATCCTTCTACATAGGCGTTCATAGAAGATAACATCATGGGTACGCCATGTAAAACATCACCATATTTGTCCTAATCCTAGGTGGAAAGCTAACATGCTATCACATGGTTGATGCCACATAGGCTTTAGATAAGGAAGGATACACAACAAGATATAAAAGAGAGCTCCAAGCGCGGGTTTATACAGATGCTAGGCTATGACACACACCCCATACTTGACAACCCTCCCCTTGGCAAAGGACTAAGAGAAAAAAGTATCTGCTCAGCATGAAAAAATGCACTCAAGAATCCTGCTGATGGCATATCTGGGGCAGATTCCATTTCCTTTGCCCAGTTTCTTTGCTTTGGAAGCACATGAGTCTGCTCTATGTAAAATTAACACTAGGTGAAAAGCTTGTTTGATGTTGCAGGTGCAGGAGCTCTTGTCCTTTTGTGTTCTCTTGTTCTGAACCATTTTGTAATCATAACTCGTAACATAGCTATCCATTCAGTTGTAAAACCAACATAATGCATGGAGATACCATGCTGATAAAAAAATTGTACAGTGGACACCCATTCTCCTTGAAGTCTTATGCTATCCAAGCTTCTAATTCTCTCTTCAGGGCACTTGTTGAGCCTTGATAATTCAGGAGCCATCAGTAGGTGCTACAACATTGTTCGAGAATATTGAACCTTGCCACAACCAGCCCAACCCAAAAACTTTTGAATCAGTTACTGGACTTAAAGATGTGCCGAGTGTCCCACCTTTTGCAGGCAAATTTTGATCCTTGGGGAAGAGACCTGCTTCCATGTTTGACATGAAATGGACAAATTAGCATGCCTTTTGAAAATAATTGTATTTCTTTGAATCATTACTCTAATTTAGCTACCATTTTGGTGGCCATGAACTCTAGGGTTACAAGGCTGATGCCCCCTATTTCTTTTTTTTAGCTTTGGAGGGTTTACAACAAGACAAGAAATATATGACAAAAACTCCAAGGCAAAGAGCTTTGCCTAGCCTTAAATCTTTGAAGGTTAGTGTTAAATCTTTGCTGAACTCTATCCGATCTTTGTTTTAAAGATAATGTTGAACCCGAAAGAAATGTCCAATAATTTGTACACCTGACTATATAGAATTTTGTTGACACTTTGCCTCTCGACAATGTGAGGAACCGTTCCATTGCCAGTTCTCAAGCCATTCTTACTTTGGAGAGAGTCATGGGGGAGAAGGTGATGAGATTGTAGACTCAGTGCCTTCAAGCTAGGTTATTTTTGGTGCATGCTTTTAAGCTCTCTAGAGGCCTTGTGCATCGCTCAGGATGCATGCCTCCTACGCCTTCTTTTTGTGCGATTGACTTCATCTACGCAAACTCTCAATGTTGTTGACACAATTCTTGAATGAGTTTTTTGATCATGGCATACATTAAAGAATCAACAACACAAGCAAAAAGGAACCATGAATATCACAACCATTTTTCAATTTGGAAAATTTGTCAAACGGTTGGAGCTCAAAGCACTTCACACACTACATAGTAATAGTGTCATTTATTACTAGAGCAATTTTGCATAATTAGCCAAACAGGTTCTCCATTTTGTGTAGCAGATGATTTACAATTCCACTATTTGGTTTATTATAAGAAATATGGAAGCTTGTCAATATGATCCACTCAAGGTATGGAGAAATCTCACTACCAAGCAAGAACAAAGTTATTCAAGCACACTAGACATGGAAGAGGAGCTTAAAAAGCTAATAAGTTGTTTTATAGACAAGTGTAGCAAAGGACATGAAAACCTTTTTTTTATAAAAAAAAAAATCAAATATTGCCTCAAGTATCAAAGGTTGTAAGCAAAAAAGGAAAGATGTATATATGGGTCATCTATAAGTGAGGTTTTACAATGGCTTGCCATTCAAAAATACCAAGATGCAATGTCTTCACATATGGATCCAATATAATACTCATGTTTCTTCCCATCACATTGAAATGCTCGAGGATACACATTTATTCCTTTTGAAACAAGTAAAGAAACTTTGTGTATGTCTTGCATAATGAGCACCTTAAAAACATGATTCAATTTTTGCAAATCGTTCATGTCAAATTTCTCCTCCACTGTTGTCTTTTGCATTCGCCTCAAATTTGTTCTTCTTGGCTATAAGCATGTCACCCACACAAGGACCAAAAGATCATCATCCGTAGCTTTATGTCTGTAGCGGAAATGATCAATTACATATCTTATTCATTGAGATTTTATAATTGCATCAAACTTATACTTCCAAATCCCAAAATTGATAGCTCAATTAAAAGCTACTGTGGAGAATTTGAGTAAAATAATGAAACAAATTAAAAATCTATGTAATCCCCTTTCTCTGATTTACACCTTAACATGGGTAGTGGCACACAATGTGTATGCATCCATCAAAAGGGGCTCAAATAGTGAATTGGAATTGAAAATGCATCCTATATGGTGATGCAATAGAGGTATGAATCAACCACAATGGCAAAAGGAGAGGGGTGCCATGTGATCTAGCATAGGAATCTTGATTTGATGATTGGACGTCTTTTAAGAGAGCAATAAAAATGTATATTTTGTTTATCTTTCTTAAGTGGTCAAAATGATTCTTTGATCAATATTTGGCTGCCAAAAAAAACATGAAGCTTGTCCAAATGAATGTTGGCATGCTTCTTACATGGTGATCTCATGAGGAGATTGGTTTATATGTGAAAAAAAAAGGAAATTTAATATGTATTCTTTATAGAATGATATATGGGTATGAAACACAAGCCAAGGGAATGCTATCCATTAGCTCCTTAATCACTTTATTAAGAAATAGTGTGTGGCGTCAACGCTCTACCTAGCTGAATTCAAAGTTTGCATTTTTGGGTACCCCCACGAGCAACCCATATGGGTGTGTTGGCTTAACTCACTAAAGAAAGGTCATTGACTCGTAAGTCATGGGCTCAAGGGTCTTGAAGCTATCAAGTTTGGGATTTGGAATTCATTAGCTCCTTAATCACTTTATTAAGAATAGTATGTGGCGTCAATGCTCTATCTAGCTTTTGGGCCTCGTGGGCAGAGGTGAAAAGGGCACCAAGCTAGTTTGAAGGAGGGACTCGCATTCACAAGACACACCTCACATGCATGGATTTTTGACCTGCAAAAAATGACCAGCAACACCATTTAATTGGTTTTAGCTTGTTTTCGGTCTACAAGGGCAAGATCCCATGCCAAGAACACGCCAAAAGTCTCAATAGGTCCTCTCTCCTCCAAAGAGGAGCTTCCCAGTGGCCAAGAGCCTCAAGGCCCTCCTTCCTGCAAAGAGTAGTTTTTGCAGCTCCAAGGCAATCACCACAAGCATCACATTGGACCTCAAATGGCTTTGAGGGATCAATAGTGTGAGATCGCTGACTTTCCAAAGGCTTTTGATGATAGTGTGCAGTAGGATTTTGATATGAAAATCATGAAAAAGTTAGTCTTTGTTTGGCCCAGGGTGCTTGGCCCAGGATGCCTACTTGTATATTTTTTCTTGAAGAGGGCTCCTATCAAGAATCATGATTAATGATAGACTATCAGGGCTAGTCAAAGTATACAAGTCTATAAAGTAGGGATGTCCCCTTAGTCCTCTTCTTTTTGTTATAGCAACACATCCTTTGTATTTCTTTCTTGAGGCTCAGGGTAATTGAGTCAGTGTTCGAGAAATGTGCATCTCCACTTGGCCTTGATTTGATTAGAAATTCAAGACAAGTGAGTGGATCTCTCAAGAGCTTGAAATCGGATCTCTCAAGAGCTTGGTATCAAAGGAAAAAATTTCTCGATTCTCTCTCTTTCATCCTAAACAATCAAAATTGAAATCTTTACAACCAAGCATAACATTGCAATGCATGTCATCGTATGCATCTATGGGGATGATTTGGTCTTGGTCATGCTATTGTAAAGAGGATAGAAACTTATCAAAGGAGAGTTTCCTTGATTAAGATCCCTCTATAGAATAATGGGAGAAAAGGGCGTTGAGAAATTGAATGGGGATGGGTTTCACACATGGAAGCTAAGTTTAAAGGTTATCTAATGAAAGCCATGTGCAAGGGTCCGGCAAGGGGCAACATGCTACAGGTAAGCAGGGGGTTGTGCACAGGGAGTAGCATGCTGGGGCAAGTGGGATGGAAAAACGCAAGAGGTTGGGGAGAGGGGCGTAGGGTTAAGGTTGGCGAGGGGCTTATAGGCATCAACAAAGAGCTTTGCACATCAATAATGTTGATAGAAAAAACTCATAGAAGGACTTCCTTTGAGAAACACCTTGCTTTATATCTTTCTACCTTTCCATCAACCTTGCATTTGACCTTATTAACCCATTAACAACCAATAGCTTTCTTTTCATAAGGTAGTGGTACCAAATCCCATGTCTTATTCTTCTCAAGAGCTTCCATCTCCTCACACATAGCATCTTTCCATTCTTCTTTTTGGATTGCTTCTGCATAGAAATTAGGCTCTACATGTTGAACTTTTGATGTCATATAAGTATACTGCATCCTCATATAGCTATTATATGTCAACCTATCAACTAGGTACTTCGTCTATGTGATCTTTTTGTAAGACTAGCTTACTTTGCACTTGCTTTTCATGTGGTGGTACATAGCGTCCACTACTTCTAAACACACCTAGAGTTTGCACTTTTGGAAAAACATTCTCACTATCCACACTAATGTCCAAAACATGTCCATCTACATCATGCTCATCTATCTTTTGCTTACCGTTCTCTTGAGTTGTATAATGCAATCTATCACTCCACGGGTTCTCCGATATACTTGCACCATGTGACTCTCGTGGTCCATACATACTTCTAATTATGTGTTTCTCTTCCACATAATTTCTATCTACATTATGATCATCTTTAATGTCATATTCATCAACAACCTCAATATTCTTTGGTTTATCCTAAGAATTATCCTCACAAAAGACTACATCTTGACTTACGTACACCTTTCTTGTTGTTGGATCATAGCACTTGTATCCTTTATTTTCATCTGGATAGCCAAGAAACACATGTTTGATTGATCTTGTGTTCATTTTACTTTGCACCTCATGTGGTACATGTAGAAGTTGCTTCCACATACTCAAAAATATGTCACCGTAGGCTTTCTCCCAAAGTCTTTCATAAGGAGATACATCATGAACAATTTTTGTAGGTTTTCTATTAAGAATAACCACAATTGTATGACATGCTTCAATTCAATATTACAATGGCATGTTTTTTTCATTCATCATAGCACGCATAACTTTTTTAATCACTATATTCTTCCTCTGAGCCACACCATTTTGTTGTGGGGTATGCCGACATGCAACTTGCCTTTGAATACCATGCTCACATAGGTGAACATCAAACATGTAACTTTTCATAGGGGGGCGATAGAGAATCACATCTCTATTTGAGCCACTTGTAGATGCATTGAGACCAAGTTTCACTTCTTTCACCGTACTTAAAGCAATCAACTCCTCAAAGTATGGCATAGTACCTCTCACCAAAATAGAGGTATCCAATGACTTACATTGTGGTTCTAAACCATTCAGCATAACGGAAACAAGATCATCATGTAGATGCCAAATCTTCTATAATTTTTCTAAACTTAGTCATATATTCTGTTATTATACGGCTTCCTCACCATATTCCATGCACTCTTTACTTCAATTTAATCTTATGCACCTCAGTACTTGTACCATGCATCTTATGTATGACATCCAAGCATCCTTTGGTGTATCACTCTTCTTGATATGAGATATTAAGCTTTCCGAAATACATATGGAGATCGAATGCAACACTTTTTGTAATTTCTTGATCCATGATTTGTACACTTTTTTTCTCTTCTAAAGGATCTAGAGGAAATTCCAGACATACATCTTACCCTCTGACAAGATCCCATATACCTTTTCCCATCAAGAAGTTCTCCATTCGATACGTCTATACATGGTAGTTGTCTTTTGTGAGCTTTTCACCAACAATTTGAGTTTTTTGCAAAGACGAATAAGCCATATGTGCTTCAAATACTTTGAACCGCAAATACCATCAATGTATGATGCATAGGCAAGTGTCTTTGCTTCCACAACCTCTATGCAAGTATGTGCAATAAACCACAACTTCACACATAAGCTTCAATTCATTAAAACACTTCCTTCAACCTCTTAGATCTACATAGATACCTCAGCTTTTATGCATAAAAGTGTCCACAACTTTCTACATACACTTTCAATTAGCCAATCTTCACTTATTGAAGCAATTCAGGGCAAATCTATATGCAAAAATAGCTCTATTAGTTGCTGTTTTAGACCTTAAAGTTTTTGTTGTAGATTTATTTTGAGGAATCATAACATTTGAAGTGGGATTTCTATAGAACTAGATTGTGAGTCAATCGGATACATTGAGTGAGAAATATGGCCAAAAAATTGAACTACTATTGTACAGTCTATCAAAAAAAACTTCACTCTCTTTGCATCACCAGTGCTTAGATTGCTCAAATCTTCACTCCAACTTGGCTCTGATACCAAATGTAGAGAATAAGAAAGCCTCATATACTCATACACATACTCAAGAATCTCAATCCATGGTTGCACTCACTTATTCTTACTCATTAAGATAGTAGGGAATTCACACACTACTTAGTAGTAGGTTAGTTAGTAGATATATAGTTAGTCATAGTATGTGAGTCACTTATGTCATTGATTCAAGTGAAATCCAAGTACACCACCACCATAGTATATATCTTTGTCAATCCATCACCATCTCTTATTGAATCAACCATAGCGTATCACATATTTTCCGCTCTTCACAAAGTGAGGGCCTTGTTGGGATCGGAGAGCACACACACAGAGAGCCAGCACGAAGAAGGAGATAGACACAGTGTGTGACGGGGCAGTACTCACACTACAATGTGTAGTTGTGAGTATAGTTATTATGAATGAGTAAATGAATGGCTGTACATGGGCGGCTGAACAACGGGCAGCCGGGCACACGGGCCTTTAACCCAACAATCTCCCACTTAAAGGCAGTGTGCCTTTAAAGTGGCCAAAGTACAGCAAACGAAGTCAAGCCATACCCATCAGCGATCTACAGTGTGCAAACCGCTGTGAGGCTAACGACTTCGTGAGTAGATCAGCAGGGTTATCGTCAGTGTGTATTTTGACAAGCTCTATGCGCTTGTCCTCTAGCACCTCTCATATGAAGTGATACCTCACCTCAATGTGATTTGTCTTCGCATGGAAGATAGGATTCCGTGCCAACGCTATGGCACTCTGGCTATCACAATGTAGAATCGGAGCATCACCAGCCATACCAAGATCTCCCACTAGTCGTGAGAGCCATACGGCCTCCTTGGCAGCCTCAATGGCAGCCATATATTCAGCCTCTGTAGTGCTCAAAGCAACGCATGGCTGTAAATGTGATGCCCACAAAACCAGTCCACCTGCAACTGTGAGCACATAGCCGCTAGTAGACTTCCTCGAGTCCACTGACCCTGCATAGTCTGAATCTGTATATCCGCAAACAGACATATCCTTCTCACCATAACATAGGGACAACTCTGAAGTCCCTCTCAAGTATCTGAGAATACCTCTCACTGCATCCCAATGACGCTTGCCTGGGTTAGACATGTACCTGCTAACCACACCAACTGCATGAGCAAGATCTGGACACGTAGCCACCATGGCATACATCAAGGAACCAACAGCTGACGCATAGGGAATCTGAGACATCTCTGTAGTCTCCAAATCTGTCTGAGGGCAGTCATCATGGCTGAGTTTTACATATGGAGGCAACGGGGTACTAATGGCCTTCCCCCCTTCCATATGAAAACGCTCAAGCACCCTGTCAATGTACTCTTTCTGACTAAGAAAGAGAATCTTGCGAGAACGATCACGAGTGATCCGCATACCCAAAATATGACTGGCATCCCCAATATCCTTCATGGCAAAGGTCTCATGTAGCCTATGTTTCAAGGCATCCACATCAGAAATACACTTCCCTGCGATCAGCATGTCATCCACATACAAAACCAAAACAATAAGACTACCATCTTCAGCCTTGCGAGTATAGAGGCATGGGTCCTCATAACTGCGTACATAGCCCAATGAACTCATGAATGCATCAAATTTACGATACCATTCATGAGATGATTGCTTCAGCCCATACAAGGTCTTAAGAAGCCGGCATACCATCTTCTTTGAACCATGAATAACAAACCCACTTGGTTGCTCCATGTACAAATCCTCGTGCAAGTCCAGATGTAAGAAAGCTGTCTTTACATCCATTTGCTTCAACTCCATGTCTTCTGTAGCTACCAAGGAAAACAACATACGCAAAGTAGACATCTTCACCACTGGGGAGAAGATCTCGTCAAAATCAATGCCCTTCTGTTGCTTGAATCCTTTAGCCACAAGCCTTGCTTTGTACCTAGGCTTTGCATCCATTGAACACAATTTTATCTTGTAAACCCACTTGCATGGTAGTGCCTTCTTACCCTTTGGCAAAGGAGTAAGCTCCCACGTTTCATTTTGGATCAACGAATCCATCTCTGACTGCATAGCCTGCTCTTACTTGAGCTTGTCAACACTAGACATGGCCTCATCATAACATGATGGCTCCCCGCAATCAGTCAACAATACATAATCCATAGAAGGCACAAAACGTTGAGGATGTCTTGCACGCCGCTCTGAACGCCTCAAAGACTGTGCAGGAGGTGCATCTGGCTGTCCCACATCTACATGATCTCCCAACAAGGGCTGATCTGGCTGTCCCACATCTACATGATCTCCCAACAAGGGCTGATCTCCCACTTGAGGGTCAATGGGCTGCCCACGAGTAGCCATGGGACCATTATACCGATGACCATCCTCCTCAAATATCACACGCCGAACCTCAACCGTTCGCGGTGATGCTCTATACATAGAGTCCTCATGAAAAACAACATCATGGCTGCGCACAATCTTCCTGTCAATAGGATCCCACAATCGATAACCCATCTCACCAGAGCTACCATAACCCAAGAAGATACATCTCTTGCTCTTTGGATCCAATTTGTTGCGTTTTGCCTTAGGTACATGTACATAAGCTTCACAGCCAAAAACACGAAGGTGACCATACGAAGGTGGCAAACCTGTCCATACCTCTTCAGGCACTTTGAAGCCCAAAGGAACACTAGGTGAACGATTTATCAAATGCACAGAAGTGGCAACAGCTTCAGCCCAAAATCCATTTGACAAACCAGCCATAGAAAGCATACTACGGACTTTTTCCTGTATAGTCCTGTTCATGCGCTCTGCCACACCATTTTGAGGAGGTGTATAGGGAGCACTAAGCTCGCGCTGTATACCCTTCTCAACACATAATGTTGTGAAAGCATGAGACATAAATTCACCCCCATTGTCTGTACGTAAGCACTTCAACTTACAACCTGATTCGTTCTCGACAAGAGCCAACCATTGCTTAAATATATCAAACACCATATCCTTCTTACGAATGGGGTATGCCCATACCTTCCTGCTAGCATCATCAATGAACGTAACAAAGTACATAGCACCTCCAAGAGAAGAATTGGGCATCGGCCCACATACATCACTATGCACCAAAGCTAGCTTTTCCAAAGATCTGTGTGGAACACTCTTCTTATGAGAAGATTGAGCATGTCGACCATAAAGGCAATGCTCACAAAACTCAAAACCACCAAAATCTGAAATGGGAATGTAATCCACACGTGCCAACAACTTCAAACCTTTCAGTGACATATGCCCCAAACGCTGATGCCATAAAGAAGCAGGAGGTTGCTCAGTGATCCCCACAATGTGATCAGCCACACTAGCGACACAAAGGGAATACAACGTATTCCTCTTAGCACCTTTAACCAAAACAAGGCTGCCCTTAGTGATCTTCCAACCTCCATCACCAAAAGATACATTGAAACCAAGTGAATCCAACTGACCCACACTAATCAAGCTTTTTGCAAGAGCCGGCACATGACGCACACGCTGCAAGACAAACGTAGTAGAGTTTGGCATAGCCAAATGAATATCCCCAATGCCATGAATCTGCATAGAACGCCCATCGGCAATCCTGACAGTATCTGTGCTCTAAGCATCATAGTCATGAAACCACGACCTATGAGGCGTAACGTGAAAAGAAGCACCACTGTCAATGACCCAATCCATAGGCATACTACGCTCATGAGTGAGAAGAAAAGCGTCATCAAAATAGGATGCAAGCAACACATCACCAAGCTCTTCACTAGTAGCACTAGTCGGAGCACATACATGGTCATCTTGAGAGCTACACTCTCCCTGTGTTGCATTTAACTCCTCAATCTTGACATTGGATTTAGGCTTGTCCTTAGCATCATGGTCTTTCTTCTTACCATCTCCATTTTCCCTTTTCCACTTGTAGCAATCCTTTTTGAAATGGCCTTTTCTACCACAATGAAAACATTCCACATCCTTTTTACGTGTGCCTGCATGGGACTTGCTTCTAGATTTACCCCTGTTGGACTTATACTTGTCCATAGTCCTGCCTCTGACAACCATTGCACTAGAAGACTTACTACCTGCATTATTCTTTCGATTAATCTCTTCCGTGAGAAGACTAGACTCCACATTAGTACTTGTCAACTCATTCGCAGGAACCGAGTTACTTATGGCTGTCCTAAATGTGTCCCACGACTCAGGCAACGTGACAAGTAAAAACATAGCTTTTACATTTTCCTCAAACGTAATTTCCTGCGTAGCAAGTTGGCTGAAAATTGTATTGAAATCATTCAAATGCGCATTCATGGAAACACCTTCCTCCATTCGCAAATCAATAAGCTTTTTAATCCAATACACCATAGAAGCAGCCGAATGCTTATCATACATATCGCAAATCCGCTGCCATAGCTCATAAGCTCCACCCTGTGCATCTTTCACATTGTAATAAACAGACTTTGAAAGGGAAAGCCTAATGGTAGACCTGCACATCTCATCCAACTCCTCCCAATCATCTCTCTCCATGTTCTCTGGCTTAACTCCCTGCAACTTTAGAGGTCGAATCTGTTTCTTCTGCACCAAGACATCCCAAATCTGATCTTTCCAATATGAGAAGTTAGCACCATCCAACTTCTCAATATTGAAAACTGTGTCCTCTTTAGTGCCCATTACAACAAGAATGCAACAATGAGAAACCTGTAACCAACCAACAAACTGCCACAACAAAGTAGTGTTGCAAATCTGACAACACCTGCTGCTCAATCAAAGAACAAACGCATAGAGTATAAATCAGCTCATAATATGGTCAAAAAACGTACGTAGAAATCCACAAACAAATGCATAAACCCGTGACACCTGTAACACAACCGGCCTAGGCAAACTGTGCCACAAAATGCATCAACAATGAGCTGTCATAGAGGCATAAACATACTCCATGTCTGAATAACCACAATAGAGACATAAGCTGACCAAGCTTACACAAATCCGTGAGCATAAATGGATCCAAGTGAGCATATAACCAATGCACAAGCTCAACGAAGTCCAATCTCTACTGTCAACCAAGTACCTGTCCGTACTCAAACCGCAACACTGCAAGCAAGAGCAAACCCGCTCTATGTATAAGTGAACCAAATCTCCACAATATCATGCATAAAGAGTGTCTGTCAAACTACCATATCCACATCCATCAACATACATAGATGATGTAAACCTGTAGCTCAAGAACACGCATAAACAGACTGCCCAGAAGAGTAGAAGCTCCCACTCAAACCACAACCATATACATGGCTGTCCCACAGTCAAAATACATGTTTTGTAACCACAGAAGAAACCTGTATCCAAAGCTCCCTGTAACCTGTAACCTGTAACCTGTACCCGTACCTGTACCTGTACCTGCACCTGTACCTGTACCTGTAGTCGAAGAAGACAATGTCGCCAAACTCCCACTCTATCTGTGTGTATGAGGCCACTCCAAGAAGAGGCTACACACTCTCAAATGAGCTGTGGGCTCACGTAAGTGGAAGACACTACAACAATGGCACCTGTAATGGCTATGGAAGCTCTGGCAGCAGAAAACTACCAAAGAGAGCTGAAAAACGCAGCTCCTAGTCTGTAGCTCGGATGGGATTTCTGATGGCACGAATGGCTCCGAAAGGGGGGTTAAACTCCAAGACACCTGATGAAAATACTCGCGGAGTGCTGAACCTTCCAATGCCAAGCTCAGAAAAACCTTCTGCTCTTTGGAAATGCGCGCGTGCGCGAAATCGAAAAATGGCAATGAAACAGCAGCAAGTTTCAACACACTCAACAATGATGATGAAGCTCTCAATGCTCTCACTACCAAGCTCTGATACCACTTGTTGGGATCGGAGAGCACACACACAGAGAGCCAGCACGAAGAAGGAGATAGACACAGTGTGTGGCGGGGCGGTACTCACACTACAATGTGTAGTTGTGAGTATAGTTATTATGAATGAGTAAATGAATGGCTGTACATGGGCGGCTGAACAACGGGCAGCCGGGCACATGGGCCTTTAACCCAACAGGCCTTAACCCCCATCCTATCATGAGCATTTCCACCAAGAAAAGGATAACCTACACTCGCCCTCTACTTGTCGCCCAAACATAGAAAACCAACATCATGAAAAACCATATCTGGATATTGATCATCCCCTCACAAGCGGGTTGGGACAGTGGGCCTCTCTTGATATGCCAGACATAAGGGGGCTCTAGGATACAATAAAAATAGGGAGAGAGGACAGGGGACCGACTACCATGGGGCCTCCCTCATGATGCGAGCCTTAGTTCTTTTCCCATAGCACTACCATGCCTAGCTTTCTGTTACCTAGCAAACCGCCTTGAGTGTTTGTTGGCACGTGCACGTGTCACAAGTTGTAGATTCACAACGACAACGCTCCCCTCAACCCTACTATAGTGCTGCGTTGGCCTAAAATTTGAATCGCAAATCCTTAAACAACTTTTGATTGAGAAATTTTTAATCAAAATCTTTTTCCAAGGAAATGCCACAAATCTACTTTTATTGTTTACCTTGGTAATTCACATTTGGTAGTGCAAGGCAATGATACCAACAAAAGCCTCCCACTTTGGTTGTATGATGACATTCAAGCGATTGCCTCATTTTTGGGCCATGTATTGTTCTTGCATAAGATGTAGAGGATTAGATATGGATTGGAAATCAAGGTATGTATTTTGTGGAACATGGATAGACCCATTCCGCAATTTGTGGCTCTGAACATGCGATGCTTGGGAGCTTTTTGATGGGACTTGGTATTTGCTTCTTTGCCTAATGCATGCAACAAATGTCATAGGATTGGTCATTATGCTAAGAACTATCATACGGCTTGGATTGTCAATTACCCAATGGTTAAAACCACATGGAAACAGGTTGATAGAGATAAGCTAGTTGAGAATTCAAGCATTCCCATGGAGAAAGTAGGTGACAAGGATGTTGCAAAAGATGCAATCATTGAGGACGATAACCCACTTACCAGGAAAAAGGAGGAGGAAAGGAACACTATCTATGAGTGCTTGCATGAGGCCTTGTTGGCCTAATATAGATGATGTTCCTCTTGGGCATAAGATTCACAAAATGAGTAAGCTAAAAGGGTTCTCACATGAGGTCTTGAATATAAAGGAAACTCAAACTCAAGACATCATCATTGACACCACTCAAGAAAAAAACGTGAATCTCCTTAGCCATCTTACCCAATCAATACTAGGCCGGTCAAAAAGAAGTAGTGAATATCCCTTTGATCTACTCGGTTTATAGCTATATGGGTCGTTGACTCTTTGTAAAAGCTGGGTCTGTGTGTAGTCCCCAAGTATCCATGCCAAGGCAACTTTTCAACAAAAAAATATATTACCTTCCTTTTTTTCTTAATGCAAATATCCCACATAATGTGGGAATTGCAAAAAAAAACAATCTTATAGATGTTTTACATGTTAAGCAATGGCATTTTTTTTTCAAATTATAGGGGTAGCTAAAAGTCTTCTATCAAGATATTTTCTATGTCACATACTTCTTCAATTGACATGTTCAGTGCCCCCCCCCCCCCCCCATTTAACAAAATCTACCCACTGAAACATATGGTCAAAAGATTTTATATCCATAAATTGTTTTTCACCTACATTTAAAACTGGCATGAGGTAGCAGACACGAGGATCATTGCTAGTGGTACTTCAGTTAGACTTCACCAACACCGCCTACCTATTGAGAGTGATGGCCACTTATCTTTTCAGCTTACTCACTAGCAGCTTCACATTGACTACTGTACATAGTTCTTATTCCTTGAGGGTCTCACATCCAACTTCTTAGTAGATTTTTGGGAGCACTTGTGGGATAAAGTTTCAATGGCTGGTTGTGCATCAAGCTACTACACCACCCACTTGAGACCCAGCGTCAAGTTCTATGGGAGCGTCCCATCACACAACAGGTTTGGATGCATTTCAACTTTGCCATGATGCCTATGCTTTCTACAACAGAACAATACACTTGGGGTGCTGCAACTTGGTCTATACTCATATTCCCAATGCTTCTGTTTGAGATGACTTCGGCCATTAGGATGATAGTGATCTAGGGGGGTAGGCCTATACTCCAACCTTCCATAGAGCTTATCCCTCAAGAGTGGAGCAGTGATAGCATCTTCAAGTATTGACCTGTTCCTTTGACAGAGATTGTTTGCACCATTTGGTTGGAGCTGGTTCATTCACTCAAGGGACTATTTGAGAGACTTCAAGGCAGCTTTCACGACATGTGAGATTACTGCAAGGCCTTCTTGTGACTGTTCCATTCAATACTTTTCTTTGCCATGGTTCATGGCACGCCTAGATGGCTATACCATCTCTTTGTGTGCATTTTTCCTCCCCCCATTTTCTGATGTATCCATCCTTGTACAAATTTTGTATTTTCATTGGGAAAGTCTCTTCGTATATTCATGTAGCCCATTGGGAAGCTCTTTAATTGAAGGAAGAATATTTTTCTTGGAAAAAAAGGTTGATCGCAAAGGGATATGCACAAATGTATGGCTTGGACTTTGATGAAACATTTAGTAGGGTTGCAAAAATGTCTACAGTGAGGAGTGTGGTAGCATTGATGTCAACGAATGGATGAAAATTGAAGCAAAAAGATGTGAAATTTGTTTTTGAATGGAGATTTATATGAGGATTTGTACATGTATCAACCACAAGGGTTTGTGCATTCAAAGTATTGAGACTATATATGTAGATTGAGGAAATCTCCCTATGGTTTAAAACAAGCATCACGAGAATGGTGTGCAAGTGGTTGAAGCCATTTTGATTTATGCAATCAAAGGAGGATTACTCGCTTTATGTATTGCATGAAAATGGTGATTGAGACTATATATGTAGATTGAGGAAATCTCCCTATGGTTTAAAACAAGCATCACGAGAATGGTGTGCAAGTTGTTGTAGACATTTTGATTTATGCCATCAAAGGAGGATTACTCACTTTACTCACTTTATGTATTGCATGAAAATGGTGGCATTGTCATTGTGGTGATTTATGAGATGACTTGATCATTACGGGAGACAATATGATTTTCATTAAAGGAATTGGAATCGAAATTGCATGTGGAGTTTGACATGAATGATCTTGGTGAAATATGATATTTTCTTGAAATTGAAATCATTTACACAAAAAATGGTATATAGTTGATTCAAAAGAAATACATCCTTGACATATTGGAGAAGTTTGGTATGATGGCTTGGATGTTCTAGTGGATCAAAATATGAATCTTGTTGATGATCGCAAAGGTTTGGAGGATGCATAAATGTTTCTAAAGATTATTGGACTCATTTACTTGACCATAATACACCTAGACTTAAGTTATGTGGTTTGTATGGTTTCACAATCTATGCAAAAGAGTCATTTGGATGTTGGTCGAAGGGTTTTGAGGTATGTGAAGACAACATGTAACTATGGGCTATATGTATGGATTTATTGATGTTGATTGGGCTGAAAATGTAATTAATATAAGGTCTACAAGTGGTTATGCATTCACATTTGGAAGTGACATTGTTAGTTCAAGTAGTAAGAAGCAAGCTATAACCACATTGTCAAGCACAAAAGCGGAGTATAGAGGATCAACCACAACTACATGTGAAGCACTGTGGTTGAAGCATTTGGTGTATGATTTGGGAGTTGAAGTTGATGGCAAGGTGGTGACATATTGTGACAATATGAATAGCATTCTGTGGGCAAAAAATCTGGTTTGTCATGCACAAACAAAACCTATTGAGGTACACTATCATTATATACTTGAAAAGGTGTTTGGTGGTGGTGAGACTAACTTGGTTCATGTGAAGACGGATGATCAAGTTGCTAATATCTTGACAAAGGTACTTGGAAGACATAATTTTGTATATTTAGCGAAGCATTGGGTGCGTATGATATGCAAGTTCCTTCTGGACTTGAGGGGAAGAAATGAAGAATGGAAACTATGTGATATACTATGGTGGATTTGATAAGCGACAATGATGGATTGCCAAAGATATATGCTACAGTGGAGGTGTACTTGGAGGTCACTTAAATCAGCTATACAAGTGACATAAATGACTCACATACTATGACTAACAATATATCTATTAATTAATCTACTCCAAAAAAGTGTGTGTATTCTCTACTATCTTAATGAATACGAAGAAGTGAGTGCAACCATGGATTGAGTGTGTATGCGTGTATGGGCTTGCTTATTCTCTACACTTTGGAAATCATATACAGATGGTGCATGGCTCTTCATTAAAAGCCAGAGGCTTGCATGCTATTGTCATCATGGTGGCTGCTCGAATTTGGCTCCTTCCAGATGGTTGATAGTTAGCGAAGCCTCCTTGGACGGTGATGGAGCTCACGGATCCCCCCTTGGTGTGGTATGTTATCTACTTTGTTGCAATCAGTTTTTTTTTTTTTGAGATTTGTATTGGGTATGGGATCCGTGTAAAGTCGTGAGCAGTGTGGTTGTTTCATCCTTATGACTTGGTTGAATCTCATGGCACTTGATGTGCATGAGAGTGTGTTGTAATTTTTCTTCGTTATGCAATAAATTCTTAAGTCACCATTGGTGAGTATTCTCCCCCCCAAAAAATTGCTAGGCCTAACATGAACACACATAAAACTCAACCCATGTATTTTTCAACCATGTAATTATGTCTAACATAGATCCAAGACTTTATTTCACAAAAAATGCATCTTAAATAACCAATATCACATCCTCTCTCACGCTTTCAATTTTTTAGATGATGGGTGGGGGGGATGAAAGTCAACCTATGTTTGAAAAAAACGTGTCTCAATTTATAATAATGCCGCTTTAAAAAAAATGTTGATTAAGAACAAGGGGAAAAGGAGAAACGCAGAATTTTTTTGAAGAAAATAGTGCTACTACAATATAAATTAGTTCAACATTTCAAAATTTCCTCTTTGAAAATTCATAAAAAGGATTGGGTGGAAGGTTGGAACCAATAGTTCAAATTGATTGTGTCATACCCAAAGTCAAAGAGATTGCAAACGTATCCAAGGGCCACACTGGTGTAAATCTAAAACCAAGAGGCACTACCTAGAACTAAGAGAGCAAACAAGGAGGTTATTAAGTGCAATTTTTTAAAATTGAGGTTCAAATCCTCTATGATTTTGTCTCTTTGTGCATAAAGTGATCACTAGCCTGCTTAATTGTATACTCGCTCCACTATATCCGATACATGGGATCTCTCAAGATCCCATTTGAAGCTGCTAACTCCGTCACCACTTTAAAAATCCCCACACAGAGCTATCGACGGTTGACAATCAGACATAACACTCACAAAAGATAAATGGTTGGTTTGAGCCATGCCACCACAATAGCCTAGTTGCTGCCTATTTGGGCTCCTTCATGTAAAAAGAAAGGCTTTGCTACTGCCTCCCTTTGCGCATGTCGATGTTCAAGCACTTCACAACACTTGGCACCTTCTCAATCCACTACCTGCAGCTTCGGTCTTGGCTCTCCACTTGCCACCTCCATTTCCGTTTCCTCTTTAATTCCCAAAGCATCCATCAAGATTCTTGCTCAAAAACAATTGGGTCTTCCCCTACTAGTGTGTTTTGGGTTTTATTTTGTGGGGATGTTGCCCTAGGGCCATATGAAGGCCACTTAAAAAGCTAAGACCAAAGCTTGGACTCCCACTGGCATATGAAAAAAGATTGATCGTCCTTGGTAATTTAGTATGAGTTTTATCAGGCAGCTAACGTTATTCTAGCCAAGGTTACTTTTTCCCTGTTTTTTGGGAAAGGTTTGAAATATATTATGGAATAATGTTAAGAAATACAATAACATAGAGTCGAGTCGTAGGGTATGTAGACACACTGGGTGCACAAGGTATGCAGACTTGAGGGTGCACATGGTATGGTAATTTGAGGTCCTGAGCGGGTGCACACATAGACGGGTCGGTAGATCTGGTATCCTCGACCGCCCTGAGGTGGCTCGGTGGTGCTGAGCTGGGATTCGATGAGCTCCACGAAGGCACATGCTTATTATCTCATAAGCTAAGAGGGCAGCCACATACACCAGATATAGGTGGTTTTATAGGGCCTTCCAAACTAAAAAATGTGTCCCCATAGACCTTCCACTTCACATTATATGTGATGCACATCTTATAAGCACCTCCAATGTAGAGGGCTCTTGAACCACCCTCCAAATTTTAGAAGGCCCTCTAAATGAAGTGTGACCTGCTAGTTCTAGTCAGCTATCGCTTTCCACTTACAATCAAAAGTTTCGCTTTATGTCCTTTTCTGTAATTTAAACGGTTAGCCTACCCACCAACTTGCTAAAGGTTGGCCTATGGGACTTGTCTTCTTTCGAAGAGAGGGTCTTCCAATTTAGATGGCCCTCCATTTTGGTATGTCTATGTGAAGGCCATCTAAGCGCGATTTGGTTTGTCATTCGGCTTTTTGTTTCCCTTGCGACTTTATTATCGCACTTATTTTTTAATATGCTTAGGGGGAGTTGGTGCACTATCTCTTTAAGCTTAGAGCATGCACGAATTGTGAGGCACATTCTTTCAAGCGCAGCTAGTGATCGAGCCTCTTTGTGGGTGGTGCTTTTCGTCAGCATGGACCCCGATAGGGTGATGTCGGAAGGTCATGGACGACACTGGGCGGGCGCCTGCTCCCTCTTATTGGGAATTGGTTTTCACAGCAGAGGGGAGGTAAAGGGCATCTAGCACCTACACTATCTGAGGATATTTTTCACGATGTGATAAAGAGAAGCCAACATAAAGCGGAAGATGGATATATGATACAAGCGGAGTTCAATCTAGATGCAGCGCTACTGCAACATTTAATGCATTAGTACCTTGTGTGTAGCGAAAATTGATAACATAGTGATCATTTCATTAAGAACAAGTTCCTGATGAGCATAGAGAGAGTACTTAATTTGCGAAAGCAACGTAGAAATTTACACCTAGATAATTTGGCATTGACAATACTTGAAAAGAGAAAGAAATAGAACAATTGACAACAATTGAGGACCGGATTTACATGGAGCCGGTCCCCCCTCCATAAAGGCTTTGTATTATAGCTTCTCTCATCAAAGGAGACTTTTGTTCAATACAATTCTTGTGTTCCTTGATAAAACTCATTGGTGCAATGAAGATGGAAGCTTCGTGCACCGAATTATGCTTGAAAAACACATCCAGTGTTCCTAGCCTCAGTCCCAAGACCTCACACACCTTCAAAGATGGTGAGAGCTAGCAGGGAATGAGGAAATATTGAGAGGAAGAAGATGTATCTTACGAGAAAGAAGTATTCTCCTTACATAATCACTCTAAGAGAATAGCTTAGCGTAGTAATTAGCATGGTAGAGGATATGAGCATGCCATTGAAGCTTGGCTCTTGGTTGGATTTGCATTCCATAGCCAAGAGTTGTTGTTGTAGGCCTCTCCTTCTCCATGCTTGGAGAAGGAGATGGAGTTATTCTTGCACACATGAGTTGTGTGTGTGTGTGTGTGTGTAGCAATGAGTTAGAGTAAAATGCAGCCTTCTCTCTCATCTTGGTCGACCCCTCTTGCTATTTTCTCATGCTGGCATCCTATTGGCTCCTTCAAAGCTTAGCCAATGACAATTTAGAAGCATAATTGCTAGCCGTGTGACATGTGTCCCCCTTTCCCCTTTTGTGAGAGCTTTAGGTAATTAAATAATTCAATTAAACTCTCATTGGACCTCTTAGTCTTCTGGCCAATAGGAATCAGGCAAGCCATTGGGGTGTTGAATGCTCATTGGACCCCTTGGTAGATTGTCCAATAGTCTTCTAGGGAGCTTAATTTTTGTTGGTTCTTTTATCATGCATTTTTATATTGATTAGACTATTTTTACTCTAGCCTAATCCTCATTGGTCCACCTCTAAGGCCATCCAATAGGATTTGACGGGAGGTTGGGGGCACTTGGCCTAGGAGCTTGACATGTGTCCAATATAGATCCCTTTGTGTAAAGGGGGAGCCTTGGAGTGTGTGTGTGTGTGTTTCTCTCTCATCCCCTACAATAAGGGCTCCACCCCTCCTTCCTACGGATGTGGGAAGACTTTTTAGTCTTCCCATGACCATCCAATTTTCCCCTTGCTTTGGCCATTGGATACAAGATTTATTTTTTGGAACCTTAGCCTATGGAAGTCTTTATGGAGCTAAACCTTAGGTCTTTTGAGCCCCATTGAAGCACATTGCTCTTTTGCAGCCTGTCTCCCTTTGGATCCCTATTTTATCTCCTTTGGATCCCTGACAGAGACTGGTCTGGCAGCCTCACCAATATTCTAGCTTTTACTCCCCTAGTACTTTCCCATATTACATGATCAGTTTAACATGAAAAAATCATCTGGGAATATTAGATATTAGTTTTTATGATAGCTACAGAACCTTGTGGATTACTGTGTCCACGCGGTTGTGCTTTATTTTGTGGGTCGTTGCGTACGACGACCCAAGGCCTTTGGAAATGGTAGCATCAGTTCACGCGGGTTGGAAAAGGCTTCTATGTGGCTGGTTGTGCCTCCGAACAAACTGTGCAGGATCTAGTTATGAGAGGAGGCGTCTGGGGAGCTTCACACTTTGGTTATGCTATGTCTTGGACGCTCAAGTTTTTCCCAAACGAAGAGTTTTTGGACTTCTGCTCGGTATGGGTTACACTCAAGGGTTTTCCTCTTTGGCTGCAGGACTATGTAGATTCCATAGCTGCCTTGTTGGGTAGGGTGTTGTCATTGTGAAACTACAGCGGGTGAAATCGGGCTTGGAGTTAAAAGTCTATACTCAGTGGAATAAGAACAAGCCCTCCCCCAAGTATCTGGATTTGAATATGGGCAGCTTTGGCACATTCAGACAAGCGTTAGCGTCCCGGGGGAGTCATTACATGTAACATTTTCATAGTTTCAAGACATGTTTGTAACACCCTTATCTGTGAATTTTTTTTAGGAATATAATGTACCCTTTTCTTTTAAAATCTATAAGTTTTTTTCAAATTTGAAAAAATAGTAAAATTTTGTATATATCTTTTTGTAAGTTTCACAAACTTTAAATACCCCTTTGTTGAACTCACATGATAGGTTACATTTTTCTTAGGTGACCTTCCCGAGGTTAGCTTTTGCTTCATTTTCGAATGCCTGCTACAAGTGTCAAAGAATTGGCCATTATGCTCGGGATTGTCCCGAGGTAGATACTACCTGCAGGCCGGGGGTTAGGACAACTTGGAGGGGAGTCACTAGAGAGGTCAAACAGGCTATGGATGTATCTGAGATGGACTTAAAGACCAGTGAAAAGGATGTGACTTGTGAAGAGGGAGCAGAAGGGTCGGGCTGCCCATCAGCTGAGTTGTAAGAGAAATCAATAAGATCCTCTAATGAGATGGAAGAGATTGAAAGCCTGTTAGATCCAACTGATGAGATGCAAGATAAAACAAAAATGCTAGACAATTTTGTAGTAGAGACTCGAACGTCCAATGCTTTTGGTATGCCTGAGGCAGTTGTAGGTGATGCTCGAGACTTGAAACTTGACCTTGTGAGCCATATTGTGAATGTATCGGGTAACATGACAAGCATTGTTAGTTTGCTCAAATGGAAGAGGAAATGGTGACATTAGCTGTTGTTTTGTCGCTCTTCAGTATCTTCCGGTGCACTGGTTTGATGGTCAAGGGGCATGCTGTGGTATGGCTATCTCCTTGGTGGCAACTCCAAGCCAGTTAGAGTTTTTCTTTTGCTGTGGATGGTTATAGGGTGGCACCCTATATCAGCTGATGTATTTGGTAGTAGATATAGGTGAGATTCATTAAGAGGTTAGGTGGGTGGATGATTCCATGGCTCGAGTGGAGGCATTGTAACTTTTTTGGTTTCTTAATTAATATATACACTTACTATTGTGATTTTAGAAAAAAAAGAATCACAATAGTTCCATGCCTGGATTGAGACATGGATTCATCGGCACACTTAGGGAGCATCATCGCATATATAAATCCAAAAGATTGGGATTTTTACAAGGAATCCCTTACTCACACATTGCAGACATCACAAAGTACCAAAGAAACCAAAAGGGCAAAGTCATGAGAGCCACCCCCTTGGGTGGCTTGCCAACCCACCACAAGGCACTCACAACAAAATCAAAGAGAGATACCTTGAGATCATGAAGCATGAGATGAAGCCTATCAACTCAGCATCCTCGGAACCATTCCAACAGTGATGAACCAGTCACCGGATGCCAAGGAGCAGAATCTGAACGAGAGAAGCCTCGCGCTATTGCAATGGAGCCTCATCCCAACCATTATGAGCCATCGACGCGTTATAGATCTACCACATCTACCCCACGTCTTATCGACCCAAGGGAAAACCACCTAGCCATCGAATTTCATGGGCATTTGATCCAATTTTGGATGTTTTGCATGTTTTTTGGGAGGGTAGTTGAATGTAAGCCACCCTAAAAAAAACCCTAAATTACCATAAGACTCATAAAATACTTAAATTTTAAATGGCACCCTTGCCCGTCACAAATCAACCCAATAAATTTCAAGTAAAAAATGGGCAAAAAATATCTAAAACAAGTGCCGTCACTAACGTGCAGACATCACGGCTTGCTATGAGAGAGAGAGAGAGAGAGAGAGAGAGAGAGAGAGAGAGAGAGAGAGAGAGAGAGAGAGAGAGAGAGAGAGATTCAGTCAGTTTGCTCTCATCTTTGCATTCCTTGTGCTATTGCTATCGTCAAAGCCTTTTATTACAAAGCAACACTATTTTTATTACCAAGCATCGGAGAATCTGAAAATAACCAAAAACGTGAAAAATGTGTACAAGATTGTTACCATATACATGTGGTAGTGATGTGTGTGAACGCACTAGGACCGTCGGGGCATTTTTTCCCTCTTTAGGAGGTTTTTTCCCCCGTGCATTGTATATACACCCATCACTCTAGGGCTATCTATCTTTCCATTGCACACTAAGTAATACACTCTCTATTGTGTGCCTTGAGCTTTCTTCGTCTTCTCCAAGCTGTGTGTGTTTCTTTGCAACCCTAATTCCAACAATTGGTATCAGATCACGTTGCGTCCTCTCGGGCTTAGTCGCCAGCTGCTCCAGCACACGCCTGCTCACTTTCTTCGATTTCAGTGAGCTTTGGCAAGCGTTCGCAGGTCGACAAATACTTTGGGCGATCTCGTAGAGCTCGATCTGCTCAGATTTTTGATTTGGGCTCATTTCGGCCTCCGTTTCTACTATAGGCATTACTGCATAGGCTATTTCGTCATTTTGTGCATAATTTTTGTCAGTGCCGTTTTTTGCATAACAGGTGCCTTATAGTCTTTTACGGTTTGAGCTATATAGCGAGTGTTGTTCCCGCTCCGTTTCTCCTATTTTCGAGCAATTTTCACATCAGGTGCAACATTTACCATGGCTGACAACAACAACACAGATGTGTTCAAGATGTTTGCTGCTAAGGACACGTTGGATGGGGACAACTACCCTATGTGGGCTTATATGATGCAACATGTTCTTGTGTCAAAGGGCGTCTGGAACATTGTGCAGGGCATTGATGTATGTCTTAGTTCTGAAGATGTAGGCGATGTTGAGGATGTTGCAGGTCTTGCTGTAAGGATTGCTGCTGTTAGAGTTGTTTTGCCTACGACAGAACAAGCTCATTGGGATGTTAAGGATGCGCAGGCTCATGCATTAATTGCGTTGTCTGTGAAGCGCACCATTGTTCCTCACATCCGTTCAGCAAAATCTGCAAAACAGGCTTGGGATATTTTGGTTGGTCTTTATGCAAGTCGCAATGAGGCTAAAATTGCTTTGCTGCGTAAAGAGTTGGAGTCGAAGATTATGCATGAGGAAGATGATATGGACACTTTCCTTGCTAGTGTCAAGGATATCAATGAGCAACTTATTTCTGTAGGAGAAGTCATTTTAGACAGTTTCCTTGTGCAGACTGTTCTTGATGCCTTACCAGATTCTTACCAGACTTTTGCTAGTACTTGGAGACTTATGACCCAAGGAAATCCTGAAGTTGTCAAGTTTGATGCATTATGCACATTGCTGTTGCAAGAGTCACTTTCCAGAAAAAACAGGACTAGGCAGCGTGCAGTTGAACAGGCTTTTATTGCTTCTCAAAGAAAGGGTGGTAACAGTAATGCAGCCACTTCTTATGGTTCTGCTGTGAGTGGCAAAAATTCTGTTCCTAATGCTTCTGCTGGCAGCAATTTGTCTGGAAATTCTGGTCACAAGGGAAAAAAGAAGATGCGTTGCCAATATTGTAAAGCTAATGATCACTTGATCAAGTCGTGTCCTAAGTTGAAGGCCAAAGAGGCTAAGAAGAAAGAGTGTGGTTCCACTACAAATGCTCGTTCCACTACAAATGCAGCCATTGTTGAGTCTTCTGTGAAAGAAGACTGTAATGCTGATGTTGATGCAGAATGGGCTTTTAGCGCAGAGTGCACTTACAATCCTGCTGTCCATGATGCATGCTTGTCAGTTGCTGCAGATTCACATGTGTGGTATTTCGACAATGGTGCTACAAAGCACATTACCTCACATCGTGAATTGTTTACCTCTCTTGAATCTGTCCCTATGGGAATTCAGTCACTTGTGCCAACAATGCCTCTTTTCCAGTTCAGGGAGTTGGAAAGATTGTGCTTACTGCTGCAAATGGCAGTTCTTTCACACTTGTTGATGCACTTTATGTACCTGGGATCAAGAAGAATCTCTTGTCTGTATCCGCACTTGCTAGACTTGGACTTGTAGTCAAATTTGTGGATGAAAGATGTACAGTTCATGATCTCAGTTTTGGTGATGAAATTGTTGCATCTGGGCTTTTGTGCGGTGGGCTGTATAAGCTCACTTTGTATGACAAGTGTGGACAAAATTTTGCAAATGCTATTGTAGATTCAAGGGCTATTTCAGATGCAAAACTTTGGCATGCACGTTTTGGTCATCTAAATTTTTCCAGTTTGCTGCGTTTGCAGAAATCTGATATGGTTGCTTCTTTGCCACCTCTTGAAGCACGTGTCAAACATGTTTGTGAAGGCTGTATTTTGGGTAAAATGCAGCGTTCTAAATTTCCAAAGGATGGTTCATTTCGGGCCACATGTAGGTTGCAGCTTGTGCATAGTGATGTTTGTGGGCCCATGCAAACTCCGTCCTTGGGCAATTACCTGTACTTCGTGACTTTCATTGATGATTACTCCAGGCATGCATGGGTATTTCCGCTTAAAGCGAAGTCCGAAGTTTTTATGTGCTTCAAACAATTTCTGGCTATGGCTGAAAATGTCTCGAAATGTACTATGGGCACCCTCCGTTCCGATCGAGGGGGGGAGTATATGTCTCATGAATTTAATGCATTTCTAGCTAGTCGTGGGATAAAACACCGATGTACAATGCCTTATACACCTCAGCAAAATGGTGTTGCTGAGAGGAAAAACAGGTCACTGACGGAAATGGCACGATGTATGGTCAAAAGTCAAGCTTTGCCGCATTCTTTTTGGCTTGAGGCCATCATGTGTGCCACTTATGTACTTAATAGGTGTCCTACGAAAGCTTTGCAGTCTATTACTCCATATGAAGCATGGCATGATAGAAAGCCTTCTATTGAGCACATGCGTGTTTTTGGCTGTTTGGCATATGCTTTGGTGCCACAAGTGCAGCGCAGAAAATTGGATGATAAGGCTGTCAAATGCATTTTTGTTGGTTATAGTGCTGAAAGCAAAGGTTACAGGTTGTATCATCCGCAAACAAAACGTATTTTGGTTTCTCGGGATGTAGTGTTTGTGGAAGATTCTATTCAGTCCTTGCTGTCATGTACTAGAGACAGTAATGTAAGCTCACAGGACATTTATGGCACTTTGTTGCCTCTTTTCAGTGGTGGAAATACGAATGTAAGTTCCAATGAGGCAAATGTACAGCCTATGGGGGTTTCTGATTTTTTTTTAGATCAGCCTATTACTGATGCAGATGTACATGATGTACTTGATGAGGAAAGGGTTGAAAATGAGCAGGCTAGAGGTATGCCAAAATGGCTCGTGCACACTTTGCGTGACAATAAATTGGATGAACCTTTGTCTAGTCGTACTCGTTCAGGCTCTTACCATGCATCTTATGCATGAGATTGTTATGCTTTGGCCGTGTCTAGCTTACATGATGTTGAGGAGCCTCTGTCTTTTGATGAACCACAGAATTTAGAAAATTGGATGGCTGCCATGCAATCAGAATATGATGCACTCATAGAAAATGACACATGGACTTTATGTGATTTTCCTCCTGGCAAAAAGGCCATTGGTACGAAGTGGGTTTACAAGTTGAAACGCAAGCCGGATGGTGAGATTGATAGCCATAAGGCTCGACTTGTTGCAAAGGGTTATGCACAACAAAAAGGCATAGATTATGAAGAGACTTTTGCTCCCACTTGTCGTATGACTACTGTGCATTTTCTATGTGCATTGGCAACTCATTCTGGTTGGGATGTACATCAATCAGACATTGTTACTGCTTTCTTGAATGGTGACATATTTGAGGAAGTTTATGTAACGCAGCCTCGCGGTTTTGTCATAAAAGGACAAGAGGACAAAGTGTGCAAATGTAACAAGGATTTGTATGGGTTGAAGCAATCTCCTCGTGCTTGGTATGAGAAAGCTCACACTCATTTGGTCAAACAAGGCTTTCGTAACAGTCCAACAGAAAGCACATTGTATGTAAAGCGTGAGGGTGATGTACTTCTCATTCTGGTTCTTTATGTTGATGATTTGCTGATCACTGGACCAAATGAGAGACATATTGCTGAATTTAAGGCTGATTTGAATGCTACTTTCAAGATGAAAGATTTGGGGTTGTTGCATCATTACTTGGATATACAGTTTAAGCAGTGTGATGGTGGTATTGCCTTGTGTCAAAAAAGTTACATAGAGACATTGCTATGTAAGTTTGGACTTGAGGATTGCAAACCTATTGCCACTCTCATGGAAGCAGGTTTGAAGTTGAGTCTACATGATGCTGGCGATCCTGCTGATGTCACTCTTTATCAAACTGATGTTGGCTGCCTCATTTATGTATGCAACACGAGGCCAGATATTCAGTTTGCAGTCTCACAGGTCAGCAGATTTATGCATAGCCCAGGGTCTAAGCATTGGCAGATTTTCAAGAGGATTTTCCGCTACCTTAGTGGCAATTTACATCTTGGCTTGTTTTATCCCAGGGGGGGATCATTGCCACCAGGACTTACATGCTTTTTCGGACTCAGATTGGGCTGGTTGTTTTGACATGCGAGTGTCCACAAGTGGTTTTTGTTTCATGCTTGGCAGATCATGTATATCATGGTTGAGCAAGAAGCAACCTACTGTGGCCACTTCGAGTTGTGAGGTTGAGTACAGGGCAGTCTTCACAACTATGGTTGAGTGTGTATAGCTCAGACGCCTTATGGCTGATTTGGGTGTTGGATAGGACACTGCCAACACTATCTACACTGACAGTCAGAGCGCATTGGCAGTTGCGAGGAACCCAATTTTTCATGCTCGCACAAAGCACATTGAGGTGCATTGCCACTATGTCAGGGAGAGGCTCTCAGCAGGAGAGATCAATTTGGCTTATGTGCCAACATAGGACAACCTTGCAGATCTTTTCACAAAGGCATTGTCTCGTGAGAAGCTTGAAGCTTTCCGCAAAGCTTTGGGCTTACTCCCCTTTGTGGTATGATCATGTCCTTAGGGCATGTCACTTCCCTTTACTCATGTGCCAGCTCTCGTTCACCGCATCACTCCAGGGGGGATTTGTTACCATATACATGTGGTAGTAATGTGTGTGAACACACTAGGACCGCCGGGGCATTTTCCCCCTCTTTAGGAGGTTTCCCCCCCCCCCCCCCCCCCCCCCCCCCCCCCGTGCATTGTATATACGCCCATCACTCTAGGGCTATCTATCTTTCCATTGCACACTAAGTAATACACTCTCTATTGTGTGCCTTGAGCTTTCTTCGTCTTCTCCAAGCTGTGTGTGTTTCTCTGCAACCCTAATTCCAACAAAGATTTGATAGGCACCATGCTTATATGACTACCTCCGGCAGGCACTGCCAACAAGTGGGAGGCCCAACAAGAGCTTGCAAAAAAAATAAAAAATAAAAAAAAACGAAGAAAAGAAGGGCACACTTAAAATTTTCTTGGTTTATAGGTCAAGATTTGAAGAATTTGCCGGTACTTTAAAAATTTTATTGGTTTGCTTCAAGGAAAGCTTGGCATCAAACCATCCCGGTTTTTGGCAAACAAGGGGCCCAATGGTTGCAAGGAAACATCGAAAAGAATGTTATTGAAGGATGAGCACTAGGAGGAAAGAAAACGTTGACATAATCCATTCAAAGAGGAGTAGTAGGAGCAAAGGAAACGTTGAGAGATACATATTTGGAGTATTTGACTGATTGATGGTATACCAATACCAATATATAACAAAGGATGCAAAGATTGCACCTTTCTATTTTGAGTTGACCAAGAGGATTCTCCTTAGTGTTAGTGTAGTGATAGGATGTGTGTACTTTTCTTTTAGAGGACTTCTGTTACCAAGTCCCAAAATTCTCTACATGTCAAGCTCAAGAATCTTCCAAATTCCTTAAAGCAACCACACAGCAACATTTTCAAGGTTCAAACTCTCTTGATAAAGTCTCTCTCTCTCTCTCTCTCTCTCTCTCTCTCTCTCTCCAACTCCAACACACACATACCCCCAATTTGGTCTCTTGGTTTGTCCCCACAATGTTTGAAGGGGCTGTTCTTCTCTCTCTCTCTCTCTCTCTCTCTCTCTCTCTCTCTCTCTCTCACACACACACACACACACACACACACACACACACACACACACACACACACACACAATCATTTTGGACAACTTTGAAGTTGACCCCATCCCATATTGAGTTCACACAAAAGTCTACTATCGAAATCTCTCTCTCTCTCTCTCTCTCTCTCTCTCTCTCTCTCTCTCTCCTTTTTTCCCCCCCCCCAAAACTTGAAAAGGTATATGTGAGACATTTAAGAGGTATATGTGAGACAATATTTGAAGGTCTTTACACTAAATTTTTCTAAATTTTGTAGGTTCTCTCTAAATTTTGCAGTGCTAGTCTCTCCTCATAGTCTCTCCTCATTTTGCAGTGCTAGTCTCTCCTCATAGTCTCTCTAAATTTTGCAGTTCTAGTGCTAGTCTCTCCTCATTTTCACTTTTTATTTTTATCTTCGAAAACTTGGGAAAACTTTCACCAAAGGGGGTAAATGTAAGTGTGCAAATGTAAGCCTTGGCCCTTGAGGTAAACTAACAAAATCACACATCAAAGAGAGTTGGGAGAAGAGTGTTAATGCCATCGAAGAGATCAAATGGCCTAAATATATGATGTTTTTATTTGGAAGTTGCTTTGAGGAGCCATCCCTACTGGGAATAAGGTTCACGCTAGAGGGATTAGCACAAACACTTGCTTTGGTTGTAGATCGGTCTTTGAGGACCCCCTACATTTGCTCAGCAAGTGCACTACCTCGTCGGGTTTGGCCACTAAAATCTGCAAATGGGAACGAAAGACCTATAAGGTTGTCTTGTTTACAGATGACCTAATCCTAGGAGGGCGTAGTTTACAAAACCATGCCATTTTGGTGTGCACCCAAATCACCAGATTTTGTTAGCTGAATCAGATCTCAAAACCTTCACGTATTTGAGGCAAAACTTGTTGTGGCTCAATTTGATGATATTGTGCATTAGAGCACTGAGCTCATTCTTGTTGTAGAAGCAAAGAGAGGGATCGCCGTTAATGTTGAAGAGTGGAACCATGCACTTGGTTGCCTAGACCACTTAGTTGCCTTTTTTAGTTTCTGCTGCATCTATGTTGAAGCCCCTTTTGGAATCTTTGCCCCTTCAAGGCACCTATAGTGCTTGAGGTTGATTGTAATTTTTTTGTTCAAGTTTATATTAGATCTCTCCACTCACGATTGTGAGTATGGAGAAAACAAAAAAATCACACCTCGTATCCCATGGCATATAAGCTAAACAATAAAAATCATGTAACCAACAAACCATAGGAAGACAAACTATAGGAAATCATCGTCCTTTGGTGTGCATTCACTGGTTGAGAAATTTTGCACGAGGCAATCAAGTCCAACAAGAATAAGATTGAGGATGGATACGTGATGCAAGTTGAATTCAATCCAGAGTTAGTGATATAGAGCTTAGAGACCTATGTGCTCACTCCCTGGTACTTTAGTTTATGCTCTGGTGAATGATGTGTCAAGGCCTTTGGAAGTGGGCGGTAGCGGTGATGAATAACCGTAATGTGATCTGTCATTTCACGGCAATGGGCAAAGGCTTTTATGTGGCAAAGTGTGCCTTTAAGAAAACTATCCAAGGTCTGGTAATCAAAGGAGGCATATGGGGAGCTTCCCACTTTGATTATGCTATGCCATGGATGCCAGAGTTCTATCCAAAAAATGAAGAGATTATGGACAACTACCCAGTGGTGTGGGTTACGCTTGAGAGACTTTCTCTCTAGCTCCACAACCATGTGTACTCCATTGCTTCAATGATGGGCCAAGTGTTGTTCATCTTGAAGTTGCAATGGGTTTAGAGCAGGCTTAGATGTAAAGGAATGTATACTATGGAACATGAGTAGGCCAATCCCCAAAATTTGGACTTGAATTTGGGAAGATTTGGTGCCTTCGAAAAGAGGTAGCATTTAATGCATTCAAATCCTTCCTTTTTCAAAGAAGTCTTTCATGACTTTCAAGATATGTTTCCCAATGGTATCAATCCTCAAGATCTTAAGTTTTTTGCTTGATTGATTCTTGAAAAGTGCAAGGAATTTTTGAAATTTAGAGAATACCTCATCCTTATCTTTCAAAGGGAGAAGCCACACCTTTCAAGTAGAGTCATCTATAAATGTTATGAAGTAAGTAGCTTCCCCTAAAGACCGGGTCATCATAAGAAGATAAGAAGATAGATGTCACTATGTACAAGCTCTAGTGACTCAATACACCTTCTACTCAATGACAAATGAACATCTCTTGTCATAATAATCAATATCTAATTCTCCTAAATGATTTTCTCATATTAAACTGATCATTTAATGTGGGGAAGGCCAGGGGAGAAAAAGCTAGAATATTGGTTAAGCTAGCAGACCGACCACAGTAGGGATCCAAAGGAGGGAAAATAGGGATCCAAAGGGGGGGGGGGGGGGACATCTGTAAAAGAGCCATGTGCAACAATGGGCTAAAAAGACCCTAAGGTTCAGCCCATTAAGACTTCCAAAATGCTAAGGTTCCAAAATTCAAAGGTTGTGTCCAGAGGTCAACCCTAGGAAAAATTGGATGCTTTGTGTGTGCCCTAAAAGTCTTTGCACATCCCTACATGGGAGGGGGCGAGCCCTAAAGGTAGGGGATGAGAGAGAAAGCCACACACACACACACAGGCTCCCTTTACACAAAGGGAATGAGGGACACATGTCAGCTCCCTAGGCCAGATGCCCACAAGGTGTGCCCAATTCCTATTGGAAGACCCTTGAAGTGGACCAATGAGAATTAAGCTAGAGTAAATCTAGTTTAATTAATTTAAAAACATTTAATAAAAGAAACCAATGAGAATTAAGTCTCCTAGAAGACTATTGGGCAGTCTCCCAAGGGGTCCAATGAGCATTCAGGAGCCCAATGGCTTGCCTGATTCCTATTGGCCAGGAGGCAAAGGGGTCCAATGAGAGTTTAGTTTAATTATTTAATTACCTAAAGCTCTCACAAAAGGGGAAAGGGGGACACATGTCAGAAGGCTATCACTTCTGCTGCTTAACACCCATTGGCTTGACTTGGGGAGGTCCAATGAGGCAAAAGCCAGACCAATTTAGTAGGAAGGGCTCGCCCAAGAGAGAGAGGGGGCTGATTTTTGCTTGGCATTGACACACACACACTCACACTTGAGCATGTGTGAAGAAAGAATACTCTATCTCCTCCCAAGCTTTAATGGAGAGCCCATCACCTACTCCAAGCTTGTGAGATAGAAGCCTACATCAACACTCTCTTGGCATGTGGATGCAAATCCAACCAAGAGCCAAGCTTCCATGCATGCTCATCTTCTCTACCAAGCTAATTACTAAGCTAATCTATGCTAATATGAGTGATTATGTGAGGAGATGTACATATTTCTCGTAAGATACTCCTTCTTCCTCTCAATCTACTCTCATACCCTGCTAGCTCTCACCATCTTCGAAGGTGTGTGAGGTCTTGGGTCTGAGAACGGGGATAATTCAAGTTGTGTTTGATTAAGTGTTTTGCTTAGTGCATGAAGCTTCCATCTTCATTGCACTAGCTAGTCTTGAAGGAACACAAAGAATTGTATTGTACAATGTCTCTCTTGATGGGAGAAACCATAATACAAAGCCTTTTGGAGGGGGGACCGGCTCCATGCAAATCCGGTCCTCAACTGTTGTCAATAGCTTAATTTCTCTCTCTTTTGAAAGTATTGTCGATGCTATCTAACTAGGTGTTATGCTTTTTGTTGCTCTCTCCACCCAAGCACTCTTGTAATTCTCATTAGGAATCTATTCTAATGAAATGCCCACTATGTTCATGCTAATTTCCACTACACATAAGTTATTAGGCCATTAAATGTTACATCTCTAGTTTGCTTTCTATACACATAATGTTCATACAAAGAAAAGTCAATAAAAATCAACACTAAAAATTACTCAAAATATGCTAGAGTTTTCTTTGCCTTCTGGTTCATATGGCCTAGCCAGTTATGCCACAACTCAGTAGAGAGTAGCGCAACTATATAAATAAAATCATCTTTTACAAAAGTAGAGAGTAGCGCAACTATATAAATAAAATCATCTTTTACAAAAGGTATGTACCATGATTTTGATCTTTGAGAACCACAAGATTTTCCTTCTTGATAATCTAAGAGCTATTTTCAAACATTGAAGTGTATCCCAAGTCATCTAGCTATCCAACAAAGATCAAACTCTTAGCTAACTCAAGAACATGGCTAGCATTTTTTAGCATAAATTCCATGCCACTTGGAAGTACTATGTTTATGTATCCAAGATCAATGATCTTGAGCGCATGAGAGTCACCCTATTTGATTATACCCTGATATCCCTTTACATAACAGGAAAAACACCTTCTTTGTGTCATAACATGGAAACTCACACCAAAATCTATCATCCAATTTTACGCATAACTGGCATCTTATGTTACAAAGGCATCTGTAGTGAAATTTAATGTAAAAATCAAGATGTTTGAGGTATGAATTGTCTCAAAAACATCGTGAGTCTTAGGAGACTCAAAAACATTGATTTCTTTATGCTTTGCTTTTCCCTTTGCATCACTGTCAGCAAACTTCTTACTCTCTTGAGACTTCTTGTCCCTTTGTGTAGCATGAAAATCCTTATGCACACGCACTTTGTTATTGTAATAGTAGCACTTGAGATTAAGCTTGGAACCACAAGAGCTGTCTTGCAAGAATTGTTACAATCCTTAGACTTGAAATGATCATCAGTGCAAACTCTCTCTTTATGAGATTGTGAAACATAAGTATCACCACTCTTGGTAGGATCACTAGATTTCCTACGAGTCTCTTTAGTGAGAAAACTATTGACTACATCATTGTAGACCAGCTTACCCTTAGGTGCAAAGCTACATGTGGCTGTGAAAAATGTATCCCACATGAGGAAGGCAAAGAGCATAATATGAAGATAGACCAATCCTCTTCATTGAAATTGAGTCCTTGTGAAATCAATTGACTGAAGAGGACATTGAACTCATTTAAGTGTCATATGGAAAAGTCCATGCCATAAAACTTTTGGATGTTATAAATGTCTTTCTTAGAACTAGAAGATATAACTACCAAGTTTCAAGTCTATGGTGGTGAGAAATCCAAAAACTATGGCGAGAATCTTGGGAAAATTTTGAGAGACTTTCCCTTGTAATAATTGGAACAAAATCTCAAACTAGAATGAGAAAAATGCTATCAAAATCATAAACAAATGCATAAAGAGTATCAGTTGACTATGGATGCATCTACTACTGATCATAAATAACCCAATGACTGCCAACACAATGTCAATAGCACCTATTTCCTCTATACATATCCTATCATGAGGCCTTGTGGAAGGGGTACTCCAACAACCTAATCAATTTCAACATTTGAGAATCCCCCAACTTAATAAAACCTCAGCCCAACCCTCCAAAGGCTCAGCAAAGACCAGACTTATGGTTAAGCTTAACAATGACCATCTATTGATCAAGTCTCAAAAATGATAATGAATTTTTTAAATGTCATTATGACTCCACAATCAATGTATAAGGTAATATAAAATGCATAAAATGAAGCAATTAATATTGTAGAAAGCAAGATCTGTGCATAAATTAAGCACCAATTAAGATGCACTTAAGTATAAACCAAATCCTTGCAGGGATTAATGGGTCTCAACAAAGCTCAACTGCATTCAAGATTATGAGTGTATAATTATACGCATAAATTATCCATAGGAAATGTGAAACCTGATGCAAAGTCTAAAAATTACAAGTCGATAGAATCCATAACCTCTCCCTATAAGAACTAGTGACATATAGGTGAAAAAACCTATGGTGAAAAAACCTATGTATCCAAATCATGCAAATACCCTTGTTGAGACTCCCATATTATACATATTCGATATTTGTATGAGAGAGGTATGCAAAAACTAAATTTTGAGGCTCACAAAGCAGAAAATGGGCACCATTGTCTGTTTCTATTGAGGTGGTTTGAGGCAAGTGACAAGATAAGTGGCCTCTAGACAACTCTTTTTTTTTTTTTTTTTGCAAAACTCACAATTGTGAGTGGATAGTATTAAGAACATCAACAATATACAACAATCTCGAGCTTAGACCGAGCCTCAAGGGTCCCAGGATTGCACGTTATCTACCTGGTAGAAAAAGCACTACCACTCCTAGGCTTTTCCTATTACAAGATGCTATGTATTGTTCTAGACCAATCCTCTGAGGCTTGTTTGCCTCCGATCATGGGAATTGTCACTCTGCTCTCTTGTACAATTTCACAAAAGCTTGCCACAGCCATATCCCCCTCAAACACGTGGCGGTTCCTTGCTTGCCAGATATGGTGCAAGAAGTAGTACCTGATTATTTGAGTGCAGACCAGAAGAGCAGGACTTCCCAACCTATTACTACCAAAAAACAGATCATTCTTGAAGAACTCAATTTGCCATGTCCTTTGAATCCACTTGCATAATTTCCCAGCCATGCCCCTGATTGCCTGGCATCTCATGAAAAGGTGGGCTAGGTCTTCACTAGCCATTCTGCACCCTCAGCAACGATCGGACCCGATGCCTCTTTCTTGTACCTTTATTCCCGTCAGCAGAGCACCCCACATCACTTTCCACAAAAATATCTTCATATACTGAGGCCACCTTGGCTTCCAAATGTTCTCCATGACTTCCTTCCACTGCTTGTTTGTCCATTGCCTCTTCCATAATTTGTTGAGGGGGCTACACCAATTAGCCTCATGCATTAATGCATGGTAAATTCCTTTAGAGTGTGGTTTCCAAAAGAGGCTAATCTCGGGCCATCTCCAAGTGTCCATTCAAAGTTGGATTCACATATTGGCATCATCACCTTATCAAGCTCTTTCATCACCCTGTGGACTAGTAAGATCTCAAAGACATTCAATTGAAATTGGATGGCTATAGAGTCAGCAGTTTTCCAGCACTTCATATTGCCATTCCAGAACTGCTCTAGTCGAACGAGCCCCTTATTATTCACATTCTTGGCCATTTCTATCCAATAGCGGCTTTGCGGAGGGCCCAATATGTTAGAGAGCCAAGGGGACCAGTGAAAAATGGAGTTTTTAAAGTATCTGGTTACTTCCCCCCATTCCAAAACCGCCGCTGCACTTTTGCACTTCCTCATCAGCTCCCCTGAGAGTCCACTAGATCTAAGATAAGACCACTTCGGGGCGAAAAGTTTGTCGTGCATCACAACCCCCTTCCACTTTCCCCCTTTCGAACCCAGTTTTCCTGCATCAAGCATTTCCTTGGTCATGATAGCCCAAGCTTGGTCCTGTTTAGCCAATTAGACCATAAATTTGGCACAAAGAGCCTCAACATGGGATACAGGGTTAATAATGCCGATCCCTCCTTGGTCTATCGGGCGAGCAACTACCTCCCATCTAGCCCACTGCCATGGCCGGGAGGTTTTCGTGTTGTTCTTCCAAAGAAACCTTTTGACTAGTTTTAAGAATACTTTCCAGTTACATTTAGCCATCTTGAGCACGGGGCTGAGGAAAGCAATATACGGGATCATAAAAGCATTAATCACTCTAATCCGGCTTTGGAAGGGGAGGAGAACAAACTCCCATCTTCTCATTTTTGAGCTTATTTTTTCAAGGACCCATTGAAATCTTTGACTGTGGGTTACGTCCACCCCTACGGGGACTCCCAGGTGTCTAAATATACTCCCTTTTGAGATGATCTCTCCTGTCTAGACTGCAGGGTCACAAAAGTCATTCTCCGACAGGGAGATTAGTCTTGACTTCTGTATAGCACTTGGATCCCGAGGCCACTACAAAAGTTTGCACAATCTCCAGCGCTCTCCTGAAAACTTGAGGGCACGCCTTCAAGAATAGGAGTGAATCATTTGCGAACATTTTTGCCAGTAGCTGGTCGTTGCCCGGTAATGCTAGACCTTGGATCTCTCCCCGCGCAGCACTGGCTTCAAGATAGGACCCAAGAATTTTGAGAAATGTGGGAGCCTTAAGAGTTTTCTAGAGCCCCTTTGACCTCTAGACAACTCTTAAGGCTCCCACGTTTCTCAAATTTCTTGGGTCCTATCACAAACACAACACAAAAACTTTAGATAAAAACAACACACACCAAGAACTAAATGCACAATTGGAAAATGTAGGGGCACCACCTAGTTTTGTGGGCCACAAACTAGGAGACCGGAAGAGAGAAGGGGCACGAGAAGAAGAGAGATTGAGAAGAAAACTATGCTATATGCTATATTGCAAGCTTGGATTCCGGTTAAATTCAACAAATGTGTCTCTTGCTATACACAATAACAAGATGAAGAGAGAGAGAGAGAGAGAGAGAGGTATCACACTTCTTTTCTTTAGTATACACATCTCAAAGCTCAAACTTAACAAACACAATGACCAGAGCTTCTCAAAATGACATCACACTTCTTTATCTAGTATGCACATCTCAAAAGTCAAATTTAACAAGCACAATGACTGAGGCTTCTCAAAATGAAACCACACTTGTTTATCTAGTATGCACATCTCAAAAGTCAAATTCAACAAGCACAACGACTCAGGCTTCTCAAAATGAAATCACAAAACACACACAGACTAAAAGTTAGATCTACACACTCAAAATAGCCATCCATGCACTATCTTAAAGCCAAGGGATTCCTCTCCACGTTGCCACCCACTTACAATGGCTTACTAAGGACTATGGCTACACAAACACACTCACAAATACCAATCAACAAAGAAAAATAAAGATGACTCGACAACTTACTCTTGCACAGGTTCCTAAGGCAAAATCTTGATAAACATGAGGAGAAAAAACACAAGACTTAGGAGCCCAACCACCTCTTTGAATCCACCAAAATGAGCATACAATTGTAAGAAAGGTCACTCAACTTCTCTCTTCACTCTCGTCAAATGAAAAAAACACTATCTTTGAATGCAAAGACTCTAAGGAAACAAGCATTAGCTAATTGTGGAAGGCATAAAGCACTTTGAATTTGGCTCAAGAAAGATTTTGGCAATGGAACTTGGTTAGAATAATGCATGTGCTACTTACAACCATAGCAATTTTTGGACGACCTTCAGACACGGCCTTCAGACCCACATATTACATCGGGAAAAACCCTCTAGAAATGTTTTCATTTTACATACACAATGAATTCACTCCTCAAGATCACTTCATGAAGTGGTCATTGACCTTGAGAAAAGTCTTGTGCTTAAGGATCATTGCCAAGGCTGCTCATGTTCAAATCCTAGTGTGTAGATTCTTGGTATGTATTGCATTTGGGATTGGCTTCCCGTGGCAAGGTGCTTGCCCAAATAGGAAAACATGCCTCTATTGGCTCGATTGACCTTGGGGCAATAGCACACTCAGTCTTGTTTGGGGAGTTGTCTTATGTGAATGAGAGATGCCAAGAAATGGCCAAGAAAAATTTGCCACCCCACATGAATGATGTAATTTTCTTCTATTGAAGTATTAATGAAATATATGTAGTTGCCTCTCTATCTTTCACATTCTATTCAATTGTGTTTCTAAGTTTTCTAAGTGTGCAAACTATGAATTTTCATTTAATATTAAATTTCACACTTTTTTCTTTGCAATTTTAATGTTGTGTAATCAATGCAAGTGTTAGGGGGGAGGGGGTGATTTGGATAAATGACACTTGAAATCAAAGAAATTTTGTGCTTTTGGTGTCTTGGGGGACCGTAAAACTTGTTTAAATGGAGAAAGGGAAGTGGCCACAAGGACACATAGAATGGCCAAACAAGGACCCTTGTTTGGCTATTCAATGCACCCTTGTGGTCACCTCCTCTTTTGACATTTAAAAATGAGTGCAAAACGGATAAGGATAAAGGGAAGAAACCCCCTGCTTGTAGTCAAGTAAACACTTTATGGTCTTTAAGTCCTTGCCCAAGTGCCAATCCACATCAAAGCTACATAGATCCTCAATCTCCAACTTCTCACTTACAAGTTGTGAGTGTATTACTTCTATAATCCATTGAGTTTTGTCAAAAATCAATGAAAGTACTCCATTGGTCTCTTTGGGCACCTCAATAGCGCCCAACCATCAAATATATTTCTTTCATTACACACTAAAATATAGGGTGGGAGATGGATCAATTAAATTTATTCACTTTGTTTGAAATAGGGCTTCATTCATTAGAGTTACCCCAACCTCTTGAGCCTTTGAACTTTCACTACTTGACACTCATTGAGTTTCAACACAAATGTAACCTTTATGCTAATCACTAAAAAACAAGTAGAGGCAAGACCTTAGCCACCATCATAGTCTTGGATAACAAGAATACAACCAAAATTAAAGAGTATATTATGTCACCTTCTTGAGGGAGATTGTAGACTCAAAGCTTAGCTTGATGAAACCTTTTGAGGTTCACAAATATATTGTTTCACATTGTGTAAGGGAAACACTTATCTAAAGATTTTTTGGAGTTTTGCTTAGCTTTTCTTTTTGTCTTTGGCATCCATGCAATATAAAGTGAATCACACATTGTATCTTCAATGTGTAGATATACCCCAATGTGAGAGAGTACATATTTTTTTGTGGACTTCTTTGCAAAGTTGACATTGTACGTAACAGGAAACATGTTCTCCACAATGCCACACTCCCATAGGGGATCCTTAAGAAGTTGAAAAAAATCCTTAGTGATGATCTTGATCTCATCACAAGAGTGCTGGATGTCACCTTCACTCACCACATTTTCCAATTTATGCATCAAATCCTTAGTGACTACATCACTAATAATGCACTTCTCTAGGTGAACGTAAGATGAAAATCACATCACATGTATTGAGACAACCAGTGAGAAGGTTGTCTCAATGATTTTGTCTTGATCCATTGCATGCCTCTCTTGAATAAAGTTTTTACCTTGCTACAAGATAAATTTGAGTGATTAGTGTGAAGTAGAAATGTAAAATTAAGTGAAGAAGAAATCACCTTACGGATATGACTCATTGTTTGCATGCTCCAGTCGCATGTGTAAATGTTTCAATGGATGAAAATATATGATTGTGTTCTCTTGCACCAAGATGTATTTCTTTCAAGTGTGTAATGGTTTTTCCAAGCTTTGAAATGTTGGCATCCTTCTCCTGCATTGCTTGTCGGAGGGTTTGCAAACTCGCTCTGAGAAGAGGTTTTAGTGGATGCAAATGCATGCTTACATTCTCTTGCACCAAGAGGTGTTTCTTTCAAGTGCGCAATGGTGTTGCCAAGCTTTGAAATGTTGGCATCCTTCTCCTGAATTTCTTGTTGGACGATTGCAACCTCTCTCTCAAAAGAAGCAATTTTTCTTGTAATGCCAATGTGTTGAGCTAAAGTTTTTGACATTGGTGTATCCACCAATGCAAAGAACCACCTACACCCATAGAAAACCGCTTGCAATAGCCTAATAGGAATGCCTCTTTTCTCTCAACATATTAAAGAAACATTGAGAGGCTATTAAATGTTAGATGGAAGCGGCTTATGGGATTGTACGGGTACAAATGGACATCTATTGAAAGGTCAACATTAGTGTTACCAATAGTGCGTCGCTATTGCAATGATCTTTGTTCACCCACATGTGTGGCCTTTGGGGCACATTCCATGGACAAGCAAATATGTAAGCTTGTGGTGTGTGGAGTACATGGTGGAGGAACACAATCTGTGATTCCATTAAGCACCGTGGCAGTTGATCTTAAGGAAGGAGAAATGAGGGAGGTATGGAGAGGAGAGGGAGGAAAGGGGAGGGAGGGGAGAGGAGAGAGAGGACAAGAAGGGGGAGGGGGGGGCAGGGAGGGAGGGGAGAGGAGAGGGAGGAGGAAGAGAGAACAAGTTTTTTTTGGAGGAAAAAGGAATATTGAAAAAGTAGAAATTTAGGGAGTGAAAGTAAAAAGAAGTCTAAAATGTTTTTTTTGGAGGAAAAAAAGAATATTGAAAAAGTAGAAATTTAGTGAGTGAAAGTAAAAAAAAATTAGTGAATGAAAGTAAAAAAGGTCTATGTGTTTTTTTTTTAAATGCATATATGTTGGGGGAAAGTTCTAGGCCAAAACCAAGTGAATCAAAATCTCGCTAGACACATCGAACATAAGAGAAGGTTTGCAAGCTCAAGTTCATGGTAGAGATATTGTAGAGGTGGGTGGTATGTTGAGAGAAAATTTATCTGAGGGAGAAAAGAAAGGCTATGTGCACTTATGCACATCATACCCAAAGGTATTTTCAATGGAGTATACAAATTTGAGAGGAGCAAAAGGGGTGGAGCACATGATTCTACTCAAAGAAGGATGCAAGCCAAGGCACAAAATCTACAAAGGTTGAGAGATTCAACATGAAGCTTTATGGAAAGAGGTAAACAAATTACTTCAAGGTTTCATTTATCCAGTGCATGAGTTGGAGTGTTTTCCATCTATTGTTATCACTCCTAAAAAGAATGGTAGATAGAGGATATATGTCAACTACAAACCACTCAATATGGCTATAAAAAGAAACCATTACCCTTTATCATTTTGAAATAAGATTTTGAACCATGTTTTAAGTCATGAAAGGTATTCTATTATAGATGGCATCTAAATAATTTTAGAATGGCATAGCTCTGAAAGAACATTGATCACTCAATGGGGGTTCTTTGTTTATCGCGGAAAAAATACCTCAAAAACCTGCTATGCCACTTCACCTAACCTATAAACCTCATCAGTTGCCTGAGATTTTTTGGAGAATAGGCTTTCAGGATTGCTTCCACCTTTTTTAGATCAATGGCTATAATGTCATTATTGATGATATGACCCAAGAGAAAATCACTTTTGATAGCAAAAGCACATTTTGCATAATTGAAGGATAATCTGGATTCCCTACACTTTTCAAAGCATAGCCTCAAATGCTTGAGATGATCCTGTTTGTCCCCTGAAACACTAAAATCATCCAAGAACACTTCCTTAAATGTGGTTAAGTATAAAGAAAACACTTCCATAACCCACTTCTAAATTGTTGGTGGTGCATTCTTCAGTCCAAAGTTCATCACTGTAGAAAGATACACTCCGCATTTAGTTATGAAAACTGTTTTGTCTCTTTCATTCAAATCCATTCTAATATGATTATATCCACAGAAGCCATCTAAAAAATTGTACATTTCCTCCCCAGCTACTGCATCCAGCATGGTATCACAATATGGTAAAAGAAATAGATCAGTAATTGAAGCAACATTCATTTTCCTATAATCCACACACACCCTAGTTTTTCCATTCTTCTTGGGGACCACCACAATTGGTGACAACCAAGTAATCTTATCCACAAGATAAATAAAGACAATTTCAAAAATTTATCTATTTCTTCTTTCACCTGTTTGGCATAATAAGGGTTCATCCTGTATCTTTGCTGCTTCACTTGCACTCCACTTGTTTTCAAGTTTATAGTGCGTTGACATACAGACGGATCTACCCTTTTCATGTCAATAAATGACCAAGAAAACACATCTTTAAACTCTAACAAAAAAGCTTTCAATTCTTTTTTAAATCCATTATTTAATTTAGTAGATACCTTCACCATTTTGGGATCATTTTCTCCTCCCATATTCATATCTTTCAATTAATCTTCCTTTAAAACTCTTAGACATCTGCTCTTTGAACATTATTTTTGCATGCTTTATAGATTAAGATGCCTCCTGCTCATCCTGTAATTTTTTATCTTTTGCTGATCTGACTGTTTTATTACTAAATCCTTTGAGGTCTGATTCTGTCACCTATTTTTGAATCTCAAATGAATCTGCAATCTTTGACACATCAACTTCAAATATGGGGATAACTGTTTCAATCCTTTGAAGAAACTCTTCTTCTTCATCTTCTTCAATGAATTCACCCATATTTATCCCTTCTACATATAAAGGTCTAAATCCAGGTGGAATGGTCTCCTTTGGCACCATCTACATCCTGAACTTTTTCTTCATATGTTTAATCACAATTGTATTTGCACCCCATAACTACTTCACTTTGGCTGCCCTAAGCCATGGACTTCCCAAAGTCATTGGGTACGAACATGTTGACTTTTCCAACTTTAGGACAACAAAATTGACCACAAAAGGTCTTCTATGGCACCATCTACATCCTCAGCTTTTTGTTCCTATATCACAATTGTATATGAGCCCCATAACTACTTCACTTTGGTTGCCCTAAGCCATGGCCTTCCCAAAATCATTGGGTACTAACATGTTGACTTTTCCAACTTTAGGACAACAAAATTGACCACAAAACGTAGCCTTGTTACACTTATTGTTTGATTTTTGAGAGTCCCCAAAGGTTGTACCCTTCTTTGATTTTCCATTTTCACTTTGAAAAGGTGCTGGTTCCCACTTCAAGAGATTCAACTTTTGAGATACTAATTCAGGGAAAATGTTCACTCTTGAACCTCCATCTACCAAGACATCTGAGAAGTAAACCTTTCCAAGGGAAGTATTTGTAAATGGTTCTTTGTATTCTACATCCACTGGAGCAACATCTCCACAATCAACATGTGCTAGATAAATTTGACTACTTTCTCCATTTTGCCTATCCTCTTTATCCTTGACCTCACTTGTCAATTTTCTAAAAAATGTCCGACTGAATTTAGGGACCAATTTTAGTACTTGCCCCATTTTCATTTAAGTGGCTGCTTCCATCAGAGCTTCAAAAAGATCATCTGAGAGTCCTTTATCAGGTGATTCCTTGAAATTTCTTGACTTTTCAAAAGGATCTGCCTTTTTAGATTCTGATGGTCTTTTGCTTATGTTTTTCCATTTTTTGCATTTCCCCTGATGAGCATGGTCTTGCAGGTTTATCAGTATCCTGATTTAGTTGAGTTTCCTTTATTACCTCAATTTATTCCTTTCATTTGCTTTCGAGTCAATGGGTTCCTCAAGGTCATTCCCCTGCTCCTCTTCTTGTATTTTTGACTTGCTCTTTGACCTTGTAATAGTCTCCACTTCTAGAGGTTTTTCCACAACCTCCTCAATCTTGATGCATGTAGGACAATCACACTAAAAACAATGCAAATAATCACCCCTTATTTTTGTCAGTTTTGCTTATGGCGGTTCTGTATACTACTACCATTTCTTGTCTGTTTCATCAATGTCTTTGACCTGGTGCGTTCATCCTCCCTTCACTGGAAGAACTAGCTCCTTCATTTGTAGGAGTGTAATTCACAATTGGAATTCCTCTCTCATTCCTATGTTTGCACCAAAGTTCACATGCAGTCCATGTTTATGTCAAGTACATGGCTACATTGGATTGTTTGCTTGTTGGTATCTTTGCACATTTTGTTAGTGTTCTTGATGAAACGGCCTTAGTTGGGTTGCATTCTAAAATTTATACTTGAAGGGTTGTGGTGCCACCACATTTGCTCATGAATCCATCTTGGCAACCATGTGTGCTCGCCTCCTTCCCCTGAAATTAGGGTTATAATAATAGTTATCATAATCATGTCCAAGTCTTTGACATACCGGACAAAATAGTGTCTTGGAAGGATTTGTAAATACCGAATGTTGAAGGTCCTTCAACTTTTCCAAAATCAATCTATTAAAGCTTGAAGAATCTTCAGAATCTGATTTCCCATTCTTCTTTTGCTTCTTTGACGTGGCTTCCTTATTTTTCTTTGTTTTCTTCTTCTTCATAAGTTTCTGAATCTTCACCTGAATCAGTTCCTGAGTCTTCATCATCCTCTTCCTCTTTAGAATCTGAATCTTGATTGGATTTTTTCTTCTTGATCTTCTTTTGCTCACTTTTCCCATACCTTCTTTCATCTCTCATTGATACATCTACCAAATTCCCAAAGTCGTGTGGTTGGGTGAGAGGTGCATGACTTGCAAGAATTGCTGCTTGAGCCCTCTACAAAAGTAATCTCCCAATTGCTCCCAAGATGGTCTTTGATTTGCTTGTAGTCTATTAATCGGATTCTTGAACTATTGTGCATAATACTCCGCCAATAAGTCTCTTTGTTTTAATTACCTGGTTTTCTTCAAGACATCTTCAGGTGTCTTCTCTGTCTTGAGTCTTGCCAAAAATCTATGTTTCAAGGTTTCATAATCTATGAAATTTGCTATGCCATATTGCATGAACCATATCACAGACTTCCCTTGCAAAGTTGCTACTAAGTTTCTCCTTCTTTATTACATCATATCCACTTGCAGACCACCTAGTCTCAAATTGACCCACATGAATGTCAACATCCTAGGATTCTTTCCCACTAAATTTTGCTGCCCCTACTTTAGGGTTAAGTGGTTGTTGAGCCATTACTAGTGGTTGAGGTGGTAGTTGACCTCCCAATGGGTCAAATGTTAGAGGTGGTAGTGGGGGTAATGCCAACGGAGGTGTATGGAACCTCAATTGTCTCCTTGACTTCAAAAATTGATGGACTGCCTGAACTCCAAGCAATTGGTGGATAACCCTATCAGGAGATTCTGGGGTTCTTCCCTACTCTTTTGGATTAGGTGAAGAGGTCTCCCTTGCTTCCTGTTCTTGGTTTCCCCTTGTATGGCTAGACTCCTGTGATTGTGTCCCTTCAATGATTGGTGGCAACCCTGTGATCACTCCAACTTCAGGGATATCATCCCCTACGTCTTCACCAAATCTTTGAATTTATGCATCTAACCAAGCATCCCATCTTCTTTTCTAAAATCTGGTGCCATAAGAGGTAATTGGTGATTGGTTCCTTGAACCACTCATGCATTTCTCCTTCTTCTTCTACTCCTTCTCTCAACCCTCAAATATACAATGACGTGTCTTTTACAAAAAAAGACAAGTATTCAAGATCATTGCAGGCCCCAAAAGGTACTAAACTATTGGCCCAGTATTGAGGAATTTTTTGGGTAATGTCCAAACTCAGGTCATCTAGGAGTAATTCAAAATATGCATCCAAAAAAAGCATTTTTATAATCCTCCTTTTCCTCCTCTTTTGTGAACCAATTGGGAAATTGCTTCAAGAGCTCATCAATTTTAGTCTCCATTAACCCCAATCAATCGCATTGGCCAAATGGCCTAGTGAATTCACTCCACAATCAGAGGGATCACCAAGTGTTATTGGGCCCTATGGGGACTCACAAAGGCTACATAATCATTACTCAAACACATTCAATGCATTAGACTTGAATTTATATAGCTTGTAGTACATGAATAGATTTCAAGGAACATTCAATAAACTATATCGTGATTGAAAATAGAGCAAGAAACATTACACAATAGCAAAGTCTCTTTTTCTCCCTCATTACATGCACGTCAAAACGTTACAACCACCAAGGATAACGTCGTATCTTGATTTGAAGAGGTATGAGCCCTTTTCCTTTTACAATTACTTAAAAGTCTACAAACAATTTACTGCAAATTAAAAGATTACTAACTATGGGTTTGATAGTTACTAGTATTTCAAAAGGACTTGGAGATCAAGAAACCTTCAAGTGTTTGAAAGAAACCCTATGATGGCCAAATTTGAAGAAATCATCTAGGAAATCAGTGAGTGGATACTCTTTAAGGGAAAACACAAAATATCTAAGGAGTGGAAGCAAGCATTAATGAACATTGTGGATTCCCAAAAGGCACTAACAATGAGATTCTAGATAACATCCAAAACCCAATTGTCTTGGCTCTATATACACCCTGCTGTATCTTTTGGGTCCTCAAGGCACTGGCTATGCTTGAGGCTTAATGTACATTCTCTTTTGAGTGAATACAACACTATCACTCACAATTGTGAGTATGGAAGAAAAGAGAGGTAGGCAGTGAAGTTCACTATGGAAGCCAAAGAATGGAATCATGCATTGGGTTACATTAGGTGCTTGGGTGGTTCCCTCTAGGAGAAAGTAGTCCACTACTCTACGGAAGGATAAGGAAAAAACACACTACAATACATCGCATAAAAATTGACATTTATACAGACGCAAATAAATGGGATCTAAAAAATTTAGACGTCGATATAAGCATTGGTATATGTGTCAAATTCATATCATTGATACAAGCGTTGGTATAATAATTTTTCATATCGACGTGTATACAAATGTATATACCAACACCTGCATCAATGCGTATATCAATGCCTATATTGACATCTATACAAAAGCCCATACATATGCTTGTATAGATGCCTATACAAACACCTAGTATAGAGATGCCTGTACAGACACCCATACAATGATTACACCTGATTTTTTTTTTTTGAGCAACAAAGAGGAGTGCCATTTGTTGTTGCAAGTGTTGTAGTAACCGCGGTAGTATAACAAACCTCTCTGCCCAAAAGAAGAATGCAAAAGTAATCGCACTTTGTGTTAACATAGATTGATATTACATCATAAAACAATAAAGAAGTGCTAAGCAAATGACCATAGATATGAAACATTAAATAACCATAACCATAAATCAAAACCATGATAACCATAACCATTACCATTGCCTTAAATAAACCCAAAACTATAACAATAAGAAAAACCATAACCTTAAGATTGCCATTGCCTTAACCATAAACAACACCATAACCTTAACCAATGTCAATGGTATAATCATAAAAAAAATCATAAGCATTGCCACTATCATAACCATAAATATAAAAATAATAAAAGGGTGTCAAAACCATAAACATTGCTACTGACATAACCATTAAAAAATCATAACCATAAGCATTGTTAAAACCATAACCGTTGCCACTATCATAAACATAAACATAAACATAAGTAAAACCATCAAAGTGTTGCCAAAAGCATTACCATTATCACTAGCATAACCGAAAATAAAATAACCATTGTGAGTGGCATAACCAAGTAGTAGGTGTGGCAAACCTTGTTTTTGGGTTAGATTAAAGGGAATATGGAAAGATTCCTTAAGCTAAGAGAAAGGGAAAAAATTTACTTTATTGCTTTGATTATTGGAGGTTGGGTTTGGGGGGGGCATTTTATGCAGATGACCCAAGGCAAGCCAACGGGAGGGTGTGCGACCTAGGATGAGGAGGGATAGTTGTTGCCCAGGCCAAGACGCATCATCAAATTTGTTTTTTTAAAGTTACCCATTCGTGGTTAGGGGGCTATGCATCAAATCTCAGGATATTTGATTTAAGAGATTTGATATTAAAGAAAAAGCAAAATTACCAAAATACGCCTCTAATTTTTGGAAATTCCCAATGTACCCCTCAAATTTCAAAAATTCCCAAAATACCCTTGTATCTATTTTGGTTGGATTCTTCAAGATTTTCTAATCTTTATTCTTGTTTGACAATTGAGTTTTAATATCTCTTCATTGCACATGTGTTTGTTCTTTCTCTCTCGCGTTTTGTGGGCCTAGGGGTATTTTGTGTGCATCTTTGGTGGGTGGTTCAATCTCAAAAATTCCCAAAACACCCTTGTATCTATTTTGGTTGGATTCTTCAAGATTTTCTAATCTTTATTCTTGTTTGAAATTGAGTTTAATATCTCTTCTTTGCACATGTGTCTGATCTTTCTCTCTCTCATTTTGTGGGCCTAGATATATTTTGTGTGCATCTTTGGTGGGTGATGCAGTTACACATTGCACGCCAAAAATCAAGGGAAGGATGAACAGAGGACCGGCGGGGGGTGCCAGGGGCATCATGTGGTCTCTCTGAATGCCCTATGTTCATCCCCAAGTAGCACACATTTGTTCTTGTGCGCGAGACTGGGAAAGGAAAGCAAATACCTTGCACAGAAGAGGCTGAGGGAGGGAAGTATAGGGCCATGGTTTGAGAGCATTGTAAGACATTGGCAGAGTGGAAGAGGATCGTGTTGTGTGTTGTCCAAGGAGCCAAAATGTGTACTATGTTGGAGAGTCTACTGACTTGATGGGAGCACCAAACAAGCTGCGAGAGAGATAGAGCTGTTGTTTTTTTGGCTATCCCGTGTAGCGATGGTGAGTGTTTTCTGGTGCAAGGAAAGTTGCGCATCGTGGGTAGGACCTTGAGGGTCAGTGGGAAAGTGAAAATGGAATGGGTGTAGTCATGGCAGAAGAGGGAGATGGAGCTGCCAGGTGTTTCACAACACATGAGGGGCGGGTGATGGATCGTCTGTGTGTGTGTGTGTGTGTTTGTGTCTGGTTTTTGTGTAGGAAAGCACGGAGTGCGATAAGCATAACAATAAAAGTATCATTAGAACTATAAACATCACCATTATCATAACCATGAGCTTAAGCATAACCACAAGCTTAAGCATAACCATAAAGAGTGATTATGTGTGTGTGGTTGGGCATGTGTGTGATTATGTGTGTGGTTATGCATGTGTGTGTAGTTAGGTGCATATTTATGTGTATGTGTGTGCACTCACATTTAAAGATTGTGAATGTGCAAGGAGTACGAAGGTTCGAGCAAATACATACCAAAACAATGCATAAGCATTTTGTTACACACACACAAACACAAAATTTTTCACACAAATACAACAAAAATATGTACCTTCTTTATGTAGAAATTTGTGGAAGAGTAGATCAAAGGTCAGAAGAGGCAACTCCACAAAGGTCTACAAGGAGGGAGGAGGAGGTGGGGAGGAGCTATGGAGGCGGTGTGGAGAAGAGATAAAATGCAGGAAATGAGCTCCCGAGTTTTTTAAAATATTAGGTCGTCATTACATGTGTCCGTATAGATGTTAGTATACGCATAGATATAGGCATTTATATAGGCATCAATATACACGTTGATATATGTGTCGGTATTTACATCAATATACGTGACAAAAATTCAAATTTGAATTTTGAATTGGGCAATGTCTCTCTCCATCTTTATCAATGCTTATTCCAACTCGTGCCAAAGACATTGAAAATATGGCATCAATAACCAAGTGATCCCTTGTAGTGACAAGATCTCTTGATTATGAGTTGTACATCCCCATTTTTGAAAATTTTCCCCCTCAAGGCACATGAACTGCTTCAATGTACATTTTTTTGTTGAGCTAATCTAACATCACTCAGAATTATGAGTATGGAAGAAAACAATGAGGTAGGCAGAGTAGTAGCAAGCACTAAATGGTTGACAATTTCTACACTACTTAGTGGTAGCTACTAGGTTGTGCAATGTAGCTACTATGTTTGGAGTGGTTGTGGCCCAACTGGTAGTGGTAGCTATGTATTCAAGAACATCATTGTAGATTAATTATGGATGTACTTCTAATGGAAGATTTTGAATGGTTGAAGGACTCTCTTACTGGTATCTAGAGTCTATCAAGGCTACCATATACACTAGTAGGTAGGCTACATCTACCATATTTTGTAATGTTGGAAGGCCAATAGCTCAAAGAATTCCTAATGGGAGCTATTGCATTAATGATGAACAAACAAGTATTATAGATTGGTAGAAAAAAATGATAGTTTGATCATTCTTGGAGGTTTTTACTATGCAATTCATTTTTGGAAATGAATTGCTCTAGTCTACTACTGGGTCTACGCGCCCTTATTAACCTGAATCTAGACAGATTCTGCTATTCGAAACGCAGTCCAGATCAGTGTCGCGTATGCACTCCACATCAGCAAGATCCGCTCAGAACAGCTTTCGTCTGCCTGGTCGTCTCCAGTTCTCGCAGCACTTTCTTGCTGTTTCACCTCTGTGTCTACATACAGCTGCACAAAGCAAAGCATCAGTAACTGCGTTTACAATATTTGAAAATTCGCAAACTATGGAATTCAGTCTATTGAGTTGCAAGGACGAGTTATTGCAAGCATTGCCCTCCCTCTCTGAATCCTCTCGTTTGTGCCCACACTCTGTACAAACGGTTTTGACAGACAAAAGCTACGCTCTCTCTCTCTCTCTCTCACACACACACACACACACACACACACACACACACACACACACACACACACAGACCATCTCTCTCTCTCTCTCTCTCTCTCTCTCTCTCTTTCTCTCTCTCTCTCTCTCTCTCTCTCTCTCTCTCTCTCTCTCTCTCTCTCTCTCATTGTCCACCCACCCAATACACACCAATGGCTTAAGCCTGCATTTTTTAACTGCGCATCCCTTCAGCTGCTGGCAAACTCCCTCAGCTCCATGCGGCACATTGGGCCCCTCGTCTCCAAACTCTTAGCACTGCATCAGCAAGGTCTGACTCTAGCAACAGATCGACACCAAAGTGCCGCACCCCCTCTTTGTCTCGACGCCTGCACTCGAGTCCTCTGGCCTCCCGTATACCTCGCTGCTCCCAATCCTATATCAAACAAAAAGATCTTTGTATCTTAGCGCTCCCACTGACACCCATCATTTCCCCCCCCCCCCCCCCCCCCCCCCCCCCCCCCCCCCCCCCCCCCCCCCCCCTCCCCCTCTCTCTCTCTCTCTCTCCACATGTGTCTTCCCACCCTGTTTTCTCTTCAAAGATCTAAAGAGCATCTCACCAGATTCTCCCTAATGAACCCTTTTGCAAAATTGGGGACGCCTACTAGGTCCTCATTTCCAGTTATATTGAAAATCACTTTGGTAGGCTAATAGCTACCATGCTACGCTAGTAGCTCCTAAGCCAAGCTTATAGAGTATGTATTATCACCACGGTGGCTTCATTTTCCATACCATCTACAACAAGACTTGTAGCTAAAATAATACAAAGTGAAAAATATGAGCTTGATAGCTATATCAAGACGACTACTATTATAGATGAGTAGCAAGCACTATCAAACTTGTAGTGCTTGCAATTTTAAATTGATGACCCATTATGTACCATGTCATGTTGGTAGTTTGCATTGCCACCCTACTAGCTACATCTACAAGATCCTCTACTAAAAGACCAATAGCCCAAGGATTGCCTTTGGGTAGCTATCTAACTATGTGACAAAGGGGTTGCCAAAATAATAAAGCTGTTGTACCTACTTGCATGAGTTATACTTGATTAAGTCAACCTATAGGCATTCACTAAACAGAGTGGTCAAATCTTCTACATAGCTAGAGCAACTTCCATGCTTAAATTCTTTGAGTGGAAAAAAGAAACTTGAGAAGATATTGCAAATTGAGTTGCAATGTGCATGTGTCTGTCTATGCGCGTGTGCGCAAGAGAGAGAGAGAGAGAGAGAGAGAGAGAGAGAGAGAGAGAGAGAGAGGTGTTCTACAGAATGGACTAGTTATGGAAATTACCATCAACATAGACAGAGAAGCCTGATGTCAAACGTGCTAGAGTACGAAGGTATTTTTTAATTAGCACTTATGTAAAAAGATTAAGAAAAACAAACCTGTTCTTGTAACTATCAAATCAAATATATTTTTATATGTTAGTACGTGTTACATGTATGCAAGCAATAAGATAGTTACATGTATGCAAGCAATAAGATACTTGTCTTTCACAAAAAAACTATTTACGTGTATGCGAGACATGTGTATGCTCCAACATACATAGATACATGCAAACACATACATGTCTTGTACAGAAATTTGAGCTCAAGCCAATAAAGCAACACAATGATATGGATAGAAACCATAGGAATAGAAATTGCTAAGGTAATTATTAATACACAAACAGACAAACAAGTATAGGTTGGGTATCTTATCAATAGGCATCTTTCTTTTTTGGGGGCCGTTCGAAGCTTTGCTCAACTATTTTTACGGGATTACGCCAATTCACACACACCCACATGTCTCAAGGGTTGAACCATAGTGGGTGCGCTTAAAGCTGCTCACCTTAACCACTAGGCCCATCACTTGGAATCTTAACTATATTTTTGCAAATTTTTTGTTTTCTATGCAATTGAAAATGTAAATTACACTTGAAGAAAAGGATTTACCAAAAAACGTGATTACGCCCACTCACACACACCCACATGTCTCAAGGGTTGAACCATAGTGGGTGCGCTTAAAGCTGCTCACCCACATGTCTCAAGGGTTGAACCATAGTGGGTGCGCTTAAAGCTACTCACCTTAACCACTAGGCCCATCACTTGGAATCTTAACTATATTTTTGCAAATTTTTTGTTTTCTATGCAATTGAAAATGTAAATTACACTTGAAGAAAAGGATTTACCAAAAAACCAGAAAAAAAAGCTTGAGTTTCCATGGCCAAGGAGGCTGCGTGTAAAGAATAAACTTTTGAGAATTAGTAAAGTAAAGAGTCTTCCTACACATGTGTTTGCATGTGTGCACACAACAAAGCACATTTCAAGGTGGCCCATGATTGTACAAAAAAGAGCCAGCTTGGTCCTTCATGGAATCATCAAAATAAAAATTGTCAACGTGACTTCTACATCAAGGTTTAGCAAATGTCACCGTTAAGAATTTTGAGAGAATTAAATAAGAATGTATGTTTTTTTTTAATAGTAATGTATGTTAATATAGGAATTGATAATAGTAAAACAGGGAGAAATTAGAACCAACTTTACCTTGTGCATTATAAGAGTTTTTTAATGGAAAGTAGCCTAAAGGGTGGCAAAAGGGGTACCCCATGTGAACATGCATTTGGCGTATTTGACCTTGTTGATTCCTTGTGGTAGACTTTTCTTTTCAAGTTTCAAGCCAAATCTTGGAAGATTCACATCCAAATCCAAATACTATGCAAATGCTTGCAGGCCTTGTCTTGTCATTTTCAATACTAGCATTCAAGGAGGATGTTGTTTGACTTTGGTGATTTTGTGTAGAGTTCTAAGCTAAAGGCTTATGTGAATTACAAGCTTTGATACTGATAGGTCCAAATATAAGTTTATAGATTGAAAGATATGTATACATGTAAAATTAAATATGTGTGTGTGTGTGTGTGAGAGAGAGAGAGAGAGAGTGAGAGAGTAAGTGTGAGAGGAACTATGCACTCACTTTTAACTAAAGTGACTTGCTCAAAGCATGTTCCATGGACGTAGTTAAAAGACTTTATGCATGGAGTTCCCTTTCCACAAAAAAAACACACACACACACACACACACACACACAACCCCCCGCCACGGACCCGCGCCAATTTCTTAAGATAAACTACTAAGATAAATCTCCCCTGTAGATCTTCTTCCTCTGAGACTCTTCCTCTCCAACAAGCTACTTTCATGGAGTTTGATGTTTCCCCCATTTGAATGTTACATCGGTACGTTAAAAATCGGACATTTTACACCTCAATGATTATGACCAGACCAACTCATTGGAATCAAGGCTTGTATATCTTACCAATAGTAAAGTTGAGAAGCTCCACTTAGTGGAGGGTGGGACTCAAAGCCTTTTTCTTTGAGCGACAATGGACAGAAGGGATGCCACTAATTTGGAGGCTTCATATGTGGAAGCCTCCTTTGCCTTGGAAATGACTCTAACATGAAAACTTCTATGAGAGTGACAACAAAAAGGCCATAGGTTTCTATGTACTTGTTAAGAAAATGGCCATATGTCTATTGTGGACACCACAATCAAAGAAACTTGAAAAAGGCAACTCCACTTTATATACATGTTACTTAGAACTATGATGTGTTATGGGATAAAGTGCCATGTTTCATGAACCAACATTCCTTTCCTTGGCCTTTCTTGAATAGTCCTTTTTTTTTTTTTCAAGTTTGATTCATAGGCAAGAAGTTGTACAAAGAGAAACCCCCTATCACGCGGAAAAGACCAACTTATGCAAACTCGTATGGTCAGTTGGTTGTTATCAGGTGTCCCTCATGGTAGTGTCTCTGTAGGAGGATTGATGCACAGTGTTTGATTTTAATCTATCACAACCCTATTAGGAATTTCTATTAAAAGTAAATAAAAATGTATAATGATAGGTTTTTCTAGCGGCAAATTTGACGTGGATACTTATTTTAAGGTAAAAATAACTTCAAATTAAGTAGTTTGAATTTACTTGACATATACCACATTTTAAACATAAAATCCACACCCAATCAAATTGATATTATTTACAACCCCAAGGGCCCAAAATGCTTTTCAGATTAGGTGTTTGCATTAGGCTAATGTTCCCTAATCGATGCCATACGTCAAGCAAGCTTTGTTGATGTTTGGTCCTTTGTCTCCCTCGATACTAAAGGTTGTGGGGTCTTAATGAATTCATTCATTGAAATCTATGGGAAGCAAATAGGGTCCTTGGTCTGCAATGTCTCATTTTTGAGCCCATGACTTGCCTTGTTCCAAGCCTTCTCCTCATGCATGCAATTTGCCACCATACAGCTAACCACTCTAAATACCAAAAAGATCATGTGATATTTGGTCACAAGGCTTGTACAAACCCAGTGTTGTCATCGAGGATATGGCAAAAGGGCACAACTCCATGGGGAGGTTGCCTATCTAGGTACTCTACGTACACATGCATGTGTTATGCAAGGATCTCTAGCAATCCATATCCCAAAAACTTAAGGTGTTGCAGGCTTGCAATTGTGCTCTAGTTTAGCCAATTAATGAAAGCCTAGGATCTCTAGCAATACATACCCCATAAACTTAAGGTGTTGGAGGCCTGTAATTGTGTTGTAGTCTAGCCAATTTATGAAAGCCTTATAGTTGGGCAACACTAATTGTACATAGAGTTGTTCTTATCCTCATTTATGCAATCTTTACAACTAGGCACCACTTACAATTCAAAAGCTCAACTTACCCCAATAGTAAATTAACTAAACTTTTTCTTTGTGTGGGGAGAACGTGAACCCTAAGCTTCTCACTGTGTTTGTCAGCTCTACGCTTGTTGCATGATCTGAGGAGGGTTTGTAGGTAGTTGTTGCAAGGGATGGGTGCTTCAAGAAACTTTTGAGACTCCAGGCATGGTGGTGTCATCACCTACGAAGGGAGGATCTGTGAGGCGATGGGTGGAGGATCTCCTTGGGTTTGGGGAGCGTGGCCATCCTTTGCCTCTCATCGTATGCGATCTCATCTTGCAACTAATTTTTGTGCTCTGGGGTTTGGCGGCAACCCGTCCTCCCTCTTTTAGGGGTAAACCTTGTGCGCCTGGCCCTATTGGTATCTTCTCTATGTGGAGATTTGACACGGTGGTGGTGCGTGGCACGCTTGACACTCTTGTGGCATTGGATCTTTGCAAGGGTTGGTGCTTTGCCCCCCTAGTTTTTGGATTGATTGTCTTGGTGGTGTTTTGATTTGCTATTGCTCTTTGATGTTGCTAGGCTCCCCACAAATGCCTGATGTTTGGTGGGCTGGTCATTTGTTGGCGACCATAATTTTCTTTGTGTGTGGCTATTCCTAGATGGGGTCACTTAATAATTATGTGACTATCACATCAGTGCAGCAGAAGGGGTTATTAAATTTTGTTTTTTCTCACTTTTTCACACATAGAAAGGTGCTATAAAATGGAGTCCTTGAATGCATGTGATACACACAATTTATACATAGTGACCCCCCTGATGGCTACTGAAGGTGATGGAGCATATGGCTCCCCCCTGCTTTGGTTCTAGTTGGTTCTGTTCTTTTTTGGAGGGTGGCTCCTGCATTAGCCTGTCTGTTTTGGTCCTGCTTGGGAAGGGTATATCCGGTGGTAGAGGTTATGTTTCTTATGGCACTCAAATTGGTCTCCTTCGGTTGGGTGGCTCCCTTTAGCAAATGTACTCGGAGTAATGATGTGGAGTTTGTATTTGGTTAAGGAATTGTATCTAAGGGCTGCTTATGATGTCATGGCTTGTTCCGTGCATGGACTACTAATGTACTTTTTTGGTTTTGCTAATTTATTCTACTCACTATCTATAGTGAGTTTTGGAAAAAAGACTAAAATTTACAGCTTTGTTATCTTTTTTTATTTTTTTTGTTCAAAATCACAATGGTGAGTGAGTGAATTGTATTAACGAAGCCAAGAATATACAAATTTAAGTCATGCTCCTACCAAGCCATGAAATCTTCCAATGACTCTACATACATTGGCTGAAAGGGGAGCCACCCTGTGACACTTAACCGGACTCATGCAAGCTCGATAGAGGATGGAGGTACCAAACCGTCACGACAACATCAATTGCCCTGTTTCACTCATTAGAGTTCATCCGCTTCCCAATGGTGACAAACATTCCCTTACTTTCTTGTATAATCTTTGTGAAATTTTCAGGGCATTCTCAAAGATCTAATAGTTCCTGGCCTTCCACACATGTTTGAAGTAGCAATATCAACCAATTTGCGTGCTAGTGAGTAGAGGTTGGCTCTTGAATTCCTTTCCTCACAAGAACATGTTGTTCTTGACAAAACCTATCTTCTAGGTCTTTTGAACCCAGTTAGAAACACAGATCAGTAGAAACTCCTTAAAAAGTGCGGGATGTCCTCAGTGGCCTTTCTGTATTGCGAGAATCTATCAGGACCAATAGATTTGGCAAGAATCTTCACTCCAATAGGTGAGGCTCCCCACAACACCTTCCAAAGGAATATCTTCATCCCAAGCGGCCATTGTGGCCACCAGATGCTCTTCGTGATTGTCACCCATCTAGCTTCCAACCATTGCTTGCCCCATTGCTTGTTAACAAGGGAAAACCAATCCTTTGAGACCATAAGAGAATTGTACACATCCTTGGTCTATGTTTGGGGAGAATGCCTATTTGCGGGCCACTGCCATGCCTTCCACTCAAACTTGGACTCACAAGATGACAACTACAAACACTCAATTTGTTATATAGCCCTAATGGACAACAATCTTTCATTCCCAAAAAGGTGGAATTGGGAGGCTAATTGGTCTATCCCTTTCCAGTTTTCGTTGCTAATGTCCCAAAACTGGCCCAACTGACATAGTCCTTTGTTATAGATCTTCTTGGAAACTTTCCTACAGAATGGGCTTAAGAGGATGCTTCTTGCCTTAGACAACCAAGGAGACCAATGATATAAAGAGTTGTGAAAGTACCTAGTTATCTCTCCCCATTCCAAAGTCTCTTCCACTTTGTTGCATTTCCTCAATATCTCACCTGTTAAGCCCCCAAGTTTCACGTGAACCACCGAGGGGCAAGCAACTTGTCATGAATATCAAGCCGTGCCCACTAACCACCTTCAAAACACAGTTTGACATTGTCCACTAAGGCCTTCTTCATAATGGCCCATGCCAGGTCTTAGTGATTGCCACCACAAACTTGGCACATTGGGCTTTCACATGCATACTGGGATTGAGGATCTTGATACCACCTTGGTCAATAGGTCTTGCAAGGGAGTCCCATCCCGTCCACTACCAAGGCACTGGGTCTTTACTATTGTTTTTCCATAAGAATATATTTAGCAGTTTCAAGAACTCTCTCTACTTGTATTTGGCTAGCTTTAGAAGTGGACCATTGAAGGATATGCAAGGTAGCATGAACATGTTGATCTCTACTGGGAAAAGGGAGAAACACATACTCCCACCTTTGCATCTTGCTCCTTATCTTATCTAGAACCCAAAGGAATCTTTGTTTGTGGGTTATGTCCACCCCCAGAGGGGCCCCTAGGTGTAAGAATATCCTCCCTTTTAACACTATCTCCCCGGTTCATATAGACCAGTAGAACGAGTTGTTTTCTAAGAGTGATATCAATCTCAAATTTTCAATATTGCACTATGACCCTGATGCAGTTGCATACGTTTGCACAATCTAGAGGTAGGGCCTTCCTAATCACTTGAGGGAAAGCTTTAGGGAACAAAAGGAATCATCTGCAAATAGCTTGGTTCGGAGTTGTTCATTATTTAGTAGAGACAAGCCTTGAATCTCCCCTCTAGTAGCATTGTCTTTAACCAAAGTAACCAAAGGATGAGATCCAATGGAAAACAGTAGAGGAGCTAGAGGGCATCCCTGCCTGATTGACCTTTGGAGTTCAAAAGCATTCACAATTTTCTCATTGAACAAGAGCTCAGATTCGCTACCAATACCAAGGGTACTGACCAATTGACACATCCATGGTCGGAATCCCAATGATTTGATGATGTGATAATGTCATATGATTTATCTAAATCTAGATGTAGCGGAATACACTCTTGTTTAGTGGATGATGCATACTCTATGCCGACCATTTCTTTCAGAATGTTATCATAGATAGACCTACCTTTTAGCTAGTGGGGAGTGATGAATTTGTCCAAAAGAGGAGTTAGACTGAGGGCTATGGTATTGGAAATAATTTTATAGATTATCGACATCATATTAATAGGGTACCGATGTTTTGGTTGAGAGAAAAAAATTTGCTTAGGGATAGGCTTGATGAGGCCCCTTTTAATGCTTAAGTCAAGGACCCCATTGAATGGGGCTTGGTTAGCTATTTGCGTGATTGGGGACTTTAGATTAACGCCTTTAGATTAACCCATAATTCTTTGCAAAGTTTAGTAGTTAAACCATCCCACCTAGGGGACTTTGCTTTGCCAAGAGCTTGTAGCATGTGAGAGCATTCCTCTTCACAATAAACTCCAAGGATTTCACTAACCTGATCATGATCGTGTGGATACATTAATAGCACAAGTAATTACACATGAAAAAGATGTGATCATGTTAATTGTTAATGTGATCTTGAGGATGACCTACAAAAACGAATAGAGCCAGTCATCGCGGGCCCACCAAGAGAATAAAAAAGCATGGCAGGCGTAATTATATATGATAAAATCTCTTCTAACTTTGGTAATTTGACTAGGAAAATCCCTGGGAAGTGTATCTGAGCATCGGGTACAGTATCTCCTTGTGAATTGACTTAAGGTTACAAAGTCACAGGTTCTTTTTTTGGGCCGAGCATGATTCTTAATTCAGTAATCACTGCTAAAAAATTTAAATCCTTCACCGAACATAAAGGTACGAAGCCAAAACAATTGAGAATTTGGAGAGTCGTTCTCATTGCAATGAAGCCATTGGTCCATAAAAGGGCCGAAGTTTATTTTAGAAGATGAGCATATGTAATGAGGAGTCGATAGTCAAGGGTCCGATGCCCTGTACTAGTATACTGGGTATATAAATATCCTTAAAGTCTTGTATTTTTCAACATCATAGATTTGAGTTGATATACATTGTCACTGCACAGTATGAGAGCTATAATACTTAATTAGGTGAAAATAGCTTTTATATATTGAATTGGATGCATAAGGGGGCTACAATCCTTGATTGGGTACAAGTAGTTCTCAATTGTGTAATTGTATTGAAGATTTCTTTGCCTTGTTTTGTGCATTGGTTTATATAGGGAGTGCATTCTCAATTACAAGTAGTTCTCAATTGTGTAATTGTATTGAAGATTTCTTTGCCTTGTTTTGTGCATTGGTTTATATAGGGAGTGCATTATGTATTATGAAAGATTGTTAGTGCATGACATGACCAATTATGGATATTATTGCTTTCATGTTTGTTTTGCAAATAATTATCATTGTTTTAGTGTAGAAGTTGATTATTCTTTGTGGCATTTGAAAATAGATGTGTCTTATTGTTTGCAAATCAAAGAGGATGCATAACTAATCATCATATTTATAATTACATTAAAAATTTCATAGCATTGTTGTATTCATAATGCCATGTAGAAAGTGCATTGCAATGTGTATGTTTGATCACAACATATGTGGTTGATATGTGGATTGATTAGAGTGCATTGCATATCTCATATTGTCCAGATTTGATTACTTTCTTAGTGATTGTTTTTCTAATATATATCGAAAAGAAGAAAATGTTTCTAAAACTGAACATCTAGTTATTATGTCTTCAATATTAAACTGAAAGCAATGGAGAAAAACGTCGGCACAAGTGGTACAAAGAAGGAAAAGAATAAAAAAGCCCTTGGCAAAGAGTGGGATTATGCTCACAACATATGCGATCGATATATGGAGTGGCAATGTAAATTTTTCTTCACTACGCGCCTGTAATTGCAAAGCATTTGATAGAAGAGCTCACCAAAAAGGGTGGCAAGAGACAGAGGACACATAACTCTATTATGGATGCATGTCAGATAGAGCCAAACATTAACTGTCCTAATCCTGTGGTGACACCAACTAATCCTACAGAACAGTCTGTACAGAGAGAAACGATGCCAAGCACAGTTCCTTTTAAGTGTCACAATGAAGGTGGACTTGGGCAAATGCGTCAAAAATCATTGCATCAAAGCTTTCGAATGCAGTCTCTCGAAGAAGTACAAATCACACTCGCCTAAGCAATTTTTTCACTGGAAGTGCTTTAGTCATGGTAGATAGCAATCATTGGAAGGCTACATGGAAGAAAATCTTTGGGTTTGGCCCAGGATTTTTAGCCCCTTTGTATCACACAATATGAAAGGATCTCTTGGACAAATGTACATCAAAGTCAAAGAGTGTGTTTCTAATATATTACTTGGGAATATTTCGCTTTAAGGATGCACAATTGCGAGTGATGGTTGGTCTAATGCTCAAAGAAGACCACTGATCAATGTAATGCTGGTTTGTCTAAGGGAAAAAATATTCATAAAGGCGACTGATAGTTTTGGTGCAATTAAAAGTGGCAAATATATTTTTGAAGTCTTGATTAATGTAATTAAAGAAATCGATTTTGAACATGTCATTCAAGTAATCATGGACAATGCAAAGAACTATAAAAATTAATCAAAAATTACTTTCCACACATTTTTGCCAATGGTTGTAATACGCACAAGTTTAAAGTTGGTGTTGAAGGATTGATATACTAGTGAAGAACCACATGATTTTCCAAACTAATTGACACAGCGCGATAAGTTGTGAAGTTCATCTTGAAATGATAAAGAGTGCTCAATTTGTGCAGAATGCATATGTCAATGATGTTGAAACTTCGTAATACATTTTATACATTGGACACACTTGTCCGTAATAAGTGTGCTGTGATTGATACTTTCAACTACATGGCCTTTGACGAATACATTCGTAATACATGTTTTGCACACACTTTTATACATTGGAATCACTTGTCCGTAATAAGTGTGCTATGATTGATACTTTCAACTACATGGCCTTTGACGAATGGAAGCTTGACCAGAAAGAAAAACTGAAAGAGAAAATTACATGTCTATGTGGGTCCATAAACAAGCTTGATTGGTGGAGGAGTGTAATGCATGCATACCATCTAATGATGCCCATTATGTTTGCGATTCACAACCTTGATTGAAAGGTGCCAAATATAGGCAAGGTGTGGATGACATTGTGGTCAATCCAACAAAGTCTTGAAAATCTTGAGGAGCTAAAAGAGTATGTAGTAGAGAAGGAGTGGCAACTACATTCTCTGTCAAACAACGAAGAATTTTGGCCACGCATTTTTATGCAAGATGGAAGAGCGCTCATAGTCCACTCCATAGTGCGTCTTACATGCTCAATCCGGCCTATTGGAATTTAGATCTGATCTCCAATACAGAGGTGGTCAGCGATTTCTATCTTGTGGTCAACACGTTCTACTCCTTTTTTTAGGATTGAATTGATTGTATCAAAGAAACGAGTGCATTTAGACTAAAAGAAGGTCCTTTTGAGAATGATTTTGTGCAATTAATGCAATAATAGCAACCTGCATGGAAGTGGTAGATGATGAATGGTGGAGAGCATTACTTGACCTTACGTCCCCTTGCAATGAAAGTACTAGAACAATGTGCAACAAACTCAAATTTGGAGAGAAATTGGAGTATCTACAAGTATGTTCATGACAATATTCATAACAAATTATTGGCATAGAGAGCAAAAACATGAGTGTATATATTTTGCAACAAAAATATATTGCATCATATTAAAAGTGCCAGCTATGAGGAGGAAATGCCAGTCTGGGTGTATTATTGTCAAAATGAAGACGAAGGAGAGTTTAATGTTGGTATATGTCAATGCACTACAAATAAAATAGAAGAGAATCTGATAATAGATTTGGAAGTAGAAGTACAAGAAGATCCACAACACTCAGAATCAAACAAGATAACAACTTCACAAATTCAATATAGCATGAGAGTAGATTGAAGATTGTGTCAAAAACCATTATTCAAAAGCTTTTATTCAACGTGTTTTGATCATATACAATTTTTCATAGTAGCAATTATACATAATCTATCAATCTCAATTGTTACGCTCAAAACCTGCATCTTCATTACCAAATAGATTTCTAATTGTGCTAGGGGTGTCTTGGTGCGCTTACTTGAATTTATACGCATTTGCCATGCCAAACACATAATATATTTCTTGTGGAATATCTTGTGAAAAAATTGCACATCGGCTACTATTTTTCATTAAACAAATTAAACACATGAGGTGATAATAATGGCCACATGCCAATGTATAGAATCCACTCCATCCATCAAAATTATTGCAGCATACTGGACATTGGGAAGATAAAGATGCATTTGAATGTGATGCAAGAACTAACTTTGGATGCAAGATGAGGTGACTAATGTGTGTCCCTTGTACATGCAGAGGATTCACTTGTTGTGTCAAACTCTAAACATCCTGGCTTAAGTGATAAATACTTTTCTCCATTCAGACCTGGGATGCTTGGGATGTTTGGGTTGCTACAGATAGCCGTGTTATTTTTTCATCTTTCTCTGCTAGTTGTGTCATTAAAATATATTTCTCCTTTTTTAATTGTATGTTGGACCCTTCAATTGTCAATGCCAGCTCTTCCCATGTGAATGTGACACAACTCTCCTTGATATCATAAGCTAGGTGGCTACAATTGTCTCCTTTGAGGAAAAGTCTATTGGTTGTTATTGCACAAAATGTACATACAACATTTTTGCAAAATGAAACGCACACTCTGCATTGTGTAATGGATGCCCAAAAACTTCCAAGTAGATCCTCTCAGTGTTAACTTTGATCTCTTGGTGAAGGCACTTTGATTCTTTCCACTGTCCTTTATTTATCTCCATGTCCACATGGACACATTGTTTTAATCATAACCTTGATCACTTCTTTATTAATATCTTTCCATTGAAAATGGTTTAGATTTCCCATTTCATCGAGCAATGCGTGTTGCTTGTTGTGCCTACATACCGTGCACTAGAGATTTCATGAGCTGAAACGCATTAATAGTCACTTGCTATTGATCATCTCGCACCGTTTTGTGTACCACAAGCTTGTTCTTCATCAACCATAGTATCTTACAATTGCAATGGAAAATTGACAAATATTAAATATCTTTGACATAAATTTGTTCTCACGATTCAGCAGTCTCAAAGATACCACAATTGGCGTATTTTAGTTTAGTAAAATATTCTACAATTTATACAAAAAACAAAATCACAACTGATCCAATTGAACCAACAGATAATTGACTAAAGACATACAAATTCAAATATATATCAAAATGACTCAATAAGGTGAACCACCCAAAACCCAAATAATAGACTTCAATGCAAATAAAATACCCTGCCAACAAGACAAAGTACGAAGTACAAAATGTTTAGGCCAGGTAAAAAGATGGCGCAAGTTCGGGTCTATCTTTAGATGTTATCTGAAAAATATCAAAACATTAGATGCATTTCTTCTAGCTTCTCGCTCTCTTAACTTCATCCAACAATCAAATTTTATCTTAATAGCCCTCATGGCATCTTGATCGGGGTGGTAAAATACTTCTTATGGGAAATAAAATTTCCTAGATGCTTCTCCAAAATTCTATCAACATGTCGAATAGAAAACCTAATGTGTAAATGTCTCTTGCTTTTGTGTATGCATTTACACCTCATCTGCGCACTGTAAATCATATATTTTTGGAGCAATCCTTGACTGCTTTGCAATCTCTCCTTTCCCTGCTTCCATTGCCCCCAAAACTGCAAAGTCCGATTGAGTGCTCCGATGAAAACAATTATCTGATATGCGCTTGGTTGGTGTTCTATGCATCATGTCCCAATCAATGATGCCAGCGCGGAGTTTATTTGCACGAGTAAAATCTAGCATTATGTTGAAAGGATGTACGTTATTGTGTACTATACCAACAACTGAGTGAGAAATCCCAATGCCATCAAGTAAAGCGTGTAATATTGCTATCATTTTCTCAATCACTACTTTGATCCATGAAGTCTCTATCTCTGGTAAGTGTTGATTTGCTGGTGGCACATTCCTCTAGTCATATTATAGCATGTGCCTGAATGCTCCATGGGCAAATGGCAGGCGTCACATCATGTCTCCCAAGGTTCCCCCATTGTAGTATGAGAAGATTGTGATCGAGGTATCCTCGATGGTAAAGCCAATGCATCTTACAATGGAGTGGTGAAGTGTTTGTATTCCTTGATCTGTCTGTAAGCTATTCAAATTTGCCTCATTCCCTCCCTTGTAGCATTTTCCTACATATGTGATGTGCTTTGGAAAGAAAGAAATTCTTATAATGGTGTATAATATACATAGACCAAAAGAGCCTGCTCCAACCCTTGCACTTTTCACCAAGGCCTCATGGAGAACGCCGATCAGATGAGCGCACTTGGCATTCAATGTTGTGTGCATGATTGTGCAGGTGCCGTTGCCATCTGATCGACCACTTATAGCCACTTGTGCATCTTGGGCCATCTTTAATCTCTTGGGTAAGGAAACTTGGTCTTGATCATCTTGACCTTCTTCTCCTCTCATTGTTTATCCCACAACTCCATTTTTTCCATATCGCAAGTGGGAAGGAGATCTTCTTTTAAGTCTCTAAAACACACTTTCATATTTCTCAACACTCTCCTAACCTTGTGGTGGGGTCAAATTCTCAGATCCCTGTAGGAATCAACAACTAATATTGGCCTTCGCCTTGTAGTCTACGCTCTGTGTTCTCCGAGATAGCGCTAGTGAGATCTTTAATGAAAACATCACTTTCATTAATTTGCTGTATGCGACCATCTGCACATGAAGATATTGCCAAAATACATTCTTTTTGAATGGCACGCACAATAAGTTTCTTTCTTTATCTCTGGCATCATTTTTTTATTGGACAATAAAAAACAACATATCAAATACAATTTCATGGGTGCACTGGCACTCTCACGCTAGTTCAAGCAAACCATAACCGTGACTTGAAGACTTCAAAAAATTGTGCACGATTATATTGCTATAGATTGAAAACCATTTTCACTTTAACATGCTATGTTTAATCATGTAAAATGAAAAAAAACAAGTAACTCTTAAGAAAACCATCTAGATAAAACAATACAAGTTAAAAACCCAAAACATTTCATCATATTGCGATAAACCATAAGACATTAGTTCATATTTTGCACGTTGCACTCTCACACTACTTCAGACAAACCATACCCGTCGTGACTTAAAGACTTCAAAAAATTATGCAAGATTATATTCATTCAAGTTGATAATCATTTTCACTTCAAAATACTATGTTTAATCATGCAAAATGCAATAAAAACAAGTAGCTCCTAAGACATGTTTGTGATCATGCTGAGTGTGATTATGTAAATATGCTAATAAGACCTTGTGATCACACAAAATTTTAGGTAATTATGTAAATTTTAAACCCTTTCTAAATTCCCTCTCCAAAATGATGGCGTCTAATTGGGAGATCATTTTTTAACACTTCCAAGCAGAGTAGCTTTGGCTTCATCCACATCTGAAGACCGGCTCTCAAGCTATCCTATAATCTAAAAGTGATCTAGTATGAGTGGAGCCATTTCATATGAGTCCTACACAACATTCCCTCCCCCATTAGCAAGTGAATGGAAAAGGCCCCGATCTCTCTTAGCTTTGAGCACCCTAGAAAAATGCGCTTGATTAGCCTCCTCTGGCTGTAGGAACGTTTCTCTACACAATAATTTTTCCTTCCTCACCTCCTCAAGCTGATGTTTGATTAGATTGTACTTAGCCTCAAGCCACCTTCTATGCTCTACTTCAAAGGCCAACCCTTCTTGCCTTTTGGTGGTTGATTACTCAACTTTGTCAACAAGATGCTTCAGGTGCTCCTCATGGTATTTATTTCTTCTAGGGCCAATAGTTTTAACTACTTTTTGGATATTCTTGGCGAAGATATCCCATTTCCTAGGGTTACCCCCATCCACATCTTACAAATATTACTCATAGCCTTCAAGGCTAGGCTTTTAAAAAGAGGGCCTTTAAAAAGGTGAGCCCCTGTCATGAGTAGCTTCTTAGATCCTTGCGGGCAATGCCTTTCTCCTTCTTCTTTTTTTCCATACTTAGCAACAAGTAATCCGACAGGCTCTATGAAGTAACTACCTTCATTTCAAACCATGAAGGCAACTAGTCGACTTGATGAAAACATTAACAATGATCTAGCCAAAATGAAATGCTGACATACTGCATATTGGTGTATGTGAACTCTGGCATGCTATTCCAAGCGCTCACTTCCCACATGTCCATCAATGCACACTTCTCACATAGGCTTAGACATTTGGATCTTTTGGATCCTGGTAACATGTTCAAGGATCCTATTCTTTCCTTTCTCTTCTCCACCATATTAAAGTCTCCCACCAATAACCATTCCCCTTCAGCTTGGATGCCCCTTAATTTTGCTCTTTCCTTCGCTGAGCATGATCCATATATGTTAATGATGGTAATAAATTGACCAGCCCACTTAGTCTCTACTCCAAGAGCTCTCCACGATGGATGATTCAAAACCACCTTTGGCTTAAGTGCCTTATCCATAATAGAGAGCTCGGGGGGTTCACTATGTGTAAAACTACCATATCACGTGCGTTCAAGACATGTTTGTAAAACCCCTATCTGTGAATTTTGTTAAGAATATAATGTAACCTTTTCTTTTAAAATCTGTAAGTTGTTTTCAAATTTGAAAAAATAATGCCCTTTTGTATATATATTTATGTAAGTTTCAAGAACTTTAAATACCCTTCTGTTGAACTCACGTGATAGGTTACATTTTTATTAGGTGACCTACCCGGGATAGAGAGGATGCCACTCTACCCATCAACCCCTTCTCCATAGAAGATAAGCTTCTCTCCAATTCCGTGCTTTCTTTTACTGGCGGCATCGAGGTGATGGTCCTAGATAGCCCAAAAGTAGATTTACTTGTCTGACTACCTCCCAAAAGAGGGAGCTCTTCTTGGGCTTTTTGATCCCCTTTACATTCCAAGATTGTAGAATATACTCTTCCATCACTGAGAGGGGTACAAATTCCTCCACCACAAGGAACTCTTCTTCCATTACTAAGAGAGAGATATGAGCTCCTCTACCTCAAGGAACTGTTGGGGTAAAGGCACTTTGCCTTTGCCCGGGGCCAGACGTCCGATGTCTGATTGCCCACCCACCGTGTGTACATTCCCTTATTCTTATGTATATGAAGAATAAGTTCTTATGTATATGAAGAATAAGAAGATCCTCACTCACTAGTTCCTGAGGTTGCTCCACCCACACACACTTGTGCTCATACCCTTTCCCTCATGCACCACACCGTACAACAAACGCACGCATCCACGCACATGTGCACTCACAAGTGGTATCAGAGCCGAGGAGCACGACTCTCGAGCCTCGGCCTGAGCGCGTGTAGCCCTCCTAGCTAAGGAGGGAATCAAGGGAGCTTTGAAAGCTCAGCAAGACACAAAGTCGGGCAGAAGAGAAGAGGAATCAAGAAAAGTTTGAAAGGCTTGAAGTCAAGTATCTCAACAGTAGAACCCAGCAAGCATTTCAAAATAAGTGGAAATTGCCGTAGGTGATATGAATCAAAGGCTTGGAAGATGTGCAGCCACTCGAGAGACAGAGTTGCACAATTGATTACCATTGACAATAGGGGAGGGTTCAAGCTCAAAGGCTCCAAAGGAGGCCCCACTATCAAAGAGAATTGAAGCCTTAATGTGGTCGTACGTAGCTCATAACAGGCAAAAAGGGGGCAATGTGAGAAGAATTGGACAATGTCAACAGGAGGTGATAGAGCAAGAGTGGCATTGGCTCTCCTCTAGCCCCCCCATCTAAAGTGTTCCGGCCCCGATGTACTCTCCACGCCATTTTGGCTTCGACGTTTTCTCCAGTTTTGGGCTTCGACGGCACATACCAACAAATACGGCTCTGACCGACCATTCCAGAGTGGATTTTCCCTCAAGCGTGCTCAACTCTTGGCAGGTGTTTCGAGTTGACGTGTTTACCGAACGATGAGTTTGTGTGTGTCAATTTTTGAGGGGTTTTGCTCATAGATTGCAAAGTCTTTACAATACACCTTATGCGGCACATGTAGTGCTCATGTACGACTATATGGAGCATTTCAGACAACTTTTTTGCACGGTTTGGTACATTTATGTGGATACAATTTGAGCTAGCCATAGCTCAGAGGTAGCAGGTTTCCAGGTAGCTAGGGTTTTGGTAGTGCTATGTATGCCATTTGTGGATTTTGTTACTAAGACACTGAGTGTCTATTATCATGCGTATTTGGTGAGATTTTGAGTTTTTTGCTCAATTTTCAGCGGAAACTCTGCCAGTGTTTTCCCAAATTCTTGCCATGGTTTTGCACGTATTTGCAGTTTACTCTCTAATGGTTTAGTGGCCGAGTTTACTCCCACTCTCGCAGTTATCTACAGTTTTTTGGCTTGCATTTTGCGTTGAGTTTTGGCTCATTTTGCAAAGGAAACTCTATTTTTTTTCCCCTTCTTCTTGCCATAAAAGTTTGCAGTGCTTCGCCATCTTGTACAGTGGTGGATATATTCCCAGTATGATAGTCATCGAGTCCTTACTCTCACTTGTGATAGGTTTTCTCCGTTTGGACACGATTTGGTGTTCTCGTACCCACTCTCGCAAGATTGAGGATTAGCGTATGTTTGTGTGTCTACAGAGAGATAGTCACACGTTTCCCAAGTTTTTGCAAATTTTTGCATGCAATTTGTTTTGTGGGATGCATTTTGAGCCAATTTTCTCTCTACTTGCGTATGTGGTTATGTGCTTTACGCTCGGTTGAGCAGTTTGTCCCATGTTGTGTGCTTGTAGAGTTTGCAAATTGTGGAGCTGTTCTATGCATATATGAGCGTCAATTTTGATGCGTTTGATCATGCTTTTGATCATTGTGTGGTGGTTGAGTTACCTACCACTTTGTTGTCATTTTGGCATTCACTTATGGCAGGAGACATGTGTGATAGTGAGAGATGGCGGTCTCGATCTTGCCGATACTTGCGTTGTTGGCATTGCGGTCACATAGGGCACATTAGGCGCTACGGTTTTAGACATATGAGACAATAACAGATATGTATACGAGATGTAGATACGGCTTTGATACATGTTAGAGAGGCAGTTCCACTAGAAATCTATGCTAGTGACAATGATGTCATGCTTACCTCAAGTGTACCTCTTGCAGATATGTCTATGGATAGCACACTTTCTCCAAGTGGTTACTAGATAGCGATGTTGCTTTCCACATCACACCATGTCGTGGCTGGTTTATCACCTTTTCTAGTGGGAGACTTGGTTGTGTGCACCTCGATGGTTTGGCGTTTGACATAGAGGGTACATGAGACGTTTTTTTGTCTTTGCCCAGTGGTGCATCATATACGCTATGACATGTGTGCTACATTCCTCAGCTCTGAGATAGAGCTTCATCTCATTGAGACAATTAGTAGACTTTGGTTGTCACATACTTCTTAGAGAGCAATCTTTTTAGATGTATTGTGGTTCATTAGTGATTGGTAGAGGAGGCCGCAATAGCTTATTATATCCTATGTATGTGTGTGAGATTCGAGATGGCATAGTCTCAGTTTTGTTGCTAGCATGCTTTGAGCGAGAGATGAGACGTGTCTCCTTCGCGGGTAAGCTCCACCATGCTTATGGGTCAGAGCGTTTAGCTGTGTAGGATGTGCCAATGGACCCTGTAGAGACTGAGGTAGAGCGGCAATGCTCTAGTGAGACACAATAGGTGTTTTCAAAGTTTGTGTAGGTAGAAAAGGTAGAGCTGATCTTCTCCTTAGAGGCACATGCAGAGATGATAGACATGGAGTTCTTTGATATGCTCATGTTAGAGGTTGATGAGTTGGTGTGAGGATGATAGGACGTAGCCATGTTAGTGTCAGCAGTGACACATCCATATGCAATGAGTAGTCTTGATGATGCAGTACATGCAAATAGCATAGGGGAGGCAAGTACAACCATGTCTGCACAAATTTTGTCAGTATTTGGGTGTCTCATGTTTTAATTACTACTCCTAAGGCCTGACCTAGCAGCTGCAATGGGAGGTCATGCCATGACTGGCACTAGCACGACACATAATGGAGTTTTACAGACCATACAGAGTAGTCTGTGAGATTTACATGCAAGCTCTAGCGTGGGTACACATGCTTTCTTACAACCAGAGCCGATATGACTGCGTGTAGATCTACAAAGTGAGCCAGTGGGCATAGGTTGAGAGAGTCTCTCACCTAGTTTTTTACACATACTAGTAGTTTAGCTAGTAGGTCTCACTTATCGATGCATCGCATTTAAGTGCGAGTTTGTTGGGATAAAGGCATTGCACCTTTGCACGCGGCTGGACGTTTAATGTTCGGCCGCCCACGCACCATGTGTACATACACTTATTCTTATGTACATGAAGAATAAGGAGCTCCTCACTCACTATTTCTTGAGGTTGCTCCACCCACACACTCTTGTGCTCCTCCCTCGCACGCACCACACATTAGGAAAAATATGGACTCTCCTTGAGCCTTTTTGATTAATGAAGGCTTAAGGGAGAACCAATGAGAAGGCTCTTGGGATATCACCTAGAGGGGGAGGAATGGTAGGGATGCAGCCTAATTGTCTCCCTCTTCAATGCTTGGTTCTTAGAGAGAGGTAGGAGGTAGGCTAGGGGGGGTGGTAAATAAGAGGAGAGAGGTGTCATACAAGAGGGAGGGACCCCCCAAAAAAAAACGCGCATGCTTAAAAACCCTAAAAATCGATTTTTTTTTAAAAGTTCCCAAAGTTGATCCATTTGCCTCCAAAACTGCCCCAAAACATAAACTAACTTTCAAAAGTCAATTTTCCCCCTCAAAATCCACTTTTCTCTCTCTCCCTCATTACTTTTCTCTCCCACACTCTCCCTCTTCTCCCTCCTCCCATTCTCTCTCTACAGTCAAAGCAGCCATAGCCAAAAGCTTTCCACCACTCTCTTCCTCTCTCTCCATAGCTCCCCCTTCTCTCACACCTCCATCAACCCTCTACAGTCCCACACTCCATAGCCCACAGCTCCACTATCCTCTCTACCTCTCTATCTCTCACTCCTCCCCTCTTTCTCTATCTCCACTGTCAAAGCCACCATAGCCACCATAGGCAGCTCACCTCACCCTCCCCTCAGCTCCTCATTCTCTCTCCACAGTACTCAACTCTTTCAAATCCCTTCCTAAGCCCAACTTCCCAAGCATGTCCACGCATAGACGGCCCAAACCAGAGATAGAGGATATTCTGTTGCACAACACAAAAGACTCAGAGGGGGTATGGATCCCACAAGTATTCAAGAAGGGTGCATGGGTCTACATGCAACCATCACGTGCTGGACCTCATTGCGTACGGTGTCGAGGCGTATTGGAACGTCATTGGAAGGGCCGGCTATTGGCATTCAAAGAAACCAAGTCCGGAATGGTGGCCATCGTGCAACACGTCTACAGTGCAGCTGAGATCCACCTCAAGAGAGCTTCAACTCAATTTGCACCTCATTGTAAGTTTTCATGGTTTAGCTATCCCATGTATATGTCATGTTTAGGTTTATGTGATCATTATGTTTAACTAAGGGAATTTGTAAAGATGTTTTTCCATCTAGCTTAGTTGAGGAGCAGCCGCTTGAGTGCCTCTCAGGCACGTTCATGCTCACATTGGGGAGCTTATGTTTCCTAATGTTTCATCGAAAAAACTTATCGAGCAGCGAATATTCATGTACTCCCACAAGTACGTGGTGCTGATGTCAAGCCAAAGCTATGGTAGGTTAGAAGCCGTGGAGACACCCTCATTGCAGAGTGCAGAATGGCCAACTCCAGACCATTGGGCTTTGCTTTCTTTCAAGCGCAAGGTGCTGCAAGATTTCCAAGGGTCCCTAAAGTTTGGCAAGGCAACCAGATCGGTGGGTCTCAGTTGGCATTGTCCCATTCATTTGTTTGTGCATGCATTCCGCTCTCTGCCGATTGTAGAAACACCAACAATGTTTGTTTGCAAAGAAGTTGACATAGATGCAATGGACACCATTCTAGGTGTCAATTGGGGCTATGTTGACGGTTTGCATGATGGTGACCGTTATAAGTGCAATGTGTCCCCCACACAGCTTTGCCTTCGGTATTTGAAAGCAAGGTGCACCTTGTATGCACGGTTTAGCTACGAGAGGTAGATGCACAAACGTGGCAAATGGATACCCTTGCAGCTGACAGTCGAAGAGGTTCAATCCTTTGAAATTTGTGTCCGCATGCCCAATAACGAGGTGGAGGTGGTTGCAGTGAATCCGCATTGGACTCTTTCCAATCTTCGAGAACACTTTGTCATAATGGGATTCGAGGATGTCGGTAATGCAAGTTTCAAACTGGAACAACGCAAGGTCTGCTTTGTGCTTGATTAGCTACCTTTTCTTATTTTTTGGGTGGTTTTTGTATTTTAATTGCCCATTTTTTGATTGTATAGATTGGAAGGTGGATGGAGGCCACTATGCTTGTTTACAAAGATTGGGCTACAGACGAAATCATCTTGTCTAAGTGAATTGGCTTGTAACTTTAATCGTTTATATATTGGATATTTTATTAAAGATTTTGAAAAGTTTTAAGGTGTTGTACTTGAGTTTTAAGGTGGTGTAAATTTATTTTTTAAATGCATATTTTTTATTTTTTTGAGATGGAATATGTCTATATAAGGAGGACCACCTCCTCATTTCACCATTTTCATCCCAGCATTGCAGAGAGACCTAGCATACCCAATCACTCAAAGAGAAGACATGGATGATACTAGTGCTTTAGATGCATTCCTTACTGAGGTTGGGCATGCAAATCGCCCTGAGCTTCAAGCATTTTTCACAACCCAACCCGATTTGGAAACTACCTTGACCCTCCACTCTCAATCTCTTGAGCACATTACTTCATACATTTCCACGTGCATGGGGAGATTCATTGTTGAGTTACCAAACTGGCCAAGGCAATGGGTCCCTGAAGGCCTTCTCCACCACATCTACCAAGGGGACAGGCCATTTCATCAGCGACTTGCACGCTTTGCCACCATAGCACAACCCGCTGGACAATATGTGCGGCTTGAAGCTGATGATGTGCGAGCAATGCGTAAGGGAAGGATCAGAAAGACTTTTTTCCTCTGTTCAGGCCATAATGATCTTCCTCCTTCACGAGTGCCCAGCAGGCCCTAACGTAGTGCTACCACACTTGCAGATCGGCGGGGTATTGGCTGATGTGAAGGACCCCAAGCCCGTGGCCATTGACTCATCCGCAGAGGAGAGGACGCTTGCCTTGACCTACCCTGTAGGGATTCAAGGCCTCTTGGAGGCCTGTCCATCAGCCGGTTCATCCTCGGGACCGCCAGAAGGAACCACCACTCAGGATGCCATCCCTGAGGTAGAGATTACCCGCTTCTCCTCCATTGTGGTGGGTGGGGAGGAGTTTGTGTTTATGCATGATCTGGAGAAATCCTTTGAGCTTCGCATGGATGAGTGTTTCGCCATCCTCGATGCCCATGGAAAGTTTGAGGTTGATACCACCACCTCCCATGACGATGATCTCCTACTGCCCATGGGGAATACTTTGGCGGACACAGTGGCGATCGCACAAGCCGAGGTGGCAGCGGCCGAGCAGGCCAAGGTCTCTGAGGAGGATTTTGTGGCCGTGTAAGCCATGTGTTTGGCTAAACTCGCAAGAGTGGATTCACCACCACCTGGTGCAACACCTGTTTTGCTTGATCCAAAGGGGAAGTCAAGCGTGGATCTTTACTTGCACCCGGATGCCGATGAGGAGGATCGTAGACAAGAGGTATAGATGCTCACTTACATTTGATTGTTACAAATGATTTTGTTAATGTTATATCATAATTCTGTGCCATATCTCAGAAAACCTATGTTTTTCAGGATGTTTTGGAGGTTGACGCCTGGGCGCAACGGTCAGGGGGGAGGAGGACACCGTTCGGACCTTAAGGGCACTTGCTTACTACCTCGGCACACTTCTCATTGGTGTCATGGTGTTTGTCCATGCCGACTAATCTCCCAATGGTTGCTACAACATTTTTGCTCTCCGTTCACTCTCCAAGGCGTTGTGTTTAACAACACTTGCCCAAACGGCCAACCTTGTAGTGCTTGTAAAGAAAGATTTTGCAATATCCACTTTCGGTGTTAACTTTCGGGGGCGCCTTATTGTCCATGTCGGCATGAACCAAGCTGTAGGGGTTAATGACACCTAAGAAATCACAACCACTTTACTTAACAAGGAGCCACCCCAAAAGGCCAAGCGCCAGAAAATTGTAATTAGAAAGATCCTAAAGCAAAAGCCGGATATCATGTAAAGCATTGATTTCTTTAATTAAACTACTTTTTGCTGTCTATGACTCTCTTTCTTGCAAGGTTTTGAATTTCTTATATGTTGGGCTTCCATTGTGTATGAGAAGCACCATAATTTCTGCTATGACTACTAAAGGGTTTGGCAGGCATTAAAATTAATAAAATGCATACTTTGTTATATCTAGGCTTCCAAAGTTATGGATGTGCCTAGTAAAGGGCTTGGAAGTCCCTAAAATATGCTGCCACAAGGGTGCGCATTGGGGCCTTCCATCAGCAGATGAAGTGTGCAAATGCGCGCCCTTGTGGGAGATGAATTTGGACCCATCTAGGAGCATACCCAGGTACAAAACAGAGTGACAAGACATTAATACCCAGTTGCAAAATAGAAAGACATGGATACCCAGGTAACCTTAAGCCCATCTTTCCCCAGATACCTAAAGTTGTATTAACAAACCACAAGAGTAAACTATGTTTCAATATCTAGCCCTTTTTGGAGTATAGGACTAACATGGACTAAGGGGGGATGATTGCCAGAAGCATCTATGCTAATTGAAGCATTGAATCAAACAAAACATACTTATTTCTTGTCAAAATTGTTTGGAAACCACTGGAAAGTGTCTGGAAAGCACTAGGAAAGGCTACCACAAGGGCGCGCATTGTGTCCATCCATAGGCCTCTGGAAGCCCCAAATGAGCGCCATTGTGGCAGCCAGTTTGGGGGCATTCCAAGCCTTTTTCAACACTTTGTAGATTCTTTTTCCATGCAATAGTGAGTCACATAGCATGGATACATCAGGAAGTGTATGCCCCACTTAGCCAAGGTGCTAAACGTAGGCAATTTTTCACAATAACAAGCTAATGGCTACATACATACAATAGAAGGTAGACAAAACTTGGACCAGTGCTACATTGCATGGTACAAAATTAAAACAATACAATGCGCAGTGGGGTATACAATTAAAGACGCTTATATTCAAATTCTTCCCAATACAATGCACAGAGTGGGGTATACAATCAAAAGACGCTTGTATTCAAATTCTTCCCAATCTTGGAGATCCGTAAATACAAAAAGGTTTGATGCCTAATTACAATCTACTCCTCATGGCGCAAACGGCGAGCAAGCTGCATATCCTTGGGCATAATGGTTACACGCTTTGCATGGATGGCACAGAGGTTAGAATCCTCGAATATGCTAGTTAAATATTGCTCTGCTGCCTCTTGGACTGCCTCTATGGCCACGACGCCCATCCGAAACTGAGTGTTGTACAATTGCAAAACCTCCTTGCATAGCCTTGCAAAAGGGGCCCTCCGAATCAAGAGCTCGGTGCTCTTTTGATAGTGTCGAATCTCCGTAAAAGCACGGCTGAGATTTTGTACCTTTTGAGGTCGACGTGGAGGTGCATTTTGGGCACGAGTTGGGGTAGCTTGCTTCCTCTTCTTGTAGACGATGCTCTTTCTCTTTTTTTTCTGCACAGGCACTTCCAACACCTCATAATCTGATTCCACCCACTCTCCATCTGATTCGTGCTTTTCACTATTGACCGGATGTGATGGTGTAGGTCCACTCCCTTTAGGAAGTGTCTTACCCCCCATAGACATGTGATCCTGATAAGTTTGTATTTGGACGCCAACCCATGGGACATCTTCATCCGTTTGCGTCTCTTCGGAGCCTTCTGATGGTTGCTTTTGGCTATTTGTTTCTTTGCCTTGGTCGCTCTCATCCTCCCTATTGCCATCAGAATCGTTGGAGTCCGATGAATAGACAACAAGGCGATGCTTCCTTCTCTCTTTTGCTGCTGTAGAGGATTGGCCATGCTGATTTGAAGCTCCAGCTTCTTCTGTGTGGACTTCACCTTGAGCTTGTGAAGTTCCAGCTTCTGTTGCTGTACCTTTGAGTCGTTGGTCATCCGGCCCATCTGGATATGCAATCCTAGCCATTTGTTTTGTTCTTGCCATGGTAGCACCTAGTAGGGAAAATGACAAAATGAGCGCCTTCAACCTTTAAATAGGTTTTTTTTGAGATTTGGGCCCTTTCACACTATGCGGCCAATTGAGTGAAACTCAAATAAACAAATTGAATTTAACAACTAAACATGGATCATGCGGACGGTTGACGCGATGCCCAAACGCTGCCTTTTCGATACTTAGTTGGACGCCAAGCTTCATGGTCCAGGGACGCTCGCGAGAGTTTCCACTTCTCAGATGCTGCAGTACGAGAGGCGTTGCGTAACTACTTTGCTAACATCGACTCTCTTGCTTTCTCAATGGTACGAGTTCTCCCAAAGGTGTGCCTAAAAAACCAGTGAAACATCTCTTGGAGGTAGTTGGAGTGTGAACTACCACCACCATGCCGAGTATTCTTGAAATAGACTCCTTTTGCTCGATAGTGGGACTTCTCCATGCCTTGTGTACTCCATATATCAAGCGAACCATAGCGGTCCATGAAGTATGCACCATGTGCATAGAGAATGTGCTAAAACAACCAAAAAGGAGATAAGCCAATAGAAAAGTTGCATTTTCAAACATTGCATATGTATTAAGTCCATTAAAACAAACCATGTAGTGTGTAATCTTGCTTTCAGACCATCCGTCCTTAGTGGCCTTTGTGAATTCATAAAGCACCTTCTTGAACTCGTCTCGCTGCTCAACGGTGGTGCTTGAAAGATTTATCAATTGCACAACCTTTTGAAAGGATGACCATACTAGCTTGCGTTGGTTAGCAACCTCCACATTGGGATCTTTGTCCGTCGTGCATGAACACAAATCTTTCCACAACTCCCACCGCTTCTCACTTGCTAGATCGACACTTGCCTTGGATACCTGCATTGGAGATTTTGACATCTTCTTCAAAAATTGACGTGCCTTGGCTCCATTCATGGAAACCTTCTGTGCCCCCTCATATGTCTTCTCCCTACAAGTCTCTGCTACAATGTTCACCCTTGATCGGTGACATCCAATCTCATTAAGGAGTGTCTCCACCCCCTGCAAGGAGTCTTTTGACCGTTGAAGGGGCTTCATTGTGAAATCATAATCAATGTGATGCTTTAGGATCCTATCAAATATTCGCATAAACGCATTTAATGTACAAAAGTGAACATTGTTGAGGGAGAAGGGAATTATGGGGTTCCACCCAGGATCTTTGCTATCCCTATTGGGCACCTGCAGCATATCACATGAAAGAACCGAAGTTTGCCACTCCCTATTTATATGGTCATCATTATCTTCGTCCTGACCTTCCACTTGAGTTGCTCGACTTGTCTTGTGCCCTTTCGTACAGAATGGATAGGGAAGTAAAGAATTTGCACCTTGTTTGCATCCAAGCATGCACTTTATGGTCTTTAGATCACCACCTAAATTCCATTCAACATCAAACTCCCCACGTCATGGAACCATGAGCTTCTCACCGTTTATTTGAGCTTTAATGACCTCTGTGACCCATGGAATTCTACTGAAAATCCATGCAAGGACTTTATGTGTCTCTTCGGAACTTCAATTGCACCAAGCCACCATATATCCTTCTCTGATTGCACACTAAAAGAGGGCTTTGTCGCTTCACTCGAACTACAAGATTGCTTGGCATAAGCTAGGGCTTCATTCATAAGCGTGATGCTCATTCTCTCCAACTTTCTCTCTTTAACAATTACACACTCATCCAACTTCAACACGAACACAAGCTTGCCTTCAAGAACTGCCAACAATATAAAGCCTCGAACTGCCAACAATATAAAGCCTCAGAATGCATGTTATGACACATCATAGAGCATGTAGGCAACTCTAAACTAACCTGCGTCACTCAAATTGTAGAAAATAGCCATGGACTGCTGCAATCGTATCAAGTCCACAAAGATATTGTTGAATTTGGTGTAAACAAACCCTTCGGTCCACAACACACTGTTAGAAACAGCACCGCTTCCTTTCCCGCAGCCCTTCCTTCCTTGTGATTTGCTACGGAGCGGCTGAAGAGGCATCGTGTCTTCAATATACAAGTAGTCCCCTAATCGGTGAACAACATCTTCATTTGCCACCTTCTTGGCAATCGCCACTCTGTGAGGAAGTGGGAATAGGTTTTCCGTGACTCCTCAACTTCTTAATGCATCTTTTAACACTTGATGTATTGCTTGATAGCCCTTCGTACTAATCCCAATAGCATCACAAATATCCTAAACATCTAGATCAGTGACAATATTAGAAAAATCACTAAGAACTCTCTTAGTGATTGCGTCTTTCAAGTGTTTTGCCTCTGGAGCATCAAGCATCCCAATAAAATCGTCTTTGTTGAAACAAGAACGAAGTAAAGTAGCCCTAGCTGACGCATTCTCGCCGCCGCACATTTCTTGGACGAAGTTCCTATTGCCCAAAACAACAATGATGAGCGGTATTAGACTTAAACAACATGAGGGACAGAACATGTTACCTCATAGCTGTCACCCTTCGTTTTCTTGCACCTCCACGTGGTGCAAGAGTCTGAATTTCAGACAACTCTCGTTTCCTCACCCTACCTCCCATGGCAGTACTCTTCATGTGTGAAAGAGTATCCTCAAGCTTTTTAATTACATTTTCCTTGCTTGTGATGGTGCTCTTTGCCTCCTCAAGCGCACTAGTAGCTGTTTGCATCTGATCTTGAAGATTGTGGAAACTCCCATTGAGCAACTGCCAATGACGCAAGTAGATCTCAGACCGCGCAATCTCGTGTTTGTTGAGTCTCTTGCAGTAGCCCAACAAACCTTGCTCTCCATTTCCAACGTATTGCAACAGTGATGGAATGTTTGTAAAAGACGGATGAACATTGAGAGAAGGATCCTTTGGATACAAGCATCCGTCTGTCCAGAGATCCACATTCTTCTCCCCTTGAGCGCGGCGTTCGTTGGCTGAAGGTAATGTACCCAAGCATGTTTTCTTTGTCAGAACATACTCTTGAGGTAGGCGTAGGAAAAGCCCTGGAGACCTACCGCGTGAAGAACTTGCTGGGACATTGGTCACGTCGTCAAGAGGCATTGTAGGATGGAGATATGGAGCTTGAAGGATGGAGAGATAGAGCTTGTAGGATGGAGAGATGGAGCTTGAAGGATGGAGAGATGGGTGTGTAGGTGCAGCAGCAGGTGCAGGTGCAAGGGGGATGGGTGTAGGAGAGGAGCTTAGATTAGGAGGGAAAGTTTTCAATTTTGGGGGGAATTTCCTAAAAGTTTTGGAGGGAGTCAAAAAATGTTGAATTATGAGTAATTTAACTTAAAAATATTTTTTTTAATATGTATATATGTTGGGGGTACTTTTTAGGGGGGGGATAGAGTTTTTTTGAAAGTTTTTGAAAAAAGTCATTTTTTGACCTCTTTGACCCACGGATTTGCTTAGGTGGCATGGGAGAGTTAAGAGGCCCCTTACAAGTTGGCCAAAAAGCTAGAGAGAGAAGACCCCCTACCCCCCTACTTTTCAAATGGTTTACCCCCCCCCTTCCCTACTTTTTAAATGGTTACCCTCCCCCTTCCCCCTACCTTTTTAGGGGTCAAAGGTGGAGGAGACCCTACCAAAATAGCCCCATTCAAAGCCTTTGTCCCCCTTAATCTTGGCAGGCTTCCTTTAAATTAGGGATTCTTACAAGGCCCATGGAGATTCCACTTGTTTCCTAATGCACCGCACAACACATGCATGCATCCGTGCACAGGTGCACTCACAGGAACTCTTCTTCCGTACCCTCTTTCCTGCTATCCTCCTCCATTGGTCCTTTCCCCTTCCCCTCAGTTACCATGAGGTTTTTTAGGTTGGTATCCTGAAGAATCTCAAAGATATTATCATAAAAGAAAGGGCTTTTAGGAATATATGGAAGAACTCCATTCGTCTACCCAATTGCTCGCACTTGGGATTTAGACCACTTGCATGAGATGTGGGAGATTTACTACCAACCTTCGTCTTTCTTACTAAAAATGGGTAGGAAGACGATCTTTTGGAATACTAGGGAGGTCGTTTTTTCTAGGTGGTAAACATGAAGTGGTATCTTTGAGTTGCCTTTTCAATGCTTCGCTTGTCTTGGATGGGTTCCTATGACTGCTCTAGTGTTTCCTTGCTTGTATCAGGCAGCCCATCTCCTTTCGTCTTCTCATTAACTTTCATCATTTTGGTATTCATATGAAGCGTTGTATTAATGCCTTTTGCACCATCTATCGGGCATGGGGCCACTACCAAGGTAGTCGAACATGACCTAGAGAAGTGCCCAAATTTTTTGCACTTGAGGCCTTTATGTTGTGTTTTGGGTGTGTTCTCCATTCACCCTCTCCATCTTCTGGTGCCCCCACGGAGGAGCACATTGGTTGCTTCTGTTTGAAGGTGAAAGGGTGGTTTGGCAACACTAGATGTGCAAATTTTATAGAGCAAGTGCTACTAAAGAGGACGTTGTTGGGTTTTTTTATTTTGACTAGGGTTGAAGATGAAACTTGGCTCTGGGATTACAATTTGTTTCTGCTGGAGAGCAACAACTTGTAAAGAGATGAAGGTGCGGTTCAAGTTTTTTTGCTTCTGGTTTGTGGTAAAGGGAGAAAAGTTGGACTGGGAGGCCTTGAACGTGGCCATTTGAGCTAGACTTGTGATGGATACACAAGTGGACAAGGTGAAGAGGAAGCTAGACAAGTTGATTTTACAATCCACTAGCCGTTGGCTAGGTTATTAGAGAAAAGTGGTGATCGGGGTATTTACAATGGGTGTTGTTGATGGTTCGGGTGGCCGGTGTGAGGTTAATGCTGCTGTTCATAATGCTTTGCTGATGTTGAGATGCTACACGTCACTTTCGAGGCCGACCGGGGCATGTCTTTGACTTCCGTCTTCGATTTGTTATTGTTTCCATGTGCTTTTGGTCGTTTTTTCTCCTTTTGTTGATGGTGTGGCATTCTTTTTTCTTTGCTTTATGTATGTGTGCATATGTGCTTATGCGTGGGTGTATGTACGTGTTGTGGGTGCATGTGCTCGTGAGTGTGTATGCATATGTATATGGTGTTGTGTGTGTGTGTGTGTCAGCATGAGTGTGTGTGTGGGAACGAGAGAAAGAGAGAGATATTTATTCATATATTTTTTAAATATTTTTACGTGCTACCTGGGCTAACTACAGACAATGAGGGAGAGAGAGCGTGAGTGAGGAAAGAGAGAGGGTGATGGGGAGAGAGGTGATGGGGAGTGTGTGTGTGTGTGTTTGTAGAGGTAGGTGTGTGTGTGTGTGTGTGTGTAGGTAACAAGAGAGAGAGGGAGGCTTCTGCCCTACGTACCTTGTATGGCTGCCTGCACAGGAGAACGAGAGAGAGGGAGGCAGAGTGTGAGGGTGTGTGTGTGGTGGGTGTTGAGAGAGAGAGAGAGAGAGAGAGAGAGAGAGAGAGAGAGAGAGAGAGAGAGAGAGAGAGAGAGAGAGAGAGAGAGAGAGAGAGAGAGAGAGAGAGAGAGAGAGAGAGAGAGAGAGAGAGAGAGAGAGAGAGAGAGAGAGAGAGAGAGACTTTCTGCACCCGCGCGGCCTGAACGTCACCAAGTGAGAGGGAGGGAGCGTGAGCGGGTCAACAGGAGGGGAAGAGAGAGGAGGTGAGTGGGTAACGGAGAGGCTGAGGTGGCGAGGGAGTGTATGAGTGTGAGTGGAGAGAGGGAGGGAGGGAGAGAGAGAGAGAATCCTAATGCATGGCAGCCCATCCCCGGCTTGACGAACGAGAGAGAGAGAGAGAGAGAGAGAGAGAGAGAGAGAGAGAGAGAGAGAGAGAGAGAGAGAGAGAGAGAGAGAGAGAGAGAGAGAGAGAGAGAGAGAGAGAGAGAGTTTTATTTTAAAAAAACGCCCTATGGACTGGCCTATAAAGAGAATGAGATAGGGAGAGAGTGAGAGATATAGAAGGAGACAGTTGAATAATAGATGAGAGGGAGAGAGAGAGTGTGGCTGAGGGAGTGGGAAACGATAATGGAGGGGAGAGAGGGGATAATGGAGGAGAGGGTAGGCGGCCCACTATGGGTGCGCGAGGTGGTTGATGGCAGTAAAAAAAGGAAAAAACATTTTTTTTGTTGCTTTATCTTTTGCTCCCTGAACGGGGTTGGTTCTTGCGGCCTAAGCTCCAAAGGTCGGTCGTGATCAAATGAGTCTCGGGTGAGTTAGAGGGCTGTGCAGCTAACTCGGTGTCATTAGCCCTCCCCCTAAGGTTAGAGGCATTTATGCCTCTAACTCATTTGTTTGGTCATTGTCATCAGAGGTGGAGGTTGAAGGTGTATCCTCATCAAGAATGTCGATAGGTGGAGTTTGATCAAATTATAGAAAATTAGGTTTAAGCCGCCATCCATTGACTCTTGTCTTACGAAGCTTACCATCAACTTCCATGAGCTGGTAACTCCCATTGGCATATTTCTTCCTGATGATGAAAGGGCCTTCCCATCGGAGTAGGAGCTTCTTATCTTTGCGTGTGTCAAAGAGATTGTCATAGCATAGCACCAACATGCCATTCTTTAAATATTTGTGTCAAAGATGTTGATTGAAACTAAGCCGTATGTGTTCTTCCTATGCAACATAATGATTGGTTGCTTCTTCTCTATCCAGTTGTAGTCGTTCCAAGTCAAGTATGTGATCTCTCAGATGCATGCTGGGTCATTGAAACTGGCTTGCCATCACTTTGAGACTTTCTAGTTGCACCTCAATAGGTAATATTGCCTCCTTACCAAGTACCAAATGATATGGGATGAACCCCAAAGATGTTCGGAATGAGGTTTGGTAGGCCCACAAAGCTAGAAGTAGATACTTATCCCAATCCCTAGGATGATTGTTAACCTGCTTGGTGATAATTTTACAAACCAGTCCATTCACTTTTTCAACTAGGCCATTACATTGAGGGGTAGTATGGTGAGGAGTGCCTCCTTGTAATGCCTAGTTTTTGCATTAACTCTCCTACCAAGTTTTCTCTGAAACCTGGCCCTCTATCAGAGATGATTTCTAATGGTGTGTCAAACCTGCAACATGTGTGCTCATAGATAAACTTAGCTACCTCCACAACTGTGATCCTAGTTGTGGCTGTAGCTTCTGTCCACCTAGTCATATAGTTAACTCCCATGATGATATAGAACTTCCCTGAGTTGGCCCTAAGTAATGGTCCTATGGTATCTATACCCCATTTTTCAAATGGCCCATATGAAAGGATAGGTGTCTGTGGTTCAGGCATGAGTAACCTGGTGCCGGCCCATTGATACAACTTACATGTCTTACACCAGTGGTGTACATCACAATTGAGACTAGGCCATACAAAACCAGCCTGCAAGATTTTCCTACTTGTTATATATAGGGCAAAGTGACCGCCACAAACACCATAATGACAAATGGAAATTACCCCCGTAATTTCATTAGAGAGAGGGACCTTTCAGAGTACTTGGTCCTTACCCTTACAATACAAACCATCATTGATAAGCTCATACCTTGTGGCCTTTCGGGTAATCCATTGCTTCTGCTCTTTCGTTAGGTCCGGTGGACATTCCCCTATTTCCAAGAAATGCAATATGTTGGGTAAGGCATCACTACCTTGAAATAGGGGGAGATTTTGTTTTATAGCCCCAACCATCACTTCCTGCAGTCTTTCACTTGCTAAGGCATTGATTTCATGGTTTTGAGCCCTTGGGATGTGGTGTAGCTGAACTGCTTCAAACTTACCCAACAAAGTTTTTACACAACTTAAGTGAGTCCTCAAGCTAGGATTCTTACATGTCCATACTCCATTTACTTCCCTTACCAAAAGTAGAGCATTCCCAAATACATTAAGGCGCTTTACCCCTTGTGAGACGCACCATTGTAGCCCCTTGGTTAGTGCTGCATACTCAGCTTCATTGTTAGAATGTGATTCTAAAAAATGGCCAAGCGAAAATACCTTGATACTTTTGTCATAAAGAACCACTATGCCTAGAGGTGCTTTGTCAAATGCTCGCTTGTAGGCTCCACCAAAGTAGAGAGAGTGTGCTCTTTCTACCACCGGTGGCTCTGGAAGTGGTTGAATTCCTTACCCTTTAGGTTGCTTTACCTTCTTCTCAAAGTTCTGGTAGGTCATGAGTCCCCCCAAGCTTGCCCTTGTCGTGCTTTCTAGCCACTTAGTAATCCTAGCAGAAACATCCATGTGTTGTACCACATAGGGAAACATTTCATCCATGGTTAAGACAACAAATTGCCTAGGCAGCAAATATGACCAAAACTTTGTACTTACAAATCTAAGAGCTAGGACTAGGTGTTCCACATGGGTGAAAACTTTCTCTACTGCTGTCATCATTCGACTGGAGAAGTAGTTTGGCCTCATGAAAGATGTTGTTGCATCCTTCTGGAGTAGCACAGCCCCCAAGGAGTCATCACCCACGCTTGAGGTGACATAGAACTTTTTGTCCCATATTTAGGCGGTGAGATAGTTGGTAGGGTGCATAAGAACTCTTTTACCTTGTTGTAGTGATGATCACTTTACTCATCCCATGTGAAAGTCGATCTTTTTGTGAGTTGTTTCAGTGGTAGAACAAGTTGTGATAGTAGATGTATGAATCTACCCAAGTACCTCACCTTTTGTAGAAAAGAGACTAGTTGATGTGCAATTGTTGGTGAACATAGTGCAATGAGTGCGGACACCTTACTTGGATCGGCATTGATACCCTAAGCTGAAATTTCATGGCCTAAATGCATAAGTAAAGGGTGAGTTTAATAAATGGAAAGGAAAAAAAAGAAATCCAAAAGACTTTTCATCTCCTTGTAGGCCTAAAAGAAGTGGTCGATGGTCGACTATTCGTTTCTTCCTTCTTCTTTTTTTTTTTCCATAAAGGGCGTGAGAATGATATTAAGTAGAGAACAAAATTATAATGCACATGCATTACACGCTGTTGATTCCTCCGAATTACTTTGTATTGATTGTAAGATTTACATTCTGAGATTGTTACAAAAATGGGTTGGTGAGTTTCATACACCTCGATACTCTGTGCCACTATAGTGTCTACATACATAGCTTCACGGACTACCATCCAAGCTGCTCCCTATGGGAAAGGCACTGATTACTTCCTATAGATGAGTAATTAGCATGATCCCATTTTCAAGCTGTCTCTTCAACTTCTCTCCCTCAGCTTTGCATTTGTCAATCATCTTCTGCAGGTGGGAGTAAGATCCATCCAGCAGTACCTCCTGATGTTTGTTGATATTCGCATTGTTGTAATATCCCATGTAGTCCATGAGAACCTTGTAGTTTGCTTGGTATATTCTGCACTACTCCAGTTTCAAATGATTTACCTGCACAAAAAAGTGGGAGAACAGTACTCTCAAACTTTTAGTTCTTTCCAAATGATCCAAATTTTTTTTTTGTTCTTTCCAAATGATCCAAAAAAATTATCCTCTGATCCTATTCCAGACATCACAGAAGAGCGCAATAGAGTCTCCTAGAAAGATTTATTTCCAGTTTGGGGTGAGCCTTGATCCACTAATGATAGGGGCCACAATCTCTCTGTTAGCTAGGCAGTTCATGAAAAGGTGAGGAATTTCTTCTTCATTGTAGTTGCATCTCTTGCACCTCCCTACTCCCATGCCTGCAGACCTCATTCTGTAGCCCGTCCACACTGGTTTGTGCATGATAAGCCATAGCACCAAATGTTTGGCTGGGGTATCATTATGCCACAAGGTTTTGAACATGAAATTCCACTACCATCTATCTAGGGTCATGCACCACTTTTTGTTGGGAGTGACATGAAGTGGTTCTTTCAAAGCTGGGGGGCGGTTGGGAGGCTTGGAGAGAGCACCCCCTCCTGCCCAGTACAAAGCCTTAGGTGACGGGTTGGGCTGTTCCAAAAGTGTCCACTCCTTCTCTTCTAAATACATGGCCATCCTTGAATGGATAAGAGTTAGCTCCCAGGGTTGCAACTAGTATCTTTCGAGAAGCTCAGTCTCGTTCTTCCACCTGTGCACTGTAGTGTTACATACATCTCTCCACGTGATAATTCCCTTATTGTGCAGTCTTTTGGCTGACCTTAACTATCTCTGGTTCAGCTGAAGGATAGGGGGGAGAGACCACCACATTGACTCGGCTGCCCTGAGCTGCCATCTATATTTCAACTCCCATTAATTCTTAGTAAATTTCTATATCTATTCCAGGCATTCCACAATGATTTAAGAAGGTATGATCCCTTTGCTATGATTTCAAAGGGTCAAAAGAACACAGTGAACCAGGGTGGGTTTATGATTCCTTTAATCCCTCAAAAATGGAACTTATGAATTTCCCAAAATAATAGCGAGGCCCACTCTTCACCTAGTTGTTCCAAGGCTTTGAGAATGATTTTTATAGCTAACTTGTCCGCCCATAAATTTATGTTAGTGAGGCCTAGTCCCCCTTGATCTTTAGGAAGAGAGCAGATTTCCTAGCTAACTTTTGCTAGGCCTTTTTTAAGGGGGTCCCCCGACCATAGAAAGTTCCTGCATATTCTAGTTATATGTTTTAGTTGTACATCCGGAGGTCTTCAGCATGAGAGGAAGAAAGGAACATAGCAAGAAATGTAGTGTTTGATTACTACTGTCCTACCAGCCAAGTTAGCTTCAAAACCCTACCATCTGTTCAGTTTGGTGTGGAATTTATCCATGACCCACTACCACCTTTGGGACATTGTTATCCTAAATCCAAAATGGATACCTAGTAATCTGAAAGTGATTCCATCCTTGATGATTGTGCATCCATGCTCATTCACCCACCTAGGCAGAGGGGACCGAGAGGCTCTCATCCCTGTTTTGGAGTGGTTAATCCTGGAACCCGAGGCTGTAAAGAAGGTATTGAGACATTCCCAAAAGGTTTTTAGCAAGCTGTCATCATTTTGCAATAGCCCATTAGTGTCATCAGTGAATTGAGAGAGACACTGCTGTTTTCCATTTGGCAGCTTGATACCGTTAAGACTCCCTTGCAGTATTTTCTCTTTTACCAACCAATTCATGGAGTCGGCTGAGGTGGCGAATAGGAGAGGAGTGAGAGGGTAGCCATGTATTACTGATCTATTGAGTGGGAATGTGTCCGAAAGTCCATTATTAATAGCCACTCTAGCTTGGGCATTTCCAAGCAGCATTTTCACATACCTCACAATCCTGGGGCCAAATCCCATCATTACTAGATAGTCGAGAATTAAAGACCATTCTAGCTTGTCATAGGCTTTGCCAAAGTCAACCTTGACAAAGGCGTAGTCTTGTGCAGATTCTTCAGCATATTCTATTCCTCCCCACATTGCTATTATTGCTTCCATTAGCCTATGCCCTTGATGAATCCTTTTTGCTCGGAGCACAGCCATTCAGCAAGGGCCGGGGCAATTCTAAGAGCTATGGCCTTGGCAAATATTTTGTAGGTAGAGTTTAGCATTGTCAGTGGTCTCAAGTTGAATAGCATTTCCTTCGGGCCTTTTTTGTGAAGCAACTTATTTTTTTACAGATTCTTTTCAAACAATGAGTAGGATTGGTGCAATAGCATCTTTAAAGGTTTGATAGAACTCAGCAGGGAGACCATCAATGCCCGGGGTTTTTTAGGCTTAAGAGCATCAATGGCTCTTTTGATTTCTTCTAACGAGAGCTCCGAGTCAAGTTGGGCACTAAGATGTGGAGGGATAACTCTTTTCGTGCAGTTTCGTATGATTCTTCTAGCCAGTATGACCGCTTCATCGTGCACTTGTGGCGGGCTGAACAATTGGGCGAAGTGCTCTCTTGTCGTTTCTAAATTCTCCTGCTCCAAGGTGGCTTTCCCTTTTGCCCCTACCAACTTTAGGACCAATTCTCTCTGATGCTTCTTCCTGAGGCTTCTGAACATAGCTATGGATGGTTTGTCCACCTTCCCTGCCCACCATTCCCATATGGTGAAGAGTAACTTCTCCTTCAGCCTTAAGTTGATGCCTAAGGGTGGCTATTTTATTCTGAACGATAGTTCCCTCATCACTGCAAGCTTCAAGTTCTATGAGTTCATGATAGATAGCGTCCTTCCTTTTCCTTTGTATCTCTGTTACCCTGTTCCTAAATGAGACTAGGGAGTGTTGAGTGTTGGCAATAGCTAGGTTCCAATCCTTTGCTCGTGTGAAACCCTTCAAGAAGGCTTGAGCCCATATTTATTTGATGTTTTCTTGCACCTCCCCTAACCACAACAGAGATGGCTCGATGTGGAACCAGTGGTTCCGAAGCTTGTTGCATTTGTTATCCAAGGTGATGATTAGGGGGTAGTGATCAGAAGCACAAACTCTATTAAACTGTCTAGCGAGAGGCGTGTTTACGTAGCATCTTTCTAGTCTAGCCTTTCAAGCAAGATTTCCTCTCAAGTAGTTTTTCTAGCTCAATTCTCTAGGTGTACCAACATCCCATAGGTCTAGTTGCTCCTTGAGGTTTTTCCATGCTTGTTTCTCTGCCCCCTCCATTGTTTTCCCTTTCATTAGGTACTGATCCTCCATGGTCTCTACCATGTTAAAGTCCCCCAATTGAATGGTCAGTCCCTTGAGTTGGGCGAGTTGTCTCCACATATTGGTTCAGTATTTGACATAGCCTCCTGCATAGATGGACACCATAAGGCAGCTGATAGGGGCCTCAATGGCTAGTGCTACCCAAAACTCTCTTGAAGACGATAGTGTTTGGTTAATTTTCTAGTTCAGAGGAATCCCCATGGCAGTTCCTCTTGATCCTTTGTTGTATGAGGAATGAAACCATTGATACTCCTTGGATATCAATTGAAGCCTCTGCTCCAGCTCTTGCCCTGCTACTTTGACTTCCTGGAGTCCTATCACGTCCACCGGATAGTTCTCTGTCCATGCTTTAATCTTCTTAGCTTTGTTAGGGTCGGACAACCCCTTTATATTCCACCAGAGAATCTTCATTTCTTCCTTCTTCTTTCCTTGCCTTGCTTTTTCTTTAGCGTTTAGTTTCATTACACTATGTAAATGTAGTGTAATGAATTTAATTAGGAAACCATGTTTTGAATTAATTTATCATTTAGTCTATAGTCTAGTTATTTGAGACTCCACATGTTTTTTTTAAAGAAAGTAGAAATTCCACTTTTCTAGAGTATTTTTCTTGTATTTCATGATAGGCGTGAACAATCCAACGAAAATAGATATTATAATTTTTTGGGAATTTTTGAAATTTGAGGGGTATTTTGGGAGTTCCACAAATTAGAGGGACATTTTGATAATTTTCCCATTAAAAATTTCTTTTGTTTCCTCTCTACGCGTGCCATCTTTCTTCTTTTTTCTCTTAAACCCAAAAGGGAATCCAATGAGATTCCCCGTAATAAGCACCTTAAAAAAAGATTGGCGGGACCTATTTGCTAAAACAATCAATGATAGCCCCATCTTTCCAAGTGATACGAATTATGGTTGCCATTAAGCATTAGGAAAACTGTTATGATCATGATTCTTAGCCATTGAATTGATGATGAACTAGGGGTGATCTAGGATAAGCGAGTTCACCACTAGCTTGCTTGCTATATTTACGGCCATGATTGCACTCCCTCCTTGAGATATAATCTCAACCATAGATACCTAATGAAGGATTCCCCGCAAAAGATAGAAATAAGTGGTGATAGCACTTAAATAGCTACTACTAAGATTGTGATCAAAGTCAAAATCTTAGTTCAAAATCTTTTTGGACAGGAGAGATTGTCTCCAAACGTAAGATCTTTTGGCATCTTGAAGCTCCCTTGGGGGTGGGCTTAATGCATAGTCAAAGATTCCAGTGGGTCCTAGAAAAGGTCAGGAGCAAGATAAGAAGGTGGGAGTATGTGTTGTTGCCTTTGCCTAGCCGTGTCAAAATGATCAAATCATTCATGATCCCCCGACATTGCCTTTGTCAGCCTGCTCCTCAAAATAGCCAAAAGAAACTGGAAAGAGTTCTTGAAACCAATTAAAAGGTTTTTATGGAAAAATAACACCAAAGCCTTGACCCCTTGTCAATGGGCAAAATGGGAAGTAGTCGCTAGACCAATAGAGCAAGGTGGGGTGGGGATCCTCAACTTGGTTGTTCATGCGGAGGCCCTGTGTGATAAGTTTGTGGTCTCTATTGCAAAACAAAACTAGGCCTGGGCTATTATGACCCATGATTTGATGGAACAAGGGACGCTCTACTGGGGGGGGGGGGGGGGGATTGAAGTTCATGACAAATTTCTTGCCCCTTAGTGGACTCACTTGAAGATGAGCGACACTACGGGAGAGATAGTACCTAAGTGAACAGGGAAATGGAGGTCTTGGAGTGGGAAGAGATGAATAGATACTTCTAGAACTTTAGATCACTTTGGTCCCCATGTCTCTCTCAGGTAGCTGGGCTACTTTTGAATCCTTATACTTGAGGGAAATTTCTAGAAAGGTGAACAACAAAGGAGTGTAGCATCTTACCCACTTATGAGACGACATTAGCCTGAACTAGAGAGAGGCAGACATGGTGGCTACCCAGTTCTACCTTAATGGCACAGAGAGACTACTCGTTAACATAGTTTAAGATAGCTTGGGTAGTCTAATAATGGCCATTAGCACTCCTAACTTTGAGTTGAAAACTTGGCGATGGCCACAGAGCAGCCACTTTCTTAAACCGCACACCAAGGGCATTTACTTAGGTATGATGCATAGGGTCGATTGGTTCACCCCCCTTAATAAATAGTGGGGCAAGCAGTGGCCTAAGGCTTGGTGGCTGGCATCTACTAAGAACATATAGAACCCTCAGCTTCCCTTGTCCATGAAGATCTTTTTGTGGAAGGTATATGGGGGAACCTCCTAGTAGGTGTTAAGGTATTATCTCGAGTTATCGAGCCCGACATGTGCTCAGGCTCTAGAATTGCTAAGGAGGACCTACTCCACCTGTTCTTGGAATGTCCAGAAGTTAGAGGATAGGCAGGGAAAGTATGCAAAATGATACAAAGGACTTGGAAGATTTAGTTCTCCAAGAATGATCTTCTCTTTGGAGGGAACGGAATTAAAAGCCTTCTGGTCCTCTTATGTACTCAAATGGTTAGATTCTGCTATTGTTACCATGTTTGGAAGGCCAAGAATGGTTGTGTGTTTGCCTAGGATCTCTCGGGAGCCAGCTATGCAAAGATCATCCAAGCTAGCAAGGTTATTATCCAAGGGACTGAAAAAAATAGAACCTCTAAAGAATGGAAGTGGATAACTCTTAGTGTTACATTTTTAGGATTAATTATTAATCTTCAATGGAATACGTGTGGCCATGGCTCTGATTCAGCATGACGCTAATGTAATGGTTTTTGTCATATTAATATAACCTCTCACATATTGTAAATTTGAAAAAAAAAGATTGTAATGAAAGTGATTACTATTTCACCCTTGAGTAATGTGTCATTGTCCTTAATTATTTTAACAAAAGTTCTTGTTGCATTATCAAACCTTTAGGAGACTAGGGTTTGAAGTTTTCTTGCTTCTAGTAGGAAGCTTTGAATTAGAGTTTGAATTTTAAACTTCCGTTTCAAAGAATAGAGATGTGTGTGTGTGTGTGTGAGTGAGAGAGAGAGAGAGAGAGAGAGAGAGAGAGAGAGAGAGAGAGAGAGAGAGAGAGAGAGAGAGAGAGAGAGAAGCTTCCAGGACACTAAAATGAGTCAATGAGAGAAAGCATTGAGAATTAAAGAAGATTGAATTATGTGCTAAAAACTTGTAGTCTACATAAGGTCTTTGAAAAGAAATAAATCTTGAGTATTATAAACTTAAATATCATTGTGCTTACATATGAAAGAAAACAACTTAAATTCTCAACATTATTATTTTTTGGTTTTTAGCATGAGTACAGTGGAGATATATTAAATATAAAGCCAAAAAGAATGACTACAGCTCCATGCTCCAACTGAGCCATGGAAGTCACAAATTTGCAACAAGAGTCCATATGTGCGTGCATTTTATCGGGAAGCCCAAAACCATACAAAGCATATCATAAAACTACCTTATTACTACAAATAATGTTCACATTTCGACCATCCATCACCATGACAATGAATGCCACCCCAATCCAAGGTGTTCATGACACGAGCAACAAAGAGAACATATACGTCAAAGAAAAGAAAAAAGCACAGATACCTGCTTAGAGCCACCGGTTCACCGTACCACCACATCACCTCCATGAAGAAAGACCAAAGTGCATGCTCAAGGGAAGCCAAGCCCCTTCCTCTTAGAAGATTTTAACTTTGGTTTGTCTCTTGCTATGTTTAACAATCCATAAAACCTAGGAGACCTTATTTGTATACGTAGTGTAGAGAAATTTAAGTTTTTTAATGAGATACAATCTACCAGCTCAATTTTATCTAATGTATTACAAATAAATAGATTTAGTGCATACAAAATTCAAAAACAGATATAAAAAGAAAAAAATAAAGAATACAAATGTAAAATGACACAAAAAAGTCTTGATTTCTAGAGGGTGTTTGAGAATGATCCTATAACTATTAGTTTCAAAGAAATAATACTTGAAAGCAAGGAATTGATTGTCTCCATGGTAAAAGGAAGGACTCAAACAATTGGTATTGGGTCATTAACGTCGCTGTCGCTCTGATAGTATAAAACTGACCTACTGTGAGATAGTGGATTGCTTGCTCCTTTGGAGAGCCTGATTGTTGTCCTGTATAATGTGATGACCCTCAAGATTCGACACAAGCTAGACGTATCTTTGTACATTATTTTGATGAATACAATACATACATTGACTATTGTAACTTTGGGAATAAGATTTTCAAAACGCTTTTCATTTCCTCCACTTACCTTTCATTTATTTATTTAAGATGTTTTGAAAGCGTTTTAACACAGTGATAACTCTAGCAATTGCTTGTCGATTAAAGCCGCAAGTCAATGTTAATGATGAAAAATAATAATAATTTTTTTATAAAAAGCCTGTACTCCACCTATTGCTTTTGTACTTTTACTGCAGTGCAAGAAAACTCTAAAGACAAGAAAACGCTAAAAGAAACGTAAAGAAGAAGAAGAATATAGATGTACAATGATGTAGACATAATCTTTTGACTTTCCACTACATTATCTTTTAATGTAGGCTTGTCATTTCCTTGACTACCTTCACTTGTGTATTTGAGATGTTTTTTCCTTTAATAATGCTCATTAGAGCTCAAACTTAGGCTTGTCATTTCCTTGACCACCTTTGGGTTTTTTTCCCCCCTTTAAACTCACAATAGTGAGTGTGTGTGTGTATATATATATATATATTAAGAAACCAAAAAAGCTTACATAGTAAACCATGCTTCTTTTGAGTCATGGCATCAGAGAGCAACCTAGTTACAAGGAGCAAATACATCAGTTGATAAAAGGTGCCACCTTGAGACCATCTGTCATCCAAGGCAAAGGAGAATTTTCATCGGCTTGAGATTGCCACCAAGAAACAAGCCCTCTCACAGTCCACCTCTTGATTGCCAAGTAAGAGTTAGACCAACACACTGCCGACTAGAGAAACATTAAGTCTCACCTTTTCCTCTTCTTTCTTATTAACAAACTAATACTGTTGGTCAAAAGTCTCGCAACAGTTATCACATGGCCAATGAGATCTAACTCATGGACCTGCACTTCACCTAAAGTAGTGTCAGACTGGGAGGATTTATCGAGAACCTGATTCTCCATGGTTGAATCGACAAGCGACTCTGGCTTATCTTGAATCTTGATCATGGGGTTCTCATGCTTATCATGCATCTCTGTCTCAGACTCTTTGCTTAACCCACCCTACTTCATCTCACTATCACCAGCCTCCTCTGCAAGCTTGCGGGAGGTCGCAGGAGGCTCGATATCCCTAACAACACATCTCCATGTCGTTCTACCCATCGAAATGTGGGCCACCCTAACCTCTCGGTAGTTCTTAGCATAGTGTCTAATTCTTTGATATTTAGCAAGCGTTGGGGAACTAAGTGAAGGCCACCTCTTCTCGATATGCACCATAATTTCCCATATTGAGTTTCAGGTATCTGGGTATAGTTCTACACTGCTCATCAATAGCAACACTCAGAATATTTGTTTATCTATCCTAACTTCCATCATTTGCATCAACTTAATGCTTTTTTAGTGGTAATTGCAACTAATAACTCTTGAGGGACATTTTGTTGTTGAGTTGTGAATCCAAGGAATTGGCTCACTATGTATCTACAATAGATTCCTCAGTGAATGGTTAGCTTTTTGACCTTGATCTTTCTTCCTTGACTTTGACTCTCTTCAATCTTACTAACACATTTTTGTTTAGATGTAGATAGAGATACCGTGGTGAACGATAATTGTTTGACTGCATGCAAACCTAACAAGAAGCTGGAGATGACACTCTCCCTAATCTTGTTTGCAAGTATCAAGACCTCGTTTGATGTTGTTGATGTATCACCAAGAAAATCACCATCTATGTTTGTTAGCCCTAAATCCAAGCTGAAAAACCATTCTCCCACAAATCCCATTTAAAAAACATTGTCTTATGCTAGAGGTAAATGCTTTGTTTGGAGTTTCTTTCTTGGGGTTGTCAAGGTTGTTTCCAACAATTTTGTATGTAGGTCAAGTGGTTGCTCTGGTTTTATTCTGCACTCTCATAAAGCTAAACAAAAAGCTTCAAGTTTCTCTTTCTCCACGTGAGATAGATGTGCAAGAATTTATGAAAGCAGAGCTGTTTGCTGATTTTTTTAGCTCTCAGATTGCTTTAGTCAAGGCCTTGCTATCTCTTCTTATTTTTTATCTCTTAGAGACTACGCACCCTTGATTTTCTTCTGAGGGAAATTTATTGGCCAAGTATGGAACTTACAAGGTCCAAAAGGCCACATATAATAGGTTTTTGAAGGCTAATTTGACTAATAAGCCATCTAATCACACTATCACTTTTGTAGTTAATGAAAGATAAATTCCCCGGTTTGGTGGTTGTTCTGAAGTAAATGATTTTGTATGCATAGAAGGTATAGCCATTAGGAAAATAAATGCAAATGATGGAGGAACTTCTCCTTTTTCCCCTTTACGATGATGCCATCACCTCCATTGTGAAAGCAAGCCATTTGAATGTTCTCTATTATTGTTTCTTGAGCATAAGCTAAAGGAGTTGGTTGACCGAGATTCTTCCTTGGGAGATATGTTCCAACAATTGCATCCATGGTTGTACAAGTTAAAAACCTTTCCAAGAGTGATAGAACAAGCTCTTCACTGTCAACCATTGCAGATGGTCCAACCTTTGTTGATAGAGCAAGTGTGACTATATTGTGGCTATAGGTGTCAACCATCTATTGCTAACTCTTGATTGCCATGTTTTTTTCAGCTTGTGTTTGTTCCTTCTAAGAGGTTTGAATACCATCGCAGGGCAGACGAGGTTTGTGAGCCCGGATTTTACTCATGCATATCCCACAATACCAATATCTATTTCCAATACACTCTCTATTGTTGAATATAGTATTTTGTGCCCTTTGCCTGTGAATCTGGTTTCTCGCTTCAAATATATACATGCTAAGCAACTTACTCTTCTGGGCTTTGGAAGCAAGTTGAAATTTACTTTTTAGCTCATAGTGTTCTCTTTTAAGCACTTATCATTGTATTTTTATTTCACCTAGGTCTTTGGCACTCTTGAAGTTGTTAATGTGAATAGTGTCCGTCTTGAGTACAATTGTGATGAGTGCAAGAGAAAACAAGTTAGCCGCCAAATCTCTCATCCCTTTTACTTTGCATGCAACGAAGTTGTTGAGGTGGTGTGTATCCTTGTTGTGCAAGAACTGGTCATGGACCATGACAAAGAACCGATCTCTATTGTGTTACACGACAAAGTGGTTATTGAGGTGCTTTGACTTTCATGCATATTTTTGCAGCTATGTGAGATTTATCTTGTTGATATAAAGTGATCCATTCTTAGCTTTAAGAAAATTGGTACATTTTCTATTGAAAAACAAGGTTATGTAATAGGCTACAAACCTGAGGTGCAGTAGTTGATTAGTATTTAGGTTGCCTTTTGTACATTTGATCCTCAACTTGCTCATTGTTTCCTTTTCAAGCTTAGTGTTGTGATTATCTATTCTCTCTATCCTTACAATCACCACCACAAGTTACTTGAGAAAATAGCTCTTTAATTCAAAGGAAATTTTTGAAGTAAATGGAAGCAATCTTTTTTTTCCAAACTCACAATAGTGATCAGTGGGTGTATTGAGATCTCAACGAAATTATAGAACAAAGTTTTACATAGGCTATCAGGCTAGGTATTGTGCCACACATGCTAATATGGCTAAGAGGTGATGCATACACCATAGCTAAGATTAGATTGAGCAATAGGACAAGCCCACCCAAAAATCCTCCCCTTGGGCATGAACTACAAATGAAGACAAGGTAAAATATCCAGTCAAGATGACATTAATATGACCTATCCACACAGGATGACAAGATAATATCCACACACGATGACAAATTATATCCATCCACATAGGATGACGAACCTCTCCTTAAGTGGGAGAAGGTAAAAAAGTCTTCAAAGTATATTGTTGCAAAACCCAAGGTTGTTATCTCCTTCTTCATAAGGTTTTTCTTCATCGTCTTCTTCAGCTATGTGTGTTGCTCCTCACACTTTCTTCTTTCCTTTTATGTTACCTCTTGCTTTGTTTTCGTTGAAGCTGTAGTTGTTGCTGCTACTACTATTGTTGGAGTTCCTTGCATAACATCTAGAAGGGGGGCGTCCCTTCTTTCCACATACATTACAAGACTTGTTTAAGTAGTAGTCTTTTGCAATGTGGCCTAGTTTACCACAATCAAAACATTTTCTAACTTTATTAGACAAGGATGATGCTACATATGCTCCTCCCCTTGAAGAAATATCTTTCATATGCTTCTTTTCTTGTGCTTGTGGAGTGCAGGTGTGGGTTCCTTCTCCTCTAGAACAGTGAAAATGTTATCATAAGAACAAGGTAATGCACTTAGAATCACTGCAACTTTATCATCCTCTAAAACTTCAAACTCAATGTAGGTTTCCATTGTACACTAGGTAATACACTTGTTGTGTGCCTTGATCTTTTTTCATCTTCTCCAAGCTATGTGTGTTTTCCTACAACCCTAATTTCAACAATTGGTATTAGAGTAGGTTGCGTCCTCCCTGGCTTAGTCACCAAGAGCTTCAGCACATGCCCGCTCACTTTCTCCAATTTCTGTGAGCTTTGGAGAGCGTCACTGGGTCCACAAATACTTTGGGAGGCTCGAATAGCTTAGTCTAATTAGATTTTTGTTTTGAGCTCATTTTGGCCTCCATTTCCACTAAAATCAGTACTACGTAAGCAATTTCATCATTTTATGTAGAGTTTTTGTTGGTGTTATTTTTTGCATAACAGGTCCCTTAGAGTATTCTATGGGTTGTGCCATATAGCACGTGTTGGTCCCACCGTGTTTCTCCTCGTTTTAGGTAGTTTCACATCATGTGTAAGCATTTGCCATGGCTGATAACAACAAAAATGTGTTCAGGATGTTTGTTGTTGCTGAGGATAGATTGGATGGGGACAATTATCCTATGTGGGCTTACATGATGCAACATGTCCTTGTGTCAAAGGGCGTCTGGAAGACTATGCAGGGCATTGATGTACGTCTTGGTTCTGAGGATGTAGGCAAAATTGATGATGTTATAGGTTTTGGTCGCAGGATTGCTGCTGCCAGAGTTGTTTTGCCTACGGCTGAGCAGGCTCGTTGGAATGTAAAAGATGTGCAGGCTCATGCATTAATTGCATTGTCTATGAAGTGTACTATTACTCCTCACATTTTTTCATCGAAGTTTGCAAAACAAGCTTGTGATATTATGGTTGGTCTTTATGAAAGTTGCAATGAGGCAAAAATTACATTGCTACGTAAAGAGCTGGAGTTGAAGATTATGCACGAGGAAGATGATATGCACACTTTCCTTCCTGGTGTCAAGGATATCAATGAGAAACTTATTTTTGCATGCAAAGTCATTTCTAACAGTTTCCTTCTGTAGAATATTCTTGATGCTTTGCCACATTCTTACCAGAATTTTGCTAGTACTTGGAGACTTATGAACCAAGGAAGTCCAAAAGTTGTCAAGTTTGATGCATTATGCACATTGCTTTTGAAAGAGTCACTTTCCAAAAGAAACGGAACTACATAGCATGCAGTTAAACAAGCCTTTATTGTTGCTCAAAGAAAAGGTGGTAACATCAATGTAGTCACTTCTCATGGTTCTTATATGAGTGGTAAATCACATGTTCCTAATTCTTCTGATGGCAACAATTTGTCTTGGAATTCTAGTTAAAAGGGCAAAAAGAAGATGTGTTGCCATTATTGTAAAGCTAATGATCACTTGATCAAGCAGTGTTCTAAGTTGAAGGCCAGATAGGCTAAGAATAAAGAGGTTGGTTCCACTACAAATGCATCTATTGTTGAGTGTTCTGTGAAAGGAGAATGTGATGTCGATGTTGATGCAAAATGGGCTTTAAATATTGCAAAGTGCACTTATGATCCTTCTGTCCATGTGATGAAGGAATCTTAGTTGTTGCAGATTCACATGTGTGGTATGTTGACAGTGGTTCTACAAACCACATTACCTGACATCATGATTTGTTTACCTCTTGAGTCTGTCCTCATGGGAATTCAATCACTTGTGCCAACAATGCCTCTTATCCAGTTCAGGGAGTTGGAAAGATTTTTCTTAATACTGCAAATGGTTCTTGTTTCACACTTGTTGATACATTGTATGTACATGGGATCAAGAAGAATCTTTTGTCTGTATCTGCACTTGCTAGACTTGGTTTGTAGTCAAATTTGTGGATGACAAATGTATAATACATGTCTCAATTTTGGTGATGAAATTGTTGCATCTAGCATTTTATGTCGTGGGATGTATAAGCTCACTTTGTACGACAAGTGTGGGTAGAATTTTGCAAATACAGTTGTGGATTCTAAGGATATTTCTGATGCAAAACTTTGCCATGCATGTTTTGGGCATCTGAATTTTGCCAGATTGCTGCATTTGCAGAAATTTGATATGGTTGCTTCTTTTCCGCCTCTTGAAGCACTTGCCAAACATGTTTGTGAAGGCTGTATTTTGAGTGAGATGCATTATTCAAAGTTTCCAAAGGATGGTCCAGTTAGGGCCACATGCACGTTGCAGCTTCTGTATAGTGTTTGTGGGCCCATGAAAACTCCATCCTTGGGCAATTACCTTTACTTCCTGATTTCATTGATGATTACTCCAGGTATGCATGGGTGTATCTGCTTAAGGTGAAGTCCAAAGTGTTTTTGTGCTTCAAGAAATTTTTGGCTATGGCTGAAAATGTCTCAAAATGTACTATACGCACCCTCTGTTCTGATCGAGTGGGGGAGTATATGTCTCATGAATTTAATGCATTTTTGGCTAGTCATGGGATAGAACACCAATGTATACACCTCAGCAAAATGGTGTTGCTGAGAGGAAAAATAGGTCTCTTACGAAAATGGCAAGATGTATTGTCGAAGGTCAAGCTTTACCATATTCATTTGGCTTGAGGCTATTATGTGTGCCACTTATGTACTTAACAGCTATCCTACAAAAGCTTTGTAGTCTTTGACTCCATATGAAGCATGGCATGATAAAGAGCCTTCTATTGAGCACATGCGTGTTTTTGGTTGTTTGGCATATGCTTTGGTTTGACAAGCATAGTGCAAAAAATTGGATGATAAGGCTATCTTTTTTGTTGGTTATAGTGCTGAACTCAAAGGTTATAGGTTGTATCATCCACAAAAAAAACCATATCTTGGTTTCATGGGATGTGTTTGTGGAAGATTCTATTCAGTCCTTGTTGTCATGTACTAGAGACAGTTATGTAAGCTCATATGATATTTATGACACTTTGTTGCCTCTTTTCAGTGGTGAAAGTTTGAATGTAAATTCTAATGAGGCAAATGTACAGCCTATGGGGGTTTCTGAAAATGTTACAGATTAGCCTATTACTGATGCAAATGTACATGATGTACTTCATGAGAAAAGGGCTAAGAAGAGCAAGCTAGAGGTATGCCTAAATGGTTGGTGCATATTTTGGAGGATAGTAAATTGGATGCACCTTTGTATAGTCGTACTTGTTCAGGTTCTTGTCATGCATCTTATGCATCAGATTGTTATGATTTTCTTGTGTCTAGTTTATGTGATGTTGAGGAACCTCTATCTTTTGATGAAGCACATAATTCAAAAAATTGGATGGCTGCCATGCAATCAGAATATGATGCACTTATAGAAAATGACACATGGACTTTATGTGATTTTCCTTCTAGCAAAAAGGCCATTGGCATGAAGTGAGTTTACAAAGTTGAAACGCAAGCTAGTGACACCAGGTTAGCCGCACCGCCCTCTAACTCACCCGGGACTCATCTGATCACACTGGCCTTCGGAGCCAAGGCTGCAGGAACCAACCCCGTTCAAGGAGCATAGGATTAAAAAAAAAAGTTTTTTCCTTTTTTTACTACCGCCAACCACCTCGCGCCCACAGTGGGATGCCTACCATTCCCTCCCTCTCCTCCATTATCCCCCCTCTCCCCTCCATTATCATTTCCCACTCCCTTAGCCACACACTCTCTCTCTCCCTCATCTATTATTCAACCGTCTCCTTCTATATCTCTCCCTCTCTCCCTCTCCTCCATTATCCCCTCTCTCCCCTCCATTATCATTTCCCACTCCCTTATCCACACACTCTCTCTCTCTCTCTCTCTCTCTCTCTCTCTCTCTCTCTCTCTCTCTCTCTCTCTCTCTCTCTCTCTCTCTCTCTCTCTCTCTCTCTCTCCCTCTCATCTATTATTCAACCGTCTCCTTCTATATCTCTCCCTCTCTCCCTCTCTATAAAGCCCAACCCATAGGGCATTTTTAAAAAAATAAAAAACTCACTCTCTCTTTCTCTCGTTCGTCAAGCCGGGCAGGGGCCTCCATGCATAAGGAGTACCTCTCTCTCTCTCTCCCTCCCTCTCTCCACTCACACTCACACACTCCCCCGCCACCTCAACCTCTCTCTTGCCCACTCACCTCCTCTCTCTTCCCCTCCTGTTGACCCGCTCAGGCTCCCTCTCTCTCACTCGCTGTCGTTTAGGCCATGCGGGTGTAGAAAATCTCTCTCTCTCTCTTAACACCCACCACACACACACCCTCACACTCTCCCTCCCTCTCTCACTCTCACTGTCTCTCTCTCATTCTCCTATGCAGGCTACCATATAGGGTACGCAGGGCAGAATCCTCCCTCTCTCTCTGTCTCTTGTGACCTACACACACACACACCTTCCTCTACAAATACACATGCACACACACTCTCCCCAACCCCTCTCTCCCCATCACCCTCTCTCTCTTTTCACTCATGATCTCTCTCCCTCGTTCTCTGTAGTTAGCCAGGCATCACGTAAAAATATATTAAAAAAATATAAAAAAATATTTCTCCCTTTCTCTCGTTTCCACACGCACACTCATGCCAACACACACTTACACACACACACACACACACACACACACAACCCCATATACATATGCATACGCACTCACGAGCGTATGAGCCCACAACACGTACATACACGCACGCATAAGCACACATACGTTGTGGGCGGGATGGAAACACACAGAACGCCTCTATAACGATCCGACACACACTCTTGGGAAGATACACACACACACACACACACACACACACACACACACACACACACACACACACACACACACACACACACTATGGGGCACCACTCGGCTTATACAACACACCTGGCCGAGACAGGGAACACACCTATGGAGTGAGAGGAGAGAGACTATCCACTTGCCCACTCCACACAAAGACACACACACACACACACACCCAAAAACTTAGCTCAAAATAGGAGAATTTCTGATGTTTAGATACAATAGATCTTGGGCCAACACCAATGTGGCAAACAACTCACACAATATGGGTAAAAGATACCAGATACAATCACAAATTGGAGCAGAAGCTTCGCTCATAGGAGAAACTTACACAGCAAAAATAGTAGAAAAAGAGTGAGGAATTTGGTAAAATGGACAGTGCCATCGCGTCTGGAACGGCCCAAAACCTCAGTCTACAATGTCAAAGTGCTCAAATCCGACCTCGGATGAGTAGTTTACGGCCAAAACATGCTCCAAAATGAGCAAAAACACACCTGCGGCTGTTCCTCCACTCTTCTCCACATTTTTTATTGTCTTCTCTTTTTTTTTTCAGTTACCACACTTATCTTTATCACTTGGGCACCCTTGGCCTTTTAGATGACCTCAAACAGACCCCGAACAGGCCAAAAACTGAACTCGCAGTGTATAGTTGTCACCTTTTTGCATCCATACGCACACCTGGCACTCAGCTTTTTTCAATCATGCATCCCGCCACCATGTGGAGTGGCCCCAAAAATTGGTCCTCATGATGAACTCTCTGCATAATTCTCACAAGAAAATACCCACATTGTGTCCATACTTCTGCGCGTGCAAGTATTGACCCCATTCGGCCTCCTGACACCACTTGATGCCATCTGACGCACCTGCTTACCTCATGTCGTCGACCCATGGATAGCTTCCTCAAGAATTTTTACGCGGTACCAACTGCTCATTATTGTAGAAAAAAAACACTGGTACTGATAATAGTGAAAATGGATGCACTATGTACATGTTGTCCTACCTGTACACATGTGGGCCCCACGTAACCACCTGGCTCTGGAAAATGGGCAATCCTTTATTCGATGCACCATGCATGGGTATGTACATATGCGCAATCCCTTGCTCCAAAAAACTTCTGACATAATTTTCCCATCCCCTAGCCTGCTAGATCATTCATGATCAGCAGCAGCAAAAAGTGATATGAGAATCGCCGCGTCACAGGTTTCCTCATCCTTCACCAACATCACTTGCTCCACAGATAGCTCATCTTGATCCACCATCATCAACCTGGCATGATACAACTTAAGACGCAATCCATTTACCCTCTACTTATGTAAAATCCCATCCAGGTTAGCCAATTGATATGTGCCATTCGGAAAACACTCCACTACCTTGAAAGGGCCTTCCCACTTAATTTGAAACTTCTTTTGGAAGGTGTTTTCCAGCTTACTGTTGTACCGCAAAACCAAATCATGCTTCTTGATACCCTTACTTTTGACCTTTTCATTTATCTTTGCCAAAGCCCTATCTTGCATCTGCCCATAATGTTCCAATGCACTCATCCTATCCAGTTGAACCTCTTGTAACTGTAAGAGCCTCTCTTTGAATGCATCACTAGACGTCCCAAACAACTTTTGTAACATCTTGACTCCAGGCAACTCCACTTCCACAGGCAATAATGCTTCCTTTCCATATACCAAATGAAATGGAGTAAACCCTGTACCTGTCTTCACCGAAGTACGATAAGCCCATAATGCACTAGGCAATTCCAAATCCCAATTCTTTCCTTGGTGCTCTGTCACTTTCGAAAGGATTTGTACCAACTCACCATTGAATCTTTCATTTAAGCCATTGCACTGTGGGTAATAAGGAGTGCTATGATGGTGCCTAATCTTCATCTTTGCACGTAAAAAGTCTAGCAGTTTAGCTCTAAATCTTGGCCCCTTATCTGAAAGTAGCTCCAATGGCACCCCAAACTTGCAACATATTTCATCATACACAAATTTTGCCACATCCTTTGCAGTGATCTGTTTTAGTGCTATAGCCTCTGCGCATCTAGAGAGATAGTCCACTGCAGTCAAAATATAGCTTTTGCCCCTGCTTGTGATAGGTAACGGGCCTATTGCATCAATCCCCCACTTTTCAAACACATCAAATGCCATAATGGTTTTTCGTAGCTCTGGCTTCAACACTCTCTTCCCAAATGCTTGACACCTATTGCAAGACCTACACCAATGGTGAACATCCTTGTGCAAACTAGGCCATACATACCCCTCTTGCAAAATCTTATGCAAGGTGATCTTTAGAGCAAAATGGCCACCACATGCGCCTTCATGAGTCTCTTTGAGCACTCTGTAAAGCTCCTCCCGCCAAGGTACACGTCTCAACACGAGATCAGCCCCTTTCATGTATAAGACATCACCAATCAATTTGTACATGTATGCTCTACGCACAAAACCATACTTCTTAGACTTCTGAATCTCCTTTGGAATGATTCCTGTTAGCAAAAACTCCTCTTCTTGAGCCAAACTTTCCCGACCATGGTAAAGAGGTAAAGTGGTCCTCAACACAAATAGCTCCCCAATCATGCTTTGAGCTACTTCATGTGCCTCTCCATTTAGAGCACGTTCAATATGTCTGATGCTCCATGCTTCAAACTTTTTTAACATGCCATTAATTCTAAAGCACATTTCCTTCAATGAGGTGTTCTTGCTCTTCCACACATCCAGCACTTGCTTCACAACTAACAAGGCATCACCTTTTATACTCAACCTTTTAACCCCATTCTTCAAAAAAATGTATAATCCAGCTTCCAATGTAGCATATTCAGCCTCATTGTTACTATGCGCATCCAACTTGAACCCTCTCTTGCATACTAGCTTCCCCTCTGGATCATAAAGTGCTATACACCCTGAAGCTGCATCATGGCTCTTTCTGTATGAGCCATCAAAGAACAAAACATGTGCATTGCTGATCTGTGGAACTTCTTCAACTACTTTTCTCACCACTTCTTCCTCAACAAGGAGGGGATTCTCCTTGTAAGTCAACAAATCAGCTAGGGTAGCCCTTGTACTGTCTTCCACTAGGAAAGAGAACTCAAACTCTTGCAACTCAATTACCCATTTCTTGACCACATTTGACATGTTAGTGCCATTAATTAACTGTGGCAAAAAGGCATAGCTCGTCAAGAAAACAAAAGGTCGTGGTAGCAAGTAATGACGAAATCGTCGACAAGCAAATATTACACTGGCCATCACTAGCTCTACTTCCGAGAACTTTCTCTCTGCTACCAACTTCACTCGGCTTGCACAATACACTGGCCTCATATAATGGCTGCCCTTCCCCTTTTGCAATAGCATGGATCCTATGGCATCATCCCCTACTGATGGATTTACATAAAAAACTTTCTCCCAATCAGGAGCCTGCATGGTTGACAGCTCCCCTAACACCTCTTTCACCTCTTGAAACAGTTCTTCACACTTGTCATCCCATTGCAATGGATCATGCTTTGCCACTTGTTGTAATGGATAAAGAAGCTGAGAAGACAATGGAATAAACCGTGCCATGTACTTCACTTTGTGTATGAAGGTTGCCAATTGCTTTGTACTCGTAGGTGATGGAAGAAGAATAATAGACTTAACCTTGTCTGGATCAGCCTCAATGCCATTTTCTGACACCATGTGACCCAATAACTTCACCCTTGACTGTGCTAGATGACATTTCTTGGGATTTAGTTGTCCTCCACATTCATCATCTCGAGCCAATACCATCTGCAGCTTCTCATGGTGCTCAGCCCTACTGCTGTATACACAGAAGTCATCCATAAAAGCTTTAACACAACTACCAATGAAAGGTTCCAATACCCAATTTGCTCTCTCTTGATAGAAAGATGGTCCATTTGACAACCCAAACGGCAATACTGTGTAGCAATAGCAGCCCCATGGCGTAATGAAAGTTGTCTTTGTGCAGTCTTTAAGAGCAATCTTCAATTGAAAATAGCCTGAAAAACCATCACACACACTGTACCTCTCATAACCTGCCACTGAATCCAAGATATGATCAATGAATGGAAGAGGATATGGGTTCTTCTTAGTGGCTGCATTTAAGGGCTTAAAATCTACACAAATCCTCCACTTTCCATCCTTCTTTGGACTGACAACTACTGGACTCACCCATTCTGTGGTCTCCACTGGGACTATGAACCCTGCCTTCAATAACTTGTCCACCTCTTCTCGCAAGGCTTCCATTTTCTCTTGACCCATCCTTCTTAGCCTTTGCCTCACTGGCTTAGCAACTTCTTTCAGCTCTATATGCATCTCTTCTCCCTTGAACCCTCTGATCTCTTCATATGAGGTAATGAACAAATCAGGAAAACTACCCAGCATGTGCAAATATATCTCCTTCTCCATAGCTGAGAGGTCTCCACTGATCATTTGTGTCATCAATTCCTGCTTCTTTGACAACTCAACCTTGGTCTGCATCATCCCTTCAATCACTTCATAAGGCCCTTCACTTTCATCTTCAACCTCATTTGCAAATGCGACTATACCAGACTCCTGGATTCCTTTGTCTATCAAAAGAAATGAAACATCAGCATCCTCATCACTGCTGGTAGTACTATCACTGTCCTCATCAGACACTATGGAATAGTCTTCATCACTAGACCCATCCTCATCTTCATAAAGCTCTTCCAATCGTTTCCTTGTATCCATATTATATAGCTTCTTGGAACCTGTCTTTCCATAGAGGCTAATCGTACCATGTCGCCAATCTTGAACAGCTCCCACTGCACGTAACCATGGTCTGCCCAGTATAATAGGATATGCTCCCAACCCTGCTGGCATCACATGAAAATCAACCACTGCCTTCGCATCATCTGCCTCCACTTCTAAGCTCTTTACAACACCCAAACATTTTACTTTCTGATGGTTTGCCAATCTAATCTGGAAGCCTGGCACCCCAGTCACTGTAAGGCCCATCTTCTCAACGCATGAGTGTGCTATGACACATATTTGGGCTCCACCATCCACATAACCTTGTCCCAGGTTTTTTCTTTTATGCCACATATCTACTATGGGACAAATGTCTGGTAGCTCATCCATCGCCAACACCTTCACTGAACCGCTCTCTGGCTCTTTCTCCATTGGGTTAACCATCCTCTTCCACTGACGCTTTAGTTTAGGCACCATCTCTATAAGCTGCCCAAAAGTAACATCTGCCTTCCTGCTTGTCAGATCCTCCTTCAAGTCATAGCTTAATTGCCCATCCCCTAGTGGAAAATCTGAAACATGAAACTTGCGACGAGCCCTCCTTTTCCTCTTGGCCTTGACATCCTCGCCTTCATGACTCTTTCCCTTCTTCTTACTAGGACCTAGGGTACTTCTTCCTTGCTTGTCCTCTGTGGTCCTCTTCCCAATAGGCATCACTAATGTATCCTCTAGCTTTGATGCCTTTTCCAAGGTGACTACACTTAGCACTTTTGTCTTTCCCTTTTTCTTCTGGGTTAATCCACTGGTTCCTTCATCTCCCTTAATTTCGATGCCATAATCATAGGACCTAGCTAGCACCTGTCTTCGCAATGGATACATGTCTGCCCCCATCCTTGGTGGCTTATCACATTGCGGGTTGATGTGGCCCAACTCTCCACAATTATAACATGTGGGTGTCTGCCTCCAAAACCTACAGTTGCTTTGTCCAGCATCATTCCTAGGCCTTTCTTCACCTCTTGGCTGGTTTTCAAACCTCCCTCGAGCTCGATTATTTCCCACTTGACCTAGCATGTTTAGGCTGAGATTCTTCATCAAATCTACCACTTGCCTCATGTCTTGTCTTAGCCCATCATCTTGCATTGCTGTAGTGACCACTGCTGGCATAACCTGAGATGTAACAGAAACCACTGGTTCATGATGAACCCTTGGCATACGACCTTGTGAAGAATCCATAGGCTGAAATTCAGACCTCATGGGCAAAGACTCTACTCCTAACTGGCTCATTTTCCTCAGCTTCGACTCTTTGTTCCTTGCTACCTCTAGTGAATCTTCATATGTCCTAGGCTTCTTTAGCTCCACTCTCCAACATATATTCTCCCAAAGCCAAGAACCTGTCCTTCTTCATCATGTCAGGTGGGGGTACTTGTGGTGCTAAGGCCTTGCACATCCGCTCCCATGCCAATGAAAACTTTCGTATGTACGCATCTACTGGCTCACCTTCCTTTTGCACTAAAGCCTGTACTTCTTGCCACACTTTGTCAAGATCTTCTATCTTCACAAACTCCACTTCCAAACCATGCCGTAGATTGTCCCAACTCACCCTTACGGGTGGATCAGCCCCACGCAACTCCTCTTCAAATGCTTTGGACCAAACTCGTGCATCACTCTTCAAACAGATTTGGAGAAGACGTAACATCTGCGCAGGGTCATGAATCTGGTTGCTAATGCAGGCAACCTCCATCTTTTCTAAAACGTCTTCCACATTTTCATCACTTCTTCCATGAAACTCCGGATAAGAGAAAGCCATGGCTACCCAAGTTACGATGCTTTGAGAATCCCTTCGAACACACGTGCAAGAACCCAAAACTTTTGACTGACTCAATCCCCAGAAACCTCAATGGAGCTCAACTTTAGATAAGGACAAACACATGCACATCAAATGAGTTTTCATAGTTGATCATCGGAATTACAACAGGCAAAGGACATTCCAGTATCTCTCTCAATCTTCTTGGCCCGAACATAAAGACTATGCGCTGCTGGAAAAAGATCTTCCAAGATACATGAACATTTATCTGGATTCTTTGAGTTAAATGAAAAGGAGTTAATTGAGGTCCGTTTTGATCATCCATTAAAGCCAACCATGCAACTCCCAAGAAGGCACATCTGACTTATCCTCTGATTTTGCCAGAATTTCAGTAGCATAACAACATAAATGGCTCAAAAGACCAAAAAACCAGCCATCATAACTTGGAAAAATTTTGACAGAGTTTCCCCAGAAGTAGAGCAGTGAGAACCCAGAATATAGACTGTATATGTATGCATAAACTGACAACAATAGAACCCGAGCATCAAATAGGACTCACTAGTACATAGCCTATGGCGAGGTCACGAAAAGGGTGCTCCAGCTACCTGTATCACCGAAAGGATCTCCACATTTGAGAATACCCCAGCTCAATAAAACCTCACGCTATCGAACCTCACACGAAGGCTAATGAAAATCGCGTATAGTCAAATCTCAGAAATGACTATCTTCCAGACCAAGTCTCAGAAATGGCTGGGATTGCCAAATAAAACCATATATGGCTCCACAAATGTGTACAATGGCAGTTTCCACAAGTAACGTACAATCTATCAGACAATGCGCTCAAACAGGCGCCAAATGATGCATACCCACAACAACTGCAAGTGACACCACTGCTAGTATATCACTGTACTGCAGCTACCTGTACCTGTGTGAATCACCTGTATCTGTACCTATCCCTGTAACCTGTAACCTGTAACTTGTAATCTGCAACCTGCAATCTGTAATCCCTAATCTCGAAGCTTGAAGCTCGAAGTAGAAGGTACTCGAAGAAGATCCTCCGTGGGGGCACCAAAAGAATATGGGCGGGATAGAAACACACAGAATGCCTCTATAACGATCCGACACACACTCTTGGGAAGATACACACACACACACACACACACACACACACACACACACACACACACACACACACTATGGGACACCACTCGGCTTATACAACACACCTGGCTGAGACAGGGAACACACCTATGGAGTGAGAGGAGAGAGACTATCCACTTGCCCACTCCACACAAAGACACACACACACACACACACACACACACCCAAAAACTTAGCTCAAAATAGGATAATTTTTGATGTTTAGATACAATAGAGCTTGGGCCAACACCAATGGGGCAAACAACTCACACAATATGGGTAAAAGATACCAGATACAATCACAAATTGGAGCAGAAGCTTTGCTCATAGGAGAAACTTACACAGCAAAAACAACAAAAAAAGAGTGAGGAATTTGGCAAAATGGACAGCGCCATCGTGTCCAAAAAGGCCCAAAACCCCAGTCTACAATGTCAAAGTGTTCAAATCCGACCTCGGATGAGCAATTTATGGCCAAAACAAGCTCCAAAATGAGCAAAAACACACCTGCGGCTGTTTCTCCTCTCTTCTCCACGTTTTTTCTGGTCTTTTCTCTATTTTTTCAGTTCCCACACTTATCTTTATCACTTGGGCACCCTTGGCCTTTTAGATGACCTCAAACAGACCGCGAACAGGCCAAAAACTGACCTCGCAGTGCATAGTTGTGACCTTTTTGCATCCATACGCACACCTGGCACTCAGCTTTTTTCAATAATGCATCCCGCCACCACGTGGAGTGGCCCCAAAAAGTGGTCCTCATGATGAACTCTCTGCATAATTCTCACAAGAAAACACCCACGTTGTGTTCGTACTTCTCTGCGTGCAAGTATTGACCCCATTCGGCCTCCTGACGCCACTTGATGCCATCTGACGCACCTGCTTGCCTCATGTCGTCAACCCGCGGATAGCTTCCTCGAGAAGTTTTACGCGCTACCAACTCCTCATTATTGTAGAAAAAACACACTGGTACTGATAATAGTGAAAATGGATGCACTATGTACATGTTGTCCTACCTGTACACATGTGGGCCCCACGTAACCACTTGGCTTTGGAAAATGGGCAATCCTTTATTCGATGCACCATGCATGGGTATGTACATATGCGCAATCCCTTGCTCCAAAAAACTCCTGACAACGTAAAGCAAAGAAAAAAGGATGCCACACCATCGACAAAAGCAAAAAAAACAAGCAAAATCACACGGAAACAATAACAAATCAAAGATGGACACTGAAGGCATGCCCCAGCCGGCCCCAAAAGTGATGTGTAGCAGCAAAACATCACGAGAGCATTAACCTCACACCGGCCACCTGAACCATCAAAATACCCATTGTAAATACCCCGATCACCACTTTTCCCTAATAACCTAGCCAATTGCTAGTAGATTGTTAAAAAAACTCCCCACCCTACTCTTACCTCCCTTCTCTCTATCTCTCCCTGTCTATCTCTCTCACTAGAGAGGCATCTAGTTTCTCTACAGTGACCAGTGGATATTTGCAAGGACCATTAGGTAAGGACCACCTCTAAGGCCTATATAAAGAGACCTCCACTAAGCACAAAGGGATATAACACATTAGAGGCACCACCCAGGCTCCATGCACTCTACATTCCATGCACCACTAAGCACATAATGCACCTCACAAGCATGGGAACTCATGATGTCGTGCTTATTCCCAGCATGGGTATCCTAGCATTGACAACATCACCACCACCACCAATCTCCACCCACACCATGGTTGGGTTACTAATCATGACCACCCCATGCATATAAGCACTCATTATCACCCCACATGGCAACATGACCACACTAGGATTGAGTGCATCGACGCCATGCTACCCCGGGCCACTCTCGATGCTAGTGATTGATGTCGCTAGTGGCTGCATTGTCTTGATGTTTCCCTCAACTAACCTTCTGCTAATGTGGTAACACCTCTAATTCCAAATTTTGCCATCCACCATATGGAGCTTGCATTCCATCATGCATCCCCAGTGCTAGGAGCAAGGTTGGTAACAGCTTAGACCACCGTTTTGTATCATCATCATCAATAAAAGTGTGCAATTTTGTCATGATCTTTGAGTCCATTCTCTCCTCTCTTAAGCTTTGTTATCCCCATATAAGTGGAATGATCCTCCCCTTGTGTATCACTCTGCTTGTGCTTCATCACGTGCACCATCACTAGTCAATCATGCTCCATTCTAACCTTGTCACATACCTCTCTCATACACACGCTTGACTAGGCAATTTTATATATGTCCGAACATTTGCTATATCATCATTTTATGTTGATTACCTAGATGACATCTCATTCCCGCCAAACTAGGTCATCTATGTCTGCATCCTAGCCGCACCTATGCTAGGTGGTGCCCCTTATAGTTATAGGATAACTCCTACCAAACTAGGTCATCTATGTCTGCATCCTAGCCGCACCTATGCTAGGTGGTTCCCCTTATAGTTATAGGATAACTCCTACCTTGACATGATGCTTGGAGAAGTTCAAGCTATGTGTGGAGTAGAGGCCACCCCATTCGGCATGTCATTTCCAAACATCATTTCCTTGGTGCCCCCATTGAGGATCCTTTCATGAAACCCTTGAGTTTATAAATTTGAGAACCGTAACCTTTTGTGGATGGGTGAATGTTTAGCAGGGTTTGCTAATTGGACGACAGAAGAAGAAAGCTCCAAGCACAGCTGGACGAACTTTGCATCTCCATCGAGGCTCGTGTGCCAGATGTTACGATGATAGATTTGAAGTGGGAAAGACGACCAACACGCCAGACTCAGTGGATATACATAGCTCGTGTTCCAGGGAGAAGAAGGAGGAGGTCGAGACCATGTCTGCAACCTACGACCAACCCACAACAACAATATGGAGGGAGATCTGCACAATAGAGAATTCTACTTCGAGAATTGAGTAACTCGAGTCACTGAGGTAATTATCACAGTCAATTTCCAAGTCACACCTGATGTTGCAGCACAGATAACGAAAGCACATGATCACGCTCTCACCAGAGAGATTAGGATCTACTAAGCCTGTTTCAGGAAAGGACACCACACTCTCCCACAAGTTTGGACAGTGACTAAATACCTCCAAGCTTCACATGAGTCAGTACAACCTACCTCAAGGCAGATCACACATTCCAATACGAGTACATTCAATCAAGGTAATACTGGACTAAAAGGCTCACTACCAGCACATCATCGACACCATGCTAGGAGGGGAGCACTTCTTTGAGGTTCTAGCATCAAATCAACCATTTGTCCTACCTTTGGTACAAGGCAATGTACCATTTGAGATTCTAATCTACGTTCTAGTATAAAAAGGGTATAGACACCTTCTTGTAAAAAAACAGAAAAACAAAAAAAAAATCTTTTGGTTGCAAGCTAAGTAGTGTATCTTTCTAGCTCTCTCTCTCTAGATAATCATGGCAAGTAGCATTTCCAACATTTAAAGGAAAGAAGGGGGAGGATTTGGTAACACATTTCTTAGATGACTTTGAAGTAGTATGTGTAGTAAGCAACAAAGACACAAATGAGTCCCGGGTTAGAATCTTTAAGTATCTCATGAAGCTAGAGGCTAGGTTGTGGTACAACACACTCCCACAAGCAACTAAGGATAACTGGGATCTCCTAAAAACTTCTTTTAAGAGGCGCTTTGGGGGAGGTACCACTTCAGAAAAGCTGCGGGACAAGTTGAGAGACTTGAAGTAGGAGGGTCTTTTAGAGTATGCCACGTATGAGTCCAAGTTTGTGGATTTGTGGGAACAGTGGGTTGAGTCACTAGCAAGAGGGGAAGCTGCACCCGATTTCCTAAAAAAGGACCCGTTCAAGCATGGCTTGTGGCCGTTGCTCAAGAAAAAGGTGAAGGGTAGATTCTCGGCTACATATGAGCTAGCCGTGGAGATTTCTTGCCTTAAGGAAAAGAAGTTGTGGAAGAAAGCCAAAGAAATCAAGTCAACAAAAGCAGGAACATTGCGTCAACTGCCAACTATGACAACCACCACTCCACCACCACTGACTCCTGGGTTAAGAAATGACCAACAAGATATGTTGACCCACATTACTGATCAACTGCAGAATTTGTATGTCCACTTGATACAGCAAGGAAGGAATCAGGAGAGAGATCAAGACCCGGGGAGAGCACAACGACAAAATAGGGAGTATCGCTACTACAACTATGGAGAAGATGGTCACGGTATGTAGTACTGCCCTGAACCGTGACAACCCTATAATAGAGGAGGTAGCAGAAACCAATTGTCAATCCCTAGAGAAAGAGCACCTCCACCCCAAGCACCAGCCCCACCAACACAAATTCTACTTCCACCCCAGGCACCACCACAAGCACCCATTCCACCTCTTTCACCGCCGGCACCACCACCTAATCGCATTATAAGCATCATAAGCTTAGAGGAGAAGGGAAAGGTTGTAGTAGTGGACCCACCCAGAGTGAACGAGAAGAAGAGCTAGGAGGGTGAAAATTGCACGAGATGATGATGAGAGAAGCATAAAGGGAGAGACTAGCAAGAGGCCGTCAAGGCCATGACAAAAATTAGGCATCACCAACTTTCAGTGAGGGGAGAATTCTAGGCCCTATGATCTAACATTGGATGTGGTAGAACAAGGACCAAAGATTACGTGGCCACAACTACTACATCTCACACCAAAGGTAAGGCGGAATGGTCCAAAATGGTAACTACAAGGCGCTCCAAAGCAAAGGTAGCCATAGAAATTTTGGATTGCAACATGGATGAAATACTCCCAATCATCAATGTCAACATAAAGGGTAAGAGGGTTGGAAACACCTACATTGATGGTGGTGCACAAATTTGTGTGATAAGTAAAGCTATGATGCTTTGGCTAGGGCTCGAGGTTGGCTGGCCTTGTCCATAAAAGGCAAAGATGGAAAAAAATGCAAAAGTAAAATGTGCAGGTGTGGTAAGTTCCGCAAAGATAAAATCCTTCAACACTGAGGTAGAAGTAGATATTTTTGTGATGCCAACTAAGGGGGAGGGCTATCCATTGATCTTGGGAAGGCCACGAGGTCAAAGCATGACCGGGGTACTGGTCTTCTACACATGACTGATAAGAAGGGGGAAACAATCTACTACGACATGAGGACCGGCAAGCAAAAACAAATGGACCTACAGACATCAACAGATGAAACCACTAGTGAGTCTTCCACTTCTGTGGAGGAGACCACTTCCACCAATGAGAGAGACATTTCCATCGATGTGATGGGCATTATCATGAAGGATCTACAAAGGGTAAGCGCGACTGGAAACCCACCACCAGAATGGCAAAACAACAAAGGGGAAATAAATTACTTGGCCTAGGAGAGGGTAGGTTGAAGAGTATGCTGTCTATGGAATTAAAAAATGAAGAGAAGGATAAATTTTTGCAAATGTTGATGGAATTCCCTAACCTTTTCATTGACAACTATGAAAGAATCATAGGTATCACAGTGGTGCAGCATCATATTAAGCTGAAGGAAGGGGTAAAACCAGTTGTGCAGAAACTACAATGGTCGGGGGTCATACAAGAAACGGCACTCCTTCCCGAGGTATGGAAGCTACTCGTGGAAGCAGGGTTCATTTATCCTGTGGAAAACTTAGAATGGGTGTCACCCGTAGTAGTGATGCCTAAGAAGAATGGCAAGTGGAGGGTCTGCGTCGACTACAAACCACTAAATGCAGCCACAAAGAGGCACCATTTCCCTCTCCCTTTTTTGGATGAAATTTTGAATGAAGTGGTTGGTTTTGAATGCTACACAGTGTGTGATGGCTATTCCGGCTATTTTCAAATAAGCATAGCCTTTGAAGATCACTTAAAAACCACTTTCACCATGGGGTTGCTTTGTATATAGAGTTATGCATTTGGTCTCACAAATGCACATGCCACATTCCAAAGATATGTCACATATGTCTTTCAACCATTCTTTGGAACATCCATAAGTGTGTTCATTGATTACTTTTGTATCTATAGCCCTCACATCTCACACTTAGAAAAGGTGATTGAGGGTTCAGCAAGGCTGCAAAGCCTAGGAGGGCAATTAAATGTAGACAAGTTCCACATTGGGGAGTAGAGTCATTCTTTTGACATCTTTTGAAAATATTTTCATTTTTTTGAGAGATTAAGGTCTAGTAAATTATGAACTAATGATAGTTAATTATAAAGGAAATAAAGATTTATATTGCTCTATGTGCCTTCATCCTTGGTAGAAGTAGGGAGCTCTGAAAATATAGAAGGTATCATAACATATTGACTCAGCAAGGTCAAGATAAGGGAGTGTACTTTCTTCACATCACCCTTCTTGAAATTATCCTAGAGAAATTGAAATTCTTTCTTGAGGCCACATCAAGGAGTTTTTATGGAGAAATAAATTGTTTACAAACAGACCATGACAATGGGGTAAATGGGCAAAAATTCAAGGTGAATTGAGCATCCTAGACCCTATCACCCCATGGTTTGGGTTTATGTACTAAATTTTTTTGCACCCTTGCCATTTCAGAAGAGAATTGGGCTTGTATGGCAAGGGAAATGGTAATGGAAGCCCGCATGAGGTCTAAAGGTAGCTCATGGTCCAACCTCAGCATACAAAATAGACTTCTCTCCCCCATTGGGGTGAGGAATCAGCTAGATAGATGTACTAGTAAATTTATATAAAAATGTGATAAAGTTGTAGATGCACTCATGTGGAAGGAAGATACCAAGTACTGAAAGGGTACATCTAGACATTGGTCTCCTTGGGGTCCTATAGTGGAAGGCGTGGGCCTTAATGAACACTGGATTGAAATAGCGAGGAATCGTAACAATAAGGGCTTTGACACATTGGATTCACTTTGGGACCATAAAAAAGGAGTCCGGTAATCTTTGGAGCATCTAAAGCAGTGCAACAATCTCTCACTCCAGGAGATATTCATCAATTACTCGAAAAAATCTTAACCCTAACCCTTCCTCCCTGCTCCACAGTGCTAGGTGGGAAAGCTTGGAAGTGGCCTAGAAAAATAATATTTTGCTCGCCCAAGACCAAAACAATTTATGAAAATATTTTCTCTATAGAGGCATGTATAGAATACCTCAAATAACAAGACCTGGTCCAAAAATTGGGCAGCTAGTAAGTGGAATCAAGTAGTTCGAAACATCTGGAAGGCCAAATGTGAAGAGAGAGACAAAATTCTCCTCTTGAAAGTAATCTTTGGTTTCTTGCCAACTAGAGTTAAAGCTATAGCAAAAGGCCTTACCGAGGGTACCTGTGTGAGATGCAAGCATCTGGATGAAACCCTCACGCACCTATTCTGGGGATGTCCTCAAATCAAAGTCTTCATGGGCACAATCTGCAGGTGGGTGTACACACATTTGGAAACTCCCTTCTTTAAATGAGATTTGGCCTTGGGTCTCTAGGTGCATTGACAATGAGGCAGTTTGGAAGTCCAGGAACAACCTACTCTTCCAAAAGAAATGCAAACCTCTCAACATAAATGTTGTTCTAGAAACATGTTGGTGGAAAATCCATTGTAGAAGAAATAAGATTTGCAAACTTCTCAAGAAAGAGTAGTGGTGGAAGTGTGGCCCTTGATGTATTTTTTTATGGAATTTCGTGTGCAAAGGATATGCCAGGCTGCTTGTAACTTTCATTGGTTAATGAAAATCAAGCTCAATTGGCACTTTGAGAAAACAAGATAAGGGAGTGTACCCTTTTTTTTTTTGCAGAACTCACAATATGAGTGAGTTAAGGGAGTATACCCTCATTTCTTAAAGTTCTAAGATGTTGAAACAAAAAATTATCCCTAGCCTTCAATACATTGGGCACCTTATGGCTGATGTGATTCTTCTGAAGAAAATATCAAGGTTCCAAGAAGGGGAAAATGATCTTAGAGATTTCCATTCACGAGCACTTGCATAAGTAATGAGGAAGGCACCCAATTTCCAATATGAGAAAAATAGAGCCTCTCAAGTTTGAAGGCTAATTGGGTGGATTGAAGATAGTGGTAAGTGAACCCCGCGTCACCCTTCCAAGGGCCAATCTTTCAACCATCCACCAGAGCCCATTTTTCTTCTAGGGGAGACCCCCCCCCGCCACAAGAATGCTTTAAGGACCTTGCTTATCTTGTCTAGAACAAACCATACTAAAGTCTCCCATCAATTGGGAGAGATCATACCCTCAAGGGGTGCACTATGTAATCATGTTAAATTATGTATAGCGTGAGTTTGAAAGGAGGGGTTTTAAAATGCAAAACATTTAGTCAAATTAATAGAGATACATTAAAATAAGGGGTTTTTATATTCAATTTTGGAAAAAAATCCTAAAATAAGGGGTCCTTTAATTCATTAGACATGTTATAAAATGGGTTGTTTTAATGCCCCACGAACACACGTTATATAGGGGGGTACTGAACGGCGAACCCCCTGAGGTAATACCATAACATCTTCCTACCCTTGGGGTCATTAGGTGCATACATGTTGACAACAATGAGGAAGTTTTTATGTACCTTAATACACACTGCACAAGCTCCTTGTGGACTCGTGTCATCACTCCACTAGAACCATCAAGAGCTTGCTGTAAAGAAAAATTAGTTCCCTAGGTGTTTTTTTTCTTGACACTCAGGCATCAAGGTAGTGTTCCTGTATACACCAGTAGTTGATATCATTCCTCCTCTTCATGCACTACCAGAGCTTTTCTTGTTTCTCTTTCATTTTTATGCCCTTCACATTCCAGGGCAGTAATTGAAGTGTGGGGTTCATTGGGAGACATGGCCGAATTCTTGTATTTTACAAAGCAGAATCCCATATATAGGGGTAAATTAGGGACATTCAAGTAACGTTATCTTTCCCTCCCCAAACTCACAATTGTGAGTGTATGTATTGTATACATCATAAAAATGGTACAAAGTGATCTCAAGCTCATGACAAGCCTTGAGGATTTTTGTAATACATAGAAAAACTACCAAGTCTCCCTAGGAGGGGATAATCTACACATGTCCAAGCAAGCCTTAGTCCATCAAGATGGCATAAAAGGCCCTATACTAGTCATCCGGTTCTTTCTTTTGCCAATGGCTACAACCACTTCCCTGCTTTCTTGCATGATCTCATGAGACTAGCAGAAGACCGATCCTTCTCAAAGATCCGGTAGTTCTTTGCCTTCCTAGTACTTACTTAAAATATTAAAATCCAATAGCTTGCATACAAACAAGTAGCACTTAAGTTTTCATCAACATCCCTCTCAAGAACAAGTCGTTCTTTAAAAATCCTATATTTCCAGGTCCTTTGTACCCATTTGCACATCTTCCTTGACATACTACTTATATTAGGGCACTCCTTGACCGTACAAGGGAGGTCCTCATGAGCCATGTTTGCACCATGAGCATTTGCAAGATCCAATCCCTCCAGCAAGAACCTTTACTCCTATCAAGAGAGCCCCCCAAAGCAGCTTCCAAAGAAAGATCTTCATCATCAATGGCCATTACAACCACAAAACTTGTTCCTTGCAACAACTCACCATCTTGACTCCAGCCATTGTTTCCCCCAAAGCTTGTTGAGAGGGGCAAACCAATCAAACAATATCATTAGGGTGTGGTATATATCCTTGGTTAGAAGTGGCTGCTCCCAGGCCATCACCAAGCTTTCCACTCAAACATTGACTCGCACACACCGGCAGACAATGATTTTCGATCCTTTTTGAAGTAGTTTTTCAATCCCATTGAGGTGAAATTGGATAGTTGGATGGTTTTCTCCTTTCCAACACTTGTTGTTGCTATCCCAAAAACTGGTCAGAGGATCCAGGCCTTATTGTTTATCTTTCTAGATCTCCCTCCAAAAGGTGTTCAAAAGGATGCTTCCTACTTTAGAGTGCCAAGGGGGCCAATTAGTAATCAAGTTATGAAAGTACCTTGTGAGATCTCTCCACTCTAGCATCTCCAAGGCTCTAGTACATTTTTGTATTTCCTTGCCTGTTGTGCCTCCTAGAGTAAGGTTGGACCACCAAGTAGTTTGTTGTGCACCTCTATGCCTTTCCATTGCCACCTTGAGAAAAAAGCTTTACCTTGCCAATCATGTCTTTTGTCCGAATAAATAACCCATGCTTGGTCTTGTAAAAAGATAGCTATTAGAAACTTGGTACATTGGGCTTGTGCCAGCAACGTTATCTTGTTTAGATAGTTGGGGTCGTATTAACCTTGAAAATTTTTCTTTAAACATGCCATAACCAAAATACACAAATAGTGTAGCAATCAATCTCAAGGAACCCCTATCTACTCGGTCCACTTTCTCAATTTCCTTTTCATCAAATCTCACGGGATTTCTATCTCTCCTCCCAATCTTTCGGGTAAAACTCAAGAGCATCTTTGAGGTAGTGACATCATTAAAACCCAGCCAATTTGGCAATTTGATTTACGTATGTGGCCTAGCTAGTTGCACCAATATCCTGCACTATTTCCCCTACGATTCTCCCTAGTAAGAAAAAATTGAGAACTACCCTCACCCCTACCTTGGTTACTCTTAACTCCTAACCAAGCAGATGGATCTCTGTCTCATCCTTGCATTGTGTCCTATGAAAATTGAGAACTTGGGCCATAGGTAGTCCTAAATGATGCTTTCGAGATAATCTTGGGGGTGAAGATTAAATGGACAAAAAAAATGCTAACCATTATCAATGTATATGGCCACTGCAATCCCAAGCAAAGAGCCAAGCTATAGGTGGATCTTAGAGACTCCCCAATCGAGAAAGATTGGTGCATGTGGAGGATTTCAATATGGTGGACTCTAGAAAATACAAGATGCAGGCCCATCTAGCCTCTTATGAGGTTGGAAAAAGACAAATGAGAAAGCTTGTGTGAAAATTGGGCAATGGTATGTTGGGATAAGACTTTAGCTTAAACCCTAATGTGATCAATCTTAAAATTCAAGCATAAAAAGTCCTACATAGGGCTCCCTAACACATTCTACTCATGCTATGGATACATGCTACACATCACGCCCACATGCTGCTTGCCCTCTACAATATGTCGTGCATGTCCCTCTCACCTTTATTTCAGCCTTCCATTTTAAGCTTACAAAAAACCACTATGCTAAGATTTTACTTCTCTTCTCAATTATAATCAATCAATCAAACTTTATTTTACTGTAATGAGTACACTCTACCTAATCTACTTACTCTCTATCGCTATGGTACTCACACAATGATGAATGGTTCATTGGTTTATCCACCATAGCCATTACATGTGGTATCACACATTCACACAATGATGAATGGTTCATTGGTTTATCCACCATAGCCATTACATGTGGTATCACACATTCACATGATCCCAAGAGATTAGTATTTAGCATTAGATTGGATCTATAGAGCTCAATTGAATTGCATGCAATTGGAGATTCTCATAGGCTCAAGAACTTTGGGCCACTATCAAGGCATTCAAGGAAATTTAACATTAAATCATAAATGCCTTGCTTAGACTACATTTCTCCCTTCCCTTGTGGTTGTAATCATACTTTTATTGCATTTTGCATTTTCTTAGTCAAGTGTGCATTTCTCTCTTCTTTTCCTACTTTCTCTGAGCCAAGTTACATTGCTTATTGAGAGCATGAATCAAAAAATGATATATATGTGTGTGAGTAGAGGTTCTCATGAGATTTCAAATGCACTAATCTATACTCCATTAAAAAATGGCATGTTGATTTAATCTTCATGTTCTTATGCTTGATATTTCTTTTTCTCATTCTTTTCATTGGTGTTTGATTAGTGTGCATGTGTGTGTATAGATGTGCTCACTTGAATGTGTTTGAGGTGTGTGGCTTTGAGGCCAAACGACCCTCCTCAATGAGCTATGGAAGGCTGCCAAATCTGAGATTCGGTGCATGATGGCACTTTTAGAATGAGATACGTAGGACCTGTGCACCATTAGCAGATAAAATGGCACCTCCAAGCTTAGTTGAATCTCTCTCTCTCTCTCTCTCTCTCTCTCTCTCACACACACACACACACACACACACACACACACACACACACACACACACACACAATGAAACATGTATCTAATATTGCACTACGGCGCATGAGGGCACTTCTAGAATGAAATATGTAGCACCCACATGCCGTTGGAATATAAAATGGTCTCTAGGCTCAATAAATGGATTTTACATTTTTTGGGAGCATGAAACTGTGTAAACAAAGTCAAATAAAGAAGTAGCATTGCATAAAGACAAAGAAGTATTTACTGCCTTGCAAAACAAAGGTTCTGTGTCTCTTTGTTAGTTTCAGATGGAAAACACTACCTGTAGTGTCATGCTCTCTCTCTCTCTCTCTCTCTCTCTCTCTCTCTCTCTCTCTCTCTCTCTCTCTCTCTCTCTCTCTCTCTCTCTCTCTCTCTCTCCCCCCCCCCCCCCCCCCCCCCAAGCAGATGTGATACATTAGACCAAATCATACAAAACAAGTGGAGTTGTACGATGCATTTAATGACCGTATGATATGGTTAGAATGTGGAAACATGTGAAAACTTAATTTGGCATAATACCGTGCATGGCGCCAACGGTACAATCATTTATTGTGTTGGAGAGAGAGAGAGAGAGAGAGAGAGAGAGAGAGAGAGAGAGAGAGAGAGAGAGAGAGAGAGAGAGAGAGAGAAGCGCACACGCACGCACACACACACACACACACACACACACACACACACACACACACACACACACACACACACACACACATATACACATATGTCACTTTCATTCGTGCTTTATTGTTCTGAAAATGGATACTTGCTAATATTTAACACTACATGGATGGTAGTTATAAGTTAAAAAGCTTTTCAATAGGATGTGGATAACAACTGATAGGTTTTTTGACACTTGTAGTACGTATTCAAGTCTAACAGATATGTTACTCTTGTTTATATGGATGCAGGTGAGGAGTTTATCTTTACATACGATCTTTTTCGCTTAACTGTTGTCCATCACTTTTGAACATGGCCTCTTTCACTTCAGAATAAGTTGTTCTTGACTATCTTATATACAAAACACTAGAATGATACCTCATTCTCACTATGATGTACAAAAATGAATCAAATACTGAGTTGTTTTTGTGCTAATTATTTTTCTTTGAATAAAGCTAGCTATCTTTTGAACTTTTATGTTCTTTTGTGCATAAGTATAAGTCCAAAAACAATAACACACACGTCCTAAACACAAGGTTCTCCTAGAAAGCTGGGAAACCAGGACACTGGCTTTGGAGATTTTTGTCTATAGGCTTTGATGGACCCACTTTCTATAATTCCTTGTCAGGTTAACTTGTGTTAGGTGGTCTTTCCTTTTCTATGGATCAGATTCATGCTCACATTTATTGTAGTCTTTGAATCTGTTGATTTTAGGTTGCAAGTTAATCCAAAATTACTTATGCTTGTGTAATTATTTCAATTCTTATGCTTTCAAAAACATTTTACCTATAAATGAATTACTCTTGGATGGGAGGTTTGTTTGAATACTATCCATATAAACTAGTTAAAGCATGGAAAACTTCTATAGCTGACTATGAAAGGCATCCATACTATTCTCTATTGGGCTAACAAAGTCTTAAAACTCCAAAAAATCCTCTCTTAACATTGTCACTTATATATCTCCAATGAGACTCATGGATTTTTTGATACGATACAGCTCTTTGGCTTCAGACTTGACTATTCTATTTGACTCATCAACTTGATGAGGCAGTAGGCCGATACTCAATGGGCCTACTGCCGACTCATTGAGTATGGTGTTTGGGCTAGGGCAGGCACGCACAGACACACACACACACACACACACCACAGACACACACTCATGTCACTTTAATATGTGGCTTACTGTTCTGAGAATGGATAGTTGGTGATATTTAATAGTACATGAATGGTAGGTATAAGTTAAAAAGATTTTAAGTAGGACATGGATAACAATTAATATGTTTGTTGACACATGTAATTCGTATTCAAGTCTAACAGCTCTGCTATCTTATTTATATGGACGCAAGTGAGGACTCTATCTTTACTTAGGATCTTTTTGGTTTAGCTGCTCTCCATCACTGTCGAACCTCGACTCTTTCACTTCAGAATAAATTGTTCTTGACTATCTTATATACAAAACACTAGAATGATACCTAATTCTCACTATGATGTACAAAAATGAATCAAAGATTTTGTTTTTTTGCTAATCATTGTCCTTTTTCTAAAGCTAGCTGTCTTTTGAGCTATTATGTTATTTTGTGTATAAGTATAAGTTTAAAAATAGCAGCGCACACACACACACACACACACACAGATATTTTATTATTGTCCTTGGAGGCCAAATATGACCAATGGGACCAAAGTTACATGTGATGTAGTATATGTATGGCTGATGAGTGACTCTTAGCGCTCCAAAATTGTGGTGACAAGAGTCGCAATGGAGAGCCCACACTGTGACTAGGAGAGGAAAGTGTGCAGGTCTAAGTCATGGCTAAAAATGTGAGAGAAGCAAGTTCATATGTGACCAAAAGATAAGCACTCTTGTAGTGTGTGGTGCTCAGACTCTTGAACTTGCAGTGACCATAATGTGCACAGTCGATTTAACTCTTCTCCATTGTCCCAACACCCTATCTCGCATCGAAGGGAATGGGAGCTAAGCCAAATGGCTGCGATAGTGCGTATCGCCAACAAGGGGATAAGCTCAAGCATGTAGGTGTGAGTACGGCTTGCTCTTTCAGCAAAGGACATGGTTTTGTAGGTGGAGGCAATATGGGTAGTGTAATGTATGACGTGTGACCCACCAGATTTCTCCCAAGCCGTAATACATTGGTGTTGTAGAAAAGCTTCATTCACTTGGGAGTCAATTGAAGTATTGTATAGCAAGTGTAATGCATCCCATCTCCCAAACCACTTCTTTATGTCTTGCATCCATCCCGTGCTAAAGATGTTGCTTTTATGTGTCATTTGAACTTTTTTTCTTGCTTCCCATGCAATTGTAGGAAGTCGATTTGAGGGGTTTTGACGCATCTTTATCATGTACTCCACAACACTTTCCATGCCCATAACCTCAATTGGAAGAGATCCCGACTCAAGAAGCAGGAGCATATATGGTGTTCATGTCTTAACTTGGAGAAAGTTTGTAAAAAAATGCTTTTGGACATTCTCAAACTCTTTCCAAGTAGACTTTGAGATGCTCTTGCCCCACACTTCAACTCCATAAAGAAGAACTAGTGTCACCAATGCATCAAAAAGGTACTTCTTGAGAACCCAACACTTGATGTATCCCGCATTACACACGTTCTCAAATGCATAATATGCTCTCTTTTCTGCTTCCAAATGATGCATAGCACATTCATGCCACTTGTGATTGGACGGAACCTCAAGAACAAGGTACTTAAAGCTCTCAACAGCTTCAAGTGTCTTATTGTTGTACACAATGCATGGCTTCTCCTTATGCTGGGTTTTCACAAGCACAACTTTTGTTTTGGATTCATTCACAATCAGCCCACTATGCAAGAAAAAGTTCTCAAGGACAACCATAATCTTTTGTGCATCTTCTAAAGTATGTGTTAGAAGCACTACATCATCTGCATACAACAAAATCATGATTACGTACCCCATTCAAAATAATGACCTCTTCAATGCCTTCTTCTTGCATAATGTCAAGTACCATTTGCTCCAATTGATCGATGCATAGACCAAAGAGAGTTGGTGACAACGAACATCCTTGTTTAACCCCAAAAGTGCTTACCAATTTTTTTTGAAATTCCACTTCCCATGCATAATTGACACATCACCTTCTCATAGATTTGAGAAACTGCAAGCATAAACTCACTTGGCACTTGGATTTCTTCCATCCTTCTCCACATATTGCTACGTGGAATCATATAAAAGGCTTTCTTAAAGTGCACAAAACAATGATACAATCGCTTGACTTTCAACCTATTTTCCTCCATGAGAACACAAAGAGTGACAAGATGATCAACGATGCTTTGGCATCGACAAAAACCCGCTTGTCCTTTCGCACGCTTGTCATTCTCTTCAGCCAATCATCTCCATTATGCACCCAAACAAATTTTCCATAAGAGACCCGATCATTATAGTCCAGTAGTTGTTTACATTTTTTACATCCCCTCCTTTATGCAAAGGCTTAACCCAATTAGTACTCCAATCATAAGGCGTGCACACACACGTGCACACGCACACACACACACACATATGTGTGTGTATGTATGTATGTATATATATATATATATATATATATAGAGAGAGAGAGAGAGAGAGAGAGAGAGATTGGTCACGCCAAGAATCTTGTTTAAGTGATGCAACACACACACACACACACATAGAGAAATAGAGAGGAGCTTGTGATTGTTTGGTCCATCCCTAAGAGATCTCAAGGGAGAAAATATTTGTTCTTCTGATTATCTGAGGAGTCAACAGGAGAGTCAACGAGACAGTCCACCAGAGCCCACAAAAAGAGTAAACAATGATGCTAAGCCCAGGGAAAGGTATTCTTATTGTTTTTTTTTCAATACCTCTGTTCATTTTTTTGCAAATGGCACACTGAAAAGTCTTGGCTTAAGATTATTGCTTCTGCATGTTCCATTGATAGTTTGATGATATCCCTCCATGATTGGTCCGACGGCCTATGTAGAGGCAATATCTTTTGAGGGATGCTCCATTGCACACCGTTTGTAGAGAGAATTTAAATATTCTTCACATTATAAGTGAGTTTGTGTGTGTGTTTTAACTAGGATGATATATATAGTAATATATAATTATAAATGTTACATCCATAATAAGCTTGTTTTGTGGTTTTTATTTACACACAGATTGAATGGAAATATGTATCTACTTTCCATTTTTTCAAAATGGTCTTTGTTCTCTTTCCAGGAATTACCTCATAGAAGGAAGAGACGCAAAGTAGATACAGATTGTTTGTTTGGGCACCAGCACACAACTACCTCTTCATCACAGAAGGCTCAGCGAAGAGAAATATTGACTTTAGTGAGCCTTTAGAGGTTATTGGTATGGCAACATAGGAGCTTTCCATGAACTCAAATGCACGGTCATTCTTGATGACATGGTGGTGGTTCACTTAGGAGTGCAAGATAATCCATGATTCCTTTGGCTTTCTTTTATATTTGAATATACTATTTGCTAGTCTTATGAAAAACCCTGATGAAATCCTGCAGGAACAAGATCTACCACTAGATGAAAAAGAGTATGTTGAGAAGGACTTCAATAAAGTGGATGAGATAGAGGAGACTATTAACTTTGAGGCAAAAGCAAAGGAGGTTGAACAATGAAAAATGCTAGCTGCAAAAACATCAGAATTCAAGCTACTATTTGATGTGATTGGATTCAATGAGAAATAAGCTGAGTTGATGCTTCTTGGTGTGTCAGAATTTAGATTTGGCAATAGGACATACATTTTCCTCCACGACATTCAAAGTATTTTTTGTTTGAGGGAAGACTTTGCACTAGGCCCCCATCTCCGAATTCCACGAGAAGAGGAGTGGCTTTGTTTTTGAAGACAGTAGTGATGCCGAGGAAATGGAAACCTCCAGCAACCCACTAGAGTGCCTCAAACTATGTTTCGAGAAAGAAAAAAATGTATAAGGAGACATTCCCTGATCACGAATAGCCTAAATCCCTCGACAAGTAATCAAGAAGTAGAGGATTGGTACAAGCGCCCAACACAAGGGTTGAGTCACTCGGTGGACCTACAAACTTTGGATGCAAGATGAGAGTTTCATAGTAATCACAACCCCCCCCCCCCAAAATGTCTCTCTCTAAAATCTAACACTTCTTTCTGGCTGTAGTCCTGGATTGCTAAAAAGGATGACTTTCTCTGTCATTGGACCCAAGAGTATCATGGAAGGGATGCAACTCTTTCACAATATTTAGACAAAATCTATGAGGCACCAATCCTGGTCTTTCACAACCAAATGTCACAAGAGGAGAATCTTGCAATGTTTTCCATGAAGACACCCTCCCGCTTCCTAGGTATACCAATGCTGCCACAAAATGCGAACAAAGTCATTCTTTCAAAAACAATTTTCAAGAGAGAGTTTCAGATACATTCTTGGATATACAAGAGGTCGTGCCACATATTACTATACATACACAACAATGGCACTATCCTTAGGACAACAAGACCCAAATGAACTCTTAGAGTATGGAAAACATGTGACGATAAGATACAAGGGCAATATGACATAAAATATATTTAAAGTCTCACATATTACTATACATACACAACAATGGCACTATCCTTAGGACAACAAGACCCAAATGAACTCTTAGAGTATGGAAAACATGTGATGATAAGATACAAGGGCAATATGACATAAAAATATATTTAAAGTCTCAACAAGTTGAAATATACCTAAAGTCTCAACAAGTTGAAACACAACTTGTGGTTTGTACATGTTGTCTTAAGCATAATACCATTTGCCTATGGCAGAGTTGTACATGTTCCGTGGTAAACACCTTACCATATGTCTAATTTTTTGAAAATATATTTAAGTACATATTATGTTAAACACTCATAGTCTCTTGCTCCACCTAAGGTTCACATATTCCATTGTCTCTCTCCACTTTTATTGGCCTTCATGAGCACTGGACTTGTTGAAAGCCTTAGAGCGTTTAAGTTTTTTTTCTTGTAATTGTCTAATTGCTTGTGCCGTTGCTGAAGATGCTAATACTTTATTTTTCTACAGACTATGAAGGATTTTGCGATAGAACCATTAGAAAAGCTCTTTCAAACTGTTTGCTACATGCTATGAAGGATTCTGGGATAGAACCATCGGAAAAGATCTTTCAAACTGTTTTCCTTGTCTTGAGAGCCATCATGCTGAGTGTGTCTAAAGTAGGCATTCCTCTCCATGTAGTGAGACTTTTCTAAGTTCTAGGTATTCCATATGCGTGGGTTTCCATACTTTTGAATGGTATGGTAAATGTTTGAAAATGATATGCTGCAAATGAAGCAAAGGTGGTAATCACACAGAAAACTGACATAATTGTTTCTAATCACACGAATGGTTTTGAAAGTACCATGTAATGAGTAATCTCAGTGTCTGTCTATGATGTCTTGAATGATTTATTTATAAGCTGGAGATTCTCTTTAAACTTGCCGAGACTCTCTTGTGACTAATCATCATTGTCACACATCAAAAAGAGCACATCTAGGGAACACCAAACATTGACTCTAGCATTGCAAGTAGTTGGCTTTCGGTAATTCACGGCCATATGAAGATTTTCCATTGCAGATAATCAGCTTTGCTAACGTAGGTGGAGTGATATATCCTCCCACGCTTTGTCAGTTTCACATCTTTTATGCCTAGTGGTCTAGATAAAAATCTATGTGCCTTGACCCTGCCAATGGATGGTTTGGAAGGCACGTCCTTCTCATTGGTTGATCTTTTCTCGTCCCATTAGATTTTGACATTTCCCTAATGAAGACCCATATCTGAAAATACTAGTTCAAGGGCCTCTAGATCCATTTGACCGTCAATTGGATTCTTGATTTTTCAAGTGAACCCAATGTAGTGATCGAGTGGAGCTGGGAGCACAACAAAAGGGGAAGAGAAATCCTCACACACACTCACACCACCATAGCCACACACATTCATAGCTTGGAGGGGGAGAGCCGACACACAGTGCCCCCTTTAATCTTCATTTATCCAAATATGCACACAAGCACAATACACACTAGACTTAGTGTTAGTGGCTCACACAAGTGTATAGCTATACACTTAGGGTCAGTAGCAGTTAGTGATGGGTGGCCAGCCACATGGCCATTAAACCTAACATTCTCCCACCTGATGGCCAATGTGGGAGACCATAAGAATGGAAGAGAACCACTCTTCATCTAGTTCCCATCAACTCATGATAGTGCTGAAATTGATGGTTGGTGAGACTCTTATGTGCATCCACTGTGTTCCTGATGTAGGAATCTTCAGTAAATCAAGGCTCTTGTTTGCTAGACATGTCACATTCACAACTAAAGTGATAACACAAATCAATGTGTTTTGTTCTAGAATAAAACACTGGATCCTTAGACAAGGCAATAGCACTCTGACTGCCACAATGAAGAGCTGGTGTTAAGGCATTGAGTACCCCATTGCCTTCATATTTGAAACTTCGCAAGAACGATTGTCCCAAATCTGCTAAGGAGAAAGTTGCAATGGCTAGGGATCCTTATGCTTTAGCTTGTGGTAGTCTCATGTATGCCATGGTGGCTATGAGACCTGACATTGCACATGCAGTGGGAGTTGTCAACAGATTTATGTCTAACCCTGGTAAAAAGCATTGGGATGCTGTTAAGTTGATTCTCAATATACTTGAGTGGCAAAGTAGATAGACAATTATGCTATGGTTGTGGAGAGTTATCCATTAAGGGATTTGTAGACAATGATTATGCAGGTTGTTTTGACAATCATAAATCAACAACAGGCTCGATTTACACTGAGAGGCGGAAGTGAAAAATAGACCCGGTGGCCTCTACACCAAGACTATGCACAATGGCCTCATCATGGGGGATACACAATAGGGGCACCACCTAGCAAGACTCTATGCGGCTAGGACGCATACATATACACAATGAAGCATGCCATGGAAAACAATTTCAAGATCCACGCCCAAATGTGGAATGGGGTGGTCAGAGAATAAGGTGAGAGGAGTGGTGAATGAGTGAGAATGGGCTTGCTACTCGTGCATGTTAGTAAGAAAGATAATGAGGTAGGGAAAACTTGCGAGTATTCTCACTTATCATACAAGAGGTGGCGAATCCGCACACCTCAAGATGGAAGTAGCAAGATGATAGGAATATGAGAGGGAGAGAGAGTGTGTGTGTGTATGGTGACGAATCCGTACACCTTTACATAAGCAGAAAAAAAAAGGGCAAGGAACAAGCATATACCATACTCACAATGAGATGTATCCAAAGCGACACAAAGTATGGCACCAAGATGGAGTGTGTTGATTGCTTGCAAAAGATGAATACAATAGGTAGCGTATGGCAGGAAAATGAGAAGGGGACAAGATCGTAGGAGGCATAATGGAGAGATGGGAGTTGATGGCGAGGAATATCATGAGTGTGTCCACCCTTCTTCTTCTTGAAATTGTGCCTTCAACCCTTAATTACAAGTGGTGTGGAGGTGTGGTGCTCATCTTTTGTGCATGGTGATGGTGATGATGATGGTGTTGTGATTATGTGATTAGGGTTCATGCTACAAGCATGTAGCACAAGAGTGTGTATGGATAGGTGTGTGTGTGTATGTGTGTGTGTGTGTGTTCTCATGGCCTCCTTATATAGGGAAGGAGGGGAGGATTTAGCAATATTTCTATTTGAGGTGAGTGTCCTCCCACTTTGGTGACTAGGAAAATGGGGTGCATGTGACTGTGGCTCCCATCTTGTCTCCTCGTTATTTAAAATACCAGAGTCAATAGAGAGAGAATGTGGGTAGCATGTAGAGGATAGGAGATATTTACAATAGTCTAGCTTTGGCTAGACTTAAGCTTATTAGGGAGAGAAGAGAGAGGTAAGAAATTTACAAGAGAGATTGTCAAAGGTGGATAGTTGTTGATGAGGATGGATCCTCCAAAAATGGTCATAGAATCACTCTAGACTTTCCAAGACCTCATTAAAAGAGCCTTGTCTCTTGTAATCATGCTTGAAGACTTGTAGAACCATAGCCATTCTAGAGGGAAGAAAATTGGGGATGGCCTGTGTCACCATTACACGAGAAAACTGGGGTCCACTACAAAAATCATATCTCCGTGTTCATAACTCCAAAACTTTTGAGAAAAATTGAGCTAAAAGTTGAGATCAAGATCTACATCTTTCATGTTGAACGCTCCTTCAGATTCGGGGTTCTTCTCTACTTAAAAAATTCAGCCACATAATGTATTATTTGTGGCTGCAAAGGTCTTTTGGTGTTCCCCTTTGAGTGGACTTCTCTGTTGCCTTCAAGTGTGAGCTCCTTCATGTGTATGAAAACATGACCTAGAGTTTTTTTTAAAAGATTGGCAATCATCTAGATGGAGGTATTATTGAAATTTGAAAGTGGGGTTGAGGTTTGAAAATGAAAACTAGTGAATAAAATATTTGGTAGGGTGGATTAATATATATATATACATGAAAAATATATTAGAAAATACTAAACTATATAATGTAATTTAGAATATATATATTTAATATTTAAGGTCAAAAGAGAGATCAACAAAGAAAGCTTACTTATTTATGCTACATCGTGATTGATTTAGCATAAGTCTTATTTATTTAATAAAGGCTAAAACGTTTGTGAAAAAGGGAAGAAAAAATCAAAAGTAACTTATATAATAGGAATTTTTTTTTGTAAAAGAGAAAAAAAATAGGGGGGGTTCCCATGCATGGAAAAGCATGCCTCATTAGCCCTCCCTCTAAGGCTAGAGGTATTCATGCCTCTAGCGTTGTACTTGATTCTTCTTCAATTGAGGTGGAGGAGTCTCCCTCCTCGGGGATTTCCATCATAGGTACTTGATCAAATCTCAAAAAGTACTGCTTCAACCTCCATCCATTGACACGTGTTTTGTGGAGCCTACCATCTGCATCCATCAATTGGTAATTGCCATTGGCATAGCGCTTTCTAATGATAAATGGCCCCTCCCATCTGGGTGAAAACATTTTATCCTTCCTAGTGTCAAACCTGTTATCCTACCGTAGGACCAACATACCTTTCTTGAGACCTTTTTCCCTAAGTCCCTTGTTGAAGGTAAGTCGACGTTTCTCTGACTGTGCTGCATAATAGTTGATAGCATCCTCTCTGTTAGTTGAAGCCTCTCTAGATCAAGAATGTGATTGTGGAGATGAGCATTAGGACATTCCATCTGCCCAGCTAGAACCCTGAGACTAGCCAATTGTACTTCAATGGGTAAAATGGCTTCCTTACCAAACACCAAGTGATATGGTGTGAACCCAAGGGATGTGCGAAATGAAGTGCGATAAGCCCAAAGTGCAGCCATAAGATGCTTGTCCCAATCACTTTTGTGATTGTTTACATGTTTAGTGATGATCTTGCAGATCATACCATTTACCTTTTCCACCAAACCATTGCATTGTGGGTAGTAGGGAGTTGAGTGTCGTCGTGAGATACCTAACTTCTCCATTAGCTCTCCTACAAGGTCTCCTCTAAAACCTGGTCCCCTATCAGAAATTATTTCAAGAGGAGTGCCAAAACGGCAACAAATGTTTTCAAATACGAACTTAGCCACTTCCTTAGTTGTAATCCGGGTGGTGGCAACTGCTTCAGCCCACCTGGTCATGTAGTCCACACCCATGATGATATAAAATTTACCTGATTGTCTCCTTGGCAAAGGCCCAATAGCATCAATTCCCCATTTCTCAAATGGTCCATATGAGATTATAGGAGTCTGTGGCTCATATGTGAGCCTCCTATCCCCTGCCTTTTGACATTCCTTGTATGTTTTACACCAATGATGCACATCCCTATGTAGACTAGGCCATACAAACTAGACTTGTAGAATCTTTCTACTAGTGATGTCAAGTGCAAAGTGTCCTCCACAAACACCATCATGGCAACCTGAAATGATTTCAGTGATCTCTCTAGAGAGAGGTACACGCCAAAGAATTTGATCCTTACCCTTGCAGTAGAGGTCGTCATTGATAAGGCGGTATTTTGTTGCCTTGCGCACAAGCCACTGCTTTTGGCCCTTAGTAAGATCTTTAGGACACTCTCCTGTGTCCAAGAAACTCATGATGTCAGGCATAGAATCTCTACCTTGGAAGAGAGGCAGCTTCAATTTGATAGCACCCACCACTGAAACATCTTGCAGCTTCTCTCTAGCTAGAGCATCTGCTTCTTGATTTTCTGCTCGAGGGACATGATGTAATTGTACAACTTGAAATTTTCCTAAAAGTTCCTTGACTTTGCGCAAATGGCCTAGCAAGCTATGATTTTTACAAGCCCAAGTTCCTTGTATTTGTTTTATTAAAAGCATGGCATCACCAAATACATTTAACCGTTGAATGCCCTGTGTCACACACCACTCTAACCCAAGAGTTAAGGCTGCATATTCTGCCTCATTGTTAGAGTGAGAATCCAAGAGATTCCCAATGGAGAAAACATTATCCCCTTGCTCGTTGAAGATGACAATGCCTGCTACAGCTTTGTCCACTTTCCTCTTGTAGGCTCCATCAAAGAAAAGAGAGTGAGCCTCCTCTACCTTAGGGACTTCCAGTACGGGTGTAATATCTTGATCATTTGGCTTTATCTTTAGTGTCTTTTCATAGTGGCGATGAGTGAGAATACCTCCTGGACTGGCCCTTGTGGAGTTCTCCACTTGCATTGTGTAGTCAAACTCTTGTAGCCTTGTCAGCCATTTGGAAATCCTAGAAGAAACATCCATGTGCTGCATTACATAAGGAAATACTTCTTCCATTGTTAATATTATGAATGGTCTAGACAATAAATAAGAGCGAAATTTGGTGGTAGCAAACATTAATGCAAGCACCATGTGCTCCACTGCCATGTATCCCTTTTCTGATGGAGTCAACATTCGACTAGAGAAGTAGATAGGACGCATGAAAGAAGTTTGAGGATCCTTTTGCATCAATACAACCCCAAGTGTGTCATTGCCCACACTAGGGTTTACATAAAATGGCTCGTCCCACTTTGGAGGTGCTATGGTGGGAAGTGAAGCTAGAATTTGTTTTACCTCATTGAATTGTTGTTCATTTTCTTCACTCCAAGTGAAGATCTCTTGATGGGTAACTTGTTGTAAAGGGAGAACCACTTGGGAGAGCAAGTGAATGAGCCTACTCAAATACCTCACATTTTGAAGAAAAGAGACCAATTGCTTTGTTGTGGTGGGAGAGGTCAAAGCCAGCAAGGCTTGAACCTTGCTTGGGTCAGCTTCAATGCCATTGGCCAATATCACATGGCCAAGAAGAGTAACCTTGCTTTCACCAATGTGGCATTTCTCCACATTGAGTTGGCCCCCCAAAGCTTGTAGCCTAGCTAGACCTTAATAAACTTTCTCCAAATGAAGAGAGCGAGAGCTATAGATACAAAAGTCATCAATAAAAACACGGATTGATTTTCCAAAGAATGGCTGAAAAACAAATGTTACATATCGTTGAAAAGTGGCTGGAGCATTAGTGAGACCAAAAGGCATAACTCTGTAAGCAAAACATCCCCATGGTGTGATGAAGGTTGTCTTCTTTTGATCTTCTTCAGCGATGCTAATTTGGAAGTAGCCTGAGTAGCCATCACATACCGTGTAGTGCTCATGTCCTGCTACCTCATTGAGTATTTCGTCTTGAAAAGGAAGAGGAAAATCGTCCCTCTTTGTGGATGCATTAAGAGGCTTGTAATCAACACAAACCCTCCACTTACCATTCTTATTTGGTGTGACTACCACTGAAGAAACCCACTCTGAGTCTTCAACAGGATAGATAAAACCGGCTTCTAGCAATTTCCTCACCTCTTTGAGTAGGGTGTCTTGTTGAATTACTCCTAGCCGCCTGAGCTTCTGCAGTACAGGTTTACTTCCCTCCTTGAGCTTAATGTGATTTTGAACTACTGTGATGCCAGTGATTTTATCATATTGATCAATGAACAATGTGGTAAAATTACTTAGCATCAAAATATAATCTTCACGCTCCTTCCCACACAACTCACTAGAGAGCATTTGATGTAGCTTACGTGCTTCTACCAGAGGTTGTATACCTGGTGTCTCCCCTTGGTTTGATGATGAGAAATCAGGTTGCTCCATCTTCTTAGGGTCCTTGAGAATGATCCCCATCACCTCAATGCTACTGTCACTTTCTTCACTCACTGTTGACTCCTCCTCTGAAGTGGTTGAAGAGTCACCACTAGAAAACTCATCCATAGAGGTTTCTAGATCCATGTCGCATTGCCGACCTTTCTTCATGTCGTAAAGTATTGGCCTCCCTTTTTCATCCTTCATCTGGATTATGCCGGTGTCCCAGTCCTGCTTAGCTCTCATAGCCATAAGCCAAGGCCTCCCTAGAATGATAGGATAGCCCTCCCCTTTGTGTGGCATGACAAAGATGTCCACATCTACCTCGGTGTTGAATGCCTTTATCCTAACTGCATTTATGACACCAACACATTGAACTTTTAAATTATTTGCCATTTTGGCTCGGCATGGTGCCGGCCGACTCACCTGTAAACCCAAACGGTGCATCATTTTTTCACTCATGACGCATATTTGTGCGCCACCATCGATGTAGATATTGGAGATGTGTTGCCCTTTGATGTAAGCATCCATCACTAGTAGTATGTCATCTAGATTCCTCCCAGAGATAGCCCCAGCTATCTTTGGCTTTGGTCGTCTCGTGCTAACCATCTTTGTCCATTGTCTCCTCACCCTAGGTGCTAGGTGGAGTAACTGGGGCCAGGTGATTTTTGGGCCCTGCACAGAAACATCTTGAACCAGATCATATGGTTTAGAACATTCACCCAAAGAGAAATCTACAATGTCAATTTTACGTCGTGACTTGGACGGCTTTTTGCTAGATTCACCTTTAGTCTTCATCTTTTCTTCCTTTTGGGAAGATTCACCATGCCTAGCGCGTTTTACCCCTATGGCATCTACTCCCTTAACCTTGGTCTATCCTCCTCCACTTTCTCCTTTCCTTTACCTTCAAGACTGATGACGCTTACTGTTTGATTGCCAACTGGTGGTGGGGGTAAGGGTGGAATGAGAGGTTGTGGTGGTGGTGGTGGTTGTGGTTGAATGGGTGGTTGTAGGATTTGCACGGGTGGTGCTTGTTGTGGTGCCCTCGGTGGTGGTGGTCTTGCTCTCGGTGGTGAAACCTAGTTTTGCCTGGCTCCTCTATTGAAATTCTGCCTCCTTGGGTGTGGACAGTAGTACATGCCATGACCATCCTCCCCACAATTGTAGCAGTGGTATTCTTGGTTTTGCCTTCTTTGTCCTCTTCCTTGCTCTTGGTTGCGATTGTGTGCATGCCCTTGTTGTATCAAATGGACTGAGAGATTCTCAAGTTGATTGGTGATTCGATTGAGCAGGTCTTACTGATCTTCAATTGGTTCTTGTGGTTGAATCCTTTGGGCGGCTGTTGTAGGTGGTGCTAGAGGTGGTCGGGTCCTAACGGCTTCCTCTCCATCGATATTCCTGGCTTGTAGGCGCAACTTCTTGTCTTTAAGGCGGGCCACTTCAACTGCTAGCTCATACATAGCAGGAAACCTTCCCTTCACCTTCTCTTTAAGAGTTGGCCATAACCCAGCCACAAACCGATCCTTCTTTAGGAAATTAGGTGCCCCCTCATCCTCTCTTAGCGATGCAACCCATCGCCCCCATAAATCTACAAACTTTGACTCATATGATGCGTATTCCAGCATACTGCCCTGCTTCAACTCTATCAACAATTGCCATAGCTTCTCTGATGTTGTGCCCTCTCCAAAACGCTTGACAAAGGCTGCTCTTAATAAGTCCCACCGTTCCTTGGTTTCTTGTGCCAAGGCATTGTACCATGATCTTGCCTCCACCTTCATTAGAAGTGGGAAGATGCGCAAGCGCGAAGCATCATCATCTCTCGCAGAGATGACACATGCTATTTCCAAGTTGTCTAGAAAGTCTGCAACATCCTCACCCACCTTATCAGTAAAGGTTGGAAATGCTACACTTGCCATTCTGAGAGTGAGAAAATTAACTCGACTTAGAAATCTTTTTTTATTTTTAAATAGAGATTCAATACATGGGTGCTCGGTAGATGGAAAACATACTATACAAGGATGAAAATAACTACATCAAAAGACACTTCATGATTAATCATAGGAAGGATAAAGGTTAGAGAAGAGGTGTTTATCTCTTGCAGTCGTTCTCTACCAAACATGGTTGTAATGATCTGCTGATAAAACATCTTGCGGTCCAAGATTACTTTGATTGATTGAATTTGTTGTGGTGCATAAGTTTGGTTCCTTGCAAAAGGTTGATGCGCTGGGTCCATCACATGATAATTTGGAAAGGCTCTCTCCTTCGTGGTGGAAGGTTATAGTCGGAGGTGTAGAGCTCTTGGTAGTCGAGGTCAAATTTATAGTACCACAGGACAAGGTTGTCTTCGTCTTCTAGCTCTAGGAATGCCCCTCTAGCAAGCTCTTGGAAAAGCTTGAACTCTCTCTCTTTGAGCAATTTCACTTTCCTGCAAGATAGAGTGCCATCTAGTGTATACACAGGTGTGATGAGGTAGGTGGTGAGTCTTACTTGTATTAATCCAAGTTGGATGGATACATAGCAAGCTGTAAAGTCGTCATCATAGCCTTGATTCACAAGCAACACTCCTTGAAGGTGGAGGGTCTTGTCTTTCCGCCAAGCAAAATCTGTGTCAAAGACCTTGTCGATGACAAGCTCCGCCACTTCACTCGGTAGACGACGTAGAATCCATGCTGTTGTTTCTAGTTCCTGGCTCATGAGATGAGAGTGAGGTATAGAAAGACTTTGGAGGATTTACCCTTTTGTTTTGGAGACAGGGTGATTGTCGGGGCTGGAAAACCCTTGAATCTTTTGGTGCAAGGGAGAGGGAGGGACCACGCGTTCGTAGTAGCTTCCTCAAGTTGTGAAGGCTTGTTGTGGATGTAGGTGGAATAGGTGGCAAAGATGGGGATGTAGATGTAGAGAAGCCTGGTGCTACTTGAAAGCCTATCGTTGTGAGAACGCCTGTGCCGATGTCGAGGGAGAAAATGATGGCCTTTTCTTCACTTTGGGTTGCACTCATGTCGAAGGTGCGGTTTTTGGCTACAATGTGAGCATGACGCAGATTGTGCCTTGCTTTTACGCTTGCGGGGATGATGAGAAATGTAAACAATCTGAGTAGGGAAAGAGGGTCTTACCACTTCTTCTATGCTAACAATACAACACCCTGGCAAGAGTGTCTTGATGACTTGTGTCAAACCTGCTTGAAGCTCCTCCTCTTCAATGGTCCAATTAGAGAATTCAAGAAGCCACTCGTCCATGAAGAGAAGTAAACATGTCATCCTTGTAAACTGAAGGTTTAGAGCCCTCCTCAGTGGGGGCACCAAATGAGAGGCGGAAGTGAAAAATAGACCCGGTGGCCTCTACACCAAGACTATGCACAATGGCCTCATCATGGGGGATACACAATAGGGGCACCACCTAGCAAGAGAGATTGTCAAAGGTGGATAGTTGTTGATGAGGATGGATCCTCCAAAAATGGTGATAGAATCACTCTAGACTTGCCAAGACCTCATTAAAAGAGCCTTGTCTCTTGTAATCATGCTTGAAGACTTGTAGAACCATAGCCATTCTAGAGGGAAGAAAATTGGGGATGGTCTGTGTCACCATTACACGAGAAAACTGGGGTCCACTACAAAAATCATATCTCCGTGTTCATAACTCCAAAAATTTTGAGAAAAATTGAGCTAAAAGTTGAGATCACGAGCTACATCTTTTATGTTGAACGCTCCTTCAGATTCGGAGTTCTTCTCTTCTTAAAAAATTCAGCCAAATAATGTATTATTTGTGGCTGCAAAGGTCTTTTGGTGGTCCCCTTTGAGTGGACTTCTCTGTTGCCTTCAAGTGTGAGCTCCTTCATGTGTATGAAAACATGACCTAGAGTTTTTTTTAAAAGATTGGCAATCATCTAGATGGAGGTATTATTGAAATTTGAAAGTGGGGTTGAGGTTTGAAAATGAAAACTAGTGAATAAAATATTTGGTAGGGTGGATTAATATATATATATATACATGAAAAATATATTAGAAAATACTAAACTATAGAATGTAATTTAGAATATATATATTTAATATTTAAGGTCAAAAGAGATATCAACAAAGAAAGCTTACTTATTTATGCTACATCGTGATTGATTTAGCATAAGTCTTATTTATTTAATAAAGGCTAAAACGTTTGTGAAAAAGGGAAGGAAAAATCAAAAGTAACTTATATAATAGGAAATATTTTTGGTAAAAGAGAAAAAAAATATGGGGGGTTCCCATGCATGGAAAAGCATGCCTCAACACATTTACTAGAGATCATTTTTCAAGACTGCATATCCATTTCCACTACAGAGGCGGAGAATGTTGCATGCAGTGAGGCATGCGAAGAAGTTTTTCGGCTTGCTCGCCTAATGAAGAACTAGTGTATACTGCTCTAATCCATGATCCTTCAATAGGGGAGCAAGCCAAATAGATTATTTGCATGCTTCACTCAATGCAACATATTCTACCTTTGTAGTGGAAATAGATGTACAGTCTTGAAGACTTGATCTCCAAGAAATAGCAGAACCATAAAATGTGTAAATCCAACCTGTTGTTGGTTTACGACTATGAACATAGCTTACATTATCACGGTTTACAAATCCTTAATGCATAACTCTCCACAACCATAGCATAATTGTCTATCTATTGTGCCCCTCAAGTACATGAGAATTGACTTGACAACATCCCAATGATTTTTAGCAGGGTTAGACATAAGTTTGCTGACAACTCCCATTGCATGTGCAATGTCAGGTCTTGTAGCCACCATGGCATACATGAGACTACCACAAGCTAAAGCATAAGGAACCTTAGCCACCGTTTCTCAGCAGATTTGAGACAATCGTTCTTGCTAAGTTTCAAATATGTAGGCAATGGGGTACTCAATGCCTTCCCCTTCTGCACGTTGAAACGCTCAAGAACTTTATGCGCATAATTCTTTTGAGATAAGTATAACAATATCTTCTTACTATCTTGAGTAATGTGCGTACCCAACATGTGATTTGCATTTCCCAAATCTTTCATGTCAGACCGACTCTTCAACTTCATTTTGAGGTCAGTAATGTCCTTCTTTGAATGACCAGCAATGAGCATGTGATCCACATAAATAGTAAGCATAATTAGATGTAGATTGGGTTGTATTTTCACATAAAAACATGGATCCTCATTACTATGCTTATAGCCTTGGGAACACATAAATGCATCAAAATTTTGATACCATTGTTTGGATGATTGCTTCAAGACATAGAGACTTTTTAAAATCTTACAGACTAAATGTTCCTTGCCCTTTAACACAAACCCTTTAGGTTGGTACTTATAAATCTCGTCATCGAGGTACATTTCCATGTAAGAAAGCTATAAAGACATCCATTTTCTCAAGCTCCAAATCTTTAGTGGAAACCAAACCAAGCAACTTTCTCAGTGTCTTCATCTTGTCCATTGGAGAAAAGATTTCTTAAAAATATATACCATATTCTTTCTTGAAACCTTTGGCCACTAAATGAGCTTTGTAGTTTTCAACACTAGATGCAATCTTCTTCTTGTAAACCCATTTACAAGGCAATGCTTTCCTATCTTTTGGCAATGGAACCAATTCCCAAGTTTTGTTTTTCTGAATACAAGACAACTCCCTCTTCATAGCATGTTCCCACTAAACCTTATCGTTAGCTAGCATGGCTTCTTTGTAACAAGAAGTCTCACCATTATCTATCATAGCAAAACAAAATCCACGCCTGGAACAAACTATTCTAGTGGATGTGAGACTCTTTGAGATCTCCTCGGCTGATCAAAACTTGTACTATCCTGTGTAGCAATTGGCTCTAGAGTTGTCTGTAAAGGAGGTGATATGTCAAAAAACGTCACTTTTCGGAATGCAACCTCTTTTACTGGTTGTCTATGCATCTTGATCTCATTAAAGACAACATCACTACTACGGATTATTGATCAACTTTTGGGATCCCATAAACAAAAACCAAATTGACCATCTAATCCATAGCCTATAAAGATGCATTTCCTAGACTTAGGATCTAGCTTAGCATGCAACTCCTTTGGTACATGTGCATAAGACTCACAGCCAAATGTTCTAAGTTTATTATAAGACATTTTGTGTCCTGACCATAATTCCAACGGTACACAAAACTGTAATGAGGCAGTGGTGATCTATTGATAAAATCTAGCAATGTATAATGCTTCAACACAGAACCCTTGTGGTAGATTGGCTTGTGATATCATAGCCATTATCCTCTCTTGGATGGTCCTGTTCATTTGTTTGGTAACATCATTTTGTGCAGGGGTGTAGGGAGCTGTAGACTCATGCTTAATTCACCTACTTGAACAGAAGTTTGTAAACTCTTTGGAGACATATTCTCCACCATTGCCTGATCTCAAAGATTTCAACTTATGTTCAGACTGAGTTTCCACACTAGATAATAATTTCTTGAGACAAGAAAATGTCTCATCTTTAGACTTCATGGAGTAAACCCAAACATGTCGTGTTGCATCGTCAATGAATGTAACAAAGTAGGATGCTCCACCATGTGATTTAGAAGGCATAGGCCCACATAAATCACTATTCACAAGCTCTATGGGTTTTCTTTCTTTTTCAAAAGAATGTGTATGATGTGTCCGTATTTGTTTTCCATATGGACAATTCTTACAAAAAGGAAAATTTGAAAATGGTAAAGATAGTAAGTAGACCAAACAAGAAAGCATTTGCATTCCCTTCTTTGACATATGACCTAACCGGCTATGCCACAAAGCAACGATTGGCATCTCGGTTACAGAAAGAATATTGTTTTTGTCAAATACATAAATAGGATATAATGAACCAACTTTTGAACCATGGGCTATAACAAGATGACCTTTAGCAATGCACTAAGATTGCTGGTGAAAAGTGACTTTGTAACCCAGGTCATCAAGGCGTCCAACTGAAATCAAATTGTGTGTCAGGGCTGCAACATGACACACATTATGGGTGATAAACTTCATGCCATTAGCCATCACCATGGGATATCACCTATGCCCAAAATGTCACAAGAGTAATTGTCACCAACTGTAACAGAGCCATTGGTTTCTTCATATTTAATAAACCAATCTCTACGAGGTGTGGCATGCAACAAAGCGCCCGAATCAAGAACCCATGTGTGGGACAGTTCACCACTAACAAGTAGTTCAAATGGCATAGAACTTTGTAAGTCAAAGTTTCTTGTGCATCATAGAATACATCTGAAAGTTCAGTCAACACATTAATGTCTTGCACATCATTGTCATCTTGAATTATGTCTAGTTCTTTGATCTTAACAAAACTCTTTGACTTTTCATTTTTCACATCATGATCCTTGCCTTTGCCCTTTCCCTTATCACGCTTCCAAGCATGACAATCTTTCTTTATGTAGCCATACTTATCATAATAATGGGATTGTATATTGCGGTGACCACAAGACTTTGATCTACTTTTTGAGGCATCTCTATTACCCTCTTTCTTGGATTCACGGTGCCAAGAACGACCTTTACGATGTTTATCATCCTTTTGCACATAATGAGCTTCCCCATGATGCGAGATACTCATAGTCTTTCGACGCATTTCCTATGAGAAAAGAGAACTAGTGACATCATTGTACACTAGTGTACCATTAGGAGCAGAATTACTGACAGCTGTGCAAAAGATATCCCATGATGGTGGAAACAAACAAAGCAAGAAGATTGATTTCATCTCATCATCAATGTTAATTTGTTGTGCACGAATCTGGGCAAACAAAGAGTCAAAGTCATTGATATGACTTGCAACACTGGCTGACTCCTTCATGCGAAGGTTGAAGAGTTTTTGCATCATGAAACCTTATTACTAGCCATATCTTTTTCATAAGTGTTGCATAAATTTTCACATTCTAACCCTAAAAAGTACATTGACTCGGCAAGGTGCAGTCTAATGGTAGACTTGCATAGCTCATCAAGCTCTTCCCACTGAAACCGAGTCAAGTTCATGTCTTTAGTTCATGCCGCATAGATAATAGGCAATTTCTATTTCTTTTGGACAAGCACATCTTGCATTTGGTTTTTTCGAAGCTAAAAATTAGTGCCATCAAACTTCTTTATGTCATAGATATCACGCTCCTTGGTAGTAGAAATTATGACCAATCCAAAAGATTCTGGGAAAATTTTTGAAGAGTCTCACAGAATCTAAGGACCAAATTTGGGGGTGGGAAGCGGCTTTGATCTCAGCCATCTGATCGAGTGGTGGACTAGGGCATGAACTCGGGGTGAACTAGGGGTGATCTCAGGGCAAAAATGCTGCTCCGAGTTCACCTGCCTCGTGAGTTGTGCATCAAACTCAAGACCTCTTTTTGATTGCCACACGAATGACCTACCACCATGCTTGCACGTGTCGCTACCCATGTTGGCATGGCACATGATCACATCCTAGTTTACATGCCCCTAGTTCACCCTTAGTTCACCCATCTCTAGTTCACCTTAGTTCACCCTAGTTCACCACATGATATGACGCCTTAGATTAAAGCTGCCTTGCCCCCCCAAAATTTTGGCCCTAGACCCCCTTTAGACTATATGTCCATGCCATATAGTGACGAGGCAATACGAGCTCTTCTGCTTCTCCTACGTCTTTTTGCTCGCTACCTTATGCTCCTCCATGACCTTTCTTTCACATTATATCCCCTCTTTAAACCTATTGGGTGGACACTAAACCCTCCCTCTGTTGGCGGCCCATCGGTATTTTGGGTGGCCAATGCCCACGTAATGCATCACATTTGGTTTATATGTTGACCAAGGCCCTGCCTAGCACATCTTGTTTCCCTGATAGTCCCAAGCCAGATATGTGTTAGAGAGAAGTCCTCACTTTGCATATTAAACCCCTTCGGGGCGGCCACATCTCTTGCTCATTTGGGCGGCAACCGTAAGGCCTCATAAGGACACCACATTTTGGCATATATCTCAACCAAGGCATTGCCTTACAAAACATTTGAGACAAAAAACTCATCAATAAATTTATGTGCTTTTGTAATGACACCACATTTTGGTATATATATATATGCCAAAGCATTCCAATAGATTGCATCCCGGATGGGAAGCTCCTCTAGCACTTAGTGTGCTCTCCAAAGTGCATCACATTTGGCATAAATATATGGCAAAGCATTATTAAAGACATCATTTGGCATAATTATCAACTTGGTGTACATATCCACAAAAACATTGTCATCGGGCTCCATTATTTCCAACCAAGCACTTGGCAATCACCGCATTAGGCATACATATCAATCATTGTAGTGCTTAGCACAACTCTAGCAGCATACCCCCCGTTATTAATGCACTGCATGAGATGACATTCCAAAAAATATTCTCCTCAAGAACTTAATGCCCTCAATAGTACACCCATTTGGAATAAATACGCAGCATATGACATACATATCAACCACAGCACTCCAATAACAACTACTAACAATGTGTCTGAAAGATGATAACACCCAGGAAGCAATAACTTCTCTGAGTTTCTCCCTTTGGATGCACAACATCATGACACCGCATTTTTTCAAATAATGTTAGTGATTTCTTCATGAAACTCTTGCTTTGTTATGCCAAGGACCTAAACCAAGGTGAATTCAATCTTACTATCAAAATCGTCTCTTCCAAAACCTTTTTGTGATCTGTTGCTATTGGAATTAGGGTTGCAGAGAAACGCACACATCTTGAAGAAGACGAAGGAAGCTCAAGGCACACAGCTGAGAGTGTATTACTTAGTGTGGAATGGAAAGATAGATAGCCCTAGAGTGATGGGCATATATACAATGCACAGGGGAAAAAACCTCCTACAGAGGAAAAAAATGCCCCAGCAATCCTAGTGTGTTCACATACATCACTACCACATGTATATGGTAACAAATCCCCCCTGGAGTGATGCGGTGAATGAGAGCTGGCTCATGAATAAAGGGAGTGCCATGCCCTGAGGATATGATCAATCCACAAAGGGGAGTAAGCCCAAAGCTTTGCAAAAAGCTTCGAGCTTCTCATGAGACAATGCCTCTGTGAAAAGATCTACAAGGTTGTCCTGTGTTGGCACATAAGCCAATTTGATCTCTCCTATTGAGAGCCTCTCCCTGACATAGTGGTAGTGTGCTTTGTGTGAGCATGAAAAATTGGGTTCTTTGCCACAGCTAATGCACTATGACTGTCAGTGTTGATAGTGTTGGCAGTGTCTTGTCCAATACCCAAATCAACCATAAGGCGTCTGAGCCATCCACACTCAACCATAGCTGTGAAGACTACCATGTACTCAATATCAGTACTAGAAGTGGCCATAGTAGGTTGCTTCTTGCTTAACCATGATATACATGAACTGCCAAGCATGAAACAAAAACCACTTGTGGACACTCGCGTGTCAAAACAACCAGCCCAATTTGAGTCCGAAAAAGCATGTAAGTCTGGTGGAAATGATCCCCCCTTGGGATAAAAGAAGCCAAGATGTAAAGTGACACTAAGGTAGCGGAGAATCCTCTTGACAGCCTGCCAATGCTTGGACCCTGGGCTATGCATAAATCTGCTGACCTGTGAGACTGCAAGTGAATATGTGGCCTCGTGTTGCATACATAAAGGAGGCAGCCAACAACAGTTTGGTAAAGAGTGAAATCAGCAGGATCGTCAGTATCATGTAGACTCAACTTCAAACCTGTTCCCATGGGAGTGGCAATAGGTTTTCAATTCTCAAGTCCAAACTTACATAGCAATGACTCTATGTAACTTTTCTAAAACAAGGTAATACCACCATCACACTGCTTAAACTGTATGCCCAAAGAATGATGCAACAACCCCAAATCTTTCATCTTAAAAGTAGCATTCAAATCAGCCTTATATTCAGCAATATGTACCTCATTGGGACCTATGATCAACAAATCATCTACATAAAGAACCACAATGAGAAGTAGATCACCCTCATGCTTTACATACAATGTGCTTTTTGTTGGACCGTAAAGAAAGCCTCGTTTGACCAAATGAGTGTTAGCTTTCTCATACCAAGCACGAGGAGATTGCTTCAACCCATTCAAAGCCTTCTTACATCTCTGGACACTTTTTCCTCTTGTCCTTTCATGACAAAACCATGAGGCTGCGTTACATAAACTTCCTCAATATATGTCACCATTCAAGAAAGCAGTAACAATGTCTCATTGATGTACATCTAAACCCAAATGAGCTTCCAATGCACATGGAAAATGCACAGTAGTCATACGATAAGTGGGAGAAAACGTCTCTTCATAATCTATTCCTTTTTGTTGTGCATAACCCTTTGCAACAAGTCGAGCCTTACGGCGATTGATCTCACCATCCGGCTTGCATTTCAACTTGTACACCCACTTTGTACCAATGGCCTTTTTGCCAGGAGTTAAATCACATAAGTCTATTTGCCATTTTCTATAAGTGCATCATATTCTGATTGCATGGCAACCATCCAATTTTTTGAATTCTGTGCTTCATCAAAAGACAAAGGTTCCTCAACATCATGTAAGCTAAACACAGCCAAAGCATAACAATTGGATGCATAAGATGCATGGCGAGAGCTTGAACGAGTATGACTAGACAAAGGTGCATCCAATTTACTGTCACGCAATGTATGCACCATCCATTTTGGCATACCTCTAGCCTGCTCATTTTCAGCCCTTTCCTCATCAAGTACATCATGTACATCTACATCAGTAATAGGCTGATTTGTAACATTTTTGGAAACCCCCATAGGCTGTACATTTGCCTCATTGGAATTTACATTCAAACTTCCACCATTGAAAAGAGGCAACAAAGTGTCATAAATGTCCTGTGAGCTTACATTATTGTCTCTAGTACATGACAACAAGGGATGAATAAAATCTTCCACAAACACTACATCCCGTGAAACCAGAATATGCTTTGTTTGCGGATGATATAGCCTGTAACCTTTGCTTTCATCACTATAACCAGCAAAAATACATTTGACAGCCTTATCATCCAATTTTCTGTGCTGTGTTGGTGGCACCAAAGTATATACCAAACAACCAAAAACACGCATGTGCTCAATAGAAATCTTTCTATCATGCCATGCTTCATATGGAGTAATAGACTGCAAAGATTTTGTAGGACACCTTTTAAGTACATAAGTGGCACACATGATGGCCTCAAGCCAAAAAGAATGTGGTAAAGCTTGACTTTTGACCATACATCGTACCATTTCCGTAAGTGACCTATTTTTTCTCTCAGCAACACCATTTTGCTGAGGCGTATAAGGCACTGTACATTTGTGTTTTATCCCACGACTACACAGAAATGAATTAAATTCATGAGACATATACTCCCTCCCTTGATCGGAACGGAGGGTGCCCATAGTACATTTCGAAACATTTTCAGCCATAGCCAGAAATTGTTTGAAGCACATAAAAACTTCAGACTTCGCTTGAAGCGGAAATACCCATGCATGTCTGGAGTAATCATCAATGAAAGTCACGAAGTAAAGGTAATTGCCCAAGGACGGAGTTTGCATGGGCCCACAAAAATCACTATACACAAGCTGCAAGCTGCATGTGGCCTACATCATTCTTTGGAAACTTTGAACGCTGCATCTTACCCAAAATACAACCTTCACAAACATGTTTGACAGATGCTTCAAGAGGCGGCAAAGAAGCAACCATATCAAATTTCTACAAATGTAGCAAACTGGAAAAATTCAGATGACCAATACGTGCATGCCAAAGTTTTGCATCTGAAATAGCCCTTGAATCTGCAACTGCATTTGCAAAATTTTGTCCATACTTGTCATACAAAGTGAGCTTATACAACCCACGACACAAAAGGCCAGTTGCAACAATTTCATCACCAAAACTGAATTCATGAACTGTACATCTGTCATCCACAAATTTGACTACAATTCCAAGTCTAGCAAGTGCAGATACAGACAAAAGATTCTTCTTAATCCCAGGTACATAAAGTGCATCAACAAGTGTAAAAGAATTGCCATTTGCAGTAGTAAGCACAATCTTTCCAACTCCCTGAACCGGATAAGAGGCATTGTTGGCACAAGTGACTAAATTCCCATGAGGGACAGACTCGAGAGAGGGGAACAATTCATGATGTGATGTAATGTGCTTTGTTGCACCACTGTCGAAATACCACACATGTGAATCTGCAGCAACTGACAAGCATGCATCATGGACAACATGATTGTAAGTGCACTCTGCGCTAAAATCCCATTATGCATCAACATCAGCATCACAATCTCCTTTCACAGAAGACTAAAAAATGACTGCATTTGTAGTGGAACCAGCATTTGCAGTGGAACCACCCTCAAAAATGACTTAGGACACTGCTTGATCAAGTGATCATTAGCTTTACAATAATGGCAATGCATCTCTTTTTGCCCTTATCACTAGAATTTCCAGAAAAATTGCTGTCAGCAGAAGCATTAGGAACATAATTTTTTCCACTCGCAGCAGAACCATAAGAAATGGCTGCATTGATGTGACCACCCTTTCTTTGAGAAGCAATAAAATCCTGTTCAACTGCACGCTGCCTAATCGTGTTTTTTTTGGAAAGTGACTCTTGCAATAGCAATGTGCATAATGCATCAAACTTGACAACTTCAGGATTTCCTTGGGTCATAAGTCTCCAAGTACTAGCAAAAGTCTGGTAAGAATCTAGTAAGGCAATCTGCACAAGGGAACTGTCTGAAATGACTTCACCTATAGAAATAAGTTTCTTATCCTTGACACTAGCAAGGAAAGTGTCTATATCATCTTCCTCAAGCATAATCTTCGATTCTAGCTCTTTACGCAGCAAAGCAATTTTAGCCTCATTGCGGCTTGCATAAAGACTTGCTAGAATATCCCAAGCCTGTTTTGCAGATTTTGCTGAATGAATGTGAGGAACAATGGTGCGCTTCACAGACAACACAATCAATGCATGAGCGTGCGTATCCTTTACATCCCAACGAGCTTGTTCTTCCGTAGGCAAAACAACTCTAATAGCAGCAATCCTTACAGCAAGACCTGCAACATCCTCAGAACCAGGACGTACATCAATGCCCTACAGAATATTCCAGACGCCCTTTGACACAAGAACATGTTTCATCACGTAAGCCCACATAGGGTAATTGTCCCCATCCAATCTGTCCTCAGCAGCAAACATCTTTAACACATTTGTGTTGTTGTCAGCCATGGTAAATGTTGCACCTGATGTGAAAACTGCCCGAAAAGAGGAGAAACGAAGCGGGAATAACACATGCTATATAGCACAAATCCTAGAAGACTGTTAGGCACCTATTATGCAGAAAACGGCACTGACGAATTTTTTTCACAAAATGACGAAATAACTAGTGCAATACTACCTGTAGTGGAAACAGAGGCCGAAACGAACCGGAATCAAAAATCTGAGCAGACTAAACTCTACGAGCTTATCCAAAAAAAATTGTTGACCTGCAAACGCTCGGCAAAGCTCACTAAAATCGGAGAAAGTGAGTAGGCGTGTGCTCAAGCTACTGGCGACTAAGCCCAGGAGGACGCAACCTGCTCTGATACCAATTGTTGGAATTAGGGTTGTAGAGAAACGCACACAACTTGGAGAAGACGAAGGAAGCTCAAGGCACACAACTGAGAGTGTATTACTTAGTGTGCAATAGAAAGATAGATAGCCCTAGAGTGATGGACGTATATACAACGCACGGGGGAAAAAACCTCCTAAAGAGGAAAAAAATGCCCTAGCGGTCCTAGTGTGTTCACACATATCACTACAACATCTATATGGTAACAGTTGCTACCTCTATATAAAATTGGAACTTGTAAGATGGACTCTTTGCTTTACCTTTTGTTGTTTCCTTCTTCTATTCTTTAGAATCTTTCTACATAGGTATGTCAGGTATCAACAGCTCTTGTGGAGTTGATTTAGGAGGCACTATGTTGTTTCTCCCTCCGCTCCTTGTGCCCTTTTGGAAGGTCCTTCATCCCCATTCTTAGGCACACCTTTCTCTTCAACAACGGCCTCATTGGTTTGGCGTTTGGTAATGTATGTTTGCATTGACAAAGAATCCATAGGATCATTCCAAACCGTTTCAAGCCAAATGCAATCTCCAGTTTCATATAGAATATCTTTAGTCATTTTATCCTTTAGAGCGGATTCTATTGCATATGACCACAATTCTCCAGCCTCATCACATACATCCTCTCCAACCCTGATTTGTTTCTTCTTAATGGAATCTACCTTCAACCCATAGGTGGCTCCCTTAACCATTGCGATGGCATGGTTAGTAGCCATGTCAGCGACTAGCTACTTCATCCGTCCTTTTCCAAAGTTTGTCCCTGGACCCTAAGGGTTTATTTGTTCAACCTAAGTGAATCCTGCCATGTTTAAAAAAGCAAGCTCCTTCATCAAAGTATCTTTTAAACTTTCACAATCCCATCTGCCATGACCAAATACTCACACACCATATACATCTATGTACAAAGACCTCTCTTTTGAGGTCTTTGCCCTGTATGTTGGCCTGATGGTTGCCCCTTCTCTTCTAGCCTTGCAAGTTTCAACTTCAATTCTTGTATCCCTTTAACAATCTCATCTAAGATGGATTTTTTACTCTTAAGAACCACAATAACAGGTTTTGTGCAACTCTTAGGAATATTGAGGCTTGAGAAATGTTGACTATCATCTTGTCTCTCCGTCGTTGCCATTTTACTAGTAGGGATATTGCATCTTCAACCTCATTCCACTCGGTCTTAGGGCCTACCCACAATACAATATTCTCAAGTAATAGCTCTACCTTCTCCCGAGTCTATTTCCCTATAGCTTGCAAAAAGAGCTCCGTCTTCTCTGAATTTAGGGTAACTTTTTATGTCCTTGACGATTGAGCATAGCACCATTCAAATTCCCTTAGAATTTTGGTTGATGAAAGTCTCTCTTTTGGCCTAAGTAACCACTCTAAAAAATGTTCTCTTTATCACCCTTTCAAAGTCCTCCATGAAATACTCTTCCTTCAAGGCTAATTTTATCTGATTTTTATTCTTCCCCAGTTCCCTATGTTCATTCCTAATTACTTTTACATGCTCTTTGATATCAAGAACCCCAACTAGCTCAAAATTTTGTACCATCTCAATTCTCTGCTTCAGGTACTTGATATAGTTCCACCTCCTTCAATGAAGCTTTTGATCCTCACCCTAGCCTTCTTTGCATCGGGCTCACCAAAAAATATGTTAAGAAGTTGCAATGTGGCTAGGAAAGCGTATGGTATTTGATTATGAGAGTTTTTGGGAAATCGTAGATGATTTGTAGCAAAAGAAATACCAAAAAATTCCACACATGGAAGATTTACTCTTGAAAAAAAGCCAAGATCAACTCAAAAGTCTTGTGTGTGTGATGTTGTGGTGTAGCCTCAATCCCAAATGCACAGTTACAGTGCTCATTTGCCTTGTTAAAACAACCTAATTTTCCACTTCAATTCTTCGTCGAGACGACTTCATGAAAGGTTGGAAACATCATCAGACAATCTTGGATGCTAATTTGATAAGATTAAACCCTAATTGGCGACCTCACAAGCTTAAACATGAGGTAGAAATAGTATAGGCCTCCAGTTGGTCACCATTTTTTATCAAAGTGCAGGTTTTTGGCTCTATAACCAGATTCACCCAAGCTTGAGCAATGATGGCACCATCATTGATATGGAATTTGGAGCCATGTTTTACTCTTTTTGGTTCACTTTTAACCATTTTTAGCTCAAAAGTTAGCTTTTTTATCGTACGAGTTGGTAAAAATCCCTAAATTTGTGAAAAAAATTCACATTGGGCTTAAATTCCATGAAAAACCTCAATCTTCCATTTACGAAGCGCTTTGGATACATCATTTATGGCTACGCATGAAACCTATTATTTTTGGACGCGATCACTTGCTTTGGACTAACGAGTGTGCCACTTCAAAACACTGACATTTGTACATTCATAAACCACGTTAAGCATGTTTTAAGAAGACAAAACACTTAACAATACCACGCCCAGGGCTACGATGCCCTTGTAAGGTATGTACACGATAGTAATCGTAGCATCTCCCTCTCATTGAAGTGAGTAATTTATTTTAAGGTTATGAATGTGCCACGACATGACATCGCGATCGTAGATGTGTTGTTAAAACTATACGCAGACATGAATTTAATCTGCACAACGAGAGAAACACATATTTACTCACATTATGAGCTTACAAACACAAACATTGGTACACCATGTGCACGTGAGTGAAGTGGTTAGACCATGAAAACTGGAACTTTAACCTTGAGGCCTTGAATCCAAGCCCTGGCTTGTAAGGGGGTACAACCTCATTTTTATTGCTACCTGGATTTAACCAGATTGGAGATTCTGCGCACCGCTTTTGCACCAGAGTCCACCCTCCCCCTTCGCTGTAGTGTTATGTGTTTCTTAGTGTGTAGGGCTACCCATAGTACTTTGAGTGCTTGGGTTGCTCCTTGAAGGCCCAGTTCAATTCATTTCATGGTGGTACATTGTGATTCTATGATTGTTAAACTTTACCAAAGAAAAAGATTGTATGATTGTATCAGTTTGCATGAAATGTTTTGAGCACTTGGACACATTAAAAAAATGAGACATATGAAGGGTGTGATAATATGGGGCTAAAAACGTGCATGGTGTGTGTGCGCGTGTGTGTGCGTGCATGTGTTTAGGGCATGGTCACACAAACCCTAGTAGTCCATAATTGAGAACTAAGGGCTCTGGCTACCACCCAACATCTAGAGGTCGACAATGTTGAGTTGCTAGTAGCTAGGGTTGACATGCTACATAGTTAACATAACGGTGGGCCATGGCAAGGCTAGTACTCATTGTGGAGCTTCCATTCAAGAAGAAGGTGTTAAGCCCGCCTTAAATCATCCTCGATAACTTTGTGAAATTATGCCAAAATTGGTATAGTTGCAAAACCCTATGCTTAGAAGGACTATGCCATGCATGTTGCATAAGATGACCATAATTGTATTTCAATAATTAACAAGTGACCACTGTTTTATTCTATATATAATATATATATTATATATATATATAAACTAACATAATATAACGAAAGAGGGAGCCTTTTAGACATGTCAAAATTTACGACACGAAGGCTAGAAGACCAGTAGAAGTGAGAGAAACTCATGTGCACACGATAAAGAGGGAGAGAGAAAGAGAGAGAGGGCGTTTGGGGGGGGGGGGGGGATGACATGAGTGTGACTATATGAGAGACTAAGAGCCATAAGAGGGACACATTCGAATGTATGTTTTGATGTTGTCAGGTGGCATTGTGCTTAACGGCAATAGTCCTACGCATGACGCAAAGGTGAAGGGCCAAGGCATCATCAAACACACACACTTGGGGGGTTTCTAGATACACTCTCACTCTCACTGTCAAAGACCCCGGAGTCTCTTTTCTCTGTTTCCCTCTGCACACGTATGAACCTCTCTCTTGCTCTTACTAAGAGGAAAAAGAAAGGCAAAGACTTCTCTACGCGTGCGACTGTATATATAGTTTTTCTTCTAGTCAAGCAACGGAAGCGTAACGCAGCTCACGAGCAAACGCCTCTTCACGCACATACGCTCGGTAGTACGCTACACATTCTACACACACACACACACACACAGACTCTCTCTCTCTCTCTCTCTCTCTCTCTCTCCCTCCCTTCCTTCGAGTGATCATCGCCCATCTTAAATCCCAGCAGTCTCATTGCATAATCGATGGATCAGCCAGTAGCTCTCTCTGCCCGATCGCCGACTACTTGCTGCGTTAGCTGAAGTTGAAGCGCAATTTATACACACATAGCCTATACCTCTCTCTCTCTCTCTCTCTGGGTTGCGGTAAATTTCAACTTTAATCCCTTCTCGCCATCGCCCACGATCAAGTGTCTTCTCTAACTTCAGTATAAAAACGAGTCTCTCTCTCTCTCTCTCTCTCTCGTCCCCATAAGCCCAAAATCAGCATTCCTCTCTCATATGAATCTGAATATACAAACTATTCATATTGGGCCAGTACTAATACCTTTAAAACAGCTCCTCCTCCTCCTCCTCTGATGCCAAAATAGCTTTACTCTCTCTCTCTCATATGGTTTCCTCATCAAAAAGCAGAAAAGTTAAGGCTTTCCACATGAATCAATATTGGAATGTTGGAGCTTTACTCCTGCTTTTCAGATACCTTGATCAACTCTAGTAGTAGCCATATTGCTGGTGAAGGCAGTATTTGTTAGCACAAAAGATGTCGCCGACGTCGTGCTCTGATCCCTGCATGAGCTCTCGACAGAAAGCGTATAATATGGTGTCCCGGCGTCTGATCATCAACATGAATGAAATGTAAGGTTCAATCTAATAGAGCTTGAGCAGTAAGCTCAACATCCACATTAACATCTTGAGCAACACACACACACACTTGCCCGCCCACATCTACACACAGAGGAAAGGGCTCCCTGCAATAAAGACCAGGCACTGCAAAAATACTCTACATTCAGCAGATGGGGAGACAACCCTGTTGTGAGAAAGTGGGTTTGAAGAGAGGACCATGGTCGACGGAGGAGGACAGAAAGCTGGTGACTTTTATCAGTCGTCACGGCCATGGATGTTGGCGTGAGGTGCCAAAGCTTGCAGGTAAATCAGCTCCCTATCAAAGCTCAATATTTACCAGAATTTTTTATATCTCAAATAATAGACCTTAGCCTAATTAGCTGATCATCATTAGGAATCACAGAACTTAGTGATCATGGCTTCATGATCAAGGGTTTCTTTAAGACATATGTTCTCTGCATGATTAGTAGTGCTCTGCATTTTTTTTCTCTCCCTTGTGTATAAGTTTATGGGGTATATATAATTAGCACCATTTTGTTCAAGGTCCAGCTAATTAAAATTTTTGCAGTTAAATTTCGAGCGCTAGTGGCCTACGTGGCACTAGCCGTCGCCGTTGATCTAAAAAATGCTGAGCTTTTTAATGGCAATGGCTGCTGCCGCATAGGCAGCAGCGCTCGAAATTTATCATCGCCCAAAATTTATCATAGCCCCCTTAATCCACCTTTTGGCATACAAAATTTCTGTATCTAAGCATTTAAATAGTAGTACTCTTGTCTCTCTGTGTGAGACTATGGTTGTTTAAACACATTCATTTCCTATGTTTTTAAGGCTTTTCACAAGTTCACATATGACAGAACATTGTGTGATCGAGCCAGGTTTGCTCCGGTGTGGGAAAAGCTGCCGATTGAGGTGGACAAATTATCTTCGCCCAGACTTGAAACGTGGCCAGCTTTCTGATGCAGAGGAGAAGCTCATCATCGATCTTCACGCTGCTATCGGAAACCGGTAGGGCATGCTTATAACACAATGCTCCCTGTAGTTTTGACTTTAAAGAAATTTCACAAGAAGATTTGGAAATTTTCTCATGTAAGAAAACGGAACCTTTTTCAATGTTTTTCATACAATGCATAACATCATGAGCTTCAGCTCGAGAGGCAGTGCATACCTAGCTAGGTATCCGGTGCCTCCCTCACAGAAGCTCATGATGTTGTTTGCAATGCTAAAAAAGAGTCACTATTGATGCATCCACATAATGTGGTTATTCATGGAAAGGAAGTTGCACTATTTGTGTGTCTTGAGAAAAGCACATCAACATCATTCATCCCACTAAATTGAAAACTTGTGTGTAAAGTTTACTACCTCCCTTGCCACCATATCAGGGCTTTATCATCTTCTACATTCTATCTCCATCAGTAGCTTCCACACATAGAGCTCATTCTCTGCTAGGACTCATCCATTGTCTACTCTCATCCTTTCTTGCTTCTAGCATTCTCAACATTTGGTATCAGAGCCCGGTTGTTGTCACAGACGTGCGTTTCATTTGAGTTTTTGGGTCTGATTGAAAAATTCTGAGCAAAGATTTCTAGTTTCCTTACTATTGCCAATACAAAAGGGATTTATCATCTTGTACATTCTATCTCAATGAGCTTCCACATAAAGGGCTCATTCTCTACTATGTACACATCCATTGTCTACTCTCATCTCCTTCTTGCTTCTAGCATTCTCAACATCTGGTAGAAGAGCCCTGCTGTTGTCCACAAGGTGCATTTCTGTCCGCACATCCATGCGTGCTCTTTCCCGATAGTTTTTGGGTCCTATTGCTGTTTGTAGCATATTTGTCTTTCCTCATGTCTGCTGCACTAGGAATTTAATTTTACCCCCCTTTTGAAGTTGGGTTGAACCCTTACAAATCCCCATGTGAGCAACATATCAGAAGATAGCTTTTTGTTGCATACAAAATCTTCCTGGATGCAATCACTTATACTACTGCGACATGTATATGGCCTATGCAAGAGTCAAAACTATGGTTAAGAGCCTAGAGCTTGTTATCAGTCTTGGGGATTTTAATTAAAGTGTCAATTGCAGCTTTACTTTTGTTAGCCAAACTGGTCTGTTTGACAACATTTTTCATTTTTATGGATGATCACACACCACAGTTTGGGGGAGGATCTCAAAACCCCTCTCCTTCCTAATTTCTAATTAAACAGGCTGATTAAGTTCGTGATCATAACGTTGATGCCAAAAAATATATAAGGAAAGCATTGATGCAGAGTATAGTTATGGTGATGGATGGCAAGCCTGAGGATTAGATATTAAAACTAATAGCACATTTCAATGCTGTTATTATTAAAGTCTCAGTTTTATCAGGATTATATTATATTGAATCAAAGGTCATTGCCTTAAATGAGTCGGCCCGCTCAAACTCACACAGCGGATTGTCCACCAACTTAGGAATTGTGATTGCATTTTGATGTGCAATTATACATGGCCACAATATGATCTGAGGACATAGTCTGTTTTTCAACTAAACTTGTTTACTTTTCTGACACTCTTATTTGATCACTCTTGATTAATCCTTAATTAAGGGCTATGCTTAACTTTTTCTTTGCTTTTGATTTTAGATGGTCTCGAATTGCAGCACAGCTGCCTGGCAGGACAGACAATGAGATTAAGAACTACTGGAATACGAGGATTAAGAAAAAGCTGAAGCAAATGGGTATTGACCCAAGCACTCACAAGCCCTTGTGTGAGGCCATAGATGATCACATGAACAAGAGTGCAGTGATTACTTCATTAAATTCTTCGAATCAAGCGCTGCAACCATCCGCACGCATCGACGTCAGCTCATCGAGACAAAGCGCTTTTGATGCAACCAGCTGCACTTTTGGTCACACCATCACAAGCACCACTATGGAAGAAGACAGTAAAGGTTCTTTCAAAGAGCTTTCAAAGAGAGAAAAGATGGAGCTAGAGAGCAGAGAAGCTCACATGAAGGTGGAGAAGATGAGGGCTGCACTTCAAGCTTTCAACTCTAGGTCACCTTCTGGAAGTGTTATCAGCTCCCCCAATAGTGTCATCACCCATGCTAATCATCCTCACATGAGAAGTACAGATTTTGAAGAGTCCTCTGAGAGTTCAAGCTTAATTATACCTACTAATCTCAAAACTTCAATGGCATTACCCACCTCTACTTTTCCTGAGTATCTCTCTTACACTCAAAATGCCCAATTTGAAGGACATAACTCCTCTTACATACTTTCAGACCCCACTCAATTTTCCTCATATATTGCCCAAAAGCTCCAAGAAAATGATCACATGGAGTACATCAATGATCTCAAACCTCTAATATCCATACATGGCAGCAATCCAAGTGGTGTGCATGCCCTTTCAATGCCATTGCAAGCGATCACATCAAGTCGAGGTGCATGTGAACACGCTCTTATGCCAGAATGGTCGGCCATGCAACAAGCATTGCCTACCAATTTAGCAGCTTATAACTATGTAGAGCCCACCTCCAATGTGGAAAATCCAGCCATAACCAAGTCTGAGCTTCTTCAAGGCCATTATTATAGAGGAGTCGATGAGACATCCCACATGGCCCCACAAGAAGTTCCCATGCTCTCTAGCTCTCCTTGGGATGGATCATCATGGACTTTGATGATGCAACAACTTTTGGAGGAGAGTTCTTATGTGCTTCCAAGAATCATGAATCCAATCATCGACAACTCTGTGAAAGCCCCACCCCCTCCATGCAACATGTTGTCTTCCTCTAGTTATGAAGCTCAAAGACTGGCATATATGCTTGAGGAGATATAGTTGTCACATAAACACCTTTCTCTCTTTCCTATACACATGTGATAGTGTTTAGGAGGTAAGTCACAAATTTCCCCTTTGCTAGAGTCTCTCTCTCTCTCTCTCTCTCTCTGTGTGTGTGTGTGTGTGTGTGTCCCCAACAAATTTGCATCCCATGCCAACTGTGTGTAAAGCCCATACCAACCTAATTGGTCCACAAATTAATTGTTCTCAAACTTTTATTGTAAATTAATGACAAGTAGGAAACACTTAGTTTGAAAATGCTCTTTTGGCACCTTATTGTAATGTTTTTGTTTTTAATAGAGAGAATAGGAACTTTGAAATTGTACCACACACATCCAACCCCCCAACCCAACATCCAACCCCCCAACCCAACCCTGAAGGTGGAGTCATACTAGCCATATAAGGTTGGCCAAAGCACATGGGAACCGTCCCTAAGGTCTATAACATGTCTCTCCGAGCAATTAAGGGGCACTGAACTCACTACCTTTGAAGTCATAGGCTATGACTCTTCCAACTGAGCTAGTACTTATTGACACCTTGTTGTGTTGTTGGAAGAATAAACACATGATTAACTTTTTTTCTTTTCTTTTTGCCAATGGGAGCTAGCTTGGTTGGTTGAGTACTCGTCGTTTGTAGTCGGTTGGGGTGATGCACATAGGGCATTGAGCTATGCCAAGATGCTCATGGGTGGACGGTTCCGAGCAGAAGAGGCAATAGAGAGAGCCATATAAGGAAGCAATGCGGAAAAACACCCTGAAAAGCAGCTCAACTATGGGCATGCATCCTCATGATTTTTCGTTTACTAACCACTCGAGGATTTACTATTAGTAATGGAGGGATGCCACATGCATGCAACCAGATTTAAAAACCCTTCCCATCTCCTTCCAAACTAACCAACCCCTCTATATACAAACACCATTGCAATAAATGAACCCCCCTATCTTACATATACTGATAATCTCTAAAAGTTTTGGCAACACCCCTTTGTAAAATTTCAAACCAAAACATGTGCCACCGAATTAGTAGGAGTTCCACATAGGTTTTAAGGCAAAAAAGTGAGAATTTAGAAACTTTTCTTGAATAAAAGATCATTGAAAATATTGGAAATAAATGACCATAAGAAGATTAAATCTATATTAAAGTAAATGACCATAAAAAAACTCACCACCTATGGAGTCACCACTCAACTACAAAACAACTAATTCAAAAACTAGTTACTACCAATCTCCACATTGATAATTTGAATAAATTTTAATACTGAATAAAAAAATAATTGCCAAAACTTCCACTTTTCCATACAAATATGTCAAACTAAGAACACTTAATACATAGAATGGAAATGCTATATGAAATATATGGCAATGATTGTTCAACATAGCAAAATAGTCTTATGAACTTATTACTATCAATCTTTTTATTGCAACTTCTTAGATACAAATATCTAAATCCACATAATCTCTTGTGTTCTCCCATCCTTGTCAATGAGGATCCAAATAAAATGTCAACCTACAAGATTAAAATAACTCACTCGAAATTAAGACAATGATAATTTTTGTCATATTGCATAGTTTTTTGGCAAGAAGAATTAAAAAAACTAACCACTTCAAGAGGGATCACATAGAAGTTTAATTATCTTTGGCATACTCTTTGAAGACCATGTAGCCATAAGCATCTGATATTTCTTAGTCTCCAAATCATATGTAACATTTGCAAGAGATATTTTAGATTGCAAGGGTACACATTGATTGTCTGCAAGATCGCATGTGTAGCTCCTTGTTCCCTTTGTATTCTAATACCGTGCAAGATGTATCACTTTTAGACATGCTTCTGCACTGGGGTTTAGAAGCTACCCTATTTGCAAGCTCCTTTTCTAGGATTTTGGAGGTCTCAACTATGAGTTGGAGAAGCTTATTAATGGTCTTGGTGACTTTCCGTATCTGAATGTGCCACTACCCCATTTTCAGCTTGAATGTTTGAAAGGCTTGTAACAAGTCATCCGCTCAATCCTTCTTCAGGTTTTCATCCAAGGCGTGGTTCCATTCTATCCATTCAATGGTAGCTCTTTCATACCTGTCCCTTGGCTCATCAACTATCTTGATATACATTTGTTGATCAGCCTCTTAGTAGATTTTGGATATACTGCTAGAAAGAATCTAGGGAGTTCAATCTCTTTAGCAAGTAGTGAATACATGAGGACTGGAGAATCCGAACGACCTCGTTGAAGCTCATAACTATTTGATTATCTTGATGCATCATCTTTTTGGAAATGCAAACTAAATGATAAAGGATATTGAGATTCATCTCTTGCTCTTCCAAGGGTCACTCTAGTCGGTGGCCCTCTGCTACTGGTGGCATTGCATTCCAAGAGCAACTTGACTTTGTTATCGAGCATCCGCCTTCCAATTTGCAGCTTGACCAACATGTCCTTGATTTGACTTTTGATCTCTTTCATGCATCCGTATGTGGTCTATCACGCAATAACATGTCGAGCTGTAATCCTAAACTCTTGAGATGAATAGTGGATGGGTTCTTGATGTGTGGCTTTACCATAATATGCTTCACTTGAGAGAAACCATTCAGGTACCCAATCCAAAACCTCAACACAATTGGGATGTGGTGGCAATTTGATCATCATAGTTTATCATCTTCTAATCCCAAACCATTCTATGAGCTCCTATAAACAACATCTAGAACCTCTCCAAATTAGAATAAACCGTCTCATCATGGAGAAATTCCTGAATCTAAAGAGATCGTTACTTCCTCAGCTTCTTGTTGATTCTTATCAAAGCAGTAGAGTGACGTGGATCTAAATCAGAGTAAGAGCTAGAATCGACCACAACAATTTTACCCTTATCATTGAGCTGTTCTGTCGGCATGTGTAAAAAAATGGCTTGTTGAGTGCCTACCTGACTTTGCTCCTGTTGAGTCTGCTGCTTACTGATTTAGACCAGACTAGGTCTGATCCTAATGCTCCTATTGATTACTAGGCTTTCTATCCCTTTGGTTTTCTGGCCCAATGTTAGTCTTCATCTGGTGTCTGTTAGTCATTGAGTGTGGAGGTGGAGGTCAATGATCATCATCATCATCATGATCACTCTCATGACCTGCTCTAGTGCCATCCTCCTACTTCTAGTTGTCATCATCCTCTTCGTCGTCCTCATCACCATCATGGTTCTTCATGTAATCCACCACTACTTGGTTCACCGAATCACTAGAGATGTCGTGTACTACTCTGATTTATCTTCCAAGTCAAACTTCATGGATTCAACTAAATTTTATAATTTCTCCATGTTGAGCATAAAGTTGCGCTCATTATCTGCTGTATCAACCAAGGATTGATAAAATTACTTTCTCATGATGGCTTGCTTCAGAGTTTTATGATTTGAAAGTAGAAATTTCAAGGCCATTTTCTTCTCATCGAGCCTCCCTCAGAGCTCTTTGTTTTCCTTGACTACTACCCGCTTCTCATGGATTAGCCATCGATTGTCATTTTTGAGTGTTTCAATTTCTTTTTGTTGTGAAGACATCACCCTGACATTGTTGTTTTTCTTGATAGAAAGCTATAGCATCTTAGATTTGAGTTGCTCTATTTCTTTCTTGACCATTTCTAGTTGAATCCTAACCTGCATTTATATGTACGTATAACAAAAATTATAGGTATAATTCGGTATTATATGTTGTGTATCCGTCTTGTACGCGTATATCCGAATAAAATGTATTTCGATTGAAATATATTTTAATCTATTAAAAAATCACTGCAAAAGTTCGTTCGAACTGCCGCGACAACGACGCTTGTGATAGAGACAGAGAAAGAGCAAGTATTCACATGTAATCACTTCAACTTATTTTTTAAAATTTTTCTTTGACTTTGTGTTTGCTAGTGCTGTTGTTGTGGAGTATTTCTCACACCTCAGTGTTAGTTTGCAGGTTGGGAACCTCTCTTTGGCTGTGATTACCCCCATGTCACACTGCAAAGAGAGAGAGAGAGAGAGAGAGAGAGAGAGAGAGAGAGAGAGAGAGAGAGAGAGAGAGAGAGAGAGAGAGAGAGAGAGAGAGAGAGAGAGAGAGAGAGAGAGAGAGAGAGAGTTTAGACACCCGTCCTTGGTTGTGTTGATCCTCATGACACACTGCAAGGGGGGTTTAGACTTTACACGCTTTGTCGTTGGCTGTTGTTGACCTCCATGTCACAGTGCAGGGAGTAACTTAGGATGTGCAATTAGATTCCCTGTCTCTGGTTGTTGATGACCACCACATCACACTACAGGGAGAGGTTAGCTATCTTACATCCTTTGTTCCTGGTTTTTGCTGACCCCTGTGTCACACTGTAGATAGATTGGGTTTAAAAGATTCCTCATCTCTGACTGTTGCTGACCACCAAGTTGCACTATAAGGAGGGGCTAGGCATTTTAAATCCTTCTTTCTTGGCTATTGCTGACCATCGCATTGCACTGCAAGAAGATTGGATTTAATAGATTCCTCGTCTCTGGATGTTACTGACCATCGCGTCACAATGCATGGAGAGGTTAGGTACTTTAAATCCTTTGTTCTTGGTTGTTGCTAACCATCACGTCGCACTGCAGGTTGATTGGATTTAATAAATTCCCCGTCTCTGGCTATTGCTGACCACCGTGTTGCACTACAAGGAGGGGTTATGTGTTTGAAATCCTTCATTCCTGGCTATTGCTAACCACCGCATCGCACTACAATTTGATTGGATTTAATAAAATCCTCGTCTCCATGACCAACGCGTCACACTGCAGGGAGGGGTTAGGTATTTTACATCTTTCATTCATGTTTGTTGCTGACCACTGCATCACACTACAAGTTAACTGAGTTTAATAGATTCCGCATCTCTAGCTGTTACTGAACATCGCATCGCACTGCAGGGAGGGGTTAGGTATTTTAAATCCTTTATCCCTGGTTGCTGCTGACTACCACGTCAAACTGCAGGGAGATTGGTTTTAATAGAGTCTCCATCTCTGGTTGTTGCTGACCAACATGTTGCACTGTAGGAAGGGGTTATACATTTTTAGATCTTTCATTGCTGGTTCTTATTGTTGCTCATGAAATGTTTTCATATTTTTCTATTTGCAATCTTATATGTCAAAGTTATATCTATTCTAGATCTACCTTAGTTTTATTTACTTCGTGCATTTTCAAGATTCAATCATGATAGAGACAAACTTACCGCATCAGCATTGCAAAATCATTTGTGATGCTCTTATTTTATCTCTCTATGGAGCTCAAATGATCAATTGTGTCAGGCATTTGATCCACTTTAGGAAAATTTCGATGAATTTGTGATTAAACTTGTAGAGGAGTGCTAACTGAATCTGTGCAGTGCATTCGTTGTTTCATTTCACCCAACTCTACGCACTAATGGAGTTATGCACAACACAGTAAAGCAACTGTTGGGCCAAGTCACTAGAAGCTTTGAGAGTATGGTTCATCCAAAAATCAAAGCCAAACTTGGAATCAAAGAGCGAATGCAGATTGTGTCACGACTACATTCCAAATTGAAGAGAAAGGATAGGGTTGAAGGCTCTTTGAAACATCCTAGGATAGAAGAGGATGTTCCTCCTCCTTCAAGTGCCGAGCCCTCAGCTTTACACCTACATGATACTACATGTCCTCCTGTCCTACGCTTCCTCGGGGACCATTCTATCTTTCACCTTCAAGCACCCCAGTTAGGTGAAGGACGTTTTGCAAATGGGAAACAAGTTTCAAGGGCCCATCCCCTCTTTAAAGATCTTGTCTATGCGGCAAAGATGTACAAGGACCAAATAGGAAGCAAGCCAGCTTTACAGAAAATGCTAGAGGAAGTATTAGCTACTCCTCTCCCCAGCACCGTGGCATGATATTGCCTCGTGTTCTTGTTCATTATAGCAAAAGGCCTATGTTGATCTTCAAGCTTTGGAATGGAGGTCACCTTGAGCAGTGGATTTAGGCTTGCCATCATGATGGAAGCAAGCCTACAATCAGAGAGGTTCAACACACATCTGGAATTGTACTACAATTCATATACAACATTTTGTCGTTTTGCAATGCTTTTTTGTAGACCATGAAATTCGTGCATAGTCACGATTTCGTTCACAACGACCTACACACAAGAAATATTATACTACATTTTGGCGAGTGAGGAGTGTATGCTCGGATTGCGGACTGGGGACAAAGTACACCATCGAACCCTTTGGCCACATTTCTCAAGCTCCATAATATCAACCCTCAAATTAGAGCTCAATTTGAGCGATATTATCCATGGACTACCCTTGAAAATATCAGCACCAACCCTCCTTCTTTCACCAAAGCATCTGATATATAGTCTGACATATGTTCTTACGCGCTTGGTTGCATGTATTAAAGAGCCCCTTGAGGTCCCCCAGCACGAATTTTTGTGAAATGTAAACAAACATCTTGCTAGTGAAAAACTCCCCAAACCCTTAGATAGGCCTAAAATATGGGATATAAGCCTTTGTTTGAGTGGAGCTCATAATATTGGCTACCATGTTGTAACTAATTGTCGCTTGAGGCATGTTGATGATTAAACCAGTAATAATATTTTTTGCCATTGATGTTGTGCAGTGTGTGGTGTTATTTCAAACTGGATCTTCAAACGTATTTTCAGTTAAGTCTTTAAAGTTCTCCAGGCTAGGGTTTTAAAGTACTTTAAGTTGGATCTATAAAATCATCTAAACCATCTCTCTCTTTTAAGTACATCTAGACTTCGCTCATTAAAATTTATTGTTTTACAATTCAAATATGAAAGAGATTTCTCCTGACCAGAATGCACAACAGCCTAATGATCCTTTGCTTAATCACGCATTCGCACAACAAATTTATAAAGAGAAAGAAATCCGGGTGGCTCAAGGCAATCTTAGGGCTTTAGCTATGTCCCAAGAGGACAAATCAGAACTTCAAGAGGAGCCACTAGATTACAGACAATGCAGATAAGTGTGCCCAAACCATTTTGTACACAATACATTGTTTCGAGTTAGTGAAAATGCTAAGGCATATTCTCCCTTAAATGTTTCACATTTGCAACACAGTGTCCTGGCCAGAAATATGCTTTCACGATTTATCCACGTATATTAATCGTAACCAAATAATAGTTAAGTGGAAATTTTTTTTGTGCAACAATGCTATTGTTATTATGTATTGTGGCTCAAGGGACATTTGAATTATTGTCCCACTACAGGAGGCGTTGACAAAAGATGCTCGATCTAGGAGATTCATGCCCGAGAAGCCAATCAAGAAGACCCTCCTCGCAAAAGGGGTTACACATATTTGCCCAAGGAGATAAAGTTCAGTGAGATGCTCACAACCCAAGGTGTGGAACTGGCAAGTCAAGGAGAGACCCCAACCATGCTATGTGCTCGTATAGCAGAGCTGGAAAGAAAGCTGGCATGGTACGAGGCAAGATATGGGCCTGTAATGGAAGAAAAGAGAGGCAATGCTCGTCCAAAGTATTCATTTGGAAATTCCAAATTTTTTGTATCTGATCTTCTAGGGGAGCCAACCCATGATCTAAACTAAATCTTCCAAACAATAATGAGCTCTTTTTGTATCTTAAATCTTAAAATTTGTAACTAAAACCTCTTTTTGATATTTAAATCTCTATTTTTTGGAACAAATGAACATGTCAATTGTCGTTGCAATTGTGTAAGTCTTATTCTCTCTCCCTCCCTCTCTCCAAAAATGATAGAAGAAGATGGAGAGAAATAGAGACAATGAGAGAGAGAGAGAGAGAGAGGGATTGCGAAGCTAAACTCCACACAATTTTTGCATTACAAAATTAATCTTCGAAATTTATAGCTCATCCATCCCCTCAATCACAAGCACCATCTCATCAATGTTTTTGACATCTGAACGTCCTTGATCGATGTCTTGCGGATTCCATTCGATTTCATCATCGGAGTCGAGCTCATTTGCAATTGCTTCGTGTGGTTGAAAGTGTTCGAATCTTTCTTCAGTGACACATGTGTCATTACTGACTTATGCATAAGTCACATGCTATAAAATATATACACCACGTCCGCAACTCGTTTAGGACTATCGATTTTGTTTTTTAGTATGCACAAAAGCAATGAAGACCAGTTTCTTTCATAGCTACCACTTGAGGTGGTAATAGCTAATACTCTAACAGCCACATGTTTAGGTTCCACATTTTCTCCACCAAACTGGTGTGCTCATCGTGTTGATAGCATCTATACGCCCAGGATCTCCAAACATTCCTTCTCTTCTAGTATAGGCTATATTCTATGTGTATGCCACCTGTCCATCCACATTGCTTAATAATTGGGCACAAAATTTCTTGAAACCACTGATCACTTCATTGTTTAAATATTGATCGTGCATCTGGAACTTGGGATCTAAGACGAACCCTGCTCCATGTAGTATGCAACTGCTCCCATTGTCTTTTGACAAATGATTTCATCATGGATTTCTCTTTTCTTAAGATGTACAGTCTTTTAACTTGCGAGAGGATTCATGCAGGTACCAGTACACCCATCCAAACCTATAGTCTTCTTTGTCTACTAATCGTATTTGATGAGTGAAGGGCTCTGTGATGGTAACAATTTTGTCTATATCTCTCCAAAAACTAGGAGAGTTTACAAGATGGTAGAATTTGAAAGAAGCAGGTTCATACTGGGGATATTTATCAAGCCAAATGTCCCATCTTCTATCTACCACTATTTCAACAAGGGTTGCTTTAACCTGATGCACTGTAGAGAGAACGTAATACGCTGTCGCAAAAAGGGTCACACAAAAAATCTGTAAATTTATGGTTGGGGAGTTTGTTCTAAAGAGAGCGTAAGAAAATGAATGCTCTCTTATAAACTTCACCAACTGGTTTGCATCTAGAAGAGTTTGTTTGATAGAAGGAACTTTTCCAAAGTCCTTCAAGAGAAGATTCAAAGTGTGGGCAGCACATGGAACCCATGTAATCTTAAGATACTTTGCTTCAATAACTTTTCCAGGTGCTTTATAGTTAGATGCATTATCTGTGAAAATGGTTGTCACATTTTTAGGTCCCCCTACTCTTCTGATCCAATGCTCATTTACACCCACAAGATATCCACTAGTTTTCTCTTCCAAGGATGTTTTGATCGCTTTAAGAAAGATAGATCCTCTTTAACAAATCAACATCACCTTAATCAATGTTCTCTTCTAACAATTTGTCCAACTATCCAGAGCGATTGTGCATCCATACTGTGGCACATATTTAAGAGTTGTGGACTTTAAAATATAATTTGATGTAGCTTTCACTTTATCTAAATATGTTGTACGCATCTTATTATAATCAGGTACCACAAAACCCTTCTTCGCTCTACTCATTAAAGCATCTTTGAAGATGGGATTTTGAATGACGTTAGAAGAAATTCCACATGCAACAAATGCTTGCGTCCACTTAAGATGGAGTTCAAGAATCCATTGTTTATCAAATGCATGATGGAAAGTAGAGCCACTTGGTGCAGGCTCTTCTCCAGTCCATGCTTCTCTTTGGCTTATGTTAACAGAGATTGCGGTGGGATTAGAGCTACAAGCCGCAGCAAAGGATGAATCACACCCTCCTTGATTATAAGTAGGGATTGAGGGAGGGTTTTGACCATTCTTGAGTGTCATCTCCACGTCCCTAGCCATAGATCGAGCCATCATTTTGGGACCACCCCCCCCCCCCCCCCCCCCCCCCCCTCAAGATGTACTTTCTTTGCCCTGAGAGGCCACTCATGAAATTCTTCTTCAATACCTCTAGGGGGGTTTTTGCAAGTTGCTACTTTTCTAGGAATTTTGAACACATGTTATTTTATCCTATGTGCATTTTTCCTAAAATTATGGCCACAGGTCTTACACCTCAACTCATATCCTTTCACCATATTCTTAAGATTTGCAAACTCAGACAACACTATTTACTAAATACACATCTAAAATCAAATTCTCAGACCATTTGCATTACTATATTCGCCATTGTTTCCAAAAAACCATAGATTTTCAACCTCTTTAAATTCTAAATACCATTTTTTTTTCAAGTGTGAGCTTTCAGTCAATACGTGAATCATGATAAAAAAATCATTTAATCTATCTCAATAACTACCAATTGCGAGTAAACTTTACACAAAGCAAAATATCTTTAAAAATCCTACCTAAATTACTTCCAAGTGTAAGTGTCACTCTACACATGGCAGGCAATCATAATTCACTACTTATCTAAATGTCTTCTAGGTGTGAGAATACCTCTACACAAAGCAAGAGATGATTATTTAATCTACCTAAATTGTCTCCAATGTGAATGCTACTCTACACATGACAGACAATCATTAGATAAATCTAACCTAAGTTAGTTCCAGGTGTGAACATAGTTCAACACAAAGCAAGTAACTACTAACTTTAATTGTCTAACTCAAGTTACTTGTAGGTGTGAACATAATTCAACACAAAGCAAGTAACTGCTAACTTTAACTATCCTAAATCACTTCCAAGTGTGAGTTTCCTCTACACAAGGCAAGAAATCACTAACCACTCTACTTAATCTACCTCCCAGTGTAAGATATACTTCACACAAAGCAGGTAAATTTTAAACTCAGAATTCCATAACTTAAAAAAAACTACATTTAGCTAATTGAACTTTTTACCCTAAGCTTTGATGTTTTACTTAAAAAGATAATTACTAAACTTATAAAGAAAATTTTGATATTTTTTTGATGTAAAGCTCACATAAAGATGAGACTAGGGGGAAGAGATCTCAAATAGAATTGAGGAAAACAGTTTGTTTTCATGTATATAAATGACTATATTTCAATTGAAAAAATATTTGTATCAAATAATTATACGATGTGATGTTTTTGCTTATGTGTCACCGTATAATACAGCCAAATCAAGATAGGTGTCGTATAATATGCCTGTTTAAAGCGTATTATACGTACACTGTATAACATACAATGCAACTTAGGTTCAGTCTTGGTTTCTTGAAGTTCTATTTGCAATGAATTTATTGTTAAACTAGGAGCCGTTTGTTGAGACTTTATCATCTGTCCCATGGCATTTATAAAAGTGTTCCATCTAGACATCATTGTAACTACACATCCGTATGTAATGATATCCATGTCAATTTTAGAACTTTCATACATAATGAGGGAAGTGGGGCTAGGCATAAGTGCCTTATTTTCTTGTTGAATGATTAGTTTCCCATGAAGGGGATTTTTTTTGTAGCCTCTGTAGCTTGTACACACGAGTTGGTTTTACTGAAGTACGGGAAAATAAGGCTAGATAAGACTGGAATTTACCCTTCTTTCTGGTGTTAGGCAGTGGAATTTTCTCATTTTTAGTGGGTTGCTTTTTCTCAGTCAATGTTGGCGGGGTCTGAGACAATTCAACGGGTTTATCCACTAAAGTGCCTTTGTTCCAAGACACCTCATCAAGCTTGATCATAGTCCTTTGTTCTGACTTCAGCTGGGTCAAAAAAGTGACTATCTTTTGCTTCTTTTATAGTGTCTTGGTGCCCTTACTTGTGCCAGCCTCACCTTTGTCAGCTTCTACTTGCGCTTCTATCCTCTTTGCTCCTATTGGGTCTATAGCCAACTAAGTACCTTTATCTGTAGTGTCTTGTTCAATGTTCTCTTGGTCATTATTTTCTCTAATTCCTGCTACTTTCCTTATAGCCTTGTTCCAGACTTTGTGCATTGGGGTGAGCTATATTTCATCTAAGTTGCATTGTAAATTATACGAGGTACATATAATACGTTTTAATTGGGCTTATTATATAACCATCTCTATTTTTTAAGTACATATAGACTTTGCTCAATAAAATTTATTTTTTTACATGTCAAAATATGAAAGAGATTTCTCCTGACCAGAATGCACAACAGCCTAATGATCCTTTGCTTAATCACGCATTCGCACAACAAATTTATAAAGAGAAAGAAATCCGGGTGGCTCAAGGCGATCTTAGGGCTTTAGCTATGTCCCAAGGGGACAAATCAGAACTTCAAGAGGAGCCACTGGATTACAGATAATGAAGTTAAGTGTGCCCAAACCATTTTGTACACAATACATTGTTTCGAGTTAGTGAAAATGCTAAGGCATATTCTCCCTTAAATGTTTCACATTTGCAACATAGTGTCCTGGCCAGAAATATGCTTTCAAGATTTATCCATGTTGGAGAGGGGGAATGGGGGAACACACCTGACACGAACACAAGGGCCTCTCTATAGCTCAGGGTATTCACAACACCCCTATCCTCTCAGAAAACACCTTCAAACACAAAACTCATACTAGCAGACCACCGCCTGCTCAATTGCCACTGCTCACACACTCTACAAACCACCACACAAGATACACCTACTACCACTGCCTATCTCCACCCTTACACACACACACAGCGACTCATTCTCACTCTCTCACTCAAAACACCATCGGTCCGGGGGGGCACACACTTCCACACAACCAGCACCAAGGAGAACCATGAAAGCAGGAGAAAGAGAAGGGGGGAAGGGGAAACAACCACACGGGTGGCAACTGTGGCTTGATTGCACTTCAGAAAACATATACACAGGCTTGCAATGCCATCACCATGGCCATTTTCCAGCAAAGGTTACAAAAGGGCTAGCTTTCTAGAGAACTCCACTTTGCAGGCTTCAAACGGCACTCTAAAAGGCCAAGAAAAAATCCCTTAATTTGATCCATTTTTGACTTTTATAGGAGGGTCTTTAATTTGGGAATTTGCAATTTAATTGGTCCACTTGGCACCTTGAATTGGCATTTTTTGGGAAGGGGTACCGCTCTTCTCTATCTCTCTCTTCTCTACTCTTTGCACTTGGGATGGGGGGGGGGGGGGGGGGGGGGATTAGCGATGTTTCTATTGCTCCCTAGCTTTTTTTTTTTTTTTTTACATCTTTCATTTTTACCCTTTGTGGCCTCAACGTTTCATTGCTCCACATGCTTGACGACTCCCACTTTTCTCTATCCGACCCCTCTCTAGCTCGTTTTTGCTCTTTGGTCCACTCGGCCTTTACTTTGGCCGGCCTTGGCTTTGCCACTTGACCTTTCTTGGATGGCCTCTACCGCCCTCGAGCTCTAATTCTCTCTCTCTCTCTCTCTCTCTCTCTCTCTCTCTCTCTCTCTCTCTCTCTCTCTCTCTCTCTCTCTCTCTCTCTCTCTCTCTCTCTCTCTCTCTCTCTCTCTCTCTCTCTCTCTCTCTCTCTCTGGCTCGCTTACAGCCTCGGGAACCCCTCACCTAGAAAGCAATAGCGAGGTCGCTATTGGTGGGGGGGTTTCCCTTCAAAAAGAACCAAGGGCCGTGGACATGAGCCCTTCTCGAGCATTGCCACATCATCAACCGACCTGGGCCGGATCTCTTCGCTCGCAGGCGGCGGGCGCCACTGCGCTGCCCCGCCAGGCCAAAACCCGAGGCGTCACCACCCCGTAGGACCACCGCCCTCCATGCACAGTGCCACAGGCGCTTGCCGCCATAGCCAAGGCAACGGGAGCTCACTCCCTTGCTTCACACTCCAACAAGGGGTCACGCCCCAGCTCTTCTACCCCGGATACTCAACAACCGCGAGCCCATGTGGGGCAATGGGGGATGCCATGTGGCGGTTGCTCGTGGGCTGCCTCCAAGGGCCCTCAAATTGTTTTTAGAAAACTTCCAAGAAAAGACCAACTTTCCCCCCCCCCCCCCCTCCTTGATGAAGTAGGATCTGTGAAGGAAAAGCTATGGGCAGGGAGAAAGAGCGCACAGACACACGTATGGAAGGGGGTGAGCCAAAGATTAAGGCCCCCAATTATAATGTACACATATATTGAAGAGTGGCTCAAGTGTTATATACACTTGGGTTAGTAGCAGTTAGATGGGCGACTGGACATGGCCAGCATAAACCCAACAATCTCCCACTTGATGGCCAATGTGAGAGGCCAAAAGAGAGAATGAATGAGTAAGTCTCTATCTTACCCAATGCCCATCAACTCACGACAATGTTGAAACTGATGGTTGGAGAGACTCTTGGTGAGTGCATCCGCTGTGTTTTATGACGTAGGAATTTTCACTAAATCAAGGCTCTTGTTTGCCAGGCATTCATGACTGAAGTGATAGCGCACATCAATGTGTTTCGTTCTTGAATGAAACACTGGATTTTTAGCCAAGGCAATAGCACTTTGACTATCACAGTGAAGAACTGGTAAGCACTGCTTCAATCCAAGATCCTTCACTAGGCGAGCAAGCCAAATAGCTTCTTTGCATGCTTCACTCAGTGCAACATACTCTTCCTCTGTAGTGGAAATGTATGTACAATCTTGAAGAACTGATCTCCAAGAAATGGCAGAACCAGCAAATGTGTAAATCCAACCTGTAGTTGATTTACGACTGTCAACACAGCCTGCATAATCATTGTCTACATATCCCTTAATGGATAACTCTCCATGACCATAGCATAACTTTCTATCTGCAGTCTCAAGTATCTGAGAATCGACTTGAAAGCATCCCAATGCTTTTTACCAGGGTTAGACATAAATCTGCTAACAACTCCCACTGCATGTGCAATGTCAGGTCTTGTAGACACCATGGCATACATAAGACTACCACAAGCTGAAGCATAAGGAACCTTAGCCATCGCAGCTTTTTCCTCAGCAGATTTGGGACAGCCTTTCTTGCTAAGTTTCAAGTATGCACGCAATGGAGTACTCAAAGCCTTCCCCTTCTGCATGTTGAAACAATCAAGAACCTTGTGCACATACTCTTTTTGAGAAAGGTACAACAACCTCTTCTTACGATCACGAGTAATGCGCATACCCAAAATGTGATTGAATTCACCCAAATCTTTCATGTCAAATTGACTTTTCAGCTTGGTTTTCAAGTTAGCAATGTCCTTCTTAGAATGACCAGCAATAAGCATGTCATCCTCATAAATGATAAGCATAATAAGCTGTCCATTTGGTTGTCTTTTCACGTAAAGACATGGATCCTCATTACTGCGCTTATAGCCTAGGGAACGCATAAATGTATCAAAATTTTGATATCATTGTCTGGATGATTGCTTCAAGCCATAGAGACTTTTCAAAAGCTTACAGACCAAATGTTCCTTGCCCTTTAGCACAAACCCTTTAGGTTGCTGCATATAAATCTCTTCCTCGAGATCACCATGTAAGAAAGCTGTAATGACATCCATTTGATCAAGTTCCATAACTTCAGTGGCAACCAAAGCAAGCAACATTCTTAGTGTCGTTATCTTGACCACTGGAGAAAAGATTTCCTGGAAATCTACACCATATTCTTTCTTGAAACCTTTGACCACTAAACGAGCTTTGTAATTCTCAACATTGGATGCAATCTTCTTCTTGTAAACCCATTTACAAGGCAAAGCTTTCCTACCTTTTGGCAATGAAACAAGTTCCCATGTTTTGTTCTTTGCAATACTGGATAGCTCCCTCTTCATAGCATGTTCCCACTGAACCTTATCATTGGCTAGCATGGCCTCTTTGTAACAAGAAGGCTCACCACTATCTGTCAGCAACACAAAGTCCACGCGTGGAACAAACCGTTCTGGTGGATGTGAGACTCTTTGAGATCTCCTCGGCTGATCAGAGCTTGTACTAGCCTGTGTAGTAATTGGCTCTGGAGCTATCTGTGCAGGAGGTGATACATCGGAAAACGTCACTTTCTGGAATTCAACCTCTTTCGTTGGCTGCCTATGCATCTTGGTCTCATTGAAGACAACATCACTACTACGGATTACTGATCGGCTTTCCGGATCCCATAAACGATAGCCAAATTGACCATCTACACCATAGCCAATAAAGATGCATTTCCTGGACTTAGGGTCAAGCTTAGCACGCAACTCCTTGGGTACATGTGCATAAGCTTCGCAGCCAAATGTACGGAGTTTTTCATAAGACAACTTATGTTCTGACCATAACTCCAAAGGTACACGAAACTCTAATGAAGCATGTGGTGATCTATTGATCAAATACACAGCAGTGTATAATGCTTCAGCCCAAAACACTTGCGGTAAATTAGCTTGTGATAGCATAGACATAATCCTCTCTTGGATGGTCCTATTCATTTGTTCGGCAACACCATTTTGTGCAGGGGTATAAGGAGCTGTAAACTCGCGCTTAATTCCCCTACTTGAACAGAAATCTGAAAAATCTTTAGAGACATATTCTCCACCATTGTCTGAGCGTAAAGCTTTCAACTTATGTTCAGACTGAGTTTCCACACTAGATAAGAACTTTTTGAAACAAGAAAAAGTCTCATCTTTAGACTTCATGGCATAGACCCAAACATGCCGTGTTGCATCATCAATGAATGTAACATAATAGGACACCCCACCATGGGATTTAGAAGGCATAGGCCCACATAAATCACTATGCACAAGCTCTAAGGGCTTTCTTTCTTTGTCAAAAGACTGTGTACAATGTGCTTGTGTTTGCTTACCATATTGACAGTGTTCACAAAAGGGAAAATCAGAAAATGATAAAGACGGTAAGTAGCCCAAACGAGAAAGAGTTTCCATTCCCTTCTTTGACATATGACCTAACCGGCTATGCCACAAAGCAACAGTTGGCAGCTCGGTTACAAAAAGAACATTGTTCTTATCAGATACATAAAGAGGATAAAGTGTACCAACTTCAGAACCATGGGCTAAAATAAGATGACCTTTTGCAATATGCCAAGACTGTTGATGAAAAGTGACTTTTTAATCCAAGTCATCAAGATGTCCAACCGAAATCAAATTTCGTGTCAAAGCTGGAACATGACGCACATTATGTATGGTAAACCTCATGCCATTTGCCATAACCATAGCAATATCACCTATGCCCACAATGTCACAAGAGTAGCTGTCACCTAGCGTAACAGTGCCAATGGTTTCCTCATATGTAGTAAATCAATGTCTATGAGGTGTGACATGCAACGAAGCGCCCGAATCAAGAATCCATGTATGGGACACTTCACCACTAACAAGTAGCTCTGCTGGCATAGAACTCTGCAAAGATAGAGTTTCTTGTGCATCATAAAATACATCATTCTTTTCAGTCAACATATTGATGTCTTGTGCATCACAATCATCTTGCACTATGTTCAGTTCTTCAATCTTAACCGAACTCTTTGGTTTCTCCTCTTTATCATGTCTTTGCCTTTGCCTTTACCTTTGTCACGCTTCCAAGCATAACAATCCTTCTTTATGTGACCAAACGTATCACAATAATGGCATTGAACATTGCGGCGACCACGAGACTTTGATCTTTGCACGTAATGAGCTTTGCCATGATGCGAGCTAATCATGGTCTTTCGACGCATCTCCTCTGACAAAAGTGTACTAGTAACATCATCGTACTTTAGTGTACCATTAGGAACAGAGTTACTAACAGCTGTGCAAAAGATATCCCAAGAGGGTGGCAACGAACAAAGCAAAAAGATTTCTTTCATCTCATCATCAATGGTCATGTGTTGTGCACGAATCTGGGCAAAAAGAGAATCAAAATCATTGATATGGCTGGCAACGCTAGCTGACTCCTTCATGCGAAGGTTGAAAAGTTTTCGCATTAGGAAAACCTTATTGCTAGCCATATCCCTTTCATAGGTGTCGCATAATTTCTGCCATAAAGCATGAGCAGTCTCACATTCTAACACTGAAAAGAACACCGACTCTCCAAGGTGCAGTCTAATCGTAGACTTGCATAGCTCATCAAGCTCCTCCCACTAAAACTGAGTCATGTGCATATCTTCAGTTCTAGCCGCATAGGTAATAGGCAACTTTTGCTTCTTTTGGACAAGCACATCATGCATTTGGTTCTTCCAAAGCTGAAAATTAGTGCCATCAAACTTCTTTATGTCATAAATGTCATGGTCTTTGCTAGTAGACATGGTGACAAAACTACCAAAAGATTCTAGGAAAATTTCGACAGAGTCTCCTATGTATTTGGGACTATGTCAACCAAAATACGAGACAAAATGACAAAGTATGTCACTCACAAAGCATAGAAGAGAGCAATGCCTCTCAAAAGCACACTGTATAGAGACCAACTGAGGCGCATAAACAGTCAATCTGACCATAGACCGCCAACTCGGCGTCAAAAGCACATATACCACTCTATACATATCCTATGGCGAGGCCTCGTAAGGGATGCTCCAGATACCTGTATCACCGAAGGTATCTCCACATTTGAGAATACCCCAGCTCAATGAAAACCTCACGCTATCGACCCTCAACAACGTAGGTTACGTAGCAAAAAACGTATAGCCAAGTCTCAGAAATGGTTATCTTCCGGACCAAGTCTCAGAAATGGCCGGGACTGCCGTACTAGCCAAAAGATGGCTCCACAAAAGACGTACACTAGCAGTATCCACAAAGACGTACAAGGTTGTCACTGCGCACAAACAGGCGCCAAAAGCATATGCATGCCAAAAAGTAACCCTGTAGGGAGGCAAATTGCTCTCAAAAGAGCTCAAACACTGTAAAAAGTGTCAAAATATGCATGTACGCATATAAACTGCTCCCTCTGGAATCAAAACTGACATAAATGCTGCAACATGTACTCTGTGTGTCGATGCCGTTGTCGAAACGCAATCCGATGCCGAAAACCTGTGTAGAGTAGGGATCTAGGAGCTGAAATGAAGAAGCTAAGGAAGCCCTCACACAAGAGGCAAAACACCTGTAGAATGCAGATCTGCAAGAAACATGCTGTTGTTTGCATACAATCTCCTGATCAAACGTATCTTCCAAACGGTGAGGAATTAGCAGATGCGCGAGTGGAAAAAAGTTGCAAAACACTGTTTTCGGTAGCCATTGCGGACAAAATTTTGAAAAACGGCTTCTGTTAGAAATTCTCTTAATGAACACTAAAACGGGCTGAAAATTGCAGCACGCACACACTCCAGTACACAACCATCTGCAAGCACATTACTCTCTTGCAATGTCTCGAATCTGATGTGCAGTCCTCTCTCTTCTCCTCCTCTAAGCTTGAGCTTCAACTCCGCTCAAGCTCCGAGCTCAAGCTATGGCTGAACTCTCTGCTCCCACCTGTCACTCTGATACCAATTGATAAAGCAGGATCTGTGAAGGAGAAGCTGTGGGGAGGGAGAAAGAGCACACAGACACACGTATGGAAGGGGGTGAGCCAAAGATTAAGGCCCATAATTATAATGTACACATATATTGAAGAGTGGCTCAAGTGTTCTATACACTTGGGTTAGTAGCAGTTAGATGGGCGGCCGGACATGGCCAGCATAAACCCAACACTCCTTGCCTTCTCTGCCGATTAGTACTTGGTGACCTCATCACCGAGTCGGAAAGTGGTGTCAAGTCCCCACTTTGCTGGTCCCTTGCCGTGCAAACTTTGCTACATTCTAACTCCCCGGAGTTCGCTATCCAAGGCGAGCAAAAACTTGAAAAATCATTTTCACCCCGTTTTTACTGTCCAAATGGTCCCAAGTTCGTCTCGCTGTACGTGACCGACCGAATATCCGATTGATGTGTAGTTGATTTGTACTAGCTCCACATGACCCACTCTATTGCCCAGAACTTTGGTGAGGCACAAAAGACTCCAGATTGCACACGCTCCCATGCGGTCCAGTGGGCTTAGCCCGGGCCCCCGAAAAAATCTTCAACTGACCATATCTTGCTAACTAGAGCTCTGATTTGCATTCCCAGAAGACAGGCATGCTCGGTAACTCGAGCTCTACACATATATTCACTGCCATCAGTCCGGGCCACCTGTCCCCAACTGCCCTGTCCGTCGGGGATCTGCTACGAACTCTTTCTTTAAACTGCAATATCTTGCACACCAGGGCTCCGTTTGACAAGTCGACTGGACGGCTTCTAGAGTACACCAAACACTACATTTCGTGACACTGTTTTGGCATTTTTGACAACTTCACTTCCCACCCCATCTAGACCATCCCGCAACACTTATGGCCTAAAAAACCGCATCGAGCATACACCTTCTCTATCCTTTGGCTGCCTAGGGCCTTGGTACCTGCCCTAGCCTTCTGCACTACACTAGACTGCTGTCCCTACCTCTCCCCTACCTGGCATAGACCATCTGCTAGCTTCGACCACCTTTGGCTGCACCATCATTGCCCAGCCCCCTCGTCAAATATTTATGTTTGACCAAAAGCATATGTACAAAACTTTGAAATTGGCACACCAAACTAATGATTAAAAGCACTCACAAAACCATGACTATATGTACAGGCTATGTACAAAGCTTTATCTTCTTTCTCTCACACAATGCATGCTCTAGGTGGGTTGCCCACTCCCCTGGACTATAATTTGCTGCACTTCAGGCACTAGATTCCTCTCGAAATACAGTTTGAGCCGCACACCATTCACTATGTTCCTAAGAAGCTTTCCATTTACTCTTACCAGCTGATAGGTCCCGTTCCGCACTTTATACGAACCTGTCTACTTCTTCTTGAACTTTTTCTAGAATGTGAAATCCAGGTAGCTTTCGTACTTCATGACTAGGTCTCCTTCCTCTATCCTCTTGTCTCGCAGGTTTTGATTGAACTTGGCAACCCGCTTCTCTCTCTGCTTCACATAGTAGTCTTCCGCTGCCTCTCCGTCCATCTACAAAGCCTCCAAGCTGGCTATCTGATCCTGCAGAACTACTTGTTGGGTGGCATTGACACGCCACATACCTTTTAAAGCACCTAGCTATGCATGTACTGGCAACACATCCTCCTTACAATAGACTAGCTCGAATGGAGTGAAGTTTGTAGACACTTTATAAGATGTTCTATACGCCCATAGACACTTCTCTAGATTTGATTCCCACTCAACTTCCTGCTTATACACATACTTCGTTAACATCTTGACAATTTGACCATTAGCACTCTCGACTAGACCATTGCATTGGGGGTGATAGGGTGAGGAAAACCGATGCTGAATCTTTAACTTTTCCACTAATGCACGCATGAGCTTGCTTCTAAACCCCTGACCCCTATCAGAAATTAACACCCATGGAACCCCAAAATGGCAACATATATTATCAAACACAAACTGAGCCACCACACTAGCATTGACTTCCTTCACTCCTTTGGACTTGGCCCACCTTGTAAGGTAGTCAATGTCTACCACCACATACTTCTTACCACTTGTAGACTTTGGGAGAGGGCCTATGGCATCCAGAACCCACTTCTCGAAGGCGCTTTGTGCGATGATGGAGCCTTGTGACTCTGCTTCTAGCAGTTGTCTTTCACCTACAGTCTGACACTCGTGGCACATCTTGCACCAGTAATGCACGTCTTTCACAATGGAGGGCCACCAGAAGCGTGCTCTAAGCACTTGAAACAGAGCCTGATCTTTGCCTTGATGCCTGCTCTCTTCATGGCATTGCTCCAGTACCATCCCAATCTCCTCTTTGTATAGCACCCTTCTAAGTACCCCGTCACGCCCATAGTTCATAAGATCCTCAACTACCAATGTGAATTTATGGGCCTTTTGCACCACTCTTCTCTTTTGCAGCTTGGACAAACCCTCTGAACATTGCCCTGTACTCAAAAAGCCTTCAATCTCCTTAAGAGTCTCCCTACCTGCATAAGTGGCTAGGGCCACATATAGACCTGCAACATGCACTTGTACTTTGATTCTAGCTAGTTGATCCGCCTCTTGGTTCTGGTATCTTCTCACATGCTTGAATTGGACTTCTTCAAAAGACTTCAACATCTTCTTGATGGAAAAAAACCAATGCTTCAAAGAATCGCACTTTACCTGACATTGGCCAAACAGTTGCAATGCATCTCATTTCACCACCACTACCCTTCTATATGCTCCATCGAACCACATAGTAAAAGCACCTTCCAAGTCGGGTTCCTCCTTAGCTTCATCTCATACCACTCTTGGATAGGCCAGCAAATTGATGGCCTTGGTGACAAGAATGTCTTCCAGGTGAGACTGGCTCATGTGATCTACCTTGAACTCAAACTCGAACTCTTGTATCTCCAACACCCAGTTCATAATCCTCCTTCCTGGCTTCAAATGTAGCACTACTTCTGGTAATAGATTATTAGCCGTCAACACAAAAAACTTACACACAATCAAATGCACCTTGAACTTCCTATAAGCAAAGACTAGAGCCATCATCCAACGCTCCGCCTCGGTGTAAGTAGCCTCTCCTTGGCTAATCACCATGGTCTCGAAGTATATCGGCTTTTAGCTTCTCCCTACCTTTTGCAACAGAACTGCTCCAATAGAAATTATACCCACCATCATAGACACATAAAAGTCGTCCTCTCGATTGAGAAGACACACCGTTGGCAACTGACACAAAATCTATTTAACTCTATCAAAAGCCTCTTGAGCTTCCTCATCCCATTTATAACCATGCACTTGTTGAGCCCTCCGTTGAAGATGATGCACATATTGTGACAGAAAAATCCAAAAGAAACGTGACAAATACTTCAACTTATGAACAAATGAAGCCAAACCTTGAGCATCTGACGGCGGCTCCATTAACACCAACGCCTTCACTTTTTGGAGATCAGCCTCTATACCATTTTGCGACACCACATGACCTAACAGCTGCGCTCGAGGCTATGCTAGCTTGCACTTTTTTGGGTTCAGCTGACCTCCTTCTTCATCAAGCCTTTGAAAGCATAATTGAAGCTTTGACAGGTTCTCTGATCTTGAACTGTGGCAGCCGATATCATCCATGAAGACCCTAATAAAGCGGCCCAAGTATGGACCAAATACCCCGTTCATCCAACCTTGGAACGTGGAATATGCATTTACTAATCCAAATGGCATCCTGCGCGGTAAGCGAAACAACCCCATGGAGATATAAATGTGGTCTTCAGCTGGTCTTCAAGTGCAATCCCTATCTGAAAGTACCCCAAAAAGCCATCCATAATAGAGTATCTCTCATGCCCAGCCACTTGGTTTAGGATTTCATCTTGAAATGGCAAGGGGTAGTGATTCCTCTTGGTCGCGGCATTCAATGGCTTGTAGTCAACACACACTCTCCATTTCCCATTCTTCTTAGGGGTTATGACCACTCGTGAGACCCACTCTGACTCCTTCATAGGATATATGATGCTTGCCTCCAACAACTTATTGATCTCCTGCCAAAGGGATTCATTTTGAATTTCTCCTAGTCTTCTCAGCTTCTGTGCTCTAGGCTTATGCCCCTCCTTAAGAACAATCTTGTGCTCTACCCCTTTTGCACCTCACAAATACTTGCACTCCATCGCGAATAGATTTGGATAGGACTCACACAGTTGAACATAGCCTTCCTTTTCATCCTTGGTTAAGTCTTCACTCAGCATGCTTGAAACCTCCTCTATGCTTAAACCATGAGCTTGACACTGCATACCTTCTTCTTTAGGTGGAGAGTCGTCTATGGTGACCCCGAAAAAATCTGCATCTATCTTCAGCATGTCATCCTCACTCTCCTCTTCCTCTGTGCTAGTATAGCCTTCATCATAGCCCGTCTCGGTCTTGTACTCATAGCTTGTCGTATCGCCCTCATCTTTAACTGGCATAGGACAAGAACTTCTCTCTTTAGTCTTCAAATCAAGCACAATTTTTCTACCTTTCTCTTTGTCAGGCAAAGTAAACACTTTGCTCTCCCAATCCTTCTTTGCTCCTATCGCCAAAAGCTATGGCCTACCCAAAATGATTGGATAAGCATTATCCCCTGCATTCATCGTGAAAAAGTCTATCAGGCACTCTATGCCCATCACCTTGACCTTCACATCCTGCACCACACCCAAGCACCTAGCTTTAGTATGGTTAGCCATCCTCATGCGCACATTTGACCTGACTACTGCTTTGCTTCCCATCTCTTTCATGGCTGCTTCCATCATGACACAAACCTGTGCTCCACCGTCTATGGAGGCTTGTACCTGCATCCTCTTCTCTATAATTGCATCCACCAACGGAAGAACATCACTAGGGCTACCTACCCTCAAAGCCATGTTTTGCACTACTTGCACATTTCCCTTAGCTCTTGGCAGCCTGGTGCTAACACTTGTGGACCACTGCCTTCTTAACATTGGATTTAAAGCTAAAACTGACCAAACGTAATATTTGCCTTTTGATTTTTAACATCACTCACCAGATTGTATTCGGGATAGCCACGTCCTAGCTGGAAATCCGCTTGCTTGATCTTGCGATGCCTCCTTCTTTTGCTAGGCTCAGGCTGCTCTCTACCTTCGTACACCTTCTCTTTGCCCTTGTGAGCTCTAGTTTCCCGCTCTGTCTCCCTCTCAGCTCTTGCCCTCTTATTGGATAAAAATTTGACATCCTGCTTATCCACCCCTATGATGTTTACTCTTGGAACTTCACCTCGGTTTTGCGGAGCTGGCTGCACAGGATTCTCCACCACTTGCTCTCTTGGACCATTGTATTGTCCTTGACATCGACCTCTACCAAAAAGCGGGTACATACCTCCTCTTTCTCTCTACGATTGAGGACAATCAAGTGCATAGTGCCCTTCTTCTCCACAATTATAACACCTACCTGGCCGTGGCCTTGCTCTGCCCCTTGCTCCTCTTGGCTGTCCTCTATCCATCACACTAAGCCGCAACTCCTGCATTTGCTGGGATAAATCTTGGACCGTGTGCACCCAATTTTACGGCACAATAGCTACACCTCAATTTCCATGATTGTCTTCGTGTGCAGCCTCTCTCGGACTCTGCGTTTGAACATGGGCCATCGTCTCGTAGCCTAACATGCCCTGCTATATCTTCTTTTTTATCTTTTTGCTCTTCGATCGTGCAATGGCTAACACACCATTGTAATTCTCTGGGCTCTCAAAATCGACTTTTTATCTCACTTTGGGATGCAGACACGCCATGAATTTGTCTAGCTTGAAGTAGTCTCCATTAGCCAATTGCATGGCTGCCGCTAGCTCTGCCCAACACTCTTCAAAATGACCCAAAAACAGATTGAACTCTTCGCTTACATCTTGCTTAAGCGCCTTCAGCTTTGTATCCATCTTGACTGGGGAAGTCTCCTTGCAAAAGTCGTGAAGAAACCTTGCCTGTAGAGCCGGCCATGCTTGCTTCGGTTCACCTTCCAATATGTCGTACCATGCTTTAGCTCTACCACGCATCACCAAAGGAAAAGCCTACATTTTGCTATCCTCATTCGGGGCATACGCAACGATAGCATATACAGCTCAAAATCTGACATCCACTCGTGAGGGCTCTCTTCTCCTGTGAAAAATGGTCCATAGCTTCTAGATGCCATGACTTCCAACGTCAAAAATCGCTTCTTTTCGATCAACTAGGAGCAATCAGTGTGCTCCTCCATGGGGGCACCAGAAGACGGAGAGGAGGAATGGGGAAACACACCCGACACAAACACAAGGGTTCTCTATAGCTCAGGATATTCACAGCACCCCTATCCTCTTTAGAAAACACCTTCAAACACACAAGTCACACTAGAAGACCACCGCTCGCTCAATTGCCACTGCTCACACACTCTACAAACCACCACACAAGATACACCTACTACTACTGCCTGTCTCCACCCTTACACACGCACACAGCCACTCAATCTCACTCTCTCACTCAAAACACCATCAGTCCGGGGGGGCACACACTTCCACACAGCCGGCACCGAGGAGAACCATGAAAGCAGGAGAAAGAGAAGGGGGGAAGGGGAAACAACAGAATGGGAGGCAACTGTGGCTTGATTCCACTTCAGAAAACATATACATAGGCTTGCAATGCCATCACCATTGCCATTTTCCAACAAAGGTTACAAAAGGGCTAGCTTGCTAGAGAACTCCACTTTGCAGGCTTCAAACGGCACTCCAAAAGGCCAACAAAAAAAGCCTTAATTTGATCCATTTTTGACTTTTATAAGGGGGTCTTTAATTTGGGAATTTACAATTTATTTGGTCCACTTGGCACCTTGAATTGACATTTTTTGGGAAGGGGGCACCGCTTTGCTCTATCTCTCTCTTCTCTACTCTTTGCACTTTGGGGGGGGGGGGGGGCATTAGCGATGTCACTATTGCCCCCTAGATTTTTATTTTTTATTTTTTATCTTTCGTTTTTACCCTTTGTGGCCTCAACCTTTCACTACTCCACATGCTTGACTTTGACTCCCACTTTTCTCTATCCGACCCCGCTCTAGCTCCTTTTTGCTCTTTGGTCCGCTGGGCCTTTACTTTGGCCGGCCTTGGCTTTTCTCACTTGACCTTGTTCGGATGGCCTCTGCCGCCCTTAAGCTCTGATTGTCTCTCTCTCTCTCTCTCTCTCTCTGGCTCGCTTACTGCCTCGGGAACCCCTCCCCTAGCAAGCAATAGGGAGGTCGCTATTGGTGGGGGGTTTCCCTTCGAAAAGAACCAAGGTGGCCTCTGCAGCCCTCGAGCTTTGATTGTCTCTCTCTCTCTCTGTGGCTCGCTTACTAGCTCGGGAACCCCTCCCCTAGCAAGCAATAGCGAGGTTGCTATTGGTGGGGGGATTTCCCTTCGAAAAGAACCAGGGACCGTGAGCATGAGCCCTTCTTGGGCATTTCCACATCATCAGCCGACCTCCGTCGGGTCTCTTCACCCACGAGCGGCAGGCGTCACTGCGCTACCCCGCCAGGCCAAAAACAGACACGTCACCACCCGGCATGACCACCGCTCGCCATGCACAACGCCACAGGCGCTCGCCGCCATATCCAAGGTAACGGGAGCTGACTCCCTTGCTTCACACTCCAACAAGGGGTCATGCCCTAGCTCTTCTACCCCGGATATTCGACAACCGGGAGCGCATGTGGGGCAATGGGGGATGCCACGTGGCAGTCGCTCGTGGGCTGCCTCCAAGGGCCCTCAATTTTAAAAAAAAAACTTCCATGAAAAGACCAAATTTCCCCCCCCTCCTTGTCTTGTCTGCCGATTGGCACCTGGTGACCCAATCACCGAGTCGGAAAGTGGTGCCGAGTCCCCACTTTGCCGGTCTCTGGCCGTGCAAACTTTGCTACATTCCGACTCCCCGGAGTTCGCTGTCCAAGGCGACCAAAAACTTGAAAAATCATCTGCACCCCTTTTACTGCCCAAATGCTCCCAACTTCGTCTCGTTGTACCTGACCGACCAAATATGCAATTGAATAGCAGTCAATTTGTGCTAGCTCTAGATAGCACATCCTCCCATGCGGTCAAGTGGGCTCAGACCCAGCCCTCGAAAAATCTTCAACTGACCATATCTTGCTAACGAGAGCTCCGATTCGCATTCCGAGAAGAGAGGCATGCTCGGTAACTCGAGCTCTACACATGTATGCACTGAAATCAGCCCGGGCCACTTGTCCCTAGCTGCCCTGTCCATCAGGGATCTGCTACGCACTCTTTCTTTAAACTGCGATATCTTGCACACAGGGGCTCCGTTTGACGAGCAGTCTGGACCGGCTTGTAGAGCACACTGAACACTACATTTTGGGAAACTGTTTTGGCATTTTTGACAACTTCACCTACCACCCCATCTAGACCATCCCGCAACACTTATGGCCTAAAAACCGCATCGAGCATACACCTTCGCTATCCTGTCCCCAGCACCGTGGCATGATATTGCCCCGTGTTCTTGTTCATTATAGCAAAAGGCCTATGTTGATCTTCAAGATTTGGAATGGAGGTCACCTTGAGCAGTGGATTTAGGCCTGCCACCCATCATGATTGAAGCAAGCCTACAATCAGAGAGGTTCAACACACATCTGGAATTGTACTACAGTTCATAGACAACATTTTGTCGTTTTGTAGTGCTTTTTTGTAGACCATGAAATTCGTGCATAGTCACAATTTCGCTCACAACAACGTACACACAAGAAATATTATACTTCATTTTGGCGAGCGAGGAGTGTATGCTCGGATTGCGGGCTGGGGAAAAAGTACACCATAGAACACTTTGGCCACATTTCTCAAGCTCCATAATATCAACCCTCAAACTAGAGCTCAATTTCAGCAAGATTATCCATGGACTACCCTTGAAAATATAATCACCAACCCTCCTCCTTTCACCACAGCATCTGATATATGGTCTGTCATATGTTCTTAAGCGCTTGGTTGCATGTATTAAAGAGCTTATTGAGGTCCCCCAGCGCGAATTTTTGTGAAATGTAAACAAACATCTTGCTAGTGAAAAACTCTCCAAACCCTTAGATAGGCCTAAAATATGGGATATAAGCCTTTGTTTGAGTGGAGCTAATAATGTTGGCTACCATGTTGTAACTAATTGTCGCTTGAGGCATGTTGATGATTAAACCAGTAATAATATTTTTTGCCATTGATGTTGTGCAATGTGTGGTGTTATTTCAGACTGGATCTTTAAACGTATTTTCAGTTAAGTCTTTAAAGTTCTCCAAGCTAGGGTTTTAAAGTACTTTAAGTTGGATCTATAAAATCATCTAAACCATCTTTTTTTTAAAAGTACATATAGACTTCGCTCATTAAAATTTATTGTTTTACAATTCAAATATGAAAGAGATTGCTCCCGTCCAGAATGCACAATAGCCTAATGATCCTTTGCTTAATCACGCATTAGCACAACAAATTTATAAAGAGAAAGAAATCCGGGTGGCTCAGGCGATCTTAGGGTTTTGGCTATGGACGAATCAGAACTTCAAGAGGAGCCACTGGATTACAGGCACTGTAGACAAGTGTGTCCAAACCATTTCATACACAATACATTGTTTCGAGTTAGTGAAAATGCTAAGGCATCTTCTCCCTTAAAAGTTTCAAATTTACAACACTGTGTCCTGGCCAGAAATATGCTTTCACGATTTATCCACGTATATTAATCATAACCAAATAATAGTTAAGTGGAACTTTTCTTTGTGCAACAATGCTATTGTTATTATGTATTGTGGCTCAAGGGACATTTGAATTATTGTCCCACTACAGGAGGCGTCGGCAAAAGATGCTCGATCTAGAAAATTTATGCCTAATAAGCCAATCAAGAAGACCCTCCTCGCAAAAGGGGTTACACATATTTGCCCAAGGAAATAACGTTCATTGAGAAGCTCGCAACCCAAGGTGTGGAACTAGCAAGTCAAGGAGAGACCCCAGCCATGCTATGTGCTCATATAGAAGAGCTGGAAAGAAAGCTGGCATGGTACAAGGCAAGATATGGGCCTGTAATCGAAGAAGAGATGGCCAATGTTGGTCCAAACTATTCATTTGGCAATTCAAAATTTTTCGTATCTAATCTTCTAGGGGAGCCAGCAGCCCATGATCTAAACTAAATCTTCCAAACAATAATGAGCTCTTTTTGTATCTTAAATCTCAAAGTTTGTAACTAAAACCTCTTTTTGATATTTAAATCTCTATTTTTTGGAACAAATGAACATGTCAATTGTTGTTGCAATTGTGTAAATCTTATTCTCTCTCCCTCCCTCTCTCCAAAAATGATAGAAAGAAGATGGAGAGAAGTAGAGACAATGAGAGAGAGAGAGAGAGAGAGAGAGAGAGAGAGAGAGATTGTGAAGCTAAAGTCCACACAATTTTTGCATTACAAAATTAATCTTCAAAATTTATAGCTCATCCATCCCCTCAATCACAAGCACCATCTCATCAATCTTTTTGACATATGAACGTTCTTGATCAATGTCTTTCGGCTTCCATTCCATTTGATCATCGGAGTTGAGCTCATTTGTAATTGCTTCGTGCGTTTGAAAGTGTTCAAATCTTTCTGCAGTGACACATGTGGCTAACATTACTGAGTTATGCATAAGTCACATGCTACAAAATACATACACCAAGTCCGTAACTCGTTTAGGACTATCGATTTTGTTTTTTGGTATGCACAAAAGCAATGAAGACCAGTTTCTTTCACAGCTACCACTTGAGGTGGAAATAGCTAATACTGTCACAGCCACATGTTAAGGATCCACATTTTCTCCACCAAACTGGTATGCTCATCGTGTTGATAGCATCTATACGCCTAGGATCTCCAAACATTCCTTCTCTGCTAGTATAGGCTGTATTCTGTGTGTATGCCACCTGTCCATCCACATTGCCTAATAATTAGACACAAAATTTCTTGAAATCATTGATCACTTCATTGTTTAAATATTGATCGTGCATGTGGAACTTGGGATCTAAGACGAACCCTGCTCCATGTAGTATGCAACTTCTCCCATTGTGTTTTGACAAATGATATCATCATGGATTTGTCTTTTCTTGCATAAGATGTATAGTCTTTTAACTTGCGAGTGGCTTCATGCATGTACCAGTACACCCATCCAAACATATAGTCTTCTTTGTCTACTAATCGTATTTGATGAGTGAAGGGCTCTGTGATGGTAACAATTTTGTCTATATTTCTCCAAAAAACAGGAGAGTTTACAAGCTCGTAGCATTTGAAAGCAGCCGGTTCATACTTGGGATATTTATCAAGCCAAATGTCCCATCTTCTATCTACCACTATTGCAACAAGGGTTGCTTTAACCTGATGCACTGTAGAGAGAACGTAATACATAGTCGCAAAAAGGGTCACACAAAAAATCTGTAATTTTATGGTTGGGGACTTTGTTCTAAAGAGAGCGTAAGAAAATGAATGCTCTCTTATAAAATTCACCAACTGGTTTGCATCTAGAAGAGTTTGCTTGATAGAAGGAACTTTTCCAAACTCCTTCAAGAGAAGATTCAAAGTGTGGGCAGCACATGGAACCCATCTAATCTTAAGATACTTTGCTTCAATCACTTTTCCAGGTGCTTTATAGTTAGATGCATTATCTGTGAAAATGGTTGTCACAATTTTAGGTCCCCTTGCTCTTCTGATCCAACGCTCATTTACACCCACAAGATATCCACAAGTTTTCTCATTCAAGGATGTTTTGATCGTTTTAAGAAAGATGGATCCTCTTGAACAAATCCACATCACCTTCATCAATGTTTTCTTCTAACAATTTGTCCAACCATCCAGAGCGATTGTGCATCCATACTGTGGCACACATTTAAGAGTTGTGGGGTTTAAAATATTATTTGGTGTAGCTTTCACTTTATCGAAATATATTGTACGGTTCTTATTATAATCAGGTACCAGAAATCCCTTCTTCGCTCTACTAATTAAAGCATCTTTGAAGATAGGATTTTGAATGACGTTAGAAGGAATTCCACATGCAACAAATGCTTGCATCCACTTAAGATGGAGTTCAAGAATCCATTGTTTATCAAATGCATGATGGAAAGTAGAGCCACTTGGTGCAGGCTCTCCTCTAGTCCATGCTTCACGTTGGCTTATGTTAGCAGAGCTTGCGGTTGGATTAGAGCTACAAGCCCCAACAAAGGATGAATGACACCCTCCTTGATTATAAGTAGGGATTGATGGAGGGTTTTGATCATTCTTGAGTGTCATTTCCACGTCCCTAGCCATAGATGAAGCCATCATTTTGGGACCACCCTCCCCCCCCCTCCCCCTCAAGATGTACTTTCTTTGCCCTGAGAGGCAACTCATGAAATTCTTCTTCAATACCTCTAGGGGGGTTTTTGCAAGTTGCTACTTTTCTAGGAATTTTGAACACATGTTCTTTTATCCTATGTGCATTTTTGCTAAAATTATGGCCGCAGGTCTTACACCTCAACTTTGATGTAGTCTTTCCACTGACCAATTCATCTATATAGCTCCACTCATATCCTTTCACCATATTCTTAAGATCTGCAAACTCAAACAACACTATTTACTAAATACACATCTAAAATAAAATTCTCATACCATTTACATTACTATATTCGCCATTGTTTCCAAAAAAACATAGATTTTCAACCTCTTTAAATTCTAAATACCATTTTTTTTCAAGTGTGAGCTTTCAGTCTATACGTAAATCATGATTAAAAAATCTTTTAATCTATCTCAATAACTACCAAGTGCGAGTAAACTCTACACAAAGCAAGATATCTTTAAAAATCCTACCTAAATTACCTCCAAGTGTAAGTGTCACTCTACACATGGCAGGCAATCATTATTTACTACTTATCTAAATGTCTTCTAGGTGTGAGAATACCTCTACACAAAGCAAGAGATAATTATTTAATCTACCTAAATTGCCTCCAATGTGAATACTACTCTACACAAGATAGAAAATCATTAGATAAATCTAACCTAAGTTAGTTCCAAGTGTGAACATAGTTCAATACAAAGCAAGTAACTACTAACTTTAACTGTTTAACTCAAGTTACTTCTAAGTGTGAACATAATTCAACACAAAGCAAGTAACTGCTAACTTTAACTATTCTAAATCACTTCCAAGTGTGAGTTTCCTCTACACAAGGCAAGAAATCACTAACCACTCTACTTAATCTACCTCCTAGTGTGAGATATACTTCACACAAAGTAGGTAAATTTTAAACTCAAAATTCGATAACTTAAAAAAAACTACATTGTGCCAATTTAACTTTTTACCCTAAGCTTTGATGTTTTACTTAAAAAGATAATTACTAAATTTATAAATAAATTTTTGATATTTTTTTGATGTAAAGCTCACATAAAGATGAGACGAGGGGGAAGAGATCTCAAATAGAATGAGGAAAACAGTCCGTTTTCACGTATATAAATGACTATCTATCGATTGAAAAAATATTTGTATCAAAATAATTATACGATGTGATGTTTTTGCTTATGTGGCACCATATAATACAACCAAATCAAGATAGGTGTCGTATAATATTCCCATTTAAAGCGTATTATACGTACACCGTATCACATACAATGCAACTTAGGTTCAGTCTTGGTTTCTTGAAGTTCTGTTTGCAAGGACTTTAATGTTAAACTAGGAGCCGTTTGTTGAGACTATATCATCTGTCGCATGGCATTTATAGAAGTGTTCCATCTAGAAATCATTGTAGCTACACTTCCGTATGTAATGATACCCATGTCAATTTGAGAACTTTCATACATAATGAGGGAAGTGGGTCTAGGCATAAGTGCCTTATCTGCCTGTTGAATGATTAGTTTCCCATAAAGTGGATATTTTTTGTAGCCTCTGTAGCCTGTCCACACGAGTTGGTTTTACTGAAGTAGGGGCAACTAAGGCTAGCTAAGACTGGAATTTACCCTTGTTTCTAGTGTTAGGCAATGGAATTTTCTCATTTTTAGTGGGTTGCTTTTTCTCAGTCAATGTTGGCCGGGTTTGAGACAATTCAACGGGTTTATCCGCTGAAGTGCGTTTGTTACAAAACACCTCATCAGGCTTGGTCATAGTTCTTTGTTTTGACTTCATCTGGGTCAAAAAAGCCACTGTCTTTTGCTTCTTTTCTAGTGTCTTGGTGCCCTTACTTGTGTTAACCTCACCTTTGTCAGCTTCTACTTGCGCTTCTATCCTTTTTGCTCCTATTGGGTCTATAGCCAACTAAGTACCTTTATCTGCAGTTTCTTGTTCAATGTTCTCTTGGTCATTATTTTCTCTAATTCCTGTTACTTTCCTTATAGCCTTGTTCCAGACTTTGTGCATTGGGGTGAGCTATATTTCATCTAAGTTGCATTGTAAATTATACGAGGTACATATAATACGCTTTAATTGGGCTTATTATATAACCATCTCTGTTTTTTAAGTACAGATAGACTTAGCTCAATAAAATTTATTTTTTTACATTTCAAGTATGAAAGAGATTACTCCGATCAGAATGCACAACAACCTAATGATCCTTTGCTTAATCACACATTGGCACAACAAATGTATAAAGAGAAAGAAATCCGGGTGGCTCAAGGCGATCTTAGGGCTTTGGCTATGTCCCAAGAGGACGAATCAAAACTTCAAGAGGAGCCACTAGATTACAGGCAATGCAGTTAAGTGTGCCCAAACCATTTTGTACACAATACATTGTTTCAAGTTAGTGAAAATGCTAAGGCATATTCTTGCTGAAAAGTTTGACATTTGCAACACAGTGTCCTAGCCAGAAATATGCTTTCAAAATTTATCACGTTGGAGAGGGGGAATGGGGGAACACACTCGGAACAAACACAAGGGCCTCTCTATAGCTCAGGGTACTCACAACACCCCTATCCTCTAAGAAAACACCTTCAAACACACAACTCACACTATCAGACCGCCGCCTGCTCAATTGCCACTGCTCACACACTCTACAAACCACCACACAGGATACACCTACCACCACTGCCTGTCTCGACCCTTACACACGCACATAGCCACTCAATATCACTCTCTCACTAAAAACACCATCGGTCCGGGGGGGGGGCACACACTTCCACAGAGCCGGCACCAAGGAGAACCATGAAAGCAGGAGAAATAGAAGAGGGGAAGGGGAAACAACAGCATGGGAGGAAACTGTGCCTTGATTGCACTTCCAAAAACATATACACAGGCTTGCAATGCCATCACCATGGCCAAATTCCAGCAAAGGTTACAAAAGAGCTAGCTTGCTAGAGAACTCCACTTTGCAGGCTTCAAACGGCACTCTAAAAGGCCAAGAAAAAATCCCTTAATTTGATCCATTTTTTACTTTTATAGGGGGGTCTTTAATTTGGGAATTTACAATTTAATTGGTCCACTTGGCACCTTGAATTGGCATTTTTTGGGAAGGGAGCACCGCTTTGCTCTATCTCTCTCTTCTCTACTCTTTGCACTTGGGGGGGGGGGAATTAGCGATGTCTCTATTGCCCCCTAGATTTTTACTTATTATTTTTTATCTTTCATTTCTACCCTTTGTGGCCTCAACCTTTCGCTGCTCCACATGCTTGACCTTGACTCCCACTTTTCTCTATCCGACCCCTCTCTAGATCCTTTTTGCTCTTTGGTCCACTGGGCCTTTACTTTGGCCAACCTTGGCTTTGTCCACTTGAACTTGCCACCCTCTAGTTCTAACTCTCTCTCTCTCTCTCTCTCTCTCTCTCTCTCTCTCTCTCTCTCTCTCTCTCTCTCTCTCTCTCTCTCTCTCTCTCTCTCTCTCTCTCTCTCTCTCTAGCTCACTTACTGCCTCCTGAACCCCTCCCCTAGCAAGCAATAGCGAGGTCGCTATTGGTGGGGGGGGGGGTTTCCTTTCAAAAAGAACCAAGGGCTGTGGGCATGATCCCTTCTCGGGCATTGCCATGTCATCAGACGACCTCTGCCCGATCTCTTCACCCGTGGGTGGCGGGCGCTACTATGCCGCCCCATCAAAAAGTCCAAAACCCGAGGCGTCACCACCCCACAGGACCACCGCCCGCCATGCAGAGTGCCACAGACGCTCGCCGCCATAGCCAAGGCAACGGGAGCTGACTCCCTTGCTTGACACTCCAACCAGGGGTCACGCCCCAACTCTTCTACCTTGGATATTGGACAATCGGGAGCGCATGTGGGGCAATGGGGGATGCCACGTGGCGATTGCTCGTGGGCTGCCTCCAAGGGCCCTCAATTTAAAAAAAAAAACTTCCATGAAAAGACAAAATTTCCCCCCCCTCCTTCCCTTGTCTGCCGATTGGTACCTAGTGACCCAATCACCGAGTCGGAAAGTGGTGCCAAGTCCCCACTTTGCCGGTTCCTGGCCGTGCAAACGTTGCTACATTCCAACTCCTCGGAGTTTGCTGTCCAAGGCGACCAAAAGGTTGAAAAATCATTTGCACCTATTTTACTACCCAAATGCTCCCAACTTCGTCTCGCTGTACCTGACCGACCGAATATCTGATTGACGTGCAATTGATTTGTGCTGGATCCACATGACCCACTCTATCACCCAGAACTTTGGCGAGGCCCAAAAGACGCCAGATGGCACACCCTCCCATGCGGTCAAGTGGGCTCAGACCCGGCCCCTGGAAAATCTTCAACTGACCATATCTTGCTAACTAGAGCTCCGATTCGCATTCTGAGAAGAGAGGCATGCTCGGTAACTCGAGCTCTACACATGTATGGACTGACATCAGCCCGGGCCACCTGTCCCCAGCTACCCTGTCCATCGGGGATCTGCTATGCACTTTTTCTTTAAACTACAATATCTCGCACACCGGGGCTCTGTTTGATGAGCCGTCTGGATCGGCTTCTAGAGCACACTGAACACTACATTTTGGGACACTGTTTTGGCATTTTTGACAACTTCACCTGCCACCCCATCTAGACCATCTTGCAACACTTATGGCCTAAAAAACTGCATCGAGCATACACCATTGCTATCCTTTGGCTGCCTAGGGCCTTCGTACCTGCCCTAGCCTTCTGCACTGCACTAAACTGCTACCCTGCCTGGCATAGACCATCTGCTAGCTTTGACCACCTTTGGCTGCACCAACGTATATAGATTGCAACCAAATAATAGTTAAGTGGAAATTTTCTTTGTGCAACAATGCTATTGTTATTATGTATTGTGGCTCAAGGGACATTTGAATTATTGTCCCACTAGAGGAGGCGTCGGCAAAAGATGCTCGATCGAGAAGATTCATGCCTGGGAAGCCAATCAAGAAGGCCCTCCTCACAAAAAGGGTTACACATATTTGCCCAAGGAAATAAAGTTCATTGAGAAGATCGCAACCCAAAGTGTGGAAGTGGCCAGTCAAGGAGAGACCCCAGCCATGCTATGTGCTCGTATAGCAGAGCTGGAAAGAAAGTCGGCATGGTACGAGGCAAGATATGGGCCTGTAATCGAAGAGGAGATAGGCAATGCTGGTCCAAACTATTCATTTGGAAATTCAAAATTTTTCTTATCTGATCCTCTAGGGGAGCCAGCCCATGATCTAAACTAAATCTTCCAAACAACAATGAGCTCTTTTTGTATCTTAAATCTCAAAATTTGTAACTAAAACCTCATTTTGATATTTAAATCTCTATTTTTTGAACAAATAAACATGTCAAATGTTGTTACAATTGTGTAAGCCTTATTCTCTCTCCCTCTCTCCAAAAATGATAGAAAGAAGATGGAGAGAAATAGAGACAAAGAGAGAGAGAGAGAGAGAGAGAGAGAGAGAGAGAGAGAGAGAGAGAGAGAGAGAGAGAGAGAGAGAGAGAGAGAGAGAGAGAGAGATTGTGAAGCTAAACTTCACACAATTTTTGCATTACAAATTAATCTTCAAAATTTATAGCTCATCCATCCCCTCAATCACAAGCACCATCTCATCAAAATTTTTGACATCTGAACGTTCCTAATCAATGTCTTTCGGATTCCATTCCATTTCATCATCGGAGTTGAGCTCGTTTCCAATTCCTTCGTGTGTTTGAAAGTGTTTGAATCTTTCTTCAGTGGCACATGTGGCTAAAATTATTGGCTTATGCATAAGTCACATGCTATAAAATACATACACCAATTTTGCAACTTGTTTAGCAGTATCGATTTTGTTTTCTAGTATGCACAAAAGCAATGAAGACCAGTTTCTTTCACAGCTACCACTTGCACTGGCAATAGCTAATACTCTCACAGCCACATGTTAAGGATCCACATTTTCTCCACCAAACTAGTGTGCTCATTGTGTTGATAGCATCTATACACCAAGGATCTCCAAACATTCCTTCTTTGCTAGTATAGGATGTATTCTGTGTGTATGCCACCTGTCTATCCACATTGCCTAATAATTGGGCACAAAATTTATTGAAATCATTGATCACTTAATTGTTTAAAGATTGATCATGCATCTGGAACTTGAGATCTAAGACGAACCCTGCTCCATGTAGTATGCAGCTGCTCCCATTGTCTTTTGACAACTGATATCATCATGGATTTCTATTTTCTTGCATAAGATGTACAGTCTTTTAACTTGCGAGACGCTTCATGCATGTACCAGTACACCCATCCAAACATAGAGCCTTCTTTGTCTACTAATCGTATTTGATGAGTGAAGGGCTCTGTATTGGTAACAATTTTGTCTATATTTCTCCAAAAAACAGGAGAGTTTACAAGATGGTAGCATTTGAAAGGAGCAGGTTCATACTTGGGATATTTATGAAGCTAAATGTCCCATCTTCTATCTACCACTATTTCAACAAGGGTTGCTTTAACCTAATGCATTCTAGAGAGAACGTAATATGCTATCACGAAAAGGTTCACACCAAAAATCTGTAAATTTATAGTTGGGGACATTGTTCTAAAGAGAGATGCTTTATAGTTAGATGCATTATCTGTGAAAATGGTTGTCACATTTATAGGGCCCCCTACTCTTCTGATCTAATGCTCATATACACCCACAAGATATCCGCTAGTTTTCTCTTTCAAGGATGTTTCGATCACTTTAAGAAAGATGGATCCTCTTGAACAAATCAACATCAACTTAATCAATGTTTTCTTCTAACGATTCTTCCAACCATCCAGAGCGATTATGCATCCATTTTGTGGCACATATTTAAGAGTTGTGGGCTTTAAAATATTATTTGATGTAGCTTTCACTTTATCTAAATATGTTGTACGCATCTTACTATAATCAGGTACCACAAACCCTTCTTCACTCTACTCATTAAAGGATCTTAGAAGATAGGATTTTGAATGACATTAAAAGGAATTCCACATGCAACAAATGCTTGCGTCCACCTAAGATGGAGTTGAATCAGCCATTGTTTATCCAATTCCTGATGAAAAGTAGAGCCACTTGGTGTAGGCTCTCCTCCAGTCCATGCTTCACTTTGGCTTCTGTTAGCAGAGCTTGCCGTGGAATTAGAGCTACAAGCCCCAGCAAAGGATGAATGACACCCTCCTTGATTATAAGTAGGTATTGAGGGAGGGTTTTGATCATCCTTGAGTGTCATCTCCACGTCCCTAGCCATAGATGGAGCCATCATTTTGGGACCACCCTTTTTTCCCCCCCTCAAGATGTTCTTTCTTTGCCCTGAGAGGCCACTCATGAAATTTTTCTTCAATAACTCAGGGGGGGGGTTCTGCAAGTTGCTACTTTTCTGGGAATTTTGAACACATGTTCTTTTATCCTATGTGCATTTTTGCTAAAATTATGGCCGTAGGTCTTACACCTCAACTTTGATGTAGTCTTTCCACTGACCAATTCATCTATATAGCTCCACTCATATCCTTTCACCATATTCTTAATATCTGCAAACTCAAACAACACTATTTACTAAATACACATCTAAAATAAAATTCTCATACCATTTACATTACTATATTCGCCATTGTTTCCAAAAAAACATAGATTTTCAACCTCTTTAAATTCTAAATACCATTTTTTTTCAAGTGTGAGCTTTCAGTCTATACGTAAATCATGATTAAAAAATCTTTTAATCTATCTCAATAACTACCAAGTGCGAGTAAACTCTACACAAAGCAAGATATCTTTAAAAATCCTACCTAAATTACCTCCAAGTGTAAGTGTCACTCTACACATGGCAGGCAATCATTATTTACTACTTATCTAAATGTCTTCTAGGTGTGAGAATACCTCTACACAAAGCAAGAGATAATTATTTAATCTACCTAAATTGCCTCCAATGTGAATACTACTCTACACAAGATAGAAAATCATTAGATAAATCTAACCTAAGTTAGTTCCAGGTGTGATCATAGTTCAACACAAAGCAAGTAACTACTAACTTTGACTATCTAACTCAAGTTACTTCTAAGTGTGAACATAATTCAACACAAAGCAAGTAACTGCTAACTTTAACTATCCTAAATCACTTCCAAGTGTGAGTAATTTCCTCTACAGAAGGGAAGAAATCACTAACCACTCTACTTAATCTACCTCCTAGTGTGAGATATACTTCACACAAAGCAGGTAAATTTTTAACTCAAAACTCCATAACTTCAAAAAAACTACATTTAGCTAATTTATCTTTTTACCCTAAGCTTTGATGTTTTACTTAAAAAGATAATTATTAAATTTATAAATAAATTTTTTGATGTAAAGCTCACCTAAAGATGAGACAAGGGGGAAGTGAGCTCAAATAGAATGAGGAAAACAGTTCGTTTTCACGTATATAAATGAGTATATTTCGATTGAAAAAATATTTCTATCATAATAATTATACGATGCGACGTTTTTGCTTATGTGGCACCGTATAATACAGCCAAATCAAGATAGGTGTCGTATAATATGCCTATTTAAAGTGTATTATACGTACACCGTATAACATACAATTCAACTTAGGTTCAATTTTGGTTTGTTGTAGTTCTATTTGCAAGGAATTTACTATTAAAATAGGATCCATTTGTTGAGACTTTATCATCTGTCCCATGGCATTTATAAAAGTGTTCCATCTAGACATCATTGTAGCTACACATCCATATGTAATGATATTCATGTCAATTTGAGAACTTTCATACATAATGAGAGAAGTGGAGCTAGGCATAAGTGCCTTATCACCTGTTGAATGATCAGTTTCCCATGAAGGGGATTTTTTTAGTAGCCTCTGTAGCTTGTCCACACGAGTTGGTTTTAGTGAAGTAGGGGCAACTAAGGCTAGCTAAGACTAGAATTTACCCTTCTTTCTAGTGTTAGGGAGTGGAATTTTCTCATTTTTAGTGGGTTGGTTTTTCTCAGTCAATGTTGGCGGGGTCTGAGACAATTCAATGGGTTTATCCGTTGAAGTGCCTTTGTTCCAAGACACCTCATCAGGCTTGCTCATAGTCCTTTTTTTTGACTCAGCTGGGTCAAAAAAGCCACTGTCTTTTGCTTCTTTTCTAGTGTCTTGGTGCTTCTACTTGTGCCAACCTCACATTTGTCAGCTTCGCGCTTCTATCCTCTTTGCTCCTATTGGGTCTATTGCCAACCTCACCTTTGTCAGCTTCTACTTGCGCTTCTATCCTCTTTGCTCCTATTGGGTCTATAGCCAGCTAAGTACCTTTATCTGCATTGTCTAGTTCAATGTTCTCTTGGTCATTATTTTCACTAATTCTTGCTACTTTCGTTATAGCCTTGTTCCATAATTTTTGTGCATTGGGGTGAGCTATATTTCATCTAAGTTGCATTGTAAATTATATGGGGTACCTATAATACACTTTAATTGGGTTATTATATAACACAATCATTAAATAAACATTTATTACAGTGACATATTAGCTAAAACACTGTATCGTTTAGTTTATCAGTAGTTCGATCAAAATATATTTTTACTGAAATGTGGGCCTTTCTCCATTGTGAGATTCTTTGTTTTACAAGTTTCCTTGAGTTCAACCTAAAGATGAACTCTAAATCCTAAAACCGAAAGAAAAAAATTGTTCTGATTGAGCTTTTAGTTAGAAATCAAGCATATTTTAGTAGAAAAAATATATAAAATTAAGTTTAAATTTGATCTCTAGATACATTGGTTAATACTTTTGTAGAGAAAACTAGTTATAGTGAATCTAATGAATGCTTAATATGTGTAGAAAAATTCACACTTGGAAGTAATTTAATTTAATCTAAAGTAGTAGTTACTTCTTTGTGTAGAGCCATGCTCACACTAAATTCAAATGAATTTTCTCATTTACCTACGTAGATGACTTATAGGAGGAAAGAACTCATCTGTTAAGTATGGAACACGAGTCACCCCTTCTAAATTTTAGTCTAAAAAATGCACATTTGTAAGGCACCCATTATGAGGAGAAACCATCTTGCGTGAGTTCAAATCACTCTTCGAAAAACCAAAAATTCACTTCCGTCGAATATCGTTTTTCACCAAAGTATTATGGCCGAACGGTAGCCAAAAAGTGATCAAAAAACGGCTGATCGGTTTCCCGATGACCGATAGTCAATGACCACTGGCTGGTGGTGGGAAATTTTTGGTCGATGACTAGGCAATCTTGCAAAGATGCCCACAAACAATGGCAAATGAAGCTTGGATCTTCCTTAAACGGAAGGCATTGGGAAAAATCCAGCTATGCTTGGTGTCAACGATGGCCTTCAATGTTTTGGAGATGAAGACCATGGAGGACTTGATGAAGTGACTTGACAGCTCTTCGTGAAATCATCAAAATCCAATAAGGTATTTCTCATAAAGTGGTTGTTCAATCTAAAAATGACACAGAGTGGTTTGGTTGAGGAACATCTAAATGACTTCAAAACCAACATAAGTCAACTTCAATCAAAGAAGGTGAACTTTGACGATGAAGTGAAAGCTCTCCTTATACTATTGTCTTTGTCAGATAGTTGGGACAGCCTTGTGATGGCTGTAAGTAGCTCTATCTCTGGCACATATACTCTTATGTTTGATGATTTTGTGGGTGTTCTCTTAATCGAGGAAATGCAAAAGAGAAGCACATGTGAATCACCAAGTGTTGCACTATAAGTGGAAACAAGAGGAAGGCCAAAGGAGAGGCTCAAAAATCAAAAGGGTCGTGATCGTGCAAGATAGAGCAAGTCACGTACAAAGTCAATTCTCGAGTCCTAGAACTACAACAAGGACATCCAAGTCAAGAAGGATTGTTGGTCCAAGAAGAAGAAGAAGAAGAAATCAGAATCTCAAGACAACAAGCCAACATCAAAAGCCAATGTGGCAGGTAAAGTAGATCAAGATGCTCTAATTCTTCTTGTAGACAATGTGTCCAATCATCTTGGATAGTAGACTTTGGGGATTTGTTTCATGCGACACCACACAAGAAACATTTTCATGATTAAACCAAAGGTAATTTGGGTATGTATACTTGGGAGATGATGAATCTTGTGAAATTGTCAGCAAAGGTACAATTTGTGTCAGAACTAGCAATGGATCTAACTAGAAGCTTACAGATGTTAGGCAAGTTCCCTCTCTTCGCATAAACTTGATCTCTATAGGTCAGCTGGATGATGATGGTCACAACATTGCAATGGGAAACCATTGTTGGGATCTCAAGGTGGTTGCAAGAGTAGAAAAGGTTGGCACACTCTACTTGTGTACGGTGAGCATGCAATCTTCAACTTGTGCAATAGCTACAAAAGTTAACAGTGCAGTGTGGCATTATTGGCTTGGGCATATGAGTAAGAAAGGAATGCATATCCTTCAATCAAAGAAGCTTCTACAAGGTTTGAAATAAGTGGATATAGAGTTATATGACGATTGTGTTCACGGTTAACAAAAGAGGGCAAAATTGCTAAAAGTAGTAAATGAAATAAAAAATAAAAACCTTAAATTGGTTCATTCTGATTTATGGGGTCCTGTGAGTACACCATCCCTTGGTGGTTCATTGTACTATGTAATTCATAGATGATGAAACAAGGAAAACATGGGTTTATACAAAGAAGAATGAATTTGATGTGTTTCCCGTATTTCAAAGGTCACTGGAAAGGCTTTGTGAAAAACAAAGTAGGTACCAAGCTTAAATGCCTCGGATCCAATAATGGAGGCAAACAATGCAGCCATGATTTTGTGCTAGTAATGGCATTCAAAGGCAAGGGAAAACCCCAAGGACACCTCAAGGTTTGGGTATTGCCTATGGAATCTAGAAGATGGTAAAATATTTAGGAGTAGGGATGTAATTTTCAATGAGCAAAATATGTACAAAGATTACTTTAAAAGAAAACAAACAAAAGGTAACAGGCGATGAGTACATGAAGCTTAAGGACTTTGAAAAGTCAAGAGTGAAAGTGGTGACAGCTTGCAACAATGTCAAGAAGATGAGGAACCTCAACCTATGCCTCAAAGATCTACGAGAGCAAGTAGACCTCTAGAATCTTTTCACATTTAGGAGATTGTGGAATACACAAAATCAAGCGTCTAAGAATCCAACATAATCTTTATACATCATAGGCTATAGTGAAAGGAGAGGGATTTGTGAAATATTTTGGTGTTTGCAATGGTGCTTGATCCCCAATCAGTTATTCCAACATACACATCCTTGGCGTTGAAGTGTATCATTAGCCTGTAGGTCATTGTGTAGATAGTCATTGCTGTATAGAGATTTTGACATCTGTAAGAGGACATCAGTGATTGGTAAGCTATTATCAATAAACATCTCTAAAGATCCAAAGGTGTATTGGAACTCTCTTATAGATCGTTTGCTCCCATCATGGTGGCATGCTTCTATCCACTACTCTTTTGTTCCATATTATGAAGATAATCATTGGCTTTACATTATGATGCACAGGGCTTTTGCAAGGATCATAACACGATGTTGAATAGTCATTGCAGCGTCCTCTTCTAGTGACATCTATATAGAATATTTTCCGTATAGCATGATCTTCTAAATATTGGCCATGTACACTGCATCCTTGAATTTTGGATGTGTCACTTTGACCTGATTCACAACAAGAAAGCACCCTTTGTTGAGTTGGGGAGCTTGTAGGTGAAAATTTGAAATTTTACCAAGCAAGTGAAGGATGGGGGGGGGGGGGGGGGTAAGGATTTCATCCAGAGAAATTGTCTCTATGACAGAGGGACATGTAGAAGATGTGACTGCTCTTGGAGTTTGGGCTACAAAATTAGCAAGAGCATCATGAGCAATTGGACCTTCCTCTTTAGTCCTTGTCCTTTTGGAGGAGTCTTGTTGTCTGCTCTTTCCATTAAGCTTTAAATGCATCTATCAATTTAGTTGTATTCGATCTAAAATCCTTGGGATAGTCTTGATCTCAGGACTTTGGATGCTCTCAAATTTCCTGACAACCTGTCCTAAGAGTTGCTTGATTGTTACATGCATGAATCCATTTGTTAGCATGATTGGGTCAAATTGCATCAAAGAAAATGAAATCTTCAAGCTTGGTGAAATAGCGTCTCACAATATCTATAATGAAGTCCTAAAACTTTGACACAAGTGGATTAAATTCTTGTCATAGATGATCCTCTGTAACATGATATAGATAGAGTACAAGAGCATCAATAACAACTTTACGATGAGCACACGATTGTTCTTTATCTCTACCATGGCTAGAATTTTGAAAAGCACATTAGAGAAGTAAATCTAAATGTTAATGCATGAAAATGTCATAATAAATTGCATGAAAATTTCATAAACATAAACATAAAAGGACCTTAATAATTGATGTAGGTAATTCAAATGAAAATCTTAAAAGATGTATCCCTCCCTATAGTGCAACACAGAGGTCTGCATAGTCAAGGACATGTTGTATATTTAAACCACGATCTTTTGTACAGTGTGACATAGTGGTGTGAAAAATTAGAGATAAAACAAACATAAACACTTATTTGAACTATAAAATAAAGCATGTGACCTTGTCCAAAATGATCAATTACAAACTTAGTCAAAAATAGAAGATGTGTACAAATGGTGCACAACTTTTATTTATCAACGATGTCATAATATATGATTTTGGATAAGATTAGTTACTTCATTGTACACAAATAAGTGTGTTACTCCTTAAGCCCTTTTGTGCTGCGACATGGTGGTTTGCACAGCCAAAGACAAAGTGTTTGTATTTAAACCCTCCCTACAATGCAGCGCGGTGGTCTGCATAGTTAGAGACAAGGTGTTTTGTTATTTGAACTTTGTAGTAGTAAGTCACTTGTTCAAAATGACGGACTACAAATTCAATGATAAATAGAAAACATGAACAATTGGCATATATGTCTCATTTGAAAACACACATAAACATGCTTAAGGGACACAACCTGTAATGCAAGCATTTAAGCAGATTTGTGTACGTAAATATGGTAGATATGATGATAGTGCAATACTTTTATTTCTCATTGAATTTGTAATGATTTATACTAAACAAGTGATCAATTAGTTTATTGCAAATACACGTATCAAGTTTTACGCCATCTCTACAATGTGATGTGGGGGTCTAGACGACTAGAGATAGAGTGATTAATAAACCCTAAACCCTTTTTATAGTGTGACATGATGGTCTACACAACTAGAGATGTGGAACCTAACCCTCTTTATACTCTCCCTACAATGCAATGCAATGCAATGGTCTACACAATAAAAAATAAAGTGTCTAGTTTTCCAACCCTCTTGTAGTGTGACGTGGAGGTCTATACAACCAGGAAAAAGTACCTAGGTGTGAGCAAAGATACATGTACAAAATGCTATGGTCCTTGACGTAACTTTGGGTTTGACTTAGAATCTTGGATAATATAGTGTATTAAATTTCCTAGTAAAATTAGGAAATTATTTTAGTGGCCCATTATTGAAAGGTCCTTCTGGTTAGGAATAAAGAGGCGTAGCTAAGTAAAGACTAGCGTGGTTTACTTAATGGAGAAAGATAATTTTTACACACAAGATAGATAATATATATATATATATATATATATATATATATATATATAGAGAGAGAGAGAGAGAGAGAGAGAGAGAGAGAGAGAGAGAGAGCACGATATATGTGGTTCACCAAATGTGGGCTACGTCCATGGGAAAGCAACCACTCAATAGCTTTTGCACTTCAAACTAGAAGTAGGTTACAAATGGATTATACCCTTAATGGAATTCTTTCATTCCTTCATTCTGACCACCTCACACACACCTTGCTTCACTAACTCCACAATTCACAATCAGAATGCATTTTGTGTGTAGAAGAGGCCTCCTTTTGCAAGCCAAAAGGGTTGTTGTCTCTCATGAGAGACACCCGCATGTGTAGCCGTCCTTGTGTAGACAAGTCCAAGTTGAATTCTCCCATGCACCCATGGTTGGCCGTCATTAGTTAGAAAACTCCACTTGAAACTCATTCATGCACCCATGTCCAACAGTAGACAAGTCCACAAGTCACTCATCCACTAGCCAAAGACTACCGACCATCGGTCATTGACTCATTCATGCACCCATGTGCAACAGTAGACAAGTCCACATGGCATTAGGTAGACAACTCCACTTGAAACTCATTCATGCACCCATGTGCAACAGTAGACAAGTCCACATGTCAGTTATCCACTAGCCAAAGACTATCGCTCATCGGTCATTGACTACTGTCAATTGGTCAATCAATCGGCCATTTTTTGATCATGTTTTAGTCACCATCTGGCCATAATATTCCGACAAAAAAGGAATTTTTTGACAGATGTGAATTTTTTGTTTTTTGGTGAGTGATTTTTTCTCACACACGATGGCTTCTCCTCATAATGAGGACCTTACAAAGGTACGTTTTTAAGACTAGAAATTACAAAGGACGAATCAGGCTCCATAATTAACAATCTCCCACACCAAACCTGTGAACTGCTTTCCATGCTGCCTTCTTATCCTTGAATGCCAATTGAAGATGAGCAAAAGCTCAACTTCTCCTTGTTAAACACCTTTGTTAACATGTCCAAGCTTGTGTGCACCTTTCCAAGATTTAGTTTTCCTTCTTCTAAAAGAATACATATGAAGTGATATCTCACCTCTATATGCTTTGTCCTTGAGTGAAATTTTGAATTCTTTGCAAGATGAATGGCGCTTTGACTATCACAATACAAGACACAATTGTCTTGCTTGTATCCAAGCTCTTCCATGAATCTGTGAAGCCACACAATCTCTTTGTTGACTTTCACTTTTTGCAACGTTGAGACCCAACTCACTGATGTGCCTCCAATTGTGAAGATGTAGCCAATAGTGCTCCTTCAAGTGTCTTTGCCACCTGCCATATTTGCATTAGCATACCCTTGCAAGAAAATTTCAGTGCCTCCAAAACACAAAGGATTTGTTGTTGTCCCCTTTAAATACCTAAGTATCCACTTCAGAGCTTGCCAGTGCTCTTTACCTAAAATGTCAATGAACTTAGTCACAAGTCCCACTACATGTGCAGTGTCTGGCCTTGTCATGATCATAGCATACATTAGAGAACCTACCGCTACAACATATGGAACTTTAGACATTTAGACTATCTCCTCTTGTGTCTTTGGACACATATCCTAGGTAAGTTTAAAGTGACTAGCCAAAGGTGTAGAAACCGATTTTGCATCTTTCATTGCAAACCTTTCTAGTACCTTTTTGATGTTATCCTCTTGAAATAGCTTAAGTGTATTTTTCATACTATTCCTTGATATCTTCATACCAACTATCCTCTTTGTAGCACCTAAATATTTCATTGAAAAAGATTAAGACGACTCCTCTTTTAGTTCTTTGATTTCCTGCACATGTTAGCACTTGCAATCAGCATGTCATCAACATACAACATTAGAGTGATGAACTTCCCATCTCTTGAATTATATGTGTACACACAATAGTTTGAGTTGCATCTTTTGAATCCATGATCCAACATCCATTGGTTGAACTTCAAGTACCACTATCTTGATAGACCATACAAGCTTTCCTTCAACCTATAAACCATTTTCTTCTTACCCCTTTGGTTGATGCATGTAAATCTCCTCCTCCAAGTCGCCATGAGGGAACTCCATGTTTACATCCATTTACTCAAGATTTAAGTCATGAGAATCCACAAGTCTTAAGACAAGCCTAATTGAGTTCATTTTTACAAAAGGAGAAAATATTTCATTGAAGTCAATACCTTTCTTCTGAGAAAACCCTTTTACCACAAGCCTGTACTTGTAACTTTTCTTCCCGACTTCTTCTTCCTTCATCTTGTACACCCATTTTCTTTATAGTGCTCACTTACCTTTAGGCAACTCAACCAACTCCCATGTTTGGTTGCAATGTAATGAGTCCATCTCCGCTTGCATGCTCTTTGTTCATTCTGTTGGATTTGTGTACATAATTTCTTTGTATGGCTCTAGATGTCCAGAATCTGAGACCAAGAGATGATTGAAAAAAGGCACTAACCTTTTTGGAGGTCTACTTGCTCTCGTAGATCTTTGGGGCATAGGTTGAGGTTCTTCATCTGGTTGACGTTGTTGCAAGTTGTCACCACTTGCACTCATTGTTGAGTGTTAGCTATCCTCAAGCTCCATGTACTCATTGCCTGTACCTTTTGTTTGTTTTCTTTCCAACGATAACCTAGAGTCCGTCTCTCCATACCAATGAATTAGAAACACTTCTTGAATTATGCATCAGGATTCGGTAATAGAATTCTATCTATGTGCATAAAAGCCTCGTATCTGAACACTTTCAAAAATGTTTCCATGCCTCCTTTGGAACTCCTCCATCTAGTCCCGTTGAGGGTGACTAGTTGATTAAGTACACAGAAGCACTTACTGCTTCCACCCAAAGTTCAAGCGATAGGCCTGCATGTAGATGCATGCTTCGTGCTCGTTCCATGATTTTCTTGTTCATCCTTTTTGAAATTCCATTCTGTTGAGGTGCCCTTGGGGTTGTCGTTCGCCTCTAAATGCCATTGCTAGCATAGAAGATTTCAAAATCTTGGCTTCAATATTCACCTCCATTGTCAACTTTGAGGCATTTAAGCTTAGTATCTGCTTCATTTTCCACAAAGGCTTTCCAGCTTTGAAATAGAGAAAAAATATTGGGTTTATTCTTCCTTGCATAGACCCATGTTCTCCTTGTTGCATCATCTATGAAAGTTACATAGTACAATGAACCTGCGGGATTGTGTACTTGCATGACCCTATCCACATCAGAATGAACCAATTCAAGCATTTTATTCTTTCTTTCATTTCCTACTTTAATGAAATTTACCCTCTTTTGTTTACCGTAAACACAATCTTCATAAAATTCTAGGTTCACTTATTTCAAACTTGGTAGAAGTACTTTTGATTGGAGGATTTACATTCCGTTTGCACTCATATGCCCAAGCCCATAGTGTCACACCGCACCGTTGACTTTTGTAGTAGTTGTTGCACACATTGAAGATTGTGCACTCATAGTACACACCTAGAGTGTACCGACCTTATCTCCTTTGGAAGCCACCAAAGATAGTTTTGAGATCTTTCAACTTTTGTTTCCCAATGCAATGTTGGGACCTTCATCATCCACTTGACATGTAGAGATCAAGTTTTTGCGAAGAGAGGGAACATGCCTAAGATTTTTAAGCTTCCATTCATTTCCATTTGAAGTTTTGAAACAAACTGCACCTTTCCCCGATAATTTCACAAGCTTCATCATCTCCCAAGTATACATATCCAAAATTACCTTTGGTGTAATCTTGGAACTGTTGCTTATGAGGTGTTGCATGGAATGAAGGAATTGGACACATTGTCTAGTAAAAGAGCATATTGGTCTACTCTACCTACCTCATTGGCTTCCAATGGTGGCTTGTTTTCTTGAGACTCCGATTCCTTCTTCTTCTTGGACCACCAATTCTTCTTGACATGGCACTCAAGGACTTAATATTCACGTAAAAGTTTTTGTGATCATAATGTTTATTATCATATTCACATAATCATGATTAATGTGATCACAAAAAGGCCAATAAGTGGTGACGTGGCAACCCACCAAAACCTCACCTGGTTATGTGTTTTTTTCAACGGGCCCATTGGGAAACTATAAGCATGCTAAATTGGGCCCACCAAGAAATGAAAAATTCCTAATGGGCTTATCAAATTGGACAATTTCTATAGGTTAAGAGGAAATCACATGAATAGTAAACATAATCACGTATTTTGAAATGTGATCACTCAACGTTATTAACATGTTCACATATTTTTGATCACGTTAATGAAATCCTTGGTGGCCCTTCTTGACACATTTTCAACACTCAAGAAGTGACTTCGTGTGTGACGTGCTCCTTTGCCTTGAGAGATGCACATGGGCTACGTCCATAGGAAAGCAGCCACTCAATGACTTTTGCACTTCAAACTAGAAGTAGGTTACAAAGGGATTATACCCTTAATAGAATTCCCACCTTGATTCACTCTCACCACCTCACACACACCTTGCTTCACCAAATCCACTATTCACAATCACAATGCATTTTGACTGTAGAAGAGGCCTCCTTTTATAGGACAAAAGGCCTAGATCCTCTCTCATGAGAGACACCTATGTGTGTAGCCTCCCTTGTCTAGACAAGTCCAAGTTGAACTCTCCGAGTGGCCATCCTAGTACACTTGAAACTCTTCCATGCACCCATGTGTAGCCGTAGCCAAGCTCGCCTGAAACTCATCCACCGGCCATTGATTCAGCCACATCAACCAAAGACTTTCAATCACTAGCCTAGCGATCAACTATGTTTCAATATTTTGGCATAAAAGGAATATTTTGATGGGCTTGAATTTTTGGTCTTTTGGTGAAAGATTTTTTCTCACGCACGATGGATTCTCCTCATAATGAGGGCCTTACAAATATGTATTTTTTATACTAAATTTTACAAAAAGTGAATCAGGCTCCATACCTTACTTTTTTCCCGTGCATGATCCTTTTTGTAACCTCCAAAGGGGGTCCCAAATCCATCATTCCCTATGTTGCAAAATGATTTCTCATAACAAGTTTGGAATGTGGGGAATCTTTTATTTGTCTTAATGTGCCATGGTGCAAGAGCTGCACAGAGCAGGACCCTTTCAGTATCAGAAAGATACATAGGAGATTGCTGCTATAGGAGATTGTTTTCTCATAGTTGAGAGTTCAAAACTGGTAGGTTTAACAAGTCTCTCCCTCTTGCTCTCTCTCTCTCTCTAAAGATGTTTCCATTGTCAAAGAAGATAAGTCTAAACGCTAATTATGGCTGAAAATCAGTCCACCAAATGGTCAAGTCATGTTTGTGGCTGGTTGCTACATTCCTCACTATGACTCCAACTTTTATGCTCGCTTGGATATGGATAGAGATTAGCCCTTTGTTGAACTAGAGGAAGAACTCATTACAAGGATCAAGGTGAAGTCATTGTTTTTGGAGACATGAATGCTCGCACAAATACGTTACAACATGACACACAACAAGTGGACATGCCGCATGTCTCGAGAAGAGTGAATGACTCATACATGTATAATTGAAGTTCTAATGATGCAAAAGAACTGGATCATTATGGAAAGTCACTTCTACATATGTGCAATAGTACTGGAATCTCATTGAAATTAGTGTATCTCTATGGCAAGGCACCAATGACTTTACATGTAGAAAGCGAAGTGGTGATGGCGTGATTGACTATATGTTGTTCTTGAAAGACACTCTAGAATGCATATAAAGCTTTACACTTGGTGAATGGAATCCAGAATTGGATCATAGGATGTTATGTATTGACCTCAAGTGTGGTAAACAGATCGAGCATGTAGCCTCCAATCATGATGTGAATCATTTGTACCTGCATCTAGACTTCAATTGATCACTTATATATGTTTATATGGTGGACCAAATGTTAAGCATGATAGAGCATCAAGAGGGACCAACATTAGAATGCAAGTGGAAAGTTTTCAAAGAACACCATTTTAGATAATTTGGGAAAATCCCGTTTCCCAAATTCTAAACGTGTATGCTAGGATTGTGTTATTTTATGTTTTCTAAGCTCTAGTTTCCTTTAATTTAGATAAATTATCATGATTGTATGAGTCTATTCTAATTTCTCTACTATAAAATTTAAGAATAAACCTTCTTTGAAAGAGGATTTGTATGACATCAATGCTTTTCAAAATTCAACAAATGCTTCTAGAAGTAGCTTCTCAAAAAATGAGGTGTCAAAAAAACCAATTGATATGATTTTAAAGCAGCATATAGATTGATTACAACAATTAAAAAAGATAATATATACTATTAAACAATCTTGTCATAAAGTTGGTGACCTTAATCCATGTATAACAAAATACTTGGTCATGGTTTTGTAGCATGCTATCAAGTTTTAAATACACGATAATTTAAACAACATTCAAACTAATATTTCACACTGAAAAAGTCAAAACAATAATATAGATTATCCTATGGCTATAAGACCATGAGATGCCATCTATTGTGCCTTAAGGCCATATAGTGCTCTTTGTAGATCTATGACTTTAAGATAATCCAAAATATGTCTCTTTATGACCTCAAAGCCATAGAGTTAGTATTGTTAGCTCGTCTCAACGTATAAAGAGATCTAGTGCTTCAAAGTCATATGAGACTTTATTTATGTGCCACCCTATGTCCCTAAGGCTGTAGGTTGTCTTAGGGCCACAAGATGTTGTTTATGCCAATAAGAAACCCCTCTACGCTCTATATTGACACTCTATGTCCCCAGGCACACAAGGTGTGCCTCGTATGCTAGTTAGAAACCCTTTATTCTATATGTTTAACCATATGGCCTTGGACCATAGGGTGCCCTTTGTGCTAGTAAGAAATCCTCTATACTCTACGTTTGCACCCTATGGACCTAGGGCCACAAGGAACCCTCTATGCTAGTAAGAAATCCTCTACGCTCAATATTGAGACCACGTGGCCCCAAAGCCATAGGATATCCTCTATGGTAGTGAGAAAAACCCTCTATGCTCTATGTTCACAAACAATTAAAAAATCTAAACAATAATATAGAGTATCCTATGGCCCTAAGACCATAAGATGTCATCTATTGCACCTATAATTCCATTTGGTATTATAGAGTATCCTATGGCCCTAAGACCATAAGATGTCATCTATTGCACCTACAAAGTTAAATGAGGCAATTACGTAGATAAACTATCATAATTGTAACTTTGAATTTGTATCTTAACATAAAACTACAATATAAAAACTCTTAATATAAGTTTGTGCCAAAGAATCTATGCTAAGATGAAGATTTTTAACATCAAGTACATGCTTTAAAACTTCATTCAAAGGTTTTAGAGATGGTGTCTTGAAAAAAGGAGGTGTTTAAACACACCATTTGATGTGAATAATACAAATTGTATACATTGATTATGTCAAAATAGTATAAAGTATATACACAGATTACCACCAACAACTTGACACTTTCATAAAAATGATGGTGTTCATCGCATGCCACAACAAAGTACTAACTAGAAAGAGTATGATATCTCTAAGATTGAGGGTGTTCAAAAAACACCGTTTTGTAACACTACCAAATGTCAAGAACATTCTGATTGTTTGCATCACTTAATAAAGACAGTTACTAAGAAGAAAAAGTTAACAATACCATAGAAGCATCAAACAATGAATCCAAAGAACTTGAATGAGAGAAGTCTCCTCACAATAGGATGCACTCCATTAAAAAAATAGTTTAAAGTTTTTTCAAGCTATTCCACAACTTCCCATCAAGTTTAAAATTTGAAAAGTACACAATGCCAAATACTTTGTAGATGCTATTTAAAATACTTAACTAGTACACTTGAGGTGGCCTCCTTCTCTTGAGATTTTGAGTCCTTTGAGACATATAACATTGCATTACATAGTGAGTCTCAAGATCAGGATGGAACATTACAAATTTTTTATGGTATAGTCTCTCTTGTCTTTAGCATACAACCATCCACATAACCATGGAACAATTTCATCTTTTAAAAAACTTTAAAGCAATTGAGTAGGTTGGCTCCAAAAATTTGGAAAAATCATATAAGTTCCTTGCATATTCCACATCACTCGGTATGGACTATCATCAAATATTATAGTGTTGCCCCCATCTAAATAATCAAATAGCTTCCATATGGTCGAAAGATTTTTGTGATAGGCTCTTTTGTAACCTATCAAGAAATTTGAATTTTGGCAGCACTTGTTATCCATAATCATCTTGAATTTGTGACTTTGTGACTTTGTGTAGGAAAACAGGTCTTGATTATGTGTTGATCTTTTTGTAAACGATGGCAACTCCAAATCCAAAACTCAAAGAACTAAAAGCAAAATCTTAAGAAATACTATGCATCAGGATGCATCGCATACACCTCATTGTTATCTTCTACAATGCACATGTACTTGGTCCAGGTTGGCTTTGATTGAAGCTCAAATGTTGCAAGAATCACACCCTCTAAATCCAAGATAAGCGTTCTTTTCTCCTATTTGAAAGATGCCGGTAGATAATGAAACCATTGCTCTTGGTTTGAATGTGATATTTGATGTAATATGAAAGGGACCTCGGGGGGTTCACTATGTGTAAAACTACCATATCACGTGCATTCAATACATGTTTGTAAAACCCTTTATCTGTGAATTTTGTTAAGAATATAATGTACTCTTTTCTTTTAGAATCTGTAAGTTTTTTTCAAATTTGAAAAAATAATACCCTGTTGTATATATATTTCTATAAGTTTTAAGAACTTTAAATACCCTTCTGTTGAACTCATGTGATAGATTACATTTTTATTGGGTGACCTACCCGGGAAAGGGAGCTCCTCTATTTTGTGATAATTTAATAGCAAAACATTTTTTCTTAGAAGCCCTGAAATGATTAAAAAAATAATAATTTAATTTAGAGATCTTAAGTGTGTTGAAGACATTAGAGACATAGGGTGCTAATTTGTGGTTACACTTAGTAAGTCTTATGTAAGAACACATGCCAAACTATGACCCTATGGCCTTAGAGTCATAGGGTGTTGAGACCATAAAGTGCAATTCCCCCAAGGTCATAGAGCATGATTTGACCTTATGACCATGTAGAGTGTCCTTGATGGCACAATGAACTCAAATTTCAAAGAAAACAACTATAAAACCTTGAAAAATAAAGAGCATTTGGCACACAAAACTCAGAAGTTACTTATAGTATTGAAAGAAAAATTAAAAAACTATTAATCATTTACATCTTCATATATCTTGAAACCCTAAGCGCTCTAACAAATTCTCTGAGTACATAAAGATCTTTATAAATGACAAAATGTTACAAAACATTGCTCCATCATTTCTTGATATAGGGCTATTTGAGATCATACTGAATTTTTCGATGCTTTATATATTTCTTGGCTTCATGTACTTTGATCACAGGCTCCTTGTATCCCAATTTTTGGGCAAGCATGATTTCTTCTGTACCTTTCAAGGCTGATAACGATTTGATATTCTTTAGGACCCTTACTTTTTCTCGATCAGCTGCTGAAAGTTTCTTGTCTTGACTTCGAGTGGACATTCCACTAGTGCTAGATGTTGCAACTTTCTCATCGTGAAGAGGACAAGAAACTTCTAGTAGAATTCCCGTGGAGTAGTTTTTTCCTAGAAAAATTAGATTTCTCTCCTCCCACTCTGCAATAACCTTGTGTATATGGTTATAAAGCTCATGACCTTGAGCAATGGGTGCTTGTCCATATAAATGAGACCCTGTGTGAATGTCATTAACATGATTGAGAGCTTTGATAAAGGAGGATATTATCCTCCTCATCATCAACATTAAATGATAGTGGAAAAATACAATTCAATGCAGGATTCATGCATCCCTTTAATGGTTCATCATCTACAAGAAGCAATCCTCTTGCATCAAGCCCAAATTTTGATGATGCAATAGCCAACGGTTTGAAAAGTGCTTCTACTCCTGGATTATCTAAGCGAGTGATCCTTGATTCTACGCATGGTTGACATTGGATTTTCCCCTAGATCATAAAGAATGGAAATTTTTCTTTAGCTTCCTTTTCTAAAATCTTGATGATGTCCACAACATGCATGTCATTAGCAGATGACCATATCCCTACATTGAAATTTCTAAGTAGAGCCTTTAAAAACTCAATGCATCCTGGATGAAGAACAATGTGCTCATGTCCAAACTTTAAGATCTTCATTTTCTTGGACTTTTGCCAGCATCTCCTCGAGAACAATCCACACAAGCTCACTATTATAGTCAGAATTGGTTTGTTGATGGATGGAAGGTCTGACTCACCATGCACTTCGATTTCCAAATCCTGGGGTGCTAAAATATTTCTGTTGGATTCTCCTTCTGGCGTTGCACATGTTCTGGAACTTGCATTGCCTTCTACTTCCATTGTAGTGACATGCAATCGTATTCCCAAATCCTGGGCTACTAGAATGTTTTCATTGGATTCTTCCTCTTGCCTTACACATGTTCTGGAACTTTCATTGTCTTCTTCCATTGGATTACTCTTTAAATTTATCTCCAGTCGTTGTAGCGGTTGACCTTCAAAAACTTGTAGATTCTTGTCATCTTCTTTGAAAACTCTTTGGTTGAAATGGAGATTGATAGAATCTTTCTCAGTAGGGTCAATTTCAGGAGCATCCTCTCCACAATATTCCCTCTATGAGCACTATGAGATGCCCTCTATGAGCACTATGAGATGCCCTCTATGAGCACTAGTAAGAATCCATCTATGCTTTATGTTGGCACCCTATGGCGCGAGGGTCACAAGGTCACAAGGTGTGCCTCTTATGCTAGTAAGAAACCCTTTATGCTACATGTTGTCACTCTATGGCCCTTGGGTCATAGGGTGCCCTATGTGCTAGTAACAAATCCTCTATGCTCTATGTATGCACCCTATGGACCTAGGGCCACAAGATACCCTCTATGATAGTAAGAAATCCTCTTGATCTATGTTTGCACCCTATGGACCTAGGGCCACAAGGTACCCTCTATGTTAGTAAGAATTCTGTTAGGAAATAAGACGTAGCTAAATAGATAATTGAGTAGATTACTTAATGGAGAGAGAAAAATTTACATACACGAGATTATAGAGTAGAGAGAGAGAGAGAGTACACACGATGTACGTGGTTCACCCAACGTGGGCTATGTCCACGGGAAAGCAGCCACTCAATGGCTTTAGTACTTCAAAACAAGAAGTAGTTTACAAAAGGATTATACCCTTAATGGAGCTCCCGCCTTGCTTCACTCTCACCTTGTTGCATCAACTTCACACTCTATGAAATGTGTGTATAAATGGCCTCCTTTTATAGGCCAAAAGGGCTGCCCTCTCTTATGAGAGGCAGCCATGTGTAGCCACCCTTGTGCGAATAGGTTTAAATCGGACCCTCCAATTCGCCCATGTGTGGCCGCCCTTGAGAAGACAAGTCCGCTTTTTGAATTCGGCCACCGGACACCGGCCATTGACTTCCGACCACCGGCCAACCGACCGGTTGTTTTCCGACCACTTTCCGGCCGCCGGCCGGCCATAATATTCCGACGAAAAGGAATATTCCGGCGAGGCCCTTAAGTTGCCCCTGATTCTTGTCCGTGAAAATTTTGGTTACTGTTGAGTGATTTTCCTTCGCGCACAATGGCTTCTCCTCATAATGGGGGCCTTACAAATGTACGCTTTTACCACAGAAAATTACAAGGGTAAATTAGGCTCCATACTTAACAATCTCCCACTTGGAGACTGATCTGCAAATCAAACCTGTGAGTGCTTTCCATTTTGGCTTCTTATCCTTGAATGCCGATTGAAGATGAGCAAAAGCTCAACTTCTCCTTGTTGACCACCTTTGTAAACATGTCTACAGGATTTTCACTTGTATGCACGTTTCCTAGCTTTAGCTATCCCTCTTCCAAAAGAGTGTGTATGAAGTGATATCTCACCTCAATGTGCTTTGTCCTTGAATGAAAGGCTGAGTTCTTCACAAGATGGATAGCGCTTTGGCTATCACTGTACAAGACACAATTGTCTTGTTTGAATCCAAGCTCTTCTAAGAATCAGTGAAGCCACATAATTTCTTTGCTTGGCTCCGTCATTGCTACATACTCTGCTTCCGTGGTAGAAAGTGAAACCACTTTCTGCAGCTTTGAAGCCCAGCTTACTGCTGTGCCTCCAACCGTGAACACATAGCCAGTAGTGCTCCTTCGAGTATCTCTGTCACCTGCCATATTTGCATCAGCATACCCTTCTAGAAAAATATCAGTTCCTCCAAAATACAAAGCATTTGTTGTTGTCCCTTTTAGATACCTAAGTATCCACTTCACAGCTTGCCAATGCTCTTTACCTGGGTTGTCCATGAACCTACTCACAACTCCCACTGCATGTGCAATGTCTGGCCTTGTCTAGACCATAGCATACATTAGAGAACCTACCGCTGCAGCATATGGAACTTTAGACATATAGGCTATCTCCTCTTGTGTCTTTGGACACATATCCTTCGTTAGTTTAAAATGACCAGCCAAAGGTGAAGAAACTGGTTTTGCATTTTTCATTGCAAACCTTTCTAGTACCTTCTTGATGTAATCTTCTTGAGATAGCTTTATTGTCTTCTTCGTCCTATCCCTTGATATTTTCATACCAAGTATCCTCTTTGCAGCACCTAAATCTTTCATTGAAAAAGATTTGGACAGATCCTCTTTTAGGTCTTTGATGTCCTGCATGTTAGTACTTGCAATCAACATGTCATCAACATACAACATTAGGATGATGAATTTCCCATCTCCCAAATTCTCCGTGTAGACGCAGTAATCCGAGTTGCATCTTGTGAATCCATGATCCAACATCCATCGATCAAACTTCAAGTACCATTGTCTTGATGCTTGCTTTAAACCATACAAGCTCTTCTTTAATCTGCAAACCATTTTCTCCTTACCTTTTACTTCATACCCCTTTGGTTGAAGCATGTAGATCTCCTCCTCTAAGTCACCGTGAGGGAATGCCGTATTTACATCCATTTGCTCGAGATTTAGATCATGAGCAGCCACAACGCTTAAGACAAGCCTAATTGAGTTCATTTTTACAACATGAGAAAATATTTCATTGAAGTCAATACCTTTCTTTTGAGAAAAACCTTTTACCACAAGCCTAGACTTGTACCTTTTCTTCCCACCTTCTTCTTCCTTTAGCTTGTACACCCATTTGTTTTGAAGTGCCCACTTACCTTTAGGCAACTCAACCAACTCCCATGTCTGGTTGCGATGTAGTGAGTCCATCTCCACTTGCATGCTCTTCGTCCATTCTTCTTTGGATTCATGTTGCATAGCTTCTTCATATGATTCCGGCTCTCCAGAATCTGAGATCAAGAGATGGTTGAAGGAAGGAACAAACCTTTCTGGAGGTCTACTTGCTCTTGTAGATCTTCCAAGTAATCTTTGTACATATTTTTTTCGATAAAAATTACATCCCTACTCCTTAAGATTTTACCATCTTCAGGATTCCATAGGCGATACCCAAAGTCTCCTTCTCCATAGCCAATGAAGAAACACTTTTTGGACTTTGCATCTAACATTGATCTTAGGCTTCTATCTATGTGCATGAAAGCCTCACACCCAAACACTTTGAGAAATGCATAATTCACCGGTTTACCTGTCCATGCCTCTTCTGGAAATCCCCCATCCAATGCCGTTGAGGGTGACCGATTGATTAAGTACACAGACGTACTTACAGCTTCCGCCCAAAGCTCAAGCGGTAGGCCTGCATGTAGTCGCACGCTTCGTGCTCGTTCCACGATTGTCCTGTTCATCCTTTCCGAAATCCCATTTTTTTGAGGTGTCCTTGGGGTTTTTTTTTGCCTCCGAATGCCATTGCTAGCACAAAAGCTTTCAAAAGCTTAGCTGCAATATTCGCCTCCATTGTCGGATCTGAGGCATTTAACCTTGGTACCTGTTTCATTCTCCACAAAGGCTTTCCACCTTTGAAATATGGCAAATACATCGGATTTATTCTTCATGACATAAACCCATGTTTTTCTAGTCGCATCGTCTATGAATGTTACATAGTACAATGAGCCACCAAGTGATGGTGTACTTGCAGGACCCCAAACATCAGAATGAACCAACTCAAGTTTTTTATTTTTTCTTTCATTTCCTGATTTTTGAAATTTTACCCTCTTTTGTTTACCATAAACACAATCTTCACAGAACTCTAAGTCCACTTCTTTCAAACCTGGTAGAAGCTTCTTTGTTTGAAGGATTTGCATTCCTTTGGCACTCATATGCCCAAGTCGGTAGTGCCACACCGCACTGTCAACTTCTGTAGTTGCTGCACAATCTGAAGGTTGCGTACTAATAGTACACAAGTAAAGTGTACCGACTTTTTCACCCATGGCAACCACCAAAGATCCCTTTGAGATCTTCCACCGTTTGTTTCCGAATGCAATGTTGTGACCTTCATCGTCCAATTGTCCTGTAGAGATCAAATTTTTGCGAAGAGAAGGAACATGCCTAACATCTTTAAGCTTCCATTCATTTCCGTTAGCAGTTTTGACAGAAACTGTACCTTTGCCGACAATCTCACAAGCTTTATCATCTCCCAAGTATACATACCCAAAATTACCTTTGGTGTAGTCTTGAAAATGTTGCTTGTGTGGTGTCGCATGGAATGAAGCCCCGGAATCTACTATCCAAGAATTAGACACATTGTCTAATGAGAGAATTAGAGCATCTTGCTCTACTTTACCTGCCACATTGGCCTCCGATGTTGGCTTGTTGTCTTGAGACTTTGTCTCCTTCTTCTTCTTGGAACAGCAATCCTTCTTGACATGGCCCTTCTTGCCGCAGTTCCAACATTCAAGAACTGACTTTGTGCGTGACTTGCTCCGTCTTGAGCGATCACTACCCTTTTGGTTTTTGAACCTCTCCTTAGGCCTTCCTCTTGTTTCTACTGACAATGCAGCACCTGATGATTCTCCTGTGCTTCTCCTTCGCATTTCCTCGCTTAGGAGAACACCCACAACATCATCACACTTAAGAGTATTTGTGCCAGAAATAGAATTACTTACAGTCATCACAAGGCTGTCCCAACTATCCGGTAGAGATGATAGTAAAAGGAGAGCTTGCTTCATCATCGAAATTGATTTTCACCGATCGAAGTTGACTTATGTTTGTGTTAAAGTCATTTAGGTGTTCTGCAACTGAACCATTCTCTGCCATCTTTAGATTGAACAAGCGCTTCATAAGAAATACCTTATTGGATGCCGATGGTTTCTCATAGAAGTCGTCAAGTGACTTCATCAAGTCCTCCGTGGTCTTCATCTCCGAAACATTGAAGGCCACCGTTGACGCCAAGCTTAACCGGATTTTTCCCAGGGCCTTTCGATCAAGGACAATCCATGCTTCATCTGCCATCGTTGCGGGCTTCTTTGCAAGACCGCCTAGTGGCAAATAGAGGTCCTTCTGGTAGAGATAGTCTTCAATCTGCATCTTCCAATGTTGGTAGTTTTTGCCATTGAACTTCTTAATCTTGAGCTTCCCTTCCTCCGCCATAACTCCCACTCAATTCAAGGAATCCTTTCCTTGAGATAATTTAGCTACGAGCAAACCTTGCTCTGATACCAGTTATTAGGAAAAAAGACGTAGCTAAATAGATAATTGAGTAGATTACTTAATGGAGAGAGAAAAATTTACATACACGAGATTATAGAGTAGAGAGAGAGAGAGAGAGTACACACGATGTACGTGGTTCACCCAACGTGCGCTACGTCCACGGGAAAGCAGCCACTCAATGGCTTTAGTACTTCAAAACAAAAAGTAGTTTACAAAGGGATTATACCCTTAATGGAGCTCCCGCCTTGCTTCACTCTCACCACCTCACACTCACCTTGTTGCATCAACTTCACACTCTATGAAATGTGTGTATAAATTGCCTTTTTTTATAGGCCAAAAGGGCTGCCCTCTCTTATGAGAGGCAGCCATGTGTAGCCGCCCTTGTGCAAATAAGTCCAAATTGGACCCTCCAATTCGCCCATGTGTGGCCGCCCTTGAGAAGACAAGTCCGCTTTTGAATTCGGCCACTGGCCACTAACTTCCGACCACCGGCCAACCGACCGGTTGTTTTCCGACCACTTTCCGGCCGCCGAGTGGCCATAATGTTCCGACGAAAAGGAATATTCCGGCGAGTGAGAAAAAAGTCTCGGGGGCCTCCGCCCCTGAGGCCCCTAAAGTTGCCCCTGATTCTTGTTCGTGAAAATTTTGGTTTCCGGTGAGTGATTTTCCTTCACGCACGATGGCTTCTCCTCATAATGGGGGCCTTACAAATGTGCGCTTTTACCACAGAAAATTACAAGGGTAAATTAGGCTCCATACTTAACAAATTCCTCTATGCGCAATATTGAAACCCTATGGCCCCAAGGCCATAGGATGTCCTCTATGGTACTAAGAAAAAACCTCTACGCTCTATGTTGGCACCCTGCAGACGAGGGCCACAAGGTACCCTTTATAATGCTACTAAGAAACCCTGTATGCTCTCGGGGGGCACCAAATAGCCCCTAGGCCACAAGGTTCCCTCTATGCTAGAAAGAAAATCTCTACGCTCTACATTAACAACCTACAACCCTCGGGCCGGTGCATCAAATGGCTCCTAGGCCACAAGGTGCCCTCTATGCTAGAAAGAAAACCTCTGCACTCTACATTGAAACCATATGGCCCCTGGGGACATAGGGTGCCCCCTACGCCTAGTACGAAACCCTTGAAACTCTATATTAACATCTAAAGACCATAGGCCACAAGGTGCACTCTATACTAGTAAGAAACCATCTAAACTCTATGTTGGTAACCTATGGCCCAAAGGCCATAGGGTGGCCAAGGAACTCTTTAGGAGCATTCCCCACAAAGACCACCTTATGGCCCCATGGTGATTTAGTGGCCTAGGTGCCCTTCTTAAGACTCTTCTATATTGGTATCATATGGCCCCAAGGAAATAAGCTATTCTCTATGCTATCAAAAAACCCTTTATGCTCTTTGTTGGAATCGTATGGCCCCAAGGCCATATGATGCTCTCTATGCTAGCAAGAAACCCTCCATGCTGTATGTTTGCACCCTATGGCACCAAGGACTTAGGGTGTCCTCCATGATAGTAAGAAACCCTCTATGCTCTATGTTTGCACCCCATTTGACTATGTTGACACCCTATGGCCCTAGGGCCGTAGGGTGTTCTCTATGCTAGTAAGAAACCCTATATGCTCTCAGTTAGCAATGTATGGTCCAAAGGGACATGGGTGGAAAATGTGACCTTTGAGAGTATTCCTTACCATGTTTGCAAACAACACCTTACCCGCCTAAGGCCATAGGGTGCCCATTATCCTATAAAGATACCCTCTATGTTAGCAATAAACCCTCTATTCTCTATGTTTGCACCCTATGGCCCTAGCGCCACAAGGTGCCCTTCATCCTAGGAAGAGACCCTTTATGCCCTAAATTGGTACTCTTTGGCCCCATGGTCATAGGATGCCTTCTATGCTAGTAAGATACATTAAATGGTTAAGGTTTCCACTCTATTAAGTAGGGCTAAAAGGTTGGCTCTATAAAGAAACCATGTATACTATATGTTGGCAATGGCCCTAGGGCTAGAAGGAAACCCTAGGGTTGTAGGGTGTCCTCTATGCTACTATCATATGGTCCAAGGGCCAAATGGTGGCCAAGGTGTCATGTGTGAGAGATTTCTCTACTACATATACAAAAACCACTTTATGGCACTATGGTGTCCCAAGGGCACAAGGTTCTAATAAAAAGCCTTCTATGCTCTATGTTGGCACCCTATGGCCTGGGGCCATATGGCGGCCTTTATGCTAGTAAAATTCCCTCTATGCACTATGTTTACGTGTAGACTTATAAGAAGCCACTTATGCACTATGTTGGCATCTTATGACCCTAGATCCATAAGATGTCCTCTATGGTAAAAGAGAAATCGTACATGGGCTATTCTGGCATCCTATGGTCCTAGGGCCATAGGGTGTCCTCTATGCTAGCAAACCCTCTATGCCTAATGATAACACCCTATAACCCCAGGGTCACAAGGTAGCCCTCCATGCTCTATATAGGCACCCTATGGCCCTAGGGCCATTGGGTCATTCTATGCTAATAAGAACCTCAATATGATTTATGTTGGCACCCTATGGCCGTAGGGCCACAAGGTGCCCTCAAGGATAATATAAACCCCTAATGTTTCATGTTTGCACCCTATGGTGCTAGTATCACAAGGTGTTGTCTATGCTAGGAAGAAACCTTGTGTGCTATGTGTTCACACCCTATGGCCCTAGGGTGCCCTATATGCTACTAAGAAACACCATATTCTCTATGTTGGTACCATGTGGCCCTAAGGCAATAGGGTGCTATCATAATAAACCATCTATTGTCTATATTGAGACCCTATGACCCTAAGGCCATAGGGTGGCCAAGGTGTCCTTGAAGAGAATTCCTTACTACATACATATAGAATACTTTATGGCCCCAAGACCATTGAGTGACCTAAGTGTCCCTTTAGAGACTCTATATTTGTACCCTATGGACATTGAGTGACTTACGTGCCTCTTCATAGACTCTATGTTAGAGCCCTATGGCACTAGGGTCATAGAGTGCTCTCTATGCTACTAAGAGACCCTATATAATCTTTGCTCGCACTCTTGGGGCCATAGGGTACCTTTCACGTTAGCAAGAAATTCTAGATGCTTTATGTTAGTACCCTATGGACCTAGGGCCACAAGGTGCCCTCTATGCTTCTATGCTAAAAGGAAATCCTCCATGCTCTAAGTTGGGGTATGACCCAAGGTCCAAAGGGTGTCTTCAATGCTAGTAAGAAACACTATATGCTCTAAGTTTGTATCCTATGGCCCAAGGGACATAGGGTGGCCAAGACATTTACGGTACATTCACAAACGGATTTTGATTACGATGTCATTAGAGCACATAGCATTATTTCTAATACTAGTAATTTCAATAAAAAAAGTCAAGTTGTTTTAGTGATCTTAAATACCATTTATATAGGTGATATACTTTTTGACATAATTTTCAAGGATGAATACACATTAAAAGTTTTCATAATAAAATAGTCATGAAAAAATCCAAGTGTATATACACATTAAAATAATTATAGGTGGTATATATCAACTTAATTAGACAATGATAGTCATGAAAAAATCAAAGTGTTAGCTTTTTTATAAAATCTCAATGTATTTATGATCTTATTAAAATGTGTAAGTTAATACTGCGGTAAATATGCAATCCAATATACAAAATTGAATCATTATCATACATCATACATCTGTTGCTTTGCCACACGGTTGAAGGGGTCTTTGCCTTCAAATATCGCTATAACATTCAAAAATTTAAATCAAATTTTCAAGTACTTTAATTCGCAAATGCATTGATCTGTTGGTGGATGGAAGGTCCGGCTCACCATGCACTTTGATTTTCAAATCCTGGGGGGCAAAAATATTTGTGTTGGATTCTCCTTATGGCATTGCACATGTTCTAAAAATGGCCGCCTTCATGATTCTCTTCCAACACTCTGTAAAGCTCCTCCCTCCAAGGTACATGTCTCAACACGAGATCATCCCCTTTCATGTATAAGACATCACCAATCAATTTGTACCTGTATGCTCTACTCACAAAACCATACATCTTAGATTTCTGAATCTCCTTTGGAATGATTCCTGTTAGCCAAAACTCCTCTTCTTGAGCCAAACTTTCCCGGCTATGATAAAGAGGTAAAGTGGTCCTCAACACAAATAACTCCCCAATCATGCTTTGAGCTGCTTCATGTGCTTCTCCATATAGAGAACGTTCAATGTGTATGATGCTCCATGCTTCAAACGTTTTTAACAGGCCTTTAATTATGAAACATATTTCCTTCAATGAGTTATTCTTTCTCTTCCACACACCCAGTACTTGCTTCACCACTAACAAGGCATCACCTTTTATGCTCAACCTTTGAACCCCATGCTTCAAACAAATGTGTAATCCGGATTCCAGAGTAGCATATTCAGCCTCATTATTACTATGAGTATCCAATTTGAACCCTCTCTTGCATACTAGCTTCCCCTCTGGATCATAAAGTGCTATACCCCCTGAAGCTGCATCATGGCTCTTTCTGTATGAACCATGAAAGAACAACACGTGCATTGCTGATCTGTGGCACTTCTTCAACTACCTTTCTCACCACCTTCTCCTTGTAGGTCAACAAATCAGCTAGGGTAGCCCTTGTACTGTCTTCCACTAGAAAAGAGAACTCAAACTCTTGCAGCTCAATTACCCATTTCTTCACCACATTTGACATGTAAGTACCATTAATTAACTGTGGAAAAAAGGCATAACTCGTCAAGAAACAAAAGGTCGTGGTAGCAAGTAATGACAAAATCGTCGACAAGCAAATACTACATTGGCCATCACTAGCTCTACTTCCGAGAACTTTCTCTCCGCTACCAACTTCACTCGTCTTGCACAATACACAGGCCTCATATAATGTCTGCCCTTCCCCTTTTGCAATAGCATGGCTCCAATGGCATCATCCCCTACTGATGGATTTACATAAAACACTTTCTCCCAATCAGGAGCTTGCATGGATGACAACCCCCCTAACACCTCTTTCACCTCTTGAAACACTTCTTCACACTTGTCATCCCATTGCAATGGATCATGCTTTGCCACTTGCTCTAATGGATAAAGAAGTTGCGAAGACAATGGAATAAACTGTGCCATGTACATCACTTTGTGTATAAAGGTTCCCAATTGCTTCGTACTCGTAGGTGATGGAAGAAGAATAATAGACTTAACCTTATCTGGATCAGCCTCAATGCCATTTTCTGACACCATATGGCCCAATAACTTCACCCTTGGCTGTGCTAGAGGACATTTCTTGGGATTTAGTTGTCCTCCACATTCATCATATCAAACCAATACCATCTGCAGCTTCTCATGGTGTTCAGCCCTACTGCTGTATACACATAAGTCGTCCATAAAAGCTTTAACACAACTACTAATGAATGGTTTCAATACCCAATTTTCTCTCTCTTGATAGAAAGATGGTCCATTTGAAAACCCAAATGGCAATACTGTGTAGCAATATCAACCCCATGGCGTAATAAATGTGATCTTTGTGCGGTCTTTAAGAGCAATCTTCAATTGAAAATAGCGTGAAAAACCGTCACACACACTATACCTCTCATAACCTGCCCACTGAATCCAAGATCTGATCAATGAATGGAAGAGGATATGGGTTCTTCTTAGTGGCTGCGTTTAAGGGTTTAAAATCTACACAAATCCTCCACTTCCCATCCTTCTTTGGACTGACTACTACTGGACTCACCCATTATGTGGTCTCCACAGGGACTATGAACCCTGCCTTCAATAACTTGTCCACCTCTTCCCGCAATGCTGCCATCTGCTCTTGACCCATCCTTCTTAGCCTTTGCCACACTGGCTTAGCACCTTATTTCACCTCTATATGCATCTCTTCGCCCTTGAACCCTCTGATCTCTTCATATGAAGTAATGAACAAATCAGGAAAACTAGCCAGCATGTGCAAATATATCTCCTTCTCCATGGCTGAGAGGTCTCCACTGATCATTTGTGTCATCAATTCCTGATTCTTTGACAACTCAACCTTGGTTTGCATCAGCCCTTCAATCATTTCATAAGGCCCTTCACTTTCATCTTCAACCTCATTTGCAAATGCAACTACACCAGACTCCTGGATTCCTTTGTCCATCAAAAGAAATGCAACATCAGCATCCTCATCATTGCTGGTAGTACTATCACTGTCCTCATCAGACTCTGTGGAATAGTCTTCATCACTAGACCCATCCTCATCTTCATAAAGCTCTTCCAATCATTTCCTTGTATCCATATTATATAGCTTCTTGGCACTTGTCTTTCCATAGAGGCTAATCGTACCATGTTGCCAATCTTGAACAGCTCCTACTGCACGTAACCATGGTCTACCTAGTATAATAGGATATGCTCCCAACCCCGCTGGCATCACATGAAAATCAACCACTGCCTTTGCATCATACGCCTCCACCTCTAAGCTCTTTACAATACCCAAACATTTTACTTTCTGATGGTTTGCCAATCTGATCCGGAAGCCTGACACCCCAGACACTGTAAGACCCATCTTCTCAATGCATGAGTGTGTTATGACACATATTTGGGCTCCACCATCCACATAACGTTGTCCCATATTTTTTCTTTTATGCCACACATCTACTATTGGACAAATGTCTGGTAGCTCATCCATTGCCAACACCTTTACTGAACCTCTCTCTGGCCCTTTCTCCATTGGGTTAACCATCCTCTTCCACTGTCGCTTTAGCTTAGGAGCCATCTCTATAAGCTGCCCAAAAGTAACATCGGCTTTCCTGCTCGTCGGATCCTCCTTCAAGTCATAGCTTAATTGCCCATCCCCTAGTGGAAAATCTGAAACATGAAACTTGCGACAAGCCCTCCTTTTCCTCTTGGCCTTGACATCCTCGCCTTCATGGCTCTTTCCCTTCTTCTTGCTAGGACCTGGGGCACTTGTTCCTTCCTTTTCCTCTGTGGTCCTCTTCCTAATAGGCATCACTAATGTATCCTCTAGCTTTGATGCCTTCTCCAAGGTGACTACACTGATCACTTTTGTCTTTCCCTTTTCCTCCTGGGTTAATCCGTTGGTTCCTTCATCTCCCTTAATTTCAATGCCATAATCATTTGACCTAGTTAGCACCTGTCTTGGCAATGGATACATGTCTCCACCCATCCTTGGTGGCTTATCACATTGTGGGATGATGTGACCCAGCTCTCCACAATTATAACATGTGGGCGTCTACCTCCAGAACCTACCATTCCTTTGTCAAACACCATTTCGAGGCCCTTCTTCACCTCCTGGCTGATTTGCAAACCTCCCTCGACCTCGAATATTTCCCACTTGACCAAGCATGTTTAGGCTGAGATTCTTCATTAAATCTACCACTTGCCTCATGTCTTGCCTTAGCCCATCATCTTGCATTGATGTAGTGACCATTGCTGGCATAACTTGAGGAGTAACAAAAACCACTGGTTCATGATGAACCCAACCTTGCAAAGAATCCATAGGCTGAAATTCAGACCTCATGGGCAAAGACTCCACCCCTAACTGGCTCATTTTCCTCAGCTTCCACTCTTTGTTCCTTGCTACCTCTAGTGCATCTTCATATGTCCTAGGCTTCTTTAGCTCCACTCTCCAACATAGATTCTTCCAAAGACCACCTACAAACCTGTCCTTCTTCATCATGTAAGGCGGGGGTACCTGTGGTGCTAAGGACTTGCACATCCTCTCCCATGCCAATGAGAACTTACGTATGTACGCATCTACTGGCTCACCTTCCTTCTGCACCAAACCTTGTACTTCTTGCTACACTTTGTCAGGATCGTCTATCTTCACAAACTCCACTTCCAACCTATGCCATAGATTGTCCCAACTCAATCTTACAAGTGGATTAGCCACACGCAAATCCTCTTCAAATGCTTTGGACCAAACTCATGCATCACTCTTCAAACATATTTGGAGAAGACGTAACATCTGTGCAGGGTCATGAATCTGGTTGCTAATGCAGGCAACCTCCATATTTTTCAAAAAGTCTTCCACATCTTCATCACTTCTTCCATGAAACTCCGGATAAGAGAAAGCCATGGCTACCCAAGATACGATGCTTTGAGAACCCCTTTGAACACATGTGCAAGAACCCAAAACTTTTGACTGACTCGATTCCCAGAAACTTCAATGTAAATCAACTTTAGATAAGGAAAAACACATGCACATCAAATGAGTTTTCATAGTTGATCATCAGAATTACAACAGGTAAAGGACATTCCAGTATCTCCCTTAATCTTCTTGGCCCGAACATAAAGACTATGCGCTGTTGGAAAAAAATCTTCCTGGACACATGAACATTTATCTGGATTCTTTGCGTTAAATGAAAAGGAGTGAATTGAGGTCCATTTTGATCATCCATTAAAGCCAACCATGAAGCTCCCAAGAAAGCACACCTGTCTTATCCTCTGATTTTGCCAAAATTTCAGTAGCATAACAGCATAAATGGTTCAAAAGACCAAAAAACCAGCCATCACAATTTGGAAAAATTTTGGCAGAGTTTCCCCATAAGTAGAGCAGTAAGAACCCAAAATATAGACTGTATATGTATGCATAAACTGTCAACAATAGAACCCGAGCATCAAATAGGACTCACTAGTATGTAGCCTATGGTGAGGTCACGAAAAGGGTGCTCCAGTTACCTGTATCACCGAAAGGATCTCCACATTTGAGAATCCCCCAGCTCAATAAAGCCTCACGCGATCGACCCTCACACGAAGGCTCATGCAAATCGCGTATAGTCAAGTCTCAGAAATGACTATCTTCTAGACCAAGTCTCAAAAATGGCTGGGACTGCCAAATAAAACCAACTATGGCTCCACAAAGACGTACAATGGCAGTTTCCACAAGTAACGTACAATCCAGCAGACAATGCATACCCACAACAACTGCAAGTGACACTACTGCTAGTATATCACTATACTCCAGCTACCGTATCTGTGTGAATCACTTGTACATATACCTGTCCCTGTAACCTATAATCCCGAATCTCGAAGCTCGAAGCAGAAGGTACTCGAAGAAGATCCTCCGTGGGGGCGCCAAAAGAATGTGAGCGGGGTGGAAACACACAAAACGCCTCTATAATGACCCGACACACACTCCTGGAAGGATACACACACACACACACACACAAAATGGGGCACCACTCAGCTTACACAACCCACCTGGCCGAGATAGGGAACACACCTATGGAGTGAGAGGAGAGAGACTACCCACTTACCCAGTTACCCACTCCACACAGAGAGATACATACACACACACCCAAACACTCAGCTCAAAAGAGGAGAATTTATGATGATTAGATACAATTGAGCTTGGGCCAACACCAATGAGGCAAATAGCTCACACAATATGGGTAAAAGATGCCAGATACAATCACAAATTGCAGCACAAGCTTCGCTCATAGGAGAAACTTACACAGCCAAAACAGCAAAAAAAGAGTGAGGAATTTGGAAAAATGGACAGTGCCATTGTGTCCGTAATGGCCCAAAACCCCAGTCTCCAATGTCAAAGTGCTCAAATCCGACCTCGGATGAGCAGTTTATGGCCAAAACAGGCTCCAAACCCCCCCAAAAACACAGTTGCGGCTGTTCCTCCTCTCTTCTCCACGTTTTTTCTGGTCTTCTCTCAGTTTTTTCAGTTCCCACACTTAGGTTTATTATTTGGGCACCCTTGGCCTTTTAGATGACCTCAAACGGACCCCGAATAGGCCAAAAACTGACCTCGCAGTGCATAGTTGTCACCTTTTTGCATCATCCGCACACCTGGCACGCAGCTTTTTCCAATAATGCGTCTTGAAACCACATGAAGTGGCCCCAAAGATGGTCCTCATGATGACCTTTCTGCATAATTATCACAAGAGAACATCCATGTTGTGTCTGTACTCATCCACGTGCAAATATTGACCCCGTTCGACCCCCTGACGCCACTAGATGCCATCTGACGCACCTGCTTACCTCATGTCCTCAGCCCGCGGATAGCTTCCTCGAGAAGTTTTACGCGCTACCAACTCCTCCTTATTGTAGAAAAAACATAGTGGTACTGGTGATAGTGAAAATCGACGCACTATGTACATGTTGTCCTACCTGTACACATGTGGGCCCCGCGTAACCACCTGGCTCTGGAAAATGGGCAATTCTTTATTTGATGCACCATGCATGTGTATGTACATATGCGCAATCCCTTGATCCAAAAAACTCCTGACACCGTGAACGTGTTGGCTCAACTTTTGAAGGGGGTACACATACTAGGAGAGCATTCAAAAGAACCTAGCCAAATACTTGAGTTTGTGCACACAAGAAGCCTAACCTATCGCATCGGTGGGAGGCTTCATCAAAACTGAAGCCTTCACCTTTTTAGGATCTGCTTCAATACCATTCTGTGAGACCACATGGCCCAAAAGATGAGCTTGCGACCGTGCCAACTTGCACTTCTTTGGATTCAATTGCCCTCCTTCCTCATCTAGTCTTTGGAAACACAACTTCAACTTGGAAAAGTGATCTACTTTGGAGTTGTAGCAACCAATATCGTCCATAAAATCTTTGATAAACTCACTCAAATTATGGCCCGAATACCCTATTCATCCAATCCTGAAATGTCGCATATGCATTGACAATAAGCAAAGCACCCCCTATGGTGAGATGAACATGGTCTTTAACTGATCCTCCAATGCAATACCAATCTGAAAGTAACCCATAAAATTGTCCATAATAGAATACCGCTCATGACCTACAACTTGGTTCAAACTCTCATCCTAAAATGACAAGGGATAGTGGTTCAGCTTGGTAGCAGCATTTAATGGTTATAGTCTACACAAACCCTCTATTTCCCATTCTCTTTGGTGTAATGACAACAGGGGAAACCCACTCAGCCTCTTTTACAAGATAAATTATACGTTCCTCCAACACTGTCATGCAACTCCGCTTCCATGACAAGAAAATGAGAAAAGGGATGCCAATCAAGTTTATTTGAATCGCACATGATTATTCAGCAGTAAAAAGGGCTTGCCAACAAGTCAATTTTAAGTTAAAAGTGTGCTAGATGCGGCTCTAAGGGCCAAAAGATGTCTTGGTAATGCTAACAGTAAATATGCTTGGACTGGTTATAGCTGGGATTTTATTCATCAGAGTTGTAGTACTTGAAGTGCTCTACAGGCTTGTCTTTACGGCTCGTCAATTGGAGCTATAGATAAGAAGTTATGCCAGTTTGAATTTGAGTCAGTAGTAGATCTGTACCAGATTGGGTAGCTGTTGATAAAGGGTCAGAGATGATATAAATACATGGTCCTGAAGTGCTCACTTCCAGGAGCATGTCGGTCTTTCCAGTTTGTCAATCGGGGTTTCGATTGTCAAGATATGGCTAGTTTAAGAATCACCGAGGGCCAGTTCCGTACCGCTCTGGTCGTCTTGATTAGTCAAGTTCATCTGGTAATTTTTGAGCTTTAGCCAGGTTCTGGGAAATGGAGCCGTCGGAGCGAAATCTTGTGCCTTGGGTGATGTAATCACCAAATGTGATGCCTTCATTACCAATTCGATGAGTTTATCACGGCAATGCCTTGGTCAATATATGTGCCAAGTATGGTGGCAACCGAAGGCCGCCTCCACTAGCAATGTATTTTCAAGTTGGCAAGTATACATGCTAAATGCAATCATGCATTGCCCGATATGTATGCCAAATGTGGGCCGATACGGAAGCACATTTTTTTATATAATGCCTTGATGAACATGTAAGCTGAATGGTGTGTGCACAGTAACAACTTGACATGCCTTGCCGGATGAGAAGGGAAGTTCTTCTTTTCTCTAAATTCAGTCACCTATGCTTGCACCTAAGCATGAACTTCTCTAGATGCATTCATCTATGCTTGCACCTAAGCATAGCCACCCAATCCAATGCAAACAGCCGCCCGCCCATGACCTACAAGGTGTGACCGCCCAATGTTAAGGGGGAGGGGGCAATTAAAGTGTGAAAAGGGAGGCCTAATGGAAGCACAGGCAGAGAAGGCGACAAGCAGAGTGTGGAGATGCTCATGCTGGCCTGCTCGCGCACCTGGCGTGCTCGCCACCGAAGTGAAAAAGGCTTAGCATCTCAAGGCATTGCCATTTGGCTTCAGCAGGCGACAGTTTTGGTACAGGTCCGAAATCACCTTGCCACATCATCGAGGCTGTGCCCATTAGCGATATCGCTAATGGGTTAGCCGATAATAGAAAAGAAAGGGTTTTCCATGCAGCCCAAAGTCGGCTACTATAAAAGAAAGGAGGAGGCAGCTCTTTTTCTCTCTTCTTGGCACTCCTTAGACATTATAATCCAAAGCCTCTTTCAACCAAGCGGTGGAGACCGCTTAATCTAAGCCTCCTTGAGCCATTCTAATCCTACTTCTAAGCGAGCTCCATAGCCATGGTAATCCGAAGCATGCAAGTCTAGTCCAGTTCTTCCTTCACCCATCATAACCTTAATCATAAGCTAAACCTTCTTAAGCCATTCTAATCATACAGCTAAGCGAGCTTTCTAGCCTCAACTTAACCTTCCATAGCCCATGCAAGCTAAGCTTCATAAGACATTCACTTCAATGCTAATCTTCTATAGACGCTCCTAAGTAAAGATCCACAGTCGCTTTATCTCTAATCCTAAACTCCTAAGTCTACTTTAATCAACCCTCTAAAGCAAGCTCTAATACTAAGCAAAGCCTTCCCTAATCGAAAGCTTTCCTTCACCTATCTTAGTCCTAAGCTAAGCCTCCTAAACCAATGCTAAACCAAACCATGCTAAGCGACTATACGCCCACCAAACCCTACTGCTAAACACACTCTCTCTCGATCTTGAAGCAGCAAGGGAAAAACAAAGAAGTTCAAGGAAATCTTGGCAGACCAACTAAGGCAAAGGATCATATTAGATATTGTTATCATCGGACTAGACTTATCATCATTACTGAAGCTTGGTTTTCTTAAATAGCACGTGGATTAAGACAGGTTAACCCATGTAAGGAGCATAAACTCCTCCATTAGCATTTGATTAAGCATGGGCACTGTTAATTATTTGTTTTGAGTTATCAAGCTTCAGAATCTGGTTCAAGCTATCTGTTTTAAGCTTTGTCTCCATTAATTGTGTTTGTTGCAACTCTCTTCCTTGCACCTCTCACAATCAGAGGCCCCATGCCTTCCCGGCTCACCTTCCAAACACAAATCCCCCGACATCAACTTGTTGATCTCCTGTCACAAAGCTTCCTTCTGAATATCTCCCAGTCTTCTCAGTTTCTGTGCCTTTGGCTTGCATCCGGGCTTAAGAAGAGTTCGATGCTCCACTCGTTTATCTCCCCACAAATCCTTGTACTCGATGGAGAGAAAATTAGGATATGATGCACATAGCTCCACATAGCTTTCCTTTTCCTGCTTGGTCAGGTCCTCTCCCAACATATTCTCTGCTTCTCCAGTTTCTAGACCACAAATTGGAACTTGCATACCTTTTGAGGGTTTAATAGAATCTACCATGACTCCAAATAGGTTCATCCCTTTAGCACTACTTGAGCCTTTGTCATAAGTCGATTCCATTTCATACACATAGCTTGTAGTGGATCCCTCTTGACCATCCTCAACCCCTAGGTGAAAGCGACTTTCTCTGGTCTTCAAGTCAAGCACAATTTCCCTGCCATTCTTTCAATCTGGCAAGGTGAAAACCCCTATTCCCAAATTCTGTTGGCCCTGATTGCCAACAACCACGGCCTCCCCAAAATGATTGGATAGGCATTTTCACCTGCTTTCATAACAAAAAATTCAATGAGGCATTCAATACCCATAACTTTCATCTTCAATTCTTGGGCCACTCCCAAAAATCGAGCTTTGGCATGGTTGGAAATTCTCATTCAAACATTAGACCTGCTCGCCATAGACTTGATGCCTATATCTTTCATAGCAGACTCCAATATCACGCAGACTTGGGCACCACCATTAATATAGGCTTGCACCTGCTTCTCCCTTTCCACCAAAACCTCCACCACTAGTGTTAAGTATGGAGCCTGATTTACCCCTTGTAATTTTATGTGGTAAAAGCGCACATTTGTAAGGCCCCCATTATGAGGATCCATCGTGCGTGAAGGAAAATCACTCACCGGGAAACCAAAATTTTCACGGCCAAAAATCAAGGGCAACTTTAGGGGCCTCGGAGGCGGAAGCCCCCGAGACTTTTTTTTTCCTTTTCACCGGAATATTATGGCCGGACAGCGGTCGAAAAACAACCGGTCGGTTGTTCCGTGGTCGATAGTCAATGGCTGGTATTCGAAAGTCAATGGCATGTGGCCAGTGGCCGACTTCAATGGCCGGTGGCTGAATTCAAAAGCGGACTTGTCTTCTCAAGGGAGGCCATACATGGATGGATTGAAGGGTCCGATTTGGACTTATCTACACAAGGGCGGTTACACATGGCTGCCTCTCATGAGAGAGGGCAGTCCTTCTGGCCTATAAAAGGAGGCCATTTATACACACATTTCAGAGTGTGGAGTTGATGCAACAAGGTGAGTGTGAGGTGGTGAGAGTGAAGAAAGGCGGGAGCTCCATTAAGGGTATAATCCCTTTGTAAACTACTTCTTATTTTGAAGTACTAAAGCCATTGAGTGGATGCTTTCCCGTGGACGTAGCCCAAATTGGGTGAACCACGTATATCATGTGTACTCTCTCTCTCTCTCTAGTCTATAATCTCGTGTCTGTAAATTTGTCTCTCTACATTAAGTAATCTACTCAATTATCTATTTAGCTACGTCTTATTTTCTAACAATTGGTATCAGAGCAAGGTTTGCTCGTAGCTAAATTATCCCAAGGAAAGGATTCCTTGAATTGAGTGGGAGTTACGGCGGAGGAAGGGAAGCTCAAGATTGAGAAGTTTAGCGGCAAAAACTACCAACATTGGAAGATGCAGATTGAAGACTATCTCTGTTAGAAGGACCTCTATTTGCCACTAGGTGGTCTTGCTAAGAAGCCCACAATAATTGCAGATGAAGCATGGATTGTCCTTCATTGAAAGGCACTGGGAACAATCTGGTTAATCTTGGTGTCAACGGTGGCCTTCAATGTTTCGGAGATGAAGATCACGGAGGAATTGATGAAGTCACTTGACGACTTCTACGAGAAACCATCGGCATCCAATAAGGTATTTCTTATGAAGCGCTTGATCAATCTAAAGATGGCAAAGAATGGTTAAGTTGCAGAACACCTAAATGACTTTAACACAAACATAAGTCAACTTCGATCGGTGAAAATCAATTTTGATGACGAAGTGCTAGCTCTCCTTATACTATCATCTCTACGGGATAGTTGGGATAGCCTTGTGATGGCTGTAAGTAATTCTATCTCTGGTACAAATACTCTTAAGTTTGATGATATTGTGGGTGTTCTCCTAAGCGAAGAAATACGAAGGAGAAGCACAAGACAATCATCAAGTGCTGCATTGTCAGTGGAAACAAGAGGAAGGCCTAAGGAGAGGTTCAAAAGCTAAAAGGGCCGTGATCGCTCAAGACGGAGCAAGTCACGCACAAAGTCAGTTCTTAAATGTTGAAACTGCGGCAAGAAGGTCCGCGTCAAGAAGGATTGCTGGTCCAAGAAGAAGAAGGAGACTGAGTCTCAAGACAACAAGCCAACATCGGAGGCCAATGTGGCAGGTAAAGTAGAGCAAGATGCAGCTCTAATTCTCTCATTAGACAATGTGTCTAATTCTTGGATAGTAGATTCCGGGGCTTCATTCCATGTGACACCACACAAGCAACATTTTCAAGACTACACCAAAGGTAATATTGGGTATGTATACTTGGGAGATGATGAAGCTTGTGAGATTGTCGGCAAAGGTACGGTTTCTGTCAAAACTGCTAACGGAAATGAATGGAAGCTTTAAGATGTTAGGCATGTTCCTTCTCTTCGTAAAAATTTGATCTCTATAGGACAATTGGAGGATGAAGGTCACAACATTGCATTCGGAAACAAACGGTGGAAGATCTCAAAGGGATCTTTGGTGGTTGCCAAGGGAGAAAAAGTCGGTACACTTTACTTGTGTACTGTTAGCACGCAACCTTCAGCTTGTGCAGCAACTATAGAAGTTGACAATGCGGTGTGGCACTACCAGCTTGGGCATATGAGTGCCAAATGAATGCAAATACTTCAAACAAAGAAGCTTCTACCAGGTTTGAAATAAGTGGACTTACAGTTCTGTGAAGATTGTGTTTATGGTAAACAAAAGAGGGTGAAATTTCAAAAATCAGGAAATGAAAGAAAAAATTAAAAACTTGAGTTGGTTCATTGTGATGTTTGGGGTCCTGCAAGTACACCATCACTTGGTGGCTCATTGTACTATGTAACATTCATAGACGATGCGACTAGAAAAACATGGGTTTATGTCATGAAGAATAAGTCCGATGTGTTTTCCATATTTCAAAGGTGGAAAGCCTTTGTGGAGAATGAAACATGTACCAAGGTTAAATGCCTCAGATCCGACAAAGGAGGTGAATATTGCAACCAAGCTTTTGAAAGCTTTTGTGCTAGCAATGGCATTCGGAGGCAAAGGACAACCCCAACGACACCTCAACCAAATGGGATTTCGGAAAGGATGAACATGACAATCATGGAGCGAGCACGAAGCATGCGGCTACATGCAGGCCTACCGCTTGAGCTTTGGGCGGAAGCTGTAAGTATGTCTGTGTACTTAATCAATCGGTCACCCTCAATGGCATTGGATGGGGGAGTTCCAGAAGAGGCATGGATAGGTAAACCAGTGAATTATGCATTTCTCAAAGTGTTTGGGTGTGAGGCTTTCATGCACATAGATAGAAGCCTAAGATCAAAGCTAGATGCAAAGTCCAAAAAGTGTTTCTTCATTGGCTATGGAGAAGGTGACTTTGGATTTCGCCTATGGAATCCTAAAGATGGTAAAATCTTAAGGAGTAGGGATGTAAGTTTTTACGAACAAAATATGTATAAAGATTACTTGGAAAGAAATCAAACAAAAGAAACAGGTGATGAGTACATGGAGCTTGAGGAAGGTGAAGACTCAAGGATTGCAAATGGTGACAATGTGCAACAACTTCAACCAAATGAGGAGCCTCAACCTATTCCCCGAAGATCTACAAGAGCAAGTAGACCTCCAGAAAGGTTTGTTCCTTCCTTCAACCATCTCTTGATCTCAGATTCTGGAGAGCCGGAATCATATGAAGAAGCTATGCAACATGAATCCAAAGAAGAATAAATGAAGAGCATGCAAGTGGAGATGGACTCACTACATTGCAACCAAACATGGGAATTGGTTGAGTTTCCTAAAGGTAAGCGCGCACTTCAAAACAAATGGGTGTACAAAGTGAAGGAAGAAGAAGGTGGGAAGAAAAGGTACAAGTCTAGGCTTGTGGTACAAGGGTTTTCTCAAAAGAAAGGTATTGACTTCAATGAAATATTTTCTCCTGTTGTAAAAATAAACTCAATTAGGCTTGTCTTAAGCCTTGTGGCTGCTCATGATTTAGATCTTGAGCAAATGGATGTAAATACTAGGCATTCCCTCACGGTGACTTAGAGGAGGAAATCTACATGCTTCAACCAAAGGGGTATGAAGTAAAAGGTAAGGAGAAAATGGTTTGTAGATTAAAGAAGAGCTTGTATGGTTTAAAACAAGAATCAAGACAATGGTACTTGAAGTTTGATCGATGGATGTTGGATCATGGATTCACAAGATGCAACTTGGATCACTGCGTTTACACGAAGAATTTGGGAGATGGAAAATTCATCATCCTAATGTTGTATGTTGATGACATGTTGATTGCAAGTGCTAACATGCAGGACATCAAAGAACTAAAAGAGGAGCTGTCTAAATCTTTTTCAATGAAAGATTTAGGTGTTGCAAAGAGGATACTTGGTATGAAAATATCAAGGGACGGGACGAAGAAGACAATAAAGCTATCTCAAGAGGATTACATCAGGAAGGTATTAGAAAGGTTTGCAATGAAAGATGCAAAACCGGTTTCTACACCTTTGGCTGGTCACTTCAAACTAATGAAGGATATGTGTCCAAAGACACAAGAGGAGATAGCCTATATGTCTAAAGTTCCATATGATGCAGCGGTAGGTTCTCTAATGTATGTTATGGTCTGGAAAAGGCCAGACATTGCACATGCAATGGGAGTTGTGAGTAGGTTCATGGACAACCCAGGTAAAGAGCATTGGCAAGCTATGAAGTGGATACTTAGGTATCCAAAAGGAACAACAACAAATGCTTTGTAGTTTGGAGGAACTAATATTTTTCTAGAAGGGTATGCTGATGCAGATATTGCAGGTGACAAAGATACTCGAAGGAGAACTATTGGATATGTGTTCACGATTGGAGGCACAGAAGAAAGCTGGGCTTCAAAGATGCAGAAAGTGGTCTCACTTTCTACCATGGAAGCAGAGTATGTAGCAATGACGGAGGCAAGCAAAGAAATTTTGTGGCTTCACAGATTCTTAGAAGAGCTTGGATTCAAACAAGACAATTGTGTCTTGTATAGTGATAGCCAAAGCGCTATCCATCTTGCAAAGAACTCAGCCCTTCATTCAAAGACAAAGCACATTGAGGTGAGATATCACTTCATACGCACTCTTTTGGAAGAGGGATAGCTAAAGCTAGGAAAGGTGCATACAAGGGAAAATATTGCAGACATGTTTACAAAGGTGGTCAACAAGGAGAAGTTGAGATTTTGCTCATCCTCAATCGACATTCAAGGATAAGAAGCCAGGATGGAAAGCAGTCACAGGTTTGGTTTGGAGATCAGTCTCCAAGTGGGAGATTGTTAAATATGGAGCCTGATTTATCCCTTGTAATTTCCTGTGGTAAAAGCGCACATTTGTAAGGCCCCCATTATGAGGAGAAGCCATCGTGCATGAAGGAAAATCACTCACCGGGAAACCAAAATTTTCACGGCCAAAAATCAGGGGCAACTTTAGGGGCCTCGGGGGCGGAAGCCTCTGATACTTTTTTTTTCGTTTTCGCCGGAATATTCCTTTTCGCTGGAATATTATGGCCGGATGGCGGCCGAAAAGTGGTCAAAAAACAACCGGTCGGTTGGTCGGTGGCCGATAGTCAATGGCCAGTGGCCGGTGTTCGAAAGTCAATGGCCTGTGGCCGGTGGCCGAGTTCAATGGCCGGTGGCTAAATTCAAAAGCGGACTTGTCTTCTCAAGGGAGGCCATACATGGATGGATTGAAGGGTCCGATTAAGACTTATCTACACAAGGGCGGCTACACATGGCTGCCTCTCATGAGAAAGGGCAGTCCTTTTGGCCTATAAAAGGAGGCCATTTCTACACACATTTCAGAGTGTGAAGTTGATGCAACAAGGTGAGTGTGAGGTGGTGAGAGTGTAGCAAGGCGGGAGCTCCATTAAGGGTATAATCCCTTTGTAAACTACTTCTTGTTTTGAAATACTAGTCTATAATCTCGTGTATGTAAATCTGTCTCTCTCCATTAAGTAATCTACTCAATTATCTATTTAGCTACATTATATTTCCTAACAACTAGAAGCACATACGTGGGACTTCGCACCTTTAAGGTCAGATTTTGCACAGCATGTGCATCACCTCTTGCATGGGGTAGCCTTGTACTAGCAGTGATCGACCACTACCTCCGCAACCTGGGGTTCAATGCAAGCACCTGTCGAAACGTAATATTATCTTTTTGTTTTTGAACATCACTCACCAAATCATATTCCAAGTGACCCCGCCCCATCTGAAAATTTACCTACTTGATCTTCTATTGTCGTCTTTGTCTACTAGGCTCAGGCTGCTCTTTCATCTCGTCCACTTTCTCTTTCCCTTTCCTAGCTTTGGCTTCCCTCTCTGTCTCGGTCTCCCTTCTGTCCCTTGCTCTTTTATTGGCCATAACATCAACCTCCTACCGATCAACCCTTATTAAGTTAACTCTTTGCACTTCATAATTACTTGGTGGAACCGGTGGTTCCTGATTTTCAATAGCTTGCTGCTCCCTTTGACCATTGCAGGTTCCTGAGGGAGGCCTCAACTAAATAGAGGGTACATTCCACCTCTTTCCCTTGGTGGATGAGGGCAATCTGGAGCATAATGGCCCTCTTCTCCACAATTATAACACCTACCAGGTTGGCCCTACCTCTTCCTGCTCTCAGTTGCCCTCTATTCATTACACTCAAGCGTAATTCTTGCATTTTCTTACTTAAATCTTGAACAAATACATACCCATTGTTGAGGAATTATTGCCACCCCTCAGTTCCCTTGGTTATCCATTTGAGCTTCCTCCCTTGGAGTTGGAGCAAGGTTCAGAACCACCAACTCATACCCTAATGCACCTAGCTCGATCTTCTTCTTGATTTTCCTGCTTTTGGCTCGTGCAATAATAGTAGCCCCGTTGTCATTTTTTGGACTTTCAAAATCCACTTTTTCTCAAACCTTGGGATGATGCAAACACGCCATAAACTTCTCTCCAAGTGTACTCACCGCCACCTGCCAACCGCATGGCAACTGCAAAATCCCTACAATCCTCTTCAAAATGGGCAAGAAAAACCCCAAATTCTTCATTCCCATCCTGCTTCAAATTCTTCAATCTTGTATCTAATCCAACAAGAGATACCTCTTTTCGAAATCTCTACAAAAATTGAGTCCGAAACGCTAGCCATATAAATCTTGGTTCACCCTCCAAAGCATAAAACCAAGTCTTCGTCCTTCCTCGCATCAACAGTCGAATCGTCTACATCTTGTTATCCTTTGTAGGCATATGCAGTGACAGCATATATAACTCAAAGTCAGCCATCCACTCCTCTGGATCTTCTTCTTCGGGGAAAATTAGACCATAACCTCTTGCTTCCATCTCTCCTTGATGAAAAACGCTTCTCTGATCAAGCTCAAACATCACCAAATGCTCCTCCGTGGGGGCACCAGAAGATGGATGGGGGGAAAGGGGAACACACCCGGCACACAAATAGCACGCCTCTATATAACCTAGGATAACCACTACACCCCGATCCACTAGAGTTCACCTGCAAAACTCGACAATTCGTCTACAAATCATGCATACAATCGTACACACACAAACATTGCACTAATCTTGCCTGCTGACAACTCCCACACAGCACAAAAGACTCTCTCTTTCTCTCTCACTCACACCATAGGTCCAAAGAGGCACACACTTCTCAAACCGGCACCAAACAGTAAGGATAGAGCAAAGACAAGAAGGGGGAAATAGGGGAAGGAGGTGACACCAAACTCGGCTATGATTCTCTTCAATTAATGGAGAAAACCAACTATTACAACTCTATGAAATCTCTGCTATCACACGGCTTAGTCGTCTCCAACACGACAAGCAACAAGGTGTGTAAAAGATGTCTATGCCTCCTCCAAATGACTCCCTTCTTGAGAACACGGGCAAAAGAGCACTGGTGGTCTTTGTTGGCTCAAAAAGGCTTTGAAACCATCTCTATTCTGCCGCCAGAGGCTCCCTCTCGATCTTTGTACCCAAAAAACCTTCCCTTCGAGCACTTGGGAAGCTCCAATTCTCCTTCTTCTTTGCCTTTTGTCTCCCTAAAACCGCCTCCAGAAAATGTAAAAGGTTGGCCCCTTATTGGGCGTGTGAGAGCTTTCTTTCCCCTATTTTTGGCTTCTCCATCTATTTTTAGCCTCTTTTCTTGCATGTGATGTGCCCCTTTGCGGCGTCCTGCCTTGGGTCCCAAGTAACACATGACACACCCCTTGGGAGGGGCACCGACGATGCCATCGGTGCTCTCCCCACTTCTCTTCAAAAGAGCTTGGCACGGGAAGCGAACCCCCAGCCGACCTGCCACATCATCATCTGCCATGTGAGAGCAGTGCCACCCACGGCCGCTAGTAGACACCAACTGCGCCGCAACCACAGCGCCAATAGTGTACTGCCATAGCCTGAGCTCCAAGGGAGCACCTCATTTTATGATACCCCAAATGGGAGTCACCTGCAATATAAATACCCCGCTTGTATTGGGCGTGCCTGCACATATGGGATCAATCCTTTCCATGTGGCATTTCCACACTCCTCCACACTCCAAGGGAAAAAAACCCCCCAACAAGCATTCAAAAACCTTTTTAAAAATCCCTTTTTTCTCCTCTCTTCCCACTACTGCCACCTGTGGCCTACTAGCGCTTCAATTGGCGAGCTGACAAAGCCCCTTGGAAGTCTCCGTCCTCAACTACGAACTTTTTTGTCCCTACTGCACATTGACCTCCAAATGGCCTCTTACCAAGTGCCCGAATATTGAAAGAAATCATCTGAACCGACCTCCTTAGCAATGAGCCCCAACTTCAGCAAGCTATAACTTCACACTTTGGACTCTAATTGACATGGAGTCACCTCTAATAGTCTTCTCACACTAAATACTTTCCATTCAAACCCTGGTGAAGCTCCAGAAGCATTAGATGGCACATCTACCAAGGAGACCAACTCGGCCCATAACTAGCCCTTGAGAAACCTTTGATTGGCCATATCTTGGCATCCCGGACTCCAATTGATGATCTGAAAAGATCAACAAGCTCCATAAATCAAGCATTATACACCCATAGCTTCAGATTGGCTTTGGGAACCTGGCATCACTTGGCCTGTCCATCTCAAATCTGCAATCACTTCTAACTTCAAAGCCCCATATCTTGCACACCACGGCTCTATTTGGCGAGCTGGTCTAGGCCTATTTTTTCAACACTTCAGGCTCTACGTATGGCCCTAGCTGGAGGCCTTTTGGCCTAGAAAACCACATAAAGCATACGTTTCTACTGCAACCTGCCTGTACAAGCTCTTCCCATCTACTCTAGCCCTCTGCCATGCATCTATAAGCATACACATCACTTTAGGTTCCCTCTGCTAGGGTCGACACACTTTGGCTGCACCACTGTCCGCAACCAAGCATACAAGTATTGAAGCAAAGACACCTGCTGACTCACACAAAGACAAAGTGGATCTGCAAAGAAGTATCTTTCAAACACAGACAAAGGAGGGACAAGTATGGGTTTCCCAATGAGCATCATCTAGAGAAACAACCAGTGATCATAAAGAAGTGGGTCCCAAAGGATCCAATAACACTACTGTCATTTCACCATAGCTTGAATTCTTTCAATTCCTGCTACGGTTACAATATAATTAGAAGAGATCAAGTCGCTCACTCCACCACTACATGGTGCATAAGGCTTATGACTCACCACAGATATGGAAAATTGACTGCTTAGCAACAATCTAAGTCCATGGAGTCTAGAAGGACTTGAAGAGTTTGGGAAGCAAAAAAAGCCAGGACCAAATTAAGATGCAAAAAAAGGAGCTAACAAAGAGGAAGATATGGAAGAGGAGAGTCATTCACTCAACCGTCAAGAGTAGCAATGGGCATGTCAACATCTCCACAAGTCAATAAGATCAATATCTCCAGCCACCATGACTATATAACCCAGACAAGGGAGGGGGGATGTACGTCAAGCATGCAAGTAATTCACACATGCATGAGAGAAAAAGACAAGAAAGAAAAGAAGAAGAAGAAGAGAAAGAAAAGAAAGAAAAGAAGAAAAGTAGGAAGCAAACACAGATACACAAAGCCAAATGATGGATTTTGAGATAAAGTGAAGGCACAAGAAAAGCTCCAAAGCAAAGAAACCAAGGTCAACATATGGTCATCACTATGTTGGAAATTGAGATATGATCAAAGCACAATATATGGAGTATCCAGAGTCCAAATTTTGAAATAGCAGACCTGCATGGTATGGACTCTAGAAACCTCACAAAAACTTTTGATCACTACATACACATAAGGTGTCCAAATGAAGCATGCATAGCACCAAATGACCAGCAAAGAGCTAGGAACCCAAAGATATGGTCACGGCTCACCAAAGTGCCAACTTAGTGCTAGTAACCATGGTTGGTGCCACCCATCACTAAATGAAGATCTTAAGGTATCTACATGTTCACCATGATGAGAAGAGTCCCCAAGCAGATACCACCCAAAGTAAAAATGGCCACTAAGAACTCACCAATCATGCAAAAAGCTCCCACAGGTTCCATATCAAAAATCTCATGTCTACAACGATCCAGAGCTCCAAATCATGCATGCATAGGCTTAAAAGAACCAGCAAAGCAAGGGAATCCAACCATGTAAAAAGTTCCAAAAAATTGTCAAGATGGAAGCAGTTGCAATTGGTGCCACCCCCCACCAAACTGAGAAATAATGATATGGTTAGCTTCCCCTAGCTTAAAGCAACCCACATGTACCACCCAAAGTTGAAATGGATGAGAAAACAAGTCACTAGAGCAGAAAAAAGTGAGGTCAAACTACCAGCTAAAAACATGAATTTTTTTTTTCAAGAATTTTGACTCAATGATAATGAGATGAAGCTTTTTTAAAAAAGAAACCATGAAAAAAAGCATCCCAAATTTCAAGTTACGGTAGGTGAAATATGCAAAACCGTAGCATTTTCCACCAAAATTGTTGTGAACACCTAAAAAGGAGTGCAAAATGCATGAATTTTCTCGTGGATAGCTCAAACATGTCCATATGAAGCTACATGGAAGATTTGAAGATGAATGGAAAACCATCACCGAACCATAACTAGCTAAAGGCTCATTTAATTAAAAAAAAAAAGTCCAAATCCCTGATGAAATAAGTCATGGAAAGAAAACTTGGACTCTGCTCATCAAGAGGAACCCAACCATACCACTTTAATCCAGTGTGGTCATAGTTGTCAACAACCGCAATTGACCCCACATCTACAACCTTTTGTGTTTTCAAGCATATAGGTCAATATGGTGGACAAAACTTTTGCATGTGGGTACTCTACTGGTCATGAATTGAACGATCCAATGATACGGTATGAAAATCCAAGGGGGGACTGAATGCCGGATCCTCCTCCCAGCCAACCTATTATAGGAGAGCCCATGGCCCTTTGCTCTAAACGGATCCCTTGTCCACACCTTCAGTCTGGCCCTTGTCCTAAGTCCTTGGCTCCCCTAGGTCGGGGGCCCTGCCCTCTAGCCCTTGGCTTGACATTACTCCCCCCTTGGAGAAGCGTCTTTGTCCTCAAAAACACAAGTGGTAGTATCTTCGTAAGAACAATGATGTTTTCCTTGTTGGCATCCCATACGCGGGCCAATTGTCCATATGACTGATGCTTGGAGCAATGAGGAGGTTCAATGAAACCAAGAGCAGCATCTTGATTTTCAACATTTTTGTCCTTTTGCAGCCAGTTGTATCTAAATGGTAGCTCAATATATAACTCACTTGAGTACCTTAAAGGAGTAACCACAACTAAGAGGTGTCTAAAGTCATAACTAGTTTTCAGAATTTCTGAAAGTACTGGAATAATGCAAGAAAACCTTGGCACAACTCTCCATGAAGTTGTGAGCCAGATGTCCAACTCGCATGAGTATCTTGAAAAGCTCATAGCTAGTAAAGGATAGAAGAGGGAGTGTCCTCATGTCAGACTTCTAAACATTTTGGAAGACACAGAACTAAATATAGGTTACATGCCAACATACTTTGTCAGCACATCTACTAAGTCCTAGACTTATGAAACTATTGAAATGGTATCCAACCCCACCACCACAAGTGTTAAGAGTTGAAAACCTAACCAAAGCAAATTCTAGAATAGGGAGAGAATCGCCCATTCTGAATGCGTTGTGCTAACGTATGCCGTTAGCAGATCCTTTAGCAAAGAATACGTGTAAGTTGTCCATCCAACATAGGATGAATAGCAAAAATAAGAGTGAAGTACTTTCCCCCAACCACTTACAAACAGTCTTCCCAGATGACTGGTAAACGGGGTTCACCATATCGTACAACCTTGCTGAGGAACCAACAATTTCCTGAATAACCATCTTGGTTATCTTGGAAGATCCACAAGCACTTAAACCAAGCCATGACTGCTATTGGTGATTGGTAGACCCAAAAGTAATCTCATAGAGATACTACACATAGAGTGAAAACTGTTTCATAAGCAACTGATGTGATGAATATGCATGCCGCTCCAAATCAGCCTTTGCTAAACACTAAGACCCATAACACCTACTGTGCATGTAATTAGCAAAAAACAAAGCCAAACATATATATCCATGATCATCTTTTCCAAAACTTATGGCGAATGTGATGCTCCTAGCACACATTAAAAAGGAATGTAAATAGTTTTGAAAAGAAATTAAATACTTGCAGCTAATATCATTTGCAAGCCTTGCTGAAATGTTTGAACCATAATAGAAGGTGAAACAGTAATCACTTCTAGGTACAAACAATGAAACCTTTTCATTAACAACTCATAGCCTTGTTGTATGCATAAACAACCATCTGTAATGTTGTTTAGCTGCACTTGTACCTTAACAAGTTATTTAAAGTATTTGACAATTGCTTGACATGTTGTGCTAGAAATGGTCTAGAAAATAGATTTGATCAGCACCTAGGGACATCGTCGTGACACATAATTGAAGTAGCGGCGCCAGTGTCACTCCAGAGACTGATATCCACATGTGGAATATGTCTCAACTAAGGATGTCTAAAAAAGAGCATCCTTCAAGTATGAGATGTACTAACGTGTGGAGGTAACTACAAACACGATGCGACGGGCGTGATACGGACCCTCATGAATCATGTTCATTGGCTAAACCAAAATCCTTGAGTGCCTAGACCGTGTTGTATCTCATGTGACAACATGTGCCAAATAAACCTTACAAGTGGGTCTATAACTGCACTAAGCAGAAATTTATTTTGGACACCACAACCCAAATTGCTTGGCTCTTACATGACCTTGTTATCTTGCTGAAGAGAAAAAATGGATGAAAATATAAACGTTTTTGCATCCTACTTGGAAAAGAAAACAAAAACATAAAACAAAATCAGATGCATACCTGGAGGGTGAACATAGTGTTCACTTATTCATAGTGAAAAGCCCCTGCCCAAATTTCCCACTTGACAAGTCCTAGAAACACTAATTGAAATTAGTGAAATGCAAGTAATATTGCACATGTAACATTGGGTGTTGCCTTTGCAATCCAGACCCCTTGGTTAAAATCAACATTGTCAAACCCCTTGGTTAAACTTTGTAGGAAAACTGTACAAGCAGCCGGCCCTTTGCCTGGGCCCATGACCCCCCTTGGGTGTGCTCGTGGTATAACAGTCCTTTGGAAGTTGAAAGTATTCCACTACCCCTTGGTAGTCTGTGGACTTATTTCCTTTAAAAGGCAAGTGTGAAGGTTCCAAGAATTGACCCTCAACCCTTACTAAGTGATTTACTACTCACGAGCTAGGTTGTACCCCCAAACTGTACTCATATAGGCACTCTTAGTGAAAATAGGATCTCCACTGAAATTGGATACCCAAAAATCCATAATCATGACTAGTATGGCCGGCTGCCTTCGGCGGCCTCTGTCTCTCTCCCCCTCTCTCCCTCTTTATCATGTGCAAAGGGGCTTGTTTTTGTTTTGGACTTTAGCCTTTAGGTCACAGATTGCGACACATGGAAAGGGCTCCCCCTTCCGCCATATTATGTTAGTAGATACTTTGTGAACAGCCGTGCTCGCAAAATACTGGCTTCTTCCATACACCTTGGCAAAGATAAAGCCCTGATGAGTTTAAGACATTCAAAAACTTAACTTGACTGTCACACGTAAAGTGTGTAGTGTGAAAATAATATCCAAAAAAGTCATTAATGGCAAGACTCTTGTCCATTTACCAACAGATGGTTCTTAGCCATGCCCAAACAGGTGGTAATAGATGGCTTTTTGCCTGTCTTGTTTTCTTGTAACCCTTCTTGCTAGCTCGTAGTCGTTCCTGTTAACGTTGTGAGGAATTTTTTGGAGAAAGGGATTGCTCATATGTACATACACATGCATGGTGCATCAAATAAAGAATTGCCCATTTTCCAGAGCCAGGTGGTTACGTGGTGCCCACATGTGTACAGGTAGGACAACATGTACATAGTGCATCGATTTTCACACTATCACCAGTACCAGTGTGTTTTTTCTACAATAATGAGGATTTGGTAGCGCGTAAAACTTCTTGAGGAAGCTATCCGCGGGCCGACGACATGAGGTAAGCAGGTGCGTCAGATGGCATCTAGTGGCGTTAGGAGGTCGAATGGGGTCAATATTTGCACGTGGAGAAGTACAGACACAACGTGGGTGTTTTCTTATGATAATTATGCAGAAAGGTCATCATGAGGATCATATGTTTGGGGCCACTTCACATGGTGGCGGGACGCATTATTGGAAAAAGCTGAGTGCCAGGTGTGTGGATGATGCAAAAAGGTGACAACTATGCACTGCGAGGTCAGTTTTTGGCCTGTTCGGGGTCCGTTTGAGGTCATCTAAAAGGCCAAGGGTGCCCAACTAATAAAGCTAAGTGTGGGAACTGAAAAAAATGAGAGAAGATGAGAAAAAACGTGGAGAAGAGAGGAGGAAAATCCGCAACTGTGTTTTTGGGGTTTTTGGAGCCTGTTTTGGCCGTAAACTGCTCATCCGAGGTTGGGGATTTGGGCACTTTCACATTGTAGACTGGGGTTTTGGGCCGTTCTGGACGCAATGGTGTTGTCCATTTTTTCAAATTCCTCACTCTTTTTTCTATTGTTTTGGCTATGTAAGTTTCTCCTATGAGCGAAGCTTCTGCTCCAATTTGTGATTGTATCTGACATCTTTTACCCATATTGTGTGAGCTATTTGCCTCATTGGTGTTGTCCCAAGCTCAATTGTATCTAATCATCAAAAATTATCCTCTTTTGAGCTGAGTTTTTGGGTGTGTGTGTGTGTGTGTATCTCTCTGTGTGGAGTGGGTAAGTGGGTAAGTGACTATACGCGATTTGCATGAGCCTTCGTGTGAGGGTCGATAGCGTGAGGTTTTATTGAGCTGGGGGATTCTCAAATGTGGAAAATGCTTTTGGTGATACAGGTACCTGGAGCACCCTTTTCGTGACCTCGCCATAGATTATGTACTAGTGGTTCCTACTTGATGCTCGGGTTCTATTGTTGACAGTTTATGCATACATATACAGTCTATATTTTGGGTTGCTACTACTCTACTTCTGGGGAAACTCTATCAAAATTTTTCCAAGTTATGATGGCGAATTTTTTGGTCTTCTGAGCCATTTACACTGTTATGCTGCTAAAATTCTGGCAAAATTAGAGGATAAGTTAGGTGTGCCTACTTGGGAGCTTCATGGTTAGCTTTAATGGATGATCAAAATGGCCCTCAATTCACTCCTTTTAATTTAACTCAAAGAATCCAGATAAATGTTCATGTGTCCAGGAAGATTTTTTTCCAACAGCGCATAGTCTTTATGTTCAGGCCAAGAAGATTAAGAGAGATACTGGAATGTCCTTTGCCTTTTGTAATTCGGATGATCAACTATGAAAACTCATTTGATGTGCATGTGTTTGTCCTTATCTAAAATTGAGCTCCATTGAAGTTTCTAGGGATTGGGGTCAGTAAAAAGTTTGGGTTCTTGTGTGTGTGTTCAAAGGGGTTCTCAAAGCATCGTAACTTGGGTAGCCATGGCTTTCTCTTATCCGGAGTTTCATGGAAGAAGTGATGAAGATGTGGAAGAATTTTTGGAAAAGATGGAGGTCACCTGCATTAGCAACCAGATTCATGACCCCACGCAGATGTTACGTCTTCTCCAAATCTGTTTGAAGAGTGATGCATGAGTCTGGTCCAAAACATTTGAAGAGGAGTTGCGTGTGGCTAATCCACCTATAAGATTGAGTTGGGACAATCTAAGGCATGGACTGGAAGTGGAGTTTGTGAAGATAGAAGATCCTGACAAAGTGTGGCAAGAAGTACAAGGTTTGGTGCAGAAGGAAGGTGAGCCAGTAGATGCGTACATACGTAAGTTCTCATTGGCATGGGAGAGGATGTGCAAGGCCTTAGCACCACAGGTACCCCCACCTAACATGATGAAGAAGGATAAGTTCTTAGCTGGTCTTTGGGAGAATATACGTTGGAGAGTGGAGCTAAAGAAGCCTAGGACATATGAAGATGCACTAGAGGTAGCAAGGAACAAAGAGTGGAAGCTGAGGAAAATGAGCCAGTTAGGGGTGGAGTCTTTGCCCATGAAGTCTGAATTTCAGCCTATGGATTCTTCGCAAGGTCGGGTTCATCATGAACCAGTGGTTTCTGTTACTCCTCAGGTTATGCTAGCAATGGTCACTACAGCAGTGCAAGATGATGGGCTAAGGCAAGACATGAGGCAAGTGGTAGATTTAATGAAGAATCTCAGCCTAAGCATGCTTGGTGAAGTAGGAAATAATCAAGGTCAAGGGAGGTTTGCAAATCAGCCAGGAGGTGTAGAAAGGCCTAGAGATGGTGTTTGAGCAAAGCAATGGTAGGTTCTGGAGGCAAACGCCCACATGTTATAATTGTGGAGAGTTGGGTCACATCAGCCCGCAATGTGATAAGCCACCAAGGATGGGTGGAGACATGTATCCATTGCCAAGACATGTGCTAACTAGGTCAAATGATTATGGCATTGAAATTAAGGGAGATGAAGAAACCATTGGATTAACCCAGGAGGAAAAGGGAAAGAAAAAAGTGATCAGTGTAGTCACCTTGGAGAAGGCATCAAAGCTAGAGGATACATTAGTGATGCCTGTTGGGAAGAGGACCACAGAGTAAAATGAAGGAAGAAGTGCCCCAAGTCCTAGCAAGAAGAAGGGAAAGAGCCATGAAGGCGAGGATGTCAAGGCCAAGAGAAAAAGGAGGGCTCGTCGCAAGTTTCATGTTTCAGATTTTCCACTAGGGGATGGGAAATTAAGCTATGACGTGAAGGAGGATCTGACGAGCAGGAAATCCGATGTTACGTTTGGGCAGCTTATAGAGATGGTTCCTAAGCTAAAGCGACAGTGGAAGAGGATGGTTAACCCAATGGAGAAAGAACCAGAGAGAGGTTCAGTAAAGGTGTTGGCAATGGATGAGCTACCATACATTTGTCTAGTAGTAGATATGTGGCATAAAAGAAAAAATCTCGGACAAAGTTATGTGGATGGTGGAGCCCAAATATGTGTCATAACACACTCATGCGTTGAGAAGATGGGTCTTACAGTGTCTGGGGTGTCAGGCTTCCGGATTAGATTGGCAAACCATCAGAAAGTAAAATGTTTGGGTGTTGTAAAGAGCTTAGAGGTGGAGGCACATGATGGAAAGGTAGTGGTTGATTTTCATGTGATGACAGCGGGGTTGGGAGCATATCCTATTATACTGGGTAGACCATGGTTACGTGCAGTAGGAGCTGTTCAAGATTGGTGACATGGTACGATTAGCCTCTATGGAAAGACATGTGCCAAGAAGCTATATAATATGGATACAAGGAAACGATTGGAAGAGATTTATGAAGATGAGGATGGGTCTAGTGATGAAGACTATTCCACAGTGTCTGATGAGGACAGTGATAGTACTACCAGCAGCGATGAGGATGCTGATGTTGCATTTCTTTTGATGGACAAAGGAATCCAAGAGTCTGGTGTAGTCGCATTTTCAAATGAGGTTGAAGATGAAAGTGAAGGGCCTTATGAAGTGATTGAAGGGCTGATGCAAACCAAGGTTGAGTTGTCAAAGAAGCAGGAATTGATGACACAAATGATCAGTGGAGATCTCTCAGCCATGGAGAAGGAGATATATTTGCACATGCTGGCTAGTTTTCCTGATTTGTTCATTACTTCATATGAAGAGATCAGAGGGTTCAAGGGCGAAGAGATGCATATAGAGCTGAAAGAAGGTGCTAAGCCAGTGCGGCAAAGGATAAGAAGGATGGGTCAAGAGCTGATGGCAGCATTGCGGGAAGAGGTGGACAAGTTATTGAAGGTAGGGTTCATAGTCCTTGTGGAGACCACAGAATGGGTGAGTCTAGTAGTAGTCAGTCCAAAGAAGGATGGGAAGTGGAAGATTTGTGTAGATTTTAAACCCTTAAATGCAGCCACTAAGAAGAACCCATATCCTCTTCCATTCATTGATCAGATCTTGGATTCAGTGGGCAGGTTATGAGAGGTATAGTGTGTGTGATGGTTTTTCAGGCTATTTTCAATTGAAGAATACTCTTAAAGACCGCACAAAGACAACTTTTATTACGCCATGGGGTTGATATTGCTACACAGTATTGCCATTTGGGTTTTCAAATGGACCATATTTCTATCAAGAGAGAGCAAATTGGGTATTGAAACCATTCATTGGTTATTGTGTTAAAGCGTTTATGGACGAATTTTGTGTCTATATCAGTAGGGCTGAACATCATGAGAAGCTGCAGATGGTATTGGCTCAATATGATGAATGTGGAGGACAACTAAATCCCAAGAAATGTCATCTAGCACAACCAAGGGTGAAGTTATTGGGCCATATGGTGTCAGAAAATGGCATTGAGGCTGATCCAGATAAGGTTAAGTCTATTATTCTTCTTCCATCACCTACGAGTACGAAGCAATTGGCAACCTTTATACACAAAGTAAAGTACATGGCACAGTTTGTTCCATTGTCTTCGCAACTTCTTTATCCATTACAGCAAGTGGCAAAGCATGATCCATGGCAATGGGATGACAAGTGTGAAGAAGTGTTTCAAGAGGTGAAAGAGGTGTTAGGGGGGTTGTCAGCCATGCAGGCTCCTGATTGGGAGAAAGTGCTTTATGTAAATCCATCAGTAGGGGATGATTCCATTGGAGCCATGCTATTGCAAAAGGGGAAGGGCAGCCATTATATGAGGCCAGTGTATTGTGCAAGCCAAGTGAAGTTGGTAGCGGAGAGAAAGTTCTCGGAAGTAGAGCTAGTGATGGCCAATGTAGTATTTGCTTGTCGATGATTTTGTCATTACTTGCTACCACGACCTTTTGTTTCTTGACGAGTTATGCCTTTTTCCCACAGTTAATTAATGGTACTAACATGTCAAATGTGGTGAAGAAATGGGTAATTGAGCTGCAAGAGTTTGAGTTCTCTTTTCTAGTGGAAGATTGTACAAGGGCTACCCTAGCTGATTTGTTGACCTACAAGGAGAATCCCCTTATTGTTGAGGAAGAGGTGGTGAGAAAGGTAGTTGAAGAAGTGCCACAGATCAACAATGCACATGTGTTGTTCTTTGATGGTTCATACAGAAAGAGCCATGATGCGGCTTCAGGGGGTATAGCACTTTATGATCCAGAGGGGAAGCTAGTATGCAAGAGAGGGTTCAAATTGGATACTCATAGTAACAATGAGGCTAAATATGCTACTCTGGAAGCCGGATTACACATTTTTTTGAAGCATGGGGTTCGAAGGTTGAGCATAAAAGGTGATGCCTTGTTAGTGGTGAAGCAAGTGCCGGGTGTGTGGAAGAGCAAGAACAGCTCATTGACGGAAATGTGTTTCAGAATTAAAGTTCTGTTAAAAAAGTTTGAAGCATGGAGCATCAGACACATTGAACGTTCTCTAAATGGAGAGGCACATGAAGCAGCTCCAAGCATGATTGGGGAGCTATTTGTGTTGAGGACAACTTTACCTCTTTATCATGGCCGGGAAATTTTGGCTCAAGAAGAGGAGTGTTTGCTAACAGGAATCATTCCAAAGGATATTCAGAAGTCTAAGAAGTATGGTTTTGTGCGTAGAGCATACAGGTACAAATTGATTGCTGATGTCTTATACATGAAAGGGGCTGATCTCGTGTTGAGACGTGTACCTTGAAGGGAGGAGCTTTACAGAGTGTTGGAAGAGAATCATGAAGGCGCATGTGGCGTCCATTTTGCTCTAAAGATCACCTTGCATAAGATCTTGTAAGAAGGGTATGTCTGGCCTAGTTTTCACAAGGATGTTCACCATTGGTGTAGGTCTTGCAATAGGTGTCAAGCATTTGGGAAGAGAGTGTTGAAGCCAGAGCTACGAAAAACCATTATGGCGTTTGATGTGTTTCAAAAGTGGGGGATTGATGCAATAGGCCCATTACCTATCACAAGCAGGGGCAAAAGCTATATTTTGACTGCAGTGGACTATCTCTCTAGATGGGCAGAGGCTATAGCAGTAAAACAGATCACTGCAAAGGATGTGGCAAAATTTGTGTACGATGAAATATGTTGCAAGTTTGGGGTGCCATTGGAGCTACTTTCGGATAAGGAGCCAGGATTTAGAGCTAAACTGCTAGACTTTTTATGCGCAAAGATGAAGATTCAATGGTGAGTTGGTGCGAATTCTTTCGAAAGTGACAGAGCACCAAGGAAAGAATTGGGATTTGGAATTGCCTAGTGCATTATGGGGTTACCGCACTTCAGTGAAGACGTGTACAGGGTTTACTCCATTTCATTTGGTATATGGAAAGGAAGCATTATTGCCTATGGAAGTGGAGTTGCCTGCAGTCAAGATGTTAGAAACCGCAACAGGCAAGGGTCATTCCTAGCATCCCATGGACATGGTATGAGGAGATGTTTCATTTTCTCGACAGCGGCGAAATGCCTTCTTTCTTGTCCAGCTAGCAGAGGAAACGTATGGCTATAAGAAGTAGGAATTTTGAGATTATTATGGGAAATCTCTATTATCGTACAGTGGCAGAGGTGTTACTCAGATGTGTGCTACCACAGGAGCAGGAAGCAGTACTAGAGGAAGTCCATACTGGTATTGCGGGAGGTCACTTTGCAACATTAATCAGAGCTCGAAAGGTTCTCCAATCTGGATTATGGTGGCCCACATTGTTTCAGGATGCGAGAAATTATGTGCAACAGTGTGATGTGTGTCAGCGGTTGGGGCAACCTACCAAACGGTCCAGAATGCCTTTTCAGCCAGTTCTACCTTTGGAGCCTTTTCAAAAGTGGGGTTTGGATTTTGTTGGTCCTTTTAAACCAGTGGCAGCTTACACAAGAAATAAGTATATCTTGACAGCCACGGATTACGCTACCAAATGGGTAGAGACCTTAGCTCATTCTTTTTCTCTCCGTCTACCACCTTGCCCTCCATTTTGGTCTTCTCTTAATAGATACCTTTCTCGCTATTATCCTTTACATACACCTCTTGCTCCTCTGCCACAGGCGCCTCAATCTATTTCTTTGCCAACGTAGTTTATTCCTCGGGTTGCCTGGCCGGAACAAATTGAGATAGATGCACGTCTTCTGGATGAGGTCTATCGGGCACATACTGCAGATTTTAGAGGCTTTAGCTATATTGATATTTCCTCTTCACCAGAGCAGAGTGCAGAGCAACCACCGGAACCTTCCAACTGGAGGGGCTGATTGTGGGTTCGCGCAATCCACCGTGCGTGCCAGATGTTATGGCATTAGCCGCACATGCGGTCCTACGGTCGTGCGGAGATCTGGACACTACGGATCAGGAGTCACGCGGTATGCGGCGGCCGTAGTGGCAGTTCTTCACGGGATATCATGGGACAGGATTGTGTGCACCTTTCCCGATCTGCGCTGGAGCAGCGGTTGTATATGGAGCGGTATACCTGTCTTTTGATGAAACTTGATATTCATGGCATCTACTATTGTAACTCTGAGTCAGGATTATACATGAATGAAGCAAGACGTGTTATGTGCCTGTGTACTGTGTACTTTCTTCTCTTGTCATTCTATATGTTGATGTTCACATAATGTAGTTGCGGGTAATCATTCCCGTAATGCCTATTGCTCCTGTGTGGGCAATAGCCGTTACAGAAAGCAAAAACTACAAATAGATACACACATGCTTCGCCACCAAAAGTTGATTTCAAAACCACATGAGAAGATCAACTCCCACAAATGAAGGTGGCCTTCCAACAAAGCAAAGGGTAGCCCCTACTAAAGGCGATGAAGTCTTGTTGGGGATGGCAAGAACACGGGAGGGGGGAGTATTGAAGCGGTTGACCAGCACATATCAAATCCAATCGATCAAAAAAGGCGTATTAATTATTCTTTTACTTTTTCACCTAGATCCGACTTTATAACTCCTATTCCTGAGAAATCTGTGTAATAATGAAAAAGGCTAGAGAGCTTGGTACACCCATTATTGTAATAATTGTCTCCTTTTAGCCCAAATACCTAATTTAGAGCCCGAGGTATATAAGCCAAAGGTTGTAATTATTAAGGGAGATCAATTTTTGTGAAATAAGGGCGTGCATGCGATATCGGCATACTCTTGCACACTCACATCTCCATGTACGGGTATGGCATTGCAATGAAACTTCAAGTGTTGCTTCTACATGCTCTTAGCTTCATGTACATGTCTTTTGTGTTGTGTTTAAGTGTGTATGTGTGACACATCTAGTGGTTTTAGCTTGCGGTCTCCTTGTGTACTAATCTTGACTTTCAAAGTTTATTAGAGGTGTAAATTTGTTTCTAAGCTTGGATAGAGGTAGGTAGGACTAGAGAGGATCCATAGGACCCCTCATCTGTCACTTTTGGTGTAGGTGGGAAGTGGTGACGATTGCAGTTGCTCATCCTAGTCATATTTTTAGAATTGAGTATTGGTCACATTTTTTAGTTCCCCTTGGTCTTATTAACTAGGATACCAAGTTTCATCAAGTTTGGAGTCCGTTTGAGTCCTCTACGGCCTTTAAGAGTCTTGGCTAGCTCGCATGTAGGTTTCTCGCTATTTGCTAGATCTGCCTTGTATAGAGAATGTGACACATTTCTTCAAAGTGTATTTCTACTTAGGGAATTTCATTCAACGTTTCCATGCACTAGGCGGGACAGCTATATCCTCAGATTGACAAATTATGATGGTTTGAGTTCTCGCTACGCTACATCATTCGATCGTGGGGCGATCCTCCAACAGTTCAATTTAAAGTTTAAATATGTTCATCCTATTTGTTTCATTATGACATTTGACTATAATGTTATAACCTTGAATAGCTTAAGAGAGTGACCAACTCATTTCAAGTTGCAAGGCTAGAATGGCAAAGAACCTTCAAGAATGTCATATCTCCGTATAGTATCATTAGGGTTGATGCAACATGGTAGAAAAATCTTTGAGCTGCATCCCAAATATTAATACTTTGTCATAGAAATTACGAGCACAATTTTGGCCTCTCTTTGAGGAGAATTCAAGCACAATCTATAGTACAATATGTTGTGGAAGTGATGTGAAAATGAGGGATCCTTCTTACTCTCATGGGAGTTTATAAGTAAACTTTACACCCAATTCTCTTTTCTTAGAAGTTAAGCTACATATATGGAACAAATTTTCTTTCAAGGATGGGTATTTACTCCATAAGGGGAGAGTCCGTGTACTCAAAAACACCAGGCCCCAAATATTTTTGAAGTGTCACAATATTCCAAGTGTAGGTCATCCTATATTCAAAAGACCTACGCATTAGTACAACAAAAATTTTAATAGTTAGGTTTAGACAAAGAGGCACATGAGTACGTGATAAATTTCCAAATATGTCTAAGTGCAAAAATCTAAGCATCTCAAGGTAGGTGGGATTTCACAACCATTAGATATCCCAAATGTAAAGTAGGAAAGCATCTCTATGGATTTCATTGTTGATCTACCTATGAAACTTTGTGGCCACAACTATATTTAGGTGTTAATAGAGTACTTGACTAAGATGTGTAGATTTATCCTCACAAAGACCAAGGTCAAGGATCTAGAACTAGCAAGGAGATTCATTGAAAATGTGTATAGTGCCCTTCCTTCTAATATCATTAGTGATCGAGACAAAAAATTTGATGGATATTTTTGGAGAGTGGTATTTTGTAAATTAGGACTACTCTTAACTTGAGTACAATTGATCATCCTCATACATATGGGAAATTGAAGATTTCAATCAGTTTTATTAGAAGATATGCTACGAGCTTACGTTGGTGCAACCATAGCAAAGGGCACATACAGGTATGTGTAGGCTAGCGATTGTAGGGATGGGTGATGAAGTAGGTGTGAAGTGTAAGTTTGGCAAGGGACATCCTAAAGTGCTTCAAGAATGGACCGTGTCGGTCTTTACGGATTGACATTTGGAAAGTTGGTGGCGAATATAAAAGAATTTGAAGTTTTTGTGGGGGTCGATTCTGAGTCTTTTTAGTTGCATTGGAAAGCATGACATCTAAAGTGTTTTGATGCTCTCTATGGTTTGAAAAGGTAGTATACAACATATGGAACTAGCCGAAAGAGACGGATCCTCAATCAAGGCTACTACTACAAAGTTATATCTAGTTGAAGTTTGACGACTATGGAAGCCGTGGGGAATATGATGTTTTTTTTCTGGTGTTGGTGATCATTGTTGGCCATCGTGGTGTCAAAATGAAGAGAAATGGCTTGGAGTCAAGTTCTAAAGTGCCTAGTTTTAACCAAGCTTGTTGGCTTTGTCACTAGATCTCCGAGCACCAATTGGCAGGCAAAGGAAGTTGGGGGAAAAAAGAAATGTTTGTTTTGGAAATTTTTAAAGTTTTGTGGAGGAGTGAGCTTCAATCTCTGTGGACATGCCATTTGGAAGATCAAATAAACTCATATGCAAATGCGCTAGAAGGGGGCTCACAATATTCTTCCAAAGGGGCACCCCATCATGCATGCATGTCAATTGCTATAGATTCACATGTGTGGTATTTTGACAGTGGTTCTACAAAGCACATTACCTCAGATCATGATTTGTTCACTTCTCTTGAGTCTGTTGTGGGAATTCAATTACTTGTGCCAACAATGCCTCTTATCCGATTCAAGGAATTGAAAAGATTGTGCTTACTGCTACAAATGGTAGTTCTTTTACACTTGTTGATGCACTTTATGTACCAGGGATCAAAATGTATTTTGGTTTCATGTAATGTTGTGTTTGTGGAAGATTTTGTTCAACCCTTGCTGTCATGTACTAGAGACAATAATATAAGCTCACACGATATTTATGACACTTTGTTGCCTCTTTTCAATGGTGGAAAGTTGAATGTAGATTCTAATGAGGAAAATGTACAACATATGGGGTTTTTTGAAAATGTTATAGATCAATCTATTATTGATGCAGATGTAAAGGATGTACTTGACGAGGAAAGGGCTGAAAATGAGTAGGCTAGAGGTATGCCAAAATGGCTAGTGCATACATTACATGATAGTAAATTGGATACACCTTTGTCTAGTCACACTCGTTCAGGCTCTCACCCTGCATGTTATGCATCAAATTTTTATGCTTTGGTTGTGTCTAGCTTACATGATGTTGAGGAGCCTCTGTCTTTTGATGAGGCACAAAATTTAAAAAATTGGATGGTTGCCATGCAATTAGAATATGATGCACTTGTAGAAAACGACACATGGAATTTATTCTATTTGCCTCTTGGAAAAAATACCACTAGTACAAAGTGGATTACAAGTTGAAATGCAAGGCGGATGGTGAGATTGATCTCTATAAGGCTCGACTTGTTGCAAAGGGTTATGCACAACAAGAAGGAATAGATTATGAAGAGACTTTTGCTCCCACTTGTTGTATGACTACTATGTGTTTTCTATGTGCATTGGCAGCTCATTTTGGTTGGGATGTACATTAATCACACATTTTTTACTACTTTCTTGAATGGTGACATATTTGAGGAAGTTTATGTAATGCAGCCTCGCAATCTTGTCAAGAAAGAAAAAGAGGATAAGGTGTGCAAATGTAACAAGGCGTTGTATGGGTTGAAGCTATCGCCTTGTGCTTGGTATGAGAAGGCTGACACTCATTTGGTCAAACGAGGCTTTTGTAACAGTCCAACAAAAAGCACATTGTATGTAAAGCGTGAGGGTGATGTACTTCTCATTGTGGTTGGTTCTTTATGTAGATGATTTTCTGATCACTAGACCAAATGAGAGACATATAATTTAAGGCTAATTTGAATTCTACTTTCAAGATGAAAGATTTGGGGCTGTTTCATCATTATTTGGGTATATAGTTTAAGCAGTGTGATGGTGGTATTGCCTTGTGTCAGAAAAGTTACATAGAGACATTGCTATGTAAGTTTGAACTTGAGGATTGAAAACCTATTGCCACTCCCATGGAAACAAGTTTAAACTTGAGTCTTTATGATCCTTGTGATCTTGCAAATGTCACTCTTTACCAAAATGTTGTTGGATGCCTCATTTATGTATGCAACACAAGGCCGAATATTCAATTTGTAGTCTCACAGGTTAGTAGATGCATAACCTAGGGTCTACGCATTGGCAGGTTGTCAAGAGGATTTTTCCTACTTGAGTGGCACTTTATATCTTGGCTTGTTTTATCCCAAGGGGAGATCATTACCACCAAATTTGAATGTTTTTTTAGCCTCAAATTGGGCTAGATTTTTTGACACACGAGTGTCCACAAGTGGTTTTCGTTTCATGCTTGGCAGCTCATGCTTATCATGGTTGAGCAAGAACCAACCTGTTGTGTCCACTTCAAATTTTGAGGCTGAGTACAGGGTAGTCTTCACAGCGATGGCTGAGTGTGTATGGCTCAAACGCCTTATGGTTGATTTGGGTGTTCGATAGGACACTGCCAACACTATCTACACTAATAGTCATAGCGCATTGGCAATTGCAAGGAATCCAATTTTTCATGCTCTCACAAAGCACATTGAGGTGCATTACCACTATGTCAAGAAGAGGCTCTTAGTAGGAGAGATAAGCTTGGCTTATGTGCCAACATAGGACAACCTCGCATATCTTTTCACAAAGGCATTGTCTCATGAGAAGTTCAAAGCTTTTTGCAAAGCTTTGGATTACTCCCCTTTGTGGACTAATCATGTCCTCAGGGCATGGCACTTCCCTTTACTCTATGTGCCATCTCTCATTCACCACATCACTCCAGGGGGGATTTGTTACCATATACATGTGGTAGTGATGTGTGTGAACACACTTAGGACTGTTGGAACATTTTTCCCGTCACAAGGTGGTTTTTTCCCCTGTGCATCGTATGTATTCTCCAAGTTGTGTGGGTTTTCCTGCAACCCTAATTTCAACACTTGGTAATACATTTGTATGATCAATTGGCCTTTCTTTTTCTGTTTTGAACATTGGGTAGCACGTTCGGTATTGCGTTGCTAATTTTGCTTGTAGAAGAAGTATGTACAAGATGTTATTGATGTGTGTTTCTAGATTAGGGAATGAAACCTAAATGACCAAAGGGAAAAACCCAATGGGAAAAATTGCTTTTCGTGTACGCTCTTATCGGAGTTGAGCTGTGGAAAATTGACTACCTATTCATGCAATATGAGTGCCTTGAAGAAACAAAGAAAGAATTCCAATTGCATGTGTCAATTATGGGACACTCTATATATACACGAGATATTTGCTCAAGAAAAGCATGCGGTGTGAGAAATGGATTTGATGGGTACTTCAAGGAAAGAACGTAGCACATGTGATGTCCAATGACACCTCAATAGATTCCACTTTTCCTACAAGGGTTCTTGACGTAGAAGTTTCTCCGCTCATTCCTCACTATGCTAAGTGTGTGAGTGTCTTTTGTACTTCTTCCTTATCTCCTCTTGACTTGAATAGATATATATTTTGACTCTTATGCTCACCTACATTAGCATGAGTGACACAATGTAAATATGATCAACTCTTCCAGCTTGAGCAGTACCTATGATAGCTAAGACTCTTAGACCACAAAAACATATCCTGAAGCTTTGGGACTATGCCTTTCTTGTTTAGTGGCTCAGCTATTCGACTCTGACTTTTTATGCTATGTATTTTTAATGGCGACTTGGACTTACTTGTTTGAAGGCCAAAATCCCATTGAGGTTCTGGGGATTTAGGCCTTTACCATTGTGTTGGTTTGTAGATGCCACCATTTTGTCCAATAACTAGGCATATTTTAGAATTTTTAGATTCTTTAACAGTGATGCCTACTCTTTAAATCTCTTCTTGTTTGTGCTGATGTCCTCATCTGCATAGCATTGTGCATTCACAGGCTTGATTTTTGGTGGCCTAACTATTTTGGATATATTTCTATGGCCCTTTTAGGATTTTGTTGGGATGCATGGTGTCAACTCTTAGATTTTTATAGTTTTATCTTGATTTGACTCCGTATTTGGTTTCTACTTTCCAAGATCTTTATGTAGACTGCCCACTTGCTAGGGTGTTTTTGTCATCTGGGTTGTTGGGGGTAAATGCGTGTGGTTGTGACAATAAAAGTGATTGGTGGCTTTTTTGGCTTCTTCTTGATCTATTGATACCATCTTTCTCGTTATTCTTTCCTCATCCTATCTATGCTATGCATGTCCAAGTTGGATCATTCAATCTCAAGTTATGACCATTTTTGTGTTTTGATGGATCACTTATGGTCAATCCCTGACCCTTTGCACTTTGTCCTTGATGCCTCTTCATTTTTGGACTTTACTCTTCAAGACCTTTTTGTAGACTGCCCACATGTTTGGGTGAGTTTTTCATTTGAGCTTTTGGGTAAAGTGCTTGTGTCAGGTGGCAACAAAAGCGGTTGGTGGATTTTTTACCAGTTTGACCTGGGAGTGGTACCTATAGCTTCCCCTTGATGAGTACATCACTCCTAGGCTATGCACGAGCATTTTAATTTTTGTCTTGGCTTTCCTTTTTAATTTTTATGGTCATCTAGGATTTTTTGATCAACTTGAAAGTGCTCTGGTTGGTCTATGTGGTCTATCTTGAGCTTTCTATGGAAAAATTCCGATTCGTAGACCTAGAATTTATTTGTTCGTGACTTGTTTGGTAAAAAACATGCAAAAATGCATATTTTAACCTATCTTGAAATCCGGCCAACTTTTTTGTTAACTTCTGTCACACTAGGTCCTACTAAGTGTATTTGAGCTTTAGATGTAAAAATTCCGGACTTTGCACTGCTTTTTGCAATTTTGGGGTCAATTTCTGTCTTTTAGACTGAAATGGACAAGATTTGTCCCTATGTGAACATTTTTTGTTCCAAATTTGCATGGTTGGTACCTCGCGACTTGTTATAGCTTGAGGAACCTGCTAAGATCAATTTTTGTCACTTTCGATGAGGTGGCAAAAGAAGCAATAACTAGCTTTTTCACCTGTTGTTTATGAAACTTCATGGACTTGTGCCCCATGACCTAGTAATTCCTTTTGGACTATGGATCTGCAGTTTAAACTTGGTTTGAGGTTTGATTCAGATTTTGGATTTCTTCACTTGTTCCCCTATTTGGCTAGGTTTTTTATATCCATTTTGGACATGGGTGGTATGGCTACGTTCCTCTAGGCTAGGAGAAGCTAACCATATCATTATTTCTCAGCTTGATGGGGGATGGCACCAATCACGGTTACTGCCATCTTGAGAATTTCTAGGAACTTTTTACATGGTTGGGTTCCCCTTACTTTGCTAGTTCTTTTAAGCCTATACGTGGCTGATTTGGAACTCTAGATACTTGTAGACTTGAGATTTTTAGTCTGAAACTTATGGGATCTTTTTGCATGATTAGGTGAGTTTTGGGTGGTATGTGGGGACTCCTCTCATCATGATGAACATGTAGGTACCTTGAGATATTCATTTGTTGATGGGTGGCACCAACGACGGTTATTGCCACTTGTGGGTTTTTGGGGAAATCTTCATATGGATGTGTTCCTCGTGTCTTGATGGTTCTTTTGAGCATATGCACTAGTCATTTGGGTTAATGGATCTTTGTAGATCTGACTTTTCCTCTCCTTGGACTCCGTGCTTGGTTGAGTGTGATTCACATGTCCAAATTGAGTTTGGGTGGTGTCCCTAGACTCCTCTTGACTGGGGCTATCTATGGGTATCACTTGCCTTACTTTTGGAGTTAGGTGGAACCATCTGCGGTTGTTGCCACTTTGTTCTTGGTGAGGTGTGCCCATATCTTTAGGTTCTTGGTTCTTTGCTAGTCATTTGGTAATCTACATGCTTCATGTGGACACCTTATGTGTATCTAGTGATCATACATCTTTGTGAGGTGTCAAGAGTCCATACCATGCAGGTTTTCTAGTCCAACTTTTGGACTCCAGATACTCCATATATTGCACTTTGATCATCTTCTTGATTTCTAGCATAGTGATGATCATATGTTGACCTTTGTTTCTTTGCTTCTATGCTTTTCTTGTGTGTTTACTTTATCTCCTTGTTCTTCATTTGGTTTTGTGCATCTGTGTATGCTTCCTATTCTCTCTTCTTGTTCTTCTTTCTTGCATGTGTGAATTACCTGCATGCTTGACGTACATCCCCCCTCCCTTGTCTGGTTTATATAGTCATGGTGGGTGCAGATGTTGATCTTACTGGCTTGTGGAGAGGTTGACATGCCTACTACTGCTCTTAAAGGTTGAATGAATGGCTCTTCTCTTCTCTATTTTCATCTTTTTCATCTCCTTTTCGTTGCATCTCTACCTGCTCCTAAATTTTTAGCTTCTTGAGATTTTGAAAGGCTTGTAAGGCTTGTAGACTCCATGGACTTGGATTGTTGCTAAGAAGTCAGTTTGATGTATGTGTAGAAGATTCCTAAGCCTTATGCTACATGCAATGGTGGAGTAAGAAACTTGCTCTCTTCTAACTTTATTGTAACCATAGTAGGAGTTGAAAGAATTGAAGCTGCACAATAGTGATGTAGTGTTGTTGGTTTCCTTTGGGACCCACTTCTTTGTGATCACTGGCAGTTTTGCTGATGATGCTCATTTGGGAACCCATACTTGTCCCTAATTTGTCTTTATTTGAAGAGACTTTTTTGGGATCCACCTTGTCTCCATGTGAGTCGGCAGCGGTCTTTGCTTCAACACTTGTACGCTTGGTTACGGGCGAGATTCAAACATTGAGAGTTAATACTTTAACCGTTAAGGGATCCAAATAAACTCCTAACTTATTTGTGCTTGAATCAACTTCTTTGGAACCCAAATTTGAGTTTTGGAAGCTTGCAACTTTGCAACTTTCTTAGCCGTTTTTGCATAATTTGACTGTTTTCCTTTTGGTGTTGGATCTTGTGATTTTTCATTGGAGATCTTTCTCTTCTTGATCTATACCTGTTTTTGAGTGAGTTGGCTCTTTGGTATTCAAATTTGTCAAACTTTCTAGTTGTGACTTGTTTTTCTTTTCTTTTGGCCTTCCATGATTGTTACAAAAGCTGCTATTATTGGTGATGACCTGAGTTCCTGATAGGGGTGTCATTAGAATCACCACGGACGCTACTATCCTCATCAAGGTTGATTTTGAAGGTGATGGCAACAGTCGTTGATAAGGAAAACCACAAGATTTCCGCTGTCGCTTTTTATTGAGGTGCTATCATCATCAAGGTTTATCTGGCGCTTTCCCTTTGTGGTTTGGTTGGTTATGGAAAGTTACTATCTATTTGCTCTAGTATTTATATTTCTAGAAGGACTTTCTATCCAATCAATTAGAGCAATGTTAGCTCATTCCCATGGCCATATTCTTCTTGGTCGAGTCTTTTCTTCCTATATAGGAGTCACGTAGGAGGATTCTTGTTGTGGTTGCGTCAATCATAAAACCATGCATTAGTAAATGTTTTGTTCATGTCATCTGCTTGGTTGTCCGGATTTTTGTTGTCTGCATCCTCTTGAGCCTCAAAGTGTTCTACGAAGTCATAGAATTTGTCTTCTTCTTTGTCTTTTGATTTGTGACATTCCTTTGGTTTCTCTTCATCGTGAGAACTTGTCGATGCCTGATTATCCTTATTTTCTTGGATTGCATTCACTGCAAAGTAGGGAATGTCATCAAAGATATATTTATCACAAAACTTTGTTGCTGGATAGCCTTGAATAGGATACTTATCCAGAGTATCCAAGATGTGTTCCCATTCTAGTCTCTAATGTTTCTTCAAGAAATGGTTATGGGACATAGTCCTTATACTCTATAGCCCTCTCAAACCCATTTTCACATCATTTGCTCAAGCCATGGCCAAAATACACATCCAAGGTAAAAAAAAAGCCGAAGTCGTCACATCTTACCCAAATGACACCCAAACTCAATTCCATGCATATATCCATGATGCATATGCTATGAGCTATGCATATATGATCACTTCATTCTGAGCACTTAGACATCATACGCGTATGATGTCTCGCATCATGAATCTGCACCCAAAATGCACTTTTTGCCACATGCATAGCACCCTTGGGCCCTAGTTTTCTTGTGCTTCAATTTTGAAGTTATTTGGAAATTTAGAAATTGCAATAACACTAGATCAAGAGGGTTACCCTAGTTTTTACACTTGGATAATCCGCAAGATCAATTGTGCACTTTTCCGCACATGTCGTCGGAGGCTGGAAACTTGCCAAAACACCGTGTGCGAGCCACAAATGGCTGCAAGCACACAACTAGATAGTCCTAGAAAGCTCAAAGGGGCAATCGTGTGTCACTCACCACTCAATGCTTCCATGGTGAAGGATCCCATGCCGCAAAGAGAAAGGAGCCACCACCGATGCTGCCACAATCCTCTCTCTATCTCTATCTCTCTCTCTCTCTCTCTCTCTCTCTCTCTCTCTCTCTCTCTCTTAAGCATACACACACACATACATGTGAGCACACAAAGGAGAAGAAGATACAAAAGGAGCAAGATAACTTCTTAGCATGCACCTCAAAGAATGAGGATTTTTAGGTCAAATGGACCTTTTATAAGAGTTTGACCCATTCACTGGCATTGTCACCCACAATGGCTGGTCATAGTAAAAATCATGTAAAAATGGAATAAGTGGTGTGCCTCTTATCGGTGATCACCTACGCACCTATTGGACCAACAAGCCCTGTCCATGACTCAATCAAATAATAATAAGGCATTCGTCAAAGGTGATAACGTGTCCATAAGGGTTAACATGCCCCCCTTCCTGATGTAGACTCCGTTTGTAGAAGGTATTGAGATGAAGCCCGTTCATCGAGGTGGAAGAGCATCTGAGATTGCATGTCCTTAGCCTTCTTCAAGCACAAAATTGTCACAGTAATTGCATTCTCATATACAGTTAAAAAGCATATGCAGTGAATAGGCACACAAATTGATTGGTTATAGAATATTAAACAATTTATCAGCAGTAAACATTAAACGTAATTCAATCAAACGCATAAGTAGTTGTAAAGGTCAAAAAATAAACAAGTATGGGGTCGCTAATTTAACAATCGCTAGGCACTAGAGGTCAACTATTAATACCATGGGCAAGCTTCTTAATTCTCTCTAGTTAATTAAGCTGTTTAATTGCGAGAGCAAAGTATTTCATGTCTAAGGGTTGACTAGAGGCTATACCTAGAAGACCATCTAGTTAAGCTATGATAAAAGGAATTGCTTATGAAATCATCACCTTAATTATTCCCTTTGTTTGACCCCCCAAAGTTTTTCACATTGACTCAATTTTTGATGTGTGTGCTTATTTTGTATGCCTTGGGCTTTTTGCTTTTCAAGGAAAAGTGCCCACACTGATATGTGAGTGAAATACCAAAATAAGATTCTACATTCTTGGCACTTTTGTTTGTTGGGTTTTCATTGTCTTCCAATTTTGTAACTTTGGGGGGTCATATTACATTGTTACCCTCCCCAGGCTCATCATGCTAGTAAACTCCTTACATAATACTTAAGCTAACGGTCAATAGGGAATAAGCCCGTTAGAAAACCCTAGTACATTGCACACAATGCTGCCTAAATCGAATTAAGAACCTAAATTAACCATTGATTATTAGGAAGGCATTCCCCATGGTATTAAGAGAAGATCTCTAATGCCTATGTTGGTCAAACTAGCTTAGTCAGACTTCTTGATTCTTAAACCTAGATAGGGGATAATGATAGAAAATTATATTGAATCTAATGTTTTAATACTAAATAAATGTGTTGAATATTTTGCTACCAATCATAGTTAAAGCAAGAAAACATGGATGAAAAAAAACAAGAGGCAATGCTACTGGACAAGAAACACCTGTTCGTGTTGATGATCGCGCTTGATTCAAAGAGTGAACGAGACAAGGATTTCATGAAGTTTAAAATTACAATTACTGGAATGCGTTTGTGTACACACTAGAAAAAACAAGGAATACCTCTAGGAGGCACATCAATGGGAAGAGGTAATAACCTTTATTGAACACAATCAAAACAACATAAAGAATCCTAACCTAATTATTTGCAGCCCCCTAGAGAGTCAAGGATGCAGGATATTGAATAGATGGGAGGGTAGCCCTAGGTCTAAACCCCTATCCTTGTCATTGTCAAGAAAAACAAAGTTATCATCCGTGAGACCATACATGCCATCCGTGTAATCATGTCATTCTTCCTCATCCTTAGAGACACAAATGTTTACTAAGAAGGTAACTAGACATCTATAATCATCTTGGTCAAAAGGGTAGCCTTATGCAATTGGAGAGACACTCTCTACTCAGTAGGGATCAGTCGTGCTCAAGAGAGGTATCAACCATTCTAGTTCTTCAAAATTCTTATCACATGCTAGCGTATCTATCAAATTCCATTCATAGGCAAGCACCGGGTAGGCTATGTGAAACACGTGTAAAAAGTAAAGAGGGTACCTCTCACCCAAGGTCGGAGTGGATGACTGTAGCGTACTAGCCATATCTATACACACATATAGATTTTGGTTAGCGTGAAAATATTATAAGGGTCATGTCAAAAGTTTGTGTCCTTGTGCATAAAGTGTTACTAAGAATTTGTAGGTTTCCAGATTTTTGTTTGGTGGCTCTTGCTCTTTTACTTTTTAAGTTTTGTTTTCTTGAGTATTGGGCTATATATATACATTCCCTAAGATTGGGATATTGAGAGGTCAGGGAGGAAGGTTAAGAGGGGAGCAAGTGAATGATGGATGTCAGAATACACTCCCCCCTTCCTTGGGTAGATCATACCTTTTGGAAGAATGTCATCATGTTTTGAAACCATTTGTTCCAAGTTTCTATGGGTGAAGACCTTGACCAATAGTTTTTGATCGCCCTAGGCGTTTCACCTAGTTGCAAGGGTTGTAAGGTACTCTCCCATGATTTTATTCCAATGTTATTGTAGGTGGTGAACTTACAGCGGGAGGTGCAAATTCTTTCTTGTTTGTATGTATATTTACAATGGTAGGTGGAGGTTGTGTCAAAGCTTGTTGAACAACTACATGAAGAGCAAGAAGCTTCATTTGTATTTTCTATAATTGAGCCGAAAGAAATAAGTCGTTCTCACTTGGGCACCCAAACTAGCGCGGGGTCATGTGTAAAGTGTTCTGTTATCTTTCCCTCCCACAATCTTCAATTGGCTTTATTGTTACAGAATTTGACTCACATGGGTGTATAGGTGATAAGTAAGAACACAATTTTTGTTTAGGCACCTAGATTTGATCATTCTCTTCATAGTAGCCTTGGGCTTCCAATAGTCTTTTAGAAATCCAACGCAACGCTTTCTTACATTATTTGGAGCGATTGGGGAATTTCTTACAAGGCTTTTGTTTTTTAAGCACTAGAAATTATCACTAAAGAAGCTTTAGGGACTCATTTGTATGTTTTCTTTGTTCTATCACGAAGGGTCTTGTGTGTCTCAAGCTTTGTCTCAGCTACAAAAGTTGAAGCTCTAGAGGGTTGGGCTATAGTTACAGATGGTTCAATATTTTAGACATGCACTGTTTTGGGTTTTATTTTCTCAGAAGGTGATATCTCAGGGACTATCACTTGAGTGGCAGGGCTAAGAGTTGGTTTCTTTGTTGTGACACTCTCAATGCCCCAATCAATAGTGCATTTGGTCGTTATCATCCACCTGCATCCTAGGTTTATATTACCTTCCATAGTTCCAGTAGGCATGACCAAAAGGTCTTGAGCTACAACCCCATTGTCATAACTGACATAAGTGTGCTAGATTCCAAAAACCATAGTTTTTTTCTTGTTGATACCCTTGACTTGGGTAGTACTCTCAGATAGACATGGCTTTCCTAACTAGCACCACATTCCATATGATATCATATTATATTTAGCACTCGTGTACAATAAGGCATTATATAGCACTTTCCTAGAGGTGTTATTGAGCTCAATAGGTTATTGTAGAGGTGTGTCAGATTCCAACCAATCATCCTCTATTTCAACATGAAATGCATGTGTAACTCCAAGTTTGGCCTCTCCTTGGCGTCTTATACATTGTTTTTGCTCATAAGCCTCATCTTGAGGTTGTATCTTTTTCAATTCTTCTTGTGTCTTGAGTGCCTTTTTTTAAATGGATGGCACATAGATCGTCTCGGCTTAAAGGATCATGGTATCTTTTAAATTACTCCCATTGAAGAACCCAATATGGTCTTAACTCCATCAAGAGTTTCCATCAGAATGGTACCTTGTGGGGTGATTTTGCATACTTGATATGGTCCTTTTCGTCTATATTCAACTTTTTCTTCTCATTATGCACTCCATACAAAAGGACTTTATCGCCAACCTTGATATCTTTGTTCTTTAGATGACGGTCAAAACATTTCTTTCTCTTGTTTATCTCTACAAGTGAATTTTGCACAACCAATTGTAATTCTTCATCTAATCTCTCAAGGATATATAAACGCTCAACTAAAGGGTTACCATCCCAACCTCCTTGTGAAGCTACCTGCATGCTAGGAATAATAAACTCCCATGACATAAATGCTTCTTGGCCATATACCATTTTGAATGGTGTACATTTTATAGCCACTTTGTAAGAAGTATGATAAGCCCATTGAGTTGAAGTTAGCTTCAAATACCAATCTGTACGATGAGCTTCCATGCTTTGGTCAAGATAGAAATTAAGGTCTTGTTAGTGCTCTCAACTTGTCCATTTTCCTGTGTGGATAATAAGGTGTAGAATTATGGTGGGCTATCATGAAGTTTGTAGTGAGTCCCTTGATCACTTCATTTATAAAATGAGTAACATTGTCACTCACAATCTCAAAGAGACATCCAAATTGTGTAGTAATGTTCTCAAATAAGAACTTAGCACTTGACCTTGCATCAACTTTGCATATCACCTTGGCTTCCATCCACTTTGTCACATAATCAGTAGCAACAATAATAGATCAATATTGAGTGTTACGAGCTACTGGACTAACTGGGCCTAGAAAATCTAAAGCCCATTTTTCAAATGGTTCACTTTAATAGGATGTAAGGGCATCTTATCCTTTCCTTGTGTGATCTTGTAATGCTGGCATTCATTACACCCTTTTCCAAAAAGTGATGCATCTTTGAATAAGGTAGGCCACTAATAGCCTAATTGTAACACCTTTTTAGCAGTTAGTTCCCCTAAAAAATGTCCTCCTGATATACCCATGTGGGCTTCTTGCAGTATGTATAAATACTCATCCTCACGGGGACAACATCTAAGAATATTGTCCTTCCCTAGCTTGTAGTGAGTTCCTGCAATTAGAGAATAAGGTTCACATTCCTTGAATAATTTTTGAGCTATATCTTTACGCAGCTCTTTGTGTGGAAAACCATTAGCTAAAAATTTAACAATCTGCTCACTCCATTCAAGCATGGTCTCTACTAGGAACAGGGAAGTATCGAGAAATTCATCATCGATTCCAGTAAGGGATTCTCCATTGGGTATGCGAGACAAATGATCTGCCATGACATGTCTTTTATTAGGTCTCACCACAATGGTAAAATCAAACTCAAGAACAATTAACAACCATCCTGTAATTGTTCTCAAGGAACAAGGTTTATTCACTAGATACAACAACGCTGATGATCCACATAGAAAACAAAGTTGTTGGCAAGAAGGTAGTAGGAAAAATTTATTCACTGCATAAATCATAGCTAAATCTTCCCACTTTGTAGTTGTGTAGTTCGTCTTATCATCGTTAAATTGATGACTTACAAAGCTAATGGGGTAGTCCAATTTATGTTCTCATGGTTGAGCTAGAAGAAACCCAATAGAAAAGTTAGATGCATCAATATGCACATGGAAAATTACATTCCAATCAGGAACTCATAGAATGGGAGCACTTGTTAAGGTCTTTTTTAATAAATCATAAGCATGGTCACACTCCGTGGTCCAAGGGAACTCAATAAGAACCTTGTAGAATGGGAGAGCTATCTCGGAAAAGTTTAAAATAAACCGCCGGTAATAACCAACATGGCCCATGAACCTTTGAAATCCTTTATAGTTTGTGAGTCGTGGCAAATTGGAAATGGATTTAATTTTTCTCTCATCTATGAAAATCCCATTTTTGGAACCTATATGCCCTAAAATGACTCCATGTTCAACCCAGAATTGGCATTTGAAAGGGTTTAATGAGATGCGGTACAATCTATACTTTTCATTCCATAAACATGAAAGGTGTTCTTTCCAAGAGGAATAAACACAAAGGTCATCTAAGAAATCTTGGCAAAAATCCCTCAAATATTCTCTAAACGCAGTGTTTATTAATCTTTGGAAGGTAGCAGGGGCATAGGTTAAGACACAAGCCATAACAAAAAATGCAAACACTCCAAATTCGGTTATAAAAGCAGTTTTAACTTGGTCCTCTAGTGAAATTGTGTTTTGATTGTATCCAGAGTACCCATCTAAAAAGCCATAAGCTTCCTTCCCTACAACTCTTTCAAGCACATGTTTTGAATATGGCAAGGGGTAATGGTCTCTCCTAGTGGCGGCATTGATCTTCTTAAGACCCACCCATGCACACTTTGAGTTTCCATTCTTTTTTGGCACAATAAATATTGGAGACACCCATTTTGAGTGCTCAATACGGTATATGAATTTGTATTTGACAAGCTTTTCAATCTCTTCTTGAACAATCTTTCCATACTTAGGATTCATTGGGTAGGGTCGCTGCTAGACTGGTTTATCCATGCTATTCATGGGGATTGTGTGTTGCACCACAAAAGGTGGAACACCTTTCACATCATGACATGTCCAAGAAAATATACATTGAATTCCCTGAGAAGCTATTTGAGTACATATTCCTCAATCTTTGTCAGATCTTGGGAAATGAAAACAGGTTTGAACTCCTCACCTAGATTTGCTAACTCTATTTCCTTAACTATCATTGGACCATCATAGACTCCATTGCTACCATCGATAGGTGTTCTTTGGGCCTTTGTATACACAACCTTACACTCTTCCGTGGTGTAGAATTTGAAATGATCAGGTGCAGGATGTAAGTCTATGGGGTCTTGTTGTTTTGTGGACTATGACTTCTCCTCTGTTTTCTTTTGTTGCTGAGCTAGCTCTTGATTTTTTTGTCTCCTTAAAGTATGGCTCAACTTTGGATTTTTTGTAGCCTCTAGTTGTGCGATGTCAATGGGGTTGTGGAGTACACCACATGACACTTTGAAGGTATTCACCCCAATTATCTTCCAACTATTGATGAGAATCGCTTCTAGCACGCACATTTGTTCGATATCGTCACCTCTTATATCTCTTCCTCTTCTTGTCTAATTTTTTATCATGGCCGATCTCTAGTGAAGAGTCACTAGATGAATCGCTACTCGTGTCTTCTCCTCTCTCGGGGATAGATTGTCATCTAGGGTACCACTGGGACCTAAATGGTTTGTCCCTGCATTTTCACCAACATTTAACTCATATTATTCATCCTCAAAGTTGATTTCAATTGATGATTCTGACTCCAAATTGTGTGGACTATAGTCTTTTGAGATGCTACTAGTTCCAATGTCAATCAAGACTTCATCTAGTAGGTCATCAAATCTATATGCATTGCTCCTATCATATTTAAAGGTATGATTTGTGGCATTTCATCCCCTTTAGGTGTTACCAAAGTCATCCCCCTATTTTCCAAATTTCTATGGTTGCTGCTAGGTGGACCCAATCCACATTTTTAGACTCAGTCATACCTGGTAGAATATCCATATAAGGGGAATCTTCCCCATACACCTGTAATAATACTGCAATGGGGCCGAGTGAATTGTGGTGTTAGATCTATCATCAATTATAAATTGGTTTCCTAGAGGATGTGCTTGACCAATTTCCAGATCAGCTCAAATGATAGAGTCCTAGAATTGCAAGCAGACATGGTTTTTAGACTAGTCATGCACCATTTTTTCTTCCCTCATGAGAGGACATCCTAAGATCATCTTAGATGACATAGTGTGCTTGGAAAAATCCATAGAAATGAAGGTATGACTTATTTTGTGTCCAAAGACCTTGATCTTGAGATCTTCTAGCATCCCAATAGATTTAACAATAGTCCCATTGGCCATCTTTACCACTATTTTTGTAGTCCCAAGGTGAGGTCTTTCCATAGTTTCTCAACAATTATTAGTTACAATGCTAACCCCAGCACCACCATCAAGGATTCCATTCACAATTAATTTCTTGGTAGTGATTGGTATGGTCTCATTGGATTCATTGCCTTCAAAGTATTGCCCCAACTTGTTAACATGTATTTCAACAACAGAGTTCTCATCTAGGTTGGGTTATGGATCTAAATGTTCCTCCTCTATTGGCACTTCCCTAGCTCCACCATCTGTGCAAATTGTGGTAGCCCGACTTTCAGTTCTCCATTAAGGAAGCCTCAAAGAGCTAAGAATATCTTAGGGTCTCCATATAGTTTAGACATGATGGTGGTTCTAACTTCTAAATCCATGGAATCCATCAATTTGGTAATATTTAATGGCACCATTTCTTTGATAGGGTCACGTAATCCCTTTGTAAACATTATCTCCAACAAGAAGGGAGTATGCCCCATTTCCCATGATGTAAAGTCACTTTCTTCTTGGATGATACTTGGTATGGCTAGTGGTCTATGGACTTTCTGAGGTTGTTGTTGCGTAGGCAACACTGTGTCTGTAATTTGGATTTTCCATTAGGATAAAGTTGGAATCACTTTTGGGCCCTGTAAGAAGTGCCGCGTCGGCTTAGAGAGAGAAAATGAAAATGTTAAATTGTGCATTTTATGTGATACTTTTCTGTGCAACAAAAATCCAAAATGACATTCTTTGGTAGGTAGCCATCGTCTTTATCATTCTTATCCTTCGTTCTCTTGTTAGGAATCCAACTAACCGTATGACTAATGATTTGAAATACCAACTTACAAGCGTTCCCTCCAAAAACATAAGCCACACGAACTCTATCAACTCTAAACTTGAGGATATGGCCTTCGCTCCCAAAACCTGAGATATTTCTCCGTCTTCTTCTCTATCAACTCTAAGAATGGAGAACGCACCTTTACCTAATGAAAACACTAATTTGAACTTACAATACTCAACTCCTTCATCTCTAACACTTACCCAAAGAAAGAACACACATCATCTTCATTTTGATGTATTGCAAGAGTACACACCGATGCAAAAATGTAGGAGGGAGTCTTTCTTATCTCAGCAGGAGAAAGAACTTAGAAGGACAAACAAGGAACATCATTTGGATTTGTGGACCGATGGGTCTATTTATCCAAAGGATCCTATGAAAAATGCGCCACCTCCCTTTGCTAATATTACTAACCTCTTACATTTCATAGGCGATGGCAAGGATGGGCTATTGGGATACACCAAACATTTGTAAATGAGAGGATTGAATACGGAAAGGCAAAGAAACTTCCTGGCGATTGAGAACATGCAACTGAAGAAAAATAATGAAGCATGCTCTCAAAAGATTTCATCAAACAGAGAGACAATCCAAGGCCTTGAGAAGAAGATCACAAGTTTGCGAGAGAAAGACACCGTGCTTGGTAGTCGGAAAAGAAAATGAGATCTGTGAAACATTGAGAACCTGAAGGTTGGTAGTGGTGGCCTGCAAAAATGCATACGAGCTTTAAGGTAACTCGAAGTTTGTTTCTTCAATGTGCTTCATTAAGAAATTGATACACTTACTTTCCTATACATGATCATAACGCATGGTGCTTTTTTGGCAGGTCTTTACTGCATCCAAACTTGAACGGTGCAGGCTTCAAAGCCAGAGTGCATTATAGCCGTCTAGTTCCAAAAGAAGTAGTTGAAGAGATGATAACTGAGAAAAAATTTCGTAAGTTGAAAGGGAGGCCACTCACCTCCTTCATGAATGAGAATCAGCTGGAACCAATGGAAGTGTAAGCAATACTTGATGAGAGTGGCATCTCGCAAATGGGATACAGGGAACTCTTCAAAGTATTAGCTAAAAAGTCTCAAAATAAACTACAAAGAGGATCATTACTGCCAAATCCATCACATGTAAAGGCTGCTCGCCGGCACGTACACGATGAGATGTTTGAGAAACTTGGGTCACTATTCCATATTGAAGCAACTTAACGAGCACAACAACCTCTTCGTTGATCTTGAAGAATTGCAAAGGTATGCAGTTCACTTCTTTGACATCAGTCGAGACGAAGGCGGTGGGGTTCTCAAGTTTGTTTTGAAGCTCGACGAGTGCAAGGTCCTGAAGAACAAGAAGCTCGAGAGAGTCACCATTACCCTCCTGAACAGAGCTCTCAATCCATCAATAACAAAAGAGGATCCACGATACTTCAACGTGCAATTAGAAAACAACATTCTAACTTTAGGATCATTTTAGGTATACTTAGTTCACTCTATGATGACAAAAATATTGATTATTTGGTTGTTGATTTTGTGTTTTCATTTTTCACTCCAGGTTGATAATGAAAATTTTGAAATCCTCAATTGGGTTTTTAGTCAAACCCAAATTCCTTCTATCATAGTACAAAGAAAAGGAGCCGTTCTTTCAGTGGAAGGATTTGGTGACTACACAGTGGAATGGAACATGGCAAGTGACTTAAAGACTCTTAAGTGTATGTACAACATAACACACGGAGCAGCTGTGGCAAATCCATGCTTATATTGCATGGCTGATGCACAATCACTTGAGAGTGTGCAATGGAATAGAGCTCCCAACAAACATCTTCAAGATAAAACTTTTAAACCAGTGCTTGATATTCCTCTGAGTAGAGTTCACGTCTGTACAATTCATGCACTCTGGCGAATAATTGAAAAGGTGATTCATTTGTACATATGTTTTGCATGGACATTAAAGCCAGAGAATGAGTCGAAAAGAGTGATCAAAGCATTAGAGGGAGTGCTCTCAGACATTGGTTTACATGGAGGCAATGTCAAAAACGAAGAGGACCCTAAGATGTCTCAAAGTTAGTACAAGGTACTGAGGAAAGCATTGATAGGCGGAGTGAAGGCAACAAGGTTTCTAGGGTTTAGCCTCAAAGATTCAGATAAAGAAGAAAGGAGAAACCTATTCGACAAATGGAAACAGTTACATAAAATGGTTAAAGACAATGCTGGTGGTGGGGCAATCCAGAATCACAAGGCGAATGTGTGAAAATCACTAGATAAAATTTTCCATTACATTGAGCAGCATTCTTGGGACCAAAGTAAGCTCACATCATTTCAAGCAGCCTTGCTGGATTGGAAAAAGGCTTACCTTACAGGGTGGGGTGGGCAACATATCACACATTACATGGTGGGTTGGCATTCTACATATACAAAACAAAATTTTAAATTGTACTGTACTGACCATTTTGTTTTATTTCAATGCAGCACATACTGTTCAACCATGGTCTATATTTTTCCAAGACATATGGCTCACTATCAATACGGTCCACACAAGGCATGGAAAAAACCCACTACATGGCAAGAACAGGTTATTTTAAGCACACTAGACATGGGGGAGGAAAAGATAAGGCCAATAGCCTATTAGAGTTACACCAATGGACTTATAGATGACTAATTCATAGAGCAAGGCAGAAGGAACTTCTTAAGAGTTCAGAAATTACACGGTCTTTACAACACATCTGCAAAGAGAAGAAACAGATGGCTTGGGGAGCTTCAAATGCGGAGGAGCGCCATGCGAGGTGGGGACGGTCACGAGTCAGGAGCAGGAGAAGATGGACCTGAGCCCTTCATTTTTATCCTCTTCGATGCACCTCCTTCTTCCTCACTTTGTACCTCTTAGATGTGCAAGCTCTGTAGATGAGCTCGTTCCTCTGTTGATGACAGCATCCCCACGGGCATCAGGTGTCTTCTTTCCCTCATAAAGAGCCGCTTGTTGTATGGATCTAATCTTTCTGGGTCTTCAACCCCTGCAGCGAGAGCCTGAGCTGTGTAGGACATGAAATAGGGGGCTCTGAGTGCTTGGCACCCATACCCAATGCCAAATACGCGTAGAACAAACTGTTTCTCAATCAAAATTAGTCTTTCTGCGTTTAGTGGGAGGGTGCCCACCACAAAATCTTGTAATAAATTTCATTGCAAACAGTGGGAACTTTGCGTTGTCATCAGAGTATTCCTTGTGGTATATTATGATCTACATAAAAAATGTAATGAATTTATGGGCCGTAAGTGAGATGAGTACAATTGCCAAGTACTTGAATTGTTTCTACAAACCTTTTTGTGGTTGAAACGCCCGATGTAGTGAGACAATGCCACATCCTTGCCTTGGACTTCAACGACAAGCCCTTGCCGTGAGCTCCCGCTCTTCTAAGGAAACTATCGTCATACACTAGCACCTGGCAGCAAAAAAATTGATCATGATATTTTATCACTAGGCCATCTCTAATACCATCTGAATGCACGACAAAGTTACCACCTGATTCTCGTCCATTTTCAACATCGACCTCCCCCACAAGTGAATAGACAGAATATTCATTACCTGATCTTTGGGTGCCACGTGCCTACCCATGTTTTCCAAGCCGAGTTGTTTTGTTGTCGATTCAATTTGCTTATCTGTTGGCAAATTGGCCTTTCCGGACTTCGCTTCATTGAACGTATCTTTGATCAGTTGCCACCCTGACGTGAACTATGAGTCGTGGACAGCTATGTCAGCAATAAATGTTGGTCCACTCCATCATCGTCCACAAACCCCATGTCTGCCTCACAAAAATTCACAATTTCCGCTAGGCATCAGTCCTCCTGTATATTGAGCTCATGCATGATATCTGTGCGCAGAACATAGTGGGTGTGGCCCGCCATAGCAAAGCTCGGAGCACAATTCAGAGACAAAGTCGCTTCCTTACTTGGAATTTCTTGCTTGCACCCTATTGCTACATCCGTAAAAGAAACAAGAGTTAAGCCTGTATCAAATGTTTCCTTTAGTACCTCTACCCGCTCTTCTTCTGGGTCAAACTGCACCTCCACATCCTCTCTCTTCCTCCGGCGCCAATGGACAACTACCGAAAGTTGTTGACTGGGAAGTCTCTGACTCACCATCCGTTTGCAAGTATAAGTAACAGACAAACCCATGGTAGAATTCCACTAAGTGACACTTTTTGAAGTGCTTCATACACCTGTCTTGTACAAGCAGTGCATTGGAGGGACACTTTTCGAGACACCGATTCAGTCTCCTTGAAGCACTCTTGTCAGGGTCAAGGTCGGCTGGGTGCACATATCTCATGCCATCAACTGTCATGGAATTGTCAAAGGTGACTGCCTCATACTGTTGCAAATGGGTTTGTAGGTACTCAAATGAGCAATCTATAATCCTCTGTATAGAAAAATACGCATTGAACATTCATGATAGTTCTGGTGCACAGTGATGAGCACGGGCGTTATATAAGAACGTGAATAGTTTTTCTTCACATGTATTCTCACTCACGTCTGTCTCCACGAGTCTGATCCCCATGACTGAAAGAAAAAGCAAGCCAAAACTATTTGGTGTCATAACCAAGCGAATATTGAGCCTCCAGTACCCCTCAATGTCTCTTTTTGCTTGGTTTTGTCCCGTGCGCTAATGTCATAAGACGTGACATTAGTTACGTCAGAACCAAGCAAGTAGGGGCCCCAAGAATCTCCAAAGGGCCCTATTCTCTTGGTTCTGTCCCGTGTGCTACTGTCATAAGAGGTGACGTTAGTTGAGTCAGAACCAAGCGAGTAGGGGCCCCAAGAATCTCCGAAGGGCCCTAATCGCTTGGTTCTGTCCCGTGCACTAATGGCATAAGAGGTGACGTTAGGCAGCCACGAAGCCAGCTCAAGAAAGGCAAGGGCAAGGCTCTGCATCACAAGGGCCATCCAACGTATCGGATGAGTCAATTATTTTAGAGAAAATCAACAAAGAGAATGAAGAGGAGTTGAGAGTTCTGTTGAGCTCAGCGCCTATGCATGCGCAGATACAATTGCCTGCAAGGTTAGAGAAGGCCTGTATTTTCAACCTCGATCATCTAGACTTCGGGTGCATGCGTAGTTTCACCGACTCACTCGCAACGAATGAGGTCGTCAACGTTGCTTTGTGGTAATTCTCATGCTCTTTAAAAGTCACGTTTGGTTCATTAAATGGGTCTCTACCGAGACATGGGTCAATACCAAGCGAGACAGTGGCTTGTGGAATTGGATAGTGGTACTACTCGCTCGGTATTGACCCATGTCTTTGTGGCAGTCGCGTCAAGTTTTTCTTTACAATGGCTCACTACCTTAAAGACATGGGTCAATATCAAGCGAGTCAGTGGCTTATGGAATTGGAATCCACCGCTAACTCGCTCGGTATTGACGCATATCATTGCGGCAGTCGTCAAGTTTTTCTTTATAATGGCTCACTATTGTTAAAACATGGGTCAATACCAAGTGATTCAGTGGCAGATGGAATTTGATAGCTGCCCCACTCGCTCGGTATTGACTCACGGGTTTGTGGCAGTGACAGCCCCCTAAAATACCTCAAGTCTAATCTTTTCCATTTGTTCACGCTACCCACGTTGTCTCGCTTCTGCCCCCTGAGTTTCAAGACAAAGTATACGTAATAGATGCGTCGATATCGCCTTATCTGCAGCACAACTCAGTTTCCTTTTTGAGTCTGATGAACTGGTTTAGCAGAGTCAACTTTGATCTAGCGCGCTTTCTGGTCACTGCATACAATCAATCGTGAGTATTTTCTTGCCTTGTAAAAAACATGTTGCATTTAGAATCTCTCCTCATCTTTGATGGTGTCTTTGTAGTGATCATTGGAGTCTGATGTTATTTGACATGGAAGCTAATATTGTTTAGTACGAAAACTCCGGGTAAAGCAAGGCATTGCACGGTCGGGTAAAAACGTAAGGTCCATTTGGGTACATTTGGAAATCAGTGTCTCTTTGTAATGTGTTTCTGACTCAAGTGGTTATGTATGTAGTGCCGTGAAAAAACTTGTATGCTGTGTAGAGCATCTTTTGTTAGAACATGATCTAGGAAATATAGTGCGGCACGAACGTGTAACCGTGCCCACGCAGACTGATGACTATAGCTGTGGGTGGCGAACATGTTTGAATGCCCTGTTGCTCATCAGTCAAATTATGGATGTACTGAACGTAATTAATCTACTGTTTTATTGTTTGTTGCAACATATGTATGAAGCAACAAATGTTTGTATCACGCTTCTACAGGAACTTTGATTACATAACTACACCCCCAACGATGTGCAAATTTTTTTTGTAATGGCCACCCAACATATTATAATCTTGTTAAATAGACGCACACGAGAGGAAGCTGCGAGAGCTGAGTAGTTCGAAGAGGCCCTCATTAACGAAATGACGCAACACCACAATAGGATTGAAGAAGAAGTTTAAAATATGCAAGAATCAATAAAACAATAGTATGCCGACGTTGCACAAGTAGAGGAATGGGCTACATGTCGACAGCAACAGCAAGAATAGTGGGAAGCTTCACAGGTGCAAGAAGCATGGGAAGCCATGGAAGAGGCCCATGATTTCGAGAGACGCGAAAGGATGACCAAGACCAGCGTCCCTAGAGGTAGAGGTAGCAGCAATCGGAGCAGAGGACAGGGGAGCAACCGGAGTAGAGGGCAAGGGACGAGTGGCACAAACCGGGGGAGAGGACAAGGGACGAGTGGCACAAACCGGGGGAGAGGAAAGTAGCAGGGAAAGAGAGCAATTTACTTGTATAAATCTTGACAGAAACAACACAATATGTAAAGTTTTGAAACATTGAAAATGTACATTTTTAAAACATTGTTTGACCGCCAAAAAATGTCTCTACATTAGTCATTTTGAAGAGTACATCATGGTTTGCATGGCATCAAAGCTCTTTGCGTGCACAAGGTATGTGACCTAGCTTCCGGTGGAAGCAATTAAGTGAAGTGTATTTTTTAGTGACTCCTTGCACAATGTTGTTTTCTCCTTGCACCTTGGAATCTGAAAAGAAGAAAAAGTTAGCTTCTGTCTTAATGTATTAAAGACAATCAAAATCTATCGATGTAGTAAGCGCCTTTCTATTGTTGAGACTGAATGCATACAATTCCGGCAAAAGTGAAAGTTCTTCACATGTAAGATCCATCATGAGCTGTGCAAGAGTTGTGCTTGACATTGTCTCCATCACAGCAAGTAGGCTATCTCAAAAGTAGAGCTCCATTAATAAAGGTTTGTTCTCGAGGCTGTTCTCTGTATCTTGGTCGAGTGGAATAAGCTGCCCACTAAGAAGATGATATCTAATATAGTAAAACGATACTAAGAAATTTTGAGAGCTTATAATGAACTTGCAAATTATGGACTTCCTTTGCAAAATACAGATTTTTTTCTGTGATTGTTTCCTATCTCAATTATCAACTAAAAAGTCCAAACAGTCTCAGACTTGCAAATGAACATTGTTGCGGTAGTTCTTATTTGCTCATCGAAGAAAAGATCTACAAACACTTCAAGAGGCATAAATAGTACGAGCCGAACTATTTTTGTGGCAATTGAATACTTGAGGGACTTTTGTATATCCTGAAAAAACTTATTCCTAAAGCTTTCACTAGTTTGCGAAGTAGGCAAGGACCAATCCTTGTTGTCAAAGGATGGAAGTGACAAAGGAGCTACACGACCCCAACCAATGGAAGTTCTGGGCTCCACATATGACAGATCATAAAAGAAAATTCCATTATCTGCAAGTTCCTTGTGTTGTCTTCCTCGGTACATTTTCTCACCAATAAACGCATGGAAAGCATAAAAAATCCTAACTATGCTCTCAGTTGGTTGCCAATCTGTCCTATTCGATGGATAAATATCTGAAACATACCAAAGATGATATCCACCACTTAATATTCAAATATAATGATGCACTAAGCGAGATACTAAAATAAATTACAGCTGGGTCGATGCCTTGGAAACCTTGGAGGAGATGTTTGCAACCTTAAGTCTGCATGCTGGAAAGCATGTTGTATGAGGACCTCTTTCACCCACTTGCTTTGTGCACACACTTTAAACTCTTTAACTTGACCCTTGAAAGCCTCCACAAAATCATTGTGTTGCCTCCTCTTCCTCCTCCTAGTTTGCAGTAGAACCCAACTTCCGATAGTTATTCGAGATGGAATCCATGCTTGATCGCTTGTAGTATAACTGTTAAAAATGCTAACAGAATCAATGGTAGTGCTAGGCCTTCAAGAAGTAGACATGGTGTGCAGTAGAATGAATACACAGAAAGGTTGGCGCAAATATGAAAAAGGGAAGAAGTTTTGAGAGGGAAGTAGAGCTACTCAAAGTCATATTTGGGCGGGAACAAAGATACTAGATAGAGTCTTCAATGAAAGTTTTGAAATTTCTCGGTACAGAGTTAGTACGACTTACGGCATTTATGCCTTGAAAGCGTGAAATTGTGCAATTTGATGAACCAAAATAACATTTCCTCCTTTTTTTAAAAGAGCTTGAGTCCAAAATGTCGATTTTCAACATAACGTTAGCCTCTTCCTCATTGGTTGAGTGCCACTCTCTCTCTAGAACTGAAAGGCCCAAAAGTGAGTCCAGCTTTCTCCTAATGCTAGGTCCTAGCTCTATATCCCTTTGGGTCTCTTCTACCAAACTCTTTGGTTGCTTGACTCACTGGATCTTCTCTATAGGGTTTGGATAACTTCCTATCTTCCTCTTGGGACCTAGCCATTGTGGCTCATGAAGATCTTCCTTATGGGTTTCTTTCATAGTGGTTGTTTTAGTCTCCATGGTCACATTTGAATCAAAATCCATTTCACGTCGTTCATATATACGGGGTCGTCACTAGTCCCTATGTTGGTCTCTAAATTGGGGTTTGACTTCACTGCTTTTTGCGATCTCTTCCTTCGTGTTTTCTTCTTCTTTTGATATGGGAATTGATGTTGTATCTCTTTCTTCAAGAATAAAATTTTGGTTTTGGAGCATCGATCGTGTGAGTACATTTATTGGTACCACAGGTGTACTTTGTGTTGGCTCCTCAATAAACTCACTTCATTCAATGGCATGATAGTTGGCGCATTTAAATTATTAGGACATTAGGAAATCAAATGATCTATTGTACATCGATACACATGAGTATTGGCATTGTAGATGTGCTTGCTTGATTGGTTTGCATCAGTGTGACATTCTTTTGTAATCTAATAGGACACTTGGCTACACGATGTGGACCTCCACACTCGTAGCATTGAAGAGGTGGTCTCTTGGCCCAATAGTCCTCTATGCAGTATTGTGGAATTTCTTTAAGTGCATCAATTCCATAGGCAATACTAGGGTCTATATATTCCTCACAACCTTCCAAACCAACAATAGATGACTCACAACCCACTTCATTCACAAAAGTGATTCTTGGATGTGGGGGTTGCGGTCCTAGCACTGGAGGTGGTAAGGGTGTTGTTTGAACAAAATTTTGGGCCCTAGGGACCATGTTGTGACGGTTGTCCAAAAGGTGGGTCCAGCATCAATGCAGGCACTAGAGTTGTGTTCATCCATGCTAAGGTTGGTCTATTGGCCATCGCGCGTTTAAATACTATGAAATCCTTGGTTTGATGACCATACCTCTCACACGCATTGAAATTCCCATCAAATTTTACTCTAAAAGTAGGTCATTCACTGGTACTATGCAGACCATAGAAAACTGAGAACCATTGTTGCTCCCTTCTTGGATACATATGATGGTATTGTGGAGCACGATTGTCTCTAAGACTTTCTTGAATTTCCTTGATGAGATCTGTTAAATTCATCTCAGATATCTTCGGCTCTTTAGCAATAGGCTTCATGGTCATTGGCTCATGACTCGATGCTTGCGAGCTAGTAGATTTAGGCTCAACAAATATTTTTTCTCCTTGAATCATTAAAGTGTCCTCCAATTGGATGTCATTGGTGGTGACTGCTTCCCAAGTGGTGATTCTCCTAATGACTAGATTGTAGATATCCTCATGTCATCATCCCCTAATGAATCTAGCAAGCAATTGGTTATTATTGAAGCAATCATTTGGATTACAACAAGAATTCAAATGCTTCAAGCAACTACTAAAGTCTCTTACGGACCCCGGGCAGTCACTTATCAAAAGACCCCTATATCAGGTGCGTTCAAGAGGTAATTAATAATACCCCAATATACATACTATACTTACACTGTGAGACTATTTAAAAAACCCCCACCCCCCTCTGTATGCATACATTTTTATACATTTTGGTCTTTTAATAATCCTCTCTGGTTAACTCACGTGATATCATACACATTCTAAAACGTGACCGCCCCGGGTCACTATCTTGCCACCTTTTTGGATTCAGCTGGCTAGCTCCTCGTAGATGCTTTGCACATCTACACCTACTGGTGGTACTGTGAAGAAGTTGTACAAATTTTCTCTTTCTAGTTGGGTGAGTGTTTCTTCTTTGTTTGCATACTCCAAAATTTCACATGGATTCATTGGGATATCCACTGTATTTCCTTGAAGGTATTTGAAGGTTCCTTGATATACTTCCAATACTTCTCTTTCTAATGCTATCTTGTCTACCCAATCTTTGGCTGGCTTGAGCATCTCTTCGGGTAGTGTGTAAGGCTCACTAGATGCAATAATGTCCTTCAAGGAAAACCTCTTCTTCTTTGCTCGTGATCGGCTGGCTTCCATTAGTGTTAATCCTTACAGAAACCCTATCACCTTCGACGGATACCTTATTATTTTTTGATTGAGTCATGGATTGGGCTTGTCAGTACAATTGGTGTGTATGTGATTGCCGATAAGAGGTGCACCACTTATTCTATTTTTACATGATTTTTACTATGAGCGACCACTGTGGGCGTCCATGTGTGAATGGGTCAGACTCTTATAAAAGGTCCATTTGACCTAAAAATAATCATTCTTTGAGGTGCATGCTAAGAAGTTCTCTTGCTCCTTCTCTACCTTCTTCTCCTTCGTGTGTGTGTGTGTGTGTGTGTGTGTGTGTGTGTGTGTGTGTGTGTGTGTGAGAGAGAGAGAGAGAGAGAGAGAGAGAGAGAGAGAGAGAGAGAGTGATCGATCATTGTGGCGGATTGGCAGTGGTGGTGAGGTGGTTGAGCGTGACAGTGGCTCCTTATTCTTTGTGACATATGATCCTTCACGACGGAAGCTTTGAGTGACACACCATTGCCCCTTTGATCTTGCTAGGACTGTCTAGTTGTGTACATACATCCATTCATGGATCGCACATGATGTTTTTGCAAGTTCCTAGCCTTCAACACGTGCAACAAAGTGCACATTTTTGGCATCACTGCCAGGGACTACCCTGAACTAAGCTTGAGGAGCACTTAGTGTTACCTCTAAAATCCTTTCTTTCATCTATTTCAGCTTTTACCTGAGTTTGTGTAGATCTGTTAGTGACTGTAATGTGTAGGTTTTAGTAGGATTTGTTAGCTCTCTTAAGTGTTGCAGTGTACATGTTTTGTTAGATCTGCTAAGTTTTGTAATGTGCAGGTGTTAGCATATTTGTTAGTTAGTGTTTAGTTCTGTAATATGCATTAGACAGTGAGAAGGTTGACTGTGTGTAGTTTGCTGTGTTAGAAAATGTTTGTGCAGTGTTAATTAGTATTAGCTAGCACTATTAGGTGGAGGCAGGTTAGACAGAGCTGCCGGAGGAGCTCGGCACCTACGTGCAGCATTATCCATAGAGAAGTTATTTTTGAAAAAAATGTTCTTTTGTTTAATAATAATAATTATATATATATATATATATATATATATATATATATATATATATATATATATATATATAATTTTTTTAAACAAAAAACCCAAAACCAAAAAGAAATTTAAAAAATCTTATTATAAAAGGAAGGGATAGGGATCGAGATTAAGCCCAAGCCCAAGCTCAGGCCTAGGCCTCAATCATTAGTCTTTTGATATAGTATAGACACTACTATATATATAAAGAATAGGACCTCAAGTGAAGGGAGGGCATGTGAGACAAGTTCCTAAAGTCCTTCACCTTTCCCTTCATACTTACCCTTTGGACTTACTGATTTTAGCCTTCTTCGAGTAATAAAATACTATTTCTAGGATTTTGAGGGCTTTAAGTGACTAAATCAAGGGCTATAAAGCACAACACGTCCCTTTAACCAAGATGCTCGTTTTGAGATATCACACGCCATATTCCGTGACTAGGTTAGAAAAAGGACAAAAAATTTGGATTGTAAACACCTAAGAAACTAGGTGAGCGGTCTTCACGGGCACTCACCAACACTTCTAGAGTGTTGAGGTCACATGCACCTATGCTCTGGTCATGTGCTAGAGGATGATCACATAGAGAGTGTCTGCATTGACACGGGCACTAATCATTCCTCCACATAGGCTCTAGGCCCTCAGCGGGAACCCAAGGTAGTACCACTCAAGACCCACATATTGCATCTAGTGACTCTTCCTTTGACTACGACATTGTGGAAGGTTACTTGATGCCTAATCTTGATAGATCCATCCAATACATGCATGCCATGGGTCCACAATTCGGGCCGAGCATGCTTCACTGGTTGAATGGGACTTTTAGTAGAGCCGCTCGCTCCGAACATGGAGCTAGTGATGTAAATGAAGGGGGTGGGGAAGCAAATTTACCATTCATGAACAATGTAGACCCCATGCTCTTGGAGAGTGTACATGTGAATACTCCATTCACTACACCCCCTGACTCTTTAGATCTATTCCCCTCCGAGGTTATATTACCTGATGGTAGAAGCCTTGCCGAAGTGCAAGAGGTTGAGTGATATATCATTGCGGCTAGGGAAAAGGAAATCGAGAGCCTACGGAAGGCAGAGCAATGGAGAGAGCTAAAAGCAAAGGCCCCTATGTCAACATCCATGCTAGGCGAGAAATCGAGTGCTCCCTAACTAGCAACCACTAAGGGTCAACCCATAGAGAGCCACATTGCATCTAGTTCAAAGGACACCCCTAACACTGTAATCCTAGATGGAGCATTTCTAAATGAAAACTGGGAGTATGAACTACAAATGCAGACTTTAATCGATCTATACACAAGTCACACAGATCACATGGGTTGGTTACCCGGGGAGGTCACCTAATAAAAATATAACCTATCACGTGAGTTCAACAGAAGGGTATTTAAAGTTCTTGAAACTTACAGAAATATATATACAGAAGGGCATTATTTTTTCAAATTTGAAAAAAATTATAGATTTTAAAAGAAAACGGTATAATATATTCCTAAAAAATTCACAGATAAGGGATTTTACAAACATGTCTTGAACGCACGTTGGTGCACCTAAGGTGTGTCGGACCACGGAAAGTGTTAGCAGCAGCAGGTACATGGCAATAGAGAGTGTGGTAGTAGAAGGTTTGGACAAGTTCCAGGTGCAACCGGGAATAGGTCCCACAAAGATGTGTATGCCAGATGTGGCAATTAGCAGGTCAGGCATCGTTTTTTAATCTCTCATAAGTAAAATGCTCGTCGATGCAGGGAATTTACTCTATGGCAACTCTATGGTCCCATTATTTGGTCATGGGGTTCTTTTGGAAGACCGTTTCAAGGACTGAAGATCGAAGTGAGGTTTTTTGTCATAATTACGGCAAGTTCGGAGGGATCCACAATCGGGGTGACCTCCACTATCGACAAGTTACAAAACAATTGAAGTGCGACTCGAAAGAGAAGGCCGGGAGCTACTTGAAGATGGAAGTATTTGGGCTCGGCTACCCGATCCACCCATTTGGCGGAGCTTGGGATTGCGGTCGGCGCCGGGTGGGAACAACATGCTAAGTAAGAAAAAAGCTTGAAGTAATTCCATGCTTAAAGTATTTAAAAAATGAAGCTTCTGCAGTGGACGAGCAATTGGACAGAAAAGGGTGGCTCGTGGAGTCGTGCTGCATGAGGAGAGAGGGCGGCTTGGGCCATGCAGGAGTGGAGAGCAGCCAAGGGATGGCGAGCTGCAGTCGGAAGAGAAAAGGGCCTCCACCTGTATGGTTTGCATGAGGAGAGGTCTACAGTGGGTAGGCAAAGCCACAGAGGGTCGCCAAGTCAAAGGGAGGTGGCAAGATGGTTGAGGGGCAGTAAAGAGGGCCGCCCTGCTGAGGAGGGGAGGCCAAGAACTGAGTGTTGTTGCAGGGAAGGCCGCCAGGGTGCTAGCCATACAAGGCTATTCAGGGGATGGCATGGTTGGGAGTGCTGAAAGGGCCGCCAGTCAAAGGGTGGCGCTGCTGTGCAGGGGAGAAACCGCCAGGGGTTGTGTGGTGATGACACCATCAGAGGAGGAGGGTCACAGGAGGTCCGACAGGGGTTGCCAAGAGCGGAGAAAAAGCAGGTCAAGGCCACCAGGTCGACTGAAGGCGAGGTAGCGTGGAGGTTGCATGAAAGGGACGCCAGTCTCACAGGGAGGTGCTGTTTGCAGGTTGGAGGCCGAGAGGCCGTCTATAGGTTGGGGTCGGCTGCATGGCAGTGCAAGATAAGCTGAGGAGGAGGTGTTGAGGGGCCGCCAAGGGTTACCAGCAGCCGAGGAAGGGTATCCAGTCGTACCAATGCACGAAATCGACAGTGATCAAGATTGTGTTAGAGTTTTGTTTGTTTACTATGCATAACTGAGTTTACAGTTTGATTGAATTATCTGGTGTTTCGCTGCCACCTTCTTGTTTATCCCGTCTTGTGCTTCTTGCTCGTGGTAGCCGTGGCTCCGGGCCTTTTGTGTGTGTGTGCACAGAGAGAGGAAGAGAGAGGTTCGACGAGCCTATTGTGTATTGCAAAGTTGATGAATGTGATTGGAAATAGCTGGTGTCGGTCATAAGCGAGTCGGTGCATTGGAGATTGCCAGAAAATGTGCGTGCGTGTATGTTTCTGAGTGGCTTGGGGTGCTAGATACCGGCTGGTCTATAGAGAGGCATTGAGTTTGTGTCATGTGTGTTGTTCCATTTCCCCCATCCCAACGTGATATGGTAGTTTTACACATAGTGAACCCCCCAAGGTTGGTGAGATGTCCTACAATCTACATCGGGTGCTACAAGCATAGAGGAGCAACAACAAAGAGTTTGTTATGTCATCCATAGGGTCATTGAGCTAGAGAGGTAGAACAAGGGGATCCACATGCCTTTGATGGGTGTCATGAGACTCTTGGATACAAGGAAGGCTAAGCAACCAACTTTTTCACAAATGGAGACTCCCTTGGTAAGCGTGATGTATCCTCCATATGTTGTTTTTCTAAGGGTCTCACTACAATCTGAGCCCACAAGTGATAACTTTACCTTTCCAAGTTTAGCTCATCTTTCTCTTGATGACACTAGAACTACCATGCCTACTCCAATGATGGGCATGCCAAAAAACACTCCATAAACCTCATTTATTAGTAAAGAGCCGCTACATGGTGGCCCAATGTCTACAACAGACCTACAAGTGTGTATCAATCACATGCACCTTTGGGTCCTCATGATATAGGGGTCTTTTGATAAGTGACTACCCTGGGTTAGTGATTACTACTTTGGATGGATGGATAGAAGATAGAGGTGGTGATTACACCTCAAATCATAGCAAATGCACTAGGCCTCCATAATAAGGGTAGCTCTGTTAGAGAAAGAAGAGATGAAGTAAGGTCTACTCTTACAAGAACCCAATTAGACATTCAGAGACCTGTTAGACATAAGGGATGCAAAGACCTGCAAGATTTACAACCAATATTTTCATGTTTGCAGCAAGCACTCACAAAGTACACAAAGCCTCCACATGCAGTGGCCACTACAATCACTTGGGCATTGAGAAGTAGTGTGCCCAAAGAGGTGAATTATGCCCAATATCTACATGAGCAAGTGGTTGGTATGGGTACAAAAAAGCCCAAGTACATTTGAGGTGGAGAAACAATGACAAAGATTGCATATAAAACTATTGGTGCAAGAGGACAATGGCCTGTCTGCCCCACCAACACAGAATGAGTGGTAAAGTAAGACATAGAAGATGAACAAAAAATAACAATGGCACCACGAGTTGCCACACAGTTCCAGCGGAGGCTAGGACTGTACAAGAGGAAGAGTCTAAGGAGCCCCTAAGAAAGAAGGGTAAGATGGTGATGAAAAATGAATCAAGGTCCAAAGAGTCACACAGCCAAAGGGCCGCTCGGATTGAGAGGCTGATTGAGAAATTCAAGGCATAATGGGCACTCAACGGACACTAAATGATGATTATTGGATACCAGATGTCATAATAATCAATATCTAATTCTCCTAAATGATTTTCTCATATTAAACTGATCATTTAATGTGGGGAAGTGCCAAGGGAGAAAAAGCTAGAATATTGGTTAAGTTAGCAGACCGGCCACAGTAGGGATCCAAAGGAGGGAAAATAGGGATCCAAAGGGGGGGCCATCTGCAAAAGAGCCATGTGAAACAACGGGCTAAAAAGACCCTAAGGTTCAGCCCATTAAGACTTCCAAAATGCTAAGGTTCCAAAATTCAAAGGTTGTGTCCAAAGCTTAGGGAAAATTGGATGCTTAGTGTGTGTGCCCAAAAAGTCTTTCTGCATCCCTACATGGGAGGGGGCGAGCCCCAAAGCTAGGGGATGAGAGAGAAAACCACACACACACACACACAGGCTCCCTTTACACAAAGGGAATGAGGGACACATGTCAGCTCCCTAGGCCAGATGCCCACAAGGTGTGCCCAATTCCTATTGGAAGACCCTTGAAGTGGACCAATGAGAATTAAGCTAGAGTAAATCTAGTTTAATTAATTTAAAAACATTTAATAAAAGAAACCAATAAGAATTAAGTGTCCTAGAAGACTATTGGGCAGTCTCCCAAGGGGTCCAATGAGCATTCAGAAGCCTCATGGCTTGCCTAATTCCTATTGGCCAGGAGGCAAAGGGGTCCAATGAGAGTTTAGTTTAATTATTTAATTATCTAAAGCTCTCACAAAAGGAGAAAGGGGGACACATGTCAGAAGGCTATCACTTATGCTGATTAATTCCTATTGGCTTGACCTGGGGAGGTCCAATGAGGAAAAAGCCAGCCTAACTTAGCAGCTAGGGCTCGCCCAAGAGAGAGGGGGGGCTGATTTTTGCTGGGCATTCACTCTCACACTCACACACTTGACCATGTGTGAAGGAAAAACACTCTATCTCCTCCCAAGCTTTAATGGAGAGCTCATCACCTACTCCAAGCTTGTGAGATAGAAGCCTACATCAACACTCTCTTGGCATGTGGATGCAAATCCAACCAAGAGCCAAGCTTCAATGCATGCTCATCTTCTCTACCAAGCTAATTACTAAGCTAAGCTATGCTAATATGAGTGATTATGTGAGGAGATGTACTTCTTTCTCGTAAGATACTTCTTTTTCCTCTCAATCTACTCTCATACTCTGCTAGCTCTCACCATCTTCGAAGGTGTGTGAGGTCTTGGGTCTGAGAACGGGGATAATTCAAGTTGTGTTTGATTAAGTGTTTTTCTTGGTGTATGAAGCTTCCATCTTCATTGCACTAGCTAGTCTTGAAGGAACACAAAGAATTGTATTGTACAATGTCTCTCTTGATGGGAGAAACCATAATACAAAGCCTTTTGGAGGGGGGACCGGCTCCATGCAAATCCGGTCCTCAACTGTTGTCAATAGTTTAATTGCTCTCTCTTTTGAAAGTATTGTCGATGCTATCTAACTAGGTGTTATGCTTTTTGTTGCTCTCTCCACCCAAGCACTCTTGTAATTATCATTAGGAATCTATTCTAATGAAATGCCCACTATGTTCATGCTAATTTCCGCTACAAATAAGATTCTAGGCCATTAAATGTTACATTGGTATCAGAGCTCAAGGTTTCTCTTTTCTTGCTCAAGAAGGGAGGTCCTCAAGCTAGCTACAAATGGTTGGTATTATTAATTGCCTGTGAGTAAGTAGAATAGGGATTTTTCAGCCTTGCAGTGCGCCTGCCTTTGTGCAGTTAACGGGGCATCACCGTCGAGAGCTATGGTCTTAATAGTGGAGTCCTACGGGGCTTGCCTACGGCTTAACCACTATTGAGCTATTAGAAGCTTGACAGGAGCCGGTGCTGTTTTGGTGTCGAAAGACCCTCTCTTCTATTCCTTGCAATTAATGGTATTCAAGCCGCGGGTACAGTAGCTTGAGTGCTTTTTCTAAAGGGGTAAAGAGGAGTAGCAACTAGGGCTTGAAGTGCCAAAGTACACTTAAAAAGTTTACACCTAAAAATTGTTAGAATGGCTGACAATATTAAAGAGAGTGAAATTAATGTTGATAACTTTGATTTTGCTCATGAGCAAGCTACTAATGATGCTTCAATGCTTGTTAATTATCTTGTTTCTAGGCTTCAACAAGCCATGGGCAATCCATCCCTCCAAAGTGAAGTGCAACGGCAGCTCCGTGCTCATGGGATTCTCCAAGCTCATCACCATGACGAGAGAACACCTAGGAAGCCTCCTTGTGAGACTACCAAAAGAGGTCTCTCTCCGATTCGGGAAGAAGAAGAGAATCCATATGAAGGGCTCAAGAACTTACTTCTTGATGATGCATCTCCTTCCCAAAGGAGAACTCAAGAGCCTCCACCGAAGGAACGAGAAAGAAGCGAGTCTCCCGCCACCTCGGCGGAGATGGCTCCACGAAGACGGCGGGCTAAACGCTCTCCATCACCACCAAAGCGGAGAAGACCATCACACTCTTCTCCACGCCATAATTCAAAGAGGGATGATAAAAAGCAAGAGAAGAAAAAGGCGAGAAAGAGGACACCCTCTTCCCATCTTCTTTATCCTCTTCCTCTTATGAAAGCTATGGTGAAGACGACAAAGATCAAGACAAGAAAAAGGCGAGAAAGAGGTCACCCTCTTCTCCACCTTCTTCAAATTCTTCATCTTCTGAAGAAAGTGATGGTGCAACTTTTGAACCATCAAAAAGAAGAGGCCATAGGAAATCCTATGCCGCATGGAAGAGGTCGTCCAAGCTGAAGAAATTCAAAGAGGGAGGGAAGAGCATCTCTTTCCTTACCTATGATGGTACCTTCAGTGCTACAGACAAAGTTTTGGCCTTTATCCAGCAATTCGATGCGGCGTTTGGAGATGAGGGCTTCACGGAGTCCTCTAAGCTACGCCATGTAGCTATGCACTTTCAAAAGTCCGCCAGACAATGGTGGTCTAGCCTACGAGCCAACGGTGAAGCTCCACGAACATGGAAGGCTTTAAGAGCTTCCATTATGAAGCAGTTTTTGGCCACCGATGCCAAAGACAAAGTACTCACCGAATGGCGAAGCTTAAAGCTCTCTCCCAATGAATCCATCCACAAATATGTAGACAAGTTTTGGGACCTACAACTCAAAGCCACTGTCTTCAAAAAGTTGGATTTTGGAGAGCAAAAGCAACAATTTTGTGCGGGCTTAACCGAAGAAATGGCGGAGTATGTCAACTCCCAAAGGCCACGTACCATATCGGCGGTAATACACCATACTATGGTGGCCTCGCGAATCAATTTCCAAACGGGGGGTAAAAGAAATAATAAGCCCCCGGAAAACAAAGGTACCAATGAGCCTAAGGGGAAGGACAATGTCCAAAAGTCTCCTAAGGGCAATTCCAACAAAGCTAAAGAGAAGGGAGTTTACAAAGGAAAGAATAAACTCTCTCCTGAAGAGCTTGAGCGTTGTCATAAAGATAACCGGTGTTTCAAGTGCGGCGAACAAGGGCATGCGTACCGCGCTTGTCCCCAAAAGAACAACCGCCAAGATCCTCCTAGAGCTTCTTTGGTTGAAATCCAAGAGGAGGAGATTCACCAAACTCACCACAAAGGATCTCCTCTATGCCATGCTTGGGGAAAGGTAAGAGAACATGATGCTTTTATTCTCTTTGACCCTGGTTCTACTCACAATTTCATATCTATGGAGTTAGCCACCAAGCTAGGCATACAATCCTACGAGATGGGAGATATCCTACTCGCAGACAGTGCCTTCAAGGGGCAAGAAGCTTCAGTCACTCCCTTAATCGGGAAATTGAGGCTTCATGTCCAAGGCTATGTGGACAAAGAGGATTTCTTTATCTCTCCTCTCAAGCATGAGGATGTAATCCTAGGGGCACCATGGTTTGACCGTTTGGCTGCCCATGTTAAATTTCCTGAAAGGAGAATCTCCTTTAAGTTCAGGGAAAAGGACATGTATATAGATGCTAGGGAGATGGGTAACACCATCCCCATTGTACATACACCAGCTTTCAACAAGTCAATAAAGAGCTCTATTTCCGTGTACATGATTTTTGTTAAAGATTCTCAAAATGAACCTAATGCTTTAGCAAAAGAAAATAAAAGCAACCAAAAGGAATTAGAGTTATCCAATTTTCTCAAGGGGTTTCAAGATGTCTTTATTGACGACATCCCCTGTGAGCTACCTCCTAAACGAGGTAATGAAGACCATGCAATTGAACTTCTTCCAGGAAGTTCACCGCCTAACAAACCTCCTTATAGAGTTTCTCAAGCTCAACAAGAGGAGATTATGCGGCAAGTGCATGAGTTAATTGAGAAGGGCATGGTTAGGCCTAGCTCATCTCCATTTTTCTCACCTGTGCTATTAGTGCAAAAGAAAGACGGCACATATCGTATGTGTGTCGACTATAGAGCACTAAATAGGATCACTATCAAGAATAGGTTTCCCGTTCCACGGGTAGAAGACCTATTTGATAAGCTACAAGGATCGACCTACTTCAGTAGGATTGACCTAAAAAGTGGCTATCATCAAATAAGGATAGTTGATCAAGACATTGTAAAGACCGCATTTCGTACTACATTTGGTCTTTACGAATACATTGTCATGCCTTTTGGCTTGACTAATGCACCAGCCACATTTAACCGCTTGATGGAGAAGCTGTTCAGACCTCATCGAACCTTCAGTGGAGTGTTCTTTGATGATATTATCATCTACTCTAATTCATTAGAGGAACATAAGCAACACCTCCAGGTAATATTTCAAGTTTTAAGAGAGAATAAACTTTATGTTAATCGAAAGAAAAGTGAATTTTTCTTGCAAGAGATTCAATATTTAGGTCACATTATCTCTCAAGATAGAATCCAAATGGATCCATCCAAGTTAGAGGTAATAAAAGGATGGCCTAAACCAAGGAATCTTCATGAACTAAGAAGCTTTATAGGTATGTGTGCATACTATAGACGCTTCATAGAAAAGTTCTCAAAATTGCGGGACCATTACATGACCTAACAAAGAAAAATGTTAGGTATACGTGGTCTGCTAAGGAGAACAATGCTTTCGAAAAGCTTAAAGAAAAGCTTATCTCTCAACCTGTGCTTACACTACCGGATCTCTCAAAACCATTTGAGGTCCAATGTGATGCTTGTGGTGATTGCCTTGGGGCTGTTTTGCTCCAAGAAGGGCACGCCATAGGCTATGAGAGTCGAAGACTCGACCCTGTTGAGCAAGCTCTAGGCATATACGAAAAAGAACTCCTTGCAGTTCTACATGCCTTAGACTCATGGAAGCACTATTTATTGGGGACTCCTTTTATTCTGCGAACGGATCACCAAAGTCTTAAGTACTTCATGACGCAGACCAAGCTCTCCGACAAACAAATGAGGTGGGCAAATTTCCTTTCGCAATTTCATTTTCATATTGCTCACATTGCTGGCAAGCATAATCAAGTAGCCGATGCACTCTCAAGACGACCGAGAGTGAATGCGGTTTCCATAGCAACTCACAATGATCTATCTTTAATGATAGATGAGTATGCTATTGATCCCGATTTTAGAGATGTGATTTCAGCTCTTGCCTTAGGGAAGAAAGAAGAACCATTTACTTTACAAGATGGCTATCTTCTCTATGGCAATAGACTCTGCGTTACTAACTCACTACGTGAGAAAGTAATGTATGAATCTCATGCTCCCCCATATGCGGGGCATAGAGGGATTCAGTCTACCCTAAAGGGAATTGAAACATATTTCTATTGGCCTACCATGAAAGTGAACATACATGAGTATGTTTCCAAATGTGTGGTATGTCAAAAGACAAAATTTGATAGAGGGAAGCAACTTGGATTGCTTCAACCCTTGCCAATTCCTAATTCACCGTGGGAGAGCATATCCATGGATTTTATCTTTGGATTGCCTAAGTCTATCCATGGGAATACGGGAATATGGACGATAGTAGACAGGTTCAGTAAACAAGCTCATTTTATACCTGTCAAAAAGACTATCAAAGCCCATCAAATGGCAACCCTCTTCATTTCACAAATTTTCAAGTACCATGGCTTGCCAATGTCCATAGTGTCGGATAGAGATCCTAGAATGACCAGTAATTTCTGGAAGGGTCTCTTTGAGAATTTAGGAACAAGGCTAAACTTCTCTTCGGCCTATCATCCACAAACTGATGGCCAAAGTGAAATAGCTAACCTAACTATTCTCGATCTACTAAAAGCCTATGTAACGGAAGTAGATCAAAGATCCCAATGGGAGAAGTACTTACCCTTAGTAGAGTATGCTTACAATAACACTGTACATACTTCTACAGGAAAAGCACCTTTCGAGGTAATTGAGGGAAGATCAAAAAGTCCCTTGCTACTTAAGGTACATGGGAAGATCTTCGCTGCAGATGAGTATAGCCGAGACCTACAAGAATCTTTCCAAAAGATTAAGGATGCTATCTCTATCTCACAGCAAAGGCAAAAGGCTGCTGCTGACAAGCACAGAAGAGCCCAAGCCTTTAAAGAAAACGATTGGGTCTTGTTAAAGTTTCCCAAGGCTCGCTTAAGGCACACGACGGGCAAGAATCCTACGGGCCACCAAAAGTACTATGCTAAACTAGCAAAAAGGTACTATGGTCCCTTCCAGATTCTTAGGCCAATCAATGAGATGGCCTATCAACTTAAGTTGCCCAATCATTGGCTCATACACAATGCTTTTCATGTGAGCCTCTTAAAGCCTTACAAAGGAGAGCCACCTCAAGAACCAACTATTGAAGACCCACCGGAGATCGAGGACAACGAGGAGGTGCTGCAGCCCGAGTCCATTCTCCGACATGAAGACAAGGTATTAAGAGGCGGTAAGACTATCCGACGATATCTTATTAAGTTTAAGAATTATCCTTTTGAAGATGCTAGATGGATGCAAGGCATACAATTAAAGGATAACCTAAACCTTGTCAATGCTTACAATGCTTCCCAAGAGTAAGCAAATGTACAAAATGTTAAAAAAATGAACAAAATTTTTTGTCTTATAAGACTCTCTTTTTCTGTGCACAAAAATAAAGTAGTATGCATGCTTAGATCAAGTTTGTGGAGACGACGTCTCCCAAACACCAAGTAGAGCTTGTCACTCTACTATGGAAGACTGATAGGACTAATGTGCAGACATGCTTGCGGCAGCCTCAGGCTCTCAAGCGCCAAATGGACTAGTCATCCATTATGGAATGATGTCGTAGGGTAACATAGGGATCCTCTACCCGCTAAGAAAAGGACTCATGCATATGCTTTATCTTCTCTACACCATAGTCGAGGACGACTATGATTTCAAGAGAGAGGTAATGTCATAATAATCAATATCTAATTCTCCTAAATGATTTTCTCATATTAAACTGATCATTTAATGTGGGGAAGTGCCAAGGGAGAAAAAGCTAGAATATTGGTTAAGTTAGCAGACCGGCCACAGTAGGGATCCAAAGGAGGGAAAATAGGGATCCAAAGGGGGGGCCATCTGCAAAAGAGCCATGTGAAACAACGGGCTAAAAAGACCCTAAGGTTCAGCCCATTAAGACTTCCAAAATGCTAAGGTTCCAAAATTCAAAGGTTGTGTCCAAAGGTCAACCTTAGGGAAAATTGGATGCTTAGTGTGTGTGCCCAAAAAGTCTTTCTGCATCCCTACATGGGAGGGGGCGAGCCCCAAAGCTAGGGGATGAGAGAGAAAACCACACACACACACAGGCTCCCTTTACACAAAGGGAATGAGGGACACATGTCAGCTCCCTAGGCCATATGCCCACAAGGTGTGCCCAATTCCTATTGGAAGACCCTTGAAGTGGACCAATGAGAATTAAGCTAGAGTAAATCTAGTTTAATTAATTTAAAAACATTTAATAAAAGAAACCAATAAGAATTAAGTGTCCTAGAAGACTATTGGGCAGTCTCCCAAGGGGTCCAATGAGCATTCAGAAGCCTCATGGCTTGCCTGATTCCTATTGGCCAGGAGGCAAAGGGGTCCAATGAGAGTTTAGTTTAATTATTTAATTATCTAAAGCTCTCACAAAAGGGGAAAGGGGGACACATGTCAGAAGGCTATCACTTATGCTGCTTAATTCCTATTGGCTTGACCTGGGGAGGTCCAATGAGGAAAAAGCCAGCCTAACTTAGCAGCTAGGGCTCGCCCAAGAGAGAGGGGGGGCTGATTTTTGCTGGGCATTCACTCTCACACTCACACACTTGACCATGTGTGAAGGAAAAACACTCTATCTCCTCCCAAGCTTTAATGGAGAGCTCATCACCTACTCCAAGCTTGTGAGATAGAAGCCTACATCAACACTCTCTTGGCATGTGGATGCAAATCCAACCAAGAGCCAAGCTTCAATGCATGCTCATCTTCTCTACCAAGCTAATTACTAAGCTAAGCTATGCTAATATGAGTGATTATGTGAGGAGATGTACTTCTTTCTCGTAAGATACTTCTTTTTCCTCTCAATCTACTCTCATACCCTGCTAGCTCTCACCATCTTCGAAGGTGTGTGAGGTCTTGGGTCTGAGAACGGGGATAATTCAAGTTGTGTTTGATTAAGTGTTTTTCTTGGTGTATGAAGCTTCCATCTTCATTGCACTAGCTAGTCTTGAAGGAACACAAAGAATTGTATTGTACAATGTCTCTCTTGATGGGAGAAACCATAATACAAAGCCTTTTGGAGGGGGGACCGGCTCCATGCAAATCCGGTCCTCAACTGTTGTCAATAGTTTAATTGCTCTCTCTTTTGAAAGTATTGTCGATGCTATCTAACTAGGTGTTATGCTTTTTGTTGCTCTCTCCACCCAAGCACTCTTGTAATTATCATTAGGAATCTATTCTAATGAAATGCCCACTATGTTCATGCTAATTTCCGCTACAAATAAGATTCTAGGCCATTAAATGTTACACCAGATCCAGCAAGGATTGAAGGAAGATCCTCAAGACCATTGGAGGATCAGCTAGATCATTACATTTGAGCCTATGAAGAATTTGAAAGGGTGATAAAATAGCAAAACCTAGAGCCCTTCACAATGGAGGAGGTACAAGATATCAAGAGGCTGGTGAAGAAATTCCAGAGGCTCACGTCAAGAAAGGGAAAGTAGGTGAGAAGACATAAGGTGAAACTCCACCACCCTCACCACCAAGCTCCTCTACTCATCTTCTAAGTCCAAAGATCTCTACATCCCAACAAGAGCACTCACTAGAAAAGACTGAAGAGGCAGCACCATCACCAAAAGACAAGGAAAAATAAGAAAGGAACACTTATGCAGACCTTCTTCAAGCACGATACACATTGATAGGGGCTTTTGAGGTGGCCTATGGCACTCCAATCCCACCATGGGTTACCAGGAAAGAGCAAGATACGGAGGAGATTCCTAAAGAATAGGTGAGAGCTGACATATCAAAAGAACCAGAAGCAGACCAAAACACACAGAGGAGCGCACAAGAAAGGCAATCCCCATAGCCTAGAGTACCAAGGTTAGTCCAAATCCTGCATGCACCACAATGGAAACCTTTGACCAGTCCATGGAGAACCCCTCCAACAGGAGAAATGTTGAGTATGGGACACCAAGTTTCCTTTTCAGTCTCGATCCCCATACCATCAACAAGAAGCTTGGTTGTAGCTAATGAAGAGGATGTGAGACCCACATATCAAGTATTGGACAGAATCAGAATGCGGCCTCTAACACTAAAGAAGAAAATCATTAGGAGAAAGTTGGACTCACTTTTGGGCCCTGTAAGAAGTGCCTTGTCGGTTTCGAGAGAGAATTGAAAATGTTAAATTGTGTATTTTATGTGATACTTTTCTGCGCAACAAAAAGCCAAATTGACATTCTTTGGTAGGTAGCTGTTGTCTTTATCATTCTTATCCTTTGTTCTCTTGTCAAGAATCCAACTAACCATATGACTAATGATTTGAAATGCCAACTTACAAGCGTTTCCTCCAGAAACATAAGCCACACGAACTCTATCAACTCTAAACTTGAGAATATGGCCTTCCCTCCCAAAACCTAAGATATTTCATGAGTTTCGAGTCTCCGTCTTTTTCTCTATCAACTCTAGGAATGGAGAATGCTTCTTTTCATGATGAAAACACTAATTTGAACTTGCAATCCTCAGCCCCTTCATCTTTAACACTTACCCAAAGAAAGAACACACATCATCTTCATGTTGATGTATTGCAAGAGTACGCACCGCTGCAGAAACGTAGGAAGGAGTCTTTTTTATCTCAACGAGAGAAAGAACTTAGAAGGACAAACAAGGAACATCATTTGGATTTGTGGACCAATGGGTCTATTTACCCAAAGGATCCTACAACAAATGTGCCACCTCCCTTTGCTAATATCACTAATTTCTTACATTTCATAGGCGATGGTAAGGATGGGCTATTGGGATACACCAAACATTTGGAAATGAGAGGATTGAATGCGGAAAGGCAAAGAAACTTCCTAGCGATGGAGAACATGCAACTGAAGAAACTTAATGAAGCATGCTCTCAAAATATTTCATCAAACAGAGAGACAATCCAAGGCCTTGAGAAGAAGATCATAAGTTTGCGAGAGAAAGACACCGTGCTTGGTAGTCGGAAAAGAAAATGAGATCTATGAAACATCGAGAACATGAAGGTTGGTAGTGGTGGCCTTTAAAATTGGGACTTCGAGCTTTAAGGTAACTCGAAGTTTGTTTCTTCAATGTGCTGAATTAAGAAATGGATACACTTTCCTATACATGATCATAATGCATGGTTCTTTTTTGGCAGGTCTTTACTGCATCCAAACTCGAACGGTGCAAGCTTCAATGTCGGAGTGCATTACAACCTTCTAGTTCCAAAAGAAGTAGTTGAAGAGATGATAACTCAGAAAAAAATTTGTAAGTTGAAAGGGAGGCTCCTTACCTCCTTCATGAACGAGAATAAGCTGGAACCAATGGAAGTGCAAGCAATTCTTGATGAGAGTGGCATCTCGCAGATGGGATACAGGATACTCTTCAAAGAATTAGCTAAAAAATCTCAAAATAAACTACAAAGAGGATCGTGGCTGCCAAAGCCATCACATGTAAACCCTGCTCGCTGGCACATAAACCATGAGGTGTTTGAGAAACTTGGGTCACCATTCCATATTGAAGCAATGTTCTTAGGCAAGGGCGACAAGGAGGTACATTTTAAGGAGGTACTGTGAGTCGCGGACAGTTGTGTTAGCAATAAGATGTTGGTCTACTCCATCATCATCCACAAACCCCATGTCTGTCTCACAAAAATTTGCAATTGCAGCTTGCCGTAGTCCTCCCGTATATTGAGCTCATGCATGATATCTGTGAGGAAAACATAGTGGGTGTCGCCCGCCACAGCAAAGCTGGGAGCACAATTCAAAGGCAAAGTCACTTCTTTACTTGGATTTTCTTGCTTGCACCCTATTGCTGCATTCGCAAGAGAAACAAGATTTAAGCCCGCATCAAATGTTTCCTTTAGTACCTCTACCCGCTCTTCTTCTTGGTCGAACTGCACCTCCACATCCTCTACCTCTTCCTCCGGTGCCAATGGGAAACTACCAAAAGTTGTTGACTGGAAGTCTTTGACTCACCATCTGTCTACAAGTATAGGTAATAGACAAACCCCTGTTAGAATTCCACTAAGTGACACTTTTTGAAGTGCTTCATACACCTGTCTTGTATAAGCAGTGCATTGGAGGGACACTTTTCAAGACAGCGATTCAGTCTCCTTGAAGCACTCTTGTCAGGGTCAAGGTCGGCTGGGTGCACATATCTCATGCCATCAACTGTCATGGAATCGTCACAAGTGACTGCCTCATACTGTTGCAAATGGGTTTGTAGGTACTCAAATGAGCAATCTATAATCCTCTCTATAGAAAAATCTGCATTAAACATTCCTGATAGTTCTGGTGCACGGTGATGAGCACGGGCGTTGTATAAGAACGTGAATAGATTTTCTTCACATGTATCCTCGCTCATGTCTGTCTTCAGGATTATGATCCCCATGACTGAAAGAAAAAGCAAGCTGAAACTATTTAGTGTCATAACCAAGTGAATATTGAGCCTCGAGTACCGTGTGCTAATATCATAAGAGGTGACGTCACTTGAGTCAGAACCCTGCGAGTAGGGCCCCCAAGAATCTCCAAAGGGCCCTATTTGCTTGGTTCTGTCCCGTTCGCTAATGTCATAAAAGGTTACATCACTTGAGTCATAACTAATAGAATAGGGCCCCAAGAATCTCTGAAGGGCCCTATTTGCTTGGTTCTGTCTCGTGCGCTAATGTCATAAAAGGTGACGTCACTTGAGTTAGAACCAAGCGAATAGGATCCCAAGAATCTCCGTAGGGCCCTATTCTCTTGTTTCTATCCCATGCGCTAATATCATAAAAGGTGACGTCACTTGAGTCAGAATCAAGCGAATAGGGGCCCAAGAATCTCCGAAGGGCCCTATTTGCTTGGTTCTGTCCTATGACACAAGCATTCGGAACAGGTGGATAAGAACGCATCATTTAATGTTATCAGTGATAGATTTATAGGCCTACTCACTCACTATGACCAAACTCAGGCACGGTCACATAAGGAGTAATTATTCCAACCATGCGGTTTGAGACTTTTAATTTTACCCTAACGCAGTGGCTTCGGTGCAAACATAGTTAACAACACACAGGAAGGAGAGAGAGGCAGGGAGAAAGAACCTGTCTCTGTAATATCCAATGGTTCCGAGTTGGACGGTGATGTCGCAAGCCGCCAACAGCAAGAACCAGAAGGTGGCGATGACGATGGCGACGTGGCAGCAAAGGACTCGACCCAGTGGAGGTCACTCAACACAAGATCACGAGAGGTGCTACTTACTACCCTTTTGTGCACTTGTATTTGTGTAGTTAGTACCAGGCAAATAAGGCAAGGTAAACCCTGTTTGGTGCACCTATTCGCTTGGTACTGATCATTATCTTTACCATAGGATGTTTGCTTTTACACTTTTCCTTGGTCAGTACCAAGCAAATAAGGGAAGACCACTTTGTTCGATGCCCCTGTTTGCTTGGTACTGACCTTGGAAAATATAAGTGATGTCTGCTAGTACAAAGGTCAATACTAAGCAAATAAGGGAAAGATAAACCCTGTTTGTTGCGGGTTTAGGGTTTTCTTAACCAAATACGCATTTTCAGTTTATAAGGGAGAAGAAAAATTATAACTTAACACCCATGTAGGGGCTTTTGAGTTAGAAAACACTAGGGACAGGCGCAAAGGCCAAGTTTCAGACTTTACAAGAGAGTGGCCTACTAATTTTTGGGGGTTTAGGGTTCGCAATAACCATGTAGTCCTTTTCCTTCAAAGCCAGACTATCTCTTCCTAAAGCCTATTGGAAAAGTTAATGGCTTCCTCATATTTACTGGCTAGCTCAAGCACTTCATCCTTCATCTCCTGTAGCCAATTATAGATAGCCTCTACAGAGTCATTCTCGGAGAGCAATCGCTGCAGGTCTTCAGGCCTTCTTGCTTCCAGAGAGTCTTTGAGGATCGAGACTCTGTGTCTGACGATCAACATTTGTTCCAGCTTAAGGCTAGCATCCGTGGCACAGAGCATTTAGCAAATAAGCTCTTCAAACTAGGAGCTTGTAAATTGGGACTTCGAAAGTAAAGAACTACCAGCGGCTTACATCGAGAATTGACTCCCGTGTTGACATCAGCCACTCCTGGGCTATGTCGGTCAACAACATTAAGGGTAACATCGGGGGAGGGCCAAGGGGGGACCTCATGAGGAGGGCCCGGATGCAGTCCTACTGGCGCTGCGGGAGTATACCTTGGAAAGGCATCACCACTATCATAAGCTTCTTGTAGTTGTTCTGTGAAACCCTGAGGGAGGTTCTGAAAAAAATGTTGGTTAAATAGACTAGATGGATATGCCTGAAAAGCAGAGCATGGGTTCTGGCTGATGAGTGGTCTAGGAGGGGTGGTACCACCATGCGGTTTCATGAGAGGTAGACGTGGGAGAGAGAAGCAATGGTACCACCCCCCCTAGATTAGGGGAGGTGATGGGAGGGAACAACATGACAGTTAGGACCACGTGGACTTAAACTTCTCCTTCACATTGGTATTTTGTTGCAGGGGATGCAAACCTGTTCGCTTGCTATTACACTTTTCTGAGGTCACTATCGAGCGAATAAGGGAAGGCAAACGCTTTCTGATGCACCTATTCGCTTGGTACTGACCTCCAAAAATATAAGTGATATTTGCTATTACTATTTTCTGAGGTCACTACCGAGCGAATAAGGGAAGGAAAACTCTTTCCGATGCACCTGCTCTCTTGGTACTGACCTTTTCTAAAATCTAAAGTCCTTGTGCTAACAATTGAATTGTCTTTTTGTGTGATGCTATTTGTAGAGATGCCTCGTGTAAATGCCATGGCTAGGAGGGCAACATATGAATCTTTGAATGCTCAAGCAAGAAGACGTCAAAATGAGGCGGACATAGCTGTACTGCAAGAGCTGCGCAGGATAGAACAACACGTTCAACCTGCTATTCCACGTCTCCCTGATCAGCGAGTAGTGCGGGAGATTTGCGAGCACTGGAGAGTCGCCATGCGATGGGCCAGCAGTGCACTACTCTGCCTTCAAGAAATTGCAGAAGACTACCTCGTTGAATTCTTCAGCGATGGACATATCCTAGCTGCCCATGCACACTGTGTTACTATCATGCCGTGGGATTTTGATACTCTTTGGAGGCTGCATTTCCGCTACGATGGTCTTCTTCAGTCAGTGCCTATCCAGGATAGTAGAACCATGGATATTCTCAACATCCCCCCTCTCCATCCTTGTGCATTATAGGCAGAGCCGTCTAGGGCTGAAACAAACAGTAGAAGGACCCGATCTCACGGGTCGAGAGAAACGACATAGATGGGCCGGCTGAGATAGCTGCAGAGGGGCATGAGCAAGCCAGAGTGGACCCGGAGGCAGTCATGGAAGAAATGGAGACAGTTATCGAGGAGCCATTCACACACCAAAATGAGCAAGTCATGGAGGATCCGCAGCCAGTAAGGGCTGATGAGGGGCAAGAGCACGCCAGGGTGGACCCTGAGGCATTTATGGAGGAACCAATATTAAAGGAAAATGATCCGGAGCCTGTGCCTATTAGGGAGGATCCTGAGGCCGCCAAGGAGCCAACTCAAGAAAGGCAAGGGCAAGCCTCTGCATCAGAAGGGCCATCCAACGTATCAGATGAGTCAAATATTTTAGAGCAAATCAACAAAGAGAATGAAGAGGAGTTGAGAGTTCTGTTCAGCGCATGCCTTTGCATGCACATATACTATTGCCTAGAAGGTCGGAGGAGGCCTGCATTTTCAACCTTGATCATCAAGACTTCCTGTGCATGCGCAATTTCACCAACTCCAACGCAACGAATGAGGTCATCAATGTTGCTTTGTGGTAATTCTCATGCTCTTTAAAAGTCACATTTGGTTCATTAAATGGGTCTCTACCGAGACATGGGTCAATACCAAGCGAGACAGTGGCTTATGGAATTGGATAGTGGTACTACTCGCTCGGTATTGACCCATGTCTTCGCGGCAGTCATCAAGTATTTCTTTATAAGTCATGCTTGATTCATTAAATGGCTCACTACCGTTAAGACATGTGTCAATACCAAGCGAGTGAGTGGCGGATGGAATTCAATAGCTGCCCCACTCGCTCGGTCTTGACTCATGGGTTTGTGACAGTGAGAGAGCCGGCTGAAATACCTCATGTCTAATATCTGCCATTCATTCATTTTAGCAACATTGTCTCGCTTCTGCCCCCTGAGGTTCGGGACAAAGTATATGTAATAGATCCGCTGATATCACCTTATCTGCAGAACAACTCAGTTTCCTTTTTGACTCTGATGAACTGGTTTAGCAGAGTCAACTTTAATCTAGCGCGCTTTTTGATCACTGCATACAATCAATCGTGAGTTTTTTCTTGCCTTCTTGCTATCGAAGGCCTTGCCCAAGTTGCACCAAGAGGATTGCATGCCAATCCTATCGGATCTTCCCAAAAACTAAATTATTGACGGATTGCATTGAGAATGAGCTTTGCTTGGTTCTGCAACTCATAACTTGAACATCCGATTGGCCAAGGTGATGAAACCATAGGGGCTTTGAATGATGCTCACCTATGAGTTCTATCGGTTGTTTCCATTTCTAACCCTATCAGAGTTTTTTCGATTATGGAAATTGCAGATATTCTGCAGGAAAAACTTCGATGTGCTCTGGGAGCACACCATTCATCCCCACACAAACCATTGCATCCTAGGAGAGTGGGTGGTAGATGCCGGGGGGCAAGGGGGGGGGGGGGGGGGGGGTTGCCCTCATGGGCATCCTCCCTTTAAGTCAAGCCCAAAGCCTTGCCATGGGTGCCATGTATGAACATGAATTTTTTTTTTAAAATTGACTTGAAAGGGTCCCCATATCCTTGCAAACTCAACAAGGCTTCAGCTGCTTGATTTTGTTATGGTTGATCGCCTCCCCCTTCCCTTGCTTAGCAGCCTTGCCCACACCTTTGTTGACTCCCTTCGGCTTTGAAGGGGCGGTGTCCCATGCTGTGTGTCGCGTTCATGAGCCCGACTAGAAACCCCCCATATAAGGGGTGACTCCTGCAACTCTGCCCTTGGATGGCCCTTCCATGCACGCCCTCATGGAAACAAGAGAGAGAGAGAGAGAGAGAGAGAGAGAGAGAGAGAGAGAGAGAGAGAGAGAGAGAGAGAGAGAGAGAGAGAGAGAGAGAGAGAGAGAGAGAGAGAGAGAGAGAGATAGAGAGAGAGAGAGATCATGCCAAGCCATGCGAAAGCATGCAAGGTTCTCCCTTCATCTATAGCCCCTCCCTCCCCTGGCTCTGATACCAATGAAAAGCCAAGGGGAGACTGAATGTCGGATCCTCCTCCCAACCAACCTATTATAGGAGAACCCATGGCCCCTTTCCGTAAACAAATCCCCTGTCCACACATTCAGTCCGGCCCTTGGCCTAAGTCCTTGACTCCCCTAGGTCGGGCCCTACCCTCTAGCCCTTGGCCTGACAAGGTAAGTGATGAAAATTAACCGGGGTAAAAATTGACCATTGAAGACCCAAGTCACCAGAGAGGGACAAGACAAATTTTGGCAAAAAATAAAGATTCAAGGATCCAAAGAGACGAAGCAGGATATAAAGAGAGGAGCATAGCCTTCATATACCAAATATATGAACAAAAGCCAAAAATGACATCAATTGCACTGATCATGGTTACTACTACCAAGCTCAGATACAAATATTGATTGGACAAGCAGAGAGCTCTTGTCAAGAGGATTCTACCAAGACTTCAAATGAGTCCCCAGGTACCAACCATGAAAAATTTGGATCAAAATGTGTTCACATAGGGACAAATCTTGTCCATTTCAGTCTAAAAGATGGAAACTGGCCCCAAAATTCAAGATCACGCACACTTAGTAGGACCTAGTGTGATAGGAAGTTAAGGGAAAAGTTGGCCAAATTTCAAGGTAGGTTAAAATACGCCTTTTTTCACATTTTCTATGAAACAAGTCACAAAAAGAAAAACCTTAGGTCTATAACCCGGAAGTTTTCCCATAGAAGGCTCAAGATAGACCACATCGACGTACCAAAGCATGTTCAAGTTGATAAAAAAACCATAGATGACCATAGCTTGGCGGAATTCCTTTTTGCGGACAAGAATTAAAATGCTCGTGGATAGCCTAGGAGTGATGTACTCATCAAGGGGAAGCTATAGGTGTCACTCCCAGGTCAAACTAGCAAAAAGGTCACCAACCACTTTTGCTGCCACCTGACACAAACACTTTACCCAAGAGCTTCAATGACCCTAACATGTGGGCAGTCTACAAAAATCTCTTGAACAATAGAGTCCTAAAATGAAGAGACATGGATCAAAAAGTGCAAAGATTCAGGAGTTGACCATAAGTGACCCATCAAAACACAAAAATGGTCATAACTTGAGATTGAATGATCCAAATTGGAGATGCAAAAGCTAGCAATATCCAAAATAACCGCAAAAATAATAATCATATAAAGACACAATGCTATGCAAACTAGGACATAAGCACAAAGAAAAAACTACAAATAGATACACAAATGCTTCGCCACCAAAAGTTGATTTAAAAACCACATGAGAAGATCAACTCCCACAAATGAAGGTGGCCTTCCAACAAAGCAAAGGATAGCCCCTACTAAAGACGATGAAGTCTTGTTGGGGACAGCAAGAACACAGGAGGGGGGAGTATTGAAGCGGTTGACCACCACATATCAAATCCAATTGGTCAAAAAAGGCACATTAATTATTCTGTTACTTTTTCACCAAAATCTGACTTTATAACTCCTATTCCTGAGAAATCTGTGTAATAATGAAAAAGGCTAGAGAGCTTGGTACACTCACTATTGTAATAATTGTCTCCTTTTAGCCCAAATACCTAATTTAGAGCTCGAGGTATATAAGCCAAAGGTTGTAATTATTAAGGGAGATCAATTTTTGTGAAATAAGGGCGTGCGTGCGATATCGGCCTACTCTTGCACACTCACATCTCCATGTACGGGTATGGCATTGCAATGAAACTTCAAGTGTTGCTTCTACATGCTCTTAGCTTCATGTACATGTCTTTTGTGTTGTGTTTGAGTGTGTATGTGTATGTGTGACACATCTAGTGGTTTTAGCTTGCGGTCTCCCTGTGTACTAATCTTGACTTTCAAAGTTTATTAGAGGTGTAAATTTGTTTCTAAGCTTGGATAGAGGTAGGTAGGACTAGAGAGGATCCATAGGACCCCTCATCTGTCACTTTTGGTGTAGGTGGGAAGTGGTGACGATCGCGGTTGCTCATCCCAGCCATATTTTTAGAATTGAGTATTGGTCACATTTTTGAGTTCCCCTTGGTCTTATTAACTAGGATACCAAGTTTCATCAAGTTTAGAGTCCGTTTGAGTCCTCTACGGCCTTTAAGAGTCTTGGTTAGCTCGCATGTAGGTTTCTCGCTATTTGCTAGATCTGCCTTGTATAGAGAATGTGACACATTTCTTCTAAGTGCATTTCTACTTAGGGAATTTCATTCAACGTTTCCATGCACTAGGCAGGACAGCTATATCCTCAGATTGACAAATTATGATGGTTTGAGTTCTCGCTACGCTACATCATTCGGTCGTGGGGCGATCCGCCAACAGTTCAATTTAAAGTTTAAATATGTTCATCCTATCTGTTTCATTATGACATTTGACTCTAATGTTCTAACCTTGAATAGCTTAAGAGAGTGACCAATTCATTTTAAGTTGCAAGGCTAGAATGGCAAAGAACCTTCAAGAATGTGATATCTCTGTATAGTATCATTAGGGTTGATGCAACATGGTAGCAAATTCTTTGAGCTGCATCCCAAATATTAATACTTTGTCATAGAAATTACAAGCACAATTTTGGCCTCCCTTTGAGGAGAATTCAAGCACAATCTATAATACAATATGTTGTGGAAGTGATGTGAAATTAAGGGATCCTTCTTACTCTCATGGGAGTTTATAAGTAAACTTTACACCCAATTCTCTTTTCTTAGAAGTTAAGCTACCTATATGGAACAAATTTTCTTTCAAGGATGGGTATTTACTCCATAAGGGGAGAGCCCGTGTACTCAAAAACACCAGGCCCCAAATATTTTAGAAGTGTCACAATATTCCAAGTGTAGGTCATCCTATATTCAAAAGACCTATGCATTAGTACAACAAAAATTTTAATAGTTAGGTTTAGACAAAGAGGCACATGAGTACGTGATAAATTTCCAAATATGTCAAGTGCAAAAATCTAAGCATCTCAAGGTAGGTGGGATTTCACAACCATTAGATATCCCAAATGTAAAGTAGGAAAGCATCTCCATGCATTTCATTGTTGATCTACCTATGAAAATTTGTGGACACAACTATATTTAGGTGGTAATAGAGTACTTGACTAAGATGTGTAGATTTATCCTCACAAAGACCAAGGTCAAGGATCTAGAACTAGCAAGGATATTCATTGAAAATGTGTATAGTGGCCTTCCTTCTAATATCATTAGTGATCGAGACAAAAACTTTGATGGACATTTTTAGAGAGTGGTATTTTGTAAATTAGGACTACTCTTAACTTGAGTACAATTGATCATCCTCATACATATGGGAAATTGAAGATTTCAATCAGTTTTACTAGAAGATATGCTACGAGCTTACGTTGGTGCAACCAAAGTGCGTCAACCATAGCAAAGGGCACATACAGGTATGTGTAGGCTAGCGAGTGTATGCATGGGTGATGAAGTGTAAGTTTGGCAAGGGACATCCTAAAGTGCTTCAAGAATGGAGCGTGTTGGTCTTTATGGATTGACATTTGGAGAGTTGGTGGCGAATATACAAGAATTTGAAGTTTTTGCGGGGGTCGGTTCTAAGTCTTTTTAGTTGCATTGGAAAGCATGACATCTAAAGTGTTTTGACGCTCTCTATCGTATGCAAAGGTAGTATACAGCATATGGAACTAGACGAAAGAGACGGATCCTCAATCAGGGCTACTACTACAAAGTTAGATCTAGTTGAAGTTTGACGACTATGGAAGCCGTGGGGAATATGATGTTTTTTTTCCGGTGTTGGTGATCATTGTTGGCCACCGTGGTGTCAAAATGAAGAGAAATGCCTTGGAGTCAAGGTCTAAAGTGCCTAGTTTTAACCAAGCTTGTTGGCTTTGTCACTAGATCTCCGAGCACCAATTGGCAGGCAAAGGAATTTGGCGAAAAAAATAAAGGTTTGTTTTGGAAATTTTTAAAGTTTTGTGGAGGAGTGAGCTTAAATCTCTGTGGACATGCCATGTGGAAGATCAAATAAACTCATATGCGAATGCACTAGAAGGGGGCTCACAATATTCTTCTAAAGGGGCACCCCATCATGCATGCATGTCAATTGCTATAGATTCACATGTGTGGTATTTTGACAGTGGTTCTACAAAGCACATTACCTCACATCATGATTTGTTCACTTCTCTTGAGTCTGTTGTGGGAAGTCAATTACTTGTGCCAACAATGCCTCTTATCCGATTCAAGGAATTAAAAAGATTGTGCTTACTGCTACAAATGGTAGTTTTTTTACACTTGTTGATGCACTTTATGTACCAGGGATCAAAATGTATTCTGGTTTCATGGAATGTTGTGTTTGTGGAAGATTTTGTTCAACCCTTGCTGTCATGTACTAGAGACAGTAATATAATCTCACACGACATTTATGACACTTTGTTGCCTCTTTTCAATGGTGGAAAGTTGAATGTAGATTCTAATGAGGCAAATGTACAACATATGGGGTTTTTTGAAAATGTTATAGATTAGTCTATTATTGATGCAGATGTAAATGATGTACTTGACGAGGAAAGGGTTGAAAATGAGTAGGCTAGAGGTATGCCAAAATGGCTAGTGCATACATTACATGATAGTAAATTGGATACACCTTTGTCCAGTCACACTCGTTCAGGCTCTCACCCTGCATGTTATGCATCAAATTGTTATGCTTTGGTTTTGTCTAGCTTACATGATGTTGAGGAGCCTCTGTCTTTTGATGAGGCACAAAATTCAAAAAATTGAATGGTTGCCATGCAATTAGAATATGATGCACTTGTAGAAAATGACACATGGAATTTATTATATTTGCCTCTTCGAAAAAATACCACTAGTACAAAGTGGATTTACAAGTTGAAATGCAAGGCGGATGGTGAGATTGATCTCTATAAGGCTCGACTTGTTGCAAAGGGTTATGCACAACAAGAAGGAATAGATTATGAAGAGACTTTTGCTCCCACTTGTTGTATGACTACTATGTGTTTTCTATGTGCATTGGCAGCTCATTTTGGTTGGGATGTACAATAATCACACATTTTTTACTACTTTCTTGAATGGTGACATATTTGAGGAAGTTTATGTAATGCAGCCTCGCGATCTTGTCAAGAAAGGAAAAGAGGATAAGGTGTGCAAATGTAACAAGGCTTTGCATGGGTTAAAGCTATCGCCTTGTGCTTGGTATGAGAAGGTTGACACTCATTTGGTCAAACGAGGCTTCTGTAACAGTCCAACAAAAAGCACATTGTATGTAAAGCGTGAGGGTGATGTACTTCTCATTGTGGTTGGTTCTTTATGTAGATGATTTTCTGATCACTAGACCAAATGAGAGACATATAATTTAAGGCTAATTTGAATTCTACTTTGAAGATGAAAGATTTAGGGCTGTTGCATCATTATTTGGGTATATAGTTTAAGCAGTTTGATGGTGGTATTGCCTTCTGTCATAAAAGTTACATAGAGACATTGCTATGTAAGTTTGAAGTTGAGGATTGCAAACCTATTGCCACTCCCATGGAAACAAGTTTAAACTTGAGTCTTTATGATCCTTGTGATCTTGCAAATGTCACTCTTTACCAAAGTGTTGTTGGATGCCTCATTTATGTATGCAACACAAGGCCGAATATTCAATTTGTAGTCTCAAAGGTTAGTAGATGCATAACCTAGGGTCTACGCATTGGCAGGTTGTCAAGAGGATTTTTCCTACTTGAGTGACACTTTACATCTTGGCTTGTTTTATCCCAAGGGGAGATCATTACCACCAAATTTGAATGTTTTTTCAGCCTCAGATTGGGCTAGATTTTTTGACACACGACTGTCCACAAATGGTTTTTGTTTCATGCTTGGCAGCTCATGCTTATCATGGTTGAGCAAGAACCAACCTGCTATGTCCACTTCAAATTTTGAGGCTGAGTACAGGGTAGTCTTCACAGCGATGGGGCTGAGTGTGTATGGCTCAAACACCTTATGGTTGATTTGTGTGTTGGATAGGACACTGCCAACACTATCTACACTAACAGTCATAGCGCATTGGCAGTTGCAAGGAATCCAAATTTTCATGCTCTCACAAAGCACATTGAGGTGCATTACCACTATGTCAAGAAGAGGCTCTTAGTAGGAGAGATAAGCTTGGCTTATGTGCCAACACAGGACAACCTTGCATATCTTTTCACAAAGGCATTGTCTCATGAGAAGTTGAAAGATTTTTGCAAAGATTTGGATTACTCCCCTTTGTGGACTCATCATGTCCTCAAGGCATGGCACTTCCCTTTACTCTATGGGCCATCTCTCATTCACCATATCACTCCAGGGGGGATTTGTTACCATATACATGTGGTAGTGATGTGTGTGAACACACTTAGGACCGTTGGAACATTTTTCCCATCACAAGGTGGTTTTTTCCCCTGTGCATTGTATGTCTTCTCCACGCTGTGTGGATTTTCCTGCAACCCTAATTTCAACACTTGGTAGCACATTTGTATGATCAATTTGCCTTTCTTTTTCTGTTTTGAACATTGGGTAGCACGTTCGGTATTGCGTTGCTAATTTTTCTTGTATAAGAAGTATGTACAAGATGTTATTGATGTGTGTTTCTATATTAGGGAATGAAACCTTAATGACCAAAGGGAAAAATCCAATGGGAAAAATTGCTTTTGGTGTACGCTCTTATCGGAGTTGAGCTGTGGAAAATTGACTACCTATTCATGCAATATGAGTGCCTTGGAGAAACAAAGAAAGAATTCCAAATGCATGTGTCAACTATGGGACACTCTATATGTACACGAGAGATTTGTTCAAGAAAAGCATGCGGTGTGAGAAATGGATTTGATGGTTACTTCAAGGAAAGAACGTAGCACATGTGATATCCAATGACACCTCAATAGATTCCACTTTTCCTACAAGGGTTCTTGACGTAGAAGTTTCTCCGCTCATTCATCACTATTCTAAGTGCGTGAGTGTCTTTTGGACTTCTTCCTTATCTCCTCTTGACTTGAATAGATATATATTTTGACTCTTATGCTCACCTACATTAGCATGAGTGACACAATGTAAATATGATCAACTCTTCCAGCTTGAGCAGTACCTATGATAGCTAAGACTCTTAGACCACAAAAACATATCCTGAAGCTTCGGGACTATGCCTTTCTTGTTTAGTGGCTCAGCTATCCGACTCTAACTTTTTATGCTAGTATTTTTAATGGCGACATGGACTTACTTGTTTCAAGGCCAAAATCCCATTGAGGTTCTGGGGATTTAGGCCTTTACCATTGTGCTCGTCTTTAGATGCCACCATTTTGTCCAATAACTAGGCATATTTTAGAATTTTTAGATTCTTTAACAGTGATGCCTACTCTTTAAAGCTCTTCTTGTTTGTGTTGATGTCCTCATCTGCATAGCATTGTGGATTCACAGGCTTGATTTTTGGTGGCCTAACTATTTTGGATATATTTCTATGGCCCTTTTAGGATTTTTTTGGGATGCATGGTGTCAACTCTTAGATTTTTATAGTTTTATCTTGATTTGACTCCGTATTTGGTTTCTACTTTCCAAGATCTTTATGTAGACTGCCCACTTGCTAGGGTGTTTTTGTCATCTAGGTTGTTGGGGGTAAATGTGTGTGGTTGTGACAATAAAAGTGATTGGTGGATTTTTTGGATTCTTCTTGATCTGTTGATACCATCTTTCTCCTTATTCTTTCCTCATCCTATCTATGCTATGCATGTCCAAGTTGGATCATTCAATCTCAAGTTATGACCATTTTTGTGTTTTGATGGATCAATTATGGTCAATCCTTGACCCTTTGCACTTTTTCCTTGATGCCTCTTCATTTTTGGACTTTACTCTTCAAGAGCTTTTTGTAGACAACAAAAGCTTGTGTCAGGTGGCAACAAAAGCGGTTGGTGGCTTTTTTACCAGTTTGACTTGGGAGTGGTACTTATAGCTTCCCCTTGATGAGTACATCACTCCTAGGCTATGCACGAGCATTTTAATTTGTGTCTTGGATTTCCTTTGTAATTGTTATGGTCATCTAGGATTTTTTGATCAACTTGAAAGTGCTCTGGTTGGTCTATGTGGTCTATCTTGAGCTTTCTATGGAAAAATTCCGATTCGTAGACCTATAATTTATTTGTTCGTGGCTTGTTTGGTAAAAAACATGCAAAAACGCATATTTTAACCTATCTTGAAATCCGGCCAACTTCTTTGTTAACTTTCTGTCACACTAGGTCCTACTAAGTGTATTTGAGCTTTAGATGTAAAAATTCCAGACTTTGCACTGCTTTTTGCAACTTTGGGGTCAATTTCTGTCTTTTAGACTGAAATGGACAAGATTTGTCCTTATGTGAACATTTTTTGTTCCAAATTTGTCATGGTTGGTACCTGGCGACTTTTTATAGCTTGAGGAACCCGCTAAGATAAATTTTTGTCACTTTTGATGACGTGGCAACAGAAGCAATAACTAGCTTTTTCACCTGTTGTTTATGAAACTCCATGGACTTGTGCCCCATGACCTAGTAATGCCTTTTGGACTATGGATCTGCAACTTAAACTTGGTTTGAGGTTTGATTCAAATTTTGGATTTCTTCACTTGTTCCCCTATTTGGCTAGGTTTTTGATATCCATTTTGGACATGGGTGGTATGGCTACGTTCCTCTAGGCTAGGAGAAGCTAACCATATCATTATTTCTCAGCTTGATGGGGGATGGCACCAATCATGGTTACTGCCATCTTTAGAATTTCTAGGAACTTTTTACATGGTTGGGTTCCCCTTACTTTGCTAGTTCTTTTAAGCCTATATGTGGCTGATTTGGAGCTCTAGATACTTGTAGATTTGAGATTTTCAGTCTGAAACTTATGGGATCTTTTTTCATGATTAGGTGAGTTTTGGGTGGTATGTGGGGACTCCTCTCATCATGATGAACATGTAGGTACCTTGAGATATTCATTTGTTGACGGGTGGAACCAACGGTGGTTACTACCACTTGTGGGTTTTTGGGGAAATCTTCATATGGATGTGTTCCTCGTGTCTTGATGGTTCTTTTGAGCATATGCACTAGTCATTTGGGTTAATGGATCTTTGTAGATCTGACTTTTCCTCTCCTTGGCCTCCTTGCTTGGTTGAGTGTGATTCACATGTCCAAATTGAGTTTGGGTGGTGTCCCTAGACTCCTCTTGACTGGGGCTATCTATGGGTATCACTTGCCTTACTTTTGGAGTTAGGTGGATCAATCTACGGTTGCTTCCACTTTTCCCTTGGTGAGGTGTGCCCATATCTTTAGGTTCTTGGCTCTTTGCTAGTCATTTGGTAATCTGCATGCTTCATGTGGACACCTTATGTGTATGTAGTGATCATACGTCGTTGTGAGGTGTCAAGAGTCCATACCATGCAAGTTTTCTAGTCCAACTTTTGGACTCCAGATACTCCATATATTGCACTTTGATCATCTTCTTGATTTCTAGCATAGTGATGATCATATGTTGACCTTTGTTTCTTTGATTCTATGCTTTTCTTGTGTGTTTACTTTATCTCCTTGTTCTTCATTTGGTTTTGTGCATCTGTGTATGCTTCCTATTCTCTCTTATTGTTCTTCTTTCTTGCATGTGTGAATTACCTGCGTGCTTGACGTACATCCCCCCTCCCTTGTCTGGTTTATATAGTCATGGTGGGTGCAGATGTTGATCTTACTCACTTGTGGAGAGGTTGACATGCCTACTGCTGCTCTTAAAGGTTGAATGAATGTCTCTTCTCTTCTCTATTTTCATCTTTGTCATCTCCTTTTTGTTGCATCTCTACCTGCTCCTAAATTTTTAGCTTCTTGAGATTTTGAAAGGCTTGTAAGGCTTGTAGACTCCATGGACTTGGATTTTTGCTAAGCAGTCAGTTTGATGTATCTGTAGAGGTTTCCTAAGCCTTATTCTACATGCAATGGTGGAGTGATCAACTTGCTCTCTTCTAACTTTATTGTAACCATAGTAGGATTTGAAAGAATTGAAGCTGCACAATAGTGACGTAGTGTTGTTTGTTTTCTTTTGGGACCCACTTCTTTGTGATCACTGGCGGTTTTGCTGATGATGCTCATTTGGGAACCAATAGTTGTCCCTAATTTGTCTTTATTTGAAGAGACTTCTTTGGGATCCACCTTGTCTCCATGTGAGTCGGCAGCGGTCTTTGCTTCAACACTTGTACGCTTGGTTACGGGCGAGATTCAAACATTGAGAGTTAATACTTTAACCATTAAGGGATCCAAATAAACTCCTAACTTCTTTGTTGTTGAATCAACTTCTTTGGAACCCAAATTTGAATTTTCGAAGCTTGCGACTTTGCAACTTTCTTAGCCGTTTTTGCGTACTTTGATTGTTTTCCTTTTGGTGTTGGATCTTGTGATTTTCATTGGAGTGAAATACCAAAATAAGATTCTACATTCTTGGCACTTTTGTTTGTTTGGTTTTCATTGTCTTCCAATTTTGTAACTTTGGGGGGTCATATTACATTGTTACCCTCCCCAGGCTCATCATGCTAGTAAACTTCTTACATAATACTTAAGCTAAAGGTCAATAGGGAATAATCCCGTTAGAAACCCGTAGTACATTGCACACAATGATGCCTAAATCAAATTAACAACCTTAATTAACCATTGATTATTAGGAAGGCATTCCCCATGGTATTAAGAGAAGATCTCTAATGCCTATGTTGGTCAAACTAGCTTAGTCAGACTTCTTGATTCTTAAACGTAGATAGGGGATAATGATAGAAAATTATATTGAATCTAATGTTTTAATACTAAATAAATGTGTTGAACATTTTTCTACCAATCATAGTTAAAGCAAGAAAACATGGATGCAAAAAAACAAGAGGCAATGCTACTGGACAAGAAACACCTGTTCGTGTTGATGATTGCGCTTGATTCAAAGAGTGAACGAGACAAGGATTTCATGAAGTTTAAAATTACAATTACTGGAATGCGTTTGTGTACACACTAGAAAAAACAAGGAATACCTCTAGGAGGCACATCAGTGGGAAGAGGTAATAACCTTTATTGAACACAATCAAAACAACATAAAGAATCCTAACCTAATTATTTGCATCCCCCTAGAGAGTCAAGGATGCAGGATATTGAATAGATGGGAGGGTAGCCCTAGGTCTAAACCCCTATCCTTGTCATCGTCGAGAAAAACAAAGTTATCATCCGTGAGACCATACATGCCATCCGTGTAATCATGTCATTCTTCCTCATCATTAGAGACACAAATGTTTACTAAGAAGGTAACTAGACATCTATAATCATCTTGGTCAAAAGGGTAGCCTTATGAAATTGGAGAGACACTCTCTACTAATTAGGGATCAGTCGTGCTCAAGAGACGTATCAACCATTCTAGTTCTTCAAAATTCTTCTCACATGTTATGTGAAACACTTGTAAAAAGTAAAGAGGGTACCTCTCACCCAAGGTCGGAGTGGATGACTGTAGCGTACTAGCCATATCTATACACACAGATAGATTTTGGTTAGAGTGAAAATATTATAAGGGTCATGTCAAAGTTCGTATCCTTGTGCATAAAGTGTTACTAAGAATTTGTAGGTTTCCAGATTTTTGTTTGGTGGCTCTTGCTCTGTTACTTTTTAAGTTTTGTTTTCTTGAGTATTGGGCTATATATATACATTCCCTAAGATTGGGATATTGAGAGGTCAAGGAGGAAGGTTAAGAGGGGAGCAAGTGAATGATGGATGTTAGAATACACTCCCCCCTTCCTTGGGTAGATCATACCTTTTGGAACAATGTCATCATGTTTTGAAACCATTGTTCCAAGTTGCTATGGGTGAAGACCTTGACCAATAGTTTTTGATCACCCTAGGTGTTTCACCTAGTTGCAAGGGTTGTAAGGTACTCTCCCATGATTTTATCCCAATGCTATTGTAGGTGGTGAACTTACAATGGGAGGTGCAAATTCTTTCTTGTTTGTATGTATATTTACAATGGTAGGTGGAGGTTGTTTCAAAGCTTGTTGAAAAACTACATGAAGAGCAAGAATCTTCATTTGTATTTTCTATAATTGAGCCGAAAGAAATAAGTCATTCTCACTTGGGTACCCAAACTAGCGCGGGGTCATGTGTAAAGCGTTCTGTTATCTTTCCCTCCCACAATCTTCAATTGGCTTTATTGTTACATAATTTGACTCACATGGGTGTATAGGTGATAAGTAAGAACACAATTTTTGTTTAGGCACCTAGATTTGATCATTCTCTTCATAGTAGCCTTGGGCTTCCAATAGTCTTTTAGAAATCCAACGCAACTCTTTCTTACATTATTTGGAGCGAGTGGGGCATTTCTTACAAGGCTTTTGTTTTTTAAGCACTAGAAATTATCACTAAAGAAGCTTTAGGGACTCATTTGTATGTTTTCTTTGTTCTATCATGAAGGGTCTTGTGTGTCTCAAGCTTTGTTTCAGCTACAAAAGTTGAAGCTCTAGAGGGTTGGGCTATAGTTACAGATGGTTCAATCTTTTAGACATGCACTGTTTTGGGTGTTATTTTCTCAGAAGGTGATATCTCAGGGACTATCACTTGAGTGGCAGGGCTAAGAGTTGGTTTCTTTGTTGTGACACTCTCAATGCCCCAATCAATAGTGCATTTGGTCGTTATCATCCACCTGCATCCTAGGTTTATATTACCTTCCATAGTTCCAGCAGGCATGACCAAAAGGTCTTGAGCTACAACCCCATTGTCATAACTGACATAAGTGTGCTAGATTCCAAAAACCGTAGTTTTTTTCTTGTTGATACCCTTGACTTGGGTAGTACTCTCAGATAGACATGGCTTTCCTAACTAGCACCACACTCCATATGATATCATATTATATTTAGCACTCGTGTACAATAAGGCGTTATATAGCACTTTCCTAGAGGTGTTATTGAGCTCAATAGGTTATTGTAGAGGTGTGTCAAATTCCATCCAATCATCCTATATTTCAACGTGAAATGCATGTGTAACTCCAAGTTTGGCCTCTCGTTGGTGTCTTATACATTGTTTTTGCTTATAAGCCTCATCTTGAGGTTGTATCTTTTTCAATTCTGCTTGTGTCTTGACTGCCTTTTTTTTAATGGATGGCACATAGATCCTCTCGGCTTAAAGGATCATAGTATCTTTTAAATTTACTCCCATTGAAGAATCCAATATGGTCTCAACTCCATCAAGAGTTTCCACCGGAATGGTACCTTGTGGGGTGATTTTGCATACTCGATATGCTCCTTTTCGTGTATATTCAACTTTTTCTTCTCATTATGCACTCCATACAAAAGGACTTTATCACCAACCTTGATATCTTTGTTCTTTAGATGACGGTCAAAACATTTCTTTCTCTTGTTTATCTCTACAAGTGAATTTTGCACAGCCAATTGTATTTATTCATCTAATCTCTCAAGGATATATAAACGCTCAACTAAAGGGTTACCATCCCAACCTCCTTGTGAAGCTACTTGCATGCTAGGAATAATAAACTCCCATGACATAAATGCTTCTTGGCCATATACCATTTTGAATGGTGTACATTTTATAGCCACTTTGTAAGAAGTATGATAAGCCCATTGAGTTGAAGTTAGCTTCAAATACCAATCTGTACGATGAGATTCCATGCTTTGGTCAAGATAGAAATTAAGGTCTTGTTAGTGCTCTCAACTTGGCCATTTTCCTGTGGATAATAAGGTGTAGAATTATGGTGGGCTATCATGAAGTTTGTAGTGAGTTCCTTGATCACTTCATTTATAAAATGAGTACCATTGTCACTCACAATCTCAAAGAGACAACCAAATTGTGTAGTAATGTTCTCAAAGAAGAAATTAGCACTTGACCTTGCATCAACATTGCATGTCACCTTGGCTTCCATCCACTTTGTCACATAATCAGTGGCAACAATAATATATCAAGAGTGTTACGAGCTACCGGACTAATTGGGCCTAGAAAATCTAAACCCCATTTTTCAAACGGTTCACTTTAATAGGATGTAAGGGCATCTTATCCTTTCCTTGTGTGATCTTGTAATGCTGGAATTTATTATACCCTTTTCCAAAAAGTGATGCATCTTTGAATAAGGTAGGCCACTAATAGCCTAATTGTAACACCTTTATAGCAGTTAGTTCCCCTAAAAAATGTCCTCTTGCTATACCCATGTGGAATTCTTGCAGTATGTATAAATACTCATCCTCACGGGCACAACATCTAAGAATATTGTCCTTCCCTAGCTTGTAGTGAGTTCCTGCGATTAGAGAATAAGGTTCACATTCCTTGAATAATTTTTGAGCTCTATCTTTATGCAGCTCTTTGTGTGGAAAACTATTAAATTAGAATTTTACAATCTGCTCACTCCATTCAAGCATGGTCTCTACTAGGAACAAGGAAGTATCGAGAAATTCATCATCGATTCCAGTAAGGGATTCTCCATTGGGTATGCGAGACAAATGATCCGCCATGACATGTCTTTTATCGGGTCTCACCACAATGGTAAAATCAAACTCAAGAACAATTAACAACCATCATGTAATTGTTCTCGAGGAACAAGGTTTATTCACTAGATACAACAACGCTGATGATCCACATAGAAAACAAACTTGTTGGCAAGAAGGTAGTAGGAAAAATGTATTCACTGCATAAATCATAGCTAAACCTTCCCACTTTGTAGTTGTGTAGTTCGTCTTATCATCATTCAATTGATGACTTACAAAGCTAATGGGCTAGTCCAATTCATGTTCTCATGGGTGAGCTAGAAGAAACCCAATAGAAAAGTTAGATGCATCAATATGCACATGAAAAATTACATTCCAATCAGGAACTCATAGAATGGGAGCACTTGTTAAGGTCTTTTTTAATAACTCATAAGCATGGTCACACTCCGTGGTCCAAGGGAACTCAATAAGAACCTTGTAGAATGGGAGAGCTATCTCGGCAAAGTTTAAAATAAACCGCCGATAATAACCAACATGTCCCATGAACCTTTGAAATCCTTTATAGTTTGTAAGTCGTGGCAAATTGGAAATGGATTTAATTTTTCTCTCATCTATGGAAATCCCATTTTTGGAACCTATATGCCCTAAAATGACTCCATGTTGAACCCAGAATTGGCATTTGAAAGGGTTTAATGAGATGCGGTACAATCTATACTTTTCATTCCATAAACATGAAAGATGTTCTTTCCAAGAGGAATAAACGGAAAGGTCATCTAAGAAATCTTGGCAAAACTCCCTCAAATATTCTCTAAAAGCAGTGTTTATTAATCTTTGGAAGGTAGCAGGGGCATAGGTTAAGACAAAAGCCATAACAAAAAATGCAAACACTTCAAATTCGGTTATAAAAGCATTTTTAACTTGGTCCTCTACTGAAATTTTGTTTTGATTGTATCCAGAGTACCCATCTAAAAAGCTATAAGCTTCCTTCCCTACAACTCTTTCAAGAACATGTTTTGAATATGGAAAGGGGTAATGGTCTCTCCTAGTGGAGGCATTGATCTTCTTAAGATCCACACACACTTTGAGTTTCCATTCTTTTTTGGCACAATAACTATTGGAGACACCCATTTTGAGTGCTCAATACGGTATATGAATTCGTATTTGACAAGATTTTCAATTTGTTCTTGAACAATCTTTCCATTCTTAGGATTCATTGGGTAGGGTCGTTGCTAGACTGGTTTATCCATGCTATTCATGGGGATTGTGTGTTGCACCACAAAAGGTGGAACACCTTTCACATCATGACATGTCCAAGAAGATATACCATTGAATTCCCTGAGAAGCTATTTGAGTACATATTCCTCAGTCTTTGTCAGATCTTGGGAAATGAAAACAGGTTTGAACTCCTCGCCTAGATTTGCTAACTCTATTTCCTTAACTATCATTGGACCATCATTGACTCCATTGCTACCATAGATAGGTGTTCTTTGGGCCTTTGTATACACAACCTTACACTCTTCCGTGGTGTAGGATTTGAAATGATTAGGTGCAGGATGTAAGTCTGTGGGGTCTTGTTGTTTTGTGGACTGTGACTTCTCCTCTGTTTTCTTTTGTTGCTGAGCTAGCTCTTGATTTTTTTGTCTCCTGAAAGTATGGCTCAACTTTGGATTTTCTGTAGCCTCTAGTTGTGCGATGTCAATGGGGTTGTGGAGTACACCACATGACACTTTGAACGTATTCACCCCAATTATCTTCCAACTATTGATGAGAATCACTTCTAGCACGCACATTTGTTCGATATCGTCGCCTCTTATATCTCTTCTTCTTCTTGTCTAATTTTTTATTATGGCCGATCTCTAGTGAAGAGTCACTACATGAATCGCTACTCGTGTCTTCTCCTCTCTTGGGGATAGATTGTCATCTAGGGTACCACTGGGACCTAAATGGTTTGTCCCCGCATTTGCACCAACATTTAACTCATATTCTTCATCCTCAAAGTTGATTTCAATGGATGATTCTGACTCCAAATTGTGTGGACTATAGTCTTTTGAGATGCTACTAGTTCCAATGTCAGTCAAGACTTCATCTAGTAGGTCATCAAAAGCTATATGCATTGCTCCTATCATATTTAAAGGTATGATTTGTGGCATTTCATCCCCTTTAGGTGTTACCCTAGTCATCCCCCTATTTTCCAAGTGTCTATGGTTGCTGCTAGGTGGACCCAATCCACATTGTCAGACTCAATCATCCCTGGTAGAATATCCATATAAGGGGAATCTTCCCCATACACCTGTAATAATACTGCAATGGGGCCAAGTGAATTGTGGTGTTAGATCTATCATCAATTATAAATTGGTTTCCTAGAGGATGTGCTCGCCCAATTTCCAGATCCGCTCAAATGATAGAGTCCTAGAACTGCAAGTAGACATGGTTTTTAGACTAGTCATGCACCATTTTTTCTTATTTTGTGTCCAAAGACCTTGATCTTGAGATCTTCTAGCATCCCAGCAGATTTAACAATAGTCCCATTGGCCATCTTTACCACTATTTTTGTAGTCCCAAGGTGAGGTCTTTCCATAGTTTCCCAACAATTATTAGTTACAATGCTAACCCCAGCACCACCATCAAGGATTCTGTTCACAATTAATTCCTTGGTAGTGATTGGTATGGTCTCATTGGATTCATCGCCTTCAAAGTATTGCCCCAACTTGTTAACATGTATTTCAACAACAGAGTTCTCATCTACGTTGGGTTATGGATCTAAATGTTCCTTCTCTATTGGCACTACCCTAGCTCCACCATCTGTGCAAATTGTAGTAGCCCGACTTTTAGTTCTCCATTAAAGAAGCCTCAAAGAGCTAAGAATATTTAGGGTCTCCATATAGTTTAGACATGATGGTGGTTCTAACTTCTAAATCCATGAAATCCATCAATTTGGTAATATTTAATGGCACCATTTCTTCGATAGGGTCACGTAATCCCTTTGTAAGCATTATCTCCAACAAGAAGGGAGTATGCCCCATTTCCCATGAAGTAAAGTCACTTTCTTCTTGGATGATACTTGGTATGGCTAGTGGTCTATGGACTTTCTGAGGTTGTTGTTGCATAGGCAACAGTGTGTCTGTAATTTGGATTTTCCATTAGGAGAAATTTGGACTCACTTTTGGGCCCTATAAGAAGTGCCACGTCGGCTTAGAGAGAGAAAATGAAAATGTTAAATTGTGCATTTTATGTGATACTTTTCTGCGCAACAAAAAGTCAAAATGACATTCTTTGGTAGGTAGCCACCGTCTGTATCATTCTTATCCTTCGTTCTCTTGTCAAGAATCCAACTAACCATATGACTAATGATTTGAAATGCCAACTTAGAAGCGTTCCCTCCAAAAACATAATCCACACGAACTCTATCAACTCTAAACTTGTGAATATGGCCTTCCCTCCCAAAACCTGAGATATTTCTCCGTCTTCTTCTCTATCAAATCTAAGAATGGAGAACGCACCTTTTCCTAATGAAAACACTAATTTGAGCTTAAACTCCTTCATCTCTAACACTTACCTAAAGAAAGAACACACATCATCTTCATTTTGATGTATTGCAAGAGTACGCACCGATGCAAAAACGTAGGAGGAAGTCTTTCTTATCTCAACAGGAGAGAGAACTTAGAAGGACAAACAAGGAACATCATTTGGATTTGTGGACCGATGGGTCTATTTATCCAAAGGATCCTATGACAAATGTTCCACCTCCCTTTGCAAATTTCACTAACCTCTTACATTTCATAGGCGATGGCAAGGATGGGCTATTGGGATACACCGAACATTTGGAAATGAGAGGATTGAATACGGAAAGGCAAAGAAACTTCCTCGCGAGCGATGGAGAACATGCAGCTAAAGAAGAAACATAATGAAGCATGCTCTCAAAAGATTTCATCAAACAGAGAGACAATCCAAGGCCTTGAGAAGAAGATCACAAGTTTGCGAGAGAAAGACACCGTGCTTGGTAGTCGGAAAAGAAAATGAGATCTGTGAAACATTGAGAACATGAAGGTTGGTAGTGGTGGCATAAAAAAACGAATACGAGCTCTAAGATAACTCGAAGTTTGTTTCTTCGATGTGCTTCATTAAGAAATGGATACACTTACTTTCCTATACATGATCATAACGCATGGTGCTGTTTTGGCAGGTCTTTACTGCATCCAAACTCGAACGGTGCAGGCTTCAATGCCGGAGTGCATTATAGCCGTCTAGTTCCAAAAGAAAGGGAGGCTACTTACCTCCTTCATGAATGAGAATCAGCTGGAACCAATGGAAGTGCAAGCAATACTTGATGAGAGTGGCATATCGCAGATGGGATACAAGGCACTCTTCAAAGAATTAGCTAAAAAGTCTCAAAATAAACAACAAAGAGGATCATTGCTACCAAATCCATCACATGTAAAGGCTGATCGCCGGTACGTAAACGATGAGGTGTTTGAGAAACTTGGGTCACCATTCCATATTGAAGAAACGTTCTTAGGCAAGGGTGGCAGAGAGGTACAATTTAACTAGCACAACAACCTCTTCGTTGATCTTGAAGAATTGCGAAGGTATCCAGTTCACTTCTTTGACATCAGTCGAGACAAGTGCGGCGGGGTTCTCAAGTTTGTTTTGAAGCTCAACGAGTGCAAGGTCCTGAAGAACAAGAAGCTCGAAAGAGTCACCATTACCCTCATGAACAGAGCTCTCGATCCATCAATAACAAAAGAGGATCCACGATACTTCAGCGTGCAATTAGAAATCAACATTCTAACTTTAGGATCATTTTAGGTATACTTCGTTCACTCTATGATAACAAAAATATTGATTATTTGGTTGTTGATTTTGTGTTTTTGTTTTTCACTGCAGGTTGATAATGAAAATTTTGAAATCCTCAATTGGGTTTTTAGTCAAACCCAAATTCCTTCTATCATCAGTGAACAAAGAAACAGAGCCGTTCTTTCAGTGGAAGGAATTGGTGATTACACAGTGGAATCACACATGGCAGGTGACTTAAAGACTCTTAAGTGTATGTACAACATAACACACGGAGCAGCTGTGGAAAATCCATGCTTATATTGCATGGTTGATGCACAATCACTTGAGAGTGTGCAATGGAATAGAGCTCCCAACAGACATCTTCAAGATAAAACTTTTAAACTAGTGCTTGATATTCCTCTGAGTAGAGTCCACGTCTGTACACTTCATGCACTCTATCGAATAATTGAAAAGGTGGTTCATTTGTACATATGTTTTGAATGGACATTAAAGCCAGAGAATGAGTCGAAAAGAGTGATCAAAGCATTAGAGGGAGTGCTCTCAGACATTGGTTTACATGGAGGCAATGTCAAAATCGAAGAGGACCCTAAGATGTCTCAAAGTCGGTACAAGGTACCGAGGAAAGCATCGATAGGCGGAGTGAAGGCAAGAAGGTTTCTTGGGTTTAGCCTCAAAGATTCAGATAGAGAAGAAAGGAGAAATCTATTCAAAAAATGGAAAAAATTACATAAAATGGTTAAAGGCAATGCTCGTGGTGGGGCAATCCAGAATCACAAGGCGAATGTGTGAAAATCACTAGATAAAATTTTCCATTACATTGAGCAGCATTCTTGGGACCAAAGTAAGCTCACATCATTTCAAGCAGCCTTGCTGGATTGGAAAAAGGCTTACCTTACAGGGTGGGGTGGGCAACATATCACACATTACATGGTGGGTTGGCATTCTACGTATACAAAACAAAATTTTAAATTGTACTGTACTGACCATTTTGTTTTATTTCATTGCAGCACATACTATTCAACCATGGTCTATATTTTTCCAAGACATACGGCTCACTATCAATATGGTCCACACAAGGCATGGAAAAAACCCACTACATGGCAAGAACATGTTATTTTAAGCACACTAGACATGGGGGAGGAAAAGATAAGGCCAATAGCCTATTAGAGTTACACCAATGGACTTATAGACGACTCATTCATAGAGCAAGGCAGAAGGAACTTCTTAAGAGTTCAGAAATTACACGGTCTTTACAACACATCCGCAAAGAGAAGAAACAGATGGCTTGGAGAGCTTCAAATGCGGAGGAGCGCCATGCAAGGTGGCGACGGTCACGAGTCAGGAGCGGGAGAAGATGGACCTGAGCCCGTCATTTTTATCCTTGTCGATGCACCTCCTTCTTCCTCACTTTGTAGCTCTTAGATGTGCAAGCTTTGTAGACGAGCTTGTTCCTCTGTTGATGGCAGCATCCCCACGGGAATCAGGCGTCTTCTTTCCCTCATAAATATCCGCTTGTTGTATGGATCTAATCTTTTTGGGTCTTCAACCCCTGCAGCGAGAGCCTGAGCTATGTAGGACATGAAATAGGGGGCTCTGAGTGCTTGGCACCCATACCCAATGCCAAATACACGTAGAACAAACTGTTTCTCAATCAGAATTAGTATTTTTGCGTTTGGTGGGAGGGCGCCCACCACACAATCTTGTACTAACTTTCATTGCAAACAGTGGGAACTTTGCATTGTCATCAGAGTATTCCTTGTGGTATATTATGATCTACATAAAAATTGTAATAACTTATGGGTCGTCAGTGAGATGAGTACAATTTCCAAGTACTTGAATTGTTTCTACAAACCTTTTTGTGGTTGAAACGCCCTTGCCGTAAGCTCCCGCTCTTCTAAGGAAACTATCGTCGTACACTAGCACCTGGCAGCCAAAAAAATGATCATGATATTTTATCACTGGGCCATCTCTAATACCATTTGAATGCACGACAAAAGTTACCACCTGATTCTCTTCCATTTTCAACATCGACCTCCCCCACAAGTGAATAGACAGACTATTCATTACCTGATCTTTGGGTGCCACGTGCCTACCCATGTTTTCCAAGCCGAGTTGTTTTGTTGTCAATTCAAAGTGCTCATATGTTGGCAAATTGGCCTCTCCAGACTTCGCTTCATTGAACGTATCTTTGATCAGTTGCCACCCTGAAGTGAACTATGAGTCATGGACAGCTGTGTCAGCAATAAATGTTGGTTCACTACATCATCGTCCACAAACCCCATGTCTGCCTCACAAAAATTTGCAATTGCCGCTAGGCACCAGTCCTCCCGTATATTGAGCTCATGCATGATATCTGTGAGCAGAACATAGTGGGTGTGGCCCGCCATAGCAAAGCTCGGAGCACAATTCATAGACAAAGTCACTTCCTTACTTGGACTTTCTTGCTTTCGCCCTATTGCTGCATCCGTAAAAGAAACAAGAGTTAAGCCTGCATCAAATTTTTCCTTTAGTACCTCTACCTACTCTTCTTCTGGGTCGAACTACACCTCCACATCCTCTCTCTCTTCCTCCGGCGCCAATGGACAACTACCGAAAGTTGTTGACTGGGAAGTCTCTGTCTCACCATCCATCTGCAAGTATAAGTAACATACAAACCCATGGTAGAATTCCACTAAGAGACTTTTTGAAGTGCTTCATACACTTGTCTTGTACAAGCAGTGCATTGGAGGGACACTTTTCTAGACAGCGATTCAGTCTCCTTGAAGCACTCTTGTCAGGGTCAAGGTCGGCTGGGTGCACATATCTCATGCCATCAACTGTCATGGAATTGTCAAAGGTGACTGCCTCATACTGTTGCAAATGGGTTTGTAGGTACTCAAATGAGCAATCTATAATCCTCTGTATAGAAAACTCTACATTGAACATTCCTGATAGTTCTGGTGCACGGTGATGAGCACGAGCGTTATAAAAGAACGTGAATAGTTTTTCTTCAAATGTATCCTCGCTCACGTCTGTCTCCAGGACTCTGATCCCCATGACTGAAAGAAAAAGCAAGACAAAACTATTTGGTGTCATAACCAAGAGAATATTGAGCCTCGAGTACCCCTCAATGTCTCTTTTTGCTTGGTTTTGTCCCGTGCGCTAATGTCATAAGACGTGACGTTAGTTGCGTCAGAACCAAGCAAGTAGGGGCCCCAAAAATCTCCGAAGGGCCCTATTTTCTTGGTTCTATCCCGTGTTCGAATGTCATAAGAGGTGATGTTAGTCAAGTCAGAACAAAGTGAGAAGGGGCACCAAGAATCTCCGAAGGGCCCTAATCGCTTGGTTCTGTCCCGTGCACTAATGTCATAAGAGGTGACGTTAGGTAGCCACGGAGCCAGCTCAAGAAAGGCAAGGGCAAGGCTCTGCATCACAAGGACCATCCAACGTATCGGATGAGTCAATTATTTTAGAGCAAATCAACGAAGAGAATGAAGAGGAGTTGAGAGTTCTATTGAGCTCAACGCCTATGCGTGCGTAGATACACCTGCCTGCAAGGTCAGAGGAGGCTTGCATTTTCAACCTCGATCATCTAGACTTCCGGTGCATGCGTAGTTTCACCGACTCGCTCGCAATGAATGAGGTCGTCAACGTTGCTTTGTGGTAATTATCATGCTCTTTAAAAGTCATGTTTGGTTCATTAAATGGGTCTCTACCGAGACATGGGTCAATACCAAGCGAGACAGTGGCTTATGGAATTGGATAGTGGTACTACTCGCTCGGTATTGACCCATGTATTTGCGGCAGTCGTCAATTTTTTATTTATAATGGCTCACTACCTTAAAGACATGGGTCAATATCAAGCGAGTTAGTGGCCTATGGAATAGGAATCCGCCGCTAACTCGCTCGGTATTGACGCATGTCTTTGCGGCAGTCGTCAAGTTTTTCTTTATAATGGATCACTATTGTTAAAACATGGGTCAATACTAAGTGAGTCAGTGGCGGATGGAATTTGATGTGGCAGTGACAGCCTGCTGAAATACCTCAAGTCTAATCTTTGCCATTTGTTCATGTTACCCACGCTGTCTCGCTTCTGCCCCCTGAGGTTCAAGACAAAGTATACGTAATAGATCCGCTAATATCGCCTTATGTGCAGAAAAACTCAGTTTCCTTTTTGAGTCCGATGAACTGGTTTAGCAGAGTCAACTTTGATCTAGTGCGCTTTCTGGTCACTGCGTACAATCAATCGTGAGTATTTTCTTGCCTTGTAAAAAACATGTTTCATTTAGAATCTCTCCTCATCTTTGATGGTGTCTTTGTAGTGATCATTGGAGTCTGATGTTATTTGACATGGAAGCTAAGATTGTTTACTACGCAAACTCCGGGTAAAGCAAGGCGTTGCACGGTCGGGTAAAAACGTAAGGTCCATTTGGGTACATTTGGAAAGCACTGTCTCTTTGTAATGTGTTGATGACTCAAGTGGTTATGTATGTAGTGCCGTGAAAAAACTTGTATGCTGTGTAGAGCATCTTTTGTTGGAACATGATCTAGGAAATATAGTGCGGTACGAACGGGTAACCGTGCCCACGTAGACTGATGACTATAGCTGTGGCTGGCGAACCTATTTGAATGCCCTGTTGCTCATCAATCAAATTATGGATGTACCGAACGTAATTAATGCACTGTTTTATTGTTTGCTACAACGTATGTATGAAGCAACAAATGTCTGTATCACGCTTCTACAAGAACTTCGATTACATAACTACACCCCCAATGATGTGCAACATTTTTCTATAATGGCCACCCAACATATTATAATCTCGGTAAACAGACGCACAAGAGAGGAAGCTGCGAGAGCTGAGGAGTTCGAAGAGGCCCGCATTAACGAAATGACGCAACACCACAATCAGACTCAACAAGAAGTTTGAAATATGCAAGAACCAATAAATCAATAGTATGCGGACGTCGCACAAGTAGAGGAATGGGCTACACGTCGACGGCAAGAGCAAGAATAGCGGGAAGCTTCACAGGTGCAAGAATCATGGGAAGCCATGGAAGAGGCCCATGATTTTGATAGACGCGAAAGGATGACCGAGACCAGCATCCCTAGAGGTAGAGGTAGCAGCAATCGGAGCAGAGGACAGGGGAGAAACCGGAGTAGAGGGCAAGGGACGAGCGGCACAAAGCGGGGGAGAGAACAGGGGACGAGTGGCACAAACCGGGGGAGAGGAAAGTAGCAGGGAAAGACAACAATTTACTTGTATAAATCTTGACAGAAACAACACAATATGTAAAGTTTTGAAACATTGAAAATGTACATTTTTGAAACATTGTTTGACCGCCAAAAAATGTCTCTACATTAGTCATTTTGAAGAGTACATCATGGTTTGCATGGCATCAAAGCTCTTTGCGTGCACAAGGTATGTGACCTAGCTTCCGGTGGAAACAATTAAGTGAAGTGTATTTGTTAGTGACTCCTTGCACAATGTTGTTTTCTCCTTGCACCTTAGAATCTGAAAAGAAGAAAAAGTTAGCTTCTGTCTTAATGTATTAAAGATAATCAAAATCTATCGATGTAGTAAGCGCCTTTCTATTGTTGAGACTGAATGCATACAATTCCGGCAAAAGTGGAAGTTCTTCACATGTAAGATCTATCATGAGATGTGCAAGAGTTGTGCTTGAGATTGTCTCCATCATAGTAAGTAGGCTATCTCAAAAGTAGAGATCCATTAATAAAGGTTTGTTCTCGAGGCTGTTCTCTGTACCTTGGTTGAGTGGAATAAGCTGCCCACTAAGAAGATGATATCTAATATAGTAAAACGATACTAAGAAATTTTGAGAGCTTATAATGAACTTGCAAATTATAAACTTCTTTTGCAAAATACAATTTTTGTTCTGTGATTGTTTCCTATCTCAATTATCATCTAAAAAGTCCAAACAGTCTCAGACTTGCAAATGAACATTGTTGCGGTAGTTCTTATTTGCTCATCGAAGAAAAGATCTACAAACACTTCAAGAGGCATAAATAGTGTGAGCCGAACTATTTTTGTGGCAATTGAATACTTGAGGGAGTTTTGTATATCCTGAAAAAACTTATTCCTAAAGCTTTCACTAGTTTGCGAAGCACGCAAGGACCAATCCTTGCTATCAAAGGATGGAAGTGACAAAGGAGCTACACGACCCCAACCAATGGAAGTTCTGGGTTCCACATATGACAGATCATAAAAGAAAATTCCATTATCTGCAAGTTCGTTGTGTTGTCTTCCTTGGTACATTTGCTCACAAATAAACGCATGGAAAGCATAAAAAATCCCAACTATGCTCTCAACTGGTTCACAATCTTTCCTATTCAATGGATAAATATCTGAAACATACCAAAGATGATATCCACCACTTAATATTCAAATATAATCATGAACTAAGCGCGATGCTAAAATAACTTACAGTTGGGTCGATGCCTTGGAAAACTTGGAGGAGATGTTTGCAACCTTAAGTCTGCATGCTGGAAAGCATGTTGTATGAGGACCTCTTTCACCCACTTGCTTTGTGCACACACTTTAAACTCTTTAACTTGACCCTTGAAAGCCTCCACAAAATCATTGCGTTGCCTCCTCTTCCTCCTCCTAGTTTGCAATAGAACCCAACTTCCGATAGTTATTCGAGGTGGAATCCATGCTTGATCGTCTATAGTATAACTGTTAAAAATGCTAACAGAATAAATGGTAGTGCTAGGCCTTCAAGAAGTAGACATGGTGTGCAGTAGAATGAATACACAGAAAGGTTGGCGCAAATATGAAAAAGGGAAGAAGTTTTGAGAGGGAAGTAGAGCTACTCAAAGTCATATTTCGGTGGGAACAAAGATACTAGATAGAGTCTTCAATGAAAGTTCTGAAATTTCTCGGTACAGAGTTAGTACGACTTACGGCATTTATGCCTTGAAAGCGTGAAATTGTGCAATTTGATGAACCAAAATAATATTTCCTCCTTTTTTTTTAAAGAGCTTGACTCCAAAATGTCGATTTTCAACGTAACCTCTTCCTCATTGGTTGAGTGCCACTCTCTCTCTAGAACTGAAAGGCCCAAAAGTGAGTCCAGCTTTCTCCTAATGCTAGGTCCTAGCTCTAGATCCCTTTGGGTCTCTTCTACCAAACTCATTGATTGCTTGACTCACTGGATCTTCTCTATAGGGTTTGGATAACTTCCTATCTTCCTCTTGGGACCTAGCCATTGTGGCTCATGAAGATCTTCCTTATGGGTTTCTTTCATAGTGGTTGTTTTAGTCTCCATGGTCACATTTGAATCAAAATCCATTTCACGTCGTTCATATATACGGGGTCGTCACTAGTCCCTATGTTGGTCTCTAAATTGGGGTTTGACTTCACTGCTTTTTGCGATCTCTTCCTTCGTGTTTTCTTCTTCTTTTGATATGGGCAATTGATGTTGTGTCTCTTTCTTCGAGAATAAAATTTTGGTTTTGGAGCATCGATCGTGTGAGTACATTTATTGGTACCACATGTGTACTTTGTGTGTTGGCTCCTCAATAAACTCACTTCATTCAATGGCATGATAGTTGGCGCATTTAAATTATTAGGACATTAGGAAATCAAATGATCTATTCTACATCGATACACATGAGTATTGGCATTGTAGATGTGCTTGCTTGATTGGTTTGCATTAGTCTGGCATTATTTTGTAATCTAATAAGACACTTGGCTACACGATGTGGACCTCCACACTCGTAGCATTGAAGAGGTGGTCTCTTGGCCCAATAGTCCTCTATGTAGTATTGTGGAATTTCTTTAAGTGCATCAATTCCATAGGCAATATTAGGGTCTATATCTTCCTCACAACCTTCCAAACCAACAATAGATGACTCACAACCCACTTCATTCACAAAAGTGATTCTTGGATGTGGGGGTTGTGGTCCTAGCAGTGGAGGTGGTAAGGGTGTTGTTTGAACAAAATTTTGGGCCCTAGGGACCATGTTGTGACGGTTGTCCAAAAGGTGGGTCCAGCATCAATGCAGGCACTAGAGTTGTGTTCATCCATGCTAAGGTTGGTCTATTGGCCATCGCGCGTTTAAATACTATGAAATCCTTGGCTTGATGAACATACCTCTCACAGGCATTGAAATTCCCATCAAATTTTACTCTAAAAGTAGGTCATTCACTGGTACTATGCAGACCATAGAAAACTGAGAACCATTGTTGCCCCCTTCTTGGATACATATGATGGTTTTGTGGAGCACGATTGTCTCTAAGACTTTCTTGAATTGCCTTGATGAGATCTGTTAAATTCATCTCAAATATCTTCGGCTCTTTAGCAATAGGCTTTATGGTCATTGGCTTATGACTCGATGCTTGTGAGCTAGTAGATTTAGGCTCAACAAATATTTTTTCTCCTTGAATCTTTAAAGTGTCCTCCAATTGGATGGCATTGGTGGTGACTGCTTCCCAAGTGGTGATTCTTCTAATGACTAGATTGTAGATATCCTCACTACAAGAGACTCTTCACATTAGCGACGCTCACACAGCGACGCTCAAAAAAAAATTTCCCGGCGTCGCTATGAGCGTCGCTATGAGCGTCGCAAATTTACAAAGAAGTTTGCGACGCTCATAGCGACGCTCATAGCGACGCCAGCTGGGGTAAAAAAAATAACCGAGCGCGCCCAAAAACTCAGATCTCAGATCTGAGTTTTTCGACGCCCTCAAGCAAAGAGCAGGTAACGCTCTCCCTCACTCTTTCTCTCTCTCTCTCTCTCTCTCTTTTTCTTTTACACACACACACACACACACACACACACACGAGGAGAGGAAGGAGAGCCAGGTATGCTCCTTCCCTCTCCTCATTCTCATGTTCCCTTCCCCTATTTCTCTCTCCCTCGCTCTCTCTCTCACACACACATACACACACACACATAGTGTTTTTGAGAGAGAGAGAGAGAGAGAGAGAGAGAGAGAGAGAGCGAGAGAGAGTGCAAAAACGCACACACATACGTAAACAAAGAATGCACACACACATTGAGAGAGAAAAAGAGAGAGAGAGCATGCATAAACAAAAAACGCACGCATTGAGAGAGGAAAAGAGAGAGAGAACATGCATAAACAAAAAACGCACACATTGAAAGAGGAAAAGAGAAAGAAAACATGCATATGATCTAAAAAAACGCACACACATTGAGAGAGAAAGAAAGAGAAACTAAGGGAGCGTCGTAGGAAACTAATTAAAATTAAAAGACCTAAAGATCTAGCCGACGAGGAGTTGAACTGAAGACCTATTATTCAAGAGAGAAATGGCATAATCAATCTATCATACTTGGCATGGGTGATAGAAAGGTTATACCATTTATCTCTTTTTATTGGCACACACATTCACACACGCGCACACACACAGGAAGAAGAGAGTTATAACGTCGTAGGAAACTATCTTAAAAGACGTTAAAGATTAGGTTATATGTAGACTTACATTAAATTAGATTTAGGTTTATTTTTAACTAGATTTACGTTTATTTAAGTTAGATTTAGATTTACGTTATATTAGATTAGATGCGGGTCTCCATAGACTGCGATGCCTGCATGAAGCGGGTGAAGAAATCCCTCAATGGAATATAGGGTATTGCTGCCTTCACTCATGGTGGGCTCCGTCGATCCAAAAGTACTGGTGAAATGTCTTCAGAAGATAGGGAAGAAGGTGGATCTTCAGGGCGGCAAGAGTCACTACATCCCCGACACAATGACCATCTAGACAACCTCTAGTCATTAGACTTACGTTAAATTAGATTTAGCTTTATTTTTAGTTAGATTTACGTTTATTTAGATTTACGCTTATTTACGTTAGATCGAGTCCACGCAAGAATTACTTACGGTTTAGGGTTTAGAGTTAGACGAACAGTGAAGAGATCTACTGTGAAAAGATGTTAAGATGAAGTGAAGTGCTACAGCTAGAGAAGAGGCAAAGGGATTTTGTCCACTACATGCAGTATCATGTAGACATGGGTGTCTAGATTTCTTGTACCCACAAATATAGGTATTGACCAATAAAGACGAGATTATAACCCGGTGGTTCTGATCTCCGTGCACCTCTAGACCGAGGTGTGCGGGGATTGGACATGACTAGAGAATGTGAGGTAAAGAGAGAGAGAGAGAGAGAGAGAGAGAGAGAGAGAGAGAGAGAGAGAGAGAGAGAGAGAGAGAGAGAGAGAGAGAGAGAGAGAGAGAGATAAGACGAAGAATGCCAATAGAATATTAAATTTGTTGTCTAGGTTATAAGTTTTTTATCCTCATTATGAGTAGCGACGAGGATGTGGGACCGTCCAACCGAAACACCTATCTCTCAACGAGGGTCTTATGTCCTTGTAATCAATGCAAGCATGCTGTGCGACGGACAAGACGTGTTTCTTTGCAGCACGTTCGCGAATTTGGCGAGTTCGATCCATCTATTATAGATCGAGTTGTTGCCAATTATAACTCGTCGGACTCTGACGCTGGCCAACAAGCAGCAATCTTGCAACCCAATAGACGTATTCGCAGGCGCTTTGGTCAAGCAGCATATGTGAGGCCACAAGATGTAGCCTCTGACAGCTCGGGGGATGATCATGCAGAGCACATTCCCAACGAGACAATGTTTGAGCCCGAGATTGATGAAATGATCGAGACGATCATGGATTCAGAAAGGCTTATCTATGATGATATGAAAAGTGAAGCCGATACATCATTGTATAATGGAGCACATATGTCTAGATTGAAAGCACTCCTGGTTCTTCTCAACATGCAGGCAAAGTTTGGATGGAGTGACACTAGCGTCACAGCGCTTTTCAGGTGATCTATTACAATTAGTTTACTTTAATAGAACTCTAAATGTATAATGATCTGATAGATTTTTACACGACTGTATCATATTTTTATGTTGTGTAGATTGCTGAAAGAGCACATTCTACCAGCTGACAATGTGATGCCAGATTCCCGAGATGAAGCAAGAAAGATTTTGCGAAACTTGGGGATGGATTACAATTCTATCCACGCTTGTCCTAATGACTGCATTCTTTTCAGAGGGGAATACACAGACATGGAGAAGTGTCCGAAATGTGATTCCGAAAGATATCGAGTAGATCTCCACGGGACAAAAATTCCACAAAAGGTTTTGCGACATTTTCCTTTGCTTCCTCGCATCAAGCATTTCTTCGAATGTAAGTCCATGGCCGCCCTAGCATCATGGCATGAGGAGAATAAATCTTCGGATGGTGTGCTACGAATTCTTGCAGATTGCGCAGCCTGGAAACATATAGATGGAACATGGTCGGATTTTGCCAGGGAAGCTCGAAATTTGCGCTTAGGCCTGGCTATGGATGGCGTAAATCCTTTTGGTCAAAGATCAACATCTTACAGTGTATGGCCCGTTGTCATCGTCAACTACAACATTCCCCCGTGGTTGACTACGAAGAAGGGGCACCTATGGCTAAGCTTGATTGTGCCAGGGCGATATAAAGTGGGGAATATGGACGTGTATCTTCGTCCACTATTGGAAGAGCTACAACAATTGTGGATTGGCATAGAGGTGGTGGATATGAGCCGACACACAGGACGACGGAATGCTTTGATCAGAGGTATTCTAATGTGGACCATGCATGACTATCCCGGGCTAACAGAATGCTCAGGTGATCTATTGACACTCCTCTCTCAGACACTGTAAATCTTGTTTTTCCCCATAGTTGATCTATTATCATGTGTATACATGCAGGGCTTCAAACAAGCGGATACAGAGCATGTGTCACATGTGGACCTAGACTGAATGCACGTAGGGCACCCTCACTGAAGAAGCAAATCTACGAAGGTCATCAAGCGTATCTTCCGGAGAATCATGTGTTACGCGACGGCTTTTTGGGAAGAGAGCCACCAAGGATGTCTGCACAAGCATGGTTAGAGCAGAAGGAGATGTGCGATGACGGATTGCCTCCAGGGATGAAGAGACTATCTCTATGGTACGAGTTACCATACTGGCCCCGACTCGTGATCAATCACTTGCTCGATCCAATGCACATATTCAAGAATGTGGGTAATCTACTATGGGACCATTTGACCGGCAAGAAAGATACTTTGGGAGCCAGAGTTGACCTTAGAAATGTGGATCGTATGGAGCAATATTGGCCGCAAACTGCGTCTGATGGATCGATAAAACTTCCTAAAGCACCATGGATTTTCACAGGAGCCCAAGAACGCAAAGTAAAAGAGGCCATTCGATCTTTGCGGACCCCCACTGGCGTAATGCACTCGCTCCGAACGTGTTTTACTAAAGAAGGAAAGCTTACCGGTTTGAAGTCACACGATTGGCATAAAATGTGTCAGGTACGTTCATAGTGGACTTTAATATCATTGCATAAAATGTGGACTTTAATATCATTGCTGCACATACTTTACAGTTTATTTTACCGGTTGCCATTGAGGGATGTTTGTCTCTCGACATCCGTAACACAATCTACAAACTTGCAAAGCTGGTGCAATGGATCTCACAAAAGGAGATCGACGTAGACTCCATACCATTCGCCAAACTAAATGCTGCGGAGCTTGTGTGCATGTTTGAGAAACATTTTCCTACTACAATGCTAACCATTCAGGTGCATCTTCTTATTCACATAGTTGATGAGGTGGAAATAGCTGGCACAGTTCATTCCAGATGGATGTTCTTCTTAGAGCGTTTCATGAAAACGCTTAAGGGATATGTGCGTCAAAAGGCACGTCCGGAGGGTAGCATGGCAGAAGGTTGGTTGGTATCAGAGTCCCTAGTCTACATTGGAGAGTGGCTAGAAGGATTTGATAAATCCCGGGACACGCTATGGCGAACCATAGATGATGAGCGCATATCTGGGATTGTCATGTGCAATCTCGGTGTTGAGAAGAAGATGACGGAAGATCTAGAGGCTAAAATCAACCGATTTTGCATGCTTCACAATCCAGTGATGCAAAAGTGGATTTCACAATATGAGGATGCAAAGCAAGAGCGACAAAGGGCACGAATCGAGTGGAGACGGGGAAGACGACCACCGATGCACTATCCAGCGGTTCTGGAGAGCCTACCAACCTTCATGAGCTTAAGATGGTTGCACAACCAATTGAAAAGCGCACAACAATGCGGTGACGAAGTGACTGAAGAAGAGTGGGAGTACTCTCGGGGTTGCGCGACCAAGGTAAGTTTGCAATGTACGACTAGCAAGTGACTTTATTTATAAACGTTTGAACGGCCACTCATAATCTTTGTTCGTTGTAGTATAAGTCATACACAGCAGCATGGTGTAAAGGTCGACATTTTAGGGTGGAACGAATCGACAAAAAGCGTTTTACTCAAGATTGTGGAATCATGGCAAAATTTGAACAGTCTAGTCGACGACGTTCCTCTGATGCAGATCCCGTGGTGGCGGAACTCACTTACTTCGGCACGCTGCAAGAGATTTTGAGGATCGATTACAGAGGATTTTTTGTCGACTTGTTCGACGTGCAATGGTTCAAGATAATCATGGAGGGTCGAAACGCTACTGTGCGTAGAGGAGAGTCTGGTTTTCTTGAGGTGGATTCTACTAAGAAATGGACTGACCTAAGAGACACTTTCGTACTACCCGAGCATTGTGAACAAGTAAGTATATAAATAGTTAACATCCCCCTTTTACAAGTTATGTGCTTGAAAGCTCTCATGTAAGTTATGTGGCTCTGGCAAGTAGTATTTCATCCTACAAAGTCTACATCAAACTGGTGGTACGTCATAGAGGTAGCCCCTCGTAGTGCAAGGACGTATGAAGGCTACCATGTGCCAATCACAACGACATCAATGGAGGAGATCAGAGAAGATGCTCAATCAGAAGCCGCTGCGGTGGTGCCAGACGAGCATCAAGATGCTACTACTCTATATGGGGTGCATGCAGAGGAGCTACAAAATGAAACAGAGGATATGTGTTTAAACGGAGAGCTCTATATAGATATAGGAAGTTATGCTGAGTTATGCGAGGATGAGAGAGAGATCTCTTAAAACCACAAATATTGTATTTGAACAATTTTGCTCCGTGCTGTAAAAGCTCTTGCTCTCTAAGTAGCTTCCATGGTGTGTAACGCTCTTTTCTACTCGCGCTCACATCTTTTGATTGAAAATTCTGAGTTTTCGACTTGCCTCTTCTACCACTCGATCCATTGCGTCATTGTATTTATATGCGTCATTACGTCATTGTATTTAATGGTCTTTGCGTCATTGTCTACTCTATTCATTCAATATTAAGTTTAAATATTCGTGTGTTTAATGCAGGTATGGATGATGAGGAGTTTCTTTCTTCTTTGTCACCGCAGCAGAGACAATGGTACGTGGAGCGTCATCGCTCTGGCGCATCATCGCGCGTTCCTACACCATCCGCATCTCCCTCTCTTTCGGAGCATTCGGCGCGCTCCGAAGCTTCGGCGTCGACGAGACGAGCGTCACACTCGTCTAGACACCGGCGCTCTAGTGGTGGCGGTGGCGGTTGTTGTGGGGATTCCGCCACCGATGCCTCCACACTGCCTCGTGTTCGACAAGGCTCTTTACCCTCCCCTTCTTTGCCCGCCCCCACACCAGCCACAGCATCGCCATCTACGCCAGGTTTTGCACGGCTGACTGTTCCTAGAAGCTACACACCTCTACCTACTCCGCCAGGAGCCACCCCACTCGACACTCCTCGCTTCGGGGCCCAGACGCCGGTGGAGACACCTGACGTCCGTACCCCCATCGACACGCCGCTAGAGACCCCTGCCGGGACACCCAGGTTCACGCGTCACCGGCCAGAGGGCTTGCCTTACTCCGTCGACATCAGCGGCGGCATCATCATGGATGATGACGGCAAGAAGGTGATCTCGCGCATGCGTGGTCTTTGCTCTCAGCTGTTTAGACACTATATACTAAACAAATGGAGTGAAGTACCAACTGATTTAAAAAACAGAGTCATCAGCATACTTCATGATGAGTTTCCCGTTCCAACACGGGATCAGCGCTTCAATGAAGACCTGATGAAGATTCGAATGCGCGAATACTGCAAACACAAGCGTTCCGAAGTGCAAAAAGCAATCAAGAATGGGTGGAATAGGCCAGATTGGCTGGCCAAAGAAGATTGGAAGAATGCGAAGAAAGCAGCGCGCGAGAATCCCGACAAGTGGAAGCAACAAAAGGATGCAGCCAGAGCGCGAGTAGAGGCAGGGAGCTCGCACCACTTGGGGAGCGGTGGATGGGCATCATTTGAGGCCGATTTTGTAAGTCTTTTCACATTGCTCTTTATGCATGTTCGATAGTTTAGGGTTTATGAGTTTTTTAGTTCTAACATAATGAAATCTTTGTATGTTTTGACAGTGGTCGATGACAGGACGTGATCCCACACCGTACGAGCGCGAGTACGCAGGCAGGAAGGGCTTAAATGCCCTGATGGACATTCTCAGTTCTCGCGGTGGCATGGTTAGTATTAGGGTTTACTCTTTTTTATTTTTTGTATTGTTTTATAAATGTCGTTATATGTTTATACTTACTGAAAGCTGTCTTATTGTCTTCTTTTGCAGAATCCGACAGATACGCCGCTTGGACGCGATGAGACGTCTGATTAGACGTCGTCAGTTTAGCCGCAGCTAGATAGCATTAGTTTAGGGTTTCTCATAGCTTATGTATCATGAGACGGATTTTATACGTCTTTTTGAACCATGTATATTATTACATTTGTCACCGCAATTCCTTTTGCCAATCAATTCTTTATGCCTATGATGTTGTACAATTGTCATTATTACATTTGCCAATCAATTCAGTTTGTCTATGATGTGTACAATTGTCAATTTTGCAAACAATGCGTCTTGTCGGTGACTATTTTGGGTCTATTATTTACCTTTGCACTTTTTTTAAAAAGTGAATCAAGTACAATATGGTTGATGGGTGGCAGGGCATTCAATGCCCTGCCACCAAAAAAATATTCTCTCAGGCGTCGCTATAAGCGTCACTATTTATGGCTCTGTAGCGTCGCTATATGCGTCGCTATACTCTTCTGTGAGAGCGTCGCTATCTGCGTCGCTATAGGCGTCGCTATGAGCGTCGCTATATAGCGACGCCTATAGCGACGCAGATAGCGACGCTCTCGTAGCGACGCTGTTAGCGACGGTTTTAGCGACGCCGGGGGTTATAAAAACCCAGTGTATTTCCGTCGCTAAGAGCGTCACAAGAGCACACAACCTCTTGTAGTGCCTCAAGTCATCATCCCCTAATGAATCTAGTGAGCAATTGGTTATTATTGAAGCGATCATTTGGATGACAACAAGAATTCAAATGCTTCAAACAACTACTAAAGTATCTTACAGACCCGGGGCAGTCACTTATCAAAAGACCCCTATATCACGTGCGTTCAAGAGGTAATTAATAATACCCCAATATACATACTATAATGACACTGTGAGCCTATTTAATAAACCCCCACCCCCCTCTGTATGTATACATTTTTATACATTTTGGTCTTTTAATAATCCTCTCCGGTTAACTCACGTGATATCATACACATTCTAAAAAGTGACCGCCCCGGGCTTACGGACTCTCCTTCATCTCGTTGTGCTTTCTAGAGCTAAGATGCTACACCCTAAAGCACTCCCTCTCGTATGTGCTCTTTCAAGAACAGTCTCCTAAGAGTAGGATAAATCAAATTTTTTCCCACCCTTAGGGTTCTATATCAATACCCAGCCTTCCCACTCAAAGTTCGGCTTAACACTAAGTTGGTAACCTAACAGGACATAAAAGTGTCCTTTCAGGGTTTTGAAAAAAACCTCCAAAACCATAGTAGACCCACTCATTTTGTAAAATCCTTTCATGAGGTTATAGTTCAAGGCGTACTACACATGTAGAAAATAAGAAACTTGTAAAATTTCTCATCTTTTGGTCACACCAAGCCTCCAAAGTTGATGGACCAGTACATTTTCATCAAAACAGTCATTTCTTACGTTTTGTTGCATAAAAATAAGATTAGGGATTTTTGTAGGACTTGAGATAAATTCCCTAGTTAACTTCAATGGGTTGGTGATCTGAACATATGATTGCTTCTCACTCACTATTTTTTGTTTTGCCAAAAGAAATAGGTACAAAAAAGTTTAATTTTTACCATCCTGCAAACCTATCATCAAAGTTTCTATAGCCACGCTCAATACAAATAATATATGCATGTTTTCTTAGTTCCCTATTGTCATTTAGGTTCATAAAGAGCCATGGAGCATGTCAAAAGAATAATACATATCTTACCAAGGGGAATCTTGGGGACAAAGATGAAGTGCTAAATACAACAAACATGAAAAAACTGGGTTCAACATTATGAGTTGTAGAACCCCATAGAAACTATTCAATATCTAACCAAATTTGATCCTTATGACTAGATATGGTTACTATCTACAAAATGCATGTAGTTGTCACAAGAAACTAACAATATTGAAAAAACTATACTTGATAAACTAGAATGTTTTGTTTTCTTCTATAATTGAAAAAATCAACCATCATTGTCTACTATGCAAAATAGGGTATTAGGTGCCCCAAAACGCAAGGAATATTAGCTTTATGTTACAATATGCGACATAGAAAATCAACTCTGCATTTGGATATCATGAAAGCCACCAAAAAAATCATAGAAGAGCTAAAATTGGCTAAAAAACAGGATGTGACAATTTTTGTAATTTGGTCATAACTTACAACTTTAACATTTATTTCTCCCTAGAAGCATCGGGACATGTTGAGGACTACTAAAGATAGTTCTCTAGCATTATAGACCTCACAAACATGAATTCTAGAGTGGTATAGTTGCAAAAAGTTGAAAAAAGCCAAAAACAAGACCCGTTTTTCCACACAGTTTAGGTTGTGAAATGTTGTGCAAGGACAAGGTTAAAGATGGAATTGATATTCCAAAAAAATGTCGAGTTTTTTTCAGCTCATGAGACAACTTTCTAGATAGATAGCACCTCAAAATCCATTTTGAAACTCTTGACATAATTCAAGGAAAATGGTCACTTAACAGGACATAAAAGTGTCCTAGAAAATAAAAGTGTCCCATTACCAACCTAGTGTTAAAGCATTACTCTTATGCAAGTCATTATGTTCTCCTAGGGAATTTTGTATTTGTTCAAATAATTTGATATGATTTCTCACATCTCGTCTCCACTAAATTTTTGCATAAGCTTGGTTATTTGTATTGCCTTACTTTTGGGCTCTCTATCAAGGCATGTTACACATATTCTGCCAAGTCACCCAAGTGAGCAAGTATAGTGGGGATAGGTGCTCTTGGGATTGCATGTGGAATAAGGGTTGGAATATATGTAGTCCTTGGGTTCCAAGTTGGGTATGATGTTGTGCCATGTGGTGGCGCAACATTCATATGTGTGGCCCTAGGCATAGCATATGTCAGATGTAACATGCTAACGCTAGCTGATATGGTCTCATTGAAATAAGGGCTTGAATTATGGTCGTGGAGCATAAGTTGTTGAAACAATAGGAGGGGTAGGATCTACGTGAGCATGAGGACCCAAAGGTGCATATGATTGATACACACTTGTAGGTATGTTGTAGACATTGGTCCACCATGTAGCGGCTCTTTACTAATAAATGAGGTTTATGGAGTGTTTTTTGGCATGCCCATCACTGGGGTAGGCATGGTAGTCATGGTGTCATCAAGAGAAAGATGAGATAAACTTGGAAAGGTAAAGTTATCACTTGTGGGCTCAGATTGTACTGAGACCCTTAGAAAAACAACATATGGAGGATACATCACGCTTACCAAGGGAGTCTACTGCCACTCAGAAACATACACGCATGCACATTTTCTGCCAATCTCCAATGCACCGACTTGCTTATGACCGACACCAGCTATTTCCAATCACATTCATCAACTTTGCAATACACAATAAGCTCATCCAACCTCTCTCTTCCTCTGTCTGTGCACACACACACAAAAGGCCCAGAGCCATGGCTACCACGAGCAAGAAGCACAAGACGGGATAAACAAGAAGGTGGCAGCGAAACACCAGATAATTCAATCAAACTGTAAACTCAGTTATGCATAGTAAACAAACAAAACTCTAACACAATCTTGATCACTGTCGATTTCGTGCATTGGTACGACTGGATACCCTTCCTCGGCTGCTGGTAACCCTTGGCGGCCCCTCAACACCTCCTCCTTAGCTTATCTTGCACTGCCATGCAGCTGACCCCAACCTATAGACGGCCTCTCGGCCTCCAACCTGCAAATAACACCTCCCTTTGACTGGCGGCCCTTTCATGCAACCTCCACGCTGGCCTCGCCTTCAGTCGACCTGGTGGCCTTGACCTGCTTGTTCTCCGCTCTTGCGACCCCTTTCGGCCCTCCTGTGACCCTCCTCCTCTAACGGTGTCATCACCACACAACCCCTGGCGGTTTCTCCCCTGCACAGCACTCCCGACCATGCCATCCCATGAATAGCCTTGTATGGCTAGCACCCTGGCGGACTTCCCTGCAACAACACTCAGTTCTTGGCCTCCCCTCCTCAGCAGGGCGGCCCTCTTTACTGCCCCTCAACCATCTTGGCACCTCCCTTTGACTTGGCGACGCTCTGTGGCTTCGCCTACCCACTATAGACCTCTCCTCGTGCACACCATCCAGGTGGAGGCCCTTTTCTCTTCCAACTGCAACTCGCCATCCCTTGGCTGCTCTCCACTCCTGCATGGCCCAAGCGGCCCTCTCTCCTCATGCAGCACGACTCCACGAGCCACCCTTTTCTGTCCAATTGCTCGTCCACTGCAGAAGCTTCATTTTTTTAATATTTTAAGCATGGAATTACTTCAAGCTTTTTTCTTACTTAGCATGCCGTTCCCACCAGGCGCCGACCGCAATCCCAAGCTCCGCCAAATGGTGGACCGGGTAGCTGACCCCAAATACTTCCATCTTCAAGTAGCTCCCGGCCTTCTCTTTTGAATCGCACTTCAATTGTTTTGTAACTTGCCAATAGTGGATCCGTCCAAACTTGCCGTAATTATGACAAAAAACCTCACTTCAATGTTGAGTCCTTGAAACGGTCTTCCAAAAGAACCCCATGACCAAATAATGGGACCATAGAGTTGCCATAGAGTAAATTCCCTGCATCAACGAGCATTTTACTTATGAGAGATTAAAAAATGATGCCTGGCCTGCTCATTGCCACATCTAGCATACACATCTTTGTGGGACCTATTCCCGGTTGCACCTGGAACTTGTCCAAACCTTCTACTATCACACTCTATGATTCCCTGTACCTGCTGCTGCTGCTGACACTTTCCGTGGTCCGACACACCTTAGGTGCACCAACGTGCCTTCAAGACATGTTTGTAAAATCCCTTATCTGTGAATTTTTAAGGAATATAATATACCCTTTTCTTTTAAAATCTATAAGTTTTTCAAATTTGAAAAAATAATGCCCTTCTGTATATATATTTGTGTAAGTTTCAAGAACTTTAAATACCCTTCTGTTGAACTCACGTGATAGGTTATATTTTTATTAGGTGACCTCCCCGGGTAACCAACCCATGTGATCTGAGTGACTTGTGTATAGGTCGATTAAAGTTTCCATTTGTAGTTCATACTCCCAGTTTTCATTTAGAAATGCTCCATCTAGTATTGAAGTGTTAGGGGTGTCCTTTGAACTAGATGCAATGTGTCTATCTATGGGTTGACCCTTAGTGGTTGCTAGTTCAGGAGCACTCGATTTCTCGCCTAGCATGGATGTTGACATAGGGGCCTTTGCTTTTAGCTCTCTCCATTGCTCTGCCTTCCGTAGGCTCTCGATTTCCTTTTCCCTAGCCGCAATGATATATCACTCAAACTCTTGCACTTCGGCAAGGCTTCTACCATCAGGTAATATAACCTCGGAGGGGAATAGATCTAAAGAGTCAGGGGATGTAGTGAATGGAGTATTCACATGCACACTCTCCAAGAGCATGGGGTCTACATTGTTCATGAATGGTGAATTTGCTTCCCCACCCCCTTCATTTACATCACTGGCTCCATGTTCGGAGCGAGCGGCTCTACTAAAAGTCCCATTCAAGCAATGAAGCACGCTCGGCCCGAACTGTGGACCCATGGCATGCATGTATTGGATTGATCTTTCGAGATTAGGCATCAAGTAACCTTCCATGTTGTCGTAGTCAAAGGAAGAGTCACTAGATGCAATATGTGGGTCCTGAGTGGTACTACCTTGGGTTCCCGTTGCTGGTCTAGAGCCTATGTGGAGGAATGATTAGTGCCCGTGTCAATGCAAACACTCTCTATGTGATCATCCTCTAGTACATGACCAGAGCATAGGTGCATGTGACCTCAACACTCTAGAAGCGTTGGTGAGTTCCTGTGAAGACCGCTCACCTAGTTTCTTAGGTGTTTACAATCCAATTTTTTTGTCCTTTTCCTAACCTAGTCACGGAATATGGCCTGTGATATCTCAAAATGAGCATCTTGGTTAAAGGGACGTGTCGTGCTTTATAGCCCTTGATTTAGTCTCTTAAAGCCCTCAAAATCCTAGAAATAGTATTTTTCTTACTCGAAGAAGGCTAAAATTAGTAAGTCTGGTAAGTATGAAGGGAAAGGTGAAGGACTTTAGGAACTTGTCTCACATGCCCTCCCTTCACTTGAGGTCCTATTCTTTATATATATAGTAGTGTATATACTATATCAAAAGATTAACGATTGAGGCCTAGGCCTGAGCTTGGGCTTGGGCTTAATCTCGATCCCTATCCCTTCCTTTAAATATAATATTTTTTAAATTTCTTTTTGGTTTTGGATTTTTTGTTTAAAAATTATATATATATATATTTTTTTTAAATTATTATTATTAAACAAAAGAACATTTTTTTCAAAAACAACTTCTCTGTGGATAATGTTGCACGTACGTGCCGAGCTCCTCCGGCAGCTCTGTCTAACCTGCCTCCAGCTAATAGTGCTAGCTAATACTAATTAACACTGCACAAACATTTTCTAACACAGGAAACTACACACAGTCAATCTTCTCACTGTCTAATGCATAATACAGAACTAAACACTAACTAACAAATATGCTAACACCTGCACATTACAAAACTTAGTAGATCTAACAAAACATGTACATTACAGCACTTAACACTAGGTTGGTAACCTAACAGGACATAAAAGTGTCCTTTCAGGGTTTTGAAAAAAACCTCCAAAACCATAGTAGATCCACTCATTTTGTAAAATCCTTTCATGAGGTTATAGTTCAAGGCCTACTAAACATGGAAAAAATAAGAAACTTGTAAAATTTATCATCTTTTGGTCACACCAAGCCTCCAAAGTTGATGGACCAGTGAATTTTCATCAAAACAGTCATTTCTTACGTTTTGTTGCATAAAAATAAGATTAGGGATTTTTGTAGGGCTTGAGATAAATTCCCTAGTTAACTGCAATGGGTTGGTGATCTGAACATATGATTGCTTCTCACTCACTATTTTTTGTTTTGCCAAAATAAATAGGTACAAAAAAGCTGAATTTTTACCATTCTGCAAACCTATCATCAAAGTTTCTATAGCCACGCTCAATACAAATAATATGTGCATGTTTACTTAGTTCCCTATTGTCCTTTATGTTCATAAGGATCCATGGAGCATGTCAAAAGAATAATACATCTCTTACCAAGATGAATCTTGGGGACAAAAATGAAGTGTTAAATACAGAAGACATGAAAAAACTGGGTTGAACATTATGAGTTATAGAATCCCATAGAAACTATTCAATATCTAGCCAAATTTGATCCTTATGACTAGATATGGTTACTACCTACAAAATTCATGTAGTTTTCACAAGAAACTAACAATATTGAAAAAGCTATACTTGATATACTAGAATGTTTCGTTTTCTTCCATAATTGAAAAAATCAACCATCGTTGTGTACTATGCAAAATAGGGTATTAGGTGCCCTAAAACTCAAGGAATGTTAGCTTTATGTTACAATATGCAACATAGAAAATCAAAAATGAATTTGGATATCATGAAATCCACCAAAAATTTCATAGAAGAGCTAAAATTGGCTAAAAAACAGGATTTGACAATTTTTGTAATTTGGTCTTAACTGACAACTTTAATATTTATTTCTCCCTAGAAGCATCAGGACATGTTGAGGACTACTAAAGATAGTTCTCTAGCATTATAGACCTCACAAACATGAATTCTAGAGTGGTATAGTTGCAAAAAGTTGAATAAAGCCAAAAACAGGACCCGTTTTTTCACACAGTTTAGGTTGTGAAATGTTGTGCAAGGACAATGTTAAAGATGGAATTGATATTCCAAAAAAATGTCGAGTTTTTTTCAGCTCATGAGACAACTTTCTAGATAGATAGCACCTCAAAATCCATTTTGAAACTCTTGACATAATTCAAGCAAAATGGTCACTTCACAGGACATAAAAGTGTCCCATTACCAACCTAGTGTTAAGAGAGCTAACAAATCCTACTAAAACCAACACATTACAGCCACTAATAACAGATCTACACAAACTCAGGGAAAAGCTGAAATAGATGAAAGAAAGGATTTTAGAGGTAACACTAAGTGCTCCTCAAGATTAGTTCAAGACAGTCCGTGGCAGTGACGCCAAAAATGTGCGCTTTGTTGCACGTGTTGAAGGCTGGGAACTTGCCAAAACATCATGTGCGATCCATGAATGGTTGTATGTACACAACTAGACAGTCCTAGCAAGATCAAAGGGGCAATGGTATGTCACTCAAAGCTTCCGTCGTGAAGGATCACATGCTACAAAGAATAAGGAGCCGTTGTCGCGCTCAACCACCTCACCACCGCTGCCAATGCCACCACAATGATCGATCACTCTCTCTCTCTCTCTCTCTCTCTCTCTCTCTCTCTCTCTCTCTCTCTCTCTCTCTCTCTCTCTCTCATGAAGGAGAAGAAGGTAGAGAAGTAGCAAGAGCACTTCTTAGCATGCACCTCAAAGAATGAGTATTTCTAGTTCAAATGGACCTTTTATAAGAGTCTGACCCATTCACACATGGACGTCCACAGTGGTCGCTCATAGTAAAAATCATGTAAAAATAGAATACGTGGTGCGCCTCTCATCGGCAATCACATACACACCAATTGTACCGACAAGCCCAATCCATGACTCAATCAAAAAATTATAAGGTATCCGTCGAAGGTGATAGGGTGTCTGTAAGGACTAACACTAGAATGGTAACATGACACTTTTATGTCCTTGGACACTTTTGTGTCCTGTTAAGTGACCATTTTGCTTGAATTATTTGAAGAGTATGAAAATGAATTTCTAGGTGCTATATATCCACAAAGTTCCTTATGAGCTGAAAAAAACTTAGCATTTTTTTGGGAGTATCGATCTCACCATTAACCTTACTCTTGCACAACATTTTTGAACCTAAACTGTGTGAAAAAACGGGTCCTATTTTTGGTTTTTTTTCTATTTTTGGCAACTATACCACTCTAAACTTCATGTTTGTGAGGTTTAGATGGCTAGAGGTTAGGCATTCATAGTTCGCAACATGTTTTGATGCTTGTAGGGAGAGCTAAGTGTTAAAATTGAAAGTTATGACCAATTTACAAGAATTGCATAATCCTGTTTTTTGGCGAAAATTAGCACTTTTATGATTTTTTTGATGGCTTTCTTGATATCCAAATTCAATTTTGATTGTGTAAGTGTAATGTATAACATAAAGCTAATCTTCCTTGAGTTTTGGGGGATCTAATATGCTATATAGCATAGTATATGATGATGGTTGAGTTTTTTGATTGCTGAAGAATACGATACATTTTAGAGTAGCAAGTATAACTTTCTCAATATTGCTAGTTTCTTAGGCCAATTGTGTGTATTTTGTAGGTAGTAACCATATCTAATCATAGACTACAAACTTGGCTAGATATTGAGTAGTTTCTATGGGTTTCTAGAGGTCATAATGCTAAACCCAGTTTTTTCATGTTTGTTGTATTTAGCACTTTATCATTGCCCCCAAGGTTCCAATTGTAAGAGGTCCATTATCCTTTTGACATGCTTCATGGATCCTTTTGAATCCAAAGGCCCAAAGGGAACTAAGAAAACATGTATATTGTATCTGTATTGAGCGTGACTATAGAAACTTTGATGATAGGTTCGTAGAATGGCAAAAATGTAACTTTTTTGTACCTTCTTTTTTTGCCCAAAAAAAAATTAGTGAGGTAAGAGCAACCATATGTTTTGGTCACCAACCCATTGAAGTTAACGGGGCATTTTATCTCATGTCCTACAAAAATCCCCACTCTTATTTATATGCAATCAACCGTAAGAAATTGCTGTTTTGGGCAAACTGCACTGGTCCATCAACTTTGGAGGCTTGTAGTGACCAAGGGATGAGAAAAATTACAAGTTTCTCATTTTTTCCATATGTAGTAGTCATTGAACTATAAGCTCATGAAAGGATTTTTCAAAATGAGTGGATCTACTATGGTTTTGGAATTTTTGTCCAAAACCCTGAAAGGACACTTTTATGTCCTGTTAGGTTACCATTCTAGTGTTAACACTAATGGAAGCCACAAAAAAGAAGAAGAGGTTTTCCTTGAAGGACATTATTGCAGCTAGTGAGCCTTACACACTACCAGAAGAGATGCTCAAGCCAGCCAAAGCTTGGGTAGACAAGATAACATTAGAAAGAGAAGGATTGGAAGTATATCAAGGAACCTTCAAATACCTTCAAGGAAATACAGTGGATACCCCAATGAATCCATGTGAAATTTTGGAGTATGCAAACAAAGAAGAAACACTCACCCAACTAGAAAGAGAAAATTTGTACAACTTCTTCACAGTAACACCAGCTGGTGTAGATGTGCAAAGCATCTACGAGGAGCTAGCCAACTGAATCCAAAAAGGTGGCAAGATAGTGACCCGGGGCGGTCACTTCTTAGAATGTGTATGATATCATGTGAGTTAACGGGAGAGGATTATTAAAAGACCAAAATGTATAAAAATGTATACATACAGAGGGGGGTGGGGTTTTTTAAATAGGCTCATAGTGGAAGTATAGTATGTATATTGGGGTATTATTAATTACCTCTTGAACGCATGTGATATAGGGGTCTTTTGATAAGTGACTGCCCCGGGGATAATGATTACTACTTTGGATGGATGGATAGAAGATAGAGGTGGTGATTACACCTCAAATCATAGCAAATGCACTAGGCCTCCATAATAAGGGTAGCTCTGTTAGAGAAAGAAGAGATGAAGTAAAGGTCTACTCTTACAAGAACCCAATTAGACATTCAAAGACCTGGTAGACATAAGGGATGCAAAGATCTACAAGCTTTACAACCAATATTTTCATGTTTGTAGCAAGCACTCACAGAGTACACAAAGCCTCCACATGCAGTGGCCACTACAATCACTTGGGCATTGAGAAGTAGTGTGCCCAAAGAGGTGAATTATGCCCAATATCTGCATGAGCAAGTGATTGGTATGGGTACAAAAAAGCCCAACTACATTGGAGGCCGAGAAACAATGACAAAGATTGCATATGAAGCTATCGGTGCAAGAGGACAATGGCCTGTCTGCCCCACCAACAAAGAATGAGTGGTAAAGTAAGACATAGAAGATGAACAAAAAATAGAAATGGCACCACGAGTTGCCACACAGTTCCAGAGGAGGCTAGGACTGTACAAGAGGAAGAGTCTAAGGAGCCCCTAAGAAAGAAGGGTAAGATGGTGATGAAAAATGAATCAAGGTCCAAAGAGTCACACAGCCAAAGGGCCGCTCGGATTGAGAGGCTGATTGAGCAATTCAAGGCAGAATGGGCACTCAAAGGACACTAAATGAGGATTATTGGATACCATATCCAGCAAGGATTGAAAGAAGATCCTCAAGACCACTGGAGGATCAGCTAGATCATTACATTTGAGCCTATGAAGAATTTGAAAGGGTGAAAAAATAGCAAAACTTAGAGCCCTTCACAATGGAAGAGGTACAAGATATCAAGAGGCTGGTGAAGAAATTCCAGAGTCTCACGTCAAGAAAGGGAAAGTAGGTGAGAAGACCTAAGGTGCAACTCCACCACCTTCACCACCAAGCTCCTCTACTCATCCTCTAAGTCCAAAGCCCTCTACATCCCAACAAGAGCACTCACTAGAAAAGACTGAAGAGGCAGCACCATCACCAGAAGACAAGGAAAAATAAGAAAGGAACACTTATGTAGACCTTCTTCAAGCACAATACACATTGATAGGGGATTTTGAGGTGTCCTATGGCACTCCAATCCCACCATGGGTTACCAGGAAAGAGCAAGATAGGGAGGAGATTCCTAAAGAATAGGTGAGAGCTGACATATCAAAAGAACCAGAAGCAAACCAAAACATGTAGAGGAGAGCACAAGAAAGGCAATCCCCATAGCCTGGAGTACCAAGGTTGGTCCAAATCCCGCATGCACCACAATGGAAACCTTTGACCAGTCCATGGAGAACCCCTCCAGCAGGAGAAATGTTGAGTATGGGACACCAAGTTTCCTTTTCAGTCCCAATCCCCATATCATCAACAAGAAGCCTGGTTGTAGCTGATGAAGAGGATGTGAGAGCCACATATCAAGTATCGGACAGAATTAGAATGCGGCCTCTAACACTACAGAAGAAAATCATTAGGAGAAAGTTGGACTCACTTTTGGGCCCTGTAAGAAGTGCCTTGTCGGCTTCGAGAGATAAAATGAAAATGTTAAATTGTGCATTTTATGTGATACTTCTCTACGCAACAAAAGCCAAAATGACATTCTTTGGTAGGTAGCCACTATTTTTATCATTCTTATCCTTTGTTCTCTTGTCAGGAATCCAACTAACCATATGACTAATGATTTGAAATGCCAACTTACAAGCGTTCCCTCCAGAATTATAAGCCACACGAACTCTATCAACTCTAAACTTGAGAATATGGCCTTCCCTCCCAAAACCTGAGATATTTCATGAGTTTCGAGTCTCCGTCTTTTTCTCTATCAACTCTAGGAATAGAGAATGCTTCCTTTCATGATGAAAACACTAATTTGAACTTGCAATCCTCAGCCCCTTCATCTTTAACACTTACCCAAAGAAAGAACACACATCATCTTCATGTTGATGTATTGCGCGAGTACGCACCGCTGCAGAAACATAGGAGAGAGTCTTTCTTATCTCAACGGGAGAAAGAACTTAGAAGGACAAACAAGGAAAATCATTTGGATTTATGGACCGATGGGTCTATTTATCCAAAGAATCCTACAACAAATGTGCCACCTCCCTTTGCTAATATCACTAATCTCTTACATTTCATAGGCGATGGCAAGGATGGGCTATTGGGATACACCAAAAATTTGGAAATGAGAGGATTGAATGCGGAAAGGCAAAGAAACTTCCTGGCGATGGAGAACATACAACTGAAGAAACTTAATGAAGCATGCTCTCAAAAGATTTCATCAAACAGAGAGACAATCCAAGGCCTTGAGAATAAGATCACAAGTTTGCGAGAGAAAGACACCGTGCTTGGTAGTCGGAAAAGAAAATGAGATATGTAAAACATTGAGAACATGAAGGTTGGTAGTGGTAACTCGAAGTTTGTTTCTTCAATGTGCTTCATTAAGAAATGGATACACTTACTTTCCTATACATGATCATAACGCATGGTGCGTTTTTGGCAGGTCTTTACTGAATCCAAACTTGAATGGTGAAAGATTCAATGTCGGAGTGCATTACAACCGTCTAGTTCCAAAAGAAGTAGTTGAAGAGATGATAACTCAAAAAAAAATTTGTAAGTTGAAAGGGAGGCTCCTTACCCCCTTCATGAATGAGAATAAGCTGGAACCAATGGAAGTGCAAGCAATACTTGATGAGAGTGGCATCTCGCAGATGGGATACAGGGTACTCTTCAAAGCATTAGCTAAAAATTCTCAAAATAAACTATAGAGAGGATCATGGCTGCCAAAGCCATTACATGTAAAGGATGCTTGCCGGCACGTAAACAATGAGGTGTTTGAGAAACTTGGGTCACCATTCCATATTGAAGCAACGTTCTTAGGCAAGGGCGACAAGGAGGTACATTTTAAGGAGCACAACAACCTCTTTGTTGATCTTGAAGCATTGCAAAGGTATGCAATTCACTTCTTTGACATCAGTCAAGAGGAGTGCGGTGGGGTTCTCAAGTTTGTTTTGAAGCTCGATGTGTGTGAGGTCCTGAAGAACAAGAAGCTAGAGAGAGTCACCATTACCCTCATAATTAGAGCTCTGGATCCATCAATAATGAAAGAGGATCCATGATACTTCAGCGTGTGCAATCCAAAAACAACATTCTAACTCTAGGATCATTTCAGATATACTTCGTTCACTCTATGATAACAAAAATATTGATTATTTGGTTGTTGATTTTGTGTTTTTGTTTTCCATTGCAGGTTGATAAGGAAAATTTTGAAATCCTCGATTGGGTTTTTAGTCAAACCCAAATTCCTTCTATCATCAGTGAACAAAGAAACGGAGCCATTCTTTCAGCGGAAGGAATTGGTGACTACACAGTGGAATGGCACATGGCAGGTGACTTAAAGACTCTTAAGTGTATGTACAACATAACACATAGAGCAGCTGTGGCAAATCCATGCTTATATTTTTTTGATGAACAATCTCTTGAGAGTGTGCAATGGAATAGAGCTCCCAACAAACATATTCAAGATAAGACTTTTGAACTAGTGCTTGATATTCATCTGAGTAGAGTTCACGTCTGTACACTTCTGCACTCTGTCGAATAATTGAAAAGGTGGTTCATTTGTACATATGTTTTGCGTGGACATTAAAGCTAGAGAGTGAGTAAAAAAGAGTGATCAAAGCATTAGAGGGAGTGCTCTCAGACATTGGTTTGCATGGAGGCAATGTCAAAATCTAAGAGGACCCTAAGATGTCTTAAGGTTGGTACAAGATACTGAGGAAAGCACCCATAGGCGGAGTGAAGGCAAGAAGGTTTCTTGGGTTTAGCCTCAAAGATTCAGATAGAGAAAAAAGGAGAAACCTGTTCTCAACAAATGGAAATATTTACATAAAGTGGTTAAAGACAATGGTGGTGGGGCAATCAGAATCACAAGGAAAATGTGTGGAAATCACTATTTTCCACTACGTTGAGCAGCATTCTTGGGACCAAAGTAAGCTCGCATCATTTCAAGCAGCCTTGCTGGATTGGAAAAAGGCTTACCTTACAGGGTGGGGTGGGCAACATATCACACATTACATGGTGGGTTAACATTCTACGTATACAAAAAAAAATAAATTATACTGTATTGACCATTTTGTTTTATTTCAATGCAGCACATAGTGTTCAACCATGGTCCATATTTTGCCAAGACATACGGATCAATATATCAATATGGTCCACACAAGACATGGAAAAAACCCACTACATGGCAAGAACAAGTTATTTTAAGCACACTAGACATGGGGGAGGAAAAGATAAGGCCAATAGCCTATTAGAGTTACACCAATGGACTTATACACGACTAATTCATAGAGCAAGGCATAAGGAACTTCTTAAGAATTCAAAAATTACACAGTCTTTACAACACATCCGCAAAGAGAAGAAACAGATGGCTTGGGGAGCTTCAAATTCGGCGGAGTGCCGTGCAAGGTGGCGACGGTCAGGAGTCAGGAGCAGGAGAATATGGACCTGAGTTCGTCGTTTTTATCCTCATCGATGCACCTCCTTATTCCTCACTTTGTACCTCTTCGATGTGCAAGCTCTGTAGACGAGCTCGTTCCTCTGTTGATGGCAACATCCCCACCGGCATCAGGTGTCTTCTTTCCCTCAAAAACAGCTACTTGTTGTACAGATCTAAGATTTTCGGCTCTTCAACCCCTGCAGCTAGAGCCTGAGATGTGTAGGACATGAAATAGGGGGCTCTGAGTACTTAGCACCCATAGCCAATGCCAAATACACGTAGAGCTAACAGTTTCTCAACCAAAATTAGCCTTTCTACATTCAGTGGGAGGGGGTGCCGACCACACAATCTTGTAATAACTTTCATTGCAAACAGTGGGAGCTTTGCATTGTCATCGGAGTATTCCTTGTGGTATATTATGATCTACATAAAAGTTCTAATGAATTTATGGGTCGTAAGTGAGATGAGTACAATTTCCATGTACTTGAATTGTTTCTACAAACCTTTTTGTGGTTGAAACGCCCGATGTAGTGAGACAACGCTGCATCCTTGCCTTGGACTCCAGTGACAAGCCCTTGCTGTGAGCCTCCCGCTCTTCTAAGGAAACTATCGTCATACACTAGCACCTCTCAACAAAAAAAATGATCATGATATTTTATCACTGGGCCATCTCCAATACCATTTGAATGCACGACAAAAGTTATCATCTGATTCTCGTCCATTTCTAGCATCAACCTCCCCCACAAGTGAATAGATTGTCTATTCATTACCTGATCTCTGGGTGCCTCGGGCCTACCCATGTTTTCCAAACCGAGTTTTTTTGTTGTCGATTCAAAGTGCTCATCTATTGGCAAATTGGCCTCTACGGACTTCGCTTCATTGAATGTATCTTTGATCATTTGTTGCCACCCTGAAGTGAACTGTGAGTCGCGGACAGTTGTGTTAGCAATAATATGTTGGTCCACTCCATCATCATCCACAAACCCCATGTCTGCCTCACAAGAATTTGCAATTGCACCTTGGCCATAGTCCTCCCGTATATTGAGCTCATGCATGATATCTGTGAGGAAAACATAGTGGGTGTCGCCCGCCATAGCAAAGCTGGGAGCACAATTTAGAGGAAAAGTCACTTCCTTACTTGGATTTTCTTGCTTGCACCCTATTGCTGCATTCGCAAGAGAAACAAGAGTTAAGCCCGCATCAAATGTCTCCTTTAGTACCTCTACCCGCTCTTCTTCTTGGTCGAATTGCACCTCCACATCCTCTACCTCTTCCTCCGGCGCCAATGGAAAACTACCAAAAATTGTTGACTAGGAAGTCTCTGACTCACCATCACTACAAGAGGCTATTCATATTAGCGACGCTCACACAACGACGCTCAAAAAACAAAAATCCCGGCGTCGCTATGAGCGTTGCAAATTTACTTGTAAATTTGCGACGCTTATAGCGACGCCAGCTGGGCTAAAAAAAATAACAGAGAGCGCCCAAAAACTCAGATCTCAGATCTGAGTTTTTCGGCGCCCTCAAGCAAGGAGCAGGTAACGCTCTCCCTCTCTCTCTCTCTCTCTCTCTCTCTCTTTCTTCTCCACACACACACACACACGAGGAGGGGAAGGAGAGCCAGGTATGCTCCTTCCCTCTCCTCACTCTCATGTTCCCTTCCCCTCTTTCTCTCTCCCTCTCTCTCTCTCTCTCTCACACACACACACACATAGTGTTTTTGAGAGAGAGAGAGAGAGAGAGAGAGAGAGAGAGAGAGCGAGAGAGAGAGAGAGAAAGAGTACAAACATAAACAAAAACTCACACACACATACATAAACAAATAATGCACACACACATTGAGAGAGGAAAAGAGAGAGAGAGAGAGAGAGAGAGAGAGAGAGAGAGAGAGAGAGCATGCATAAACAAAAAATGCACACATTGAGAGAGGAAAAGAGAGAGAGAACATGCATAAACAAAAAACGCACACATTGAGAGAGGAAAAGAGAGAGAAAACATGCATAAACAAAAAAACGCACACACATTGAGAGAGAAAGAGAGAGAAACTAATTTAACGTCGTAGGAAACTAATTAAAATTAAAAGACCTAAAAGATCTAGCCGACGAGGAGTTGAACTCAAGACCTATTATTCAAGAGGGAAATGGCATAACCAATCTATCATACTTGGCATGGGTGATAGAAAGGTTATACCATTTATCTCTTTTTATTGGCACACACATCCACACACGCGCACACACACAAGAAGAAGAGAGTTATAACGTCGTAGGAAACTATCATAAAAGACATTAAAGATTAGTTTAGATGTAGATTTAGGTTTATTTAAGTTAAATTAGATTAGATCTAGGTTTATTTTTAGTTAGATTTAGGTTTATTTAAGTTAAATTAGATTAGATCTAGGTTTATTTTTAGTTAGATTTACGTTTATTTACGCTAGATTTAGATTTACGTTATATTAGATTAGATTTAGGTCTCCATAGACTGCGATGCCTGCATGAAGCGGGTGAAGAAAGCCCTCAATGGAATATAGGGTATTGCTGCCTTCACTCATGGTGGGCTCCGTCGATCCAAAAGTACTGGTGAAATGTCTTCAGAAGATAGGGAAGAAGGTGGATCTTCAGGGCGGTAAGAGTCACTACATCCCCGACAATGACCATCTAGACAACCTCTAGTCATTCAACAGCAACTTCAAAGTTAGTAACAAGAGCAAGAACGGTCCAAAGGGCCAATTGCTGTCATCAGATGTGGATGGAGATGAGGCAGCGTGACCGCCAGAAGTTAACTCTCACATCTTTAGTGATGAGAATGCCAACTCTTGCTGAGTTATGTGAAAAATTATGTGTTAAATCAGTTTTAAGGTTCTTATAATCCCTGCTAGTTTAGTTCTTTGTTTTTAATATAACATAATTTACGTTAGATTTAGATTTATGTTATATTAGATTAGACTTAGGTTTATTTAGGTTTACCCACACACACACACACACACACACACAAGAAGAAGAGAGTTTTAACGTCGTAGGAAACTATCCCAAAAGACGTTAAAGATGAGGTTAGATGTAGACTTACGTTAAATTAGATTTAGGTTTATTTTTAGTTAGATTTACGTTTATTTAGATTTATGCTTATTTACGTTAGATCGAGTCCACGCAAGAATTACTAACGGTTTAGGGTTTAGAGTTAGACGAACAGTGAAAAGATATACTGTGAAAAGATGTTAAGATGCTGTGAGGTGCTACAGCTAGAGAAGAGGCAAAGGGGTTTTGTCCACTACATGCAGTATCATGTAGACGTGGGTCTGTAGATTTCTTGTACCCACAAATATAGGTATTGACCAATAAAGACGAGATTATAACCCGGTGGTTCTGATCTCCGTGCACCTCTAGACCGAGGTGTGTGGGGGTTGGACATGACTAGAGAATGTGAGGTAGAGAGAGAGAGAGAGAGAGAGAGAGAGAGAGAGAGAGAGAGAGAGAGAGAGAGAGAAGATGAAGAATGCCAATAGAATATTAAATTTGTTGTCCAGGTTATAATATTTTTATCCTCATTATGAGTAGTGACGAGGATGTGGGACCGTCCAACCGAAACACCTATCTCTCAACGAGGGTCTTATGTCCTTGTAATCAATGCAAGCATGCTGTGCGATGGACAAGACGTGTTTCTTTGCAGCACGTTCACGAATTTGGCGAGTTCGATCCATCTATTATAGATCGAGTTGTTGCCAATTATAACTCGTCGGACTCTGACGCTGGCCAACAAGCAGCAATCTTGCAACCCAATAGACGTGTTCGCAGGCGCTTTGGTCAAGCAGCATATGTGAGGCCACAAGATGTAGCCTCTGACAGCTCGGGTGATGATCATGCAGAGCACATTCCCAACGAGGCAATGTTTGAGCCCAAGATTGATGAAATGATCGAGACGATCATGGATTCAGAAAGGCTTATCTGTGATGATATGAAAAGGGAAGCCGATACGCCATTGTATAATGGAGCACGTATGTCTAGATTGAAAGCACTCCTGGTTCTTCTCAACATGCAGGCAAAGTTTGGATGGAGTGACACTAGCGTCACAGCGCTTTTCAGGTGATCTATTACAATTAGTTTACTTTAATAAAACTCTAAATGTATAATGATCTGATAGATTTTTACACGACTGTATCGTATTTTTATGTTGTGTAGATTGCTTAAAGAGCACATACTACTAGCTGACAATGTGATGCCAGATTCCCGAGATGAAGCAAGAAAGATTTTGCGAAACTTGGGGATGGATTACAATTCTATCCACCCTTTTCCTAATGACTGCATTCTTTTCAGAGGAGAATACATAGACATGGAGAAGTGTCCAAAATGTGATTCCGAAAGATATCGAGTAGATCTCCACGGGACAAAAATTCCACAAAAGGTTTTGTGACATTTTCCTCTGCTTCCTCGCATCAAGCATTTCTTTGAATGTAAGTCCATGGCCGCCCTAGCATCATGGCATGAGGAGAATAAATCTTCGGATGGTGTGCTACGAATTCCTGCAGATTGCACAGCCTGGAAAAATATAGATGGAACATGGTCGGATTTTGCCAGGGAAGCTCAAAATTTTCTCTTAGGCCTGGCTATGGATGGCGTAAATCCATTTGGTCAAAGATCAACATCTTATAGTGTATGGCCCGTTGTCATCGTCAACTACAATATTCCCCCGTGGTTGACTACGAAGAAGGGGCACCTATGGCTAATCTTGATTGTGCCAGGGCGATATAAAGTGGAGAATAAGGATGCGTATCTTCGTCCACTATTGGAAGAGCTACAACAATTGTGGATTGGCATAGAGGTGGTGGATATGAGCCGACACACAGGACGACGGAATGCTTTGATCAGAGGCATTCTAATGTGGACCATGCATGACTATCCTGGGCTAACAGAATGCTCAGGTGATCTATTGACACTCCTCACTCAGACACTGTAAATCTTGTTTTTTCCCATAGTTGATCTATTATCATGTGTATACATGCAGGGCTTCAAAAAAGCGGATTCAGAGCATGTGTCACATGTGGACCTAGACTGAATGCACGTAGGGCGCCCTCACTGAAGAAGCAAATCTACGAAGGTCATCAAGCGTATCTTCCAGAGAATCGTGTGTTACGCGACGGCTTTTTGGGAAGAGAGCCACCAAGGATGTCTGCACAAGCATGGTTAGAGCAGAAGGAGATGTGCGATGACGGATTGCCTCCACGGATGAAGAGACTATCTCTATGGTACGAGTTACCATACTAGCCCCGACTCATGATCAATCACTTGCTCGATCCAATGCACATATTCAAGAATGTGGGTAATCGACGACGTTCCTCTAATGCAGATCCTGTGGTGGCAGAACTCACTTACTTCGGCATGCTACAAGAGATTTTGAGGATCGATTACAGAGGATTTTTTGTCGACTTGTTCGACGTGCAATGGTTCAAGATAATCATGGAGGGTCGCAACGCTATTGTGCGTAGAGGAGAGTCTGGTTTTCTTGAGGTGGATTCTACTAAGAAATGGACTGACCTAAGAGACACTTTCGTACTACCCGAGCATTGTGAACAAGTAAGTATGTAAATAGTTAACATCCCCCTTTTACAAGTTATGTGCTTGAAAGATCTCATGTAAGTTATGTGGCTCTGGCAGGTAATATTTCATCCTACAAAGTCTACATCAAACTGGTGGTACGTCATAGAGGTAGCCCCTCGTAGTGCAAGGACGTATCAAGATGCTACTACTCTATATGGGGTGCATGCAGACGAGCTACAAAATGAAACAGAGGATATGTGTTTAAACGGAGAGCTCTATATAGATATAGGAAGTTATGCTGAGTTATGCGAGGATGAGAGAGAGATCTCTTAAAGCCACAAATATTGTATTTGAACAATTTTGCTCCTTGTTGTAAAAGCTATGGCTCTCTAAGTACCTTCCATGGTGTATAACGCTCTTTTCTACTCGCGCTCACATCTTTTGATTGAAAATTCTGAGTTTTCGACTTGCCTCTTCTATCACTCAATTCATTGCGTCATTGTATTTATATGCGTCATTACGTCATTGTATTTAATGGTCTTTGCGTCATTGTCTACTTTATTCATTCAATATTAAGTTTAAATATTCGTGTGTTTAATGCAGGTATGGATGATGAGGAGTTTCTTTCTTCTTTGTCACCGTAGCAGAGACAGTGGTACGTGGAGCGTCATCGCTCTGGCGCATCATCGTGCGTTCCTACTCCATCCGCATCTCCCTCTCTTTCGGAGCATTCGGCGCGCTCCGAAGCTTCGGTGTCGACGAGACGATCTTCACACTCGTCTAGACACCGGCGCTCTAGTGGTGGCGGTGGCGGTTGTTGTGGGGATTCCGCCGCCGATGCCTCCACACCGCCTCGTGTTCAACGAGGCTCTTTACCCTCCCCTTCTTTGCCCGCCCCCACACCAGCCACAGCATCGCCATCTACGCCAGGTTTTGCGCGGCTGACTGTTCCTAGCAGCTACACACCTCTACCTACTCCGCCAGGAGCCACCCCACTCGACACTCCTCGCTTCGGGGCCCAGACGCCGGTGGAGACACATGACGTCCGTACCCCCATCGACACGCCGCTAGAGACCCCTACCGGGACACCCAGGTTCACGCGTCACCGGCCAGAGGGCTTGCCTTACTCTGTCGACTTCAGCGGCGGCATCATCATGGATGATGACGGCAAGAAGGTGATCTCGCGCATGCGTGGTCTTTGCTCTTAGCTGTTTAGACACTACATACTAAACAAATGGAGTGAAGTACCAAGTGATTTAAAAGCCAGAGTCATCAGCATACTTCATGATGAGTTTCCCGTTCCAACACGGGATCAGCGCTTCAATGAAGACCTGATGAAGATTCGAATGCGTGAATACTGCAAACACAAGCGTTCCGAAGTGCAAAAAGCAATCAAGCATGGGTGGAACAGGCCAGACTGGCTGGCCAAAGAAGATTGGAAGAATGCGAAGAAAGCAGCGCGCGAGAATCCCGACAAGTGGAAGCAACAAAAGGATGCAGCCAGAGCGCGAGTAGAGGCAGGGAGCTCGCACCACTTGGGGAGCGGTGGATGGGCATCATTTGAGGCCGATTTTGTAAGTGTTTTCGCATTGCTCTTTATGTTCAATAGTTTAGGGTTTATGAGTTTTTTAATTCTAACATAATGAAATCTTTGTATGTTTTGACAGTGGTCGATGACAGGACGTGATCCCACACCGTACGAGCGCGAGTACGCAGGCAGGAAGGGCTTAAACGCCCTGATGGACATTCTCAGTTCTCGCGGCGGCATGGTTAGTATTAGGGTTTACTCTTTTCTATTTTTTGTATTGTTTTATAAATGTCGTTATATGTTTATACTTACTGAAAGCTGTCTTATTGTCTTTTTTTTGCAGAATCCGACAGATACGCTGCTTGGACGCGATGAGACGTCTGACTAAACGATGTCAGTTTAGCCGTAGCTAGATAGCATTAGTTTAGGGTTTCTCATAGCTTATGTATCATGAGACGGATTTTATACGTCTTTTTGAACCATGTATATTATTACATTTGTCACCGCAGTTCATTTTGCCAATCAATTCTTTATGCCTATGATGTTGTACAATTGTCATTATTACATTTTGCCTATGATGTGTACAATTGTCAATTTTGCAAACAATGCATCTTGTGGGTGACTATTTTGGGTCTATTATCTACCCTTGCACTTTTTTTAAAAAGTGAATCAAGTACAATATGGTTGATGGGTGGCAGGGCATTCAATGCCCTGTCACCAAAAAAAATTCTCTCGGGCGTCGCTATAACCGTCGCTATTTATGGCTCTGGAGTGTCGCTATAGACTTCTGTGTAAACATCGCTATAACCGTCGCTATGAGCGTCGCTATGAGCGTCTCTATATAGCGACGCCTATAGCGACGCTCTCGTAGCGACGGTTTTAGCGACGCCGGGGGTTATAAAAACCCAGTGTATTTCCGTCGCTAACAGCGTCACAAGAGCACACAACCTCTTGTAGTGCATTTGTCTGCAAGTATAGGTAATAGACACTTTTTGAAGTGCTTCATACACCTGTCTTGTATAAGCAGTGCATTGGAGGGATACTTTTCTAGACAACGATTCAGTCTCCTTGAAGCACTCTTGTCAGGGTCAAGGTCGGCTGGGTGCACATATCTCATGCCATCAAATGTCATGGAATCGTCACAAGTGACTGCCTCATATTGTTGCAAATCAGGAGAGCTGGGAAAGGGGAAGAGCGCAAAAAAGGCAAAGGCAGTGGCGATCTATTTGTTCCACTTGGAAATGGAGATGGCAATTGGAAGGGCGATTGGCGTCTGTCTAACCCTAAACGGAGACTTGAAAAGGCATGTGAGCGGCGCTCACAAGGACAACCAGTAATAAATGATCTCAGATTCCCATGCAGTACGATTTACCAACCACAATCTCTCGCATAAGTGAAGTTGTCACCCTCGCCGAGGTAAGCATTCTAATTTAAGAGGCAGTACCCCCACCAAACATTTCAACTATTCTACCTCTTTTTGCGTCCTCTACTGTGCATCATTTTTATTAACTCTACCCCCATCGATGCTACGCGATAAGAAAACCATCCCAACTTTTTTTGCGCATCACCTCTTACTCTCGCAAATCCTTCTCTTACTCCTGTTCTGCAGTGCTTTAGTGACACAAAACTCTACACACAGTGAAGAGGTATGCTACTTACTACCCTTTTGTGCACTTGTATTTGTGTAGTCAATACACGGCAAATAAGGCAAGGTAAACCCTGTTCGCTTGGTACTGATCATCGTCTTTACCATAGGATTTTTGCTTTTACACTTTTCCTTGGCCAGTACCAAGCAAATAAGGGAAGACCACTTTGTTCGATGCCCCTATTCACTTGGTACTGACCTTGGAAAATATAAGTGATGTCTGCTAGTACAAAGGTCAATACTAAGCAAATAAGGGGAAGGTAAACCCTGTTTGTTGCGGGTTTAGGGTTTTCTTAACCAAATTTGCGTTTTCAATTTATAAGGGAGAAGAAAAATTACAACTTAACACCCATGTAGGGCTTTTGAGTTAGAAAACACTAGGGACAGGCGCAAAGGCCAAGTTTCAGACTTTGCAAGAGAGTGGCCTACCACTTCATCCTTCATCTCCTATAGGCAATTATAGATAGCCTCTACAGAGTCATTCTCGGAGAGCAATCATTGCAGGTCTTTGAGGATCGAGACTCTATGCCTGATGATCAGCATTTGTTCCACCTTAAGGCTAGCATCTGTGGCATAGAGAATTTAGCAAATAAGCTCTTCAAACTAGGAGCTTGTAAATTGGGACTTCAAAACCAAATAATTATCAGCGGCTTACATCAAGAATTGACTCATGTGTTGATATCAGCCACTCCTGGGCTATGTCGGTCAACAACATTAAGGCTAACATCGGGGGAGGGCCAAGGGGCGACCTCATGAGGAGGGCCGCGGTCCTACTGGCGCTGCGGGAGTATACCTTGGAAAGGCATCACCGCTATCATAAGCTTCTTGTAGTTGTTCTGTGAAACCCTTAGGGAGTTTCAGAAAAAACTGCTAGTTAAATAGACTAGATGGATATGCCTGAAAAGTAGAGCATGGGTTCTGGCTGATGAGTGGTCTGGGAGGGGTGGTACCACCATGCGGTTTCATGAGAGGTAGAAGTGGGAGAGAGAAGCAATGGTACCACCCCCCCTAGACTAGGGGAGCTGATGGGAGGGAACAACATGACAATTAGGACCACGTGGACTTAAACGTCTCCTTCACATTGGTATTTTGTTGTAGGGGATGCAAACCTGTTCGCTTGCTATTACACTTTTTTGAGGTCACTATCGAGCGAATAAGGGAAGGCAAACTCTTTCTGATGCACCTATTCGCTTGGTACCGACCTCCAAAAATATAAGTGATATCTGCTATTACTATTTTCTGAGGTCACTACCAAGCGAATAAGGAAAGGAAAACTCTTTCCGATGCACCTGCTCGCTTGGTACTGACCTTTTCTTAAATCTGAAGTCCTTGTGCGAACAATTGAATTATCTTTTTGTGTTATGCTATTTGTAGAGATGCCTCATGTAAAGGCCACGACTAGGAGGGCAACAGATGAATCTTTGAATGCTCAAGCAAGAAGACGTCAAAATGATGCGCACAGAGGTGTACTGCAAGAGTTGTGCAGGATAGAAAAACACATTCGACCTGCTAATCCACATCTCCTTGATCAGCAAGTAGTGCGGGAGATTTGCGAACACTGGAGAGTTGCCATGCAATGGGCCAACAGTGCACTACTCTTCCTTCAAGAAATTGCGGAAGACTACCTCGTTGAATTCTTGAGCGATGGATATATCCTAGCTGCCCATGCACACTGTGTTACTATCATGCCGTGGGATTTTGATACTCTTTGGAGGCTGCGTTTTCGCTACGATGGGCTGCTTTAGCCAGTGCCTATCCAGGATAGTAGAACCATGGATATTCTCAACATCCCCCCTCTCCATCCTTGTGCATGATAGGCAGAGCCGTCTAGGGCTGAAACAAACAGTAGAAGGACCCGATCTCACGGGTCGAGAGAAACGACATAGATGGGCAGGCTGAGATAGCCGCAGAGGGGCATGAGCAAGCCAGAGTGGACCCAAAGGTAGTCATGGAAGAAATAGAGACAGTTATCGAGGAGCCATCCACACACCAAAATGAGCAAGTCATGGAGGATCCGCAGCCAGTAAGGGCTGATGAGGGGCAAGAGCAAGCCAGGGTGTACCCTGAGGCATTTATGGAGGAACCAATATTGAAGGAAAATTATCCGGAGCCTGTGCCTATTAGGGAGGCGCCTGAGGCAGCCAAGGAGCCAACTCAAGAAAGGCAAGGGCAAGCCTCTGCATCACAAGGGCCATCCAACGTATCAGATGAGTCAATTATTTTAGAGCCAATCAACAAAGAGAATGAAGAGGAATTGAGAGTTCTGTTCAGCGCATGCCTCTGCATGCACATATACTGTTGCCTAGAAGGTCGGAGGAGGCTTGCATTTTCAACCTTGATCATCAAGACTTCCTGTGCATGCGCAGTTTCACCAACTCCAATGCAACGAATGAGGTCATCAATGTTGCTTTGTGGTAATTCTCATGCTCTTTAAAAGTCATGTTTGGTTCATTAAATGGGTCTCTACCGAGACATGGGTCAATACCAAGCGAGACAATGGCTTATGGAATTGGATAGTGGTGTTACTCGCTCGGTATTGACCCATGTCTTTACGACAGTCATCAAGTCTTTCTTTATAAGTCACTCTTGATTCATTAAATGGATCACTACTGTTAAGACATGCGTCAATACCAAGCGAGTGAGTGGCGGATGGAATTCGATAGCTACCCCACTTGCTCGGTATTGACTCATGGGTTTTTGGCAGTGATAGCCCACTGAAATACCTCAAGTCTAATCTCTGCCATTCATTCATTTTAGGGACGCTCTCTCGCTCTTACCCCCTAAGGTTCAGGACAAAGTATATATAATAGATCCGCTGATATCACCTTATCTGCAGAACAACTCAGTTTCCTTTTTGAGTCTGATGAACTGGTTTAGCAGAGTCAACTTTAATCTAGCGCGCTTTCTGATCACCGCATACAATCAATCGTGAGTTTTTTCTTGCCTTGTAAAAACCATGTGGCATTTAGAATCTTTCTCCTCATCTTTGATGGTGTCCTTGTAGTGATCATTGGAGTCTTATGTTATTTGACATGGAAGCTAAGATTGTTTACTACGCAAACTCCGGGCAAAGCAGGGCCGTTCACAGTCATGTAAAAATGTAAGGCCCATTTGGGTACATTTGGAAGCAGTGTCTCTTTGTAATGTGTTGCTGACTCAACTGGTTATGTATGTAGTGCCACAAAAAAACTTCTATGTTGTGTAGAGCATGCTTTGTTAGAACATGATCTAGGAAATAACATCCGGCACGAACTGGTAACCGTTCCCACACAGACTGATGACTATAGTTGTGGCTGGCGAACCTGTTTGAATGCCCTGTTGCTCCTTAATCAAATTATGGATGTACCGAACGTAAGTAATCCTGTTGTTTCATTGTTTGCTACAACCTTTGTATGAAGCAAAAAATGTCTATATCACGCTTCTATAGGAACTTCAATTACATAACTACACCCCCAATGATGTGCGACATTTTTCTGTAATGGCCATCCAGAACAGACGCACAAGAGAGGAAGCGGTGAGAGCTGAGGAGTTCGAAGAGGCTCGCATTAACGAAATGACGCAACACCACAATCAGACTCAAGAAGAAGTTCAAAATATGCAAGAAGCAATAAATCAATATTATACGGACGCCGTACAAGTAGAGGAATGGGCTACACAACGACAGCAAGAGCAAGAACAGAGGAAAGCTTCACAGGTGCAAGAAGCATGGGAAGCCATGGAAGAGGCCCATGATTTCGAGCGACACGAAAGGATGCCCGAGACCAGTGTCCCTAGAGGCAGAAGTACCTGCAACCGGAGTAGAGGGCAGGGGAGCAACCAGAGCAGAGGGCAAGTGACGAGTGGCAGCAACCCGGGGAGAGGACAGGGGACGAGTGGCACAAATCGAGGGAGAGGACAGTAGCAGGGAAAGGGAGCAATTTACTTGTATAAATCTTGACAGAAACAACACAATACGTAAAGTTTTGAGACAATGAAAATGTACATTTTTGAAACAATGTCTCTGCATTAATCATTTTTAAGATTACATCATGGTTTGCATGGCATCAAAGCTTTTTGCATGCACAAGGTATGTGACCTAGCTTCCGGTGGAAGCAATTAAGTGACGTGTATTTGTTAGTAACTCCTTGCACAATGTTGTTTTCTCCTTGCGTCTTGGAATCTGAAAAGAAGAAAAATTAGATATTGTATGAATGTATTAAAGACAATCAAAATTCATCGATTTAGTAAGCACCTTTCTATTGTTGAGACTGAATGCATACAATTGCGACAAAAGTGGAAGTTCTTCACATGTAAGATCTACCCTGAGCTGTGCAATAGTTGTGCTTGACATTGTCTCCATCACAGTAAGGTCTAATTTGGGGGGAGCCCTAAGTGCCGTGAAATTGAGAGAAAATGGACAAACCATACGAGGAAAAAATGCTCATATAGCAAGGAATATTCTAGGGAGAGGTAATATAGTACAATCTATTCCAGTAGCACCTACTCCACTTAGATACACTACAAGGAATGTGCTATGTCTAGTATACAACATGGAATGCGCCAAGTCCAATAGGAATTAAAGGCCACATCTTATCTAAGGACAACAACCTCCACTGCCAGGTGCTAGAATGCATGTAGACATAAGATACACGATGATGGTGGAGGCATACAACTAACAAGTACTAGTTTCAACTACAATATATTATAACAATCAAAGCGGGTACTACCCTTTAGAGAAACAATAGACAAGAGAAACACGTGGAGTAGTGAGGCCGGTACAACCTCCACCTCTTGCATTTTTACTTGAAGGAAGAACTTGTATGAGATGGAGGAAAGAACATTGCGGTTCATTGAGAATAGTGTCTTAGCTAGGACAGAGCTTGCTTAGAGCCAAGAGGAAATGCAAGAAGAAGCTCCTCAACCAGAGACAGATTGTCACAAAATCTGTGACAACCAATTGGTCAAATAATGTCCGCATACGGAGATCACTCAAGTGAATGCCTATTATCTTGACTATGGCATCGTTCAATTGATCTCGAGCTATCCAGAAAACCCAAACCAATTCAGAAAGATCAAAATGAATGTCTCAAGGATCATTCAACTACCCAATAGCTTAGAGAATAAAAAATTCATACCAATTCAAGTAGTTACGAGAGTGCAAAGTAGAAGATCCGCGCGCTCTAGGTTTCTCTAGCTCTCTCTCACTTGTGAATAGTAGAAATGAGGTAGTAAGTGGGCCCAAAATATCTCATATTTGGGGTTCCCGGGTCACTTGTCATGAAACTTGACACGTGCTCATATCTTGTCACAAGGTGCACCTTAGGCTCCAAAATTTCCTCATTTGGACTCCATTTGTCCCATTTCTGGAAAATTTGTTATTTCGCCCAAAAATTGCTAGAGTCGGGCCTTTGGAAACTTTTCCATAATTGTACCCAGATTCACCGTATGTTATCCTTGACATGATTATCACTCTTGCCTCTTTCTTTTGTCATTTTGTCTCCATCTCATTTGACTTTTCTATTTTTCTTTTTTCTCTCAAAATTAGAAAAAAATAAAAGGAAATTAACAAAAGTAGCCCGAAGAATACCAATAAATCAAAATAAATCCAAATAGCATGATAATCTTCTATGTATACTTGATTTCCATGTTTTTGGCTAGATAACTCCATTTTTCTCAACTTTTTGCATTAAAACTACTATTTTTACATATATACACACACATCTAGAGGCTCATTTGTGACATCTGTCCTCATCTCTTTGTAGACTCACATTAAATAAGGGCCCATACATTTGGGTTAACCCGGAATTTTTTGCAATCAAACGCAATCAACTTAAATCATAGAAAACAATGCCCTTCCAATATTTTCTAGGTTTATTGGGTTTGCATTGAGAATGCCTCCCCCCTCCATTTGGAGTCCTCCGACACGCCGGTGGATCACCCTCGTATGTGTCATGCATGGGTTAAACGTTGTGCTAATGCGAGCCATGTAATGCGACCCTATATGCATACTCTGTCAATGCATGGAAAATTAATGTTGTGCAATAGGAGGGCATAAGCGAATATGCTTATTGGCATGTGATGTGAGGTTTTATTTATTTCTAGTACCAACGGTGGAGTGGGGAAATAACAACCATGCGAGCTGTTCCGCTCTCTGTTTGATCGACAAAATGGATGCTTTTGTACTATTGGTGCATGTTGCATTGCTTGTTTGACATTGTTGTCAAATCGGATACCCTCAATTAGCGATTGTGCTTGGTCTTGTTGAACTTGTTATAATTGCTTGGATACCCAATCTGCTTTACCCTTGTTTATGAATCAAATGCCGAGATTTCAATTGAGTTTGATAAATTGTTTTTGTATGGATTGGCACAATGTTCCTCTTGGGAATCCAGATTTGCGGTTGATTACTTTGTGTCGCAATCAATTTCCTTGGCACCCATACTTTCTGATACTTTTGGTTTTGTTTTTTAATCTGTCTTCTGGTTGTGTCAAGTTAGTTTGAGATTTTGCATTTGTAATTTTTTGGACCTCTGGTTTCTTGACCCAAACTTGCTTTCGTGCAGTTTGTGATTGTTTGGTTTCTTTTGTTTGGTGGTTTGGTTGACCAGGTCCCTTGGACGATTCCCGTATATTTATATGCGATAGGAACGACGTTTTCCTTTCTCTTTGCAACCCATTGATTTTTACAGACTATTGATTGGGTTGTAGCGTGTATTTTTGTTATCAAATATTGGTCTTTATGTTCTGACACAAAAGAAACCTCATGGTTTTTGTTCGTATGCTGATGTTGACTGTATCTGAGCTGTAGTCAATTTGTACACTGTACGTTCTTTGCCAAGGTTGTCCGAGCAACAATGGATGATGCACTGACATATCTTCTATCACATAAAACTTATGCGGATAGACATATTGATTCACCTGTACATGTAGTATGATCCATCCAATTTCCTTGATGGAGTGTTCCGAATAACTGTGAATTGCCTGGCTTGTTGGCTTAAGTGCTTCCGCAAGTTCTAGTTGCTTGTATAAGTTGTAGGAAAGGAGATTCCCTTGAGCTCCAAAATCTAAGAGTGCATGAGTCTCCACCTGCTTATCTCAAGTTTTCCTTTGTATTATTGGATCCATTGTATGCTCTTCATCAAAATCCACCATATTGATGACATTGATCCGTAATGGCCGCCTATGCTGCTGCTCTTGTTGTAGAAGCTTTCGTTTAGCGATTTATTCCTTTGCTTTGTCTTGATATTCCTTGACTATTTGTTGTCTTTCTTGAGGTCTTTTCTTGTCTGCATGTACTTGTTGAATCATATGATGGTTTAGTGGTAGATGATACTTTTTAAGATCACAGCCGCTAATCCAGCTAATCATTTCTTCACCATCCAATGTAGCTGAGTGTGATGACCCCGCTAGGTAATAAATCTTTGATCACAAAGTGTCCTATCTCTTGCCTTTTAAGCTTCTTAACATGTTGTTTTCATTTATAAAAGAGGACATAGTCTCTTGATTTAAACTATTTAGAGCATACATGCTTTTTTTTAAAAATCTATTTTCCTTCTCTTTTGAACATAGATAGAAGCTATAGCCGGCTCGTCTAATTTTTCAAGGTCATCTAGCCTAGAAGAAAGTTCATGGCCCGTCCATTTGAGTTGTTTAGCCACTCTAAGTGTTGGGATCAACTCCATAGGCAATATAGCATTCACTTCAAACACCATGTTTTACGGTGTCGAGGTCTTGTAGGCTACTCGATAACCCCACAGTGTTGTGTAATTGTTGGTCCCAATCCGTCCGTGAATGTGATACAATTTTGGTCATGACAATGCATAAAGTCTTATTTGTGGCTTCAACCTGTCCATTCGCTTGTGGGTGGTATGGAACAAACTTCCTATGGATCACCATGAACTCATTTAAGAGATTTGCAATCACTTCATAATTGATGAAATGTGTGTCAGGATCACTAAAAATTTCTATGGGCAGGCCATATCTAACAAAGATAATTTTATATAAAGACTGTGTAGTGGTCCTTGCATCTGCTTTCTGTGTGGCCTTAGCTTCAGACCATTCTAGATAGTCCGTAGCGTACAATGATATACTGGGGATGAGAGCTGTAAGCGGGTGGTGATATTGGTCCAACAAAATCTATACCCGACTTAGCAAATTCTTTGGATCCCATCATTGCCCTTAGTGGAATCTCATCTCTTCATATTGGTACTTTAATATGCTAGAAAGAATCACATATTTTGACATATTTTCACTTCTCGAACACTTTTATGAGGTGCTTGGTATGTTCCTCTCTCAAGAGAGTGTGTACACATAAGTCATCTATGTAGATTTCCAAGAAAGTTTTCAAGTACTCCCTAAAGGCATGTACCATCAATCACTGGAATGTTGTTGGGGCATTTGTCAAGCCAAATGGAATCACCCTATATGTGTATATACCCCATTCTGTGGAAAATGCTATCTTGTATTGATCCGCAGGGGCAATTGCGAGATGGTTGTAACCTGAGAACCCATCTAAGAAGGAGTATGCATGTTTGTCTACTACTCATTCTAGGACATGGTCTGTAAGAGGCAAGTGATAATGATCCCTTATTGTGGCTATATTAACCTTCTTTAGATTCACACACATTTGTAATTTACCATTCTTTTTAGGTACCACCACAATGGGAGATACCCAGTATGTGTGTTCTATCTCATAGATGAACTCAATGTCTTTTAATTTATCAATCTCCTCTTTGATGTGCTTAGTGAATGTATCATTGTACATGTATGGTCTCTGTTGGCTAGTTGGTATTAGGTTTTAAGGGAATCATGTGCTAACATATTGTAGGATATACTACTTTCAAGTCCTTGTATGACCAAGCGAACACGTCCTTGTACTCCTTGAGAAGACTTATGAGCTTTTCTTCCTCTGTTGGACTTAGATCTGTTGCGATGTAGGCTGGTCATGGCTCTTCTGTTGGTTCTACCAAGTCTAATTTTTTTGCATCCTTGGGTCCATCATAAAACTCCTTGTCCCTTTGCTCTCGGAGAGGTTGCATCATCACTATCTTCCTATCTTGTATGGTGAACTTTTTGTGGTGGGATGGCACACTCATTTTGTCCTCATTGTTCTCAATTTCTCCATCACCACTCTCTACTTTTGTTGTCCATACCTCTCTGGAGTTTGCTTAAGCTCTCTGTACTTCTCTTTTCTCTCTACCTTGGTCCACTTAGGCTCTCCACTTTTATCCTACCTAGGTTCCTTTGTTTTGTTGGATTTTGTTTCAGATTTTCAGGCTTGTTTTTTAATTCTTGTTTTTGTTTTTGGACATTGGGCCTGAGAGTATCTCCCTGATATTTTTTCCTTGATGCAATCGTTAGCTTTTACAAGCATCAAAAAATGTTTTTTGTCCTTTATCCTAGGCATGGTGTTTTCTCTTGTTCTTCCTCTATCTCTTTTTTTCTGAGAGTGCTCTCAACGTCTAGGTTTTTGGTTTGAAAAACTCGTAAAATCAAACATCCACTCTTGTTTCCTCTTGGTCAATCATGCCACACTTGTAACACAGTCCTTTTGGTTGTTGAGGTCCTCCCTGGGCTCCTCGTTTATGATAAGCAAGCCTTGGTCTTACTAACCGTCCACATGTGATGAAAATCAACATTCTCTCATCTAAGCTATATCTACTTTCACATGTAGCATGTGTGGCAGTTGGTGTTCCACCATTTCTACTCGCACTCCATGGTTCTGGTGCTCTCATCTCTTTGGGTGGATAGTATACTTGGCTTTCCATATATCCACTCTGCTATTCATAATACACATGCACATGCACTAATTCTTTCTTCTCTGGTTCCTCTATGGTAGGTGTATACCTTACACCCACTGGTCTCGCTCCTGGCAAGGGTGGTTGCTGCCCAAAGACTGGTTGTGTTCATTCAACCCCTATAGGTCCGGGAAAGTTCCCTTTTGTATACCTAGGCATTGGTGGTACTTGATGAGGTGCTACTTGGGGTGGAGGGACATACCGTCTCTCTCTCACATATCCCTTGTTAAACTAACACTCCTTCGTTGCATGATGGGTCCATTTTTCTCAATGGCACACTATTTTTCTTGCTTTGCAAATGGTCTTATTCTTTTGAGCACTTTTGCAATGAGTTGTTCATGACCCCCAACTGCTTCACTCTTTTGTACAAACTTAACGGACCTAGTTCCACTATTATGTGATGAATAATCATCATCTAAGTCCTTGTAGCTACCTTCCTTGTAGAATTCCCAATTGTATAGAGATTCTTTGGTCAACTCATTTAGAGTTGATCTCTTCTTCATATGCAAATCCTTCTAAAGATCCACTTTTCTCAATCCTTGGTGGATGAATATCAACATGAGTCTGGATTGAGCGGGTAATTCTTCCACAGGGTAAAAGTTTACGTAATGCTTCAACAGTAAGGTTGCTTTCTTGATAGATTCTCTCTCTTTTTGCTTGAACTTATGGATTTGTAAGACCGTATTGTGAGCTATCCCTCTTTGAGAGGATTCCTCCACAAATTCATCAAATACTTCTTGTATGGTCTCAAAATCCCATCTTTCAATAGAATAAAACTAGGTGGCAATGTCTTCCTCTAAGGTGAGTCCAAATTCGATAAATTGTGTATCAAAGTCCCTGACCTCTTCTGCTTGGATCACTCTCAAGAATGTTGCCCCATGGTCTCTAGGGTCTTTGACCCATTTATGGACTTGAGAGGGTGTAACACATCAATGGTCTATCACCCTTACTATAGAGTCTTGTCATTTCTCTCCTCTTACAGGTCCTTGTTTATGTCTTGATCTGGCATCAGATGCTTCTTCAAACCCGTATCCTCTATAGGTTCTCTCAACATGTGGTTCCACTGCAAATCTTCTTTTCATGTTGATCCTTTCATATAGGGAAATCCTGTTGTGGTCGGCATCATACTTAGTCCTTTTCCCTTCTTGGGATAAGAGTAAAAATAAGTGGGCATTGGTGACACTATGGGGGTTACATATGGTCCTGTTGTGATAGAGATTTCTTCTCTATAGAGTTCTCGTTCCCTCATCAATGTGGGATGCAACCAGGATTGCAAGCTTTCAAGGTTTGGGTTTAGATATGAAGGAAAAATTGGCATTTCAGCCCCTCTAGCTTGACTAGATGTAAACCTGGCCGTGTCTTCCATCTCTTCAAAGGGATTTGTAGACTTTCTAGGGGTAGGGTTTGGGCCTTGAGTTGCAACTGGATCTGTTGGAATTATTCTAGTGCCTATCATTCTCACTAGTTTCGCTTCTTCTATCGGTGCATACTCCCGTTCATACTTGTCAACATAGATTATGAGACTCCCTTCACCTGATGTATGAAAAAAAGTATAAAGTCTTTTTTGTGCTTAACTCAAAAGCATAGGGTGCTAAACACCTGAAATATGTTTTGGCCCTACCATTCGCGTACTCGTAGATTCCTACCACTCCTTGGTTGGTCACTACTTTAGTCACCTTCTTGTCAAACACCACGATGGCGTTAGGAAGATCTATCCGAGGAGGCATTTTTGTCATCTCAAAAACCATCTTCCCTTTTGCAACATCATCGCTGTATTATTTATAGTTCTCTGGGTCCTTAACAATAAGGTTAGGTGTTCCTTATCATCATGAAATCTGTCCCCATCATTGTACACTAGAAGGGCTTCCGCTCCGTTGACTGATTTTTCCTCCATGCATATGCTTTTACGTCCCCTTGCATCGGCATATACTAGAGCTCCATGGGCATTTGGTCCTTCTAAGAAAAGGATTGTATACCTTGTTGTTTGAGTGGGATTCCTAGAGGTTCTACCTCTTCTTGCTTGGTTTTGTTGGTTAAGGATGATGTCTTGGTCAACCACCATGAGGTAAAAGGATTGCTTTGAAGAGGTTTCAATCTCACTACCATCCTCTATAATGGGTTCTAGTGGATCAATCCTTTCTTGGTTCACGCTCTCCTCAGTTCACACCGTAGTTAACCTGATATGATGCCACTCTCTTTTCTCTTTGGATGCACCTATCAGATCTCAAAATCATCAAACTGCTCGCTCAAACAACTATCAATCCAAACCTCTTACCTTGGAAGCCTGCTTGCAGTTGCTCCATTGTCTCTTATCTCTTTGTAGCTGCTCTTCAAAATGGTGGAGTACTTTAAACTCCCAATTGACTATCAAATTGAAGGATCCTTGGTTTTGAGTATTTGCACAAAACTTTAGATTCTGCAAATATATTATTAAAAAAATTGATTTCCAAGTACAATTGTATACAAAGATAAGATTCTTATGTGAGTTCCAATCTTTGATTAGTCAAGGCAAGTGGAATGCTAGGATCATAGAGAAGACTCTTAGATTAGCAGATTCCCAATTTAAGCATTAAACTTGCTTGTAGACATCATACGTGTATGATGTCTAAAGTCTCAGTTTTGACTCAAACTTGACTCATGCATTCCCCTTGGTTGCCTTGTCTACTTTTAATCCTTTTTGGGTGGTTCTAGCACCTGCAAATAGGTCAATCTCTTCCTTGTAAGCCTTGGTTGCTCCCAACTTATCCAGGAAACTTACTAAGACAAAAAAAATCCAAAGTGGGTGAAACTTGGACCCCCAAGCTTGTTTTAGGATGCTTAACATCCTGGTGAGCTCTGTTATCAGATTTATACTATAAAAATGCTCTTGGGACATTATACGCATATAATGTCCTTTTGCATAGAATGGAATGAATTTTATCCCAGACGTCCTTCATTACACCAGAAACTTCGAGAAAGTCTCAATTCTCAATTTTCAATTCTAAACCTTATTGAGATAGATATTATCAATTTAAGCATTCATATTGCTCAATTTCGTTTCTAGATCTTTACAAGCCTCTAACTTGCTTCAATATTGATGTAAGTTTGCCTATTTTCTTTAAGGTTGTTCTCAATCGCAATGAGACCTTTTTTCTCAAGATTTGGACTTTAGACATTATACACTTATAATTTGTTTTTTCTCAAAATGAGTTTTGTTTCTATCAGAGGCACCCCTTGATTTCTACAACATGCACATGCGCTCAAAGTAATATTTGGATCACTAATTTGCACAATATCCTCACTTTTGCCAAGGAATTTCTCGAAAAGAGTAAAACTTTCTCAATTCTATATGCTGAATTGAAGTGAAACTTGGTTCATGTCTTCCACTTAACTTGCAACCTGTGGGTAGGCTCTCAAAAGTCTAACTTACCTGCTAATTCTACCCTTGAGACATTATATGCTATTTGCATGAATTTTTGTACAAAACTCATGCATAAGCATCCCCTATTCTTTGGTACTGCTTTTTGAGCACTTTTACCAATCCCCCATACATATAATGCACATGTTCACAGGTCTCCCAATTTTTCGCTTTTGACTCAGGGCTTTTGCCTTTTGGGGACCAAATGTTGACCAAGACTCTAGTCTCACGGTGTCATTAGGGTATAATACCCCTTTTGAACTCTCTGGTCCAATCTATTTTGTATAATTTGGTCTCCAACTAGACATCATATGTATATGATATTTGCTGATGAAAAATTTCACTTTTCTCATCTAGATCTCTTGCATATGTGTTCTTTTATACCCAGTAGAACTCAGCCATTCCCAATTGTCTATTGAAGATTCTTTATTGCAGTTTTTTTCCAAAAATCAACTTTTCTAAGATCCTAAATGCAACCAAGCATGAAAGCAAAAGTCTTAGAGCTCTAGATCACTATCACATATCCTATTTACAACTACTTCTACAAAACATGTATAAGGACTTCTATTTATAAGTAGAGAAAACAGTTCACCATCTCTTTTGGACTCATTAACGCTTGTATCTCCTCACAAACCACTCAAAATCCAGCCAACACTAACTAAGACTAATACTACCTATGACAGAAAATCTCCGGCGAGACACATGCTCTCTACCACTCCCCTAAGATCCAAAGAGTCCCAACTTCTCGATCCTTCTTAAAGTGACATAACAATACTCGAAAAACCGGAGGTACTTTTACCTCGTAGGACTAGTTTAAGGTCACCTACCTAGGGCTCTCGTCCCCCCCAACAGCAGTGCCAATGTTGTCGGGTAGAGACACTGCTCCCATTTGCTAACAAAGTGAGAACTAGGATAAAAAACAAGATGTCAACCAAGGATGAAGATTAACCTGTAGGTGCATGGAAACAAATAGGTGGTTTTCAATCACCTACTCAAACTTCTAAGACAATCACTATCAAAGGAAACCAACTAAAAAACACTAAAAAAATGCAGCCACTGTCATAATAATCAATATCTAATTCTCCTAAATGATTTTCTCATATTAAACTGATCATTTAATATGGGGAAGTACCAGGGGAGAAAAAGCTAGAATATTGGTTAAGCTAGCAGATCGGCCACGGTAGGGATCCAAAGGGGGGTGCCATTTGCAAATCATCCACGTGCAACAATGGGCTAAAAAGACCCTAAGGTTCAGCCCATTAAGACTTCCAAAATGCTAAGGTTCCAGAATTCAAAGGTTGTGTCCAAAGGTCAACCATGTGGGAATTGGATGCTTTGTGCATGTCAAAAAAGTCTTTACAAATCCCTACTTAGGAGGGGGCAAGCCTTGATTGTAGGGGATGAGAGAGAAATCCACACACACACACACACACACACACACACACACACACAATCTCCCTTTACACAAAGGGAATGAGGGACACATGTCACCTCCCTAGGCGAGATGCCCACGAGGTGTACCCAATTCCTATTGGATGGACTTGGAGGTGGACCAATGAGAATTAGGCTAGAGTAAATCTAGTTTAATTAATTTAAAAACACTTAATAAAAGAACCAATGAGAATTAAGTCCTCTAGAAGACTATTGGACAGGCTCCCAAAGAGTCCAATGAGCATTCAACAGCCCAATGGCTTGCCTGATTCCTATTGGCCTGGAGGCAAAGGGGTCCAATGAGAGTTTAGTTGAATTATTAAATTACCTAAATCTCTCACAAAAGGGGAAAGGGAAACACATGTAGGAAGCCTATCACTTATGCTTCTTAATTGTCATTGGGTAGCCCTAGGGAGGTCCAATGAGAGGATAGAAAGAGCAAATAGCAAGAGGGGTCGCCCAAGGGAGAACAGGGGGCTGATTTTTGCAAGGAATTATCACACACACACTCAAAAAATCTCATGTGTGAAGAAAAGAAGACTCTCTCTCCTTCTCAAGATTTAATGGAAAGCTTACCACCTACTCCAAGCTTGTGAGAAGGGAGGCCTACACCAACAAATCTTTGCTTTGTGATGCAAATCCAACCAAGAGCCAAGCTTCAATGCATGCTCATCTCCTCTAACATGCTAATTACTAAGCTAAGCTATGCTAATATGAGTGATTATGTGAGGAGATGTGCATCTTTCTTGTAAGAATACTCCTTATTCCTCTCAATCTACTCTCATACCCTACTAGCTCTCACCATCTTCGAAGGTGTGTGAGGTCTTGGCTCTGAGACTGGGGATAATTGATGTTGTGTTTGCTAAGTGTTTTTCTTAGTGCATTAAGCTTTCATCTTCATTGCACTAGCTAGTCTTGAAGGAACACAAAGGATTGTATTGTACAATGTCTCTCTTGATGGGAGAAACCATAATACAAAGCCTTTTGGAGGGGGGACTGGATCCATGCAAATCCAGTCCTCACTACTGTCAATAGCTTAATTTCTCTCTCTTTTGAAAGTATTGTTCATGCTAGCTAACTAGCTGTTATGCTTTTTGTTGCTCTCTCCACCCAAGCACTCTTGTAATTCTCATTAGGAATCTATTCTAATGAAATGCACACTATGTTCATGCTAATTTCCGCTACACACAAGTTTTTAGGCCATTAATTGTTACATTGGTATCAGAGCACAAGGTTTCTCTTTTCTTGCTCAAGAAGGGAGGTCCTCAAGCTAGCTATAAATGGTTGGTATTATTAATTGCCTGTGAGTAAGTAGAATAGGGATTTTTCAGCCTTGCAGTGCGCCTGCCTTCGTGCAATTAACGGGGTTTCACCATTGAGAGCTATGGTCTTAATAGTGGAGTCCTACGGGGATTGACCACTATTGAGCTATTAGAAGCTTGACAAGAGCTGGTGTTGTTTTGGTGTTGAAACGACCCTCTCTTCTATCCTTGCAATTAATGGTATTCAAACCACGGGTACAGTAGCTTGAGTGATTTTTCTAAAGGGGTAAAGAGGAGTAGAAACTAGGGTTTGAAGTGCCAAAGTACACCTAAAAGTTGTTAAAATGGCTGACAATAGTAAAGAGAGTGAAATTAATGTTGATAACTTTGATTTTGTTAATGAGCAAGATACTAATGATGCTTCGATGCTTGTTAACTATCTTGTTTCCAGGCTTCAACAAGACATGTGAAATCCATCTCTCCAAAGTGAAGTGCAACGCCAACTCCGTGCTCACGGGATTCTCCAAGCTCATCACCATCACGAGAGAACACCTAGGAAGCCTCCTTGTGAGACTTATCGCACCCTTCTCCACACCATAGTTCAAAGAGGGATGATAAAAAGCAAGAGAAGAAAAAGGCGAGAAAGAGGACACCCTCTTCTCCATCTTCTTCATTCTCTTCCTCTTATGAAAGTGATGGTGAAGATGACGACGATCAAGACAAGAAAAAGGCGAGAAAGAGGTCACCTTCTTCTCCACCTTCTTCAAATTCTTCACATTCCGAAGAAAGTGATGGTGCAACCTTTGAACCATCAAAAAGAAGAGGCCATAGGAAATCCTATGCCGCATGGAAGAGGTCGTCCAAGTTGGAGAAGTTCAAAGAGGGAGGGAAGAGCATCTCTTTCCTTACCTATGATGGCACCTTTGGTGCTATGGACAAAGTCTTGGCCTTTATCCAACAGTTTGATGCGGCTTTGGAGATGAGGGCTTCACGGAGTCCTCTAAGCTACACCATGTAGCTATGCACTTTCAAAAGTCTGCCAGGCAATGGTGGTCTAGCCTACGAGCCAACGGTGAAGCTCTGCGAACATGGAAAGCTTTAAGAGATTCCATTATGAAGCAGTTTTTGGCCACCGATGCCAAAGACAAAGTACTCACCGAATGGCAAAGCTTAAAGCTCTCTCCCTATGAATCCATCCACAAATATGTAGACAAGTTTTGGGACCTACAACTCAAAGCCACTGTCTTCAAAAAGTTGGATTTTGGAGAACAAAATCAACAATTTTGTGCGGGCTTAACCGAAGAAATGGCGGAGTATGTCAACTCCCAAAGGCCACGTACCATATCGGCGGTAATACACCATACTATGGTGGCCTCTCGAATCAATTTCCAAACGGGGGCTAAAAGAAATAATAAGCCCACGGAAAACAAGGGTTCCGAAGAGCCTAAGGGGAAGGACAATGTCCAAAAGTCTCCTTAGGGAAACTCCAACAAATCTAAAGAGAAGGGAGTTTACAAAGGTAAAAACAAACTCTGTTGTGAAGAGCTTGAGTGTTATCGCAAGGATAACCGGTGTTTCAAGTGCGGCGAACAAGGGCATGCGTACCGCGCTTGTCCCCAAAAGAACAACCGCCAAGATCCTCCTAGAGCTACCTTGGTTGAATTCCAAGAGGAAGAGACTGACCAAATTCACCACAAAGGATCTCCTCTATGCCATGCTTGGGGAAAGGTAAGAGAACATGATGCTTTTATTCTCTTTGACCCTGGTTCTACGCACAATTTTATATCTATAGAGTTGGGCACCAAGCTAGGCATACAAGCCTACGAGATGGGAGATGTCCTACCTGCAAACAATGCTTTTAAGGGGCAAGAATATTTAGTCACTCCCTTAATCCGGAAATTGAAGCTTCATGTCCAAAGCTATGTGGACAAACAGGACTTCTTTATCTCTCCTCTCAAGCATGAGGATGTAATCCTAGGGGCACCATGGTTTGATCGCCTGGCTACCAATGTTAAATTCCCTGAAAGGAGAACCGCCTGGCTGCCGATGTTAAATTCCCTGAAAGGAGAATCTCATTTAAGTTCAGGGAAAAATACATGTATATAGATGCTAAGGAAATGGGTAACACTATCCCATTGTATATACACCAGCTTTCAACAAGTCAATAAAGAGCTCGATTTCCATGTACATGATTTTTGTTAAAGATTCTCAAAATGAACCTAATGCTTTAGCAAAAGAAAATAAAAGCAACCAAAAGGAATTAGAGTTATCCAATTTTCTCAAGGGGTTTCAAGATGTCTTTTTTGACGACATCCCTTGTGAGCTACCTCCGAAACGAGGTAGTGATGACCATGAAATTGAACTTCTTCCAAGAAGTTCACCGCCTAACAAACCTCCTTATAGAGTTTCTCAAGCTCAAAAAGAGGAGATTATGCGGCAAGTGCCTGAGTTAGTTGAGAAGGGCATGGTTAGGCCTAGCTCATCTCCATTTTGCTCACCTGTGCTATTAGTGCAAAAGAAAGACGACGCATATCATATGTGTGTCGACTATAGATCATTAAATAGGATCAATATCAAGAATAGGTTTCTTGTTCCACGAGTAGAAGACCTATTTGATAAGCTACAAGGATCGACCTACTTCAGTAGGATTGACCTAAAAAGTGGCTATCATCAAATAAGGATAGTTGATCAAGACATTGTAAAGACCGCATTTCGCACCACATTTGTTCTTTACGAATGCAATGTCATGACTTTTGGATTGACCAATGCACCATCCACATTCTACCGCTTGATGGATAAGCTGTTCAGGCCTCATTGAACCTTCACTGGAGTGTTCTTTAATGATATTATCATCTACTCTAATTCATTAGACGAACACAAGAAACACCTCCAGGTAATATTTCAAGTTTTAAGAAAGAATAAACTTTATGTTAGTCGAAAGAAAAGTGAATTTTTCTTGCAAGAGATTGAGTATTTAGGTCACATTATCGAACCTTCACTGGAGTGTTCTTTGATGATATTATCATCTACTCTAATTCATTAGACGAACACAAGCAACACCTCCAGGTAATATTTCAAGTTTTAAGAGTGAATAAACTTTATGTGAATCAAAAGAAAAGTGAATTTTTCTTGCAAGAGATTGAGTATTTAGGTCACATTATCTCTCAAGATGTCATCCAAATGGATCCATCAAAGTTAGAGGTAATAAAAGGATGTCCTAAACCAAGGAATCTTCATGAACTAAGAAGCTTTATAGGTATGTGTGGATACTATAGACGTTCCATAGAAAAGTTCTCACAAATTGTGGGACCATTAAATGACCTAACAAAGAAAAACGTTAGGTATACATGGTCTGCTGAGGAGAACAATGCTTTTGAAAAGCTTAAAGAAAAACTTATCTCTCAACCTGTGCTTACACTACCGGATCTCTCAAAACCATTTGAGGTCCAATGTGATGCTTGTGGTGATTGACTTGGAGCTGTTTTGCTCCAAGAAGGGCATGCCATAGGCTATGAAAGTTGAAGGCTCGACCCTGTTGAGCAAGCTCTAGGAATATATGAAAAGGAAATCCTTGCAGTTCTACATGCCTTAGACTCATGGAAGCACTATTTATTGGGGACTCCTTTCATTCTGCAAACGGATCACCAAAGTCTTAAGTACTTCATGACGTAGACCAAGCTCTCCGATAAACAAATGAGGTGGGAAAATTTCCTTTCACAATTTCATTTTCATATTTCTCACATTGCTGGCAAGCATAATCAAGTAGCTGATGCACTCTCAAGACGACCGAGAGTGAATGCGGTTTTCATAGAAACTCACAATAATCTATCTTCAATGATAGATGAGTATACTATTGATCCCGATTTTAGAGATGTGATTTCAGCCCTTGCATTAGGGAAGAAAGAAGAACCATTTACTTTACAAGATTGTTATCTTCTCTACGGCAATAGACTATGTGTTACTAACTCACTATGTGAGAAAGTAATGTATGAATCTCATGCTCCACCTTATGCGGGGCATAGAAGGATTCAGCCTACCTTAAAGGGAATTGAAACATATTTCTATTGGCCTACCATGAAAGTGAACATACATGAGTATGTTTCCAAATGTGTGGTATGTCAAAAGACAAAATTTGATAGAGGGAAGCAACTTGGATTGCTTCAACCTTTGCCAATCCCTAATTCACCATGGGAAATCATATCCATGGATTGCCTAAGTCGGGCCTAAGTCTATCCATGGGAATACGGGAATATGGACGATAGTAGACAGGTTCAGTAAACAAGCTCATTTTATACCTGTCAAAAAGACTATCAAAGCCCATCAAATGGCAACCCTCTTCATTTCACAAATTTTCAAGTACCATGGCTTGCCAATGTCCATACTGTCAGATAGAGATCCTAGAGTGACCAGTAATTTCTGGAAGGGTCTCTTTGAGAATTTAGGGACAAGGATAAACTTCTATTCGGCCTAGCATCCACAAAGGGATGGCCAAAGTGAAATAGCTAACCTAACAATTCTCGATCTACTAAAAGCCTATGTAATGAAAGTAGATCAAAGATCCCAATGGGAGAAGTACTTACCCTTAGTGGAGTATGCTTACAATAACACTGCACATACTTCCACGGGAAAAGCACCTTTCGAGGTAATGAAGGGAAGATCAAAAAGTCCCTTGCTACTTAAGGTACATGGGAAGATCTTCGCTGCAGATGAGTATAGCCGGGAACTACAAGAATCTTTTCAAAAGATTAAGGATGCTGTCTCTATCTCACAACAAAGGCAAAAGGCTTCTACTGACAAGCACAGAAGAGCCCAAGTCTTTAAAGAAAATGACTAGGTCTTGCTAAAGTTTCCCAAGGCTCGATTAAGGCACACGACGGACAAGAATCCTACGGGACACCAAAAGTACTATGCTAAACTAGCAAAAAGGTACTATGGTCCCTTCCAGATTCTTAGGCCAATCAATGAGATGGCCTATAAACTCAAGTTTCCCAATCATTGGCTCATACACAATGATTTCCATGTGAGCCTATTAAAGCCTTACAAAGGAGAGCCACCTCAAGAACCAACTATTGAAGACCCACCAGAGATCGACGACAAAGAGGAGGTGCTGCAGCCCGAGTCCATTCTCCGACATGAAGACAAGGTACTAAGAGGCAGTAAGACAATCCGACGATATCTTATTAAGTTTAAGAATTATCCTTTTGAAGATGCTAGATGGATGCAAGGCATACAATTAATGGATAACCTAAACCTTGTCAATGCTTACAATGCTTCCCAAGAGTAAGCAAATGTACAAAATATTAAAAATGAACAAAGTTTTTGTCTTTTAAGACTCTCTTTTTCTTTATTGTGCACAAAAATGAAGTAGTACGCATGCTTAGATCAAGTTTGCGGACACGACGTTTCCCAAACACCAAGTAGAGCTTGTCACTCTACAATGGAAGATTGATAGGACTAATGTGCAGACATGCTTGCGGCAGCCTCAGGCTCTCAAGCGCCAAATGGACTAGTCATCCATTGTGGAATGATGTCGTAGGGTAACATAGGGATCCTCTACCCACTAAGAAAAGGACTCATGATATGCTTTATCTTCTCTACACCATAGTCGAGGACGATTATGATTTAAAGAGAGAGGTAATGTCATAATAATCAATATCTAATTCTCCTAAATTATTTTCTCATGTTAAACTGATCATTTAATATGGGAAAGTACCAAGGGAGAAAAAGATAGAATATTGGTTAAGCTAGCAAACCGGCCACAGTAGGGATCCAAAGGGGGTCCATCTGCAAAAGAGCCATGTGCAACAATGGGCTAAAAAGAGGTATAAAAGCCAAATTTTGTAAGTTTTTTTATAAGTTTTTGGATAAGAAATACACAGCGTGAGCTAATGGGGATCACTTCTCTCCTTCTCGCGCTTCCTACTCCCTCTTCGGTTGTCACATTCCGATTTTGTTTGTTGCATTGTGACCGCAGATAAGAGCTTCACGCATTGACGTAAACACATCATAGTATTTTGTAGCTTTTGGCATCGCCGACATGCGGTTTAATTCATCATAACTAGGAATTTACACTTTCAAATCGAAAACTAAGCATAGGCGGGGTATTGGGTCATCATTGCTAAGCATTTAGATGCATTCTAGGTCGAAAATGACTAGGTCAAAAATCCACTGCTATTAATAATCGCGATTTTGGAACTTGACCTACAGTGGGGTTTGAGACCATAAGAATGTGTGCTTAGGTCTTATAAACTTGTCCTAGAAGTTTCGTTACGTTTGGATGTCATTTGATGCTGTAACGGATGTGATTTGTTTGCCAATGAGCGATTGGATTTTGGTGATTTGAGTCACTTGAGTGTATCTTGAGTGAGATGCGAGTTGTTAGTTGTTTTCTGAGAGATTGATGACCTCTTGTAGCCTCTATGCACTACTCGAGTCAGCTTTGTCCCATGGTTTGACAAATTAATCGTGGTTCTCGCTAATACTACAATAAGATAGGATGGTGAGGTTAGACATGCGTCCCACATTTGGCGCCGTTGTCGGGGATCGAAGAGACCTAACCTAGGAAAAAACAGGAGCGTTGGTGTAGCCAAAGTATGTCGGCTCTAGAAGATGGCATGGACAGGTGTGTACAGGCAAGCAGAAGCATGGCAAAGGACTGGAGCAGGTATGAAGTTCATGGGATAGCAGGTAGTAGCAGAAGTGTATGCATGATGCGGCTTATAGGCCAATAAAGGCTCCATAGTGTGCTAATTGGGGTAGCAGGTGAAAGAGATGCAAAGTGAAGTTTTGAGGTCTTGAAATGAAGAGCTTGAAGTGATGAAGGAGCAGGTCTAGACGGCTCATCAAACCGAGCTACGGAGCCCAAGTTATTGAAGGTTGAAGTTTTGGAGATTTGCAGATTCTTGCCGGATAGGACAGCTGGAGACAGGTGGTCCAAGTGGAGCTTGAGGTATATATGTGTAGAGCTCAATTCATGGAGCCTACCCGTCTTTTCGGATTATGGATCGGAGCCACGGTTTGCAAGATATGGTCAGTGGAAGTTTTTCCGAGGGCCGGTTGGCCGCATTGGAAGATGTTCCATTTGGCGTTTTTTGAGCCTCATCAAAGTTCTCAGTGGAAGTATGAGTCATGTGGGGCTAGCACATATTGACGGCGCGTCAACAGGATGCTTGGTCGGTCAGATACAGCGAGACCAAGTTGGGAGCATTGGACAGTGGGAGGTTTGTAGATGCTTTTTGACTTTTTTGCTGCCTCAAATGATGGCATTGAAAATCCCAAAATGGGGCCAGAGGTAGGGGATTTGAAAGTGGACACAGTGGACTGGTGGTTGGGCTCCAAGGCCTGTGCATAGGTCAATTGGGTAAGGCACGGTAGAGTACCCAATGCAAGTGAAAATGGGGTTTTTTTTAGTAGTGAATGGTGGGTTTTGTGAGAGCTTAAGGGCTGCTTAACCAGTGACCACCACGTGGCGGGGTACAAACCCCACATGTGCAGAGGGAATGCATCAGCGCGGAGTATATAAGCTAGGACGGGCTACCCTCATTGGAATCCCAAATTGGAGGGGGAGCTCCCCCTTGAGCGTGGGCTATGGCGGAAAGTGCATGGTGCTGCTGTGGGCGTCCAGCGGCGAATTTTGGCGGCAGCGGCCAGCAGTGTTGGATGGCAATGGCGCCCGCGGTAGCGTAAGCCCGGTGATGAAATGGTAGACCGAAAGGGGGGGGTTCCCGCGGCTCTCAAAGCCCATAACTTTTGAAGGAAGAGGAGGGGGGCAATAGCGATATCGCTATTGCCTTCCCCCATCATGTAAGGGGTGAGCTCCACATTAGAGAGTGAGAGAGAAAATCCGGGAGCATCCAAGTGGTATAAAGCAAAGCCAAAGCCGGCCAAGTTGAGGACCAAGTGGACAAAGCCAAATGCAAGACCAAAAGGGGAGACATCCGGCCAGCCAAGGTGGAAGATGCAAAGGGCAAGTGGGCACACCATGTACATGTTTCCAAAAGAAAACTAGGCCAAATGTTAACAATGCAAGAAAATACTAAAAGAAGCTCTAAGTGAAGGCCACGGCAAGAGAAACTCACCTTTTTTTCGTTTTTTGGCCTCTAAGAGGTACCCCGTTAAAAGGTTGTTAATGAGAAAATTGAAGGGCTTTTTTGCTTGGGTGAGGAAGTGAAAGCTTGAAGCTTGTGTGATGCCAAGCTTCCCATTGAAGCTGCATACATCAATTGTACTACGCTCTATGCAATAATACCAACCGTTTGCCCAATCTCTTGTATTGCTTCTCCCCAATCACCTCCTTCTCTCTCACTCTTGGTGTGTTAACCATTATTTGCAGAGGGTTTGCCTGCAGTTTGAAGGGTACTTTCAAGAGTGCAGATTAGGGTTTTTTTGTGAGTCGGAATGTGTGAGTTAAGCAGCGTGGGTGGATTTGTGTTGTGGGTGTTCTTGTGCAAAGAGTGAGGTAGTTGTTTTGTATGAGAAGGTAGAATTGTTCGTGCAAATTAGCCGATTTGAAGGTGTTTTTTGAGAGGTTAGGGGTGCTGTGGAATCCCTGGGCTATAGAGAGGCAAGTATTGTGTGTGCTGGGCAAGAGTTGCGTTTAAGTGTTATGGACAGAGGTCAAGCAAGGACAGGAAGGGGCAGAGCTAGGCAATTGCCCGGCAGGTGCTACAATTGCGGTGAGGAGGGTCAATATGCTCCAGATTGCCCTCACCCACCAAGGGAAAGGGGCGGCATGTATCCTCTTTTTGGTCGAGGTCGTGGTCAAGCAGAGTTTAATGGCCAAAGAGGTCAACAAGAGTTTGAAAATCAAGCACAAGCGGCCCCATCAGGTAATGATGGAATACCCAAGGTTAACATTATTGGTGTTGACAGGCAGGAGGTTGACATTATGGCCAACAAAAGAGCACGAGGTGAAAGAGAGACTAAAACGGAGAGTGAAAATAGAGCCAAGAAGGGGAAAGAGAAGGTGAATGAAGGAAGGGAGCAACCAGAGCCAAGCAGAAGAAGGCAAAGACGAAGGATCACCCAAAAGGATTTTCAATTGGGACGCGGCAATCTAGAGTATGATTTGGTCAGAGATGCTCAAAACCAGAAGGCTAATATCACTTTTGGGCAGCTGCTTGCTTTGAACCCTAAGTTAAGAAGGCAATGGTCAACTAGTGTCAGCACTAGGCTTCCTCGAGTGGTAGGAGAGGTACATACTGTGTAGAATCTAGATGTGAAGGTGGGAAGTCCAACCAATGAGCTTCCAGTGGTGGATGTTTTGATCGAGAAGAAGAAATAGGTTCAAGCATACATCGATGGTGGAGCCCAAGTCTGTGTTATCACGGAGTCGGCTATGAGGGAAATTGGCATTAAAGTTATTGTCAGATCCAATGTGCGAATGACGATGGCTAATCATGCCAAAGCTCCTTGTCTGGGAGTGGCACAGGATGTGAAGGTAAAGGTTATGGGGATTGAATGTTTAATTGATTTTTTTGTCCTGAAAGCACGAGAGAATGCTTATCCAATTATATTGGGGAGGCCATGGCTATTAGCTATTGGAGCCAAGCAAGATTGGGGAACCGGGGTGTTTACCCTGTCGGATAGGGAGAATGGCGGACAGATTGTGTTGGATCTAAAGACCAGGGAAAGTCATTTTCATCCCTCAACCGGTGGAGAGAATCGAGATTTCAGTAATAGTTATGAGTACGAAACAGAGTCTACTTATGATGAAGGGTCTACCAATGTCGAAGAGGAGGAGAGTGATGAGGATTTATTAAAGCTGGATAAAGATTTGTTCGGGGTCACAGTAGACTCTACCACTGCAAAGAGAGGTATGAAAGTTCTGGTTTGTAGTTTGCAAGCTAAAGAGATGGAAGATATGCTAGGTGCCGATTTAACAAAGCGGGAGAAAGAAGGCTACATGGACCTATGTGCATCCTACCCTAATTTATTTGCATAGGAATATAAGGATCTGAGGGGATCTAGAGGAGTGGAGCATCAGATTCTTCTTAAAGAAGGATACAAGCCAAAAGCACAAAAGCTCAGAAGGTTGGGGGACATTCAAAAGAAAGCTCTATGGCAGGAGATCAACAAGTTTCTCGAGGCAGGTATTATTTATCCGGTAAAGGAGTCTGAGTGGGTTTCTCCTGTTTTCATGACCCCGAAGAAGAATGGAAAGTGACGGGTATGTGTAGATTATAAACCTTTGAATGCTGCAACCAAGCGGAATCATTATCCTTTGCCTTTTCAAGATGAGATTTTAAACCAAGTTGCCGGGCATGAGCGCTATTCTGTTATGGATGGATTTTCAGGGTATTTTCAGATCGGTATTGCTTTGGAGGACCTGTTGAAGACTACCTTCATCTCTCCATGGGATTGCTTTGCCTATCGCAGGATGCCTTTTGGACTGGTGAATGCATATGCGACTTTTCAGGACTGGATGAACAAAGTGTTCGGGCCTTACTTGGGTAAGTTCATTAGAGTGTTTATGGATGATATTGGTTTCTATAGTTCTAGGGCAGAGCATTTGTCCAAGTTAAGGCTGTGTTTTCAAAGACTAGATGAAGAAGGAGGTCAGTTGAATCCAAAGAAGTGCAAGCTAGCACAACCAAGGGTTCAGCTGCTAGGCCATGTGGTGTCACAGAACGGGATTGAAGCAGATCCAGAGAAGGTGGAAGCATTGGTTCTTATGGAGCCTCCAACCAGTGCAACAAAATTGGCTTCTTTTGTGCATAAGTTAAAGTATTTATCCCGTTTTTTTTGGATGCTGTCTCAATATGTCTACCCTCTTCAAAAAAGGGCTCAACAGGTGCATGGGTTTCAGTGGGATGAGGAAGCTCAAGAGGCCTTTGATAAAGTGAAAGGTATTTTATGTCAGTTACCTACAGTATGCCCTCCTAATCATGAAGGTGTTTTTTATATTGCTATGACGGTGGGGACGGTGGCTATTGGAGCAGTATTGCTACAAAAGGTAGGCAGGAGCTATAGGCCCATTTATTTCAAGAGCAGGGTCATTAGTCCAGGTGAAGCTAGCAGAGCAGTGGGTTATGGCTTTGGTCTTTGCATGCAGGAAGTTTAAAGTATATTTGGTCGTTCGGAAGTTTCATGTGCTAACTGCTAACAATCTTTTTCCTGAAGTGGTGCTGCACTTGAAACCAGGGAAGCGAATCATGAAGTGGGTGATTGAGCTTCAAGAGTTCGAATTTGAGTTCAAAGTGGATCACACTCAGCGGTCTCATTTGGAGGACATTTTGATCAACAAGGAAGTTGAGTTGCCAATTTATCCAAGGGTAGTGCAAGAGGAGGATAAGGAGGAACCTGACTTGTTAGGGGCTTTCACGATGTGGTTTGATGGGGCTTATAGACGAGTAACACAAAAAGCAGGTGGAGGTGTGGTTATTTAGGATCCACACGGCACAATCATTTTTTCCAAAGCTTACGATTTGGAGGAGGTGCATACCAACAATGAAGCAGAATATCTTACCTTACACTTGGGGCTCAAGCAGTGCATTGACTTTGGAATTTCAAGGTTGGTCGTAAAGGGTGATGCTCTACTGGTTATCAAACAACTTTTGGGCCAATGGCAGGTAAAGAGGGATTCTCTCAAGAATTGTTTTCTTTTCATAAAGAAGTTGTTGAAGTTTTTTGAAGCAGTACAATTCAAACATGTGCGGAGAGAACAAAACCAGGAAGCAGATCGTTTGGCTAGCAGTCGTGCTCAGACTCAAGTGTCAAGTTTGTATGTGGAGCCAGCCACTTATGCAGGTAGAGAGACTTTGAAGGATATTGATGATTTCTTGAATACAGGTCAATGTTCTGACAGGCTTTCCAAACTACAAAAAAGGAGAGTTGTTCAAAAGGCTAAGAGGTTCACTCTTATTGGCGAGGATCTTATGGTGTACGGTCGTGATGGAGTGCTAGGTCGTGTTCTTTACAAAGAAGAGATCGGCATGGTATTGGAGCAATGCCATGAAGAAAGCGGTCATCACGGGTTCTTTACAAAGAAGAGATCGGCATGGTATTGGAGCAATGCCATGAAGAAAGCGGTCATCAGGGTAAGAGTCAAGTTTTGTTTCGTATCTTAAGAAGTGGATTATGGTGGCCTTCTATGGTATGAGATGCACACTATTGGTGCAAGACGTGTCATCAATGCCAAGTGATGGGTGAAAGATGACTGGTAGCCAAGCAACAAGGGGCTATCATTGCACGTGATGCCTTTGAAAAGTGGGGTTTGGATGCAATTGGTCCATTGCCCAAGTCAGCGAGTGGTAAGAAATATGTGGTAGTGGCAATAGACTATCTTACACGGTGGGTTGAGGCTAAAGCAGTCAAAGAGGTAAATGCGCATACTGTTGCTCAGTTTGTATTTGATTGCATATGTTGTTGTTTTGGAGTACCTTGGGTGCTTATATCAGATCGAGGACAGGGATTTAAAAGCAAGTTGGTGCGTGCTCTGGTGGACAAATTGGGGATTCAACACCGATTTTCATCTCCATACCACCCGAAGTGTAATGGATTGGTGGAGAGTGCAAACGGGCAGATAGTCAAGATTCTTACAAAGTATATGTACCACCAGGTTGAAGAGTGGGAGTCTAACCTTGATAAATGTTTGTGGGCTTACAGGACTTCTTATAAGGTGGCAACCAACTTCACTCCATACGAGTTGGTATATGGCAAGGAAGCGTTCCTACCTGTACATGTGCAGCCAGGGGTTCTCAAAGGTCTATGGTGCATTGATAAAACTCACCAAGATATTTTGCAGGATAGAATTACAAGTCTCGAAACTTTGAAGATGGATCGTGAAGCAGCGGCGGATTTTTATGTGAAGCAACGCGAAAAGAGGGTAGCAAAGTTTAACCAACATTTGCCAGCTAAGTAGATTGAGAGGAGCAATTTAGTGATGAAGTACGAGAGTTATCTTGACTTCACCTTTCAGAAGAAATTCAAGAAAAAGTGGACGGGGCCTTACAGGGTTCATTGTGTTTTTCCAAATGGTACATATGCACTAGTCAGGTTGGATGGTCGATTTCTTAAACATCAGGTAAATGGTCTTCGTCTCAAGCTCTACTTTGAAAGAGAGTTAGTGCCAGCGGTGCATCAGATTCTTATGCAGAGGGTGGGGCAACCCACTTGAAGGTTTAGGTGATAGCGTGCCATAAAACATTGTACATATGGTTTGAGTTTTCTCATAGTGTGTGCCAGGTTTTTGCAGTTTATAGTGAAATAAAGCTTTTATGTGGTTGAGCATAAATGCTCAACATGGGGGAGGGCAATGATGGTGCAGCCAAAGTATGTCGGCTCTAGAAGATGGCATGGACATGTGTGTACAGGCAAGCAGAAGCATGGCAAAGGACTGGAGCAGCTATGAAGTTCATGGGATAGCAGGTAGCAGCGGAAGTGTATGCATGATGTGGCTTATAGGCCAAGAAAGGCTCCATAATGTGCTAATTGGGGTAGAAGGTGAAAGAGATGCAAAGTGCAGTTTTGAGGTCCTGAAATGAAGAGCTTGAAGTGATGAAGGAGCAGGTCTAGACGGCTCATAAAACCAAGCTACGGAGCCCAAGTTATTGAAGGTTGAAGTTTTGGAGATTTGCAGATTCTTGCCGGACAGGACAGCTGGAGACAGGTGGTCCAAGTGGAGCTTGAGGTATAGATGTGTAGAGCTCAATTCATGGAGCCTACCCGTCTTTTCCGATTATGGATCGGAGCCACGGTTTGCAAGATATGGTCAGTGGAAGTTTTTCCGGGGGCCGGATATGAGCCCACTTGGCCGCATTGGAAGATGTTCCATTTGGCGTTTTTTGAGCCTCGTCAAAGTTCTCAGTGGAAGTATGAGTCATGTGGGGCTAGCACAAATTGACGGCGCGTCAACAGGATGCTTGGTCGGTCAGATACAGCGAGACCAAGTTGGGAGCATTGGACAGTGGGAGGTTTGCAGATGCTTTTTGACTTTTTTGCTGCCTCGAATGATGGCATTGAAAATCCCAAAATGGGGTCGGAGGCACGGGATTTGAAAGTGGACACGGTGGACTTGTGGTTGGGCTCCAAGGCCTGTGCATAGGTCAATTGGGCAAGGCAAGGTAGAGTACCCAATGCAAGTGAAAATGGGGTTTTTTTAAGTATTGAATGGTGGGTTTTGTGAGAGCTTAAGGGTTGCTTAACCAGTGACCGCCACATGGCGGGGTAGAAACCCCACATGCGCAGAGGGAAGGCATCGGCGCGGAGTATATAAGCTCTGACGGGCTACCCTTATTGGCATCACAAATTGGAGGGGGAGCTCCCCCTTGAGCGTGGGATATGGCAGAAAGCGCATGGCACTGCTGTGGGCATCCGATGACGAATTTTGGCGGTAGCGGCCGGCGGTGTTGAATGGCGGTGGCGCCCGCGGCGGCGTAAGCCCGATGATGACGTGGTAGGACGAAAGGGGGGGGGTTCTTTTGGCTCTCAAAGCCCATAAGTTTTGAAGGAAGAGGAGGGGGGCAATAGCGATATCGCTATTGCCTTCTCGCATCAGGTACGGGGTGAGCCCCACAACAGAGAGCGAGAGAGAAGATCCGGGAGCATCCAAGTGTTATAAAGCAAAGCCAAAGCCGTCCAAGTTGAGGACCAAGTGGACAAAGCCAAATGCAAGACCAAAAGGGGAGAGATCCGGCCGGCCAAGGTGGAAGATGCAAAGGGCAAGTGTGCACACCATGTACATGTTTCCAAAATCAAACTAGGCCAAGTGTTAACAATGCAAGAAAATTCTAAAAGAAGCTCTAAGTGAAGGCCACGGCAAGAGAAACTCACCTTTTTTTCTTTTTTTGGCCTCTTAGAGGTACCCCGATAAAAGGTTGTTAATGAGAAAATTGAAGGGCATTTCTGATTGGGTGAGGAAGTGAAAGCTTGAAGCTTGTGTGATGCCAAGCTTTCCATTGAAGCTGCATACATCAATTGTACTACCCTCTATGCAATAATACGAACCGTTTGCCCAATCTCTTGTATTGCTTCTCTCCAATCCCCTCCTTCTCTCTCACTCTTGGTGTGTTAACCATTATTTGCAAAGGGTTTGCCTGCAGTTTGAAGGGTACTTTCAAGAGTGCAGATTAGGGGTGTTTTGTGAGTCGGAATGTGTGAGTTAAGGAGCGTGGGTGCATTTGTGTTGAGGGTGTTCTTGTGCAAAGAGTGAGGTAGTTGTTTTGTATGCGAAGGTAGAATTGTTCGTACAAATTAGCCGATTTGAAGGTGTTTTTTGAGAGGTTAGGGGTGCTGTGGAATCCCTGGGCTATAGAGAGGCAAGTATTGTGTGTGCTGGGTGTGTTCCCTATTCCCCCTCTCGAGCGTCTTGTGTAGTTGTCCTTTAACTTCCTTTGGGTTTGCCTAGAGTTCAAAACTTTCTTTTAGAAACCGCACAACTTAAGATTGTCGTCTTTTACTGTGTAGAGGTAGCTTGGAAGTAATCGTACTTACCAAGTGCCTTTAGGACTGGGATTGTAAAATTAGATTAGGATTTTAAGAATGATTGGTAGACAAGACAAGTCTTAAGATCAGTGCTCAGAAAAGCATAAAACACAAGAAAACGAGTGTTTCGGGACACTTTCCACAACCCCATTGCATGAGAATCTAGGAGTAGGGTAAGTAGGATCCAAGGTGGATTTCAGAACATTGATCTCTCTGACAGAATCAAGTGTGAGTTGTTATTTAAAGTTGCAGAATTTTAGGTCTACGGCTAGAAATAGCTCAAAAAGACCCGAATGCACTCAATCCGACTAGAGAGTAAGCCTAAGAGTTGTCTGAACCAGTTGGTAAGCTCAAAGATACTTTGAGGTAAAAAAAAATAAGAATTGACCAGAACTCAGATTATTTACTTTCTCTTGACAATTTAGACCAAATTAAGTATTGTCTTGATTCATACACTTAAAATAGCTCATATAAAGACTGTCTTTGAAAAAAATGCAAAAAAGTGTTCATTTCAAGCTTGAAGGTTCATACCACTGACTCATTGCATGTGTACAAACAACTTTTGTAAAGGCCCAAGAGATTTGGATCACTAAACTGGAAAAAAATTGGGTAAAAACTAAAGTTTGTAGTGACTTTTTGAATCTTGAATAAATTGGGGGAAAATTTATCCAAACTTGTTGAAAATTGATTCATAGGCTTATATTGATGTGATAAACATGTGTACATGCTCAGTTGACCAAAAAGATGCAGAAATTTATCAGTAGTAAATAATCACGATTATTTATATATGCCCATTTTTTCAACATTTTTGAGCAAGTCAGCATACCACTAGTTTTACCATGTTGTAATAAGCACACAAACCAAATTTGTTAAGATTTGGATCACTGGATTGAAAATTGTGACTAAAATTGCAAAGTTAGTCTGTGGTGGATAGATAATTGATGACCATTTGACCAAAAATTGTTCAAACTTGATGAAGCTTGGCTAGTGACCTTAACTTAAGGTACTTAGCAGATCTATGTCAAAGTTGGGAAAAAAACTTGCAAAAATATAACTGGAGTAAATAGTTGCGATTATTTACATCTGCTTCAAAACTTGATGATTTTGTAAATTTGAGTATACCACAAGGTCAAGCATATCAAGTAGACCTCACAAATCTATTTTGGTAAAATTGGGATCACAAAAGCTAGTATCCACCGAAGAAAGCGTGAATCAAGGCACTTCATTGCACACAATTCCTAAAGAAGTCTCAGACACTTTTTCAGATTCAACATCCAAAATGTCTTCTTACTCGACTCACTCAGAAACCGAAACGACAATGCGCTATAAGCATATACTATCTTTTTACAAGACTAACCGTCATGGAGCCCAGGTGTACTTGGACTCTAACGGGGAGTATGCTATTCGCATTGATGACCATGGTACTGAGTTCAAAGAAGAGATTCGAACAAACAAACGAGGAAAAATGTAAATGGATCAAAATGGAACTCAGTATTTACAAGTCAAAAACCCTGATGTGATAGACAAATGGGGGTTAGAAGTAAACACCAGAATCCCAGACATGTCAACAAAAGAAGGACCGCTGTTGAGCCAGCAGAGGATCACACCCACATTTTTGCTCACACTCATCATTTTGTAACCATTGATTGTAATAAATGTCTTTCCGACATTAATTTTGATTTGAGCCATTCATTAAGTAACGGGACTCAATTGAGTTTCCAGCTTGTAATCCCGAAGTAATTTCACTTGCTGATGTAATTAGTTAGAGATGTTCTCACCTCCAAGGCTAAGGTATATAAGCCAAAGTTTTTGTAACCTAAAAGGCAGACTATTAATCAAAGTGAGTTTTTGAGCGCCGTGACTGTGTCTGAGAGAGAGAGAGAGAGAGAGAGAGAGAGAGAGAGAGAGAGAGAGAGAGAGAGAGAGAGAGAGAGAGAGAGAGTCTTATCTACTTGCTACGCGAGCTATGGAGCCGCCATTGGAGAAGCGACACCGCCATTGTGTTAGCAACGGTGAGAGCTACGCACAGATACCAAGAGTGCGCGCTATCGGCTTCTATGTGTGGTAAGTTCCTATGAGCTTCGGTGTGAGTTTTCTTCCAACTCGTTTGTCGGAATTGAGCGTGCAACATATCTATAGAACCACAACGAGTAGAGCTACACATTAGTACCATCGGGGTCAAGTTTCGGTCACCTGTATATTTCGGCTTGTCTTCATACGCGTTTACCGCACGGAGTGGTTATAGGTTCAGTTTGCAGTTCAAGTCTTTAGGGTTTTGTTCTTACCTAGTGTATAGACTTCCCCTTGAGTTTGAGATCGATTCAATGATTCTAGATCCTGTTTTGTATAGCATTCGTTCGTAGTACGAATTTCAGTCACTTGCGTATTTTAGAACTTAGATTTGATTTCCTTAGTAGTGATTGTCATTAGAAGGTCGAGTAGGTGATTTGACACCCACCTAGTTGTTTCCATGCGCCTGCGGTTCAAGCTCCGTCCTTGTCTAACAAATTCTGTTTTTGGTTGAGTTCTCGCTATTTAGCTTCCGCTAGCGACGTAACCGCCTTAACATTTGGCGCCGTTGCCAGGGATGAGAGCCCTAAGTAGGTGACCTTAGACTAATCCTACGAGGTGAGTCGTATAAACTACTTTGTATACATTAGTTAGAAAAGATCTAGGAGTGGTGGACTCCAAAGATCTCGAGAGATACTAGGAAGTGGGGTATTCCTGGGTCTTCCGTGTTGACAGTATTTTTAGTTTAGCTTAGATTTGTTTGTTGTTTTGTTGGTGTTGAGTAGTTGTTGATAGAAGAAGAATTTGCTAGTCCGTGAGTGGCAGTGGATCTCTTTAAAATCACAATTACCAAACCCATTTTATGATTAGGAATAGCTTAGGTAGGACTTCATTTGATCCTGATCTAGAGCTAGTAATCATTGGAGTATTTGCTTGATATGATTGATTGCATGTTAGATCACTAAACCGTCGAGTTAGTAGTGAAACTTGCAATAAACAAAATTCAGATAAATTTTTTGTGTATCTGGGAGTTGCTGAGCACTTGAGAAAGCTTTAGGAAGGATTCTGTGCCAAAAAATTGGAAATCTGCAACTTTAGACATCATACGCGTATGATGTCTAAATGACCAAACAGAGATCAAAACAAAAATTTTGACTTTACCAGAGTGTTCAAAAGGGGGGTTATACCCTAATTTCAACTTAAAACAGGAGCATTAACACTCAAAGAAACCCAAAAAGACAAGTCGGAGTCCAAGAAACGCAAAGAATAGGAAATTTTGGATTCAGATCTTGTTTTTACATTCAAACCTGACAAAAACACTTGAAACTCAATTATAAACATTGGAGAAGGCTTAAAACCAAGAATAGTCAAAATCTGGGACAAAAGACATCATACGCGTATAATGTCTTTTAGCACATCCACTGCTTATTTTTTATATCTGACCTGACAAGATTGTTGCAAACACTGTAGAAAGCATAAATATCAATTCTTGACCCAAATTGATGAAAAAGACATCATACGCGTATGATGTCTTTGACCTAATTTTGGACATATTTTGATACTTTGCCAACACAGATCCATTGTAATAGCTGTCTAGAGGTTATATTTCAAGTTTCATCCCATTTGGATCACAATTGACACAAAACAAGTCAAAAGCGGAAAATTGCCAAGAAAAGCCTAAATTAGCCATAACTTGCTCAAACAGAGTTCAAACTGAATTTTGTGAGTGGACAGAGCATAAGGGGGCTACTGAGAGTGAGCATAACCAAAATAGTCCAAATCTGTGAAAAAAGACATCATACGCGTATAATGTCTTTTTTCAGCATAACTGCAACAAAATTCTCACTTGATGAAAGAGAAGTTGTCCAACGGACAAGATTAAACAATTGACCAAGTATCAATCAGTTTGGATCAATTCTGACCACAAAAACTTGGGAAAACAAATTGCCGAGACGGAAAAGTTAAAGTCCTTTAGGGGAATTGATGAATTTGAGATCGGGCAGGAATCTCCAGAATAACCAACCAAAACAAGGGGAGCAAGCAAGTGTCACATCAACCGAGGGAAGTGTAAACCAAAGTTGGGTGCAACCATTAGAGCCGATCCTTGAAGGAAGTGTTTCTGATACTTCTTCGGAGAGATCTTACGAGATTTTCACCGAACACTTGGAACACTTGAACCTGAACAATAGAGAAAATATGGCAGCAGGACCATCAAACCCTTCCGCCACAATGAAGCTATTGTTCATAAAATACCAGTACGACAATGAGCAAGGTGCCAAGATCTACAAAGATGGAATGGACCGCTATTGTGTAAAGATAGAAGATAGACCTAGTGAGTTCAAGGACTTAGTGCCTGTGAGCTATAGCGGAGATAGATATCTAGATGACGAGGGTACCATGTATTTGGTAGTCCTAAACCCTAACATTGTGGACAAGTGGGGATTGATGGGCACCAAAGCCAAAGTAGATGAAGAACTTGAGGAGAAAGCACCAATAATGAACTTCCCTGATGCAAGGTTAAGAAGAGAGAATGAAACTACAAGGATCAACACTGATAACATCTATGTGGGGCTATACAAATATAATAATGGGGAGCAAGATATCTATTATAGATGTGAAGAACCCTACACTGGAGAGTTGACAGACCAAAAAAGACTTTATGTCTTTACATACACAGAGGGATCGGAAGTGAAAATTGCCGCTTACGACAAGTATGGGAGGCAATACACAACAATGGGCAAGAAAGAATTAGAAGGATATACATACTTTGGGGGACCACTACATCAGTATTATGTTACTTCTAGCTCACAAAGACCAGCACCAACAAATGGAGTGCAAAACCCAATGACAACAGGAGGACAAAGAATTCAGGCTGTTGACTCTTTCAGTCAACCTCAGTACTCGAAGCCCGGACCAATGGGATCATTACATTCCAGAGAGTCAATGGATACGAATCGACGTAGTGCAGTTCCAATCCCCACATATACCACTCTAGGTCCAAGGTTCGAAGCGGAACCATCACATTTACCTCCTAGTAGTAGACTCAGGGCAGGGGAACCGACAAGGGTAACCCATGAAGTCCATGATGCTAGAGAAAGCTTTAGCCGGGACACAGGAGCAATGAGATTGGTAGCAGACCATAGACGTATGAGACCATCTCAAGTAGCCAAGTGTATGCCAAAGAAGTATGGTGGTTCAGGAGATCCGTATGCACATGTGTCACTCTTTAAGCAAGTCTTAAGAGCCGAGCAGATAACAGATTTCCATACACAATACGAGGGATTTGGTCTTACTCTAAAAGGTACGGCATTGACATGGTTTCAACCACTGAACAGAGGGGGATTCCATGACATTGACCATTTTCTAAGAGAGTTTGCTGAGGAATTCTCAAAACAAGGGATTAAGCACAATACGGTCTCACAAATATATGCTTTTAAACAGAGAGAACACGAAAAAGTGAAGGAAGCTTCACTTTGCTTCAAACAATACATTGAGAGATGTCCAGTACGTGAACGACCACAAGATGACAGACTATCTGTTCTCTTTATTGAAGGATTGAGAAACGACACTCTCAAGAAGGACTTGTACTTGAAAGCTTGTACAAGTTTCGAGCAAGTAACGAGAGAAGCATTGTACTTAGTGGATAACTGTACGGTTTATGGAGAGGTGTCAACGGATACAGATTTTGCATCTAGTAGCTCTTCCTTTGTAGCAAGCGAGACTACCACTAAAAAGAATGTTCAAACAACAACCATGCCAAATGTAGAGCAAATGATAGAAGATTCTCTAAAAAGGATGGCACCATACCAAAAACCATTGCCAAAACCACTGAAATGGTGTGCTATTGAACAAAAATGGACAAACCATCCAACAGAGGAGTGCTATTACAACAAAGGGTATGTAAGGGAGCGTCAGTATGCACCTCCTGCTCAATTAGCACCACCTCAGGTACATCCAATACCTCGATACCCAACGGGAAATGTACTAGGACCTATGGGGATAGGAAGACCGCAACCGGTATTGGGACAGCAACCACCTTTACCAGGAGCAAGACCAGTGGGCATTAGATATGCACCAACCTTAGAGAATCAGGAAGAACAAGCCTTAGTTCCTGTTCAAGCCTATTATGAAGAATCTGGTGCACACATGTCTCCAACTGTGTATTACTCACCAGAAGAACCCAAACAACCAGAACCATGGGGCATGATTGTGAATGTTGGAACACCAACAGTTACAAGTGCTTCTGATGAAGAGAGATACAATTTGGACGCAAGAACATTGATGTTCATAGCTCATGGAGGGTTAACAGGACAAAGACCATCCTATCCACAAAGGACGAATCAAGTGGGACCAAGACCAGCACTAGGACCCTGTTATAAGTGTGGAGGTGACCATCTGATGAATGTTTGTCCACATACGGAAATCATTAGAATTAACGCTTATTGCACTGAGTGTGGGGTTACTCACTTCATTGAGGATTGTTCAAAGAATCCAAACAAAGTTCAAAAGACGACATTGAATATGCTAGAAACTATTCCTACCAGCAGTGGGTCCGAAAATGAAACTCTGATACCAACGCAAGTTGTTACTAGAGCTCAAGCTAAGAAAACCACTAGAGAACCTGAGAATGGAAAGTTAGCGACTGAAGTGGTTAGTCAAGGACCGCGGAGTTAGAGAAACACATGGAAAGCTAGAAAAGCACGCATGAAGTTGAAAAAGAACGTGAAGACGCTATTCTAGCTGAGGAACTAAAGCAAACTAAAGATAGATTAGAAAAACTTGAGAGTCAAAACGGGAAACAAGAGATGAGCCCGGAAAGAACGAAACAAAACAGTATCAAAGAAACAACGAGCTTAAGCTCAGGGGGATCAGTGCTAGTCGACAAAGTACACGAACCATTGGACGCACTGATGAGAGCTTACGAAGCTAGGTTAAAGAACAACCAAACACAAGAACAGAGGTGGATGACTTACCCAAACGCGGAATTGGAAAAGCAGAGACTTGAAATGTGCCAGAGAATGATCGAGACTGCACAAGCCTTATTAGAACCACCAAGAGAAACAATGAATTGTGGAACGGAAAACCCAATTCAACAAGAGACTATCATTTCACGGGTAGCTAAAAAGACTCCCATAAACAAAAGCCTGAAGATACACACAAGGATGACTGCATAGTATTGAACACAACCGATCAGGAGATAGAGAGTTTTCATCCAGTCATACAGAGGATTTACGGAAGAGATGAGGATTACAATGAATTTTGGAAACAAGTGAGAGAGGCAAACTTTGCAAACGAGCTAAGTTGCCAAGCTAATCATAAAAATTGGGAAAAGGATATCAGGAATCCTCCCATAGTGGAATTTGAGGCAGGATCTCAAGTGGACTTGGATCTGCAATCTTACTGGGGAGATGGGGGCTCTGTTAGAACAATGGAGAGCAAACCTCATTCACTGAATACCTTACCTTCATACTTAGGAGAGTATGAAGCAAAATCCAAGATTAGAGCACTTCCCTCACGAAGAATCTCATCAGAAAAAGTCATGAACTCGCAAGGATTGATAGAGATCTTGTCAACACCAGTGACATGCACTATCAGTTTAGCTGAGCTTTTGAGGCTAAGACCACATATGTGGACCACTGTAGGAAAATGCTTGGAGAAATTTGGGATAAAAGACCCAACATCGAGACTACAAGAGGGTATACAAGAGCTGAGCAAACCACAAAAGAACGCTAAGCCTGTACCCTTAAACAAGGTCGGAGAGTATTGCGAAGGTGAAGAGGGGAATACAACCTTACCAGTTGAATTCCAAGGAGTGAACACGATGGCAATACTAGACAGCGGAGCTGGGGTAGCCATTGCTACAAAAGAAATCTAGAAAAAATGGGGGAAACCAGCAATAAGGAAGACTAGGTTGAAACTCCAATTAGCAGATGGACACATGGAGAAACCTATGGGGTTATTAGAGAAAGTCGTAGTAACTTCTTGCGGCATTGAATACGAACATACTTTTGCTATTGTTGATTTTGGCAAGGAGAATAACTATGATATCATACTGGGAAGACCATTCATGAGACAGATGAAAATGGTCCAAGATTGGGGCTACGATCACATAGACCTGAGAAATATGGAAACCACTACACGTGTGAACCTGAGAGACCATAGCTACAAAGATGTGAACCGAACACCGGTAGAGGAGTTTGATTCAGCTACTTTGGCGGGATCCGAATTCCCAGCTTGGTTAGGTAAGCCCAAGGAGTTATGGATGTGTGGAGCCTCAAAATGTGGAAGTCTGAGGCGAGAAGAATATGTTTTAGAAAGGGCTATCGAAGACGAAAATTATATAGGAGAACCCTTTCCAGAGGACACACTTGAACCATTAGAATGGACACACATTCTAGCAACCCTAGATGTTTGTGCAATTTCGGATGGTCCCACAAGGAAATTTTGCGGCAAGGACGGGTACGACGTGGTTCCGTACTTCATGCTGAGAACTATACTCGAAAAAGAAACTGAAAAGAATGATACACTGGAAAAGGAAGATGAAGAAGAGGTGTTTCACGACATTCCCGATCATCTAGAGTGGGGAAATGAAGCAGACAACGAGTCAACAGACAATTCAAGCGGAAACGAAGAAACTATAACGGATGTCCGATTTCATGATTTTCCGAACCAAACTAAACAACTCCAGAAACGCTATAGAGCAAAGAGAAAAACAAAGGGGGTTAGAACCAATCCGATGCCTAGAATAAGAGGAAAAAATCAATTCCTAATGCTAGTAAAGGCGGAAGATTGTGTTAAGGACAAGATTTCTAGAAGAATGAGAGGCAATGAGCAAAAGAGCTTACGAAAAGACAAAAGAAGCTCAAGAAATCAAGTTCAAAGGAATGAAACGAAAACTAAAACAGAAAAATCAGAAAAGAACAAGCGCAACAGAGAACACACGGAGTCCAAGTTAGAACGTAGAAACAAGTACAGAGAGCTCAAGAAAACTCTGAAAGAAGTTTGGACGACAGAGGTTGAGAGTGGAGAGGACGAAAACACCAATCAAGGAAAACATGGATGTTCCCTCTCACTACAACAAATTCACAATAGAGGATAGGAAGGTGGTATTAACCCAACCTATTCGAGAGAGAAGGGAGAAAGAATCTTATGATGGACCGGAGGATGCAAAAAAAGTTGATTTAGCAGCTCCAGTGAGACACCTAGACCGGTGTACATAGCCACAGATTTGTCTCCAGGCGAGGAAGAGAGACTTTTGAGTCTTCTCAGAGAGTACAGGGATGTGTTTGCATGGTCTTATAAGGACTTACAGGGAGTTGACCCATCAATATGCCAACACACAATCCCACTAAAACAAGACGCAAAGCCTAGCACACAGAGACCATACACATATAATGATACGTTTGCTAAGCGAATCAAAGAAGAGATAGATAAGCTAATGGAAGTTGAATTCATATACGAGATTGAACACACCGATTGGGTATCTCCGATTGTGGTGGTACCCAAGATGAACGGAAAACTCCGAGTGTGTGTCAACTTAAAGAAAGTGAATGCTGCAACAATCAGGGACAATTATGCCCTGCCGATAATTGATCATGTTCTAGAGCGTGTATCAGGGAAAATAGCATACTCCTTTCTTGATGGTTTTTCAGGATATAACTAGATAGCCATAGCACCGGAAGATCAACATAAAACAGCTTTTGCAACGGAGTGGGGAATTTATGCTTATCGGGTTATGCCTTTTGGTCTAACCAATGCTCTCACAACCTTCCAGAGGCTGATGACGCATGCTTTCAAAGAATACTTAAGGTTGTTTCTAGAAATATACATGGATGACTTATGTGTACATTATCTTCTAAGAGATGAGCATCTAGAACACCTAAGAAAAGTATTTGAGAAATGTAGGACATATCGCATTTGTCTCAATCCTGAGAAATGTGTGTTTATGGTCCGACAGGGCAGAATTCTGGGACATATTGTCTCACAAAACGGAATATCCACGGATTTAGAGAAGATAAAAGTTATAGTGGATATGCCTAGACCAACCAATGCGAAAAAAGTACAGAGCTTTATGGGACATTGCGGATATTATAAACGATTCATTTACATGTACGCTATAATAGGCCAACCACTTTACAGGCTAGTACTGAACTTTGAATGGACAGAGGAGTGTGAGGAATCATTCAAGAAATTGAAAGAGGCACTCATTACTGCTCCAGTCTTGCAATCACCAGATTGGGAGAAGATATTCCATGTGCATATAGATGCTTCGGCATATGCAATAGGATGCATTCTGGCTCAGCTAGAAGAAGGAAACATGGATTTTCCTATCTGTTACGCCAGTCGACAGCTCAACAATGCAGAGAAGAATTACACCACAGCAGAGCGAGAGGGATTAGGAATGATATATGCTGTGAAGAAATTTTGGCATTATCTTCTAGCCAACAAGTTTGTGTTTTTTACGGATCACCAAGCCTTGCTCTACCTAGTGAATAAACCATGCAATACCGAGAGAATAGTGAGATGGTTCATTATCTTACTGGAATTCGACTTCACGGTAGTAGTAAAGAAAGGAAAAACACATCTTAGAGCTGATCATCTTTTGCGATTGACGAATGGAGAAGACCCTATAGGAGTGGATGACGACATGCCAGACGCATACTTGTTCAACATAGAAATGATACCCAAGTGGTCTCAAAATGTCGTTAGCCTATTAACCTATGGAGGAGAGTTTGATAGAAGAGAATACAACCAGAAACATATTGCTATTCAACAATCCAAGAATCTTCAATTGGTTGCAGGAAGGTTGTATCAATTGGGAAATGATCATGTTTTACGACTATGCATCAATCCTGAGGAATATAATATATATCTGCACGAAGCACATGTTCAGGAATGTGCATTTCATTGTTCAAGAAGGAACACATATAGGAATTTGTTACAATTGGGAGTCTATTGGCCAGGAATGAAAGAAAGCGTACATGAATATGTCACTGTATGTATTGTATGTTCATCAAAACCGCCAGCAGAGTATTCGACATTATATCAGATAATGATCGCTCCGGAATGGAGTCAGTATATTGTTGAATATCTCACAAATAGAACTTTCCCAGAAGGAACGTCAAAAGCTCGTCAGAAATCTGTAGAGACAGAAGCTAGAGATTACACTTTAATAGGAGATCAACTCTATAAGAGAGGTAAAGACAACCAGCTTAGGATTTGCACATCAGAGTCTGAGTATGCGATAATCCTGGAGCAAGCTCATGGAGGAGTAGGTGGAGGCCATTTCTCAGGTGATAAGACAACAAAACTTGTCTTAGCCGCAGGAATATGGTGGCCAACATTACATATGGACGCTGAGGAATACGTTAAACGGTGTGATGAATGTCAGCGGACCAAAGTACCACTTAAAAGAGATGATATGCCGCTTAGACCAATGATGGGGGCAAGAGATTTTGCAAAATGGGGGATTGATTATGTCGGACCCATTTCACCTCTTGCATATATGACTCATGCACAATACATCGTTGTGGCTACAGACTATCTAACAAAGTGGGTCGAAGCAAAGGCAACTCAAAAAGCAAATGCCAGGACCACGGCACAATTTCTATATGAATACGTCTTTGTATGATATGGATTGCCAATAGAAATTGTGAGTGATCGAGGCACACATTTTATAAATGAAGTGATAGAGATCCTTCTAGATGAATTCATGGTAATCCATAGGAAATCAGCCCCGTATCATCCACAAGCAAACGGACAAGCTGAAGCAACAAACAAAACCATATGCACGGTCCTTACGAAGATTGTATCTGAGTCGAGAACTGACTGGGACCAGAAGCTGCATTCAACATTATGGGCATATAGAGTAGCATATAAAACATCAATAGGAACGACCCCATATAACATGGTTTTTGGGCTAAATGCTATCCTACCAATAGAATTCTTGATTTCAACCTTAAGGGTGGCTAAGGATCTAGAGTGGACAGGGCACGAGCTGTCTGATAGAATAGATGACCTGGAAAATCTAGACGAGCTTCGCCTAAAAGCAGTAGCTTCTATCTATGCTCAAAAAAGGCGACAAAAGGAATTTTTTGATAAGCATGTGCGGACTAAAGAGTTTAAGGTTGGGGACTATGTCCTAGTTTACACTCTGAAACAGCATGCTAAGAAGCTTAAAAAGCGAGGGATGGGACCTCTGGTGATTAAAGATCTATCACCAAGTGGAGCCATCAAGCTTGCTACATTAGACGGAGAAGAAATGCCCAATTGGATTAGTGGATGCAGAGTGAAAAAGTATCTTTTGCCGCTAACCCAAGACATGCTTCTCAAAATACATCAAGAAAAGCTGCGTGTCCAGAAAAAGAAAAAGATTGTGGAGGAAGTGCAAACCGAGGCAAAGGAAAGAATGGAGAAAAGAAGACTACTGCATCAGAAACAGCGCAATGAAGGAGCAATACTAATAAACGCAGTCAATATAATAGAAATGGATAATGACAAAGAAGAACCCATCATTGAATGCAAAGTAGGAACCAACCAAATCAAAGCCAGAGCACTATTGGATTCAGGAGCTCAAACTAACCTACTTTCACTCAGTTTGTATAGACAATTGACAAATGACACTAAATTACAAACGGCCAAGCAAGAGTTAAAGAGTTACTCTGAGAATTCAATCAAAACTGTTGGATGCACAGTTTTACATATACAGATTAACCAGTATGTGTATCCTCATATGTTTTACATGGTTGAAGACCAAGCTACACAACATCCATTATTGCTAGGACAACCATGGCAGAAGCAATACAATGCAATGATTGACTGGAGTTCTAAATCATTGCTTATCAAATACGAAGGTGAAAGTCAATCAGTTAAGTTCACCAAAGGAGCAGAGCCAACTCCAAAGGAAGAATCCAAGAACAAAGGTAAACAACAACCAGAGAAAAAGAAGAAGCAATGGCAACCAAAAGTTTCGATACAACCGGATTACTCTTCGACGAGGAATTCTCAACATTGGATAAGGAAGACAAGCAATAATATAACAGATCAACCTTGGGAAAAAATGGAGTCAAAGTTGGTATGGAGACCAAAAAAGGTTGTGCCAGAGAACACAAAGGTGGAAAACAGAGTCTTCAATACCAGACAACAGAGTGATTCCAGACAATCAAGGACAGTGAAACAGATCTGGATTCCAAAGAATTTCATGACGGCACAAAGCTATAGCAAGCAAATTTGGATCCCAAGGATTTGTAAACAGGAACTCCCTTCAGTACAATCCATGGAAACTCCTAGGTATTTCAAGGAGAGGAAATCAACACAAAGAACAAAGCAGGTTTGGGTCGCAAAGAGTTTGTGGCAAGCACAAGTGAAGCGCAAGCAGATTTGGATTGTGAAAAAGAACAACAAGGTAAAGAAGAATCCATCTACTGATTTTACTACCGAAGTGCCAAAAACAACCCAAAACCCGACCACCAATCCTTCAATCAAACAAAGAGCAGCTTTATTGGAAAGACTGTTGTATCATCGCTCTACAATTGCATTGGGAACTTATGACCCAAAAAACTACAATGCTTCGCCCAGAGACACTTCATAGTTGTCCGGGAGGACTCAGACTAGGAGGGGGGGAGGTATACAGGTATACAGGAGCTACAAAGCAACTACAAGCGAAAAAAACAAAGAAAAAAAAAAATATATTACAAGGGCAGTGTCTTACATGATTTTGTAATTTTTATGTTTGATTGCGGATATTGATAATATTTATGCCCTTATATACCTTTTTTTGCAACAAGAAGAGATCAAATGATGAATTTGGGTCTCTAGACGTGTAAATATCACTAAATAAGAGTGTTTTTGGAGCTAAAAAGTGGAAAAAAGTGGTAATCCAAGTCCAAAAATCACAAATAAGTGTATATTCATATACACAGGGTTACCAGCTATTTATTGTGTATGTTTGGAATTTTTTGGCTTCAATTTTCTATTTTCCTTTATTTTTTATGATTTTCTTAATAAAAGTAAAAGAAAAATAAAAAAGCAGGTGAAATGAGATCGGAAAAAAGAAAAGAATAGACGGTGATGGTCCTAATGACAAGGGCAACCCATGGTAAAAATTGGGTACAATTCTGAAAAAGTTGCGAAAAGTCCGAAACGGCAGAATTTTGGCAAGTGGACGGAATTCTAAGAAAACAGGTCAAACGGAGTCCGATTTGGGAAATTTCAGATCCTAAAGTGCATCTCACAACGAGATAGGAGCACATGACAAATTTTGTGGCAAGTGAACCGGGAAGTCCGAAGTTAAGTATTTTTCACATCACTTTCAAGCTCATTTACACTATTACCTTCTTGGAGAAGAGCAGAGAGCCACAAGAGCACAGATCTTCTACGACCTTCTACGACTTCCACGAGAGCTCAGAGGACACCAGAAATGAGAGGTAGACTCGTTGCCATAAGCTTTTGATGCTTATCATTAACTTTTGTCGCGAAAACTGACCAAAACCAAGAAACAAGAGCAGACGGGGAATGAGGTAGAATGCTAGGTAGTGGCACAACCGCCTAGCCAAACCTTGCAAGAACTTATAGGTGGGTTACCCTAGTATAGAAGATGGGTTTCTAACACTCAAAGCTCGAGAAAGAACGACTGGAAAAATCCTAGGTCAACAGAGCCTGCAAGAGGCAAACAGGAAAAAGTTGTCGAAACAACACGAAACTTCGCAGGAAGTTCAACCACATCAAGGAAAATGCAACCATAGAATATCTCCAAGTTTGAATCACAAAAAGTAGGTCGGAACAACCGATTTGGCTGCGGACACACAAAGCGTCATTTTGGCATAACGGCTGAAATTGACGACCGAATGAAATGAAACTTCACAAGCAGCTTCAAGTAACTATCGATGACTTATGTTTGCAAGCAAAACCCAAAAGAAAGCTGATTCACTTACCGATGGTGAAAAAGACGCTTTCGGGCAACCAAAGGGAGAAAGATGGAGAACGGGGAGCCAAAGTCAAGTTCAACCAAATAGATGGCTTCACAACATATCCAATGAGCTGGAAATGCAACTCTCGAGAAGAAAAGTTGAAGAAATTCAACTCCAAGGCAAAAAGACGACTTCGGAGACTGAAATGCCTATAAAGGGGCTTTTTAGCTAAACTAATGACTTTTTAAGTTGAAAACTAGTTAGCAGGGCTTAGGGCACTAGCACAAAGCATTCTTTGCACAAAAAGACCAACATTTCAAGAAAAGACATCATACGCGTATGATGTCTCACAGCATGAATTTCACATCCATTTCAACATTTGAGTGCATAGCCTCATTCCACATGTTAATCACATCTATGAACCAAGTATCATGAGAATTGGAGTTAGAAAACCCAAGGAAAACCAAAAAGACGCAAAGTAGGCCATAAAATTGATTTTTTGGTCCTAATTTTGTCAAAATAACTCCAAACTCATTGAAACTTTGTAGGATTGTTGTTAAACACATCTACAAGCTATCTGGAACCAAAAAGCACCATTTTGACACAAAAGACATCATACGCGTATGATGTCTATTTGCACTTACAGAGCCAAAACTGCTCATTTGTCATCATACATCCATTATATATATCTAATACATGCTACATATGAAATTTGGAACTATTTGGTCAAGAGGATCACCCCATTAGCCCAATTGAGGGAAAATCCTTCACCTAAAGCCTATTTTTGGCCCAAATCCAACATACTCAAGTCCAAACCAAGATTTGAGTAGGAACAGTCCTTCACTAGTACATGGGGAGTCCACAGAACCAATCCCATGCAAAATTGATGAAAAAGACATCATATGCGTATGATGTCTCCAGAGCCATCTTTAGCCCAAAATCTATCCAAACTTCATAAATCCACTGAATAAGCCTATCTAATGCCAAATCCAAGCTTATAGAGAAATTTGGTCCAAAAATACACTAAAAGACATCATACGCGTATGATGTCTCACTATGTGATTTTGGCACCTCGGGGCTTCAACCACCAAACAAAAGTGATCTACATGCCATTTGAAAGTGAACCACCAAGTTTTATCCAATTTGGATCATAAAATCCAATTCCATTTCAAAATTTTGCCAAGAGCTGGAACTTGACTAAATTGGCCAAAACTTGACCAAATGGGATCCAAACTCAAATCCAAGCATGTGATAATCATGTATACACTATCAGCTACAAGCACAACCAATATAAATTCATTTTGACACAAAAGACATCATACGCGTATGATGTCTCCAGCATGATTTTGAGCCCATTTTGCATATTTTTTCACCTACCTTGCATCCTTAGGCCCTGAATAGCTCATGTTTCAATTTTCAAGTCATTTGGATAGTTAAAAGCTTCATTTCGGCTTTCAGTACTAAAAAGACGCTAACTTATGAAATTGGAGTTACAGGATCCATGGATTCCACCAAGTCATCGGCAACGAAGAGAAAAAGACTGACAATCAAAGATGCTATTGCAGAAGCGGAACCATTTGACATTCCAGCAGAAACCCTCAAGCCAACCAAAACTTGGGTGGAGGAAGCAGTATTGGAGAAAGAGGGAATAAAGATCTACCAGGGGACTTTCAGAGATCCTCAAGGGCAACCGATGATCCCACAGGAATTGGTAGATTATAGCGGGTTAGAAGACATCAGCAGGTACTTGGAAAGGACAGACTTGCACAGTTTCTTCACCTCGAGACGATCAGGTGTGAATACAAGAAGAGTGTACGAGTTGGAAACATCCATTCAGAAGGATGGAAAAGCCACATTGACAGCCATGGATGGAGAGAAGGTAGAAGTACAGATCACTCCACAGCTAATTGCAGATGCATTGAAGCTGCACAACAAAGGGAGCTCGGTCAGGGAAAGAAGGAAGTCCATAGAGGTCTATGAGTCCAAGAAACAGAATGCGACCTATGGAGATATGAAGGACCAAAGAGCGGCAACCATTTGCCGACTGTACAACCAATTTCTTCATGTTTGCAGTAAAAGACCGCAAAAGTATACAACACCACCCCATGCCATTGCGACCACCATCACATGGGCATTAAAGAGCAATATGCCAAAAGAGGTGAATTACGCTCAACACATCCACGAGCAAGTAATTGCCATGCACAACGAGAAGCCAAAATACATAGGAGGAGCGGAAATTCTGACAAGAATATCTTATGAAGCTATTGGAGCTAGAGATCAGTGGCCAAAATCTCCCTCCCAGAATGAGTGGCTTAGAGAAGCCGACGAGGAGGAAGAACATCCCGAAGTATCCAAGAGGGCATCCACAAGAGCACACCGGAAACTAGAAGTAGTTTCAGAACCTGAAGAGGATGTGGACGAGCCACTTAAGAAGAAATTAAAGAAGAAGGTTTCTCCCAAGCAAACCAAAAGTCAGAAAGCGGCAAGAATGGAAAGATTAGTGGAGCAGTTTAGAGCGGAAAGAGCTCTAAAGGGTGACTTTGAAGAAAAGTGGGTGCCAGACCCCACTAAAGTCGGAACTAGCTCGGCCAGGCCAAATATTGATCAATACGATCAATATATTAAAGCTTATGAGGAGTCAGAGGCTATTTTGGAGCAGCAACCTGTTGAGCCATACACTGAAGAGGAGGTACAACAATTAAAAGCTGAGCTGAAAAAAGACGACAAGGGAAAAAGGAAAGTAGATGGGTCTACTAAGCCTCAAGAGAAAGATGGTCAAGCCGACAAAGGGAAAGCCAAGGAAGCTGAGGACAAACATCCCTCTATGATTGATGTACCAAGCCCGAAGAAGACGGAAAAAATTGTGGAAGAGACCACAGTAGAGGTGGACACAGATGTTTTGGAAAAGCCAGAAGCCGAGACCAAAGAAAAGAAGATAGATCCAGTTCAGCAAAAGAGAAATGATTATGAAGATCTGGTAGAGATAGGATACACCGAAGAAGAGGCCCTTGAGGCAGTTTATGGGATCACCCTACAAAAACAAGATGAACGGAGAAAAAGACAAAGAGTAAAAAAGAAAGTGAAGAGAAACTGGACAAACCGAAAATACTAGAAGAGCCAAAGCCAGTGGAGGTGGTGGCGGAAAGAGCTTTAGAGTTGACAGATGATGATGAAAAAGACATGCACATGGTGCATGAACTGCTCAGCAAGATAAAAGAAAGGTCCAAGGCAAAGGAAGTAGAGATTGAGACAGCCAAACAAAGGGAAGCGGAGTTGCAGAGAAATTTAGAGAATGCTATGACTGAATCTGAAAGTCATAAAGCATCACTCCATGACGCGGAAAACGAGAGAGACGGCTTGATACTCCAACTAGCCGAGGCTTCAAGAGAAGTAACAAGTGCACAGGAAGCAAGGGAGCGGATAGAGGATGAGTTGGAGGCGGCTAAGGATGAGCTCATTGAGCTAAGGGAAAGAGTCGAGCTCCAAGAAAGAACAATCACTAGACTTAGGTCTACCCCTAGAGCTAGCAGAGCAGGAACCGAACAAGAGGGAGCTATCGTACCAGTTTTGGAAGACCAGGTCCGAAGCTTACAAAGAGAGCTAAGATTAGAGCAAGTGCAAAGGTTGCACATTGCGGAGGAATCATTGGCCACAGAGGAGAGGCTCACATTAGAAAATCAAACACTACGGATAGAGAATGAGGCCCTCCGCAAACAGCTCCAAGATCTACAAGAGCAACAAAGAAGAGAGACAGAGACACCACAAGAAGAATCAGGTGGAGCAGCCATAGAGCTACCAGAAATTGGAGAGGCAACCACAATTGAAGATCCAGCCCCAGCTCAAGAGGTGGCCTCGACTTCAAGAATCTCTGAAGAAGAAGAACAAAGGCTCCATGAACAAATAGAAAAGTCAGCAGAGGAGAGTGCGAAGGCGGAAATGGAATGGGAGAGGAGACTCCTAATCTCCATTAGACTTCAGGGACTAGACACAAAAGTGCTCCATGAACAGTGGATGCAACCCAGCCTGCCTTTCCCTTTGATGAAATTTGAAGTGCTAAAGACGAAAAAGAGACTAGAAGGGGAGCAGTATATCGCTCTTTACGAAGGGGACATCACAAAGGAGGAACAATCAAAGAAGATAGTAGATTCACAACCTAGATGGAGGAAAGGTTGGCTGAACAAATACCCAACCTACCTCATCTACTTGGTGGAGGCACCAAAGGAGATTCGGGAGGATGCAACCTTCTGCCCGGTGCCAAGGGTCAGAAACTGGAAAGAGCATGGCAAGATTGCAAAAAAGAAGCCAAATTGGCTTAATTATCCCAGGATGCCAGGACCAAAGGCAGGAGAGAGAATAGGTAAAGCCTACATGGTGAAAACCCTAACGGGCACCATCAAGCTCTTTACTGGCTCTCCTGACCTTTCATGTCAGATGCTCAAGAAAATCTGCAGGACTCTCTTAGCTTGCATGGAAGTGTTCGGGCCAGATAAAGCCACGACCTCAAGTCTACTATCGACGGCCGACACGATGTCTGATATGATGTACGATCTTTCATTGCAGTCTTCTCCAAAAGTGTTACACCTCCTATACCAAAGGATTATGTTTTTGCCTAGCTTCCACATGCAAACATTCGAAGAAGCTTTCTACACCGGCCTTTTCACCCACGAAAGCAAAATATTCGGCCCAACCTTGACCATCGGCAACCTACGATACGAATCACATTTGCAGATGCTCAAGACGACAGAACTTTATTGACCAAGCATAAAATTCATGTCAGGGATGACATGAACGTAGAGGGGGGGGAGTGTTGAGCCAGCAAAGGATCACACCCACATTTTTGCTCACACTCATCATTTTGTAACCATTGATTGTAATAAATGTCTTTCCCACATTAATTTTGATTTGAGCCATTCATTAAGTAACGAGACTCAATTGAGTTTCCAGCTTGTAATCCCGAAGTAATTTCACTTGCTGATGTAATTAGTTAGAGATGTTCTCACCTCCAAGGCTGAGGTATATAAGACAAAGTTTTTGTAACCTAAAAGGCAGACTATTAATCAAAGTGAGTTTTTGAGCGCCGTGACTGTGTCTGAGAGAGAGAGAGAGAGAGAGAGAGAGAGAGAGAGAGAGAGAGAGAGAGAGAGAGAGAGAGAGAGAGAGAGAGAGAGAGAGAGAGAGAGAGAGAGAGTCTTATCTACTTGCTACGCGAGCTACGGAGCCGCCATTGGAGAAGCGACACCGCCATTGTGTTAGCAACGGCAAGAGCTACGCACAGATACCAAGAGTGCGCGCTATCGGCTTCTATGTGTGGTAAGTTCCTACGAGCTTCGGTGTGAGTTTTCTTCCACTCGTGTGTCGGAATTGAGCGTGCAACATATCTATAGAACCACAACGAGTAGAGCTACACATTAGTACCATCGGGGTCAAGTTTCGGTCACCTGTATATTTCGGCCTGTCTTCATACGCGTTTACTGCACGGAGTGGTTATAGGTTGAGTTTGCAGTTCAAGTCTTTAGGGTGTTGTTCTTACCTAGTGTATAGACTTCCCCTTGAGTTTGAAATCGATTCAATGATTCTAGATCCTGTTTGGTATAGCATTCGTCCGTAGTACGGATTTCAGTCACTTGCGTATTTTAGAACTTAGATTTGATTTCCTTAGTAGTGATTGTCATTAGAAGGTCGAGTAGGTGATTTGACACCCACCTAGTTGTTTCCATGCACCTGCAGGTCAAGCTCCGTCCTCGTCTGACAAATTCTATTGTTGGTTGAGTTCTCGCTATTTAGCTTCCGCTAGCGGCGTAACCGCCTTAACAACCGCCAACCTTAGAATTAGAGACATATGATCAAGTAGACTTGAAGCCTTTGAAACGGCTTAGCACGGATAATCCTAGGATCGGGGTCTATTGTTGGGAAGATAGAAATATAAAAGATCTTCTGTGGACTTCTCATGCCAAACCAAAACAACTAACGGCCGTCAAGATCATCTATTTCTTCAAGATCAAAGATAAGGGATCAGCGGACGTACCAACCTATCTTTAGGGATTGTTATAGCAACAACTTTGTTATGATGACTCCTGAGGAGGTAGAACAAACCAAATACCAAGGGTATTCCATACGAGATTGGATATTGGGGCAAGGACCAGAAACAATTCCAAGAGATGAACACCATGAGAGATCATCTGAGAGTAATGTGAAGAAACCAAAATCCACCTCATCACGTAGAAAACTGGGTGACACTAAGGCCAGTCCAGAGCTACATGAGTCACTATTTCCAACAGACTGATTGAAGGACTCGGAACATGACCAATTGCCAGAAAATTGGGAGTTGAACCAAACAGACACGTCAGACCAGCTGATTTTCAGAAAGGGGTCAAAAAATACAATGGATCAAGGGATCCATATGACCACTTAGCAAGCTTTAAGCAAGTGCTAAGATCAGAGCGTATATTTGATTTCTATACTCAATTCAAGGGGTTTGGAATGACATTAGAAGGAAAAGCATTGACATGGTTCCAAAACATTCCAGTAGGGTCAATCATGGACTTGAACACATTAGCTCAAGGATTTGTAGCTGCTTGTTCCAAAACGGGGATCAAACATAATACGGTAGCTCAAATCTACAGCTTTAAATAGAAACATGGTGAGTCTGTTAGGGATTGTGCAACTCGAATGAAACAATACATTGCCAGATGCCCAGAGATGGAGATAACGACTTGTATCTTTGTTTCTAGAGGGATTTCTAAACAAAAAACTTCATGCTATACTCTATAGTAAAAAGCATACAATTCTAGAAGCGTGTGTGTCGGATGCTATTGACTTAGGAGACAATTGTGAAATTTTCAACGAAAACGATGTCCCTAAGGATAACCAAAGCAAGAAAATAGCATCCACTAAACCAGCACAAGTGGGAACGACTACTATGGAAGCACTCTCAGCCATAGAAGATATGCTAAAAAGGATGAATGAAATGATGAAAAACATGCAAAAAGCACCTATGAGAGGACCAGGACAAGGGATACCTCCACAAGGACAACCAATTAGTCCAAAAAAATGGTGTACAATTGAGGGTAAATGGACCAACCATGAGACCCACGAGTGCTACTTCAGACCAAAGTATGATGGGAATGTTCAGTATGTGCCCATGAGGCCACAAGGACAACCCATGTATAGATATAAGCCTAATATGGCCCAAGCTCAAAGACCACGAATGGGTATGGAAAGACCTTAACCTCTGTTGGGACAACAACCTCCGTATCCAAGGCATAATGCAGTGCCTGTAAAGTACACGCACTCTGAAGGAGTCATAGATGAACAAGCATTAGTGCCTGTTACACCCTATGCAGAGCCTAGTCCATCTACTGTAATGGTAGAAGGAGATTGGTATAATTCACATCACCACCAATGGTAGAAGGAGATTGGTATAATTCACATCACCACCAGAGGTTGCACCAATGTATTATGTAGCTAATGAAGGTGTCAGACCTCCCATGGTAAGACCCATGATGAAGCTAGGAACGGGAAACTGTCATAATTGTGGTGCTGATGATCATTGGAAAAATGAATGTCCAGAGCCTGACAAAAACCTCAAACCAATTAAAGCCTATTGCATACAATGTTGCAAAAAGGGACGGCACATTCCGGAAGATTGTCCTAAAAATCCTTTGAACAAGGGTAAAATGATAGTAAACGTAGTCCAAGTGATACCTAGTAGCTCATCAAAGAGTGAATCAATTGTTCAAATCAAGGTAATCACTAGAGTGCATGCAAAGAAAAAGAAACACAACTCCTCTGATGATTCAAAAAATACAAAAGTTTCTTCTGAAAGAATTAAAACGAGCACAAGCAAAAGATTAGAGATGAGAAAATAAAAACAACGGGTTGAAATTGAGGAGAAAGCAAAGAAGCCAGTCCACGAAAAGTTGAAAGAAACTAGAAGTGAATTCAAGGAAACAACCGTGAAATCTAGAGGATCCATTCTGGTTGATAAAAATTTTGAGCCTATTAATGCCACCTTGAAAGCCTACCAAGCAGGACTTAAAGCATGCCAAAACATGGAGAACAGCTAAGTTGGAAGCAGCTAACTTGGAAGCAGCTAACCTGAAAACAGCTGGAAGCAGCTAACCTGGAAGCTTATCAAAATTTGGTAAGGATCACGCAAGAAATGCTGGAAAAACAAAAACCCAAGCTTGAAAGTATCGCAAAACCTGAAGAGCTTGTGGTAAGAGAAACAAAAGCAAAATCTGATGTGGTGGCAGAGTCCCACCTTGAAACAAACGAACCAGAGCTTATAGTGCCTAACAACAAAGATGCCTTAGACAGAATTCCATTCGTAGAGGAATACTGGCCAAGAAACTTATGGGAAAAAGTGAGAGAGATTAATGATGGGAGCCTAACTCTAAAGTAAGCTCCTATAGAGAAATTCTAGTTGGATAACCTACCTTTTGATATGAACATGGATGTACAATCCTTGTACGGGGATTGCGGATTGAAATCTTCAGGAATGTCGAAACCATTGACATTAAAAACATTACCTTCTTACTTGGGAGATAACAAAGATGAATCCATCGTGTGCAAGACCACTCAAGTGAAAAGAGCTAAACAGACCCTAGAAGTATACAACATTCATTCAATCATGTCTACACCCATCCAATGCACTCCTTGGAAGAAATGTTAAAACTCAAACCATACTTATGGAATAATTTACAGAAAACCCTAGAGAAGGTGGGGATAACGGGGTTAATCTCAAAAAAATTGGAAAAATTTAAAAATGAAATGGAAAATAAAGAGATTCGATTAGTTCCCATGAACAAAGTCGGAGAATATTATGAAGGGGAAGAAGGAAACACCACCCTCCTAGTGAAATATAATGACATTGAAACCATGGCAATATTGGATAGTGGAGCTGGCGTAGCCATAGCCACTAAAGCAGTATGGGAATCATGGGGACAGCTAGCCATTAGACAAAAATGAATGAAATTGCAATTGGCTGACGGACACATTGAGAGACCATTAGGGCTGCTTGAAAAGGTGAGTCAATTCCTGTGGAAATGAATATCAACACACTTTTTCCATAGTAGACTTTGGGAAAAAGCTCAACTATGAAATCAGATTCGGAAGACCTTTCATGTGACAGGTACAGTTTATCCAATATTGGGGAAACAATTATCTGTACTTGAAGCAAGTGGGATCTATAACAAGAGTACACTTATAGAGATGCCTTGAAAACACCCATCCAAGAGTTTGATTCAGTCTCTTCGGCTGGAACTAAACTCCCATCCTAGTTAAACAAAGACACTCCTATTTGGATGTGTGGAGCTTCAGAAAACAAAAGCTTAAGATGAGAAGAATGTATCCTAGAAAGGGACTGTACAGACGAAGCCTATGTACTTGAACCCTTTCTAGAGAATTTGCTTGAGCCATTCGAGTGGACTCAAATTTTAGCGATAATGGATGTATGTGTGAATATGTCTATGCCTACTCAATTTTTCAATGAGGATGGCTATGACATAATTCCCATCCAAATGATTTCAATCCTCAACATTGAAAACGAAGATGAGGAACCCAAGGACTTAATGAAAGCTCAACAAGTCTTTTCAGACCTCTATTACAATACAATTGATGAGTTAGATGAACACTCAGCTACCTCAGAAGATTTGGGGTCGGAAAAAGGGCATACAAGAGCTAAGTTACTCTTAAAAGGAGGGGAGGAAACTTTTCTTGACTTTCTAAACCAGAATTTAAGAAGACAAAAATGGTATAGACAAAAAAGAGACACCAGAATTGTGAAAACACAGCCGATGCCATCAGTCTCCAGTAAAACACAATTCTTGATGCAGATAAATGCAAATGATTGTGTCAAGGACAAAATAACTACTAGATATCCTTCAAACAAAAACTAAAACAATTTTTAGACATCGAGGAAAACAAGGAAGGGTACTCAAGAAAAATCACAGGATAAACAACCACTCATGGCCAGAGTCGAGCAAAAAAAGAAATATCAAGAGTTGAAAAAAGCTCTAAAGGAGATATACACAACTAAAACGGAAACCACGGAAGAAGATGGTAAGGATGTAATGCATGTTCCATCCCATTATAAAAACTATACTCTCCAAGATAAAAAAAATTATAGTTGAACAACCTGTTAGGGAACTACAGAAGTAGGGTGAATCTTACGAAGGGCCTGAAAACGCTAAAAAGATAGACTTGGTTGAACCAGGAGAAGAGCTTCGACCTGCTTACATCGCGAATGACCTAAGATATGTTCGCCTGGTCTTACAAGGATCTCAAGGGTATTGATCCAAAAATCTGTCAACATACCATACCCATGAGAGATGATGTGAAACCAAGTAGACAGAGACCATACATGTATAACGAAATATTTGCCAGGAAGATAAAAGAAGAAATTGAAAAACTAAAGGAAGTCAAATTCATTTACGAAATTGAACACACAGATTGGGTGTCTCCAATTGTGGTAGTACTAACCCAAGAAGAATGGAAAATTACGAGTGTGTGTTAATCTCAAAAAGGTGAATGCAGCTACCATTAGAGACAACTTTCCTCTTCCGATAACTGAGCATGTTTTAGAACGAATTGTAGGAAACGAAGCTTACAGCTTCTTAGACAGATTTTGGGGATACCATCAACTTTTGGTTAATCCAAAAGATCATCATAAAGTTTCCTTTGCAACAGAATGGGGTATATTTGCCTTTCGGGTTATGCCGTTTGGGTTAACTAATGCTCCAGCCACGTTTCAAAGGTGGATGAGCCATTATTTCGAAGAATATCTTAGGAGATTCTTAGAATTATATATGGATGATCTATGCGTACATTCATCAATTCGGGCTGATCATTTTGAACACCTCAAAAAGGTAATAGGTATTCGAAAAATGTAGACTTTATAGGATTTTCTTAAATCCTAAAAAGTGCACATTCATGGGAAGACAAGGAAAATTTCTTGGACATATGGTGTCTAAAAATGGCATAGCTACTAAAACTGAGAAGATTCATGTCATTACTGATTTGCCTAGACCAGCAACACTAAAGGGGGTACAAGCCTTTATGGGGCATTGTGGATATTACCTACGGTTCATCTACATGTACGCTATAATTGCAAAACCCATGTATAGCTTGATTACACACTTTGAATGGATGGAGGCATGTGAAGAATCCTTCACGAAGCTTAAGAAAGCTCTCACCTTAGCTCCAATATTGAAAGCACCAGACTAAAATAAGGTATTCCACGTACATGCAGATGCTTCCAATTTTGCTATAGGTTGTATACTAGCTCAACCAGGAGATGGAAAAATTGATTTTCCTATAACTTATGCTAGCCAAAAATTGAACATGGCGGAAAAGAATTACATCACCACCGAAAGATAAGGATTAGGAATGATTTATGTCGTTAAAAAGTATAGACATTACTTGTTAGACAACAAGTTTCTGTTCTTTGTGAACCACCAAGATTTGTTGTATTTGGCCAACAAGCCATGTAGCACAGGGAGAATATTGAGATGGTTCATCATTCTTTGACGAATTTGACTTCATTGTGGTTGTGAAAAATGGCACTACACATGAACAAGCAGATGATTTGTCAAGGATTGTTTCAAGGGAATCACTTGAAGGGGTAGACGATGATCTACCAGATGCCTATTTGTTCTCCGTGGAAATAATACATAGATGGTCGGAAAACATTGTGTCATTGATGACAATAGCTCAAGTGGATTCACAAATACCACTTCCTATCACAATCAGATTAATCAAGCAATCATCTATGTATCAATTACTAGCTGGTAGGCTATACAAAAGAAATCGGGATGGGATATTGCTTTTATGAATTAATCTTGAAGAAAAAGAACAATACCTAAGTCAAGCACATGTTACCATAGTAGGACTTCACTTTGCGGAAGACCAAACTATGCAACAAATCTTGAGACTTGAAGTATTGGCTGACTATGAGAAGAGATGTTCGATCTTTTGTAAAGGATTGCCCTCAATGTGAAAAACAAACACCCATACCTCATGCAACCTTGTTTCAAATGTCACCTGTTCCTAAGTGGAGTAATTATCTGGTTACTTATTTATCGAGCTGAACATTTCCTGAGGATATGAGTAAATGTCGTCAAAGAGTAATTGAAACTGAAGAAAGAGACTATGCTCTTATTGGGAACCAATTATATTGGAGAGGTAAAGATCAACGAGTATATTTTGATTATAGAACAAGCACATGCTGGATTAGCTAGAGGTCACTTTTCTAGTGAGACCATCGCAAGAGAAATCTTGATGGCAGGAATATGGTGGCCAACACTTTTTGCAGATTCCAAAGAATATGTTCAAAGATGCGATGCTTGTCAACGAGAAAAAATTCCAACATGAGTAGATATCATGCCCTTAAGACCAATGATGGGGACTAGAGATTTCCCAAAATGGGGTATATATTTTGTTGTACCAATACAACCACCTGCATATAGAACTCAAGCTCAATATATCATTGTAGCTACAGACTATTTGACCAAGTAGGCCGAGGCTAAAGCAACTCAAAAGAATGATGCTAGAACCACTGTCGCATTCTTATACGAGTATGTATTCACGAGATATGGAATACCAATAGAGATTTTCAGTGATCGGAGAACTCATTTCCTCAATGAGCTAATCAAGTATTTGCTTAATGAGTTTATGGTCATCCATAACAAATCAACTCCCTATCATCCACAAGCAAACGGACAAGCTGAGCATACAAATAAGATTCTTAGCTCGGTGCTGACTAAAGTGGTTAGCTCAGGAAGGACAGACTAGGAAATGAATCTCCATGATGCTCTATGGGCTTATCGAGTTTCATTCAAAATAGCTATAAATGCTACACCCTTTAAACTTATTTATGGTCTTGATGCCAGACTTCCAATAGAATTTCTATTGCCGATATTAAGGGTAGCACAAAATCTTGAGTGGACTGGACATGAATTGTCAAAAAGACTTGAAGATTTCGAGAAGCTAGATGAGCAAAGGCTAACTACTGTAGCTCATATCTATGCACAAAAGCGGAAACAAAAACAATTTTTTGATTCCCACTTAATCACAAAAATCTTCAAGAAAGGGGACTTACTTTTAGTCTATTCCCTTAAGCAACACATTCCCAAGTTTAAGAAAAAGGGAAGAGGACCATTTATCATTGAAGATGTATCTCCAAGTGGAGTAGTAAAATTGTCCACCTTAGATGGTCAACCAATGCCTAATTGGATTAGTGGATGTCATTTAAAGAATACAATTTGCCACTAACCAATGAATTGCTAGAAAGAATGCATGCAGTCAAACAAAGGAAGATTAAATGACAATAGGTTATTGATGAAGCCCAAGAGGAAGCTCGGTTTTTGGTACTCAAGTGGAAAGATTCTCTCAAGAATCAACAGATACCGAGTCCCATCAAGACTCTGGAAATAGATGATTGACAATGGGAATTACCTAAAGATGCAGTTTCAACAGATGATGACTGGCTAGACAGAATGGACCTTCGCATCAAAGTACAGCTCAACAATCATAGCACCAATGCTTTGGTCGACACAGGAGCTAGAGTAAATGCAGTAACTTATTTCACATACAAGAAGGCAAAAAGTCAAGCATTGACGGCAGGAATAGCGACAATCAAAGGATGCAGCAAGAACCCAACCCCAACATTGGGAGTCGTCAACTTGAACGTGATAGTACATGGATGTTCATGTCCTTATCAATTTGTATGCTTACCAGACGAACACATGAATGAAATGACGATTCTTGGAATACCTTAGATACGAACATACAAAGCAGTACCAGATTGGCATACAAATCAGCTAAAGCTATCACCTAAAGGAGGGCAACTCATTGTTCCAATTGCACCAAGCAAGGAGGAATGGAAAAGAAGCAATCAAGAGACCAAACCACAAAGTAGTCAGTTGTCTCTATACCCTTGCCAATCAAATTCTACAAGTAGCATGCAAGGAGTCAAGAAAATTTGGGTACCAAAAGCACAGCTTAAGGATTAACAGATTCAAATATGGGTGCCTAAAATTTCACCAACAAAACAAAAGAAGGTTCCAAGGGTTAAAATACAAAGACGAGCATCTCCGAGCACAGAACCTAACATGGATATGGTATGGAATAAAAAGGATCACTTACCTTCTCCACAAACCTCAAAAGACTCCTTTCCACAATGTAGCACCGAGCGGACCAAGCTACCAATGGCGAGAAAAAGCCCGACAATAGTCAAAAGTGCTACCAACAGCTCAAGCAATCAGTGTGCTAAAATATCCTGATGGTTCAATCAAATAGAGAGCACACAACCTACAAGATTTTCTCTTTGGAAGACATCAGCAGCAAACCTCGACATCGAAAACCCTTGAGTCAATTACTCAAGACCCAAATCTTGCACAGCATATTGGTTTGAATTTCATTGATGTTCATAGCATGGTAGAGCCAACCACGGCTATGCATAGACACGATTGTTCAACCCATGCACACAGTCGTCCCGGAGTACGCCATCTAGGAGGGGTGGAAGGGCACTAAGTACTAAGTACCAAGTAATTAAGGGCAATGTTTGAAGAGGGATTAAAAAAGCATGCCTTAATATAATAGAACCTTTCTATATCATCAGATGACCATTTGGCAGGGGTCGAGGGGGTCCCTAGTAGAAAAGTTAGGTTTTTGGTAAATGCCAGAATTCGGACTTGACTCCACAGATGCCTTGCTTAAGAGGTCCATATACAATGTATATGATTGGTTTGGTGAAATCCATCAAGCAAAGCCCTCAAAAAGCAAAGAACGGCTCGAATATTACAAAGCGTCAAATTCGACATACAGGGTCAAACTGACTCCAAATGAGCGAGAACTGGACAGGTTGTTGCACGACTATATTGCGGACAAGTCCAAAGCCTCAAAGTTGACCGACCGACCCAACAGGCAGTGTAGTCACAAAAAATGGTGATTTCAGATTCGACAAAGCACAAAGTGACGCCAGCATGACCAAACTTGACTAAATTCAATTTAGGACTTGTATTAGGTGTATGGAATATGTCTAGGTCAAAATTTGTAGGTTTTGCAAAGATTTTGTTATTGTTGTAAATAATCGTGATTATTTACTTTTGCATCAGTTTTGTTTGGAAATTGTCACCTCACCTCACCTATCATGCTATTACATGCCAAAAATCAAGTATGAGCCAAAATGACCACCCATTACTTGGAAAATTGCCAAGAAACACAAAGAAGTCTTTGCAAGCCAAATTTTGGTTATGGACAACATTTTTTAATCCAAATCACCTTATATCTCATATACAGGGTCTATATAATGCCTAGAACCAGTTTGTACCAAAAAATGTCAATTTTGGAAGAAAAGTTAATAATTGCGATTATTTGCTTTCTGGTCAAAATTGGGGGCTTTTATATTTTTCCATCATACATCCAAAGTACATGATGTCTTAAGCCCACTAGCCAAATTTGAACCAATTTGGAGCCCAAAATCTCAAATTTCCTTTATATCTACTGTTTCAGAGACCTAAAGACAAAATCTGGTACCATTTTCACCCTATGCATCCAAATGAGCCCATATTTCACTCAGAGCAGGTATTTGGTATATACTTCAAGCCTATAAATCCAAGTTTGCAAAAGGTTGAAAATTTTCCTCAGCTGCAAATAATCGCGAATTTTCCTCAGCTGCAAATTTTCCTCGGCTGCAAATAATCGCGATTATTTACTTTGGGTGAAAATATTTGTTTTGACCACATAATTTTGTTCCTTGCATGTTTTTATGCATCTTTGCTTGTTCAACAATTGATTTGAAGCAAATTGGACCAAAATTGTCAGCACTTCAACCTAAAGGACATTTCAAAGAAAATTTCGACAAATCTGCTAACGTTGCACTGTATTCACTGAACACGAGCCATGCAAGTAGCAGAGAGGGCCAAGAAGAAGCTCAACCAAAAAGAGAAACTATAAGAATTGCTCGCTTATCAACTAGACCCGAGTCAGTCAAAGTAGCCAAGGCATCATACCTCTCTAGAGAGCAGCTAGAAGAACACCACACTACAGCCTTCACTGGCATGTTCAAAAGTGAAGAGGGACATCAAATGGAGTTGCAACTCCTACCCAAGGAGGTCTATGATGTAGCCTCTGCCAAGCCAAAAACCAAAGAAGCTAACCGCCGCAGGCTGGGACTCTGGGATTTCTACGAACAAGACCCTTGCGGAGTGGATTTTTAGAAAGCTTACTAGCTTCTATCCACAATTGAAGAAGATGGAACCGCACAGATAACTGACACCCAAGGGAACAAGGTCGAAGTAGTGATCACTAAAGAGATAGTGGCAGAGGCACTCAGACTGCCCATAGAGGGAATGACCATGCGAGCAAGGGACAGGAAAAACTCAAGACCATTTACCAAAGAGACAGCCGTGGCTACAGTTTCCGACCTCGTTCACAAACAAGTGGAAGAGCTAGCCCGCTTGTACCACCAGCACTTCCATTTTCGGGCAAAAATGCCACCAAGGTACACTATGCCAAATCACGTTGTGGCCACCACATTCACTTAAGTTCTTAAGTTGACGACAAGGCAACCAGTGGACCACACGTAGTATGTCCTGACTACTTTGAAGGGCACCAAGAAGGAAGACAAAATCACTTACTTGGGTGCACCAGAGGTTTTGATTAGAATAGCATACCATGCCATTGGCATGGCCAAAAATTTACCGCCTCCTTTTGATCAGAATACATGGATATTGACAGCACAGCCCTCTCCAAGAGCTACAAGGTCAGGAAAGAGGTCATATAAATCCGATGAAGAATCGGCTGACAGCTCGCCGAAAAGGCACAGCAGTGAGAGCTCGAATAACGAGGAAAAGAGAGCTCATAGAGAAGAAATGAAAAGAAAAGCTGTGGCCGCACACCAAGAAGAGCCATCCCAAAAACAAGCGCGCTTTGAAAGAGAGAAACAGGCCTACCAGAATAGTAGACAAGCACAAGGGAAGGACCCAGAGAAATGGGTGCCGACTGGACTTAAAGGCCCTAGAACAATGCATCACACAAGAAAAGAGACCAAAGATCCGACAGAAATATTGGAAAAAATGTACCAAGAAGCCAAAGCCCTCAAGCTAAAGGAGGCAAAAGACGCAGCAAGAAAAGCAAGAGAGGCGGAAGAACAAAGACAAGCCGAGGAGATGGCTAGAGAAGAAACACAAGAGCAAGGATTTGCATCTCCCCGACCCACCTCACCGCCTACAGAACAACAAGACCACCCCATGCCAAGCCCACCACCAACACCTGAGCCAGAGAAGAACAATGAATCTGAATCCAACAAAGAAACAGAATCTGCACAAGAGGCAGATTAGCAAGAGAAAGAGAAAGATTAAGAAGCAGAGCCAGAAAAAGAGGCTACCACTACACAAGAAAAAGAACCCAAGCTAGAGAAGGAAGAAAGGCCGGCACAGAAGAGACAACCGAATCTGAGCCAGCACCCTCCACTACCACACATCAAGAGAAGGATGAAACACCTTCTACTTACACTCAGCCAGAGACCGCCGAGGCATCAAAGCCTCAAGATGATGAAGAAAAAGACCAACCATCTACCTCCACACAAGAACAACCAGCAGTTAACGATGCAGCAAAAAGACACATACGAGGATGCAGGCACATCTCAGCTGGCAAGATGGGAGGAGTGGCAGTGAAATGAATAGTTAATATGTACAAGTCAATGAATATGCACGGCAGATGCAAGAAATGATGGAGAGACTCCGTTCAGCAGCACTAAACCGTAGCACCAAGGCCAAAGAACTTGAGATGGTGATCGACTCTCTCCAAGGAGAGTTACAAGATAGCATGATTGTCAACACTGATCTTCAAAGGCAGGTGAAGGAGATGAAGGCAGAAGCTGAATAGCATCAGGTAGCTAGAGATAGGCAGCAAAAAGAAATGGAGGAGCTAGGTGATCTCCTCACCAAACTATCCGGTGCATGCAAAGCAAAAGACGAGCAACTAACAGAAGTTACGCATGAACTTCTTACAACATCTCTGTCAGCTCAAAAAATTCAAGTGCAATTAGATGTTGCCAATGCCTTGCTGCAGTACTCTAAAGAGCGGATCAATGATCAGGCATTTTTCTTACGGCAAATAAGAGAAAATCCAGACGTGGCCTCGATCAAAGGGACTGATGAAGTATACAAGGCACTCGAAAAGAAGAAAAAAGATCTTCAATTGGAATTAAAGTTGGAACAATCACAATGCAAGGACGTGGCACTGATGCGTATTCAAAGAGAAGAGGAGCTCCTAAAGAAAATAGAAGAGCTCAAGCGAGTTAATCAACTCCTCAAAGATGGGAAACTAGACACGCAGGAAGAGGTAGGCACTTCAGAGCCGCCACAGATAGACATACCCTCGGTCTTGTTTGCTGAATTTGAGACATATTCCATTGCAGAGTTGAGTGGTGATGAGGATTTTCAGATCAATATCACGGATGCAGACACAATGCCAATGGTCCAATTGTCAAAAGCTGAAGAAGACACACTAAAAGAGAATATCACCCAAGTGGTGGATGAGCAGTGGAAAGCCACAATGGATTGGGAGTTGATATTTTTACACTCTATCAATGTCACTCAACTCACTCCCAATCAAAACATTGCACAATGGCATCAACAATCTCTGCCATACCCTCTCATCAAAGTGGAATTATTACAGGTGAAAGAGAGATTGTACAAAGATATGCAAGAAGATGACGCAGATAAAGACCACCCAAAGTGGAGGTTAAGTTGGTTGAACAAGAATCCAAGATACCTGATTCTGTTCACAAGAGCACCTGCAGCCCTTCAAAGAGATCCAACATTTTGTCATGTACCCAGAGTAAGGACATGGAAAGAGCACGAAGCATTGACAAAGAAGAGGCCAACTTGGCTTAACTACCCTAGACTGCTAGCTCTAGAGAGAGGACAAGCAACAGAGGAATAAATGGTGAAAACCCTAACGGGCCCCATGTCTTTCTTCAAAAGTCGACCAGATCTCTCATGTTCCATGTTATATAAGTTATGCAGAATGTTTCTCACATGCATTCAAGTTTTTAATCAGCCTTAGCAAACACGAGCCCCATGGCTATCATTTTTAGAAGGTAACAAAGACTTATGCTACGATCTGAGTAGTCAACCTTCACAAGAAGCACTTTACGGCTTCTATTCTAGATGTATGTTCTTTCCATCAAATAATATGTTGGCCTTTGAAGAAGCTTTCTACACTGGATTCTTCACCTGGCAAACGAAGATATTTGCACCAGTGATCAGTAACCTTACATCCAGGTTTGTAGGCTACTCAACGGTGGAGCTGAAGGATAAAGTGACAATGCAATTTCTGCAAGTGCCCGACAAAGAAAGAAGAATCAGATACTAAGAGGCACTACATGCACTTAGAGACCGCTTCACCAGCCGTCAACCCGATGACTATTTCAGCCCATAAAGTTGTGTCAAGGGGCAACACAGGCGAGGAGGGGGGAATGTTAGCAGAAAGATAACATGGACACCATTTTTCAGAGTTCTCTTTGTAAAACATTTATTATTTTGATAAATAAGGAATATTGTAAGTCCTATTTTCTCGGATAAACTCTGTAATTAATGAGCCAGGGAGACAAGCTTCCAGATTGTAATAGCCAGTCATTTCTCAGCTTTGGTAAAACTCTAGATTATTAGTTTTGACCACCCAAAAACCTTGGCTAAGGTATAAAAGCCAGTTTTTGTAAGTTTTTTATACGTTCTTGGATAAGAAATACACAGCGTGAGCTAATGGCGCTCACTTCTCTCCTTCTCGCACTTCTTATTCCCTCTCCAATTGTCACATTGCAATTGTGTTTGTTGCATTACAACCGCAGGTAAGAGCTCTACACATTGACATAAACACATCATAGTATTTTGTAGCTTTTTGCAACGCCAGCCCATGGCCTAATGTCATCATAACTAACAATTTACACTTTTTAATCAAAAACTAAGCATAGACGCCGTATTGGGGCATCATTGCTAAGCATTTAGATGCATTCTGGGTCAAAAACAACTAGGTCAAAAATCCACTATTGTTAATAATTGCAATTTTGGAACTTGACCTAAAGTGGGGTTTGAGACCATAAGCACGTGTGCTTAGGTCATATAAACTTGTCCTAGAAGTTTCATTACGTTTAGATGTCATTTAATGTTGTAACAGATGTGATTTGTTTGCCGATGAGCGGTTGGCTTTTGGTGATTTTAGTCACTTGAGTGTAGCTTGAGTTAGATGCGAGTTGTTAGTTGTTTTCCGAGAGATTGACAACCTCTTGTAGCCTCTATGCACTAGTCGAGTCAGCTTCGTCCCATGGTTTGACAAATTAATCGTGGTTCTTGATAATACTGCAATAAAATAGGATGGTGAGGTTAGACATGCGTCCCACAGAAATGAGTTGGGGTGGGAGGTGAAGATGGAAATTCCAAAATGATTGGTACAGTTTATTAAATATTTCAATTCGAAGGGATTTGATAAAAATCTAGCAGGAGTCAATATATGTCAAAGATGATGCAATTGGTTCACGAATGTTTGCTTGAAGTGAAATCCATGAAGATGAAAAAGTAGATTGACGATGCAGTGGAGACGACACTTGGTGCCGTATGGGAAAAATGTGGTTTTTTTCAAGGGCATAATCTAGATGGTCTCCTTGCATGCTATAAAGCAGAGATGAAGAGCCGAGGAGTTCTAGAAGATTGAATGATTTTGACTTCTGAAGAAGTTGTAACCTCTTAGTTTAAAGATAAGGTTCGAGAGTTGGCAAAAATATATCCCACACAGTGGGACTATTTTGCAGATGGATTTGTTCATGAAATCTCAAGGTTTATCGAATGGACAATGAAGTAGATTACTGAACAAAGCGAGATTTTCTTCTATAAACGAGGTGAAGGGGATCATATGTAGTTCCTCAACTATGATGAATTTTGGGAAGACATTTTTGCAAGAAGTAAAGCCAAGGCAAAAACGGCTTCGAAAGTAGCATATTTAGTCTTAGAGGACCATATTTTGAGCAACCTAGCAAAGGAAAATAACGAATTTAATGTTGAAAAAAATATATGAAGTTTTTTCAAAGATTTCTTGCATGGAATTTACCTCCAATAAAAGTTCAAGTGAAGAAGTAGATTGTACATCAAGTCTTGCACAGGAAACTCCTATAGTTTTGATGAATGTTGAGATTTTGAAGGGTGGTTTTCCTAAGGATGCTATGGATGAAGATTTATAGTCTAAAGTTGTTTCCCATGATCAAGCTAAAGTCCTAGGTAGAAATTCCTCTGATGATATAGGTACAGATTGTTCCAAGGATCTTCGTGATGGCTATGAATCTAGAAGGGGTGATGATGCTAAATCATCCTTACCGCACAATTTTCTTCAATTGCTTGGACAATTGGCCTGCTATGGTTGGGTTTGGATATTATTTTTGCTTATGTCACTGATGTTATAGCTGCCAGTAAAAGGGAGTAAGTTCTCTTTAACACTTGCCGGTAACAAGTTTAAGTTTCCCCAAAAGCTTATGCAATGTGGGTGTTGCACTATTCCTAAAGTGAAGCTCTAGTATATTGTGGGACCCATCAATGCTATGTTCTCTCAATGTTGTTTGATCCAAGAGATTTTAAGGATCTTAGAAGGAAAGTTCAATATAGATGGAAACTTTTGAGTATGCATAGTGGCTGCATGCTATTTCATCTAGGAATAGCATATTTGCACCAAATATGCTTGAAGGCGACTAGTACAAGAAATGTATGCTCATGTGAATGTTATGCTACTCTAGTGTTTGGGAAATTCCTTATTGTCCCATTTGATCCTGGGGATACTGTAGTACATGCTACAAACTCAAAGGACATGAATTATTTTCTTGTAGTAGGTTGCTTGGTTTTTGATTTTTCATTTAGATTTATGCTAAGTGTGAAGATTTTTGGGTTTTGTGGTCAGTATGCTTACATGGCTAGCTTCCAATTGAACTCTTTGTATGATTGATAAAGTATCTTTAAATCTTTTGAGTTGGTTTGGCTACCGAAAGTTGAAATAAAGGACTTGACAGCCATTCCGTGTACAGACAATAGACTAAGGAATACTTGAGCTTGACAGGGTTCCCTAAATCAAGCTTGATGGTCAAGGCATGTGTACAATTCACTGGAGCATACCTGAGTTTGGCGGGGTTCCTTAAATAAGGTTTTTCTTGATTGAGTGTGTTGGAGATACAACAAATATGGTTCAAAGAATTAAGATGGGTAGTTACCAAATGATTAAGATAGACCATTGATGATAAGGTTTAAACCTTATCTTGTTTTGCATGTACTTACTAGTTACATGAGCTTGATGATCACAAAGAGCTTAGCACTAGCATATGTAGATTGAAGACCAATTAGCATAGACCGGAGGTTGTGCAGGTTCAGAGGGGGTAGATGTCCTGCCGCTTTGCTTCCATGTTAAGAAAAAATCTAAAGGGATGCAAGTTAAGCTTCTTGAAAGCCTATGTGTTTATTGACCACTGATTAGGGCTTGATAATGAGGCGGTCCGGGGCGGGCAACAAGAAGAGCAACCTCTAGACACCCTTCAAGGCTCTCGTGCTGCTCAATGGGGCTGGGGCACAACACAACACAAACCAAAACAACAAACCCATAGCCAAATCCCAACTACACAAGGGCCACCACCTAGTTTAAGAGCGAACTAGGACGCAAAAGAGGAGAATCGTTAGAGCAACCCACAAACAAGCAAGGAATTTACACTAACCCTAACACCAATGGAACACTCTCACACACTAAAACACGAGAGAGAGAGAGAGAGAGAGAGAGAGAGAGAGAGAGAGAGAGAGAGAGAGAGAGATGGTGTACAACTTAGCTTCAACTTTATATTTTTCACAAAAAGGAACTTAGAGCTTGCGGAATCAAGTGACAAGATTTGGTTATAGCATCACTAGCACATTGTCTTAGGGTTATGGGAGCCCTCTCACCATCCACCCTCTTACAATGGTAGCCAAACAATAGCCAATGAATCACAAGCAACAAAACAACAACCTTCAATGAAACAAGTCACCTTATGAAGCTGAATGAGTTTGCCAAGCCAAATTGGAGGAGAAGCGTGAGCCTTGGGACATGAATTGCACCCAAAACTACCAATTCATTGATGTTGGGGTAGATACAACAATGGTAGGAAGAATATCTTCTACTCGCACTCACTCAAACTAGCTCAAGCTTTTCTATGCACCAAGGTGATGGTGAATAGAAAGCTTACTCTCTCTTTACAACCAAGATAGAACTAGCGTGTGGTACGCTCAATTTAGTGTGCAATGGTATAGTCATGTCTTTTACAAGGAGGAATGGGTTCTATTTATAGGTTTTAGAAGCCTTGATTAGGATTAAGCATAATCAATTTTATTAGGAAAGATCAAGGATTATGAATTTTTATGAATTTCAAATGAGAATGGGGTCTCTCTTTTCTCTTGAGTCACATGGATGTGGGCTCAAGTAAGAGAATTATTGATGTGGTGAAAGGAGAGAAACTTCCATGGGAGTGAGTGAATTTGGTTTACTTGTGCGGTTGCCTACTCCATATGTTGATAGTGTGGGTGCATTTTTACAAGAGAAGTTAGTTGTTAGTGGTAATAATCACTAGAATTGTTAGTGATACATTTACAATGGGTAGGATGAGTTGATTTGATGAAGGAAGAGGGGTGAATTAAAAGAGAATCATTGAGATGGTGAAGCTTTGAAGAAGCTTGAACTCACCCTTGTGTAGATTGTGGAAAAAATGACCGCTGGTCTTCTTCTTCTTCTTCTTCGCTTCTTTACGCCGCCGCCACGGTTGACCACCACGATGAAAAGAGGATTTGTTGATGAAAAATACTCAATTTGCAGAAGTTATCATGGTTAAGATGCTGAATTTTAGATATTTTTAGGAGAGGTAAATGAAATTGTAACATAGAAGCAATAGAGAGAGACATGGAGAGGGTGTATGTATGTAGAGGTTCATAAAAGAACTATAGGGATGAGAGAGAAGGGTAATGGTGAAGAGGGTGGGAGAAGCCATGGAAATTGCAGGTTTGAGTGAGGGAAGGAGAGGGAGGGATGTGTAAGAGTGAGTAGGTGTGTGGAAGGGTGAGAGAAGACTAAGGGCTACTTGTGAGAAAAGTGGGCAGATTGGGGTCCACTCAAAAAATCATAGCTCACCGCTGGTAGCTCCAAAAATCATGGAAAAATTTTAGGTGATTATTCAGAGCGTGGGCTACATTTTCTGTTTTGACCACCGCTCCAAATTCAGAGTGGAGATAGGTGCCAAAATTCTCACCAAAAAGCCTATTTTTTATGCCTGCAAAAGTCGTTTATTGGCCCCCTCCTTTGTTGAATTTCTACAATGCATCCAAGAGTGAGCCCCTCCTTTGTCATATTATAATACAAAGCATCCAAGTTGCCCTTGACCCATGCATGGAGGAGGATTATTGGTGAATAAAGAAATATATACATGGTGGGACTAGTGTATGGACTATTCATGGACTTTAGCTCAATGAGCACATGGTGTTAGAATAATGAGTAAAAATAATAATAAAAATATGGAGGAGTTATGGATATGGAAAGATATTGGAATCATATGATATGGTCCCTCCTTGAATTATTTTTGGTGAAAGAGGAAAAGGTATGCAAGTAAATAATATAATAAAAGTAACCAATGAGTAGAAATCAATTTTTTGTTTTCACAAGGGTGAGGGTGAAAATGTGGGAGTGATTTGTATAAAGGAAAAATATGAGGTTAGAGTATGTACATATTGGCAAAAAATATAATTATGGTGTAAGAGGATGAAAGAAGGTGTACATAGGTTTAATAAAACACACACCTAAGTAGAAATATTTAAATAAAATACCAAAATAATTATAAAAAATCCCTATATTGAGGCCATATATACAATGAAATATTTACACACAAAGAGGCCATAATATACTTTTATTTTTTTATTTTTTTTATTTTTTTGGCTCAACTAGCCCAATGACTAGCTAGCTGAGGGTTTTTAAGAAGATACGGGAAAAGCCCCCTAACTCACACACGCCTATGTACAGTGAAATGGTAGGGATAGCCATAGCGTTTGGGTGAATTTGGTAGGGTGGAGTAACTTACTATGGCAATTATGGAGAGCCGAAAAATGGCTATCAATAACAAGCTAGCTCAATGCAAAGTGTATGCCAGGTGTGACTTTAAAGGGCCATAAACAATGTTATTGATGCTAAAAGTGAGTATGTTTGAAGTGAGCACAAACGGAATATTATGGACTAGAGCTCTGAAGTGCTCTACAGGCTTGTCTTTACGGCTCCTCGATTGGAGCTACAGTGAGGAATTTATGAGAGTTTGAAGTTTGAATCGATTGTAGATCCATACCAAATTGGGAAGTTGTTGATGTAGAGTCAAGTTGGTATGAATGCATGGTCTTGAAGTGTTCATCAGATGGATCATGTCGATCTTCTCAGATCAGTCATCAAAGTTTTGGTTACCAAGATATTGTCAGTTTAAGTTTCACCGGGAGCGAGTTCTATGCCAGATTGGTTGCCTTGGTTGGTTTGTCATCTGAAGGTTTTTCAAACTCACCAGGGTTTGTGTGGAGACTATATGGTGGATAAAGGCCCAAGGAATTTATAGCCTACCAATCAGAGTCAGGAGCTGTAAGATATTAATGCTTGCGACAATGACCAATGATGAGGTACCATATGACTTTTGGTAAGTTTGGCAACCTCAATTAGGGAGCCCGTGAAGTCTGTGATGGTGGCTTCCAAAAGAAGATGATGGTCATCAGGTTGGTGGGCCAAAGATGGTAGTGTCAAGAAGAAGTAAGATGTGATTTGCTTTAGCGGTGCTTTGGTTATTATGTATGCCAAATAAGGTGCTCGTACAAAAGCCACATAATTTTTTGGATGAGCTTTTAGTTTAAAAGAGTGTCTCTTGGAGAAAATTGGCTGCGGAAAATTCAGGATGATATTGTTAATCAGGGGTTGCTAAAAATGAACATGTTTTGGTTGATGTAGATACCAAATGTGATGTCCTTTGAGGGCCACCCGCCCATCAACCATAAGGTCAATGGCCGCCCAATGGCTAATGAAAGTGTAAAGGGGAGAAAAAGTAAGGGAAAAATGGCATGGTGGCAGCAAATAGAGGCAAATGAATAAGAAGAAGAGCTTGCGCTAGACTGTGTGGGAGGCTTGGGAGAAGGTTTCTATGAAGCGCAAAACCTTGAGCATCATATGGCACCCCTTTTTTGGCTCTATTTAGTGAGGTTCGAAGTTGCTCTAGAGTTGCCATGCCACACCAACAAGGGTTTATACCCACGGATTCTAGAAACGACATCACCATCATTGCTTAGGAGAGGGGGGTGCTATAAATAAAAGGGAAGGTTTTTTTTAGCAAGTAAAATAAAAGAGAAAAAACGAGAACGTGAGGAGCACGAACGAGAGAGGACAAGGACAACTTTTTTTAGGGCATGGAGAACCTATGGAGGAGGGAAGATGAGGCCCATGAGGGAGGGCTTGTGACTTGGTGAAGTGCTAAAGGCGTCTCTACTCTCTCTCTCTCTCTCTCTCTCTCTCTCTCTCTCTCTCTCTCCAAAGCATGAAAGAAGGAGAGCAACAAGCAAGAAGTAGGTAGTGCAAAGGGATTGAGATCTCTCTCTCTCTTGCACGCTCTCACTCTCCATTAAGAAAAGAAAAAGGGTAGGAAAATATCTCTCTCACTCTCACTTTTGATTAAGCTCGGGGGGTGCACTATGTAGTCATATTAATGTATAACGTGAGTTCAAAAGGAGGGGTTTTAAAATACAAAAAAGAATGACAGTTAACAGAGATCCATAAAATAAGGGTATGTTACATTAAATTTTGGAAACAAATCTCAAAAGTTGAGGCCATTTTATTCATTTAGACATGTTAAAAGAGGGTTTTTTAAAAAATACCCAATGAACACACGTTATATAGGGGTACTAAACGGTGAACCCCCAAGCGATTAAGCAAGGAGGAGAAGAGTTCTTGAGGTCAATTAAGGCAAGGGAAAGAATTTTCATTGTCAACCATATCATCATCGAGATCACAATTTTTTTTTCTTTATTATCACCTCAATTAAGTCAGGTTAAATCGTCATAAGTAGCTTAAACTCCTCAATTAACATTTAATTGAAGTAGCGGTGCTATTAATAGTCCACTTTGGGTAATCAAGCTTCTGATCTTGTTCAATCTATCAAACTCACATACTTGTATGTTGTTCTCTCTCTCTCTCTCTCTCTCTCTCTCTCTCTCTCTCTCTCTCTCTCTCTCTCTCTCTCTCTCTCTCTCTCTCTCTCTCTCTCTCTCTCTCTCCACAGCCACGGGCCATGTGCCTTCTCGACTCATGTTTAAAACCCATATCCTGCGACACCGGACATTTGCTCAACTTTTTGGATTAACTATCTAAAAGGAGTTTAAGCTAGATTAATTTTTTAAGCCTTTGCCAAACAAGGTAAAGAAAATAAGAAGTGGACATTATGCAAAGGTGCTACCTCCACATGTGGTGGAGGAGACAGAATACCAGAGTTGAGGACTAGCTATGTAACATTTAATGGTCTAGTAACTTGTGTGTGGTGGAGAATAGCAAGAACATAGTGAGAATTTCAATAGAATAGATTCCTAATGAGAATAACAAGAGTGCTTCGGTGTAGAGAGCAACAAAAAGTATAACACCTAGTTAGAAAGCATGAACAATACGTTAAAAGAGAGAGAAATTAAGAAATTGACAACAGTTGAGGACCGGATTTGCATGGAGCCGGTCCCCCCTCCAAAAGGCTTTGTATTATGGTTTCTCCCATCAAGAGAGACATTTTACAATACAATTCTTTGTGTTCCATCAATAATAGCTAGTGCAATGAAGATGGAAACTTCAAGCACTAAGAAAAACACTTATCAAACACAACATCAATTTCCTCACGGTCTCAAACCCAAGACCTCACAAACCTTCAAAGATGGTGAGCTTAGCTTAGTAATTGGCATGGTAGAGGAGATGAGCATTCATTGAAGCTTGGCTCTTGGTTGGATTTGCATCACAAAGCCAAGAGTTGTTGGTGTAGGCCTCTCTTCTTACAAGCTTGGAGTAGGTGATAAGCTTTCCATTAAAGCTTGAGAAGAGAGAGATAGAGTCTTCTTACTCCACACATAGACTAGTGTGAGTGTGTAATGTATTATTTCCTTCATAAAATCAGCCCCCTCTCTCTCTTGGTCGACCCCTCTTGTTATTTGCTCATGCAGACACCCCATTGGACATCCCCAGGCTTAGCCAATAGGATTTCAGGATCATAAGTGATAGCCTTCTGACATGTGTCCCACTTTCCCCTTTTGTGAGAGCTTTAGGTAATTAATAAATGCAACTAAAATCTCATTGGACCCCTTTTCCTCCTGGCCAATAGGAATCAAGCATGCATTGGGCTGCTAAATGCTCATTGGACCCCTTGGAAGATTGTCGAATAGTCTTCTAGAGAGCTTAATTGTTATTGGTTCTTTTACTAAATGTTTTTAAATTGATTCAACTAGATTTAATCTAGCCTAATTCTCATTGTTCCACCTCCATGGCCATCCAATATAGGGATTGAGTACACCTTGTGGGCATCTAGGCTAGGGAGCTCACATGTGTCCCTCTTTTCTCTATCCATTGCTTGAGCTCATCTTGGTCGATCTTCATCTAGATCATGAATTCCATTCGTGCTTGAAGTATATCGGGTAGGTCAATTAATGGAAACTACTCAAAACTTTCAAACTCTATGAATGTTGTCTTGGTGATTGGCACTTGTTCAGGTGCTTGTGAGGTACCACCCAAATCCACAATTTTTGCCTTTATTTCATGAGCATGCATCTCATCTTGTGCAATCAAATTTTCTTTCCTTTGGCAAGTTGTTCCTGTAGCTCATTGATCTATTGCTCTTTTTGGGCAAGCACTGGTTGTACGCATCCCGACCATCAATAGTTGCCTTTGCAGCTTCTCTTATTTCAACTCAACCTTGAGTGCTTTAAGCTCATCAAAATTTGTTGTGAAGGGAGACAAGTAGATGTTGTTGGTGCTGCATCTTGATTGGCAAGCAAGGTACAGAGGGTATGCTTCCTAGCATCATAAGAATCACATAGCTTTGAATACTTCTTCCTCCTTTTTAGTTGCTCTTTGATTTTGTATCGCTTTTCTTGGAAATGGCTATTAGCCTCAGTCTCTGTTTTTGGATCTTTGTTAATATTTTTAGTATCTTTCTTTTTGTTGGGGTCATCAAAGCACTTTTTATTACTTGGACACTATGCTTGTATTTGTGTAATAAGTCCATCTTGGAGTCTCTCTCAAGGAGGTCATCAATCATTCCAAGGGCTTGGTATTCTCTAGGTGGTCACCCATATATATGTTAATATAGCACATGAGTTCCACATAAGGGTGTTTTATTATGAAAAACTAGCAAAATTACATTAACACAAGGGCATTTTTATTTTATTTGGGAAAAAAATTGTAGTTTTCTTAAGAAAAAGGGTTTGTTTTATTACTTTAGAGCATGTAAGTATAGGGGTTTTTTTTAATACCCTTTGAATGCACGTGATATAGGTGATTTCTTCCAAGTGATCCCCCGATTTGGTATGCTATACATGTTAGCATCGATCTAGCATTCATGTAGCTCTTGTTCTTCTCATTACTCTTTAGATTTCCTCGACTAGATTTCCTAAAATGTATCTTTCCAAGTTGCATTTGTTGATGATGCAACACTCTGATAAACCAATGGCCTTGACTATCACCCAATGTAAGAGTGGCTCAATGTACCTGGGTAACTTTTGCATTTTCAGACTTTGTGAGTTCAATCTTAGTGGAAGCTCTATTTTTTAATATATCAAGTCTTTATTGGTGAGCTTGTGGCATTGCTGCTTGATTAAACCTTTGCCGTTATCAATTGACTTGGTCAAGTTAGCAGCAAGTTGTGGTGTCTAGGAGGTAAGTGAAGTTCTTGGCAATGATTTCATTGGTAATCCTTGCTTGCACTATTGGTCTATCTTTGTCTATGAGGGTTGCTTCTTCATTGTAATGGATGCTTCATATTAGTTCATGTGCTATCTAAAAGTCGGTGCCCCATGGTGGTAGACCAAAAAAAAAATCCATCTGACACTATCCATTACTTTGGGATTTTGGTGTGAAGTCCATAGCTCTTTGGAAAATATGGTTGATTTTATTTTGGTCTCATCCATAGCTTGCCGGAGTTTGCTCTAAATCTTTCTCTTTGATGTGATCTTTCTCATTTGATGAAATGTCAAAATATTTATATGGAGCAGCTTCCCATTCCTTTGGTCGGCATCTGTGAGGCATCCTTTTGACGAAATTTATCATTTTGGTGCCAATAATTTGGTGGCAAGCTTGTTAAAAAATCCTCATTGATGCAGAATTGACCATAACCCGAAGATTGAGAATAACTGAAGCAAACGAGATCCAAATTTGACCAAACTTCACCAATGTTTCTAAGAAAACTACATGCACTAGGGATAATTGGTTCAAGTCAATTGTGGGCTAGGGGTACATGGATTGTGATCCATGTTTGGAAACCAAATTAAGTTCTCTTGGTACCATCAGCTTCAACATGGCTAATAGATGCTATGATAGAAAACTTTTTGCATTTGGATCTTTGGTTTGCACATCAAGCCGATTTTTGCTTTTTTCTCTGTAGACTTTGGACAAATATGGGATTCTCACAAGGTCTTCTGGAACCAAATGTCTTGAAATTTTTAGGTTATGTTATACTTATAATGCGGGTCAAGATGGGTAGGCACTAGTTCAGAAATTTGGGATGGGTACATGGATCACATCTCTTTGATTTAAGGAAAAGACCTTAAAAAAAGTTTATACTCCAAGAAGTGTCCTCTTTATGCGATTCTAGTAGGGCCAACCATTCCGCCAAGTGCATTGAACTCACATAGGGAGGACATAATTTCAATGGAAGATACATGCAATATCCACATCACACCATTGATGGATGATACACACCATATTTGTATTATGTTGTAATTGAGAAATGTGTCATCCTTACACAAAAATGCATTCATAGAGGCCTGTGGATCTACACTATTCTCACCCAAGCAAGAAAACCTGACCAAAATCTTATACTTCAAGAAGTGTCCTTCATACGTGATTTTAGTAGGCCCCAAACGGGCCTACTAAAACTTGACCAAAATCTTATACTTCAAGAAGTGTCCTTCATACATGATTTTAGTAGGCCAAAAAGGGGCCTTTCATTACACTGAATGTGCATAGGAAGGACACAATTCTAAGGAGGAAAACACATTTTGTCTACTAGACCTTTTGTAGAAACTAAGAAAAAAATGAAAAAAGAAGCACCTTCATGTCCTCTGAGCATCATTTTGAATTCAAGGTCACACTCAAAAATTTTGAGAAAATTAAGAGGATTAAGGAAAGGTGAGGTTTAGATTAGTTTTGGGACATATATAGCATTTCAATTATGAGCCTAAAAATTTATACACAACAATCAAATCCATGCAAAATAGCTATTTTTAACCTCATATTTTGTTCAAAATCAAATCTTTCTTAGGTATTTGTGCACTATTATACAAAGAGGAGAACACTCTCAAACAACATTTTTTACTCATTTTTTATCGAGTTTCCTTTGATCACCTATTACTTCCGTGCCCACTCATTTCTTCTATGTTTTTGGGCGATTCACATCCTACACACTCTATCATAATCTTGAATGATAGCAAGTTTTAGAAAGTGGCACCTAACTACTCTCCATTATCATCTTCAAAACCTTGGTGGATGCTACAATTGACAACCTTTAATTGGGTAAGATCTTGTATTATTCTTGGTATTTTCTTTTTTAATGTGTGTTAACCCTTGCACACTCTATGATCTCCTCAATCACCGCTTCAAGCTCTTTTGGATTTCTTTATGGAGGTATGTTGAAGAGTTTCTCAACTTGCAGAGGTACTAGTTCAAGAATTCTGATGAATGTATACCTTAATCTCCTCAAGGTAATCGTAACTTTTTCTATGAGGGTGACCCTGTGAGACTGGACTGAAAATATGTATAAATCTTGGAAGAGCTCAATTCAAAAGTCTTCAGTAGCATCTTGCATATAGTCCAAGGCACCTCTGGTCCACCTCATATCAATCTTCAACTATTGTGCTACCTACCTACAAAGCCTTTGAAAATGTAGGTTAGGAATTGCAATTGTAAGGGCCTTCTATGCTCTCATAATTTCCCTAAGGCATTTCATCTTTGAGAAAATTTTCTCTTATTTGCAGATGGGGGGTTCATAACAACTCTCTTCTTGGGTGGTTTCTTTTTGCGTGCGTCACTTTTTTCTATGTTTGAGCTCTCTCTCGCTTTGAGATCTATCATTTAGCAAGCACATTAGGTGTTCCGTCTTTTTTGGCATCTTCTCTACGGGCCTTCCTTGTAGTTTATTGGTCCTTTTTATAACTAAAGGTCAATACAATTAATATATAAGAGAAAAGTAAACTTGAAGAAAAATCTCATGTGCTGATGAGTATGCACCTTACACTAAATTAGAGTTTTCAACGCCTACTATGACTACACTATATCTATGTAAGGGGGACAAAAGTATTCAAATTTTATATAAATGATTGAGTGTCCTCTTTGTACAAAAATTGAGTGTGCAAAGCTTTTTCTGAAGCCCCATTTTTTGCATAAGGGGGACACATGTAGATTATAAGTTTTGATAAAGTATTTAGTGTTCTCCTTGCACAAAAAATGAGTAGTAGGCTTTATATGAGTACTCAATTTTTTTCCCACGAGGCAACACATACATTGACATTTTCTACAAATGATTAAGTGTCCTTCTTATGCAAAAAAACAAGTATTATAAGATCCCCAATTTTTGGGTCTCTTTCAAAAATAAGAAAAATAACTTTCAATATCTATTTCGTTGAATTTTGGTTGATAGTATCGAAAAGTTATAATTATGTCGGAATGTTACAATGTAGCGTAGTTTAGCTACAGTTTTCATTAGTTGGTTAGATATTTTTTGGATGCCCAAATTTAATGTAAAAATTGAATGGTAAGTGGAAGAGTTGACCACTGAAAAGCAAAGGCTTGTATTTAGGAAAGAAAGAGTCTTTTTTATTTTTTAAGGGAGCAAGAGCTTAGTTTAGGACTCTTTTCTTGGGAGCCAAGCTTCTTTTTAGAGTCTCTAGATCGCGCGTCGAAATCTGTGTCCTAAAAAAATATGAAATATAAAAAAAAATCTACAAACGTGTGCGAACTTGTCTCTCCTTGCTCACTCTATTCTTAGCTAGTGCTTTTGGCCTTGAGAGCCTATATAAAGACCTCTCTTCTTTCACTTTGAGGAGGATAGATATACTCTCAGACGCGGAAGCTCTCTTGCTTTGACGTCAGAATTACTTATCTATTATACAGAGTGGTGCAAGCTCTTCATCATCATCTCCATAAACTCTTCTCTCTCGTGAAGAATAAGAAGAAGGATACTCTCTCTCTCTCTCTCTCTATTTGCTTATTATCTTCTCTCTCGTTTCACTGTGTATGCACTCTCCGAAAGTTTTTGTGGCGGATACCTCTACGTAGCTCTCATCACCTCTCTCTTGCGGCAAAGCAAGAAGCCTTTTGACAACCCCAAATCAACTCGAAAGAACGGTGAGAAACCATAAACTTCATAGTCATCATCTCTCTCTCTTTCTATGCCGTTTTTCTGCGTAGTCACCCTCTTGGTGATTTTTTTCAGTATACGAGTGCATGTATGGATTAACCAAGTATATACGAGATTTCCTCATGATTGTTTCATCATGTTTTACATGTTGATTTATGCACATGATGCGTTATAGTCACGCACGTACATAAAGAAGCGCTTTTCGTCTCACGTCATAGAAGCGATAGAATACTGTTTTGGTCATAAATCACAAAGTGTTATGAATCATCCGGAACCCTTTATACCATAGATAAAACACATCATTTAGAAAATTTTCTCTCCTATGTGTCATGTGAAAAAAACGCACAACCTAAGAGATATGGTCAAAAAACAGATTGTTGCCCACTACAAAACCAAAAGTTTTGACTCCAGGCTCCTTGGCGAACTGCTAAATAGATTCACCGGATGGGCAAACCAACTTAACCAATTGAAAATATTGATAAAACTTGATGATAAATGGATTTAGTTCTCCGTTATCATTTCGCGAATGTGAGTTATAAATCACTCTATTATCAATTTTACCTACACGTTGTGAAGGATTGGGGGGCTGGCCTCTACAACACCTCAAACCAACACCAACAAAAGAGGATGAAGATTATAGCTCTCTCGAGATAATATGGTCTGATCTTCTCTTACTAATTTTCTCAATTTCACACACACTCAACCTCGACTAGCCTCGACTAGCTCCGACTAGCTTCCCTCTACACCGCTACAACGCCCACTACACTCCATTGCACCCAAAGACACCAAGGAAACAATAAAATCAAGGAAAAAAGTGAGAAAAAAACCATGGAAATCTCTGCACTTTTGACCATAACTCAAAGAGCTTCACTTCTTTTCAAACGCCCTTCCATGTGCTAGTAGGGCTTCCATAGGCGCTCCCATATATACACATAGCTTGACCAAAACCCACTCAAATCAAGCGTAATTTGAAAATCCACAAAGCTCAGCAAAAAAAATAAAAAAAAGTGATGGAAAACTTGGGGGAAACCTTGCCCTTTGATATATGTACAAGCAAGGCATTGCAACACATAGTTTACCCTCGACTAGCTGCACCACAAGGAGCTGCACACACCATGGCCACCATACCTCAAAACACAATGAAGAGAGGTAAATATGCAGAGCTAAGCACCCACTTTAATCAGCCCATTGAGTAGAGACACACCCTCAACTCACCACATCGGGCCCTCGACTAGCAAGACAGGCTGCTCTACTCCCAAACGCCTTTATCCCTCGCGGCAATCACGGCTTCTTGCTGCTAGATCTTCCTCTGTCAAATCCCCCACTCACTCACGACCTCAAGCTGATTAAAACTCAGTTTTGTTCATATTTTTCAAGTACTAAGTGACTCTTTCAAGTCTCAACACGTCTATGTACAAAAATAGCAAAACTATGCACCCCGCACAACTGGCCCGCATGCGTAGAGACAGCTGGCACACACCGCCTTTGTACACTTTGTACAAGCATGATTTATTTACATATAAGGGACCCAAAAGCATTAAAAAACCCTTTCCGAAGTCTTTGGGGTGGCTTGCATCATTCCGTAAAAACACGTCACATATTGCCCCCCCAACAAGCATGGAACACTTTCAAGTGTTTCATGTACATTTCTTGGTTCATCACATGATTCTGGTCACATAAGGCCGGATTCAGATCCCATTGACTCTTGCCTTATGCATCTCTCCATCCAATTCATTGAGCTGATAGCTTCCATTATCATACACCTTATGCACCACAAAAGGACCTTCCCACTTTGCCTTGAACATTGTTTGAAAGGTATTGTCCAAAGCACTATTATACCTCATAACGCCTTCACATAGCCCTTTTTCCTTTATCTTTTCATTGAATACATCAGCCCTTCTTCTTCCCAAGTCTTCATAGTATCTAATGGCACTTTCTCTATCCAACAAGAGGCTATGCATAGATGCCAGTCTCTCTTTTACATGCTCCTCCTCAACCAAACTATGCTTCAAAATGAACTCCAATGAAGGAAGCATCACATTAATCGGCATAACACACTCTTCTCCATATACCAAATGAAATGGAGTGAAGCCTGTGGATGATTTTTGAGTCACTCTACATGCCCACAATGCCCTCTCCAAATACATATCCCAATCTTTTGGATGTTCTTCCACAAGCTTGAACAATATCTTCTGTAAAACTCCATTGAATGCCTCCACCAACCCGTTGCATTGTGGATGATAAGGAGTAGCATACCTATGTTTGATCTCCAATTTCTCCACCAATTCAGTGATAAGATCATTCCTAAACTCTTTCCCTTGATCACTTACAAGCTCCAACGGCACTCCAAATCTACAACATATGCAATCAAAGATAAAGCTACATACATCTTTGCTTGTATCCCCTCTACTAGCCTTTGCTTCTGGCCATCTTGTCATATAATCCACTGCACTAAGTATGTAGTGCTTCCCATTTATAGTGCTTGGAAGAGGACCAATTACATCCACACCCCACTTCTCAAAAGGTCCATAGCTTACAATGTGTCTCAAAGGCTCGGGCATCAGATTTCTCTTTTGATATATTTGGCACTCGTGACAGCTTCTACACCAATGCACAACATCCCTATTCATACTTGGCCACATAAGTTGAGCATTCAATACTTTCCTTCTTGTAATTTCCACTCCAAAATGGCCTCCACATCCTTCCTCATGACATGCTTTTAAGCAATCAAAAATTTCATCATGGTAGAGAACTCTTCTCATGACACCATCAGCCCCCTTGTGATACATTTGCTCTCCAATCAAGACGTACCTTATAGCTCTTCGTGTGATTGCATGCCTTTGTTGAGAAGCCAATCCCTTTCTTGCAAAACCCGTTTGCAACACATGTTCTTCCTCATGGAGGGACTCCCTTCCAAGATACCTTGGCTCTCTAATTATCACCGCATGCACATCCTTTGTGAAAACCTGTTCCGCCAACTCATGAGCCCTTACATTCATATTTCATGGTACATGCCATATTTGAAAGGAAGTAAAAGACTTTAACAACTTCCTCACTTTGAAAAACCAGCCCTTCATGCCTTCTTGATTTACCTTCCAGGCACCTTAAACTTGCCGCACAATCAACATAGAATCACCTTTGATTAAAAGACTCCTTACATGTCTTTTGACACATTCTTCCAGGCCCAAACAAAGGCTTGCATAATCAGCCTCATTATTACTCTTTACATACACTTCTTGGCTTCCAAACCAGCACTCAATGCCATTTTTATCCACAAATACATAACCAATAGTGCCCTTATTAATGCTCCTCTTGAAAGCCCCGTCAAAGTATAAGGTACCCTCTACATCTTGAAGCTCCGCATGCATAGTTGGGCTTGGTGCTATCTTCTTTTCCAAATATTTCTTCAACTCACTCCTTGCATGAATCTCTTCCAAAGTGAGCATATCCGCTATATTTTCTCTCACACTATCCTCCTTAGTAAAGCTCATGTCAAATTGTTGCAAGCTAAGTATCCACTTTTGCAATTTAGGACTATCCCCAGGATACCTTAGTGCATGAGGCAATAAACTACATGATGTTAACACCACAAAAGGCTTACAAATAAGATAAGATTTCAGCCTTTTTTTTGTATATACCAATGCCCAAACCAATTGCTCGATCTCATGCCAAGATTTTTGTGCATCATTCTTCACTTTGGTTATGTAGTAAACCGGCCTCATATAAGATTGCTTTTTTCCTTTTTGCATCAATACTGCACCAATAGCATGCTCACCCACGCTCAAGCTCAAGTAAAACATTTCATCCCAACAAGGAGGCATCATCAAAGGTAATGTAGATAGCTTTTCCTTGACATCTTCAAAAGCTGTTTGCTCATGCTCCGTCCAAAGGAAAGGGTCTTTTTGTGTTGCTTCTTGCAAAGGGTGTACATATTCATCAAGCATACAAAAAGACCTTGACAAGTACCTTAGATTTTGTACAAAACTCATCAATTCCTTTGTACTTTTAGGACTCTCCATCATAAGCAAACATTCCACTTTTGCAGTATCTGGAGCTATCCCATTCTCACTTACCTCATGGCCAAGAAGTATCACTCTAGCTCTTGCAATTTTACATTTCAAAGGATTGAGTTGACCCCCATCATCATCAATCGTTTTAAACACCATATCAAGATTTTTCACATGAAGCATTCTATCACTGTAAACACAAAAATCATCCATAAAAACTTTTACAAAGCTTCCAAGGTAAGGCCCCAATACTTTGTCCATCCAACTTTGGAAGCTCGCATAAGAATTCATCAAGACAAAGGGCATCACCCTATAGCAAAACACTCCCCATGGGGTCAAAAAGCTGGTCTTCTTTTGATCTTCATATGAAATCCCAATTTGAAAATACCCACTGAACCCATCACATACCGAATATCTCTCATGACCTGCAACAGTGTCCAAAATCTCATCCTGAAAGGGAAGGGGATAGTGATGCCGCTTTGTTGCCGCATTCAATGGATTATAGTCCACACATATTCTCCATTTATTTCCCTTTTTTGGGACTATAACCACAGGGGAAACCCATTCTGCATCATCCACAAGGTAGATAAAACCAGCTTGCAAAAGCTTACTCACCTCTATCTCCAACACCTTTCGTTGAATAGTGCTCAATCTCCTTAGCTTTTGAGCAATAGGCTTTGCACCTTCTTTAAGATTTATTTCATGAACAACACTCTTTGTTCCCCTCATTTGAGCATAATCTTTGGCAAACAACTTGGGATACTTATCAAACAATGCGTCATATGATTCTCTCTCACAACTAGTCAGGTCACCTGCAAGCATATCCATTAATTCAGCTTTTGGTACATTCGGCTCATGATCAGCCCCATGGTCATTTTATGATCTCATGGAATCCCCTTTATCACAATTTTCATCATATACATGTATCCCACAAAGATCTACATCAAGATCAAGAAGACTTTGATCATAAACCTCATCGTCAGTACATGTAGAGGATGCACTAGAAGAACTGTCACACATGTCATAAGTGGATGGCGATAAATCTTGATGCATAGCTGGTTCATCATCAATTTCCAACACCTTACATGTTTTCATATCATATCTAATCCTCTTATCTTTAAGCCGCTCCACAAAGAGGTCAATACATCCCCTGTACCAGTCTTGCCGTGACCTCATAGCAATCAACCAAGGTCTACCCAATATAACTGGATATGCCCCAAGCTTTGCAGGAATCACATGAATGTCCATGACAGCCCTTTGACCCAAAACATTAATCTCCAAGTCATGAATAACTCCCAAGCATTTCACTCTACTACTATTTTCCATCTTCACACTGAACAAGGATTTGCCTGTGAGCTGCAATCCCAATTGCTGCATTGTTTCCTCTGTCATAACACACACTTGGGCTCCACCATCCATGTACGCCTTATTCACCCTCCTTCCATATATCCAAGCATCAACCACAGGCAAAACATCAGTAACTTTATGAAGCTGCACTACATGTGCATTGCGTGTCTTTACCTTCAAAGACCATATTAGGTAAAGTGGGAAAATCCCAATTCCTAGGTTGGACAACTTTCAATATATCATGTATAAAATATAGAGATTTTGTCAAAAATTTGAGTTTTCTTAAGGTCTCATTCCACTTTATGCACATACAATACACAATGAAAACAACTAAAATATCATGGTTTCAATCAATTGGATTATTAGGAGAGGAGTATATTGCATCCATTATCGTTGTCTATGTTCTAATGTCCTACCTACAACTTATCTCAACATGGAGAGCTTGGTTTCTAGGTCCACCACTTGTCCAAGTTAATGTAAAAGTGACTCAAGGTTCACAACTTGTGAAAGCAAGGATCCATTGAGGAATACAATCCACTTGGCTATTTTTCCTTAATTTATTGCATGTGACATTTAAGCAAGGTCCACTTCTAATCTATAACTTCTTAATTTGAGGCATGGGGCATACATAAAATATGTAGCATATGCTCTATTGCCTCATAGGAAGGTTGGTTTCAAGGTGCACTTATCCATGCTAGCCTATCTTGGAGAAATGATGGAGCTTGCTTCTCTCCTTGTTTCAATGGAGACTAGCTTGGACAAGTGGTGGACCTTTGCTTCTCTCTATGTTTCAATAGAGTTAGCTTGGACAAGTGGTGATCTTGGAACAAAACCCCCATGTAAAACATATCATGGGTATTCCAAGTGATTAGAAAGATTACCATTTAAGATATAACCTTATAGGTTGGACAACTAGATCTTGGCTTGGAGAAATGGTGGACCTTTGATTCTCTCCATGTTTCAATGGAGTCTATCTTGGAGAAATGGTGGAGCTTGCTTCTGTCCATGTTTCAATGGAGCCTAGCTTGAACAGTTGGTGGACCTTTGCTTCTCTCTATGTTTCAATAGAGTTAGCTTAGACACGTGGTGGATCTTCAAAATAAACCAACTACTATCAATGTTGCCTAGCTTGGACAAGTGGTGGAGTGTTTCTCTACTCCATGTTTCAATGGATCTTAGCTTGGACAAGTGTTGGACCTTAAAACAAAAACCCCATGTACAACATAGAATGGATTTTCTAGATTTCAATGGAGTCTAGCTTTAACAAATGGTGGAGCTTGTCTTCATCCATGTTTCAATGAAACTAGCTTGGACAAGTGGTGGACCTTGTAACAAACCCTCCCATGTACAACATATCATTGGTTTTCTAAGTGATGGGAAGGAATACCATTCAAGATATAAACTTATAGCTTGGATAAGTAGTTGACTTTAAAACCAAATTCATCATAATACAATGAAATACAGGTCAGCCAATTCCTAAATCTTGAGACCAAACCTCCCATGCTATTAGAGATAATATATTGGATAAGTGGTGGACCTTCTATTATTTTCCCATGCCTAGTTTAGACAACCGGTACACTTCGTAGCTATAAAGGTTGGACGAGTTGTGGAGCCTTGTTTCTATCCATGTTTTAATGGATCCTAGCTTGGACAAGTGGTGGACCTTGGAAAAAAGCTTCCATGTACAACATATATGAGGTTTTCCATGTTTTAATGGAGCCTATCTTGGACAAATGGTGAAGCTTTCTTCTCTCCATGTTGATTTTGGAACTACCTTAGACAAGTGGTGGAGCTTTTCTTTTCTACTCTTCATAATACAATGAAGTATATGTTGGTTACATGGTGAATCTTAAGGCCAAACCTCCCATTTTACTAGAGATGATAGGTTGGACAAGTGGATCAACCTTCTATCATTTCTCCATGACTATATTGGACAATTAGTAGACATAACATCTCTCTATGTTGTCTAGAGATGAGCTTGGACAAGTGATGGACCCTGCTTCTCTCTCCCCTTGGTTTACTAGTTTGAAGACTCGGTATATATACTTTCTTAGATCTAACTTGAACAAGTGGTGGACCTTGCATCCACAATCTTAATTCAGTATAAAAAAGTATATGAAAAAATAACATAGGAATCTTGGTTTGAAGGTCAAGCAATTAGGTTCCAAATGCACATAATAATATATTTTCCACCCATATTTAAAGAAAGTTAAATATGCACATAATAATATATTTTCCAAATGCACATAATAATATATTTTCCACCCATATTAAAAGAAAGTTAAATATGTTATTACCAAATTGACAAAGGTAACGTCCAAGAATTATATCTTTCCATCTTGTCAGATCTAAATCTTCATCAAGGCGACATGCATGTATACATCAACTTTCAAGCCATTCAAGAATACATGCACTTAGATTCCATAGTTTTGTTTTCAAAGTCTTTTAGGTTCTAAAACTCTTTCACATAAAGTATGTAATGACAAAATTCTTGAAGCAAACATTTGTGCCCAAGAAAAAGATCCCTCTCACATATTTAAAGTCCATGAATTCTCTGATCCACACTTACAAGTTTTATTTTGACATCAAACATCAATTCTTTCATAGTTCCAAATAAATGCAACCTCGATATGAATTGACAAAAAATGAATTTCTTTTACTATATGACCCAACATAGGCCCCAATCAAATAAAAAATGAGTCCCCAAAAATTTGGGTGCACTCTAGCAATACATCAGAGTCCCCTTACAATAGGATGCACTCCAATAGTACATTGAAGTCCCCTTAGAGTAGGGTGCACTCCATTCAAGTGTTCATAAAATTGACACACCTTTTATATAAAAAAAAAAAGACTATATCAAATTATACAAATGTTGAAAGATACACACTAGAATAAAAAAAGCATCTTATAGCCATATTTATTCAATGCTTTCGTGTTGACAAGTACACACCAAGGACATAATTTGTCTCAGAATCACTATACTGATTTACAATTGTGTTATATGTATAGACTCTCTTATCTCTTGCATACAACCATCCTACCAACCATGGAATTATGGTTCTCTGCAAGAAGTTTTGAAGTTGCTCGGAAGTTTGCCTCCACATCTTTGGAAATATAAGATATGTCCCTGGCATGTTCCACATCACCCTATATGGAGTGTCATCAAAAATTAAGGTATTGTTTGCATCCAAATCCTCAAATATCTTCCAAATATCACTCAGATTTTTGTGATAAACCCTTGTAAATCCTAACATGATATTTGGATTTTGGCAATTTTTGTTACTCATAAACACCTTGAACTTGGTATACTGCTCAGGAAAACACTTTTGTGTGATGCGTTGCACCCTTGTTAAGTTATAGCAACTCCATATCCATAGCTCAAAGTATTCAGCACAAAAATCCAAAAAACTTTGTGCGTCTGGTCGCACCACATGATAAACTTCATCTTTGTCCTCCACAAGTCGCATGTGTTGAGCCCAAGATGGCATAGAATCTCCATGTTTCATTTCAACTGTCTTGAGAAGTAACCCCTCTAGATCCAAGATAAGTACTCTTTTGATGTCCTTGAAAGCAAGTGGTAGGTGATAAGGAGGTGATTCATTCCTTGGACAAGGTCTTGGAGGAGGTTGGATGGGTAATTCAATAGTTTTCTTCAATTTATGCCAGCATATAGCCAATCCATTTTTCTGTAATGGTTCTGAAATTAAAGAACAAGAACACTTAATGCAAACACAACAATAGACATGATTTTTACATTGTCTACCCTAAGGTTTTATTAGATACCAAAATCCATCTATGATCTACTCATTAATAGAAAGAAAGTCAAATTAAAATCCTGACTCTTTTTTATGCTACACTCTCTCTTAGTCTCAATACCATGGAGTTCAACTAGATTTAAGTCAACTAATAACTACTACTTGTTGTTAAAGGTATGCTTGAAGTGTATAAGGCTTAACCAATGCTCTAGTGTAGAATGGGTATTTAGGTCTCAAGGTCTACCACTTATCCAAGCAAAGATCCATTTAGATATGGAAACCCAATTTTTCTTAATATAATGATATAGAGTGGACAAGTGGTGAATCCTGAGACCAAGCCACTCATGCTACTAGGGATAATAGGTTGGACAAGTGGTGGACCTTGAATGTAAACCCCCCATGTACAAAGTATCAGGGGTTTTGGGTATTTCAATGGACTCTAGCATCTTGGAAACATGGTGGAGCTTACTTCTCTCCATGTTTCAATGGAGTCTATCTTGGATAAATGGTGGAGCATCATTCTCTCCATGTTTCAATGGAGCCTACCTTGGACAAGTGGTGCATGTTTGTTTCTCTCTATGTTTGAACAGATCTAGCTTGGACAAGTGGTGGACCTTGGAACAAAATCCCCATGTAAAACATATCATGGACATTACAAGTGGTGAGAAAAAATACCATTCAATATATAACCTTATAGGTTGGAAAAGTGGTGGACCTTAACACCCAATTATTATTAATATAATGACATAGAGTGGACAAGTGGTGAATCTTGCGACCAAACCTACTAGGAAAAGTACGTTGGACAAGTGGTGGACCTTGAATGCAAACCCCCCATGTACAAAATATTACTCATGCTACTAGGAATAATTTGGTATTAAGGTCCATGTTTCAATGGAGCCTAGCTTGGAAAAGTGGTGGACCTTTGTTTTTCTCTATGTTTCAATAGAATTTTCTTGGACAAGTGGTGAACCTTGGAACAAAACCCCCATGTAAAGCATGTCATGGGCATTACAAGTGGTGAGAAAAAATACCATTCAAGCTATAACCTTATAGGCTGGACAAGTGGTGGACCTTAGCACCCAATTCCTCTTATTATAATGACATATAGTGGAAAAGTGGTGAATTGTGAGACCAAACCTACTAGGGATAATAGGTTGGAGAAATGGTTGACCTTGAATGTAAATCACCCATGTACAAAATATCATGGGTTTTGCGTATTTCAATGGAGCCTAGCATCTTGGAGACATGGTGGAACTTACTTCTCTCCATGTTTTAATGGAGCCTATCTAGGAGAAATGGTGGAGGTTCCTTCTCTCCATGTTTCAATGGAGCCTAGCTTGGACAAGTCGTGGACCTTTGTTTCTCTCTATGTTTGAATATGGTTAGCTTGGACAAGTGGTGGATCTTGGAATGAAACTCCCATGTAAAACATATCATGGGCATTTCAAGTGGCGAGAAAGGATACCATTTAAGATATAACCTTATAGGTTGGACAAGTGGTGGACTTTAACACAATATAATGACATAGAGTGTACAAGTGGTGAATCTTGAAACCAAACCACTCATGCTACTAGGGATAATAGGTTAAACAAGTGGTGGGCCTTGAAATAAAACCCCCTAGAGTGTTTCAATGGATCCTAGCTTGGAAACATGGTAAAGCTTGCTTCTCTCCATGTTTCAATGCAACCTATCTTGGATAAATGGTGCAGCATCATTCTCTCCATGTTTCAATGGAGCCTAGATTGGACAAGTGGTGGACCTTTGTTTCTCTCTATGTTTAAATAGAGTTATCTTGGAAAAGTGGTGGACCTTGGAACAAAAACCCCATGTAAAACATATCATGGGCATTACAAGTGGTGAGAAAAAATACCATTCAATATATAACCTTATAGGTTGGACAAGTGGTGGACCTTAACACCCAATTATTCTTAATATAATGACATAGAGTGGATAAGTGGTGAAATTGGGACCAAACCTACTAGGGAAATAGGTTGGACAAGTGGTGGACCTTGAATGTAAACGCCCCATGTACAAAATATCACTCATGCTACTAGAAATAATTTGGTATTAAGGTCCATGTTTCAATGCAGCCTAGCTTGGAAAAGTGGTGGACCTTTGTTTCTCTCTATGTTTCAATAGATTTATCTTGGATAAGTGGTGTACCTTGGAACAAAACCCCCATGTAAATCATGTCATGGGCATTACAAGTGGTGAGAAAAAATACCATTCAAGCTATAACATTATAGGTTGGACAAGTGGTGGACCTTAACACCTAATTCCTCTTAATATAATGACATAGAGTGGACAAGTGGTGAATCATGAGACCAAACCTACTAGGGATAATAGGTTGGACAAGTGGTGAACCTTGAATGTAAACCCCCCATGTACAAAAAATTATGGGTATTGGGTATTTCAATGGAGCCTAGCAACTTGGAGACATGGTGGAGCTTATTTCTCTCCATGTTTCAATGGAGCCTATCTAGGAGAAACAGTGGAGGTTCCTTCTCTCCATGTTTCAATGAGCCTAGCTTGGACAAGTGGTGGACCTTTCTTTCTCTATATGTTTTAATAGAGTTAGCTTGGACAAGTGGTGGACCTTGGAGTGAAACCCCCATGTAAAACATATCATGGGCATTTCAAGTGGTGAGAAAGGATACTATTTAAAATATAACCTTATAGACTGGACAAGTGGTGGACTTTAACACATATTTCTTCTTAATATAATGACATAGAGTGTACAAGTGGTGAATCTTGAGACCAAACCACTCTTGCTACTAGGGATTATAGGTTGGACAAGTGGTGGACCTTGAATGTAAACCCCTCATGTACAAAATTATGGGTTTAGGGTATTTCAATGGAGACATGGTGGAGATTGCTTCTCTCAATGTTTCAATGGAACCTATCTTGGAGAAATGGTGGATCATCCTTCTCTCCATGTTTCAATGGAGCCTATCTTGGACAAGTGGTGGATGGAGTTAGCTTGGACAAGTGGTGGGTCTTGGAACAAAACCCCTTTGTAAAACATAGCATGGACATTACAAGTGATGAGGAAAAATATCATTCAAGATATAACCTTATAGGTTGGAAAAGTGGTGATGGACCTTGATAAGTGGTGAAGGATACCATTTAAGATATACCCTTATAGGTTGGACTAGTGGTGGACCTTAACACCCAGTTATTCTTAATATAATGACATAGAGTGGATAAGTGGTGAATCTTAAGACCAAATCACTCATGCTACTAGGTATAATACGTTAGAGAAGTGGTAGACCTTGAATGCAAACACCCCATGTACAAAATATCATGGTTTTAGGGTGTTTCAATGGAGCCTAGAATCTCGGAGACATGGTAGATCTTGATTCTTTCCATGTTTGAATGGCACCTATCTTGGAAAAATGATGGAGGTTACTTCTCTCCATACTTCAACGGAGCCTAGCTTTGACAAGTGGTGAACCTTTGCTTCTCTCTATGTTTGAATAGAGTTAGCTTGGACAAGTGGTGGACCTTTGCTTCTCTCTATGTTTGAATAGAGTTAGCTTGGACAAGTGGTGGACCTTGGAATGAAACCCCCGTGTAAAACATATCATGGGCATTTCAAGTGGTGAGAAAGGATACCATTTAAGATATAACCTTATAGGTTGGACAAGTGGTGGACCTTAATACATAGTTCTTCTTAATATAATGACATAGAGTGTACAAGTGGTGTATCTTGAGACCAAAACACTCGTGCTACTAGGGATCCTAGCTTGGACAAGTGGTGGACCTTGGAAAAAAGTCCCCCTGTACAACATAGATGAGTTTTTTCATGTTTTAATGGAAGAGAGATTCGACAAATGGTGGAGCTTGCTTATCTCCATGTGGATTTTAGAACTAGCTTGGACAAGTGGTGGAGCTTTGCTTTTTTCTCTTCATAATACAATGATGTATAGGTTGGTTACATGGTGAATCTTAAGGCCAAACCTCCCATCTTACTAGAGATGATAGGTTGGACAAGTGGTCAACCTTCTATCATTTCTCCATGCCTATAATTAGACAATTAGTAGAACTAGCATCTTTCTATGTTGTCTAGAGCTGAGCTTGGACAAGTAGTGGACCTTGCTACTCTCTTCCCTTGGATTATTAGTTTGAAGACTCATTATATATACTTGCTTAGATCTATATAATTACTCATTAGTTAGGTTACAAGTGGGTATGTAATTTGTTAGCCTCAAGGGACTTTGAATATTGAATAGTAAGACCAAGTGCTGGTTTGAAGATCTTTTGCTTATCTAAACTAGACTCTAACTCAATAATAAGTTTCATAAGTTCCACGAATTGTCCTATCTAGGCTCCAAAAGAGTCTTAATTGGTTTGTGCTAGATTATAACTTCCTTGATGGGGTAGAATCCTAGAAAAATGAGGCACTATAAGTTTTACCTTAGCTCAAATGGATTTTTCACTTAAACTCGACTGCAATTTGGCTATCTAGTCTTTGTCTCGATGGATTTTAACACTAGATACATAGTAGTGATATTTAAGCTTCATGTCTCTTCACTTGATCGAGATATGAGACCATACTTTCAAGGTCACCACTTGTCTTACCTAAAGACCAATGTGAGACATGGGAGCAAGAAAGCCATCCGATATTGTTTTAAGGACTATTACATAGGCAATCAATAACTTAAGTAAAGAAAAAAAACTTGGATCTTTCACAATTAATAACTTAAGTAAAGCCAAAAAGACTTGGATCTTTGACAGTTTTTTTCAAACTAAAAAAGCACAATCTCATGCTAACAAAACTATAAATCACAATTGAAAGGTTTGAACAAGAAAAAGATCAACAATCTTAATAAGACGGATACTTTTCATTTCATTTGATGATTACAAACTAAAATAAAGTCTCTCAAGAAATTGATAAACAAAAAATGTAGGTGACTGCTTCATTATTTTGAGCAAAAATATCAAAATCTCTATTGATTGAGCTCCATCTAGTAGTATCCTTTGTAAGATCCTGCAAGAAGGAATAAAAAGAAAGATTTGTTAGATACCATGCACATGAGTGTTCAAGCATGTGTATCAAGAATATATGACATGTCACTAGTACCTTAGGGTTGCTTTCTATCCAGCCTTAGAAGATTGTTCTCAGCTTTCACCTTATTTATATAAGCCTTTGCTGTGGTTGCCTTCAAAACTCCTTTTGTGTTACAACCCAATTGCCTAGCTAAAGTGGTCAATTGTGACGCCTTCATGCTTTCAATGGGTGTACGCTCCTTTGCCAAGATCTCTTGTATTTGGGCTCTTCTCATTTCATTGCGGTGGCTTGTGTCACTTGCATCTTCAATGATAGTTTCATCTCTGTCACCTTTTGCAGGTGGTATTCTTCTTGTAAAGAACACCTTAGCTGACCAAACATCATTTTTCTGCTTCCAATACTCCATGATTTGTTTGTATTCACTATCATTTGTCACTATAGGTTGTCCATAACGATTAGAAGCAATTAAATCACGCACATCCCTTCTCTCATCAAGCTGAATCAAGTATGGCAGTAGCTCCTCCAAGAGCATATTGTCAACCATCTTCTCAGCATCAAATTGTGGTGGAAAAATGCAATTGTTTGCTGGTGAAATACATCCCTTGTAAGGAGAGTCATCAATAAGCACTGTTCTTTGTGGATCACATTCAAACCCCATGGCAATTTTGGCTAGAGGCTTGAACATTGCCTCAACGTTTGGATTGTCGGGTCTAAACAATTTTTGAGTTTGAGCGGTGTAGCAAACATCTTGCGACCAAATTGCAAAGAAAGGCAATGTATCCTCAGCTAAGTTGTTTAGTGCTGCAAGGATTTGATACACATTATTCCTAGTAGCTGTCGACCAAATTGCAACATTAAACCTTTGTAAAATAGTCTTCAAGAATTGGATGCAACCTGGCCTGAGTATAATATATCTTTTTGAATCCATTTGCACTGAGTTGTGGTGTGAGGATGGTTGAGGGGAACGTTTCAACAATAGACCATTTAAATCCAATATAATTGTAAGCATGGATTTCTCAACATCTACGCTACATGACGTAGTACCAATTGGCAATAGCTCGTGAGTGGACTTTTCAGTCTCTTTTGATGTATGTTGCATTTTTGAAGCATCGATTTCTTGGTTCTCATTATTGGAAGCTTGCTCAAGTTGCACAACACTAGACTCTAGTATAGAAATATCATCCATCTTGGGCACTTTAGAAACCATAGAATCTATGGATTCTATAGTTGTTGACTGAACCATAGGAGCGTTATCCATCCCAGTTTGTGAATCTAAGAAAACACACACACAAATGGTATCTCAAAACCACTAGAATTTTATTCACCATATTTATATGTAGAACTCCTAGTAAGAAATTTATTTAAGGTAAAGTCGTTGTTAGAATCCTTGCAACCATTTTCAGCATTCGTACACCAAACACCACTTGTCTAAAATACAATCTACTAACTCAACATTTTCCATCCTACACTTTATTAAAGATGAGTACTTAAAGTGAAAACTAAAAGCCACCCTTGTTGAGGAAACATGGATACAAGGTCCACCAAATGTCCAACCTAGACTACAAGAAAATAATTAGAGATTTGGCTTAGATTTGGATTCAAAGGCCACCACTTATTCAAGTAAGATAACTCCACTTGTTTAAGACAGTAATGTTTGAAGCCCCACCACTTGTCCAACCTAGACATTGATTAAATTTTGGTAAGATTTATCACAAATCTAGAGTAGAATCAAGATTCTATGGCCAAGGTAGTCAAATATGTTAGACAACACACAAAGCATAAGAGCACTCTAGATTCTCGTTGAGCATAAACTAAACAATAATCAAATGTTATATTCACTTGAGATTTCATCCATGAAAAATGAAAATGATGCATGTACTTGAGATTTCCATCCATGTACAATACTTTACAATGTCAAGTAAAGTTATAGTCAGCAAACAACTCTTCTCCTGCTTCAACTTGACAAATAGTCTCAATGCATACATGGCCATATTCTTCTGACTTGATGTGTGAAGAGGTGCATTTATGCCAAGGTGGCAAATTTGGATCAAATGTATAGCGTACGTTGGGACAGACATTTGTACTGTGAGAACTATTTATATAGCCCGACACGTTTCCTTCTTCTACACAACCAATAATGTATGATTGATCTTCCTCTTCTTCTATGTTTGGATCCTCTAGAAGAGAATATTTATAAGCTCTTGGAAATATTTTGCATATCTTTTTCCAGTCTTGAAATCTATACTTATGCCCTCCATAGTTTAGAATAGTCAAACCACTTTCCAGGGTAGTATGCACAAATAGCCCATAACCAGCTCCTTCAATACATGAAAGTCGCACTTCAAAATCCACACCGTTAATATGGAAAATTACATCTTTGGGAATAGGAAAAGTTGGTGTCCCAAAAGGATCTTCATGCCAATCATAGTGTGAAATACATCTAGATTTTATATCACTTAACTCCTTTGTGTCTGCAAAAAGAAGAAAATATTATGCATAAAATAATGACAATATCAAAGAAAGATATCATTATTTTATAGTCCAATAGGTCCATTGTATGGAAGACTTAGAGTGCCTCTTACATGGTGCCTCCAAGGTTTCCAAAAAATAAAATCATTGGAAAAAAAAGGCCACTGTGTCTCCAATCTATTGCCCATTTGAAGCATAGAGAGAACCAAGGTCCACCACTTGTCCAAGCTAGACATGGAGCATTGACACAAGATCCAACACTTATCCAAGAACCCTATAGTATATGTGGTAACATGGGATGCATTGATGCAACAAAAGTAGTCTAGCCTCCTCATCCATCTCTTTTTTCTTGTAGCCTAGAGGGATTAGTTTCAAGGTCTATCACTAGTCAAAAACTACACATAGAACATTGATACAAGGTTCCACCACATGTGAAACCTATCATCTCTAGTAGCATGGATGGTTTGATATCAAGGTTCATCGCGTGTCCTACCTATACTCTATTGTAGCATATAGATTCTGGTTTGGTGGTACTACACTTGTCCAAACTTGGCTTGTTGTTGATATCTGGAGGTAATCAAGGGTCCTCCACTTGTCCAAGTTAGGCATATAAAACAATTGCAAGGTCCACCATGTGTACAACATATGATTGATTATAGCATGCATGGTCTTATTTCATGGGCAACCATCTTCTCTCCAACATGTGTCCAACCTCGGCTCCATTGAAGCATGGAGAGAAGCAAGGTCCACCACTTATCAAAGCTATTATTTTCTCCCAGTGCTTTCAAAACCCATAATACGTTGTACATGGGGGGGGGGGATTCTTGTTTCAAGGTCCACCCCTTGGCTAAGATTGGATCCATTGAAACATAAAGAGAAGCAAGCTCTACCATTTGTCCAAGCTAGGAGCCATTGAAACATGAAAACCCCATAATATGTTGTATACGAGGGGTGTTTTTCAAGGTCTACCACTTGTCTAAGCTATGGTCCATTGGAACATGGAGAGAAGCAAAGCTCCACCACTTTTCTAAGCTAGGATCCATTGAAACATGGAGAGAAGCAAGCTCCATTGTTTGTCTAAGCTAGGCTCCATTGGAACAAGGAGAAAACAAGCTCCACCACTTGCCTATTATTGCATAGAGATTCTGGTTTGAAGGTCCACCACTTGTCCAACCTTGCCTTCATGTATGGAGATAATCAAGAGTGCAATGCTTCTCTAAGCTAGGGACATAAAAGAGTTTCAAGGTCCACTACATATACGATCTATGATGGGTTGTAGCATGGGAGGTTTCATTTTAAGGTTGACCACTTCTCCAGCTCCGCTTGTCCAACCTCAGATCCATTGAAGAATGGAGAATAAAGGTGTACCAACTCTCCAAAATAGGCAGGACAATCTCTATAAAACCCATGAATTGTTAATATATGCTATGCTGTGGAGTTTTGTTTGAAGTTCCACTCCTTATCCAAGCTACAATCCATTGAAGCATGGAACTAAGTAAGATATATCTCTAGTCCAAGATAGGATCCATTGAAACATAGAGAGAATCAAGGTCCACCACTTGTCCAAGCTATGCATGGGTAATTGATATAAGGACCACTACGTTTTCACCTATACTATGCTCTATCATGGATGGTTTCATATCCTACCAATTTTCCAACCTATTTAGTAGGTTGTATTATGGGGGTTTGGTTTCAAGGTACTTCACTTGTCTGAGGTGGGTTCCATTGAACCATGGAGAGAAACTATGTCTACCACTTGTCCGAAATATGCTCCTTTAAAACATAAAAACAAGGTCCACCACTTGTCCAAGCTAAAGTTTCTCTCCATTGAAGCATGGAGAGAAACAAGGTCTACCACCTGTCCAAAATATGCTCCATTGAAACATAAAAGCAAGGTCCACCACTTGTCCAAGCTAATATAACAAATGGGTGTTGGTTACAAGGTGTACCACACTTGTCTAAACTAGTCTTCATGCAAGGTCTACCACATGTCCAAGCTATATGAGCTTGTTTTGAAGGTCTACCACACCTCTTGAAATTAGGATCCATGTAAGGTCCACCTTTTGTCAAGCTATGCATTTAATGAGTACTAAAACTAAGTAAATTGCAGTACTTAAATACCTTTCCAAGCTCATTAAGATTTTGGTCTCTAAGGCCGGCCACCACCACATGTCTAATCTATGCTCTAATTGATTACTTATGCTATTTCTCTCAAAGTCCAAACATAAGCTCCCTTCTAGCAAGGTTAGTTTAAATTTAGGCTCCAGCACCTGTCTAAGCTAGGTTCAATTTATGAAGCATCACCATTTAACCATGCTACGATCTAATGTATCATATCAAGGGGGTATTGATAAAAGGTCCAAAACTTATTGAGTTCAAGCTCTTAAGTAATTAAGTCTTTGTGAGTATTAAATGTTTTAGTTTTAGTCTACAGATCCACCATTCAAAAACTCAAGTAATTTACTATTTACATTCAAACCTTGAATGCTTGAGATAAAAAATACAAGCTCAATCAATACTATATAAAGCAAAATCTAACATTAAGAGTATCAAATCAGTAACAAGAAACACTAACATGCACAAGAAACTCAAAACATACGTGTCTCCATTTCCAAAAAGTCCTCCATTGACAGATGATGGTGTTGTTGTTGTTCTTCTTCTCTTTGTGGAGAGCACTCCTCTGTAACAGGCACAATGTCGCCTGATTGCGAAGTGGATTGTTGAAGTCCAGCCCATTTTTCTATATCTTCATGAGACTTAACAAAGTCTAGCAGCATGGTCTCCATGCTTTTTGCCTCCTCCACACTATCAATTAAGCAGATGACTTCTTTTTTCTGTTGTATTCCTTCTTGTGCAACCAAGGAGCCATCACCAAAAACATCAACAAGCTTGCGGTCTTCAAAACAATATGTACGAATGTAGTGCTTGACCAAAGCTCTTTTTTTGGCCTCCAAATATTGCAAATCTGACATATCGTTATCTGCTACTTGAAGAAGAGAACAATCAATTGGCATGGGATGTTCCTCTGATCTTCTTCTCAGGTCTTCAAATGCATTGCCTTGTCCCAAGAAGGCAATAACTGTTAGGAATTGAATTGCTCCTTTGCAAGGAGCTGATGGAAAGTGATGCAATGCACCACAACAATGGTAGCTCAAATTATCTCCCATGGCGTGAAAGGCACATTGCAATTTTGTGAAGTTAGTGAAATCCACAAATGCAAGAAAGACAAATCCAGGATCTGTTGACCCTCCAGCAATAGCCAAGATCCCATCCAAAGCATTGTTAAATGTCTCCTCACTCCACTTCAAATTGCCTCCAACGTTTTTTGTCATATCTAAAACACATAAGCCAATAGGCACTTTATTATTGAAGTGGCGCATCAAGTAGAGATTGCCTTCCATTTGTAGGCTCACCACATAGATTGACCATGGCAAATCTCTAGGCTCAGTTTTCTCCTTTTGAAGGTGAATTGCCCATTGCATGTATTTTATTGCTCCATCTGGAAAAGCCATTTTCTTTGTTCCACGCGTCAAACTAGATCTGATCCATTCCTCGCATAGCATTAAAATTGTTTTATAAACAACATCATTGATGTTATACATTTTGACCACCTCCTCCCAGTCTTTACATGGTGAAGACTCATTCAAATTGTTGAAGCCTTCAAGAAGTGCATCTTGAATCAATTTGTCTTGCTTCAACTGCTTGATTCGATCATACATGTCAGTTGCATCACCATCCTTTGCACTCTTTGACAGTAAAATCTTCTCATCTCTAATCTCTTCTTGAATAGTCTTTACCTCTGATTCCTCAAGGCCACAAAGATATCTAAATACAGTTGTTGGGGGTTTCTTATTCTCCTCTTCTAGATTTTCAATGATTTCTATCCAGCAATCATAAACTAAATCAGAGTAGGTGACCATGTGTGCCTGTTTAGCAATCCAACTTGCTGCTGCACTCATTCTTGCCAATCGAAGAAAACCCTGAAAAGAAATAGAGAAATAATTAAACTATTGAGCAAGATTTGTTAATTAAACACTATCAAAAAGACAAAGAAAATAACTTACATCCCATCCGGCACGAGATGCATGTCCCTCTGCAATTCCACTTGCTGCCTTTGGTGGTCGTCCTGCGAAGATCCATTGACTCCGTAAATGTCTCAATATTTGGCTGTAAGGTTGCTTGACATACAATGCCTGAGCCTCCTCATTTGCAATGGCAGATATAGCAGTTGCAACAAATGGAGGAGCATTCACAACAATGCGAGCCTTTCTAAATTTATACACGCTAATCAGTCTTTCAAAGATCTCTTTGTTGTTTTGTTCATTGTGAAGCAAAACTTTTGCAGCATAGATTGAATGCTGCCCATCAAGAATCCAATAATGATAATCTTTAATTTTTTGCTCCTCTACCTCTTCTACTGCCAAAGGAGTCCCCTTCTTTGATTTTGCATTTCGAACAGGCATCAAATATGCACATGCTGCAGGCTTGGTCGTACTCCGTGAAAATCCAAATAACACACTTTCAGCGTGTTTTTTATCCATAATACGTGCATTATAGTGATCAGGAGCAAGCCAACAATTTTGAATAGGGATATCAAATTCCCTATATTGGAAAGGAAAATAATTTATGTACTTATTCATTCCACCTGTATCTTTTTCTTGTCCTTTCATGGCCTCAGCTTCTAAAACATCTGGATCCACAATTCTCATCTTTGACATTGAACCCTCTGTTGATGAGGATGCCAAAGATGCCTTGTCTACATCCAAAATGGAGCTAGTTCGCTTAGCTTCTACTTTCTGCACTTTTGCTTGCTTCTTTGTGGATGGTGGTCGTGAAGCTTTCACCTTTTTTCGTTGTAGTGTGGCAATGATGGAGCTTTGAAGTTGATCTGCTGTGATATTTGGATTTGATTCTGCAAACTTCCATCCTCGAGAAAACATTGTCTCTTCTTTGTTTCTAGACATGCGCTCCAATGCATATGCTCCTGGAGATAGTTGAAATTCTAGATTCATTGGAACTAGAATGTCAATGCATTCCACCTCTGGATGACTATCAACTACAGAGACAGATGCTTCACAACTTGTCCAACATCTTCAAACAAGCTGTCATTATCCTTTTTGGCAATAAATAGATGCACCTTATGAAATTGTGCACCCTCTATACCATGTATGTCCAAATACCATTTCCTAAGATCATTGCAAGTATAGTCAACTGAGACAGCAACCCTTGCAACCTGTTTTTTTGGAGCCATCTTTCCTGAAACAAAAAAAACCAAATGTTATTTTAACATATACTTTTTTGTAATGGATTAAGTTTGTGTGAATACAAGTTCCACCACTTGTTCAAGCTAGATCTAAGCAAGTATACATAGTGATCATTTAAGCTAGTAAACTAAGGGAAGGGAGAAGTAAGGTCCACCACTTGTCCAAGCTTAGCTCTAGACAACATGGAGAGATTGGAGGTCTACTAATTGTCTAATATAGGCTAACTATATTGAAACATAGAGAGAAGCAAAGGTCCACCACTTGTCCAATCTAGGGTCCATTGAAACATGGAGAGAAGGATGCTCCACCATTTGTCCAAAATAGGCTCCATTGAAACATGAAGAGAAACAAGATGCACCATGTCTTTGAGATGCTAGGCTCCATTGAAATACCTTAAACCCATGATATTTTGTATATGTGGGGTTTAAATTCAAGGTCCACCACTTGTCCAACCTATTATCCCTAGTAGCATGAGTGGTTTGGTCTCAAGATTCACCACTTTTCCACTCTATGTCATTATATTAAGAAGATCTGGGTGTTAAGGTCCACCACTTGTCCAACCTATAAGGCTATATCTTAAATGGTATTATTTACCACCACTTGGAATGCACATGATGGGTTTTACATAGGGGTACGGTTCCAAGGTCCACCACTTGTCCAAGCTAACTCTATTGAAACATAGAGAGAATCAAAGGTCCACCACTTGTCCAAGCTAGGCTCCATTGAAACATGGAGAGAAGGATGCTCCACCATTTGTCCAAGCCAGGTTTGATTGAAACATGAAGAGAAGCAAGCTGCACCATGTCTCCAAAATGCTAGGCTCCATTGAAATATCTTAAACCCATGATATTTCGTACATGGGGGGTTTACATTCAAGGTCCACCACTTGTCCAACCTATTATCACTAGTAGCATGAGTGGTTTGATGTCAAGATTCACCACTTTTCTACTCTATGTCATTATATTAAGAAGATCTGGGTGTTAAGGTCCACCACTTGTCCAACCTATAAGGCTATATCTTAAAGGGTATTCTTTCTCACCACTTGGAATGACCATGATAGGTTTTACATGGGGGTTTGGTTCCAAGTTCCACCACTTGTCCAAGCTAACTCTATTGAAACATAGAGAGAAGCAAAGGTCCACCACTTGTCTAAGCTAGGGTCCATTGAAACATGGAGAGAAGGATGCTCCACCATTTGTCCAAGATAGGCTCCATTGAAACATGAAGAGAAGCAAGCTGCACCATGTCTCCAAGATGCTAAGATCCATTGAAATACCTTAAACCCATGATATTTTGTACATGGGGAGTTTACATTCAAGGTCCACCACTTGTCCAACCTATTATCTCTAGTAGCATGAGTGGTTTGGTCTGAAGATTCACCACTTTTCCACTCTATGTCATTACGTTAAGAAGATCTGGGTGTTAAGGTCGACCACTTGTCCAACCTATAAGGGTATATCTTAAAGGGTATTCTTTCTCACCACTTGAAATGTCCATGATATGTTTTACATGGGGGTTTGGCTCCAAGGTCCACCACCTCTCCAAGCTAACTCTATTGAAACATAGAGAGAAACAAAGGTCCACCACTTGTCCAAGCTAGGCTCCATTGAAACATGGAGAGAAGGATCCTCTACCATTTGTCGAAGCTAACTCTATTGAAACATGGGGGGTTTACATTCAAGGTCCACCACTTGTCCAACCTATTAACGCTAGTAGCATGAGTGGTTTGGTCTCAAGATTCACCACTTTTTCACTCTATGTCATTATATTAAGAATATTTGGGTGTTAAGGTCCACCACTTGTCCAACCTATAAGGCTATATCTTAAGGGTTATTCTTTCTCACCACTTGGAGTGACCAGCATAGGTTTTACATGGGGGTTTTGTTTCAAGGTCCACCACTTGTCCAAGCTAACTCTATTGAAACATAGAGAGAATCAAAGGTCCACCACTTGTCCAAGCTAGGGTCCATTGAAACATGGAGAGAAGGATGCTCCACCATTTGTCCAAGATACACTCCATTGAAACATGAAGAGAAGCAAGCTACACCATGTCTCCAAGATGCTAGGCTCCATTGAAATACCTCAAACCCATGATATTTTGTACATGGGGGGTTTACATTCAAGGTCCACCACTTGTCCAACCTATTATCTCTAGTAGCATGAGTGGTTTGGTCTCAAGATTCACCATTTTTCCACTCTATGTCATTCTATTAAGAATATATGGGTGCTAAGGTCCACCACTTGTCCAACCTATAAGGCCATATCTTAAACTTTATTCTTTCTCACCACTTGGAGTTACCAAGATAGGTTTTACATGGGAGTTTGGTTCCAAGGCCCACCACTTGTCCAAGCTAACTCTATTGAAACATAGAGAGAAGCAAAGGTCCACCACTTGTCCAAGCTAGGCTCCATTGAAACATGGAGAGAAGGATGCTCCACCATTTGTCCAAGATAGGCTCCATTGAAACATGAAGGGAAGCAATCTGCACCATGTCTCCAAGATTCTAGGATCCATTGAAATACCTTAAACCCACGATATTGTTTACATGTGGGGGTTTAACGTCACACTTCACTATTATTATTATAGTAAGTGGTTGGTCTCAAGATTTACCACTTTTCCACTCTATGTCGTTATATTATGAAGATCTAGGTTTTAAGGTCGACCACTTGTCCAACCTATAAGGCTAGATCTTAAAGGGTATTATTTCTCACCACTTGGAATGACCATGATATGTTTTACATGGGGGTTTGGTTTCAAGGTCCACCACTTGTCCAAGCTAACTCTATGGAAACATAGAGAGAAGCAAAGGTCCACCACTTGTCCAAGCTAGGCTCCACTGAGACATTTAGAGAAGGATGATCCCCCATTGGTGGAAGATAGGCTTCATTGAAACATGAAAAGAAGCAAGTTGCACCATGTCTCCAAGATTCTAGGATCCATTGAAATACCTTAAACCCACGATATTGTTTACATGTGGGGTTTAACGTCAAGGTCAGTCACTTTTCCAAGCTATTATCCCTAGTAGCATGAGTGGTTTGGTCTCAAGATTCACCACTTTTCCACTCTATGTCATTATATAAAGAAGATCTAGGTGTTAAGGTCAACCACTTGTCCAACCTATAAGCGTATATCTTAAAGGGTATTCTTTCTCACCACTTGAAATGTCCATGATATGTTTTACATAGGGTTTAGTTCCAAGGTCCACCACTTATCCAAGCTAACTTTATTCTTCTCATAGAGAGAAGCAAAAGGTCCACCACTTGTCCAAGCTAGGCTCCATTGAAACATGGAGAGAAGGATGCTCCACCATTTGTCGAAGCTAACTCTATTGAAACATGGAAGGTTTACATTCAAGGTCCACCAGTTGTCCAACCTATTAACGCTAGTAGCATGAGGGGTTTGGTCTCAAGATTCACCACTTTTCACTCTGTGTTCATTATATTAAGAATATTTGGGTATTAAGGTCCACCACTTGTCCAACCTATAAGACTATATCTTAATGGTTATTCTTTCTGACCACTTGGAGTGACCATGAAAGGTTTTACATGGGGGTTGGTTCCAAGGTCCACCACTTGTCCAAGCTAACTCTATTGAAACATAGAGAGAAGCAAAGGTCCACCACTTGTCTAAGCTAGGGTCTATTGAAACATGGAGAGAAGGATGCTCCACCATTTGTCCAAGATAGACTCCATTGAAACATGAAGAGAAGCAAGCTGCACCATATCTCCAAGATTCTAGATTCCATCGAAATACCTTAAACCCACGTTATTTTGTACATGGGGAGTTTACATTCAAGATCAACAATTTGTCCAACCTATTATCGCTAGTAGCATGAGTGGTTTGGTCTCAAGATTCACCACTTTTCCACTCTCTATCATTATATTAAGAATATTTGGGTGTTAAGGTCCACCACTTGTCCAACCTATAAGCTACTATCTTAATGGTTATTCTTTCTCACCTCTTGAAAGACTATATCTTAATGGTTATCCCTAGCTATTATGCTAGTAGCGTGAGTGGTTTGGTCTCAAGATTCACCACTTTTATTATGAATATGTGGGTGTTAAGGTCCACCACTTGTCCAACCTATAAGGCTACATCTTAAAGGTTATTCTTTCTTACTACTTGGAGTGACCATGATAGGTTTTACATGGGGGTTTGGTTCCAAGGTCCACCACTTGTCCAAGCTAACTCTATTGAAACATAGAGAGAAGCAAAGGTCCACCCCTTGTCTCTAGCTAGGGTCCATTGAAACTATGGAGAGGAAGGATGCTCCACCATTTGTCCAAGGTAGGCTCCATTGAAACATGAGGAGAATCAAGGTGCACCATGTCTCCAAGATGCTAGGCTCCATCGAAATAAAAAACATTAAACCGATATGTCGTAGATGAGGGGTTTACATCAAGGTCCACACTTGTCCAAGCTATTATTGGTAGTAGCCTGAGTGGTTTGGTCTCAAGATTCACCACTTTTCCACTCTATGTCATTATATTAGAATATGCGCGTGTTAAGGTCCACCACTTGTCCAACCTATAAGGCTACATCTTAAAGGTTATTCTTTTTACCACTTGGAGTGACCATGATAGGTTTTACATGGGGGTTTGGTTCCAAGGTCCACCACTTGTCCAAGCTAACTCTATTGAAACATAGAGAGAAACAAAGGTCCACCACTTGTCCAAGCTAGGGTCCATTGAAACATGGAGAGAAGGATGCTCCACCATTTGTCCAAGATAGGCTCCATTGAAACATGACGAGAGCAAGCTGCACCATGTCTCCAAGATGCTAGGCTCCATCGAAATACATTAAACCCACGATATTTCGTAGATGAGGGGTTTACATTCAATTCCAAGGTCCACCACTTGTCAGCTATTATATTATTGCTAGTAGCGTGAGTGGTTTGGTCTCAAGATTCACCACTTTTATTAAGAATATGTGGGTGTTAAGGTCCACCACTTGTCCAACCTATAAGGCTACATCTTAAAGGTTATTCTTTCTTACTACTTGGAGTGACCATGATAGGTTTTACATGGGGGTTTGGTTCCAAGGTCCACCACTTGTCCAAGCTAACTCTATTGAAACATAGAGAGAAGCAAAGGTCCACCCCTTGTCTAAGCTAGGGTCCATTGAAACATGGAGAGAAGGATGCTCCACCATTTGTCCAAGTAGGCTCCATTCAAACATGAGGAGAAGCAAGGTGCACCATGTCTCCAAGATGCTAGGCTCCATCGAAAAACATTAAACCCACGATATGTCGTAGATGAGGGGTTTACATTCAAGGTCCACACTTGTCCAAGCTATTATTGCTAGTAGCCTGAGTGGTTTGGTCTCAAGATTCACCACTTTTCCACTCTATGTCATTATATTAAGAATATGCGCGTGTTAAGGTCCACCACTTGTCCAACCTATAAGGCTACATCTTAAAGGTTATTCTTATTACCACTTGGAGTGACCATGATAGGTTTTACATGGGGGTTTGGTTCCAAGGTCCACCACTTGTCCAAGCTAACTCTATTGAAACATAGAGAGAAACAAAGGTCCACCACTTGTCCAAGCTAGGGTCCATTGAAACATGGAGAGAAGGATGCTCCACCATTTGTCCAAGATAGGATCCATTGAAACATGACGAGAAGCAAGCTGCACCATGTCTCCAAGATGCTAGGCTCCATCGAAATACATTAAACCCACGATATTTCGTAGATGAGGGGTTACATTCAAGGTCCACCACTTGTCCAAGCTATTATTGCTAGTAGCCTGAGTGGTTTGGTCTCAAGATTCACCACTTTTATTAAGAATATGTGGGTGTTAAGGTCCACCACTTGTCCAACCTATAAGGCTACATCTTAAAGGTTATTCTTTCTTACTACTTGGAGTGACCATGATAGGTTTTACATGGGGGTTTGGTTCCAAGGTCCACCACTTGTCCAAGCTAACTCTATTGAAACATAGAGAGAAGCAAAGGTCCACCCCTTGTCTAAGCTAGGGTCCATTGAAACATGGAGAGAAGGATGCTCCACCATTTGTCCAAGGTAGGCTCCATTCAAACATGAGGAGAAGCAAGGTGCACCATGTCTCCAAGATGCTAGGCTCCATCGAAAAAACATTAAACCCACGATATGTCGTAGATGAGGGGTTTACATTCAAGGTCCACACTTGTCCAAGCTATTATTGCTAGTAGCCTGAGTGGTTGGTCTCAAGATTCACCACTTTTTCCACTCTATGTCATTATATTAAGAATATGCGCGTGTTAAGGTCCACCACTTGTCCAACCTATAAGGCTACATCTTAAAGGTTATTCTTTATTACCACTTGGAGTGACCATGATAGGTTTTACATGGGGTTTGGTTCCAGGTCCACCACTTGTCCAAGCTAACTCTATTGAAACATAGAGAGAAACAAAGGTCCACCACTTGTCCAAGCTGGGTCCATTGAAACATGGAGAGAAGATGACTCCACCATTTGTCCAAGATAGGCTCCATTGAAACATGACGAGAAGCAAGCGATGCACACATGTCTCCAAGATGCTAGGCTCCATCGAAATACATTAAACCCACGATATTTCGTAGATGAGGGGTTTACATTCAAGGTCCACCACTTGTCCAAGCTTTTATTGCTAGTAGCCATGAGTGGTTTTAGGTCTCAAGATTCACCACTTTCATTAAGAATATGTGGGTGTTAAGGTCCACCACTTGTCCAACCTATAGGCTACATCTTAAAGGTTATTCTTTCTACTACTTGAAGTGACCATGATAGGTTTTTACATGGGGTGTGGGTTATGAGTTTGGTTCCAAGGTCCACCACTTTGTCAAAGCTAATCTCTATTGAAAACATAGAGAGAAGCAAAGGTCCACCCCTTGTCTAAGCTAGGGTCCATTGAAACATGGAGAGAAGGATGCTCCACCATTTGTCCAAGGTAGGCTCCATTCAAACATGAGGAGAAGCAAGGTGCACCATGTCTCCAAGATGCTAGGCTCCATCGAAAAACATTAAACCCACGATATGTCGTAGATGAGGGGTTTACATTCAAGGTCCACACTTGTCCAAGCTATTATTGCTAGTAGCCTGAGTGGTTTGGTGTCAAGATTCACCACTTTTCCACTCTATGTCATTATATTAAGAATATGCGCGTGTTAAGGTCCACCACTTGTCCAACCTATAAGGCTACATCTTAAAGGTTATTCTCTATTACCACTTGGAGTGACCATGATAGGTTTTACATGGGGGTTTGGTTCCAAGGTCCACCACTTGTCCAAAATAACTCTATTGAAACATAGAGAGAAACAAAGGTCCACCACTTGTCCAAGCTAGGGTCCATTGAAACATGGAGAGAAGGATGCTCCACCATTTGTCCAAGATAGGATCCATTGAAACATGACGAGAAGCAAGCTGCACCATGTCTCCAAGATGCTAGGCTCCATCGAAATACATTAAACCCACGATATTTCGTAGATGAGGGGTTTACATTCAAGGTCCACCACTTGTCCAAGCTATTATTGCTAGTAGCCTGAGTGGTTTGGTCTCAAGATTCACCACTTTTATTAAGAATATGTGGGTGTTAAGGTCCACCACTTGTCCAACCTATAAGGCTACATCTTAAAGGTTATTCTTTCTTACTACTTGGAGTGACCATGATAGGTTTTACATGGGGGTTTGGTTCCAAGGTCCACCACTTGTCCAAGCTAACTCTATTGAAACATAGAGAGAAGCAAAGGTCCACCCCTTGTCTAAGCTAGGGTCCATTGAAACATGGAGAGAAGGATGCTCCACCATTTGTCCAAGGTAGGCTCCATTCAAACATGAGGAGAAGCAAGGTGCACCATGTCTCCAAGATGCTAAGCTCCATTGAAAAACATTAAACCCACGATATGTCGTAGATGAGGGGTTTACAGTCAAGGTCCACCACTTGTCCAAGCTATTATTGCTAGTAGCCTGAGTGGTTTGGTCTCAAGATTCACCACTTTTCCACTCTATGTCATTAAATTAAGAATATGCGCGTGTTAAGGTCCACCACTTGTCCAACCTATAAGGCTACATCTTAAAGGTTATTCTTTATTACCACTTAGAGTGACCATGATAGGTTTTACATGGGGGTTTGGTTCCAAGGTCCACCACTTGTCCAAGCTAACTCTATTGAAACATAGAGAGAAACAAAGGTCCACCACTTGTCCAAGCTAGGGTCCATTGAAACATGGAGAGAAGGATGCTCCACCATTTGTCGAAGCTAACTCTATTGAAACATGGGGGGTTTACATTCAAGGTCCACCACTTGTCCAAGCTATTAGTGCTAGTAGCACGAGTGGTTTTGTCTCAAGATTCACCACTTTTTCACTCTATGTCATTATATTAAGAATATTAGGGTGTTAAGGTCCACCACTTGTCCAACCTATAAGGCTATATCTTAAAGGTTATTCTTTCTCACCACTTGGAGTGACCATGATAGGTTTTAAATGGGGGTTTGGTTCCAAGGTCCACCACTTGTCCAAGCTAACTCTATTGAATAATAGAGAGAAGTAAAGGTCCACCACTTGTCCAAGCTAGGGTCCATTGAAACATGGAGAGAAGGATGCTCCACCATTTGTCCAAGATAGGCTCCATTGAAACATGAAGAGAAGCAAGATGCACGATGTCTCCAAGATGCTAGGCTCCATCGAAATACCTTAAACCCACGATATTTCGTAGATGGGGGGTTTACTTTCAAGGTCCACCACTTGTCCAAGCTATTATCGCTAGTAGCATGGTTTGGTCTTTGGATTCACCAGTTTTCCACGCTATGTCATTATATGAAGAATATCTAGGTGTTAAGGTCCACCACTTGTCCAACCTATAAGGCTATATTCTAAATGATATTTTTTTTGACCACTTGGAATGTGCATGATATGTTTTACATGGGGTTTTATTCCAAGGTCCACCACTTGTCCAAGCTAGATCTATTACATATATATTATACATACAATATTCAACTAGATTCCCTACCTATCATGTCCAGTAGCATGGATGCTCTAGCTTGAAGGTCCACCACTTGTCCAACCTATACTCTCTTATGTAAGGGAGATCTCGCTATAAATTCAAAACCTTCCCGCCTAAATTTAAAATATCCCTCCCAAATCTTAAATATCCCGCCTAAATTTTAAACTATCCCGCCCAAATTTTAAAATTCAAACTTTTTTATAAAAATTTAAATTTTACTACTTAAATTTAAAATATTCCACGCAAAATTGATTTTAAATTCAAGTTTACCACAAAAAGATATCATTATACCACCTAAATTCAAATATGCAAACCTCAAATCATTATATTGTACATAAATTCAAACAAATTCAAATTAACAAGCCTAAACTGATATTAGTTTGCATAGATATGAATTTATCACACCTAAATTATGTCACCATGTTAGAGAGAGTGGTTAGAGAATTTGAACAAGGTCCACCACTTGTCCAACCTAGATACCAAGAAGGATTGAGTGTACAAGGTATTGTTTGGAGGTCCTTATAGTCCATTGGTCTTAAGGTCCACCACTTGTGGTAAGGGTCACCAAAAAGTGTATATATTCATCCAAAGAAATACACGTATTTTTGGTCTACATGTCCTAGTTTAAACCATTTATGTCCATTAGGTGTATCACTAAACAACACTACTATTTTTGAGAAACAGAAGTTACAATCATATCTACAAATGGATTAGAGGAAAATCAGCTCAGCATACATCCAGAACTCGCTACAAGAATCGACTTTAACAGATCACGCAAGTAAGTCTTCCATTCAATTTTACTAGTATTACAATGTGTTAGTTATTTGTGATATTTATGTATGTATATATACTATGTGTGCATATCGTAATTAAGTGTAATTGTGTATCTGCATTATGTATGAGTATTACAATGAAATAACACAAATATACATACATACACATAGATAACACAGACGCACACATACATGAGCATGTATTTTCAAGAGAGAGATAGCAAATACAGAGATAGATAGATAGAGAGAGAGAGAGAGATAAATAACTGTTTTTTAGAGAGAGGAGAGAGAAAGATAACAGATTTCACTGTGTTTATGTATGTGGAAGAGAGGAAGACGATGTATGGGAATATGTGCACGTATTTTCAAGAGAGAGACAACAAGATAACAGATTTCATTGTGGTTATGTATGTGGAAGTGAGGAAGACGATGTGTGGGAATATGTGCATGTATTTTCAAGAGAGAGACAGCAAGATAACAGATTTCACTGTGGTTATGTATGTGGAAGAGAGGAAGACGATGTGTGGGAATATGTGTATGTGTGCGGGGATACGTTTAAACTATGTATCTCTGTCTTTTGACGAGAGAGTGTGTGTGCAAGAAGAGTTACAGAGAACCATCTTCTCTATATGGAGAAAGACAGAGAGTGAGAGAGAGAGAAATACCTGTTTTTTCTCTATTCGTGAGGTGTGCAATGTCTCCTGAGAAGACTGCCCGATCCTGCCCTTCTGGAAAGCGTTGTGTACACTGCTGTTTCTTTGTCTTGTGCGCGAACTTTCAATCCTATGCACTCCACCTGTGTGTTGTGTACGATGCCGAGCTTGCTCCTCTACGCGCGCGTATACTCCAACTGTGTGCGATCCGTGTGCGCTTTCTGTGTTTTTGCTGCTCGCCTGCTTTCTCTGTGTGCGTTTCTCGTGCGCTCTCTGTGTGCCTAATCTTGATAGGGTTTATTAGAATGCCACGTATGCTACAAGTCCATGTTTTATCATAGGATTAAAAAAAACAAAAGCAATATAAAACATTAACCAATTCACACTGCCAAAATGAAAGAAATCATGGTTGAAAATATGCAAAACATGTGTGACTTTATACTATGAATTCACTTTATATAAAAAAAAATCTTTGGGCGCTGCCCCTTGACCCCGCCCGGGGCGCTGCCCCGGACCCCGCCCAGAACAATATCCCAAAATCAACCTCCCAAGCCCCGCCATCGAGAGCGCTATATTCCACATCCCCATCAAGAGCGCTATCCCCAAACCTCACGTGGAAGCGCTGCCTTGTCACCCCATTGTGGCATTGCCCTAAGACCCCGCATCTGGAGTGCTAAATGGGAACATTCTTCATTAGTGAAATTTTGAACATAAATTATATTAGCACATACTTAAATATAATACAAATATTAACATATTAGCTATACTACTAATTTACTATAGCAGTTCTAGATTATGTCCCATACTATATTTAAGGTGCCAAAGGTTTGGCCTTATGGTCCTAGATTTAGCCAAGTGGTCAACACATATAGGACCAAGTGCACACTGTGCCACAAAACTTGGCCACCACTTCACTTGCCAAAGTTTAGGCCACATGGTCAATCCTAACTTTCCAATGTTCTTATTATGTCACCTTTTGCCTCGTGGAAAACCTAGGCTTGTTTTCACATACTCAGGCACTTCAAGCCACAATAAATTGTCATTACTCTTCGACAACCCTTTTGTTCAAGTCTTTGAAAAAACATTGTTTAAGGCCACCCTAAACCATTTTCATTTAGGGGTGTCTAAAACTAGCTTTTTGGCAATTCGAGAAGAAAATGGTCAAAGTTTTATACTTAGTTTTAACCACTTGACCAATTCAAATATTGGAAAGCAAGGTCTTGTAATACTTTTCTTTGGACATCACACATTAAAACTAGGTCCCTCACTTGTCCAAGCTATGCTCTAATACAATAAAGGGCTTTTGGTTTCAAGATGCACCACTTTCCCAACCTTGATTCCATTAAAGAAGCTAGCTCTACTTAGACATTTAATAGCAAGGTCTTGCAGCAGTTCAGATTGAACATTTTCCATGGCAGCTAGGTCCACCACTTATCTAAGCTATGCTCTAATAGAGTAAGGGGGTTTTGGTTTCAAGATCCACCACTTGTCCAAACTTGATTTGGGAAGCAAGGTCCTATAATAGTTTGCTTTGGACATTCACCATTACAACTAAGTCCACCACTTCTCCAAGCTATGTTCTAATACACTAAGGAGGTTTTGGTTTCAAGGAGAACCACTTGTACGACTCTGTTTTTGGAAGTAAGGTCTTTACATAGTTCACCTTGGACCTTGGACATTGGATACTACAACTAAGCCCACCACTTGTCCAAGATATCCTCTATATATAGCCAAAGGGTTTGGGTTTCAAGATTCACCACTTTTCCAACCTTTCTTCCATTAAAGAAAGGAGGGGCTTTATAACTAGGTCCACCACTTGTCCAAGCTATGCTCTGATATGGAAAGGGGATTTTGGTTTCAAGGTCCACCACGTGTTCAACCTTGCAAGACTCAAGGGATACTTGGACATTGGAAAGCATAGTCCTATAGTAGTTGATAGGTGGCAGTGGGTATTACAACTAGGTCCAACCTATGCTCTCATATTGCAAAGAGGCTTTGCTTTCAAGGTCCACCACTTGTCCAACCTTGCTTCCATTAAAGAAATGAGGGGCTACGTAAACATTGGCAAGCAAGGTAGCAAGGTTCTAAGGTGTTTCACCTTGGATACTGGGCATTATAACTAGGTCCACCACTTGTCCAAGCTATGCTCTGATAAAGAAAGGGGATTTTCGTTTAAAGGTCCACCATGTGTTCAACCTTTCTAATATAGAAAGGGGATTTTTGTTTCAAGGTCCACCACGTGTTCAACCTTGAAAGACTCAAGGGATACTTGGACATTGGAAAGCATAGTCTTATAGTAGTTGATAGGTGGCAGTGGGTATTAAAACTAGGTCCAACCTATGCTCTTATATAGCAAAGAGGCTTTGGTTTCAAGGTCCACCACTTGTCCAACCTTACTTCCATTAAAGAAATGAGGGGCTACGTAAACATTGGCAAGCAAGGTAGCAAAGTCCTAAGGTATTTCACCTTGGATATTGGGCATTATAACTAGGTCCACCACTTGTCCAAGCTATGCTCTGATAAAGAAAGGGGATTTTCGTTTCAAGGTCCACCATGTGTTCAACCTTTCTAATATAGAAAGGGGATTTTTGTTTCAAGGTCCACCACGTGTTCAACCTTGAAAGACTCAAGGGATACTTGGACATTGGAAAGCATAGTCCTATAGTAGTTGATAGGTGGCAGTGGGTATTACAACTAGGTCCACCACTTGTCCAACCTATGCTCTCATATAGCAAAGAGGCTTTGGTTTCAAGGTCCACCACTTGTCCAACCTTGCTTCCATTAATATAGCAAGGAGGATTTGGTCTCAAGGTTCACCACTTGTCCAACCTATGCAAACCTTTTTCATGTTGTAGCATGATTTTTGGTTTGAAGAGTATTTTTCTATAACTATGGATTTAACAATGTAATCTTTTTACTTACAGGATGGACTTCGAATCTGGGGAGAAAGTACATATGATACTTGACAATGAAATCGTTGGTATTGGTTGTGTGTGTAGAACAGATCCATATTCCACTTGTGGTGGTACAAAGATAGGGCTGGGAAATGTCTCCATACTAGTGGAGGAATGCTTGAAGGATGTGGTCCTACCTTTTCCTACAATGGATACTTCATCTCTCCAAGGCTCATTATGGAGTGCTGTTCGATGGTCAAAGCTTCTTTTGCAATCTTTTGTATTAAATGGGAACTTAATTGATCCACACGAAAGCTACAATGGTGATGAAGAACATGATCATTCTGATCCTCTAGTTACAGATGCAATACCTATGACAAGCCCAGAATTTGAAGCAATGATTCGAGAGTCTTGGAGAAATCAGAGGGTCCTTTTAAAAGATGACACAATGATGCAAACCATGAATGAAGGGACCATCTTATATGTATTTCCACATGATTATGTCAACTTTCAGGAACTTGGTCCTGATTGTGTGGGTGTGGGTATTGAAAGAGAAAATGCAAGCATTCATGATGTGGTTGAAGTGGGTAGCATCACTTTGCTAAAGTGGCCCATCAAGCAGACAACAATGTTGAATGGGAGCCCATTACAACGCTTTGTTCCTGTTGATGGCATGCATGCTACATATGAGGATGTATCCAACGATGGCAATGTTGGAAAAAAACTTGATGGGAGTAATGTTGTCCAGTTGTCAAGGAAGAGACGATACACTTTCATGAACAGGACTCAAAAATCAAAAGCAGCACCAGCTTCGACTTTTTACCTTTCAAACAAATCAATTCAAAGGGTATCATGCATTGATTGTTGTGCACAAAAATTCTGCCAATTTGCAGATCGTGATATGGTGACAAGGTTACGACAACAATTTTGGGGAGAGTCTCAAAAATCACGCACTAATTATGTTTATGATGTTCTTTCTATATGTTATCAGAAAGATGAGAAGTCACGATACCAATTCAGGCTAAATGGCTCTATTGTTTGTTGTAGAGCATGGTATGAGCTACATGGAATACCAAAGACATCATTTTATCGATACAAGGAGAACTTTGAAAATGGTGTGCGCCAATATGTACATGGGAACACATGTACATTGAGAAGGGGACTTCAACATACTAGTTTAGCAAGAGCACTACTAAACGAGTTTGTGGAAAATAACTCTGAGAAAATGCCACATAGAAGTAGAACACTGCTAGATGGCTCAAGAGAGACTCAATTGGTGATTCCATCAACATACAAACAAGTGGATATTTTATGTGAAATCAACACGACACTTGACCAAATGGGCTATGAGAAGAAGCTATCCCAATCTTCTTTTGGTAGAATTTGGAACAAAGAGTACCCACATGTCACTTTAACAAAGACGAGTGAGTTCTCTAAGTGCAATATTTGTAGTTCAATCAAGGCAAGGTTAGAAGCTAAACCTTCTCTTGAAGAGAGAGCTCTTCTCTTGAGGGAGAGAGAAGTTCACATGGCACAACAAAAGAGTTGCAGAAGCCTATATTATGCATGGCGCACGTATTCAGAAACTCAACCACAAAAATATGTATGCATAATCCATGATAAGATGGATCAAAAGAAGACTGCCATTCCTAGATTACGCATTGTTCCCAAGGGTGTGGATTCAGGATATAATCTGCAGGTGGCATTGATTGGCATGATCACTCATGGACATGGAGAAGGTCATTACGGACACTTTGTCTTGAATGGTTTGTGGCCAGCTGATCCAAATCTTACAATTGGCTCAATTGCTAATTGTTTACATAACCTCGAGAGGATAGATAAGCATCCTCTTGGTGATCTAGTAACAAATGGACTTCCAAGGAGCAATATTTCACTACTACATGCTTTGAACTCAAGGGATGCTTTGGACTACCATAACTTGAGTGATGGAAAAGAGCCCATTGTGCAGTCGTCAGAAATTGCAGAAGAGGAATTGGGGTCAACATTTCGCAGATTGCCAGAGAACTTGTTGCTACAATTGGATAATTGTGCAGGGGAAAACAAAAATCGATACTTATTTGCCTATTTGTCAATGCTTGTTGCAAGGGGTGTTTTCAAAACCATCCAGCTGGGATTTTTAATGGTTGGGCATACACATGAGGACATAGACGCCATGTTTAGTAGGTTTTCAGAGAAGTTGAGAGTTACACAAACCTATACTTTGCCACATTTGATGGATACATTACGAAACAGCTCATCTTCATCTCCAGCTCCATTTTTTCTCACAAAGATCCCTGATTTCAAGCAATATTGTGATGGCTATCTTTGTGATGGACAAGACATACTTGTTGGACATTCCAAACCGCTTCAGTTCAGGTTCTTTATGCTGGATGAGACACCAATGATGCAATATAAGGCACATGTAGGTGTATCAAGTTGGAGTGGAAGTATTCGCCTTTGGAAAACAGACACAGAAGGCAAGCCAATGTTACCACATGGAGATCCACCTCTAGTACAAATGGCGGAGTATGTCAAGGCCCACGAAGAAGTCATTTTGGGGCTAAAGAACTATATAAAATTTTGGAAAAATTTAGGGAATGGTTCAAGTATTCCGCGATATTATAGACCCGTGATAGATTATTGGAGTAAGGTAATTGAAGAGATTGGAAAAGCAATCATATCAGAGGGAGTCTTGTATGAAATATTTTGGCCAAAAACTCAAGAATATTCTCATCTACAAAGCACTACAATGAATTTGCAACAAGGAGCAGAAAGATTCCTAGGCCTTGAAGAGTTGAACGATCATTTTTGTGGGCCTCAACGAGATAGGCCAAGGGAAGAGTTTGACCCTATGTCTGATGTGCACCAAGGTGACTTTCTTATGCTTGTTCCGAGTGACACAGAAATCTATCCAGTGTGGCTTGCAATGGCTTTATCTGACATTGATAATGAGCCTACATCACCAAACTACAGAAAACTCTTGATTCAATATTGGGCACCTTGCGCGAGAAAAAGTGGGATGACAGATACTCAAGCTTACAGTAATTGTTGGAAGGGTTATTGGGCTGTCAACTATAAGGACCCACAAGTGTGGGAAACTATAGATGCAATTGTTTGGTCCTGGAGACCCAACAAAGAAGGACCATTTTCTAGAATAAAGATTCCAGAAAGACATGCTCTAAAAGCCAAAGAAGGCCTCACTCGTGCACATCAGCCACACTTGGATCAAAGTTCAGATATGGTATCAAATGTGGAGTAGAATTATGTGGAGCTTCTATTGTGACTATACTAGTCAATTTGTAAACAAAATCTTTTTTGTATCTTCCTTTGTTTTATGTAATTTATAGTTATTATTCAAATCCATGTGTTGTACATCCTCTTGACTTTTGGTGTTTATCAACACCACAATCCTATGAGATTTTCACTTTATTTACTAGCCACACACCTCAATTTTTCCCACTTTAAGTGGAAAATTCCCAAATTACATGAATTCGGTCGATTTGGAGATTCCCATAATGTGAGATTTTTACCAAAATACCTAATATGGTCTTTTCACCCTTCTAACACTAGCTAGTTTATGCCAGTGCCTTCTCATACTTGAGCTCAAATGCAAGAGTTTCCCATATGATATGTCGGCCCTCTTGTTCTTCAAGTCTTCTAAGAGATTGTATACTGATTGACCCTGTCCAAGCTGAAAATCATCCATGCCTATATTCCTTCTTCTTGCCCTTACCTTTGCCTGCTTACTACTTTCTGCCTCTTCCATAGGTGCCTTGCCTTTATCTACATCTCTCCTTGGCTTTGTCCTTACTCTTTCCTCTTTGAAAATGCCTTCACTCCCTGATTTTTGTGCCCTTGTTCTCTTATTTGCAAAGAAATCAACCTCATCATCTTCATCTCCCTCCTCAACTGCCTCCAAAATTCTTACGTTAAATTGTGGAGGTGCTTGAGCTTGATTTTGTCCCTGTTGTTGTGCAAGTCCTTGACCTTGGAGAGGTTTCACATTTCCATTTACATTGCCTTCATTACCTATTTTTCTTTGTATGATAGGATACATACCTCCTGGCTCTCTCCTTGGTTGATTGCAATTGGGCGATATATGCCCTCTCTCCCCACAATTGTAACAAATCACATTATCACCTCTATTCCTTTGAGGCCGTTCTCCTTGAGGTCTTCTTACTTGTTGTTGGATAGCTTGCATAGCAAGTTTGAGGTTTCCTATTTGCTCCGTCAATCTTTGAATGTCTTGGTGAAAGGATTCCTGTCCTCTGTTGTCCACTCTTGGAGCTTCTACATGGATTTCCCTTTCAACATGCATATCCAAAGGCAAAGGCTCGACCACATTATTTGTTGATACATAACCATCCCTTTGATGTACATTCACTTCTCTTTCCCTATTTGCCATTTCATGCCTTCTCACCTTCTTTGTCCATTGCTCTCTAGCAACCTTTGCTGCCTCATTGTAGGTCCCTGGGTCCTTGAGCTCCACCTTGTCTCTAATTCTTTGATGTAAGACAACCACAAACCTATCTTTCTTCAAGAAATCAGGGGGCATTTTATTCTCTTCAAGTACCTTTATGATCTTTCTCCAAAAAGCTTCAAACCTGTTTATGTGCACGTTGATGTCTTCATGTTCTCCTTGTTGCAGCTTGCTTAGCTCTCTCCACAAATACTCAGGATCATCCTCCTTCTCAAACTCTTCTCTCAAGGCATGAGAAAGAAGATTCAAATCTCCCTTTACACCACCTTGAATCCTATCTTCATACCATTCACGTGCTTCACCTTCAAGTAGCAAACTCACCAAACGTACCTTGAATGGACCATCATCCCTATTGCTCTTCAATGCAATCAATTCGATCCTTCGGATGAACTTGTCCACATATTCTCCTTTCCAACCCTTGAAGACTTCATACCCATCTCCCGCCATAGTCCTTGAGTTGATCTTCAAATGGATGCCAATCTGTAGATCAAAACCCTGTTAGAAGGATTCTCTTCTCCTCAGTGGGGGCACCAGTTTATGTGAAGGATTGGGGGGCTGGCCTCTACAACACCTCAAACCAATACCAAGAAAACAGGATTAAGAGTATAGATCTCTCGAGATAATATGGTCTGATCTTCTATCACTAATTTTCTCAATTTCACACACACTCATCCTCGACTAGCCTCGACTAGCTCCGACTAGCCTACCTCTACATAGCTACAGCGCCCACTACACTCCATTGCACTCAAAGACACCAAGGAAGAAATAAAATCAACGAAAAAAGTGAGAAAAAAAACATGTAAATCTCTGCACTTTTGACCATAACTCAAAGAGCTTCACTTCTTTTCAAACGCCCTGCCATGTGCTAGTAGGGCTTCCATAGGCGCTCCCATATATACACATAGCTTGACCAAAACCCACTCAAATCAACCTTAATTTGAAAATACACAAAGTTCAGCAAAAAAATAAAAAAAATTGATGGAAAACTTGGGGGAAACCTTGCCCTTTGATATATGTACAAGCAAGGCATTGCAACACATAGTTTACCCTCGACTAGCTGCACCACAAGGAGCTGCACACACCATGGCCACCATACCTCAAAACACAATGAAGAGAGGTCAATATGCAGAGCTAAGCACCCACTTTAATCATACCATTGAGGAGAGACATACCCTCAACTCACCACATCGGGCCCTCGACTAGCAAGACAGGCTGCTCTACTCCCAAACGCCTCTATCCCTCGCGGCAATCAGGGCTTCTTGCTGCTAGATCTTCCTCTGTCAAATCCCCCACTCACTCATGAACTCAAGCTGATTAAAAATCAGTTTTGTTCATATTTTTCAAGTACTAAGTGACTCTTTCAAGTCTCAACACGTCTATGTACAAAAACAACAAAACTATGCACCCCGCACAACTGGCCCGCATGCGTAGAGACAGCTGGCACACACCGCCTTTGTACACTTTGTACAAGCATGATTTATTTACATATAAGGGACCCAAAAGAATTAAAAAACCCTTTCCAAAGTCTTTGGGGTGGCTTGCATCATTCCATAAAAACACGTCACAACGTGTAGGAGTGCTATTAAAGGGGGATACCATATGACGTCGTGAGTTAACGGAGCCGTTTTGATATGATTTATGGTTTGTTTTGGTCAGTTTATTTCAATTATTAGATGTCCCTAAACTTACATGAAATTATATGGTTAAACATTCCGAACCGCATAGGAAGATACGAATAAAGTGACTTTCTTTGGGGGTTACTGTTTGTTGTCAAAATTGGATTTTTATATCATGATTAGTCGCTGGTCGGGGACTCTTTGTATACATGAAAGAATCACATCTTAAGGGTCACATGTGTGTAGACTCCAATTGATTACATGGGATATGTCAAACTCCAAGTGTGGGAGTTGGTTCAATGTAATTATGATTTATGGTTAATGGCTCAGATTCCCTCATGGATTATGGTTGATATTTTATGGTGAAAGCCGGTGTGGCTTATGGTTCTTTTTTCTAGATTGAGTTATGCTACTGAAATGCTGCCAATTTGTTTTTTATCCAGGTTAGGTTCTAAAGTGGTTATGAAAGATTGGTCGTGCCTCACCCAAGTAGGGTGGAGAGCTCGCTCGTGTGATGTGATTGGATTATGGTTTATGGTTTATGGATTTTGGATTGGATCATGAAGTGATCAAGATGGTTTATGGTAGACGTGTAAGGATAGAGACCCTGTACAATCTAACTGTTTGGAAAAGGAATTGTTTGTGTATCTGGGAAGTGCTATTGTGATTGGACTCATGTGTTATGTTTTTCATGGCAGCGTCGCTACAAGACTAGGATCACCTACATCACTTAGCCTTAGACTAAAGGGTCGCTGACCTGGCTTTGATGGATCGGAGGTGTTTCCTAGGTCTTCTTCTTTTTGTTAAGCTCATCTACACGGTTAGTGCGTTGAGGATTGAATGACCTACATGGCTAACGTGTCGGGGATCTTGTCTTGGCTTGGCCTAAACACCCGCTGATGCTGGGCATCGAAGAGGTGTGGCACCTAAACTAGTATGGTTGGTGTTCATACTCTACCACCTACTGTTATTTGGGATCCTTTCAGAGCACGGGTTCATGGAGGGAGGCAAAGCAGCCTCATCTATGTCTGGCTCAGGTACGATGGAGGTGTTCTAGCTCACTTCCGGTGAAGTGAAATTCTCTCTGTCCGTAGCAGAGAGGAAGTGGATGGGTGGACCGGTCGATCCCTACATAGGGTCCGGTGCTCTACTAGTTATTTTGTCATAAATTTTTTTGATGTTATGGTATACCCAGATTTTGTCATTGCATTAATACATGGTTGGCTGTTCCATTTAGATGGGCATTGAAAGATTCTCTATTGTCAATTTCTCATGTCTCTCTGCACTCTATTTCACCCTTCACTATATTCTTTCTCTCTCTCTTCCCGCAACACGGTGTACACATATATTCACCCTCTACAATGTTATATTTTTCCTTGAGTACGCTTTCATTCATAACACCCATTTAGGGGTAGCACTAGTCGTGAGGTACCTCTGGATGCAGTCCGGCTCATGGCCTAAACTCCATGCTTGGTCGGGCGTTGAGAACTCCTCCCCTGTATATTGAAAATTGTATAAAGGTGTACATTATATATTCTGTGCATAGACCCCTGGGGAGGGGTATCTCTGACCTGCTATCAGAGCCAATGCTTAAGGTTATAGGGATATCCTAAAGCCTGATACTAGTCGGGTTAGTTATGCATCATGCACGCATTCATGCATGTTGTTTGAGAAAGGATATTGTATTCATGATGCATCTATAAGTGACATTGGTTGATGGTACTTGTTTGACTTGTCTTCTTGAGTGGAAGTGTTTAGTTTGAGTTATGGTAAAGTGATTGAAGTGTTCAAAAACAATGATGTATTTTTATTTGAATGTTTGTTTTGTAGTAACCAATGGCTCCGCTCCCGGAGTGATGTTTGAATGCTTTAGCCAAGGGAAAGAGGTTTTGGCCATAGTGTTCAACAACATGGCGACAAGATTTCCCAGGGATGGATGAGAACTCTTTTACTTAGAAGTTGGGACCAAAGTCTTTGGCATACCAAGAAGCACAACTTGTTGGAAGAGTGTTGACCGTAGTTACCTTACCCGTCACCAGGAACCTTTCTGTCAATTCTTCATCTATATTGACGACAGTCCAAGAGGTTGGTTTGCAAATCTCAGATTACTTCAACTCAGAATATGGCTAGGCCTAGAAGACATGTTCTACTAATTGGCGATGCGTTCCCAAATGTTAAGGATTGCCGAAGTTGCCAAGAAGTTTGAAGCTCTTGCAACTCTCATAGGAAAAGAAAAGTTAGAGGATAACTACAGACCACGTTTTCGTGTGAGAGGTCTGAGAGAATACCCTGTTATGAGAGTTAAAGGGATATTTAGAGAATTGGCTCCAAGACACTCATAATATTGTAATGAAATCATAAAGATCAAATTTTGATGAATAGAAGCATAAACTTAGTTTTGATTCACATGTGTACTAAGTTTTCTCTCTTTCTCTTATTATAGATGGATCTTCTTAATTGTCTTGATGAACTCCTGAGTGATTTTGCACAAAGAATCTTTTTCAATTACGCGATTGGATTCAATCTCCATTGGGTAATTGAAGTGACTTGAGTTTCAAAGGGGACTAGGGATTTCCTTATACCCAACACTTACATAGCATGGGAGTTATATGTTGAATCTCAGCCCGAAAATCGAACACAAGTACCTGATAGATTCCTGACCAACCCACATCTTTGGGTGAAGGAAAAGATCCAAGAAGGCGATGTTAAAGTGCAAGAATATGTTTTTTACATTAACTTATGCTCTCTTTCGGACATACCGAGTCGTGAACTCATACTTAGTAGAAAGATCCTTATGCTAAACCAAAGATACGGCTTTTGCGAGAAGGTCATAATCAGAGTATGAAAGAAGTCACATGGCGGCAACCGATTCTATTATGTACCCGAGTATTGGTTCAATAGAGTCTATGGAACCATTCTCAAGTACAACCCTCACAATGTTACCATTACCTTTGATGACTACGAGAAACCAAGGTGCATTAGTGACTTTGTTGTAGCACGACCAATAGAAGTGAACTGGAGTAGATATTTCTACAGAAATGATGTAAATGAACGACATGCCCATGTAAACTGTTTTAATGGATTACCACCCAAGGATGTGTCACGGGGGGAAGAATGGTATAAAGAGAAAGACATGACTTTTAGTGCACAAGTTGAAGTGCTAAACTTTGACACCCGTGATGTGAACAAATATAGGGGTAGAACCTCAATTGTAGGATCCAAGAATTGGTTCATTGGACCCTTTCGTATTTATGTATCTCCCAAGAAACACTATGTACCTTCTTGATCTTCTATAGTTATAAAAAAAAAATTGGTTTTTATATATCACATATTATTTTGAGGATATAATACTTGAGTTTAAATCTTGGTTTTTATCCTTCTAACTGACATGAGTGATGGGTTGTGTGTGTAGATGATTGACATCTTACCTTCAAAGATATGGGTGGATATACTCTCTCGCCTTATGGTGGAAGAGCATTGCCAAACTGGAGTGGAAGTACAAAGACTTGTCACTACCACGCATAACAGGGAAGAAAGAAAAAGGTTGATTTCTACGGATTTCATTGTACCAAATACTTTCAGAGCTTGGTATCACTATGGTGCAGGGAATCCCGAGTTTAGACCACCTCAACATAAACCTTCGCCTGTTGGGTGTATCGAGTGGATACATTCTAAGCTGGGAAAGGAAATTATTGTCACAAACCAAATATTGTATATAAATGTGTATGAGCTTACATTAAGACCAACAAAGGAAACATGGATAGCTAGAAACATATTACCCTTAGTAATGGCTAAGGCTACGGGGTGTTTCAGCATTGCTATGTTTAATGTATGGGGCAACAGTGCGAGAACAATGACCAACATTCCTATAGTCCAATCCCTTGGAAGTTATTATTTGACATTTTTGGAAGGTCACTAATCTACAACCCTCGCAATGTAAATATTTTATACAATTCTTACAACAGACGTCAGTGCCATGCGGATTGTGCAAATATTCACAGCTCACTTGGATGGGACACACCCGACGTGTTTCCAAAGGAATCCGCTTTCTTCGTTGACTACTTTGGGTACAACAAGGCGATTATCCACACTAAAATTGGTGTTCTTGTAACAAACAAATCTCTTACTCAAGAATGGTACGACTCACATGCCAACGAAGAGATGTTCCAGTTGAAGATCGTAAAGGACTATTGGAATCAACCATCAAACATAGTGAAGGAATGGGAAACCTATGCTCCATTGGTGGAAGGATGTCACAATGGATATTAACGAGGACATTATGTTAGATCCACTAGGATTTATTAGAAACTTTCAAAAAACCTTGTAGACTTTTGAAAACCTGAAGTTTTCTGATATCGAAATTTGATTGATTTATTATTCCTTCTCCTAATCTTAAACGTCTATTCAAATTGATTTAAGGACTTCGAGTGAAATAGAATATTTTGCTGAGTGTGACCTTGGGTGATATGGTGCAGTAAGTTACCATGCATCCTAGAGGAAATGCAGCTATATTGCTAATGAAAATCCACCTATTGTTCCTCAACACACCATCATCGATAGAGACTTGTGAAGCTCAACTTGGAAATTTTAGCAGGGAAGGAAAAGATGTAGACAAGATTCTTGAATATTGGATTGAGCGCATGGATGAATAATTTGATTTGGCTCACTCATCGGCACTGAACATGTCTATCATCTCTTAGTTCAAACTGGAAAAAACAGCCAAGCGTTGGTGGAGAGATCATTGCACAGAGAACAATGTTGATCCTAATGATGCAACTTGGGATTATCTTAAGACCCAACTTAAGAAGAACTATCAAAACAAATTTTATCATTCAGACCGTATGAATGAGTTTCTTGATTGTACTCACGGGACCAGAGATCTGGAATACTACCAGCATTTCTTAACCCTTGTCAAGTATGCTCCAGCAAGGATGACTCAAGAGGTTAAGGTAGCTGGATTTGTGTCAAGACTACATAATCCTATGAAGACTAGGCTCCAAAGTCTTTGCCTTACCAATTTTGTAGATGTCCTTGATACAGCAAAACCCATTGAAATAGAGTTATCTACTACCCACAAGAGGAAACCAGAACCTGTTTCTGTTCGTGAAATCAAAAGACCTCTTCCAGAGGAAAAAAAAAGATCTGGAACTCCACAACAAAGAAGAGAGAGCTTATTACGTATGAAATCTAGACAGGATCATTTATGCTACACTTGTTTTGATCCGGGTCATCAATCTAGGGATTGTCCCTTTAACAACTCAAGCTTCACAGGATTAGTGGACAATTATGAACATAGAAATTTCAATCCAAATTGGAATTATGGAAACTTTAGACCCAGGCCATTCGCAGTTCAGAGGAACTTCAATCAACAGAACTTTAAACCAAAACCAGAGACCGCCTCAAAACCAGGGGAATTTTAGACCAGGCAATCCGCCTTTTTTTTTGGAACGGACCACCTGTCAGCAATAACAACAATGGGAATGTTAATCGTCAACTTATTCCAGGAGGAGCGTGAAATCAAAGGCCTCAGGGAAGATCTCAAGCTAATAGAGCTCAAGGGGCTAGAGGTGAAGGAAATCAGGAAAACATGTATATTCATGCTGCAATTGAACATAAGGGAGTGAATGAAAAATTTTCAGTTAGTCAAACCCCAGTGGAGTATCAAGGTAACCATTTTACCCTATTGATTTATTCAAGAAATACCCATTCTTTCATATCTCCTAAGTGCATCAAAAACCTCATTCTAATTGAACACCTTGATACAGACCTTACAGTAGAATTAGCTATGGGTAGGAATGTTAGAACTTCTACTTCAGATGATAATTTGAGTTTTTCTTTGGATGGTTATAATACTTCTGCAAACTTCAGAGTCTTACCCATCGGAATTTACAATGGAATCCTAGGGATGGATTGGCTTAAAACTAAAGATGCTCACATACATTGTAAAGACTCTTCATTGACTTTTCAAAATGATGAAGATTCTAGAGTTACGGTTACTGGGAAAAGGGGAAAGCCTAAGCTCAAACTAGTGAACTTTACCAAACTTATGAAGAGTCATAGGAAGAATGAGAGGATTTACGCAGTAAAGCTTAACCCTAAAGAGAAGAAGATAGATTCATCTGAACCCGAATGGATAACAGAGTTTGATGATGTATTTCCCGAAGAACTTTCTCATCTACCACCAGGCATGATGTTGATCATGCAATAGATCTTACTCCAGAAGCTCAACTAGTTGCTCATAGACCTTACAAGATGTCGGTACCCAAAATCTGCGGGACTCAAGATGAAATTAACTCAACTTCTTGAACAAGGCTTCATTTGACCTAGTGTTTCTCCATGGAGTATTCCTGTTCTCTTTAATAGGAAGAAGGATGGTACTTTACATCTCTGTATTGATTATCATGGATTGAACCAAGTAACAATCAAGAATAAGTATGCAATACCAAGGATTGACGGCTTGCTTGATCGATTACATGGATCTTCTATCTTCACAAAGATTGATCTTAGGTTAGGGTATTACCAAATCCAAATCAAGGAGGAGGACATACCAAAGACCGGATTTCATACTCGTTTTGGACATTATGCCAATTTACAGGTATGCCTTTTGGACTTAGTAACATCCTACAACTTTTAATTGTCTTATGACCGATGTGTTTCGAGAACATCTTGATGATTTTGTTCTTGTCTTCTTTGATGATATCTTGGTTTACTCAAGAAATATAGAAGAACACGAACAACATGTGCGGCGAGTACTTGAACTTCTCCGTCAAAATTAACTTTATGCCAAACGTAGCAAATGCACCTTCTTCACTGACAAGGTGGAATATATGGGATTTATTGTTTCCAAAGACGGTGTTTCTACTGACCCAAGTAAGATCCAAGCTGTCAAAGCTTGGCCTACACCGAAATCATTGCGAGAAGTACGTGGATTTCTTGGTTTGACAGGATGGTATCGCGCATTTATTGAAGGTTACGCTAAGATTGCATCTCCATTGACTAACACTCTTAAGAAAGCAAAAATGTTTACTTGGAATGAACATGCTCAAGCTAGTTTTGAAAAACTCAAAGAAGCTTTGGTGAATGCTCCAACACTATAGCTTCCAGACTTCTCAAAGGCATTCACTATACTCACTGATGCAAGTGGACAAGCAATTGCTGGCGTTCTGTCTCAAGAAGGAAAACCAGTAGCTTATGAATTTCGTAAGTTATGCATACATGAGTTGAATTATCCTACACATGACTTGGAATTACTGGCTGTTGTGCATGCTCTCAAAGTATGGTGACATTATCTTCTTGGAAGGAGATTTAAAATACATATTGACCATAGAAGACTAAAGTGGGTCTACACCCAACCTGATCTTAATGTGCGACAGAGAAGATGAATGGAATTGTTATGCGAATATGATTTTGGTATCGAGCATAACCCTAGGAAGGAAAATCTGGTGGTTGATGCCTTGAGCAGGAAGAGTACGGTAGCAGCTATCACAACCTCTACTACTTCTCTAGTTGACCTTATTCGAGAAGGTATGAATAATGACCCATATTACTTAAGAATCCAATACTTGATAAACCAAAATGATTGCACAGAGAAGCAGGAAAGGCAAATCAAAGGCTTTCATTTTGAAGATGATGACCTTTACTTTGGTAATCGTCTTTGTATTCCAAATCAAGCTGAAATCAAACTTCGGATATTACAAGAAGCTCATGATATACCTATAGCAGGACATCTAGGATACATTAAGACTTACTCTATTGTAAGAAAGAGTTTCTTTTGGCTAGGACTAAAGCGCGATGTGTTGAACTATGTTACAAGATGTTTAACATGTCAACATATTAAAGCTGAACGAATTCGATATCCCGATAAGGTTCAATCTATTGATGCTCTATAAATGAAGTGGGAATGCATATCTATGGATTTTATTACAGGACTTCCTACATCTCTAGGATACGATTCTATTTTTGTGGTTGTTGATATGCTTACAAAAATGACCCATTTATTTCCAGTCAAGACAACATTTACGGCTAAGGACATAGCTCAAGTCTTCATGAAAGGCATTTTTATGTATCATGGTATACCTCGAAGGTTAATATCTGATCGTGATGCGAAGTTCACCTATAATTTTTGAAAAGCGTTATTCTCAGCTACAGGGACCCATTTAGCCTTTAGTACTGCTTATCATCCTCAAACTGATGGGCAGACAGAGAGAACAAATCAAATCATTGAAGACAGGTTGAGAGATTACTGTATGCATGAACATAGTAAATGGACGAGGTATTTGTATTTGGCTGAATTTGCGTATAACTCATCATTCCAATGCTCACTTGGAATGTCTCCTTTTCAAGCATTATATGCACAAGAGTGTCTTACTCCACTCAAATGGGTAGACCCTCTCATACGAGTTCAAGCGTCCAAAGAAATGTTGGATGAAATGCAAATACAAACCAATATTATACGGCAAGATATTAAGACTGCTCAAGATAGACAGAAGAGTTATGTTGATCCAAAACAATCTACCAGACTTTTTGAAGAAGGTGATATGGTATTCTTGAGAGTGAAAGCCAATCCACACGTAGTTCTTTATCAATGGGTAAGTGTAAGAAGCTAAGTGCAAGATATTGTGGATCTTTTGTAATCATAGAACAAATTAATGACCAAGCTTACAGACTCTTGTTACCACCACACGTAAAGGTACATGATGTTTTTCACGTCAGCTTACTCAAGAAGTATGTACCTGATCCAGAACATATTCTTGATGACTCTTTATTATCTACATCCACCGACGGAACTTTTGAAGTATATCCCGAAGAAATACTTTAGAGCATAATCAAGCCTCTATGTAATCAGACCATTATTCAACACCTTGTTAAGTGGTCAACGTATCCTCAAGAAGATGCCACTTGGGAACGTGACGATGTAATGAGACTAAATTATCCTGACTTCATGTCGAGGTGAGGACACCTCTAATTTTTAAAGTGTGGGAGGATGTAAGATCCCCAATTTTTAGGTCTCTTTTAAAAATAAGAAAAATAACCTCAATATCTATTTCGTCAAATTTTTGTTGACAATATCGAAAACTCGTAATTATGTCGAGATGTTACGGTGTGGCGTAGTTTAGGTACAGTTTTCATTAGTTGGTTAGATACTGTTTGGATGGTCAAATTTAATGTAAAAATTGAATGGTAAGTGGAAGAGTTGACCACCAAAAAGAAAAGGCTTGTTTTTAGGAAAGAAAGAGTCTTTTTTTTAAAAAAGGGAGGAGGAGCTTAGTTTCCAACTCTTTTCTTGAGACCCAAGCTTCTTTTTAGAGTCTCTAAATCGCGCGTTGAAATTCGTGTCCTCAAAAACAAAATTTTAAAAAATAAAAAGCTACGAATGTGCACGAACTTGTCTCTCCTTGCTCACTCTATTCTTAGCTAGTGCTTTTGGCCTTGAGAGCATATATAAAGACCTCTCTTTCTTTCACTTTGAAGAGGATAGATACACTCTCAGACATAGAAGCTCTCTTGCTTTAACGTCAAAATTAATTATCTATTATATAGAGTGGTGCAAGATCTTCATCACCATCTCCATAAACTCTTCTCTCTCATGAAGAAGAAGAAGAAGAAGGATACTCTCTCTCTCTATTTGCTTATTATTTTCTTTCTCGTTTCACGATGTACGCGCTCTCCGGAAGTTTTCGTGGTGGATACCTCTACATAGCTCTCATCACTGCTCTCTTGCGGCAAAGAAAAAACCTTTCGATAACCCCAAATTACCTCGAAATCACGGTGAGAAACCATAAACTTCATAATCATCCTCTCTCTCTCTCTCTATGTCGTTTTTCTGTGTAGTCACCCTCTCAGTGATTGTTTTTAGTATAGGAGTGCATGTATGGATTAACCAAGTACATATGAGATTTCCTCATGATTGTTTCATCATGTTTTACACGTTGGTTTATGCACATGATGCGGTATAGTCACGTAGTGCATAAAGAAGCACTTTTCGTTTCACGTCATAGAAGCGGTAGGAATACTATTTTGGTCATAAATCACAAACTGTTATGAATCAGCCCGAACCCTTTATACCATAGATAAACCACATCATTTAGAACATTTTCTATTATGTGTTACGTGAAAAACATGCACGAGTTAAGAGATATGGTCAAAAACCAGATTGTTGCCCACTACATAACCAAATTTTTAACTCGAGGCTCCTTGGAGAATTGCTATATAGATTCACCGGATGGGAAAACCCACTTAACCAATTAAAAATATTGATAAAATTTGATGATAAATGAATTTAGGTCTCTATTATCATTTCTGGAATGCGAGTTATTAATCACTCTATTATCAGTTTAACCTACACGCGTAGGAGTGCTATCAAAGGGGGATACCATATGACGTCGTGAGTTAACCGAGCCGTTTTGATATGATTTATGGTTTGTTTTGGTGAGTTTTTTTCAATTATTAGATTGCTCTCAACTTACATGAAAGTATTTCGTTAAACATTTTGAATCGCATAGGCAGATACGAATAAAGTGACTTTTTTTGGGGGTTATCGTTTGTTGTGTGAGTATCATATGGTCAAAGTGATGTGATGCACTGATATTATACATTATAGAGCTAATCTTCATGCATTGTTTTGAGGTCAAACACTTTAATTTTCATGTTTTGCATGCTCTCAAAAATGTCAAACAAGTTGTTTTTGCATATGTGTGAAGTTATGGTTTATGGTTGACCTAAAGGTCGGAGTTGTGTTGCATCATGATTATGGTGTTGGAATGTTATCATATGATGTATAAGAACTCATGGATTGATGTGGATGCCTCATATGCATGGTTATGATTGCTTTCCATCTTTCTAGGTTAAAACTAGCTCTATGTGCTAGAGTGGTGAAGTGCGGATGTGATGCATCAACTTTTCATGGTTGGATGTTGTCAAAATTGGATTTTTATATCATGATTAGTCTCTGGTCGGACTCTTTTTATGCATGAAAAAATCACATCTTAAGGGTCACATGTGTGTAGACTCCGATTGATTACAAGGGATATGTCAAACTCCAAGTGTAGGAGTTGGTTCAGGATGATTATGATTTATGGTTAAGGGCTGAGATTCCCTCATGGATTATGGTTGCTATTTTAAGGTGTAAGCCCATGTGGCTTATGGTTTTTTTTTCTGGATTGAGTTATGCTGCTGAAATGTTGCCAAAATTTTGCAGCCAGGTTATGTTTTAAAGTGGCTATGCAAGATTGGTCGTGCCTCACCCAAGTAGGGTGGAGAGCTCACCCGTGTGATGTAATTGGATTATGGTTTATGGTTAAGGGGTTTTGGATTGGATCATGAAGTGATCAAGATGGTTTATGATAGACGTGTAAGGGTAGAGACCCTATACAGTCTAACTGTTTGGAAAAGGAATTGTTTGTGCATATGGGAAGTGCTATTGTGATTGGACTCATGTGTTATGTTTCTCATGGCAGCGTTGCTACAAGACTAGGATAACCTACATCGCTTAGCCTTAGACTAAAGGGCCCCTGACCTGGGGCTTTGCTAGATCGGGGTGTTGCCTAGGTCTTCTTCTTTTTGTTAGGCTCATCTACACGGTTAGTGCATCGGGGTTTGAATGACCTACACGGCTAACGAGTCAGGGATCTTGCCTTCGCTTGGCCTAAACACTCAATGATGGGCATCAAAGAGGCGTGGCGCCTAAGCTTGTATGGTTGGTGTTGATACCCTAACACCTGCTGGTATTTGGGATCCTTTAACACTAGAATGGTAACGTAACAGGACATAAAAGTGTCCTTTCAGGGTTTTGGGAAAAAATTCCAAACCCATAGTAGATCCAGTCATTTTGAAAAATCATTTCATGAGCTTATAGTTCAATAACTACTACATATGGAAAAAATGAGAAACTTGTAATTTTTCTCATCCCTTGGTCACTACAAGCCTCCAAAGTTGATGGACCAGTGCATTTTGCCCAAAACAACAATTTCTTACGGTTGATTGCATATAAATAAGAGTGGAGATTTTTGTAGGACATGAGATAAAATGCCCCGTTAACTTCAATGGGTTGGTGACCAAAACATATGGTTGCTTTTACCTCACTAATGTTTTTTTGGGCAAAAAAAATAGGTACAAAAAAGTTGCATTTTTGTCATTCTGCGGACCTATCATCAAAGTTTCTATAGTCACGCTCAATATAGATACTATATACATGTTTCCTTAGTTCCCTTTGGGCCTCTGGGTTCAAAAGGAGCCATGGAGCATGTCAAAAGGATAATGGATCTCTTACAATTGGAACCTTGGGGGCAATGATAAAGTGCTAAATACAACAAATATGAAAAAACTGGGTTTAGCATTATGACCTCTAGAAACCCATAGAAACTACTCAATATCTAGCCAAGTTTGTAGTCTATGATTAGATATGGTTACTACCTACAAAATACACACAATTGGCCTAAGAAACTAGCAATATTGAGAAAGTTACACTTGCTACTCTAAAATGTATCGTATTCTTTAGCAATCAAAAAACTCAACCATCATCATATACTATGCTATATAGCATATTAGGTCCCCCAAAACTCAAGGAAGATTAGCTTTATGTTATACATTATAGTTACAGAATCAAAATTGAATTTGGATATCAAAAAAGGCACCAAAAAAATTCATAAAAGTGCTAATTTTGGCCAAAAAACAAGATTATGCAATTCTTGTAAATTGGTCATAACTTTCAATTTTAACACTTAGCTCTCCCTACAAGCATCAAAACATGTTGAGAACTATGAAGGCCTAACCTCTAGCCATCTAAACCTCACAAACAAAGTTTAGAGTGGTATAGTTGCCAAAAATTGAAAAAAGCCAAAAACAGGACCCGTTTTTTCACAAAGTTTAGGTTCAAAAATGTTGTGCAAGAGTAAGTTTAATGGTGAGATCGATACTCAAAAAGAAATGCTAAGTTTTTTTCAGCTCATAAGGCAACTTTTTGGATATATAGAACCTAAAAATTTATTTTCATACCTTTCAAATAATTCAAGCAAAATGGTCACTTAACATGACACAAAAGTGTCCAAGGACATAAAAGTGTCCTGTTACCATTCTAGCGTTAAGAGCTCGGGTTCATGGAGGGAGGCAAAGTGGCCTCACCTATGTCTGGCTCAGGTAGGATGGAGGTGTTCTGGCTCGCTCTCGGTGAAGTGAAATTCTCTCTGTCCGTAGTAGAGCGGAAGTGGATGGGTGGACCGGTCGATCCCTACACAGGGTCCGGTGCTCTACTAGTTATTTTGTCATAAATTTTTTTGATGTTATGGTATACCTAGATTTTTTCATTGCATTAATACATGGTTGCCTGTTCCATTTAGATGGGCATTTAAAGATTCTCTGTTGTCAATTTCTTATGTCTCTGTGCACTCTCTTTCATTCTCCACTATATTCTCTCTCTCTCTCTCTCTCTCTCTCTCTCTCTCTCTCTCTCTCTCTCTCTCTCTCTCTCTCTCTCTCTCTCTCTCTCTCTCTCTCTCTCTCTCTCTCTCTCTATCTCTCTCTCTCTCTCTCTCTCTTCGCGCAACGCGTTGTACACATATATTCACCCTCCAAAATGTTATATTTTTCCTTGAGTACGCTTTCATTCATAACACCCATTCAGGGGTAGCACTAGTCGCTAGGTTCCTATCGATGCAGTCCGGCTCATGCCCTAAACTCCATGCTTGGTCGGGTGTTGAGAACTCCTCCCCTATGCAAATGCTTCCGTAACTCTGATTTATATTGAAAATTGTATAAAGGTGTAAATTGTATATTTTGTGCATAGACCCCTGGGGAGGGGTATCTCTCAAGTATGTGGTAGCTTGTCCGTGTATTGTATATTAAGGAGGAGGATGTGGAAGAAGGGAAGGAGATGAAAGCTGATAGTAGGGAGGAGCTAGAAGAAAATAAACTTAGAGAGATTGAAGATCAAATCCCTTCATTTTTTATAAGTTTGTATCCCAATGGCTTCAAGGTGTCTACCTTCATAGAAGATGACCTTCTTCAAAGGAAATATTATATGATCTTGGATGTTGAATTTGCTTATATTCTTAAAGATTGGAAAAAGAGATCAATGGATCTATCTTCTTGGTAGCATCTTTGAGGTTCTCCTCCTCACCTAAATAGTTGCATTAAATTTTTTTATTGATAGTTAATGAATATACTTTGTTATTTTTTGATAGTTAATAAATATACTTTGTGATTTTTTGTAGATTATTGATGCATGATTATAAGCTAGATGTCCAAAATAAAGTGAATGTGGTTGAGACAACCGTCTCTCCCTTTTTTAGAACTAATACTAACATAAATAATTAGCTAGCCAATATTGATTTTGATACTTGTGAGCTTATTCTTTACCCCTATCATGGGAGGTATGTATGTTTTGCAAGCCTAGCTAAATATGAAGGTTTAATCTTTGAGGATTCTTACAAAGTCCTTTGCTCTTGTCACAAGTCACACAATAGAGTCTTATAGCAATTGATATCATTGATAAAACATGTTCATATTGAAATCTCTTAAGGGACACCATGGAATCGCTAGGTTGTAAGTTTATTTGTTTTACAGTTAAGCCAATGCTCCCACTTTTGTGTGTTTATTTCATATAGTTAATTCAACGCTAGATATGCTTCGGATATTTTTTAATAGGGTTTCCTCAAGGCTAATAGAGAGACAATTGAGTAATGTCCTCCCATCACAAATCTCATGAATAATATAAAGATATCAAATGGGAAGGTATGTTGTTGTTGTCTTTTAAAGTAAATATTGATTTCAAAAGTGAATTAATGTTCCCCCTTGTGTTTGTGTAGCCCCCTTGCAAGACGAGTCTTTCTTTTGTGGATGAACAATGGTCACAAATGCAACACTAGTGGTTGACTACAGCTAATTCAACCAAAAAGAATAATAGGGTAAGCTTGTGAGCATATTTGTATATCTATTACTTAAAAGACTCTTGTTGAGAGCTAACACACTCATCATTCTTGGACATATCAATAGAAATTTCTGCACTCATAACCATGTTTGGTGGGTTAGGGCCAAGATGATTAGATATATGGTCAGTGTCTACATGCCACTATAGATGGAAGCACTAAAGGAAAGCCCAAAGGGACAAAGAAGCCAAAGAAAGAGACCAAGGACCATTGATGGTATCAAGGTCGACCCACAAAAAAGAGCAAAGGGGGAGGAAGAGAGGAAGTATAACCCAAGGAAGTGGAGATTCTTGTGATTTCAAAGGAAGAGAACAAGGAAAAGGAGACTATTGCCCCTAGAAAGAGCCCTAGAAAACACAAATACATGAAAAATAGGAGCAAAATAATGAGAAAAAACTAAGCAAGAGAAGAATAAGAAGAAGACGCTCCAAGAGCCAAAGCCCAAGAAAACAAGGAGTAAAAGAAGGAGAAAAAACTAAGCAAGAGAAGAAGAAGCAGAAGAAGACGACATACAAAAGCCAAATCCCAAGAAGAACGAGAAATTAGATCCTAAGAAGGAGAAAAATGAGAAAGAAGAGCAAAGAAAAGAGCCAAGCACTCTAAAAAATATCCCAAAAAGAGCAGATGAGGCCACCAGAAGGAAGAGTCCTAGGATGTTGAGAATCCCAAAAAAATTTTGTAAAAACCATAAGCATACTAGATGTTGTAGAGAATTAGCATTTTCTAAACTACAAAATGCATATCCTCTTCTTGAGAACATTTGCAACAGTTTTAAAAGAGCAGGCATTAAGAATACATAGAAAATAAAATAAAATTGAGCTTCTTGTCATAAAATCTAATATCTACCTATCCCAAATGATTTTCTCATATTGAATTGATCATTTAATATTGGGAAATATATGGGAACAAGCGTTAGGATACAAATATGTGCTGCTAGACTCATTCTCAACAGGGGACCAACAAGAGATATAAGCTCGTCTCAATAAGGGTCCGAATGGATAGAGGTCTATCAAGGAGAAATGTGAACCTAATGGAGCATTAAAAGACCTTAGGCTAAGCTTCATTAAAGCCTCCAAAGGTGAGTGATAAAAATTTCTTAGGCCTAGAACCTTTAGGTAAGACTTTGGCCAACTTGAGGTGCAGGGGGGTGAGCCTTACAAGTAGGAGCATGAGAGAGAACACACACACACACACCCCAAAAGTCACCCTACCATAAGAGGCATAAAGGACACATGTTAGGCCCCTAGCCAAGTTTCCCCCATTTAAGCTTAAATCCTACTGGATGGCTTATGGAAAGGTCCAATGAGAATTAAGATGAATTAGGCTTAATCAAATTAAGCCTAATAGTTATGGAAAATCTTCTAAAAGGACTAATAAGAATTAGGACCTACTTTATTCCTATTGGAAAGTCTACCAAGGGGTCCAATGAGAATTGAGCAGACCTTGTGCAAGCTTAATTCCTATTATCCAGTTGACCTAGAGAGCCAATAAGAATTTAACATCAATAATTTCATAAATCAAGCTCTCTCTCAAAGAGGGATACAAGGAAACTTGTCGAAATGCTACACCCCTTGCTTGATTTGACCTACGCCTTCCATTGGTTAGACCCAAGATTTGGGTCAATGGGCTTTGAGCTAGTGTAATCAAGGATGGTTGATCTCTCTCCCTCTTCCTCTCTCTCTCTCTCTCTCTCTCTCTCTCTCTCTCTCTCTCTCTCTCTCTCTCTCTCTCTCTCTCTCTCTCTCTCTCTCTCTCTCTCTCTTGCAACCCACAAGCCCACACACACATTCTCTCATTGTGTGTTAAGCAAGAAGTGATCTCCTTCTCCAAGCTTGAGAAGTAGAGATCCTACACCAACACCTCTTGGCTATGGAATGCAAATCCAAGCAAGAGTCAAGCTTCAAAGCATGCTCATCATCTACTCAAATCTCCAGTGAGCTATTCTCTAAAAGGAGTGATATGTGAGAAGAATAATTCTTTCTTGTATGTTACATCTTCTTCCTCTTCACTTTCCTCACTCCTTCCCATCTCTCTTCACCATTGAAGGTGTTTGAGGTCTTAGGATTGAGGCCGATGACAAGTTTATGCTATTGCAAGTTTAATTGTTGTTTTGGGCATCATATTGGTGCATGAAGCTTTTCGTCTTTGTTGCATTAACAAGGTATCAAGGAACACAAAGAATGTATTATACCAAGTCCCTGTTTATGGGAGAACATATAATACAAAAGCCTCTTGGAGAGGGGACTGGCTCCAAGTAAATCCGGTCCTCAACTGTTGTCAATTTATCTGATTTTCTCTCTTTTACAAGTATTGTTCATGCCAAGCTAGTTGTGTATTGTTTATATGGATATCTTTCATCAATCGCTTCATCTCTACCTTCATTAGGAATTCTCTTAATGAAATGCTCACTACTCATTTTAATTCCGCTACAATCAATGTTTTTAGCCTAATTCCATTACATTGGTATCAGAGAGGTTTTTAAGTTACCAAAGAATAAGTTAGCATACACCTAAATTTTGCTAGCGTGGCTGACAATAATAAAGAGAGTAGAATGATTATTGGTGAATTTTATTTTGCACATGAAGGTGCTACTAATGATTCCTCTATGCTTGTGGACTATCTTGTAACCAGGCTACAACAAGCCATTGGAAACCCCACTCTCCAAGGTGAAGTTGTCCAACAACTTTGCACACATGGGATTCTCCAAACTTCCCAAGAAGAGAGAGTACTTAGGAAGCCTTTTGGAGAGACTCCAAAAAGAAGACTCTCTTCGGTGAGATAAGAGGAGGATCCCTACAAAAGAGAAAGAAGTGAGTCTCTAAATCCTTTGAAAGATGTGGCTCCTTGAGGAAGATGGTCACGAAGATCTCCAACTCTTTCTAAGAGGAAAAGATCACCGCATAGTCCCTCTCCTCGTGATCCCAAGAAGGAAGAGAAGAATCAAAGGAAGAAAAGGGAGAGAAATATATCGCCCTCTTCTCCATCAACTTCTTCCTTGGACAGAAAGAGGTCACCCTCTTCTTCATCCTCATCATCTTCCTATTCTTCCAATAAAAGTAGCGGCTTATCCCCTAAAGAGACAAAGGAGAGGGCATCGTAAGTCTTATGCCACTAGGAAAACATCCAGCAAGCTCAAGAAGCTCAAAAAGGGAGGAGGAAAGAATATCTCTTTTCTCGCCTATGATGGTACCTCTGGTTCTACGGGCTAAGTCTTGGCCTTCATCCAACAATTCAATGCAGCCTTTGGAGGTGAGGGATTCGCAGAGTCCTCTAAGTTACAACATGTAGCTATGCATTTTCCAAAGTCTGCCAAACAATGGTGGGCTAGTCTACAAGCTAATGGAAAATCTCCAAGGACATGGAAATCCCTAACAGCTTCTATAATGAAGCAATTTCTTGCAAGCAATTTCATAGACAAAGTTCTTATCCAATGGAAAAGCTTGAAGTTATCTCCCTACGAGTCTATTCACAAGTATGTGGACAAGTTTTGGGATTTGCATCTCAAAGCCACTGTCTACAAAAAGATAGGCTTTGGTGAACAAAAACAATAGTTTTGTGTTGGGCTATTTCAAAGACATGGCCACATATGTCAATTCCCAAAGGCGCAGGACAATTTTTGCGATCATACCTCATACTATGGTTGTTTCAAAAATTAATTTCCAACCAGGGGCTAAGAGGAATTCTAAACCCATGGAAACTAAAGACCAAAATGAGCCTAAAGAGAAGAACAATGCTCAAAACTCTTTTAAAGGCAACTATAGCAACGAGAATAAACAAACTAAGGAGAAAGGAGTCTATAAAGGTAAGAATTTAGTCTCCTCTGAAGAGCTAGAGTGTTTTTGCAAAGACAACAAGTGCTTCAAATGCGGGGACTCCCCTCTCGAACATGAGGATGTTATCTTAAGGGCACCATGGTTCAATTGCATGGATGCCAAAATGAAGTTCCCAGAAAGGAGAATATATTCAAGTATAGGGAAAAGAACATGTACATAGGTGCTAAAGAATCAGGTAAAACCATACCCCTTGTAAATACGCCTTCTTTTGATATGTCAATGAAAAGCTCAATTTCTGCTTACATGGTTTTTTGTAAAGGAATTTGTAAATGATCCTAATGTTTTACTAGATAAAAATGGTGGGAATCGAGAGGAATTAGAGATGTATAATTTCCTAAGTAATTTTCAATGTGTTCTAATTGATGATATCCCTAGAGAGCTACCTCCAGAAGAAGGGGATGATGATCACATAATAGAGATTCTACCCAGAATCTCATCACCAACTAATAGGTAGAATCTCACCAACTAATAAACCTCCTTATCGAGTGTCACAAGCTCAACAAGAGGAGGTCATGCGGCAAGTTTATGAACTGGAAGAAAAGGGGATGGTGAGGCCTAGCTCTTCACTGTTTTGTTCACCAGTCCTCCTAGTCCAAAAGAAAGATGACACACGTTGTATGTGTGCTGACTATAGAGCACTAAATAGAATCACTATCAAAAATAGATTTCCCGTGCCACGAGTAAAAGATCTATTTGATAAATTACAAGGGTCTACCTACCTCCATAGAATTGACCTTGAGGGTAGTCAACGAAGATATCTTAAAGACCGCTTTTTTCATGACATTTGGTCTTTATGAATATCTAGTCATGCCTTTTGGTTTGACAAATTTTCTGGCCACATTAAACTGCTTAATGGAGAAAATTGTTAGGCCCCACCGCAAGTTTATTAGAGTATTCTTTGATGATATCATTATCTACTCCAATTCTCTTGAGGAACAAAGCAACCTCTCCAGGTAGACTTTTAAGTTCTGAGAGAGAATAAACTTTTGATTAATCAAAAGAAAAGTTAATTTTTCCTACAAGAGATTCAATACTTCGGTCACATTATCTGTCGAGATGGCATCCGAATGGATCCCACAAAGTTAGAGGTAGTAAAAGGATGGCCTAATCCTAGGAATCTACATGAACTACAAAGATTTATTGGTTTGTGTGCATACTATAGATGCTTTATAGATATTTTTTTCTAATAGCAGGACCATTACATGACTTAACAAAAAATAACGTTAGGTATACATGGACTGCAAAAGACCAAGATGCTTTTGACAAGCTCAAGGAGAAGCTTATCTCTCAACTTGTGCTTATACTGTCAAATCTCTCAAAGTCATTTGAGGTCCAATGTGATGCTTCTGGTGATTTTCTTGGAGCAATTTTTCTCCAAGAAGGGCATGCCATAGCATACAAGAGTCAAAGACTCAACTCCAATGATCGATAATTGGGTATATATGAAAAGGAGCTACTAGCTATTCTACATGCCCTACAATCATGGAAGCACTATCTTTTGGGGACATTATTCATCCTATGCATGGATCACCAAAGTCTCAAGTATTTCATGATGCAAACAAAGCTCTTGGACAAACAAATGAGGTGGGAAAATTTTCATTTGCAGCTTAATTTTCATATTTCTGACATTGTTGGCAAGAACAATCAAGTGGTTGATGCACTATCACGATGGCCAAGATAAAATGAGGTATCTATAGCAGCTCATAATGATCTATATTTTATGATAAATGAGTCTGCTACTAATCCCAATTTCGAGGATGTCATTTCATCCCTTGCCTTAGGGAAGAAAGAGGAACCATTCACCTTGCAGAATGGTTATCTCCTCTATGACAGTAGGATATGTGTTACTAAATCACTTTGTGAGAAAGTAATGTATGAATCCCATGCTCCTCGTTATTCATGGAATAGAGTCATTCAACCTACTCTTTGAGTAGTAGAGACCTACTTCTATTGGCCTACCATGAAAGTAGACATACAAGAGTATGTTTCAAAATGCCTGGTATGTCAAAAGACAAAGTATGATAGAGAGAAGAAACCTGGATTTCTCTATCCATTGCCCATTTCTTATTCATCATGGGAGAGACTATTCATGGATTTTATCTTTGGATTGCCCGAGTCTATCCATGGAAATATAGGAGTATGGACAATGGTTGACAGGTTTAGAAAACAAGCACACTTTATACCTATCAAAAAGACTATTAAGGCACATCAAATGGAAACCCTCTTCATATCTTAGATTTTCAAATACCATGGCTTGCCAACATCTAGTGTCGGATAAAGATCCTAGAATGACCAATATTTTTTGGAAGGGTCTCTTTAACCTTATGATTCTAGATCTACTAAAAACCTATGTCACAGAAGTAGATCAATGCTCACAATGAGAGAAGTATTTACCCTTGCAGAGTATGCGTACAATAACATTGTACATATTTCTACAAGGAAGGCATCTTTTGAGTTCATAGAGGGAAGATATAAAAATTCCTTGCTACTTAAGGTACATGGGAAGATCTTCTCTATGCTGATGAGTATAGCCGAGACCTACAATAATATTTTTGAAAGATTAAAGAGGCTATATCCATTTCATAGCAAAGGCAAAAGGCTACTGTTAATAAGCACAAAAGAGGCTTAGATTTTAACACTAGTTTGGTACCAAAACGGGACACATAATTGTCCTTTTTTTTCAAATTTAAATAAAATTCTACTTGCATTAGATAGTGTATTCAAGAAAACCCTTTTGATATTCTTAAATATGTAAGCTAGAGGGTCTTTTAGAAATATAACCTTGCATTTTAGAATCTATGATGATGAAGAACTATACTCTTCAAGTTGACTCTAGTAAGATTGCAATTGATGCTTTGAAGAAATCAAATTTATAAGCCCAAGAAAAATTGAAGCGACCTTGTAGTAAAATTTTAGGTGACTTTTCAACAATTGTGCTATAGATAATTGAAAGTTTCATGTGCAAAAAAAATCACTTTAGACTTTATAAAACAATAGAAAGTTGTATGAGTTTGATATTTCTATTTCAAGCTTATCGTTCTATAAAAGAAAAATATATTTTTGATGTATTTGTGAGTTTTAGAAAGTGATACATTTCTTACCCTCTCCATTGAGGACTCAAGGTGGCATGTAGAAGGGCCTTGGTATGCAAAAATTATTGTATCATTTTAAATATTCAAAACTACGTAAGAGAAAACTTTGATATTTTCATTATTGAGACATAAGCATTCAAAATCTCAAATAATATTCAACTTTCCACGTGGATCAACTAAATGTATCGAAGCACGTGATGCATACACAATTGGGGTGCTTAAAACCTTCGTTTCAATGTTATTATGAAGAACTCAAGATTTTCAAGAGTTTTTGCACAATGAAAAATTGAGAATAGAGTTCAAGAAGCGAGATTTAATTGAGTTAGCGAGTCAAAAAAATACGTATTTTCTTGGTTTCAACATATAAAGTCATTTGTAGTTGTCAAACTGCACTAGACTAGCCCCAATTCCATGAGGAGACCTTTGGAACACTACAAGAGGTTGTGTGCTCTTGTGATTCTTTTAGCAACGGAAATACACTGGGTTTTTATAACCCCCGGCGTCACTAAGAGTGTCTCTACCAGTGTCGATACGTGGACGTCGCTATGACAGTCGTTATATGCGTCCCTATAAAGATCTCTATATAGTGACGCCTATAGCGACGATTATAGCGACGCTACAGAGCCATCTATAGCGACGCTGCAGAGCCTTATATAGCAACGTTCATGGCGACGCCCGAGAGGAAAATTTTTTGGTGGCAGGGCATTGAATTCCCTACCACCCATCAACCATATTGAATGTTTCATTAATTGATTCACCTTTGAGAAAAAGTGCAAAGGTAGATATAGACCCAAAATAGTCACCCACAAGATAATATAAACCATTAACTCCATCATCCATAGTATGTATTGTTTGCAAAATAAAGATACAAAACTGACAGGCGTGAATTGATGAAAGTAAATCAATGACAATTGTACACATAGGCAATATCACTTGATTGTTAACATTTGCAAGTGTAATAGTTACAAACCATTGTCATTATTTAAAAAATATACATGGTTTTCAAAAAGAAGTATAAAAGTCATCTCATGATACATAAGCTATGAAAAAAAGAAACTAATGCTATCTAGCTATGGCTAAACTGAGGTCGTTTAATCAGACGTCTCATCACGTCCAAGCGGCGTATCTGTCGGATTCTGCAAAACAAAAACAATAAGACAACTTTTTGTAAGTATAAACATATAACGACGTCTATAGAACAATACAACAAATAGAAAAGAATAAACCCTAATACTAACCATGCCGCCGCGAGAACTCAGAATGTCCATAAGGGCGTTTAAGCCCTTCCTACCTGCGTGCTCACACTCGTACGATGTGGGATCACGTCCTATCATCAACCACTGTTAAAAACATACAAAGAATCCATTATGTTAGAATTTAAAAACCCATAAACCCTAAACTATCAAACATAGAGAGCAATGCGAAAACACTTACAAAATCGGCCTTAAATGATACCCACCCGCCGCTCCCCAAGTGGTGCGAGCTCCCTGCCTCTACTCGTGCTCTGGCTGCCTCCTTTTGTTGCTTCCACTTGTCGAGATTCTCGCGCGCTGCTTTCTTTGCATTCTTCCAATATTCTTTGGCCAGCCAATCTTGTCTGTTCCACCATGCTTGATTGATTTTTGCACTTCAAAACGCTTGTGCTTGCAGTATTCGCGCATTCGAACCTTCATCACGTCTTCATTGAAGCGGTCATCCCATGTTGGAATGGAAAACTCTTCATGAAGCATGCTAATGACTCTGTCTTTTAAATCATTTGGTACTTCACTCCAGGTGTTTAGTATGTAGTGTCTAAAAACCTAAGAGCAAAGACCGTGCATGCGCGAAATCAGCTTCTTGCCTTCATCATCGAAGATGATGCCGCCACTGAAATCGACGGAGTAAGGCAAGCCCTCTCGCTACCACTGACGTGGGAACATGGGTGTCCCAGCAGGGGTCTCTAGCAACGTGTCAACGGGGATACGGACATCAGGTGTCTCAATTGGATTCTGAGCCCCGAAGCGAGGAGTGTCCACTAGAGTGACTCCCGAAAGAGTAGCTAGTGGTGTGTAGCTGCTAGGAATGGCAGTCAGCCGCGCAAAACCAGGTGTTGATGGAGATTCCGTGGCTGGTGTCACAATGGGCAAAGAAGGGGAGGGTAAAGAGCCTCGTCGAACACAAGGCGGTGTCGAAGCATCCGTGGCGGCATCCCCACAACAACCGCCACCGCCACCATTACAGCGCAGGCACCTAGACGAGTGTGAAGATCGTCTCCTCAACACCGAAGCTTTGGAGCGCGCTGAATGCTTCGAAACAGAGGAAGATGCGGATGGAGTAGGAACGCGTGATGGTGCGCCAGAGCGATGAGGCTCCACGTACCACTGTCTCTGCTAGGGTGACAAAGAAGAAAGAAACTCCTCATCATCCATACCTGCATTAAACACACGAACATTTAAACTTAATATTGAATGAATGGAGGAGAAAACATGGACAAGTAGATATATATATATATATATATATATATATATATATATATATATATATATATATATATATATATATATATAGAGAGAGAGAGAGAGAGAGAGAGAGAGAGGAGGAGGTGCTCATCGTCCCTGCTTGTGAGAACATACCTAGAGCATACGTACCTGGAGTGGACGCAAAGACCATTAAATACAATGACGCAATGACGCATATAAATACAATGATGCGTTCTTCTTCTATTCAACTTGAGTGATGGAAGAGGCAAGTCGATAACTCAGAATTTTCAATCGAAAGAGAGAGAGAGAGAGAGAGAGAGAGAGAGAGAGAGAGAGAGAGAGAGAGAGAGAGAGAGAGAGAGAGAGAGAGAGAGAGAGAGAGAGAGAGAGAGAGAGAAAGCGCACACAATCAAATCTTGCAGTCAAAAAACCAGGTGGTGGAGATGCATGTGGCCATGGATTGCTCAGGATGTGAGCGCAAAATCAAAAGAGCGGTATACAACATGGAAGGTACTTAGAGAGCCAGAGTTTTTACAAAACTGAGCAAAATTGTTCAAAACAGAGAATCATACAAGAATCCAAACTATCTCTTTCTTTTTTGACGTAGAACTTGAAGGTGCTTGTAGCTTTGGAATGTTCAAAGGCTAGCAGCAACAGAACGCGTTATTCTTCTATTCAACTTGAGTGATGGAAGAGGCAAGTCGATAACTCAGAATTTTCAATCAATCAGGAGAGAGAGAGAGAGAGAGAGAGAGAGAGAGAGAGAGAGAGAGAGAGAGCACAGAATCAAATCTTGCAGTCGAAAAACCAGTTGGTGGAGCTGCATGTGGCCATGGATTGCCCAGGATGTGAGCGCAAAATCAAAAGAGCGTTATACAACATGGAAGGTACTTAGAGAGCCAGAGTTTTTACAAAATGTTGCAAAATTGTTCAAATACAATATTTATGGCTTTAAGAGATCTCTCTCTCATCCTCGCATAGCTCAACATAACTTCCTATATCTATATGGGTATAAGCATGTTAACTTGTCATGCTTTTTGTGCTAGTTATAATGTGGAAACAAGCATATCTTGTAAGCATAATGAGAGTGTAACTTTTCAAACGTGTGGGAATCCATCGAATATTTCAAAATAGGGAGACCACCCTGAATCCACTTTCCTGACCATTTACGCAGTGTTACTCTGAGGGGAGTGGGGTAGTCAAAATGCGTGGAGAGAAGCGGAGTGGGGCAATCAACATGCATGCAAAGAAGCGGGACGCAGGGGCCATAGGTAAGAAGGGCGCAGGGGCCAGAGGTAAGAGAGAACCAAAAACAAAGTCGACCTCTGAACTTTCTGTTGCTTCTTCTCCGCCCCGAAAAAGGGTGAAGCTCTCTGATTCCCCAGCATCCCCAATGGCAAAGAACTTGCATACAAAGGGGAAGGATGACTCAGGTACTCTCTCTCTCTCTCTCTCTCTCTCTCTCTCTCTCTCTCTCTCTCTCTACCTCATTATGATTTGCGAGGATAGTAGCTGGTGCTGTCTTGGCTGGAGAGTTGTCCCTTGATGTCGGCTTTAGCAGTACGACATCTTGTGAATAGTCACTTGAAATACAATCTCTCAAGTCAAAGTCTGGCTCAAGAAGCACAAACCAATGTTTGATTTGAACCTTGAATTTGGAAGGAAGTGCTCAATACTACACTTTCCTACTGCTAATCTTGTGACATTGGGGGTGTGCAGGCCGATGGAAAGCTCCAAAGTTTACAGTCCCAGTACAGAGCAAGTTCTGTATTACAGCAGAAGAGTTCAATGATGTTCATGGCCTCTCCCTAGCTGGTGCCAACCCCAAACTAGTGAGGTGGGATCAGATCAATGATGTGGAGTGGTTCAGTGTTTTCAGAGAGTCAAAGAATCGTAGTCACTATCGTATTAAATGCAGTTGTTTGCGTACTGATATGTTCGATCAGGTGATGCAGCTGCATTTCAAGGTGTACCAGAAGCCCCCAACAAACATGGAGATCAACTCTGCATTCGCCAAGGGGTTTGTAAAAGAATTCAGCCCGGCGGCAATTGCAAGTAGCTCAGCCATGCAATTCAATTGGGCTGAATTCGCTGTCCAGCATTTGCAGGACCTCCGAGAGAAAGGGTACTATGAGGCCCATGTCGAAAAGCGAAGGATGCGCAATGTATGTCTAAACATCGAGGAGGCGCAAGCTGAAATGAAGGAGGATACCAAGGATACACCCATCTCTCGGCATAGCACTCACCAGCAAGCTGAACGCCTATCATTTTTTGGCTTTGAGAATTTGCAGCACATAGAGGCTGCCTCTGAAATTCTCAGCAAACAACTGCAAGATGCTAAAGAACATCTTCTAACTGCAAAATCAGATTTTGAAGCTGCAAGGGTTGTCCAAGCAAGCAATGCTAGGGTCACCCCAATTGTGCTTGCTATGAGACAAAAGCTTCACGACGCTGAAAATGAATTACAGAGGTTACTACAGAGCGACAGCGTGGATGCAAAGAGGGAAATAGAGTGTAAAGTAAAAATAGAGACATTTAAAGAGACATTGGAAGGTTTGGCATTTCCTAGCAGTGAGGACACTCTTGCTGCTGACTCAACTTGTCAGCGTGTAAGTGCGTGACTTTTATGCTTCTACCGTATGATTGGAATATGTGCACAACAAACCTATGTACTTACCATGCTCCTCTTTTTTTTGGTGTGCAGATTAATGTGGAGGTTATGGAAGCAAAAGTGAATGCATGTGAAGGTCAGCTGCAACTCCTAATGCACATGAGAAAGATGCTACAAGGCTCCTCCATTCCCGCTGCCCTGTGTAATATGGCTATGGGCACTTTTATCGAAAGTATAGAAGGGGTATGCGATGGGACGATGATCAACCCGTGCAGTGGCTGCAGTTTTCCACTTGAAGTAAAGGGAATCTCCGCTACGGTCAAGATGCCTTGTGGGCATAGCTACCACTTTCTCTGCTTTGCAGCTGCATACTCCTTATCGACAAAATGTAGAGCTGTGACCTGCCAGCAAAGGATACCACAAGAATGGTGTTGGAAACCCACAGGGCATAGACATCCAATCACACCAACATCTGGTAAGATTGTACATGGTGTGCTAATTAGCATACCCAATGTGTTAATTAGAATATTTAGTGTGTTAACTGGATATGCTAATTAGCATATCTTGTATGCTGATTAGCATACCCAGTGAGAATATTGAGTGTGCTAATTGGATATGCTAATTAGCAGACCTTGTATGCTAATTAGCATACCATGTGTTCAATGAACAGATTAGAGTAAGTTTGGCATATTAGCATATCTAGTAAGTTAACTACCATATCCAAATGCTAACTAGCAAACTGTATATGTTGATTAGCAAACTCGGTATGCTGATTAGCGTACTGGGTATGCTTATTAGCATATTGGATATGCTAATTAGCATACCCAGTGAGAATATTGAGTGTGCTAACTGGATATGCTAATTAGCAGACCTTTTATGCTAATTAGCATACCTTGTGCTCAGTGAACAGATTAGAGTAAGTTTGGCATATTAGCATATCTAGTAAGTTAACTACCATATCCAAATGCTAACTAGCAAACTGTATATGCTGATTAGCATACTGGGTATGCTGATTAGCGTACTGGGTATACTGATTAGCATACTGGATATGCTTATTAGCATATTAGATATGCTAATTAGCATACTGGATATGCTAATTAGCATACTGGGAATGCTCATTAGCATACTGGGTATGTTGATTCACGTACTGAGTATGCTGATTAGCATACTGGATATGCTTATTAGCATATTGGATATGCTAAATAGCATACTGGGTATGCTAATTAGCATACTGGGAATACTAAATAGCATACTGGGTATGGTAATTAGCATACTGAAGACAGTCCTTGTATGCTAGCTCCCAGTATGCTTATTAGAATATCCAGTATGCTAATTAGCATACCCAGTATGCTCATTAGTATACCCAGTATGCTAATTAGCATACCCAATATGCTCATTAGTATACCCAGTATGCTAATTAGCATATCTTTTATGCTAATTAGCATACTTGTGCTCAGTGTACAGACTAGAGTAAGTTTGTCATAATGGCAAATCTAGTAACTAAGCTACCATCTCCAGATGCAAACTAGCATATTGGATATGCTAGTTAGCATACTCAGAAATTCGAATTAGCATACTGGGCTTGTCAGCATAATGGATTCCAATGTATGCCAGGCCGCACGCATAGTCACAGCATATCAAACATTTTCACAGCATACATGACATGCTTATATGAGTCTTAATCCACATTTTTTGTTGTAGGCCTTGGGCAGTCCCTCCGTGATGTGGGCAGTGTGCATGACACGAAGGGCAAGGGAAAGGCTGTAATGGAGGACCTTTCGATCGAGGAGAGTGATGAGCTGGATACAGGTGAGAACCCTTCGACGGAGAAGGGTGTTGAGCTGGATGCAAGGAGTGAAGGGGTGGATGAGGGCTCCCAGCACATGCCAAATGAAAGCATGAAAACAAAGGAGGAAGGCTGTGATGTGAGCAGGAACTCAGAAGATGAAAAAGAAGATGATTTTTTTGTCATGGCTCCTCATGTGCCCCGTGTGCCAGCGATGCCTGCTGCAAACAGTGGCTAGTGGATCAGGGGAAACTTTGAAGAATGACAACATAGAAGATGAGCAAGAAGTTGGTGACAACAGCCCTCTCGAGGGTTTTTTGCGTAAAGCTCAGCTGAAAAGAAGAGTTGGCCTTGAAGAGGTACCCGAAGACATTGCAAGCATAGCCTGTGGTTCGGACAAGGCTGAAAGCTCCAAAGGTGAAAAGAAAGCCACCCGCTCAAGAGCTTGCAAAAAATTGTGTTAAGACTTATTGCTCCCTACCCGGTTGTGCCCTTCACTGTATATGCTAGACCATTTTGAAACCCAAATGCGTATTGTAACTGACATGCATTTTGTTTTGCAATGAAAATGTATTTTTGTGCAATATAAATCTGAGCAGTAGTTCATTGTAATTTTTGCGGTTTTTCTTTTTTAAACTTGTTCATTTCGTACCGCGGTTTCCCTGCAGAGGAAGAGAAACAAGCATTAATCGTCATGCCTGATGAAACTGCGGCAATGCAATGGCAGAAATTACGGAGATGGCGAGTCCACAAAGCCAGGCAGTTAAGGAGACAGAAAATGTATATTGAAAAACGCCTTGAACGATATTCACAGCTTGCCCGTAGTATTATTGAGCGCCTAAATTATGTGCACCCAAGTGGGCCGGCTATTTTTGCTGAATGGTATCCTCTACCGGACCTAATATGGGTGCCTAAGAGTTTATGTGATGAAAAAAGGGCTCTGGTGCTGGACCTCAACGGTCTTTTGGTGGCAGTGGTAGAGCCTCGTTTTGGTGAAAAGCCCCTGGCATATGCAGATGAAATGCTGAAATATGATGTACTTGATAAGCAGGCGTTCTATCGCAAGGACAACCTTTTTTTTTGGACTGGTGCCTACAGTTCTTTAATGTGTTTATATGGAGCACAAGCCTCAATAGTAAAGTCATGAGTATTTGCCGTACTGTTTTTAAAGAGCAGGTGCCAAAGATTACTAGGTTTTTGCTCAAGCGCACTGTACAAAGAAATCATGGCAGATCCAGAGAAAACCTGTGTTTATGAAAGACTTATCCTTGTTCTGGAAACACACTCCGGGGTACAATGCCCAAAACACACTTATAATCGATAATAGCTTCTACAAAGTGTTTCAAAACCCACCACAAACTTGGCTTGTTACTCCCAGTCTAAAGCACCAGAGTGCTGAGCAGAGGGAAAAGTTCCTTATAGAAACTTTGAAGTCCTGGCTTTTTCTTTGGCTGCAAACGGATGATCGGAAAGCATATGTTGCTGATAATGTGTTTGAGACGGGCTTAGATGATTTTTCTGATGCAGTCGTCAGACGTTTTCTTGACATTCAAAAGAGGAATATAGAGGCTAAAAGACTGGAAGAAATTCGTCGCAAACAGCGGGAAGCTGACCTAGAAGCAGAAAGAGAGAAAGAAAAGATGGAGAGGGAAAGAAGAGAAATTGAACAGCATAGTGCCAACCTAGAAGCAGAGGAGGAAGCAGAGAGAAAAGAAAAGAGACAGCACGAAGAAGACAAACAACGAGGACAACCCGATCACTACAAGCGCCCTCCGAGGAGGCCTTAAGGGTTTTTGGGGCAGTGACTGTCATTGTAAAATTGAACCCTATGTAAATAATTTGATGCTGGCAATTAATGTAAACAGTTTGATAGTTAGCATGCTGACACAAGATGTAAACAGTTTGATAGTTAGCATGCTGGCAATTAATGTAAACAGTTTGATAGTTAGCATGCTTACCAACTTTATAATAAAACTGCATACCCTTATAGCAAAGTGGTATATAGAAAATCCACTGGATACAACTTAAAAGCTGAAGGGCATGCTATTACAGATTGCTTCATAGATTTCTGGAGTGATTTTGTACACCTACCTTCTCCTTGGGACTTGCTCCATGGGTATTTTGATACATCGCACCAGATGTGAAAGTAGGTGGACGATAGGTTGCTTGTGGTCTAGCTTGAAGGTGTATGCATCCAATTGCTTGTAATACAGTCCCTGCACAACATATGAGACTCTATCAATTAAATTGCTCCATTCATCAATGTACCCCTTCTCCACCTTCTCCTTTTCTGAAACACACTTGACCAGATAGAAATCCACATCTTCGGCGTTGGTTAAAGCATATGGATTTACAACAAATGTGTCTCCAGAACATAGAGCGCTACTCAACACATCATGATGACCTTCGTATGTGAAGTCATCATAGCAAACGACTTCCTCTGTCGAAGCTTCATCTGTTTGCTCAAGTAATGGCTCCAGAATCTGATAATCCCAAGCCTCCACGTGAGCTTTATTGATTCAGCGATTCCACCTTTCGTTCATGCATGCATCACAGAAGCATGCCAACTTTCTTGTTGCAAGGGCAGTTGGATCCTGCAGGTTGTGACCACGCATAGCATGCAAAGAGCGAGTTTTTGCCACAGTGGCACAATTCCACTTAACTTCCCTGTTAACATCTCCCTCTTTAACCTCCCAGAACACACAAGCACATTCCCTTTCTTTTGAAGGATATGATGCAGGTGCTCCATGTGATAGGTTGGCCTAGCAATAAGCAACCACATCTACTTCACATTGCAATATAGCTCCATTAGGTTTTAGTTGTTCATGGGTCAAGGTTCTTTTCACAACTGCTCCTGCACCATCATGCTCGCCCTTGCCATGCCCTGATCCAAAGAAGAACCAGCTCATCCCAATCCCTATGAGTCCACCATATCTTGCAACAAAATAGAAAGGCCTGGCTCCCTTGAATTGCGAGGCCACACCATCTGACCACACCCAATGTTGTTTACAAGTGACACCCTCTTGTTGTAACCAGTCACGGTGTAGCATGAACCAATGTTGCACAAACAGTGTGCCATGGAACCTATCATTTGATATGAAGAAGTGGATTGTTTTGACTGCCTCCTCTGCCTTGCGGTAGTACGTTATGTGTACAAAAATAGTTACTTGACTAGAGTGCCAATGCATTCACTGAATCTCATTTTTCTCCTTGAAGGCGTAATTTTCAGCAAAGTCAACAACTGAGACAATGACATCATCCGGAATGCGAAGTATACAATCCTTAAATTGTTGTCCTTGCCATCATGCCACATAGTTATGAGTGATGAAGAGCTTCAACTTGGTCTACAACAGTCGAAGAAACTCCCAGCACTGCATTTCTTTATGCAAAAGATCTTTTCTTTTCTTACTGTTTCCATGCCTGTCTTTTGCTTCTACATACGCAAATACTTTCACATTAATACTCTTACCTGGCTTTGTTGTTTCTAAGAAACATAATTTTAACTTCTTTACTCCACATATCTTACAGTCTGCCATCAGGCATTCCCTTCTATGGAAAACTGCATCTGCTGGCTTTGGACAGAGAACGGACTCCCACATCTGTGTGACACCTTTGAACGTGTGATGTGAAGCCAGACAGCCGCTGCTAATGTTCTTGCCTGTAGCACAGATATTGCATACACAGTTGCAACATGTATCATGCAGCCCAAAAGCACGAGAGCGCATGTGGTTCAGTGCGTCTTTCAAAAAGGTCATCTGCACATGGTATTCGCAACAGCATGTGTACCTATCCTTCAGCCTCCTGCAAAAGAATGGCTTTAACATCTCAAACATCCTCATGCCAATCTTGCAATCTGGATGTTTTTGTTTGAATCTTTGAAAGAGATCAACCTGCAATATCCATATTTGATCAATATGTTTATTAGGAGAAATAATCCAAACAGGACTATATGCATTGCTACTTAATACATCCACCATAGATACAAATTGGTGTGTTAAATAGCACATTGTATGGTCCTAACATGCATGTAACTGGGTATAACATTGTATACTAAGCATGCTAGTTAACATGCTGAGTATGCTAACTAGCATAGCTGAGTATGTGAACTAGCATAGATGAGTATGCTAACTAGCATAACTGAGTATGCTAACTAGAATACTAGCTGTGCTAACAAGCACAATCAATGTGTAATGTAGCATACGAGGCATACTCATCAGCATGCTAGTTAGCATGCTGAGTATACTCATCAGCATATTGAGTATGCTAACTACCATGCTGAGTTAGCATACTAGCTGTGCTAACTAGCATACTCATTAGCATACTAGCTAGCATACTCATCAGCATGCTACTTAGCATGCTGAGTATGCTAACTAGCATACTAGCTGTGCTAACAAGCACAATCAGTGTGTAGTTTAGCATACGAGGCATACTCATCAGCATGCTAGTTAGCATGCTGAGCATACTCATCAGCATGCTAGGTAGCATGCTGAGTATGCTAGTTAGCATAGCTGAATATGCTAACTAGTATACTAGCTGTGCTTACAAGCATAATCAGTGTGTAATTTAGCTTATGAGTCATTGTTAACCACATGAATGTGTGCTAAGAAGAATAGAAGGTATGCTAACTAGCATACATATTGTGCTAACCAGCACACTTATTATGTTGAATAGCATACCCAGCACACTACGAATGCTAACTAGCATAAATCAGCTTACCCGTTATGCTAACGAGCATGCTGAGTATGCTAGTTAGCATAGCTGAATATGATAACTAGCATACTAGCATAAACCAGCTTACCCGTTATGCTACTTAGCATTCTTAGCTGTGCTAACTAGCATACTCAGCATGCTAGTTAGCTAGCTGAGTATGCTTACTAGCATGCTATATTTCTAGTTAGCACAGCTGAGTATGCTAACTAGCATACTAGCTATGATAAAAAGAAAAATCAGTGTGTAGTTTAACATATGAGTCATGGTTAACCACACAAAGTGTGCTAAGAATAATAGAAGGTATGCTAGCTAGCATACATATTTTGTTAGCCAGCACACTTGTTATGTTGAATAGCATAGCCAACACACTAGCATAAAAGGTGTTAAAGTAGCATATATATTGTGCTAACCAGCGTAGTCCTCAAGATCACTAGGCATGCTAACTAGCAGAAGATTTATGATGAACACCATACCCACCATACAGGAATGCTAACTAGCATATACCATAAACCAGCTTACCCATTATGCTAGTTAGCATACTACGAAAGGTAGCTAGCGTACTCATTGTGTCAAATAACATACAAAGCATGCTAGTTAGAATAATAGGTATGCTAACTACCATAAAGGGTGTTATAGTAGCTTACATATTGTGCTAGACAACATACTTATCATGCTAAACAGCATACCCAGCATACTAGGAGTGAGACTATGCTAACTAGCACGGCATACATACCATAACATATTGTGATAACTAGCATGCTATGTATGCTAGGTAGATAACTAGCATGCTAGAATGCATAATTTATGGCGCAAGTATGTCATTGATCACCTGAGACTCATCCAAGAGGTGCACAGGGTGTTTTATGTAGCTTTTCCTTCCCACTCTCTTTCGACAAACATCCTTCTTGTTGGGTGAAACACGAGTCTCCTCTGTCCAAAATGTGTAGACCAATTCCTTAATTTCATCTGTGATAGGGCTATGACGGTGTTGCTTGTGACATTCAGCCAATGAAAACAGTCGAGCATTGACACTATACTTCACCTGTCGTGATTTTGCTTTGAACAAGCTGCGACGGTCGACTTTTAGGACCCTGGAGAATTTGGCAATAGGCATGTTTTCCTTTGAATTTATCATCATCTGCAATGCTGCATTCTTCAAAAACAGCTCGTCATTAGAAGCTGGCTGCTTGACGATAGCTAGTGTGTTGTGGACATTGGAGACAATTGCACTCTGCACAGCAGCCTCCTCCTGTAAAGAATGATCACGGATTGCCTGAACAAGCGGATGTTGAGCAATAAGATTCCAGATTTCGCACTTTGCTTCTTTGTTGAGACCTTCAGTCCTACTCTTGAAATCTTTCACAATCTCAAAGGAGATTTTCCTTTTCTCCTCATCGTCGACGGCATGATTTCCTCGTTTAGTTGTTATCTGTCGGTGCTCCCGCTGTTTACGCTTTCTTTCTGTCTCATATTTCCTGATAATAGAAAGAGATGGATGTTGGTATTTGTGATTCATTTCTTGTAATGGCTCCCTTCTGCCTCCATTTCTAGTGGAAATAATGTTGTCTGCTGGTTTTCCATATCTGGAAGTCTGTAAAGCTTTGACAACTCAACTTCGAGGCAAGAAGCAATGCGAGAGAGAGAGAGAGAGAGAGAGAGAGAGAGAGAGAGAGAGAGAGAGAGAGAGAGAGAGAGAGAGAGAGAGAGGGAGAGGGAGGGAGGGAAGGAGGGAGTAGGAACAGGGAAAACTGTAAACTGGTCTGAGAGTGAGACAGAGAGGGAGTCTGCGCCGCAGAGAGAGAGAGAAAGAGAACAGAGGCCACACCCCACGTCGTCGTCGTAACCAAAAACGGAGTCCACACCCCATATGGGAGGGAACAAATAATATATCTTATGGTTATTAAAATTTCAAACTTCACTTGCTCTTTGGTTTTGAATAGATGCTAACAAGCACCTCTTACTAGCATTGTCCGGGACACCAAAACGCATGACAAGTTAACATGCTTATACCCATATAGAGATCTCCGTTTAAACAAATGTCCTCCATTTCATTTTGTAGATCCTGTGCACCCCATAGAGACTAGTAGCTTGATGTTCGTCTGGCACCACCTCAACGGCTTCTGACTGAGCATCTTCTCCGATCTCCTCCATTGATGCCGCTTTGATTGTCACATGGTAGCCTTCATACGTCCATGCACTACAAGGGGCTACCTCTATGACGTACCACCAGTTTGATGCAAACTTTGTAGTATGAAATATCACCTGCCAGAGCCACATAACTTACATGAAAGCTTCCAAGCACATAAATTCTAAAATGGGATGTTAACTATTTACAGAATTACTTGTTCACAATGCTCGGGTAGTACGAAAGTGTCTCTTAAGTCAATTCATTTCTTAGTTGAATCCACCTCAAGAAAACCAGACTCTCCTCTACGCACAGTAGCGTTGCGACCCTCCATGATTATCTTGAACCATTGCACGTCAAACAAGTCGACAAAAAATCCTCTATAATCGATCCTCAAAATCTCTTGTAGTGTGCCGAAGTAAGTGAGTTCCGCCACCACAGGATCTGCATCAAAGGACCATCGTCGACTAGACTGTTCAAATTTTGCCATGATTCCACAATCTTGAGTAAAACACTTTCTGTTGATCTGTTCCACCCTAAAATGTCGACCTTTACACCATGCTGTTGTGTATGATTTATACTACAACAACAAAGATTATGAGTGGCCATACATTGCAAACTTACCTTGGTCACACACGCCGAAGAGTACAAATACTTCAATGCAAGAGTTTAATACTCTCACCTCTCCACCCCGTCAATCCATGGCACAGGTGTTGGGACAAAATCTTCCTCAAAGCTGGCCCAGCCGCCACTCTCCAGGTGATGGGATAATCCCGTCTTGATGCAAACTCTTGCTGCGTCACTTTGCTGCCACCGCCTATCTGGACTGGTGGTCCTCTCCTCCCTGATACCCCTCCACTCCTCTCTTCATGTAGTCGCGCATGCGTCTCCTCATCCAAGCTTCATCTCTAGTATCACGGAGGAGAGGACGACCAGTCCAGACAGGTGGTGGTAGCAAAGTGACGCCGCAAGAGTTTGCATCAAGACGGCATTATCCCCGATGCAGCGTCTCAAACGCGTAGGCAGTATAATCCTTCGGTGTACTCAAAATAAACTAAATCTAATCTAACGTAAATCTAAATCTAACCTTATCTTAAACAATAAAAAGAGGAAAATTGTATAACATTTCTATCACCCAAGTGTGGTATATTGGTTATGCCATTTCCCTCTTCAGGTAAATAAAGTAAATAAAACTAAATCTAATCTAATATAACATAAATTTAAATCTAATGTAAATAAACCTAAATAAACTTAAATCTAATCTAATATAACGTAAATCTAAATCTAACGTAAATAAACCTAAATCTAATCTTATTTAACTTAAATAAACCTAAATTTAATTTAACGTTGTCGTGCAGCTACGCTGCCATGTAGAGGAAAAGAGAAAAGAAATGCAAGCTAAGCTTCTTTGAAGCCTACATGATTATTGAGCAGTGATCATGGCTTGTTGATAGGCCAAGTTTAATGATTAATGTATGCCAGATGCAGATTAAAAGGGCCAACAGATGCCTCAATGATGCCAAAACTGAGTATGCTTGCAGTGACCACAGATGAGATTTTATGATCTAGAACTGCAGTGCTTGAAGTGCTCTACTGGCCTGATGTGCTTAGCAGCGCCTTGGATGATAAATATGCTAAGTGGATAAAGCTCGAGAAGCATTAAAATGTCGTGCTTAACCATGCCTTGATAGATTATGCATGCTAAAAGTGGTGCCATTACGAAAGCACTTGATGAGCTCATAGTCCTAATGACATCTTCTGCAGCGTATTGATTGTGGGATATGATAATGTTAGACAGTGGGGCTGCTCAAGAAAGATGTTGTGCTTGGAAATGCTTTGCCAATACGTACGCCAAATGTGGTGCCATTACGAAGTGGTAGGCCACTCAACTAAGTTAATACCTAGCCACCAAAGCTCAGTGGGGTAGGGGCCGCCCACCAAGCCAATGTTCGCCCAATTGAATTGAGGGCCACCCAAATTAAACCCAAGTGTCCGCCTAAGAAGGCAAGCCGGACGCCCGCCCAATGGGAAACTTAAGGGCTTAAAGGGTGTGAAAAACAAAAGAAATGGCAGAAAGCATCATGTAGGCAACGAGCGAGCGCAGGAAGAAGAAGAGGAGGATGTAGCGAACGCTGTGGTGCTCTGACGAGAGCAAGCGTGAGACGAGAAATGACGAGGCTGCCAGGGCACGTGTTTTCGGTACTAGTCAGGGAAAATTTCAGCAGGGTCAGACTTGTCTCCTACCACATCATTGGGACGACTCCCGTGCCACGTCAATGACGCCCAGCGCCACTGCCAAGGGAGGGCACATGCTATTATTAGAGGGCTTTTTGGCATGGTGAAGGATTCGAAGCAAGGAACAAAAGCGAGGGTAGGGAAGAAAACGGGCAAGAGAGGAGGTGAACGAAGCAAGAGAGGGGAACGCTCTCGACCTCAAGGGGGGGGGGGCTTGACATCCCTCTCGTTCTCTCTCTCGTATTGAAGGGCGAAGAAAAGCTTGGCGAGGACCAAAGCAAGGCTCAAAGAAAGACTCGAAGGAAGGCTCTCGAAGTAGAGCTCTGATGACCGAGCAAGGCTACCTCTCTCTCTCGCTCTCGAGCTAAGGACGAGGCCGAAGGAGCTTGGACGAGGAAGCTTGTCGAAGCAAGAAAAGCAGAGAAGAAAGAGCGGGAACTTTGGTCGAAGGAGCAAGAAGCCTGTAGGAACTTAAGCAAGAGAGCTTGAGCAAAAATCTTGTTAAGGCTTAAGCAAGCCGAGGCAAGAAGACATTCCAAGCGAGGCTAGAGCAAGCCAAAGAGGAGAAGGCAGATCAAGGTCCAAGCTTGAGCAGGCAAAGGCGAGAAGGAGATTTACAAGCAAACAGAGAAATTATCAAGGGCATATCGGAGCCTGACAACAATCAAAGTAAGTTGATTAGAGGAGACGACGAAATTTGTGAGCAAAAATTAAGCCAATGCAAAGCACACAGAGTAGGAAGCTACAAGACAGTTGGTAATAATTGAAGCACGATGATGGACATAGTGAAGTTAAACGATGTTTTCAAAATCTTGAATGTAGATGAGGCAGATAAAACGGCAGAGGAAAATTTCCATCACCGTCATCAGCTAATGTTTGATTAATCATTTTGTTAAGTCTGGTGTCGTTAACGGCCCGGTTAATTCTATAAAGCGGGAGCTTAAACTCCTAGTTAGTAGATGATCCAAGTGACGATTCTGTTAACAGCTCGCCTTGGCTAAAGATTAAGTTATACTTAAACGTATTAATCGATTAATTGATGATTGCGGTGATTGCCAGAGCTATCATTTGTTCTTGTTCTCACTCTTTCACAGCTCCCACAGCTAGAGGCCCGACGCCTGCCCGGCTCACGTAGCAAACACATATCCCCCGACAATGTAAGTCTACATCTAACTTGATCTTTAACGTCTTTTGGGATAGTTTCCCACGATGTTAAAACTCTCTTCTTCTCATGTGTGTGTGGGTGTGTGTGTGCCAATAAAAAGGGAAAATTGGTATAACCTTTCTATCAACCAAGTGTGGTAGATTGGTTATGCCATTTCCCTCTTGAATAACAGGTCTTGAGTTCAACTCCTCGTCAATTAGATCTTTAGGTCTCTTGAATTAGTTTCCTACGATGTTAAATTAAACTCTCTTCTTCTCGAGTGTGTGTCTGTGTGGATGTGTGTGCACGCCAATAAAAGAAGAAAAATGGTATAACTTTTCTATCACCCAAGTGTGATAGATTGGTTATGCCATTTCCCTCATGAATAGCAGGTCTTGAGTTCAACTCCTCGTCGACTAGTTTTTTAAGGTCTCTTGGGATAGTTTCCTATGATGTTAAGACTCTCTTCTTCTTCTTCTTCTCTCTCTCTCTCTCTCTCTCTCTCTCTCTCTTTGTTTTATATCTTTCTCTCTCTCTCTCTTTTCCTCTCTCAATGTGTGTGTGCATTATTTGTTTATTCATGTGTGTGTGAATTTTTTGTTTATGCATGTACTCTCTCTCTCTCTCTCTCTCTCTCTCTCTCTCTCTCTCAAAAGCACAATGTGTGTGTGTGTGTGAGAGAGAGAGAGAGAGAGGGAGAGAGAAAGAGGGGAAGGGAACATGAGAGTGAGGAGAGGGAAGGAGCATACCTGGCTCTCCTTCCTCTCCTCGTGTGTGTGTGTGTGTGTGTGTGTGTGTGTGTGTGTGTGTGTGTGTGTGGAGAAGAAAGAGAGAGAGAGGGAGAGCGCACGTTACCTTGCTTGTTTGAGCGCTCGTAAAAAACTCAGATCTGAGATTTGAGTTTTCGGACGCTCTCGGTTATTTTTTTTACCCCTGATGGCGTCGCTATGAGAGTCGCTAAGTTCCTTGTAACTTAGCGACGCTCATAGCGACGCCGTGGTTTTTCGCATTTGAGCGTCGCACTACGAGCGTCGCTAACATTAAGTACCTCTTGTAGTGGAAGACCAAAATTATGCTCTTATTCAGCTTATGCTCAAGTTTGGAATTATGTCTATAACTTGCATGTGACTTGGAAACTAGCCTTTGAAGGGCATTCCATTGTTTTGTAACACAAAATACTAACACTTGCCTTATATAAACATAAAAAAGGCCAATTCTACAAAAAGATATAAGACTTTTATGAATTTTTTGGTAAAACAACTTGAAATTTTACTAAAATTTATGGCTTAGAACTTACCATAATTCTCTCCATAGGGATTGTATTTTGAGATGGAGAAAAATCCAATTTTTTATTTCCCTCATAACCAACCTATGGTAAAAGCAAGGTTTAAAAAGCTTATTTTTATGTTGACAAATAAATTGCCAAAACTTGGAAAGAAAACAGGACACTTAAGTGTCCAATAACAGAACTACTGTTAAGGAAAATGATTGGGTCTTGCTAAAATTCCCCAAGACTCATTTAAGGCAAACTACAGGCAAGAAACCTACAAGCCACCAGAAGTATTAGGCTAAGTTAGCAAAAAGATACTATGGTCCTTTTCAAATTCTTAAGCCAATCAGCGAGATGGATTATCAATTAAAGTTTCCCAATCATTGGCTCATACACAATGCTTTTCATGTGATCTTACTCAAGCCTTACAAAGGAATCCACCAACAGAACCAATAAATGAAGATTGAGGATAAATACGAGGTGCTTCCATCCAAATCCATCCTTTGACATGAAGACAAGGTGCTAAGACATGGTTAGACTATCCAATGGTATCTTATTAAATTCAAGAATGATCTTTTTGAAGATGCTGGATGGATGCAAGGAACATAGCTTAAGGATAATATGAACGTTGTTAATGCTTACAATGCTACGTTAAAAATAATTGTCATTGATATGAAAATATTTTGTACAATGCCAACTATGAGAAACAATTGATACAATCTACCAACATTATTGGTACTAGAGTAGGGCTCTAAATAGGAAATTGGCTTGAGCTTGGAAGAAGATGCACAATCCCTTTTGGTACTTCTTGGCATAAGAATTCCTATTCAACCCTTCTCAGGACCTACAAACCATTTACAAAAAAAAGGAAACGTAAGACTATGACTTGCAAAAGTAAAGAATGGCACAAAGAAAGAAATCATTATCTACAAACCTTCTTTTGATCTATCTAAAAATCAAAAGATGTGCTCAAATCTATCTCCTCATTGTGTTGATGCAATTTGCACATGGATCTTATCTTCAAAGGTACCATGTGTCCACTATTCATCCATGCATCAATGTTCTGGATGGGGTCCTCATGAAAATCATCCATGTTTTGTTCTAGTGGGACAAGTTCACACCCCACATGATTCCATTGGCTATAAAAGATGGATATAATTAAGCTTTGCATATGGATCATGTATTTACACGTAATGCAACCAACTTGCAATAACTCCAGTCTCACTGTTTTTTGAGTCCAACATTCATCCACAAATTCTAATCACATCTTCAGTGTCTAAGCACTTAATTGACATCATTGTTTTGAACACCACATCTACCTTTGAGCAAAAAATCACAAATACAATGATGTGAATGAAATTTGAAACTTTGCTCTGCCTTCTTTCAATGCTAATCTTTAAACATTTTTGGATCTCCTAAAAGCTTTTGCACCTGTAGCTTTCACTTATTGTTGAGCTTGGGAGTGGCCACTCTCTACTCCTAAAATTAGGAGTCTTACTATACACCAAGTAGCATTTTTTGAGCAAACCAAAATTTGAGCGAATATTTATACGGCATGGGCCCATCTTGTCCTATGTGGTACGGTGTAGGCAATTGCTCCCAGTGAAAAGATCAAGGAAAGCTTGCCTTTAAGAACACCGGGAAATTTACACAAATTTTAGTGTAATTACATGCAAAATCTTCAAACTATAACCTAAAAATTGGGAGATATCCAAGTTTACCCTTATTTTGACCGGTTAGGAAAAATGTATCTTTCTAGTCATGCTCTCTCTCTCTCTCTCTCTCTCTCTCTCTCTCTTCTTGTTCTTTGTGTCGTGTCTGAGCATAGTATGACGGAGCAGTTATTTGGACATTTCTTGTTCTTGCTCCTTCATACTATGCTCAAATCCCATTTTGCTCATCAAGACACAAACAAGAGGTTAAAGAGGGAGCCCTACAATACACCCTTGCATGGGAAAGAGAAAAAATGTGCATTTACTACTTTTTGCATTGCACGACAATGTCATTCACCCTGTCCACAAAAAGGCTACAACACACCTTCACGAGGACGAGGCAAACAAAAAACATCTCTTCTGCCTCGTGTTGGTGGTTGGCACAAGAGAAATCTCCCTCTCTTTGTATAGAGATCCAAACTCATTGCATTGCTCCCTCTCTATCTCTCCTTCATGTGGCACCTACCTATTTTGTCCCCTCAAACTTATAAAACCAACCTAAGAATACACTTTCCCTTTAAATGCATCTAGAAGCAAAACTTAACTTTTTGTTTCTTCACAATAATCAAGTGGCAATGTCGTTTGATTCTTCCTAATAAGACTAGAAAAATACTTTTTGCACACCTACTCACTTTTTGTTCCCCAAACTCACATTATGTGAGTACCTATATTAAAGATAAACAAGCATACAAATACAACTACATACCCATACCAAGCCATGGAGCACCATACAATGTAGGCCGTACATAGAACATTTCCATCTTTGAACCCTTGGCTAATAGGGGAGCCACCCCAAGATAGAAAGTAAATCATGACACAAGGAAATACCAAGTAAACAGGGAGGCACCCTCGAAAGATACAAAGTGACACAAAAATCTTTAGAGCTGCCACCAAGAACACTCTCATCCTTGCAAGCAATCCATAAAACTTAAAAGATTCAGTCGCACAAAGGGAGGATCCGAAAGCTTCATCACCGGCCACCTAGGGGCCATCCAGAAAAATCAAAAAGAGCAATGTCCGGCCAGATATCATCTGTCCCTCACACTCGGCCAAGAGAGCACAATCGCAAGACACCTCACACCATCAGGCCATCCTCTTGAAGCAAGAAAGACCACAACCTCCACACACATCAGTTCTCTACCATAGATCAACCAGATAGTGCACAGAGGAGTAGCCCATCAATGGACATGGCCCAACTTCTCATGGGTAATCATCGTCCTCAATGCCTCACCGGCAGCTAAACCTTCAAATAAATGTCCAAGTCTTGATGTGAACCACATCCAACAACAAACAGATTGTCCAAATACCTTCCACAAAAGAACCTACAATAGTAGATAACACGTGCATGCTCTGCATCCTTCTTGTCCCATAACAACATCCCAAATAGCTCAGTGTTTACAGCACTGCCTACATGCCATTGCAAAACAAGTTCTAACCCTGAGGCAACAAATAGACCAGCCATTGTGACCACAATCATTTCTACATGAACCTAAGGCAAATCACCACACTCTAGGAAGCTCAAACTAAATTCAGTGGAACCTACATCCAAGGAAAGCACTGATCCTCACAAGGAAGCCTCACAGTCAAACTACCACCCCAAACATGCACCGCACAATCCTCCCTTTGTAGAGACTGTGGTGCACAATGGTTTCCCAAGTTCCCTCCAAGTGAGGAGGCAAAAGGGGCAGCCTCCTCTTGTAGGAAAAAATCAAGTGGCATGTGAGGGTGCGAGCACCATCCACCCTCCCCCTACCACAATGCCCTTTACCCCCCCCCCCCCCCCCCCCCTAAGCCCTTGGGGCCTTGCAGTGACGAGCAACCTCGCATCCCTCACCTTGCACAAACCCTTGTCTAGATAATTCATCCATTCACACCTACTCACTTTCTTTTCACTACAAAAAGTTTGAAGTGAAGAAAAAAAAGGCAAGCCTCCTAAAGGATCAAAAGTTCGAGTTGAAAAAAATAAAAAAGCCAAGCCTCCTTTTTTTGTGCAAAACTCACTCAGGTGAGTGAGTAGGTTACAAAAAATAATACATTAGGTCCATGCTTACAGGTAATCCCACAAACAAACCCAAGATCATAGCACCACCTACACATACCACCAACAAACCTGGTTTGATAGGGACCCAACACTTATACAGATCCATTCCAAAAAAAGACCAAGTACAAACAAATCCCTACCCGAAAACCATAAGCTGATAAGAGTGAGGTCAGAACCTTCACCACCTCAAGAAGCAATCTTAACCAGCCGTCAAGAAGAAATATCTAGTAGAACCTTTACCACTATATGTACAGGCTATTAGGGGAGACCATCCCACAAAAGAGTGGTTCCCAGTGCCATGATGGAAAGAGCCTTTTCCACAGACATCCACCATGTTGGGAACCACAAATGCAGACCAATTCCTTAATTTTGGCAACACCCGCATAGACAAAATTAGCCACAAAAATCCACTAACAAACCACCATCATAGCAACCAAAGACAGTAACCAGCATGAAGACAACACTCCCACCACATGAATACACTTCAAGTCACCACACCACAAACTCTAGACTTCCAAAAGTGCAGCATCAGTGGACTTTCTTCAAGCTTTCACAGGCCCTACCCGTCCAATCGGCACTTTGAGAGGTACTCGCCCACACAATAGCCCGAGAACTTGAGAGGAAGATGCATGCTCCCTGCAATGGGATATAACCCTTGCACACAGCTCTCCCACAAGCCAGAAGACTCTACCCTTGCTGTGACAGAATCTAGGTTCCCTACTGAAGCGTAGGAGGTCCTCTTGGGGCCATTGGTTCCAAAAATAAGAGTTGCGATCCAGAGTCGCGTTGCTGCAAGTTTGCCAGAGGCCACCCAAGCCATGCAATTCTCTAGAGGCTAAAACCCTAGCCCCTGCAAGCTCTTGCACAGTTTGTAAGGTTTATATATGAGGAGAAGCCAATTGTGCACATATATTTGGTGGATTCCAGCTTTGCACGCTGATGAGATCTCTATTTGTGATCGCGGATGGTACGAAGAAAATTCACGGCCAACTTGATTCCTTTCACCGGAATATTCCTTTTTGCCAAAATATCTTGGTGAAATAATGGACAAAAGACAATAAAACAATGGCGGCTAGGTGGTTGGTGGCCGGTTGTCCGTGGTCTTTGGCTGGTGGCCGAGTTCTAGGAAGACTATTTTATCCAAAAGTGGCTACACATGGGCACATGGGAGATTCCTACTTGGACTTGGCTATCTAAGGGTGGCTGCACATGGGCATTTAGAGGCTCCATTTCATCTATATAAGGAGGCCTTCTCATGAGTAATTCGGTAGAATGGTGTGCACACTTGACAGGCACAACACATCTTTGTGTAAGGAATGTTAGTCCCTTGTATTCATACTTACTCTAGTTGTCTAAATCACCGTCTAAACTCTACCTTGAGAGAACATGGGTGGATGACACCATCACTTTGTAATAGTGTGATAATCTAAAGCTTTCGATTTGCCACTAATCTACTTTGCATCATATATCTCTCTCTACTCTCCTTGCTACTAGATCCTTATTGTATTCCACATTTCTTACATGGTATCAGAGAATTAGGTGCTTGTAGCTAAGAAAGTACGAAAAGTACTTTTATTATCACTTTGCAAAATCCATTATGTCCGTGTCTTCAAGTGCTATTGCCGGTGCTACTCCACTTTGCATTTCACCACCAGCATTCAAAATTTCTGTAATTCTAGATTCATATGAATTGTTGGATAAGGTGGTGCAAACCTGGAGCCCAGTGCAACTAATGATCCATCAAATCCAAGCGTTGTAATTCCCCCGGATGCTACTCTTCTGTGTGCCTGGAAAAGAAGGAATGCAGATGCATTATGCACCATTGTCACGTGTCTAAGTGGTTAGGTCCTCACTTTGGTTCAGCATATTACTACAACACATGAATCTTGGAACATATTGGCTTGCATATGAGGGGCACAATCACACTAGAATTCAAAATCTGGACAATCAGCTTGCTCCTGAGAAACTTGTTTATGGAGAGAAAGTGGAGACCTTTATTAAGCGGATTAAGGACCTCTAAGATCAATTAGCTTCCATTGGTGTGGCTATTCCTCCAAAATATTTAGCTCAGCGCTACATTTTCATGCTTTCGGCAAGATATGAGGCTCTTGTTATGTCACTCAACACTTAGGTTTGTCCAACCCCTCTTATGTTTGAAGAACTGAGTGCAATGTTTCTTGAAGAGGAGCTGCGACTCAGGAGTAGGGATGGTGGAGGTGATGCTGCCTTCACAGGCAATGCAAAAGGCAAGGGGACTATGTCAAATGATTCTAAGAAAAAGCCCAAGAAGAGAAAATTTTTAGGTAGCTATTTTTATTGTGAGAAGATGGGTCGCGGTTGTTAAAGACTGCAAAAAGAAGAAAGCAGACGAGAAGAATGGTACCATAAAGCTTTTTGGAAGGAAAGAAAATCTGCCAAAAATGCTAAAATAGACCTTGAACTATGGGCCATCATGGAAGAGGTACGCTCATCAGCACAAACTCCGCTTGTTGATGGTTCTTGGATTCTAGATAGTGGTGCATCCTGACATATGACTAGTAAGAAAGCTTGGTATAGCTTCTGGAAGCCTCTACAGGAACCCATAAGCATAATTGTTGGAAATAATGCCAAATGTCCAGCCAAAGGGTCTGGGACAGTTTCTTTTTTAGCAGCTACAGGTGAAACTAAAGAGCTCTCTAATGTGTTGTACATGCCTCAAATCAAGAAGAATTTGTTGTCCATTGATGCAATCACTGATTGTGATTTTGAAGTCCGTTTCAAGAAAAATGGAGCGGAAATCTTGGATTATTCCAAAGGCAACAACGGTGGGAAATGGTGTAAGGGGAAACAATGTCTATGAACTTTCTGCACTTACGGTCACTACAAAAAAAGGTACAACTCAATTATGGCATGAGAGATTTGGTCACTTAAGAATTTTTGTGCTAAAAGAGATGCAAAAATCTGGGATGGTGGCACACATGCCTCAAATCTCAAATATGAATGAATTTTGTGAAGCTTGCATGATGAGCAAGCAACAAAGAAAGGCATTTTCACAAGAGAGTAGTAATCAAGCTCAGTCTCCTCTGGAGTTGGTACACACAGATCTCTGTGGAAAAATGTCTACATCTGCTTTCGGTGGATCTTTCTACTTTTTGCTATTACTCGATGACTTTAGTAGTTTGATGTGGGTGTATGTCATTTGTGAGAAGTCTGAAGCTTTTGGAAAGCTTAAAATGTGGCAAAAGCTTGTATAAAATGAAACAAGAAAGAAGGTGAAGAAGATTCGCAAAAATTGAGGAGGATAATTCATCTCAAATGACTTCAATAACTATTTCAATGAGCATGGCATAAAATGACACCTTCCTATAGCTTACACACCACAACAAAATGGAATTGTGGAGCATCGCAATCGGGACAGTGGTAGAAATGGCAAGGTGTATGCTCAAAGCCAAGGTATGCCAGATTTCTTTTGGGCCAAAACAGTAAGTATAGCAGTGTACGTTCTCAATCAAAGGTACACGAAGGCTTTAAAAGGGAAAACACCTCAAGAAGCTTATTCTGGTGAGAAACCTTTGGTCTTGCATTTTAAAACAAATGGGTGGTTTTTGTTATGCAAATATTCCTAATTCACAAAGAACAAAGCTAGAAGCCAAAAGAAATAAGTGCGTATTTATCGGATACAATGAAGAGTCTAAGGCTTATAGACTCTATGATCCAAAGGCAAAGAAAATACTCACCAGTCGAGATGTGGTATGTAAGGGCTACATACGGTGGATAAACCAAGTTCGTCCACTTTCTCACCAAATGAAGAAATAACTCACCATGCGCTAGACCAAAGTCAGGTAAAAAATCAAGAGGAGGAGTCGTTCGATGATGACAAATCAAATAAATCTAACTAACCTGTTGCAGCACCATAGGAAAAGCCACTACCCAAGTGGGCTCAACAGCTTTTTGATGCTCAAAACCTTCAAGTTCACAATCCTCATGAACAGGAAGGGGATTTGTGCTGGTCAAAGAGAATAGAGGAGCAAAGGAGATACTCCAAACACATCGTCAACATGGCTCTCATGACAGAAATTGTGGGCTCTGTGAAGGAGCCGACCTCTATCAATGAGACCATGGCTGATCCAAAGTGGAAGGAAGCAATGCAGTCTGAATAATACAGCATCACAAACAATGACACTTGGAAAGTAGTGAATCGGCCTCCAAAGAAGAAAGTCATTGCCACAAAATGGGTGTACAAGCTCAAGCATAAAGCTGATGGCTCTTTGCAAAAGTACAAAGCCAAGTTAGTAGCACAAGGATTTTGTCTAGTCGAAGGGTTTGATGTGAGTGAAACCTTTGCTCCACAGCTTGAATGACAACTACTCATCTTGTGCTTGCTCTTGTTGCTATCTATTTATCGGTTGTTTATCAAATGGATGTTGTGTGTGCATTTTTTAATGGACTTCTCAAGGAGGCGGTGTATATTGAGCAACCACCAGGTTTTGAGATGCCACATTCAAAACAGAAGGTTTGTAGATTGAAGAAGGCTTTATATGGACTGAAACAGTCTCCAAGAGCATGGTATTTCAGAATTGATAAGTTTTAGTAAAACTTGGCTTTTGTAGAAGTGCTTCTAAAGCGATTTATATGTGCTTAGAGAGAATGGAAAACAAGTCATTTTTATCTTGTATGTCGATGATCTGATAATCTTAGGTGACCACAAAGAACTCATCCAACAAACTCGTGAGAGTTTGAGTTCTAAATTTGAAATGATAGACTTAGGTTTGTTGCATTACTGTATGGGGATTGAGGTTTGGCAATCCTCAAAAGGTATCTTTATCCTCTAAACAAAAGTATGCAACAAAGATCCTAAAAGCTTTTGGCATTATGGATTGCAAACCTGTGAGCACTCCAATGGAGATAAATACAAATTTTCGAACATCATTAGCACATACTTGCAAATGCTTCAAATAATGTTTTCTGTAAACATCAAAATTGTGGGAACCCACTCTCCTAGCGTTTGCTTTAATCATGCATGGAATTTCATTTTGATTGTCTAGGAGTAAACCTCATCGATAGTAGAGGCTAACACACTCCATGGAAGATTCTTCTCCCTTAGTCGACATTAAAAAGTACAGAAAACTTGTGGGAAGCTTAATTTTCTTGTGCAATACTAGGCTTGATACTTCTTTTGCAGTAGGTGTTTTAAGCAGGTTTTCCAGCCGACCAAGAGAATATCACTGGAAGGCAGGTATGCAAGTTCTTAAGTATGTCAAAGGTACATTGGGCCATGGACTTGTCTATGGAATTGGCACAAACATTCTTAGTGGGTATTGTGACTTCGATTGGGTAGGAGATTGTCACTCTAGAAAGTCAGTTTTTGGCTTTTGTTTCTCACTTGGTTATGGAGTGTTTTCTTGGATCAGCAAGAAGTAGCCAACCGTCGCTCTTTCTTCAACTGAAGCAGAGTATAAAGCTACTTGTTTTGCAGTTTGTGAAGCAGTTTGGCTAGGGAAAGTCCTCATGGACTTAGGTGTTTCTCTTCATTTTAGTTACAATACTTCAATGCGACAACCGGAGTTGCACGGCGATTTCCAAGAACCCGGCTTCCATGCACGCCCAAATCATATTGAGGTTAAGTATAATTATGTTCAAGAGTGAATTGAGGTTGAAATTGTGGAGCTAGAGTATTGTCTTACTGAAGATAATTGTGCAGATATCTTCACCAAAGCTCTAGGGAAAGACCAGCTACTTCGACATCTTCATCAACTTGGAGTTGGCACACGACCAACATAGAGCATCTTCAGGTGTTCATTGAGGGGGGGTGTTGGTATACTTCCAGTGACACCTCTCTCAATTTTTCCACCACAATATATGATGCACAATTTGTAAGGACCCCATATGAGAAGAAGCCAATGATGCACATATATTTGGTGGATTCCAGCTTTGCACACTGATGAGATCTCTATTTGTGATCGTGGATTGTATGGAGAAAATTTAGGGTCAACTTTGGGGAATATCTTGGCCAGAATCTTCCTTTTTGCCAAAATATCTTGGCCGGACGACGGTCGGAAGACAATGGAAAAATGGCCGTTTAGTGGCCGTGCTGGTTGGTCATTTGTGGTCTTTGGCCGGTGGTCGATGGCCGGTTTCCGGATTTACTTGTCCGGTGGCCGAGTTCTACAAGGACTTGTCCACCCAAAAGCGGCTACACATGGGTGCATGGGAGAGTCCTACTTGGACTTGGCTACTCAAGGACTGCTGCATATGGGCTTTCAAAGGCTCCCTTACATCTATATAAGGAGGCCTTCTTTATACAGTTTCTCCTCCCTTAGTTGTGCATGTTTTTCACCCCTCCACTCAATATTTTCCTAGGGGCAGCCATCCTACCCCACTCTCTTTGGAGAGGAAATTGATATCCCAAAATCTTTGCAATGCTCCTCAGGGGGGAGTCAACTCATGGCAAAGGTGGACCCCATTGTGGCAACAGCGAGCCGCGTTCAAAGGAGAGAGGCCTCTCTATGGATTGATGCATTGTTGTCTTTTGGCTCGACTTCAAAGATGTTCTATAGCTTGCCTGGTCTATTGAGGCATATGCACAAGGGGTTCACCGTTCAGTACCCCGCTATATAACGTGAATTTGCGGGGTATTAAAAAAATACCTCTTCTAACATGTCTAGATAAATAAAATGATCCCTTATTTTAGTATTTTTCCAAAATTGAATATAAAATCCCCATCTTAATGTATCTCTGTTAAATTGCCTAAAATTTTTGCATTTTAAAACCCCTCCTTTCGAGCTCAAGTTATACATTAACATGATTATCTAGTGCACCCCCCGAGGGCATAGAAGGATCTCCTTGAGGACGAATTGGTTGGTGTTGGAAACTTGGCTTGTGATTTTGGTCAGAGGTGGAGTGGGTTTTGGGTGGCAGTCGGCAGCCCCTTGGGTGGCATCTCCGACCATATGATGGTTATCTTCCTATGTTTTTTATTTACTACTAGTTGTCTTCGACTCCTTCCGCTTAGTGTGAGAGGGTCGGTGGTGGTGGAATCCAATGATATCTAGATCGACTTTATGAGTCTTTCTGTACTAGATTTCTGGGCTTCATTGTAAAAATCCTGGTCTATGGACTTTGTGTATGTTTGTGGATTTTTTATGATGGTGGTAGATGCCCTCGCTCGTTTTGAGGAGGCCTTTCTGTAATTCTTTTTGGATTTAATATATCACTCACTATTACATAATTCTTTTTGGATTTAATATATTACTCACTTATAGTGTGTTTTGCGAAAGAAAATAGAGTCTTCTTCTACTCTCTAACTCTCTCTCTTTGTACTAAATATAAAAGTGAATACACTTTTCTTTTTTAAAGCTCTTATGTCATTATAAAAAAATTCCCTCAAAGGATCTATGTCCGCATAGGGAGAAGTATTTTACTATAAAATGAGAGAGAGAGGGAGTGGAAAAAATCCATTAAGGTTAAATTTTTTTACTCTACAAAATTGAAGGCCGACTGTAGGCAAGAAATTAGTGTTGCGTCGACTACTGTATGCTTGTCTCCTTGCGTTTCTTGAAAGGGATAATCTTAATGGAATCCATTAAGCTTGGAGAGATGCCTCTCATTAACTCGCTTGGATTTATCATCGCTCAAAAAAGTTCTCTTGGAGTTTGAAATTCCTCTAAACTTAGGTAGCAGCACAAGCTTGCAGATAGTATACAATCCTTCATGGATTTTGGTGGAGCATAAAAATAATCATAAAAGAACACCCTTTTTTTCTTAGAGATCCATGAATTCTCCCTTTGTAAAGATCTTTACCAATGGAGCCATGCTAAACATCCAAAATATCAATGTGTGGGATGGGTTTCTAACCTCACTTTTATCTTGTTGAAGACATAGCAAGAACCACAAACATAATTGTCAATCCATGGTACAAAGAAAACTTGACTAGTGCATAGAGGCTACAAGAGGGTGTCAATATCTTGGAAAACAATAGACAACTTGTATCTAACACAAGCTACACTCAAATGACCAATTCCATCAAAAGATAGTCACTAATCGGCAAATAAAACATGACCGTTACAGCATCAAAGAACATCCGAATGCTACGAAACTTCTAGGACAAGTATATAAGACCTAAGCACACATGCTTATGGTCTCAAACCTCACTTTTGATAAGGTGAAAAAAATGCAATTTTAACAGCAGTGAGTTTTTGACCTACTCGTTTTTTACCCCGAATGCATCTAAATCCTTAGCAATGATGCCCTAATACCCCACTTATGCTTATTTTGTGATAACTTGGCTTAAAATTCCAACTTATGATGAAATTAGGCCGCGGATTGGAGATGCAAAAAGCTACAGTTTACCATGACATGTTTACGTCAATGCGTAGAGCTCTTACCTACGGTTGCAACGCAATAGACTACACTGTAATGTGACAACGGACAAGGAAGTAGGAAGCATGAGAAGGAGAGAAGTGAGCGCCATTAGCTCACTTTGTGTATTAATTATCCAACACTTAACAATAACTTTAAAAAATTGGCTTTTATACTTCAGCCAAGGTTTATTTGGTCAAAACCTAATAATATGGGAGCTCTAACTAAGGTTAAAATGATACAATTTTGAAGCTTATAGCCTCGGCTCATCGCTTACAGTATCCACCTGGAAAAATAGGAGTTACAATATTCCCGATTTATCAAAAGAATAAGTGTTTTTGCAATAAAAGCTCCCGAAAAATGTTACATGGGTTAGCTTGCTACGAACATTCCCCCCCTCCTCGCTGGTGTCGTCCCTTGACACAGTTTCATGGATTGAAATAGTCTTCAACCTGACGGCTGGTGGCGAGGCAGTCTTTAAGTTCTTGTAACGCTTTCTGATATCTGATGTGTCATTCTTTCTTAGGGACTTACAAAAACTGTGATTTTATTTTTAAGCTCTATGGCAGAATAGCCAACAAACCTTACTATCAGATTGCTAATCACTGGCCCGAATATATTTGGGTGCCAAGTGAAGAATCCTGTGTAAAAAGCCTCTTCAAATGCCAAAATATTTCTTGATGGCAAAAACATACATCTGGCATAGAAGCCATAGAGGATTTTCTTATGAAGGTTGTCCACTCAAATCATATCAAAAGTCTTTGTTACCTTCTAGGAAAGACATGGAGGGGGCACTTGCTTGCTCAGGGTCATAAACAACTCGAACGCACATGAGCAGAATTCTACAGATTCTATATAGCATTGCACATGAGAGGTCAGGGAGGCTCTTGAAGAAGTTCATGGTGCCCGTTAGGGTTTTCACCATGTACTCCTCAGTTGGCTGGTCCTTGCTCTTTGGAGTTGGCAGTATATGGTAATTGAGCCAAGTTGGCATCTTCCTCTTTAAGTCTTTCTGTGCCTTCCATGTCCTTACCCTTGGTACAAGACAGAATGTAGGGTCTTTCTCAGTTGCTGCAGGTGCTCTTGTAAATAGAATGAGGCACCTTGAGTTTTTGTTAAGGTAGTTCTTCCTCCATTTGGGGTGAAGAGCATCTGACACTTCTTCTTGCATATCCTTGTACAATCTTTCTTTGACTTGCAGTAGCTCCACCTTTATCAAAGGGTAGGGCAACAACTGTTGATTCCATTGAGCATTGATTTGGTTGGGAGTGAGCTGTGTTACATTGATTGAGTGAAGAATTTTCAGCTCCCAATCCATTATCGCTTTCCATTCACCATCTACTTTATGGACAATCTGTTCTTTAAGTGCATCTTCTTCAGCTTTAGAAAGTTGGACCATTGGCACTTGTTCTTCCTAAGTGATTCCTACTTGGAATTTAGACTCTCCTACATGCCCTTGTGCTGGCTATGTTTCTATATTTGCAAAGGAGATTGATGGTATTTCTATAACTAATTGTTCAGAGGTACCAACCTCCTCTTGAGCTTTCCCATACCCTTCTCTCCGCAGCTCGTTAGCTCTCTATCATTCCTCGATCTCCTTGAGAAACTTCTCTTCTCTTTGTACCCGCATTAAGGCTGGGTCTCGTCTTTGTGTCTATTTCAGCTTCAACTCAAGTTCTAGGTCCTTGTTTCTCTTTTTCAAAGTTTTGTAGACTTCATCTGTCCCCTTGAGTGAACCTACAACTGAGTTTTCCCTGATCTGCTTTAGGAATGTGACAATTAACTCAAAATTTGGACAAAAGAACCTTTAGTGCATTTTTTGACAAAATCTGAGATTTTTTTGATCTTTTGGGCTCAAAATTGACATGTGGCATGAGATAGATTTGTACAAGTGATAGGTCAAGTAACGTGATGATTTTCAATCTAATTGTACACAGGATTAAATAATCGTGATTATTAACTACAATCATATTTTATGACCTACACATCTTCATTACACCTAAAATAAGTTCTAAAATGAATTTGGTAAAATTTGGTCGTGTCAGCATCACTTCGTGCTCTTGTCAACTCTGAAATCACCAGTTTTTGTTACTACTTGGTGTGTAGAGTTTTTTGGACACTTTTGAAGCCATGGACTTGTCCGCTACATAGTCCTGATGCTGCTCATCCAGTTTGGGACTCATTCGGAGTCAGTTTGACTTCATATGTCATATTTGACACTTTGTAGTCTTTGAGTTATTTCCTTTTGTTTGAGAGCTTTCCTTGACTGTTTTCTTGAAACCATCTAGGTACATTGTGTATAGACCTTGTCTATAAGCTGCCTGTGGAGTCAGAATCCAACTATGGAGTACGGCCAAAACCTAGATTATTTACTGGGGACCACCTTGTTCCCTACCAAATGGTCATCTAATGATACGGAAGTGTTCTACTATCTAGGAACATGCTACATTTCAAGTCTCATCCAATTCGGTTGAGTTGATAGGCCGCTATTGGCATTTTTGTATCGTAGGAATCTGTACACACAACTGAGATTCTAGGGTTTTTTCTTGGGCCTAGATTTGCTACCCGACTGTAAAGAAGCATTCTTTGACAAGTTTAGAACTTACCCCTCATGTCTCGTGGGAGACGAGGCTGAAAATAGGCGATTGTGGACTCCAAAAATCGCGTGCAAAGAAGGTAGAGAGCTCTTGTCTCCAAGAGTGACTAGTGGAAATGAGGTGATTTTGGGCTACCTTGTATATCTATACTCGGACTTCCCAAACTATTTTTCCCTAGATTCCCCTGTTTGTCCTACTAGGCCGTGAAATCTACATTGGACTCAAAAATTTCCTCAATCGGACTCCGTTAGCTCATTCTACGAGAATTTGCAGAAATAAGCCTTGGCGGCCTAATTTAGGCTTTGTGATTCCGTTTGTCATTTTGATTGAAATTTTTTTGCTTGTCTGTCTGTTTCTTCTAATCATCAGCTTATCTTCAATTTCCCCATCTAAGCTCATTTGCTATTTATTATTAATTTTTGACCCGTTTATTGAAAAATCAAAGAAAATAATAAAATTCACTAAAAAAGAAAATTGAAAAGTCAACAATTAAGATCTGTTGAAGAAAACTATTTTATTAATTTTGGTGGATTTCTCCATTTTTAAGTTCTAATATCAAGCAAAATTGATAAAAATAAGCAAAAAAAAACCATTTTTTGATGTATTTTCTGATAGTATATACACTATTTACACTCATCGGGGGCGATGTTATCAGTTGAAATTCCCTTGTTGATGATTTTTTAGGGTTTTATTAAGTAATTTTGCAAAAAACCACACGACGTTAACATCCAACTTTTTCCTCCCTCTTCAAACATTGCCCTTAATTAATGAAGTCCTTCCACCCCTCATAGATGGAGTACTCCGGGATGACTTTGTGCATGGATTGAACAATTGTGTCTATGCATAGCCCTGGTTGGCTCTATCGTGCTTTGAAGGTCAATACAAACTAAACCAGTATGTAGTGCAAGCGTTGGGTCTTGAGTAGTTAACTCAAGGGTTTCTTTTGTTGGGGTTTTCTAATGTTGTTCTCTAAATAGCAGATTTTGTAATTTGTGTGCTCTTTATTTGATTGTACCATCTAGATTCTTTGGCACACTAATTTCTTGAGTTGTAGTTATCAATGATGACAATTGCTAAGATTTACCTCTCAATTGGTATTTTGGTTTTCCGTTGATGAGCTGTTGTGGTTGAGTTCTTTGAGATTTAAATTTCCACTACATGATCGGCTTTACAATTTGTGGAGAAGATAAATGTTTCTTTGGTTTCCACACCCAGTTAGTGTTGGTTTCTCCTCTGAAAGATTTTTTTTTCAGTTGTCAAATGTGAAACCTTTTTCAGTATGGTAGATGAGTTTTTGGGCACCCAAATTTGAGACAGATTGTCCTTGATTTGTTCTTTTGGTACCAAAATTTTCCTCACTCCTTGCATGCTACTTGTAGTATTTGCTTGTCTAGAGGATGAAGTATATTGATTACTCCTTGGTTTCTTTCAGGGAAACTTCTTTTTCATTCCTCTTTGCTTGGTGCAATTAGAACCAAGAGTTGTCCTCCTTTAAGTCATAGCTTGAGTTGATCGGTGTCCCAATCTGGTATTGCCTTGTATGTTGTTTGCGGGTCGCCGCGACGGACGTCCATAGCATAGCTCTCAAGCATCAACATATTTATCAATACAAGGGAAGCGACCAGGATGAGGCATGGAAACTCCCTAGGGTGTCACTCCTAATGAAGTGAACTCGATGAGATGCATCTACTCACTCTACAAGAAAATCAAACGCACTATCGCCAAGTAATTTGACTATGTCCTTCTACACAGCTCTACAGTCGTCACGCCCGTTTACCATGCAAATCTATTTGGAATCGCATGAAACTTGCAGGGAAGCTACAGGGGACTATCAAGCTCGTATCCTATCACTGCCACAGCATTCTGGAAAGGTATAAAGATCGCGATCGTTCGTCTCAAAGTCAGCAAAAACAGCGACAAACAGGTGATCCTAATGGGTCTTTTTAGGATCCCTAAAGCCCCTCCTAGGGCCAAAACAACATAAAACACGCATATAGACACTCAAAACAAAGTTTTAAGGTCTCAAACTCATAGTTAAAAACCTACACCGAATCTTGAATGATTACACTTGAATGGAAGAGCAAGGTAAGAGAAACATAATGCAATGAACGAATCTGAATTTGGATTATCGTAGCCACGATGGCGAAGATTACAAGTTGGAGCAAGAAGGAGCTCTCAAACGTACGCTATCTTCTCAGTTTCCCGTAAAAAAGATAATGTTCAAACTTACAAAAAATGACCTTTATAGTTTAGGTCTTTACAAATGGCTTGTCCGACCAAAAGCTCCTAAACTTCTAACTAGCTTGCTCCTAGAAGAATAATCATAAATCCTTTGACAAGTTATCGGCTTAGAGATGCTCTCTTACAAAATAATTTTACAAAGGTTTCTCATAAAAATATGACCCTTCTCTGGAAACGGCCGCTTGTCGCTTCGTCCGCCAAACACTCCACCCTTCCTTATCCTTGCACGCCCTCGTGCATGTTCAGTGCTTTGGCCGTTGATGTGGCTCCAATGAATCAAGTGTTGCTGAAAAGCTTCTTGTTCGAAGGACAGCTTCCAGGGCTTCTTGATGCTGTCTGATGGATTTTCACTTAACCTGTGTTGGTATGCTACGTACCGTGCCTTGAGGTCCTTCGCCATAGGATGGAAAATCCTTGAGTCGATTTCGAAGAATCCTATGACGAATGCCTCTTCGAATGTCTGCAAGTAATGTGAAGGAAGGTACATTAGCCTGGAGTACATTGCCATCAAAATGTGTCGTGGCGGTGAATCGTGGAGATTCCAGCAGATCCCTCTGTGACCTTCCAAGAACAGATTCCACGGATGATCGTAGCCTTCAGTTTCTTTAAACACCTGGATGCAGGTGATGATCATCCGGGCTATCTTTACTAGCATTTGACAAGCCACGTTGGGGACATCCTGCAGCAAGGTGACTATCAAATTCAATGTGTTGACCATGTAGGCTACTGTAGGAGACTGGTGCACTGTCAAAACTGGGTAGTTCAGCTTTTGCTACCTTGAGCCTTTCCATGTGGAAAAATCCCTCCATGTGCGTCTTCTAGGGACTGGGCAGAAAGTAGGATCTATTTGTATATGCTGAGGAGCGTTGTGGTAGTTAGTTAGAACATGTGGCAGTTTGTCCAACCACTTCTGCCTCCACTTTGGGTGATCGTCGACAAGCATTTGGGCTTCTTCCAATGTCAAAGAAATGCCTTCGTAACCCCCATCTTTGTTTCGTGGCAAGGCTGGCCGCATCTTTTCCTTCCACAGAATTGCTTCATGGCATAACAGAGGAAATAGTAGGTACTCATGGCCAAACCCTTCCACCTGCTCTTCTGGCTGTAAGTAATGGCTGTAAGTAGGCCAGGGCCACTGACTCCATTATCTTCTTTTCATAGAGCATATACTCCTTTGCTGGTCCCTCTCGCATTTCCTTAATCCTCTCAGTGAGCTCATCTCTAATATCCAGATCTGGCTCTGCAAATTCGTGCTCTTGTTTCCCTTGGTGTGATGTTTCATGCAAATCAAGCACTTGTTGTTTGGGCAGCAGTTGCGGTTGACTCTGGGCTTGGTCTGCTTTGATTTGTTGTTGAAAAATCAGATCTTTCTTTTCCTTCAGCAGGGTGTCACCGATCTGTTTCTGAGTCTCTAATTTTGCGCTTGCTTGTGCTAGTTGTTGCTCTAATTCTTTTATCTTTTGCTCATTTGCCGCCGTCTGGGCCATCATTCCTGATAAGATCAGCTGTCTTTGAATCTTTTCTTTCTCTAGATCCGATTTCAGTGCCGCTATAGTGCTTACTGTTGTGGCATTTTCTGATGTGGAGACCAATGCTCCAGCAGGTTCCTGGTTTGCCATCGAGTTTGTCAGAGTGATTTTGACAGTGTTGTATGAACTGTTAACTCTCTGAAACCTAGCGCTTTCTTAAGCAAGCTGCTCCGTTGCTTTCTGTACTCTTGCCGTCAATTCTTGGCATTCTTTTTCTTTGGCTATCAAATCTATCCTCACATCCACAAAATATCTGATCAGATACTGAGCCTGTTGTCGCTCAAGGTCTCTTTCCTCCATTGTGAGTTCTAGTCGTATCCTCGGGCTCTCTAACTCCTCTTGCCCAAATGCTTGCTTTTGTTGGTCCTCTTGTACCTGCTTTTCCTTTTCACTCAGCACCACATGCTGGTACTGGAACCGTCTTTCTAATTCCTTTAAAGTTTGTGTGTAATCAAAACCAGCAAGCCTGGCAGGCTTCGTGATATCCGATTGCTTTCGTAGGAGGTATAAAATCTTTTTGCAAGGTTGAAGGAGGAGGAGGTGGCGGTTTTTTGTTTGATGGAGAAGGAGGAGGAGGAGGAGATTTCGGCAAGGGAGGAGGTGGTGATTTGGGCAAGGGAGGAGGCGATGATTTAGGTTAGGGAGGAGGCAAGCTTCCTTCTTCTAGTACATGCCTCTTTTTGGAAGCATCTTCCCCTCGTTGCGAAGCAGATGCTTCCGCTTTTCTTTTCTTTAAAATCTTGATGATTCTTTGACGGGTTAGATCCGCCGCTTGTCGCGCTTCCACAATCCTCTCTCTTTGAATCTTCTTTAGCTGCTCTGCTTGGTTTGTATCATCAGCTGCATCTTTTTCCTTTGTTCCTTCAGTGGACTACGAAGAAATGTCTACTTCTACAACCTTTTGTTCTACTTCTAACCTTTTCTTTTCAGCCCAAATGCGAGCTGCATTTTCTATTCTTTCTTGCCTTTCCTTCTCGAATCTTCTTTTATGTGTTTGTTGTGTTGCAGCAACTCTTGCCTGTCTGTTAGCCCGTAACTTGGTTCTTCTTTCTTCGACTCTTTGTTGGACTTCTACATATACCTTTTGAAGGTCCGACTGAGGTACTGCACTTCTTTCCCTCCTTTTTCTCTCGAGCGGCTTTGTGGATTCTTCCTCCTCGCTTTCTTCAAACTCTGATGGCCCTTTGTATTTCGACCCTTGAGATCCTCCTTCTTCATCAGTCTCCGTCTTTTCTTCATCGCTCGAGCTTTTGTTGGATGCCTTTGCTGAGCGCAATGATGTCGTGCCAGGGGTCGTCCTTCTTGAATGAGCAACCAGCTTTGCTTTCTGAATCAGGGTTGTTTGAGAACTGGCAGCCGGCAGATCTTCAATCATTCCCAAAGCTTGGTATGCTATTATTATTAGCATTGGCCCTGCGTTCATGTAGCTTTTGTTTTTTTCCGAGCTTTTCAAATTTTCTTCGACCAAGTTTTCCAGAATGTAAGAACCGTAGTCGCAGCGAATGGTTCTATTTTTGGTTGTTGCTAGAGCCATGACCACGGAAATGTGCAGGATTAGCTCGGTGTAGCGAGGAGGCTATTGTACTCTGAAATGCTGAGAGATCAATCTCATCGGTAATTCCAGCTCTCTGTATATCATGTCACTGTATTTGTATTTGTTTCCTTTTGCTTTGACGAATGCCTTCTCATTATCCAGTGACTTTGTCTTTGCCAGCAAGTCGTGTTGCCCTAGAAGGAAATGCAAAGCTTCGTTGATGATTTCTTTCGTGATTTTTACTTTCACCTTCGATCCATCCTTGTCCGTGAGCATTGCCTGCCCATCATATTGTATCGAGCTCACGAGCTCGTGGGCCCTCATGTAATCTGTTCCCCATGGCTGTAATCTGAAAAACTACTCCAAATACACAGCTGGCACTGCCTCTATTACCTCTTGCCCGTCGGTGGAGATTCCATATCTCCCGTGGCATGATAGTTGTCTTTACCATGTCACCATCAGCATCCTTAAACTTCGAGATGAAAATGTGAGCAGGAATCTGAGCTAGTATTCATCCAAGATGTGAGCCTTTTCCTTTGTAGAGAGCTCCTCCACTTCATATGGTGCTGTTGTCCACTGCCTTTCTTTATTTTGGCGAGGCATCCTGTGTTAGTAGAATCATAAGCTGTCAGGATTTTCCTTTCGCAATCAGTCGCATTTAGACTTTTAGTAAAAAACAGTTCAAAAATTAAAACTGGTCATAACTTGAACAAATTTCATCCATTCTTGTCCATATTTCACTAGTGGGACTAGGGAGACTAGAGCTATGACTGATTAAAATATGAGCCAATTCTGGGCCTGAGGTACACCGCGATCGCGATCGTAGTACAGAGGCCAAAATTAGATTTGATCACATGAGTGGTTTGCTGATAGTTGGAGGGTCATTTTGGTCCACTCAGTGTTTCATTTGAACCACTTTTGAGTTTATAGGTCCCAATTTTGGGTTACAAGGGAGTTTTGGACTAGACTTTTGACTTTTCATGAGTTTTTGATGTCCAAATGGCTTGAAACTTGGTTGGTGACTTGAACAAGATGTATACAAGGGATCTGTTAGGTTTTGGTTAAAATCTGATGTTGAGGTACACCGATCGCGATCGTAGTACCTGAGGTTTTTTGGGTGAAAACTGGATGGTCATGGACCCCTATGCCTGCCTAGCCCACTGATGATTTATTTCCAAGTTTGGACTTAAAATGAACAAATTAGAGCAATTTTTCACTGTTTGACCTTATTTTACTAAGTCTAACCATATTGGGTTTTCCTGATGAAATTTGGTTGGAGCCTGGAGTTAGTTGAAGTTAGTTTTAGAGCTTTCACTGTTTCCATGATGTGCTGCTACCATCAGCCTACTCCACTGTCTGATTTTGACTTTATCAGGCACTTTATACCCCGTCTTGGGAGATTTTCCAGATTTGTGCATTTTTCAGGCATTCCTTGGATACCCATGTGATATTTGAGCATCCCTAAGTCACCTTTTGGTCTTTGGCATTGGTTTGGCCACAATTCTCCCTTTGTGTGATCATTCGAGACTGAAATGATTATATCTGTACTTGTTGGAGATTCTGAGATCCATTCGAGGTTTTCTACAACTGTACTGACTCTTAGTCGGATAGGTATGCCCTTCAAACTATCCATCATTATTTTTAACCAGATTTTGGTAGTGGTAGGTCAAATTTTCCCGTTTCGGTTGTGTTTGACAAATTAGGCCCATTCCATGAGAAAAATGTGTGCATTTTCCTTGCAATTTCAAGAGAGTGTATCTTTAATTGAGTTCCAAGCCTGGGCCAAATCAAAAGTTGCAAAACCTGCATCTGGGGGCACCGATCGCGATCATACCACAGAGGCCAAAATGAATTTTGACACCTGCAGATTGTAGGCGAGGCTGAGGGGAGGTTTTTTGCAGATTCTATCTGAAGTTTTGTCACTGAGGTACACCGATCGCGATCGGTGTACCACCACCAAATTGAGATTTGATCATATGTCTTTGTTCCTGACCTTGTGGGAAGCACATTGATGTGTTCTGTGCTTGAATTTGTTTTTGTTTGGATGCCTCTAAGGGCCCTTGACCTATTTGACCCGATCCGACTTTGATTTGATCCCTTCGCCCGTTTGTGCAATGATTCGTGCTTACATGCGTAATGGACTTGATCTTTGCTTGATAAGGAACATACCTGTGAAATCTGGTATGAAATGCTGGCTCCGACCATCCGTACAGGGTAGAAATGTGACAACTCGCTTTAGGTCAAGAAGCTCTCTTCTTCTCTCTCAAAATGTGAAAATGAACAATGAGATAGAATTTGGCCTACCTGACCTATATCTTCCCGAGGTTTTCGTGACATAGGGATGATTTTCCTTACCTTTGATCCCGATGTAATCTGCATACCACCTGTGGGTCAAACCGCTTGTCATTCCGGCGTCGTATGACCATTTGATGCAATTTTAGCGAAATGTAGTCATGATCATTAAGGCTGAAATTTGACATCTTCAGATTAGCTTCATATCTTCCATGCTTGATAACCTTATCATGATACTTCGGCGTTTGCTTCTAGAACTTGATTCCGACACTTGTGAGCGATATTTTTTAATTTTTGATGTTTTATTAACGAAAATCAAACAAGATGAATTGAAAATACTTATTAACTAGAAGAACTCACCCCTAAGCATATATTTTCACTAGAAGAATCCCAATGCTCTAGATTTTGTCATTACAGCTCATTATTATGCTAGTCGGATGATAAAAACAGTAAAAATGCCAAATTTTGATCAAATAAATTGAACTCTAAAATAATGAAAACACACACATTATGTGCATATATACACGTTGGACCCCTTAATGGTCCTGACTGCTGCTAGATTCATCAATTACTCCCCCCTTCCTTGACTGAGTTGTCCTGGACGAAGGTTGGGTGCATGTGCATGGGTTTTGGAATCTGTGTCTATGCATGGCCGTGTAATGTGGCCCTATTCTGATGTTTGAGACAATGCGTTGGGTAACCAAGTGTCGTGCAAGACGCGGGGACTGAATGTAGTTTTCAGTGGCTTTTGATGGCGAGGGTAGTTGTGTATGGAACAGAAGAGCTTGCAATCGAATTGCTCTTTCCATGATTGTTGGTGTTGTGATGGCAACTATTTTTGGAACCCATTTGTATGCAGTTTGTTGCATCTTTACAGATTCGACTTTAGTTTCCTGAATTTTCATAGGTTTCCAGTGCCATTTTGGAGGTTCAGGCTTCCTGTTTTGAGTTTTAGGTTTCCTTTCGAGCTTTGTCGCTGAATCTTTGGTTTCTCCAGTTTTGGTTTCCATTTCCACTCTGGAGTAACTCCTAAAGGTCTTTGATATGGTGTTGCTTCCGTCTAGAGTTTGTCCTTGGGTAGCCATATCTAGATCGGTTTGTTCGGAATAATTCTTTTCTTTATCCATACTTTTTGAATAGCCTCTTTTGGTGTTTTTGGCTGAAGAGCTGGTTGCTTTTTGTCAATGGGGATACTCGGCCATGAGTGATCTGTTTTGGCGAATGGATTCATGTATGTGTTAGAGTCGTGTGTGTACATCAACGCATGTTCTGACCATTCAGTGACTGCATTATACGTTCTCATCCATGGAACTCCCAAACATAGTGATTCTCTGATTTCGTCGTCTTTCATTATGAAAAATTGATGAGGACAACTATTTCCATCAATATTGATTGGTAAGTTTAGTATCCCTAATGTTGGCATTGTTGCTCCGTTTGCGGCTTGTAAATCACGTGTAGATTGCACTAGGTTTTCATCTGTAAGCATCTTGTAAGTGGAGAAGTTGACCACATTGACTCTTGCTCCTGTGTCAATCAATGCTCGTTGATATCTGCCATGCGGCAGCCTGAGATTGATGCGAACATCGATTCCTGTTTCCCATTGCTTATCAGTGTGAATTATAGAAAGAGGAATTTCTGCTGGTTGCGGAAGTATTTTTTGTTGTAAGTTTTGTTTTCGTTTTAAAATCCTGATTTTGGCCTCCTCCTGCGCTTGAGCTTTTGTCTCATTTGCTTTGTTCTTGCGCTCCTTCGCAGCATGTATGTTGGCAAGCATCTCTGAGGTTAGTGGTAGGTTGTACTTCTTTAGTGTGCAACCACTAATCCAGTTAGGCATTTTCTCTCCCTCTAATGTCGCAAGTTTAATGGCACCGCTAGATGATATTTCATGAATCATATAGGGTCCATTGCCTCGCTTTTTGAGTTTCCGGGAATGTTGTTTCAGGGTATACATTAAAACGTAATCCCCCGTAGCAAATTCCTTGCTGATAACATGTTGATCAAAGAATGATTTCATGTTTCGTTTTTGCGCGTAGATTGATGCAACGGCTCTCAATCTAGTTTCATCTAGTTTTTCCAAGATATCTACCTGATTGGATAATTCATGGCCCGTCCATTCTAATTCTTTAGCGACCCGAAGCGTGGGGATAAGAAATTCAAGTGGCAAAATCGCTTGCTTGAATTCCATAAACCATGTTGAATGGAGTCGTTTAGATTGATGTTTTGTAAGCTACTCTATATGCCCATAAAGCTGAATACAATTTTTGATCCCAGTCAGCTCTCGATTCGCTAACAAGTTTGGTGAGAATTGTCACCAAAATCTTGTTTGTACTTTCTGCTTGGTCGTTAGCTTGTGGGTTATAGGGAGCTGACATCCTGTGAATTACCATGAATTCATCCAATAGGAATACGATCACTTCATTGATGAAGTGAGTTCCTCTATCGCTCACTATCTCTATTGGTAAGCCATATCTAGTGAAAATGTTCTCATACAAAAACTGTGTTGTTGTTTTTGCATCATTTCTGGTTGTTGATTTTGCTTCCATCCATTTTGTTAGATAATCTGTTGCCACAATAATGTATTGAGCATTCGTTTTATATCGCGGAGGGGTTGTCGGTCCTACAAAATCTATTCCCCATTTTGCAAACACTCTTGCCCCCATCATTGGCCTCAAGGGCATATCATCTCGTGCTCTAGGAATTTTTGTCTTCTGGAAATATTCACATCGTTTCACAAACTCTTCAGCGTCTATGCATAGTGTAGGCCACCATATGCTTGCAATAAGAATTGATTTGGCTGTTTTGTCAGCACAGCTGAGAAATGTCCGCGAGCTTGTCCGCCGTGTGCTTGCTCTAAGATAGGAATGTATTCCTCTTCAGTCGCACACATTCTCAATTGATTGTCTTTTCCCTTCTTGTAAAGATTGTCCTCAATCAGTACATAGTTTTCTGCTTCTTTCGTGATCGTTTTGATACGTGATCTACTCATCCCTTCAGGAAGTATCCTGGTGGTGAGGTATTCAACAATGTAGTTACTCCATCGGGGTGCTACATATAATTTGAATCGACTCGCGTGTTCTATTGGATTTTGAAGTGTGTATCAAATGCATGATTTGATATGCATATGAACACTATGTTGCATTTTCGATCAATACACACCCATTCTCATCAATCTTTGATACGTTTGTGCATACCCATTGTGAATCCCCGTTGTTTGTACATGAGCTTGGTTTAGATACAATTCCCATTCACTCAATTCAGCACAAAGCCTAAGGATTTGATCCGATCCCTGTTTATATAGTCGTCCCTCCAACATTACCAATGATTTAGATGCTGCAATGGTAGATGATTGTCTTGTCACATTCAATGACCTAATAGTCAGCAAAGGAATTACATCCTCGCTCCATCTTGGAACCATTTCTATGTTGAAAAGATATGCATCTGGCAAATCATCATCAACTCCTACCAGGTTTTCTCCATGCATCATTCTAGATAAATGATCCGCTCTTTGGTGTGTGGTTCCTTTTTTGACTACTACCGTGAAGTCAAACTCAAGCAGTATGATGAACCATCAAAAAATCCTCCCCGTACTGCAAGGTTTGTTTACTAAATACAGTAGTGCATGGTGATCAACGAAGAATACAAATTTATTGGAAAGTAAGTAGTGTCTAAAATTTTTCACCGCATAGATCATACCCAAACCCTCCCTCTCAACTGTTGTGTAATTCTTCTCTGCATTGTTCAGTTGTCTACTGGAGTAACTTACTGGAAAATCTATGTTTTTCTCTCCAGGTTGTGCAAGTATGCATCCTATAGCATATGCTGATGCATCTACCTCGATGTGCAATATCTTTTCCCAATTCTGAGCCTTCAAAATTGGAGTGGACATCAACCTTTGCTTCAAAGTTTGAAAAGCTTTCTCGCACTCATTTGTTCACTAAAATTTAGTTATTAGCGCGTAAAGTGGTTTTGCAATTATAGCGTAGGAGTAGATAAATCTGTGATAATATCCACAATGGCCCATAAATGACTGAACCTCCTTTACCTTTACTGGTCGTGGTAGATCAACAATGACGCTGATCTTCTCCATGTCTGTTGAAATATCGTTTTTGGACACTATATGTCCCAATATTTTGCCCTGTCTTACCATGAAGACACATTTCTCTGGATTCAGGCAAATCCGATACAGTCTGGATTTTTCAAACACCTTGGTCAAGTGCTCTATGTGCTCCAATCTTACAAGAGAGTGAACGCACAAGTCATCCATGCAAATTTCTAGGAACTGTCTTAGATTTTCTTTAAAAGCATGACCCATCAGCCTCTGAAATGTGGCTGGTGCATTTGTTAAGCCAAAAGCCATTACACGGAATGCAAAAATACCCCATTCAGTTGCAAAAGCTGTCTTGTGTTGATCCTCTAGCTTTATTGCAAGTTGGTTGTAACTCGAAAAGCCATCTAAGAAACTATAAGCCTCTTTACCTGCCACTCTTTCTATTACATGATCAGTAATTGGTAGGGGATAGATGTCCCGAATTGTAACAGCATTTACTTTTTTGAGATTGACGCACACTCTTAACTTTCCTTTTTTTTCGGGACCACCACAATCGGTGAAACCCAATCGGTGTGATCAATTTCGTAAATAAACTCTGCCTCTTTAAGTTTATCTATCTCCTCCTTGATCTTTTTTGCAAACGTCTCATTGTATGTATAGGGACGTTGTCTATTGGGTTTGGCGTCATTCTTAAGGGGTATTGTGTGTTGACAGATGCTTGGATCCACCCCCTTAAGATCTTTGTATGACCATGCAAACACATCTCTATACTGTTTAAGAGTAGCTACCAAAAGCTTTTCCTCGTCTTCACTAAGATCCGTGGCAATATATGCAGGTTTTGGATCTTCTCCCGGCTCCGCTAGATCTATTCATTTGGCTTTCTCAGGACCGTCGTACGATGTACCCGGTTCCTTCAATTCCCTCATCGGTTGTTGCACTATGATTTTTCTATCTTGTATAGTATACTTCTTATAATGGGACGGTGCGTTCATCTTGTCAGAATTCGTGTCCTCATTTGTTTCCAATTCAGTCGTCCATATGTCTCTGAGGGTTCGATTGAGCTTATTGTACTCCATTTTCCTCTCTGTTTTGGTCATTCCAGACCCTGTTTTCCCCCCTTTATTCGACTTAGTCGTTCAATTTTCGTGCCTGTTCTTCTTTTTGTTTTTCCATGGTTTAGTTTTGATAAACCGGCCAGTGACCTCGTCTTTGACACAATCATCAGCTTTGACAAGCTTTAGATATCCCGTTCTATCATTGACAAGAGGCATCGGATTATGCTTATTCGATCTTGATTTTCTTGTTCTCTTGGATTTATACCACTCTTGTCCACTAGGTTTTTGGTTAGGAAACTCGTAAAACTTGTCCTGCCTCAACCTGTATTTCCTATTCGTCTCTGATCCACTTGATCTTTCATCATCAGCCTCTATCATTTGGATTTCATCATCCAGTGATGGAAGGTCACCGCTTAGTGAATCCATGAATTTCTCCTCTGTTCGATTCCTATCGTTCACTACAGATATCTCATCAATTATTCTTTTACACTCAGTCTCACGTGGTGGTTCTTCTTGTTACTTGCTCTCTGATCGTGACTCAAGGATGATGCTAGCCATTTGCAGCGTTACTAGGTCGTATCCTTCATCATCACAAAAGTTTGTAGGCATGTATTCGTTAACACATACGTCCAAGGTTGACAATATTTGAGTCCACCCAAATGGATCAAATAAATGTTCAGGGAAAGGCTCTGGGAGATAAGCCTCGTCTTCTATGGATCTTTCCAATACGCATTCCTCTTTGATTATGTCTCCACAATCAGATGCTCCACACATCCAAACATGTGCTTTCGTTTGCATCCATGCAGGTATTTCTTTTTCATTTACTGTGGTTGAATTAAATTCTTGCACTGGTGTTTTTGCAACGTCTCTATAGATGTGATCCTTCATGTTGATTTTCGTTATTAGCTCTTCGTGCCTTAGGTAAATTTCATCGTACCCCCAATCTTGTATCATTTTGAGTTGACGCATAAAAGGTCGCCCCAAAATAATGTCGAAGTTGTTCGTTTTCCCTAAATCCACCACAGCAAAGGTGTGCTCATAGTTAATTCCACATGAAGCTACAACTATTTGGTCCAGGATTCCCTATGGTCTCTCTACATACCCATTTGCGAGTTGTAGTTTCATTCTCGTCTTTGTGAGAGATGGACGGCCCCATTTCTCCCAGATTTGCTTTGTAGCAATTGCCACTCCCGCTCCACTGTCTAGAATAGCTATCATTTTTATATCCTGATATTCAACAGGTAAGGTTGTATTACCTTCCTCGCTTTCACAGTAATCTCCGACCTTGTTTATGGGCACTGGTTGGGCTTTGGGTTGACCTTCTCGTTTGTTTTCTTTTCCCGTAGGGTTTGTCTGAAGAGGAATCTTTACTCCTTTGTGCTCCAAATGTTTCCCCATGTCTTCCCATAAGTGTGGTCTGACTCTCAAGAGTTCTGACAGTGTGATTGTGCATGTTATAGGTGTCGACAGCATCTCTTGAAGACTTTTTGAGTCAATCATTTGTGAAATAGTTCTCATCTGGGATGGAACTAACCTTATCTCCGATTGTGACTCGTGTTCACCTATAAATGAAGGCAGGATTTTCAAGAATTGAGCTTTTCTTTCCATCGAAACCTCCATTCTCGCATCCCCATACAGCGATTGTATATCTCCTGGATAAAATCCGTTGTCCAAGTTAATCTTAGGGATTGGAGCAGATTGTAACGTCACGCTTCCGTTCTTTCTATTTCTAATGGTTTCCCATAAGTGTTGTGGCCATTGTTATTCAACTTCTGGAATTGGCATTACAGTCATTGACTTAGCGTCATCAGTGGTGTTCGGCACCACTCCGTGATCCAATGACAATATCGTTTTAGGCCTGGGTCCGTTTAGTTGTTCTGGTTCATCGATTTTTAGTTTTTCTCGCTCTTTATGAATCAGCACTTCTTGGTCTGGGGTTCTAACCACCTTAGGTTCCATCAATGCCTGGGCTGTTTCAATGAGGTGCTTACACATTTCCAAACGCTTCGTTTCCACTTCTGGTTGAGGATAAGTTAACCATCTCTGCTTCTAAGTTTTGGTTTGTTTTTAGCCTTGCTTCGTACTCTTGTAATAGAGCATCTAAAGGCTCTAGCACTTTCTCAACCAAGACTGATGCTCCTGAGGACTCTTTCCTCGGCTTATTGTTATCCTCAATAGTTTTACTATCTCTCTCTTGTTTCAGTTGCTCCTTTGTTTCATGTAATTCGTTTTGCATGGCAATTTGGGTTTACAACCTTCTTGTTTTCATCCTGTCTCATTTCGTTTTCTAGGATTTTTGTTGGGTTCTCACAGATGAACTCTCATTTTCTGTGGGTATTGGCAACTCGACCTTTTCCTCCAAAGGATTGTTTTTCTCTAATTCCTTGGCTTGGGCTCTGGTTATCGCATTGATTTGGATCATGGGATCGTTCTTTGATCCACTGCTTGCACTTGGTAACACCCCCACAATATTTATAGTTTCTTTTTCCTTGTTGTCTGGATTCCTTGGGCAATCTAGCAGTATGTGATTCACACCACATCCGTCACAAAACCCAAAATTTTTCAGTCTTTCGCCTTTGAAAGGGCAGTTACACTCCCAATGATCCGTACTTCCACAGTTATAGCACTGTCCAATTGGTGGTTGACTTTGAGGAGGTGGTCCCATAGGTTGTCCTGCCCTATTAGGATATCCTCTTGGTTTGTAGTTCTGGTTCGCAATGAACATTAGCGTTCTTTTGTCCACCAAATATTGATCTCTCGAAGGTTGTGCTACATACGTTGGTGGTGCCATACCCTTGCTATTTCCCCACTGTTGATAGGCTTCGTCTGCATACATTTGTGATTCAGGTTCTACTACGTAAGGCTCATTTGGTTCCTCGTAATAAGAAACTTGAAGTGTACTATTTGTTCCTGGTGATGCTTCACAAGGTTGAGCATACCAAATCATGGCTCTATTTTCCTGTGGTAATGGAGGTTGTTGACCCAACACAAGTTGAGGTCTGTCTACTCCTGATACCATATTCATATTTGGTCCAACTTGATATCTTGGAGGAGGTGGCTGGGGTGGTCCTGCTGGAGGTCCATACGGTCTTTCCCTCACATAGTTTTTGTTGTAAAATCACTCTTCCGTGCCATGATTTGTCCATTTTTTCTCTATGGCGCACCATTTCAGTACTCGTCCATTCGCAACTAGTACTTTTAGCTGTTGTGTGCACCACGACGTCGGGTGATCCCCCCCACATATGTCACATTTCCTTGTTTGGGACTGTCTCATCACCGGATTTGATCTCATATGTTGCTGCATTCTCTTCGTTACCTCCTCTATCATTTGGTCAGCTGCTGTCAGCATCAAGGAATCCTAAGCATCTTTCTTGGTAGAGGGTTCTCTCTTAATAGATGAAGAGCCACTGGTTAATGAATCAGTATCCTCTGACACTTCCCCATATGCTTTGTAGTGATCAACAAGATATAACACTTCCCTTGTAGCCTGTTGAAATGTGCTACACGCCTTCAAATGAAGGTCCTTTTTCAAGGTTTTGTTCCTACGTCCTTCAATGAAGAGCACAGACAATCTCTCGTCCTGTGGTAATTCCCTCCTCGGGCACCTCTCAATGTATTGCTTGAATCTCAAGGATGCTTCCTTCACTTGTTCGTTCTCCCTTTGTTTAAAAGCATAAATATGCGATACAGTATTATGCTTTATACACCGTTTTGAGAATTCTTCCGCGAACTCGCGCAATACATGTTCAATATTCGGACAAGTTTCAGGGTTCAAAGGTTGAAACCATGTTAAGGCCATCCCTTCCAAGGTCAGCCCGAATCCCTCGTATTGAGTATGGAAATCAGTGATCTGCTTTGCTCTCAAGACTTGCTGGAAGATTGATACATGGGCATATGGATCCCCTAATCCGCTATACTTCTTCAGCATGCACTTTGCTACTTGGGATGGCCTAATCCGTCTATGGTTTGCGACCAGTGTCATTGCTGCCGTGTCTCAACTTAATGGTTCTTGGGCATCATGGATGTCGTGGGTTGCTCTCGTTCGCTCCCTTGCCCCGAATCTACTACTAGGAGGCAAATATGATGGTGTGGCTGCAAATGTCGGACCTACTGCTATATGTTAGAGATAGGAACCGCACTACCTCGATTCATAGCCATTGATTCTCTGGAATGTAACGTTCCCATGGGGCTTGGCATAGAATAATAAGGTCGACTAAAAGAATCAGCTACATGAGTCCTCTCTCCACCTGTTGTCATCGGGTCTGGCACGACAGTTGTAGGTGCTGGTCTTAGTGGGCTTGGAGTGACATAATACTGGTGAAGTGGTCCCCCAAAGTACGTATATCCTTCCAAATCCTTTTTATCAATTGCTATGTATCGTCTTCCATACTTGTTGTATGTGGCGATTTTTGTTTCTGCTCCCTCTGTGTAGGTGAAGACATAAAGTCTTTTCCGCTTAGTCATCTCTCCGACGTAGGGTTCCTCGCATCTATAATAGAGATCTTGCTCTCCTTTATTATACTTGTATAACCCCAAGTAGACATTATCCGTGTTGAATCTCAACGTTTCGTTTTCTTGCCTTAACCTCGCATTAGGTAAGCTCATTGTTGGCGCCTTTTCCTCATGTTCCTCATCTATTTTGGCTTTCGTGCCCATCAATCCCCACTTGTCTACAATGTTAGGATTTAGGACTACCAAGTACATGATACCCTCGTCATCTAGGTACCTATCTCCGCTATAGCTCACAGGCACTAAGTCTCTGAACTCACTTGGTCTATCTTATATTTTCACACAGTAGCGGTCCATACCATCTTTGTATATCTTGGCACCTTGCTTGTTGTCATATTGATACTTGATTAACAATAGCTTCATTGTGGGTGAGGGTTCTGATGGTCCTGCTGCCATGTTTTCTCTTGCGTTTAGTTTTAATTGTCCCAAGTGTTCTGTGAAATACTCGTAAGATCTCTCTGAGGAAGTATCGGAGATGCCTTCTTCAAGGATCGGCTCTAACGGTTGTGCTACCCCTTGGTTTACACTCTCCTCCATTGATACAACACTTGCTTGATCCGCTAAATTTTGGTGTCGGATGTTGATTTGTTTTCCCGATCTCAAAAACATGAAGAAAGTGGGATTTACTGACTGAATCCAAACCTCTTACATGGAGATGGAGTGATCTTCCAACTCTTGCGACTGCATGGATTGTTACTTGATCGGTCTCTGCAAATGAATACACTTGATGGCTATGAGATCACTGTATCATTCCAACTGTCAGCAGATTCAACACTTTCACAATGACTTCAACACAGTTTGGCTTGCAGATTTTGACAGTATGTCCAATTTGAGTTTTGACAACTCCTGATATCTTAAATAGTCTAGGTCTATGAACAGGTCAAAAATGAGTCAAATCTAGGCCAGAGGTACACCAATCGCGATCGTACTTCTGAGCCCAAATTTGACCAAACTTCATCAGCTTGTTCACTAGGCTATTTTAAGGCTACCTCGCTGATACTTTTGTATTCAGACTCTAAAAAGTCAAGATTTTACCAGTTCTTGGTTGGAAGTGTCTATTTCCCAGAATCTGTCAGTTTGATCTGATTTTGGTGCCTGATTAGGGATTTGGAAGCTATCTAGGGTTGTCCTGTGTACAGGCTATCCCTTTGTATAGTTTCTTCCCAGTTTTGATGTTTTTTGGTCTACTGAAAGTCAATTTCTATGCCAGTTTAGTGGTTTTTCACTTGGATCTGTATTCAGATGGTTTGACAGGTATTTTGAGGTTTTTGGCTCTAGGTCCTTTAGACTTTTATGTTTGCATACACCTGAGGATCCCACAGATGAGATCTGGTCAAAATCTGGCACTTAGGTATACCGATCGCGATCGTACTTCTGAGCCCAAATTATACCAAATTTTACATGCTTGTAGACACTCATGTTTTAGAGCTATACCCCAAGTCTTTTTGCATTTGGATCATCAAAAGCCAAGATTTTGCACTTTTTGGGTCCGTCAGGATAGTTTTACCCAAGTGGCCTGATTTCCTTGATTTTTGATGTTTTTGGGTGTTGTTGCTTTAAACAAACTTGTTTAGAATCTTATCAGGAAGGCACACAACAAATCTGGTCAAAATCTGGCACTTAGGTACACCGATCGCGATCGTAGTACCTGGGCCAAATCTGATGAAATTTGGTCTGCTCCCTCTGACAAGTATTTCCCAGTGTTTGGTGCTACCACTTTGTGATTTGAATCAATTTCAGCTCTGTTTGGTCAGATTTTCAAAATTTCAGAGTCTTATGGCCTTTTTGCCAAAGTTATGATTTTCTGGTTTCTCGACTCTAATTTTTGCCCCAAATTTGATTGGAATGTGATTTGCTTATCCTACTCCTAAGTACAGAAATGAAAAAACATAAGGAAATGAATCAAACAAAACAAACACGACGGATTTCGGGTGAGATTTCAGTACTCAATCGAATTAGAGAAATTGAAGAGAAAAAATGCTTTGAACACTCTCACTCATAGCTCCCTAAATCTCCTAAGAGAGGATCTAGCCGGTCCACTGACTCTAGACTCCCCTAAGCTCTAAACCCTTGTCTAGCAACCTAACTGAGATGTAAAATGGATTTGTGAATTGATCTTCTTTTTAAAGAATCTAACTACGCATTCGGTCACTCATCACCTAAGGTGCATTCCCCGACAGCGGCGCCAATGTTTCCGGGTCGCCGCGACGGACGTCCATAGCATAGCTCTCAAGCATCAACATATTTATCAATACAAGGGAAGCGGCCAGGATGAGGCATGGAAACTCCCTAGGGTGTCACTCCTAATGAAGTGAACTCGATGAGATGCATCTACTCACTCTACAAGAAAATCAAACGCACTATCGCCAAGTAATCTGACTATGTCCTTCTACACAGCTCTACAGTCGTCACGTCCGTTTACCATGCAAATCTATTTGGAATCGCATGAAACTTGAAGGGAAGCTACAGGGGACTATCAAGCTCATATCCTATCACTGCCACAACATTCTGGAAAGGTATAAATATCGCGATCGTTCGTCTCAAAGTCAGCAAAAACAGCGAATAGGTGATCGTAATGGGTCGTTTTAGGGTCCCTAAAGCCCCTCCTAGGGTCAAAACAACATAAAACACGCAAATAGACACTCAAAACAACGTTTTAAGGTCTCAAACTTGTAGTTAAAAACCTACACCGAATCTTGAATGATTACACTTGAATGGAAGAGCAAGGTAAGAGGAACATAATGCAATGAACGAATCTGAATTTGGATAACCGTAGCCACAATGGCGAAGATTACAAGTTGGAGCAAGAAGGAGCTCTCAAACGTACATTGCCTTCTCGGTTTCCCATCAAAAAGATAATGTTCAAACTTACAAAAAATGACCTTTATAGTTTAGGTCTTTACAAATGGCTTGTCTGGCCAAAAGCTCCTAAACTTCTAAGTGGCTCTCAAATATACAATTGCTCCCAGAAGAATAATCATAAATTCTTTGACAAGTTCTCGGCTTAGAGATGCTCTCTTACAAAAGAATTTTACAAAGGTTTCTCATAAAAATATGACCCTTCTCTGGAAACGGCCGCTTGTCACTTTGTCCACCAAACATATGTCTGCATCCATGAGATTCCAAGAATCATTGTTTCACTCAGATGCTCATCTGGTATGCATATAAACTGAGGTGGGCATGAAAATCTATCTACTATCACATTCAAATTGACTACTCCCAATGCCGATGTTGGGTTTTTCTTGCATCCTTTGATAGCAGATATTCCCGATGCTAATGATTGATTCGTAGCTTTCTTGTAAGTGGAATAAATAATTGCATTCATTTGAGCTCGGAGATCTACTAATGCATTTGTGCTATGATTTTTTAGTTGTACCTTGATGTGAAGGTCCATTCCATCCAGCCATTCATCATCCATTGATACTGCATCATTCTGTGATTCCTATAGTCTTTCATCTGGTTCCAAAGTGTTGATGGGAACAGGTGGTTGTTGATTTTTGAAAGTAGCTTTTCTCTTGAGTACTTGAAGTCAAGATTCCTCTTGAGCTTCATCAATAACCTAATGTCATTTAATATTTCTTTGCTTTGCTACATGCAGTTTCTCTAGAAAATCATTGGTTAGTGGCAAATGGTACTTCTTTAAGCGACATCTACTAATCTAGTTAGCTGTTGGTTCATCACCATCTAGAGTGGAAAAATTAATTGCTCCACTTGGAGATACGTTTTCAATGATAAACGGTCTATTTCCTTTTTTCTTGAACGTGGGAATGTGTTTCTTAAGGGAATAAACTAAGACTAGGTCCCCTTTTTTGAATATTTTTGTGACTAGATGTGAATCAAAAATTGTTTTTGTTTCCATTTTTGTGCATAGACGTGGGCTACAACTGTTAGCCTTTGCTCATCAAGCTTTTCTAAATCTTCAAGCCTCTTTGAAAATTCATGTCTAGTCCACTCAAGATCTTTAGCTACCCTTCGTGTTGGCAATAGAAATTCTATCGATCGTATGGTATCAAGACCATAAACAAGATTAAATGGTGTAGCATTTAAATCTATCTTGAATGAAACTCTATAAGCCTTTAGAGTGGCATGTAGCAGTTCGTCTTGAACTAACCACTTTAGTGAATACCGACGAGCTAAGAATTTTATTCATGTGCTCAACTTGTCCATTTGCTTGTAGATGATATGGAGTGGATTTGTTATGGATGACCATAAATTCATTCAGTAGATACTCAATTACCTCATTGAGGAAATGAGTTCCCCTATCACTGACAATTTCTATTGGAAGTTCATATCTTGTGTATACATTCTCATACAAGTAAGCGGTTGTGATTCTAGCATCATTATTCCTCGTTGCCTTAGCCTCTGCCCAGTTGCTCAAATAGTCCATAGCTAAAATGATATATTGATCTTGAATTCTATAAGTAGGTGGTTGTATTGGTTCGACAAAATCTATGTCCCATTCTGCAAAAGCTCTATCCTCCCATCATTTGGTCTTAAAGACATACCATCTACCCTGGTTGGATTTTTTCCTCATTGGAATGCATCACACCTTTGAATATATTCTTTGTTCTCTGCAAAAAGTGTTGACCACCATATGCCTGCCATTAAACTTTCTCTAGTAGTGGTTTCACTAGAAAAGTGACCTCCAACTAATCCAGCATGTGATTGTTCTAGACTGGGTATATATTTATCTTCATTTGCATAGAGACGCAAATGTTGATCCTTTCCTCTTCGACATAATTGGTTTCCAATAAGAGCATAGTCTCTTGCTTCAGTTTCAATAGCTTTTTGGTAGCTTTTACTCATATCCTCCGAAAATGTTCTGCTTGATAAGTAACTAGATAGTTACTCCACTTAGGAATGAGTGATATTTGAAATAATATCACAATAGGTATGGGTGTTTGTTTATGGCATTAAATACAATAGTTTACAAATGAGTGAACATTACTCCTCATGGTTGGCCAAAATACTTAAAGTCTCAAGATCCATTACATAGTTTGGTATTTCGCAAAGTGAAGCCTTACTATGGTAATGTGTGCTTGACTTAGGTATTACTTTTTCTCCTCAGGATTAATACACAGCAGCAATATTCCATCTTGATTTCTTTTGTATAGGTCTTCCAGCTAGTAATTGATGCATAGCCAATTGTCCAATTAATCCTGGTGTAGTAGGAAGTGGTATTTGAGAGCCCACTTGAGCTATAGTCATCAATGAAACCATATTTTTTGAGCAACGGGGTATCATCTCCATGGAGAATAGATATGCATCTGGTATATCATCGTCTATTCCTTTTCGTGGTTCTCCTGAAATAAACCTTGATAAATAATCTGCTCTTTGGTGTGTGGTGCCCTTTTTTACAACTACAATGAAATCAAATTCCAAAAGAATGATGATCCGTCTCACTATTCTCCCTGTTTTGCATGGCTTGTTGACCAAGTATAATAAAGCTTTGTGATCCACAAAGAACATTGGCTAACATGTAATGTCTATACTTTTACATTGGCTAACATGTAATGTCTATACTTTTTTACGGTGATGAGCGCAAGGCGCGACACGGACCCCGACGGCCTCGAAAACGCCAGGAGCCGATGCACGCCGCGAGCCGGCCACGGTGAAGCGAACAGGGGGCACCATCTAGCTTTGAGCAGCTAGGATGCAGACAATAGTGATTGAAAATATCACAGACTCTACACACCAAGCGAGAGAGAGAGAGAGAGAGAGAGAGAGAGAGAGAGAGAGAGAGAGAGAGAGAGAGAGAGAGAGAGAGAGAGAGAGAGAGAGAGAGAGAATATAGAGAGAATATGACAGGTGATGAAAACCCTCGGGGTGTGAAGGATAACTTTTTTCTTGCAATATTTATTTACAAGATTTGGTTTAAAACTGGGAAAAATGACGACAACCTAAGGATTTTACTGAAGAGGGAATCATCGATGCGATGCTGGTGAACGGTGGCCTAGCTGGTGCGTCAATGTAGCGCATTCTTCATTGTCGGGGTCGGCGGGGCATGCCTTCGGCGTCTTTTCTTGTTTCGGTGTTGGTGGTGCGCGACTTGATCATCTTTCTTTTTGGTCGTCTTATGCCGATTCCTTCGTTGGTTTATTTTTGGTGGGTGCGTATGGCGTGTGTGTGTGTATGTGTGGATAAGGTGTGCGCATAGGCATGTGTACATATATGTGATTGCGTGAGTGTGAGTTACGTATGTAATGTGTGTGTTTTTTTTAAATTAGAAAAAGTATTGTGACTGTGTGTGCGTATGGTTCGGGGTCGTGTGTGTGTAAACGAGAGTGTGTGTGTGTGTGTGAACGAGATCAAGAGAAAGTATATATATTTAGTTTTATATATATATATATATATATATATATATATATATATATATATATATATATATATATATATATATATATATATATTATTTTTTAAAAATTTACATGTTGGCGGCATCTAACAGATCGTGAGTGAGAGAGAGAGCGTGTGTGCGTGAGGGTGTGAGAGGGGGTGGGAAGGCATGGGGGGTGTGAGTGTGTGTGTGTTTGTGTGTGTGTGTGTAGTGGGTGTGTGTGTGTAGTTAGAGAGAGAGAGAGAGAGAGAGAGAGAGAGAGAGAGAGAGAGCGGCCCTGTATTTGACAGAGACGAGGAGGAGATGAGGCGTATGGGGGGGTAGTGTGTGTGTGAGTTGATAAGGGGTGAGAGAGAGATTTGTACCTGCGCTGCCTGCATGAATGGGAGTGCGAGAGAGAGAGGGATGGTGATGGCGAGCGAGAGTCAGAGAGGGAGTGTGTGAGGGTCTGTGTAAGAGAGTGAGAGAGAGAACGGCATAGTTTTTGGCACCTTCGGGCCTGTTCACAAAGGGCGCGAGAGAGAGAGATAGAGAGAGAGAGCTAATTGAGGAAGGGAAGATAGAGGAAGAGAGAGTGGTGGTCCGCCGGTGGGAAGAAAACAAGAGGGGAGAAATGTGGAGGGGAGAGTGAGGTCAAGGGAGTGTGGACAAGAGGGAAGAGGGAGGGGTGAGGTTTTGGCGACTCTCTAGGCAGGGTATGGACGAGCGAAGAGAGAGAGAGAGAGAGAGAGAGAGAGAGAGAGAGAGAGAGAGAGAGAGAGCTTGTGAATAATGAAAGAGAGAGAGAGAGAACTTTACAAAAGCGTGGCGGCCCGGGAGGGAATATAGACGGTGGCAGTGTCATTTTTTTATGCGCCCATTGGGCCAAGCGATGCAGAGGTAGGCTAAGTGAGAGAGAAAGAGTTTGTGGAGCCAAGCAAGAGGGAGAGAGAGGGCTCTATTTTCTGGCGATAATGGAGGGATGTAGCCAAATTGGTGGTGTCCCGCCAGTGGTTAAGCCTAGAGGGGTAGTGAATGTTAAAAAAAACTGTTTTTTTAATCATTTTTTTTCTTGGTAATATGATCTCCCCTTCTTGGGGTTTGGTTCTCGCGATCGCGGTTTCAAAAACTGGCCGTCATTAGCCCTCCCATCTGGCTAGAGGGATTCATGTTTCTAGGCCTACCTTTGATTCTTTAGTCATCGTGGAGTTGGAGGGTTTTCCCTCTTCTGGAATATCTAGCATGAACTTTGGATCAAACCTAAGGAAATACCTCTTTAGCCTCCATACATTGACCCTAGTCTTGTGAATTCTCCCATTTGCTTCCATCAACTTATAACTGCCGTTGTCATAGTGCCTTTTGACAATGAATGGTCCTTCCCATCGGGGTTGAAATTTATTGTCCTTCCTGGTGTCAAATATTTTGTCATATCTCAATACTAACATGGATTTTTCCAGGCCCTTTTCCTTAAGCCCTTCATTGAAGGTGAGCCGGTGTTGCTCTGCCTGCACTGCATAGTGATTGATTGCATCCTCCCTATCTAGTTGGAGCCTTTCCAGATCGAGGATGTGGTTGCGGAGATTGACAATAGGGCGCTGCAATTGGCTAGCCATGACTTGTAAGCTGGCTATCTGCACCTCAATGGGTAGAATTTCCTCCTTTCCATAAACTAGATGGAAAGGGGTGAAATCTAATGATGTTCGAAACATCGTTCGGTAGGCCCATAGAGCGGCCATGAGATGTTTATCCCAGTCACCTGTGTGGTTATTCACCTACTTTGTGATGATTTTGCAGATCATTTCGTTTACCTTTTCCACTAGGCCATTGCACTGTGGATAGTATGGTGTGGAATGTCGCGTGTAATGCCTAACTTTTTCATCATTTCTCCCACTAGATTGCCTCTGAAACCTGGTCCCCTATCAGATATTATCTCAAGAGGAGTGCCAAAACGGCAACAGATGAGCTCAAGTAGGAACTTTGCTACCTCTTGGGCTGTAATGTAGGTGGTGGCTGCTGCTTCCGCCCACCGGGTCATGTAGTCTACACTAACTAGAATGTATAGTTTACTTGATTGGGCCCTTGGCAGAGGACCGATTGCATCTATTCCCCATTTCTCAAATGGACCATATGAGATGATAGGAGTCTGTGGCTCATAGGTTAGTGTGCGATCATTGGCCACTTGATAGGCCTTGCATGTTTTACACCAATGATGCACATCCCTATTCAGACTAGGCCAAGAGTATCCTGCCTGTAGAATCTTCCTACTGGTGATATCTAAAGCAAAATGACTTCCACAGACATCATCATGGCAACTTGAAATTACCTCCGTGATCTCACTGGAGGCTGGTACTCGCTTGAAAATCTGATCCTTGCCTTTACAATACAAGTGGTTGTTTACAAGGCGGTATCTTGTAGTCTTCCTTATCAACCACTATTTCTGGCCCTTAGTGTATCCTTGAGGACATTCTTTTGTGTGTAAGAAGTTGATGATATCAGGCATAGCATCACTATCTTGAAAGATGGGTAGTTTTAGTTTGATTGCTCCTATGGGAACCTCTTGTATTCTTTCCTTCGCTAGAGCATCTACCTCCTGATTTTCTATCCTGGAGACACGAAATAATTGTACTACTCCAAATTTTCTTAAAAGATTCTTAACTTGGCATAGTTGACCAAGTAAAACTTGATTTTTACAAACCCAAGTGCCATTTATCTGCTTTATCAAAAGCAGAGCATCACCAAACACATTTAGGTGTTGAATCCCTTGCAAAATACACTGTTCTAACCCAAGAATTAAAGTTGCATACTATGCTTCATTGTTGGAGTGGGAGTGTAGCAATTGCCCAATGGAGAATACTCTTTCCTATTGCTCATTGAAAATGATGATGCCAGCATAGACTGGTCCACTATTCTCTTGTATGCTCTGTCAAAGAAAAGAGAGTGTGCTCTTTCTAGCTTAGAAATTTCTACCATTGTTGTCTCTCCTTTTGCTTCCGTGTTGACCTTCAGCTTCTTCTCGTAGTGGTGATGAGTAAGAATACCTACTATAATAGCCCTAGTGGAGTTTTCTACTTGCATGGTGTAGTCAAACTCTTGTAATCTAACCAGCCATTTAGAGATCCTAGATGAGACATCCATGTGTAGCATTACATACGGAAAAACCTCCTCCATTGTCATAATTAGGAAGAGTCTAGGCAGTAGATAAGAGCAGAACTTTGTAGTAGCAAACATTAGTGCGAGCACCATGTGCTCTTCTGCGGTGAATCCCTTTTCTGATGGGGTCATGACACGACTAGAGAAGTAGACAGGACGCATGAAAGAAGTTTGGGGGTCCTTTTGCATTAGTACAACTCCAAGTGTATCACTTCCTACACTGGGTTCACATAAAATGGCTCGTCCCATATGGGGGGTGAAATGGTGTGAAGCGTGGCTAAGATTTGCTTCACCTCGGTGAATTGCTGCTCATTTTCTTCACTCCATGAGAAGACATCCCTCTCGGTGACTTGTTGTAGAGGGAGAACCACTTGAGATAGCAAGTGAATGAACCTACTTAAGTATCTTACCTTCTAAAGGAAAGACACCAACTGCTTAGCTGTGGTGGGTGATGACAAAGATACCAAAGCTTGAATCTTGCTAGGGTCAGCCTCAATCCCTTTTGCTGAAATTACATGGCCAAGGAGAGTGACTTTGCTTTCACCAATGTGACCTTGTCCACGTTGAGCTAGGCACCCAAGGTTTGCAGCCTGGTCAGGCCATCATAGACTTTGCTCAAATGGAGGGAGTGTGAACTATAGATGCAAAAATCATCTATAAAGACGCGTATTGACGTTCCAAAGTATGGTTGGAATACAAAAGTCACATAGCGCTGGAATGTGGCCGGAGCGTTGGTGAGGTCAAAAGGCATCACTCCGTAAGAAAAGCACCCCCAAGGTGTTATGAAATTTGTCTTTTTCTAGTCTTCCTCTGCAATACTAATTTGAAAGTATCCTGAGTAGCCATCACATACTGTGTAGCGCTCATGACCTGCCACATCATTGAGAATTTTATCTTGGAATGGGAGGGGAAAGTGATCCCTCTTTGTGGCTGCATTGAGAGGTTTATAGTCCACACAGACACTCCACTTTCCATTCTTCTTTGGTGTGACTACTACTAGAGAGACCCATTCTAAGTCTTTGACAAGGTAAATGAAACCTGCTTGAAGCAAATTCCTCACTTCTTTGAGTAGTGCCTCTTGTTGGATTACCCCAAGCCTTCTGAGCTTTTGCACTACGGGCTTAATTCCTTCATTGAGTCTTATGCGGTGTTGTACTACTATCATTCTTGTGATCTTATCATGACCATCAATGAACAATGTGGTGAATTTACCTAGCATGGAGACATATTTCTTCCTCTCTTCACCGATTAACTCATTGGAGAGCATCCGATGTAACCTACTTGTATCCTCTGAGGATTGCGTACTTAATGGTCCCTCTTGGTTTGTTGGTGGTGCTTCAGATTGTGTCAATCTTTTTGGGTCTTTAAGGATGACCCCCATCACTTCGATGCTACTATCACTCTCTTCAGTTGTTGTTGTCTGTTCTCCTGAGGTGGACGAGTAGTCACTGGTGGACTCATCTTCCAAAGCCTCTAAGATCATGTTGCGCTGCTTCCTAGTCCTCATGTCATAGAATATGGGCTTCCCTTTAGCATCCTTCATTTGAATCATTCTGATACTCCAGTTTTGCTTAGCTTCCATAGCCATGAGCCAGGGTCTTCCAAGAATGATAGGGTAGCCCTCCCCTTTGTGTGGAATGACAAAAATGTCTTCCTCCACTTCTGTATTGAATGCCTTTACTTTGACCACATTCACAATGCCTACGCATTTCACTCTTACATTATTTTCCATTTTGGCTCGGCAGGGTGCCGACCTGTTTACCTCTAGGCCTAGATGGTGCATCCTTTTCTCACTCATGACGCATATCTGTGCACCACCATCTATGTAGACATTTGAGATACATTGCCCCTTGATGTGGCCATCCATGGTTGGCAAGATTTCGTGAAGGTCCTTCCCAGAGATAGCCCCAACTATCCTTGGTCTTGATCTTCTTGTACTTACCATCTTCTTCCATTACCTCCTCATCCTTGGTGCAAAGATGGAGTAATTGGGGCCAAGTTATCTTTGGGCCTTGCATCAACACATCCTGAACTAATTCATATGGTTTAGCATACTCACCTAGTAAAAAATCCACGATGTTGATCTTCCGTCGAGGCTTAGATGCCTGCTTGTTAGACTCGCCTTTTACTTTCATTTTTTCTTCTTTTTGAGAGGCTTCTTCGTGCCTGGCACGCTTTACTCCCATGGCATCCATTTCTTCTACTTTTGATTTTCCTTTGTGCTTCTCTCGAACTGGTTCTTCTACCTTTGCCTTTCCTTTAGCTTCCAAGATAATAACACTCATAGCTTGGTTTACAGCAGGTGGTGGGGGTAGCGGTGGAATAAGAGGTTGTGGTGGTGGTTGTTGTACAGGTGGTCAAAGGATTTGGATCGATGGAATCAGCCCTGTTTGCATGGGTGGTGGTGGTCTTGCGCTTGGTGGAGAGATCTAATTCTGTCTTCCCTCTCTATTGAAATTCTGTCTTCTAGGATGTGGGTAGTAGTACATGCCATGGCCGTCTTCCCCGCAATTATAGCAGTGGTACTCTTGGTTTTGCCTTCGTTGTCCTCTCCCTTGTTCTGGATTTATGACAGGTACATGCCCTTGCTGCACCAGATGCACGGAGAAAATCTCGAGCTAGGTAGTGATGCGACTTAGCAGATCTTGCTGCTCTTCTAATGCCTCTTGTGGTTGGGCTCTATGAACGGCTATTGCAATCATTGGGGTTGGTCGGACTGAGCTCGATTCCTCTCACTCGTTGACTCTTTCTTGCATGTGCAGCTTCTTGTCTTTAAGGCGGGCTACTTCCACTGCCAACTCATACATTGCAGGGAACCTCCCCTTCACCTTCTCCTTAAGCGGCGACCACAGGCCAGCAACGAAACGGTCCTTCTTCAAAAAACTAGGTGCTCCTTCACCTTCCTCCAGTGAGGCAACCCATCGCTCCCACAAATCCACAAACTTGGACTCGTAAGTGGCATACTCTAGTAGACCTCCCGGCTTTAATTCCGTCAGCAGCAGCTGCCATAACTTTTCTGAGGTTGTGCCTCCACCAAACCTCTTCACAAAGGCAACACATAGTACATCCCATGCATTTTTGGTAGCTTGGGACAAAGCATTGTACCAAGACTTGGCCTCTACTGATGAAAGTAGAGGAAACATTCGTAGTCGTGAGGCATCGTCATCCTTGTTGGAAACCACACAAGCGATGTCGAAATCATCTAGAAAGTCGGTGGTGATGTTTTCTCCCTTCTTTCCACTGAACGTGGGGAAAGAAAAACTTGCCATGGTAGTAACTAAAGAAATTACAAACTTTTTTTAAAAATCATTAATGACATTAGCGGTTCATAGCTACTTTTTACAGGGTTGGGTGGATAGATTTAAAACAGGATAAAGATGGAAACATTGACGGAGTGGTGGTAATCCAATATGGCGAGAATGATAGGGTTTAGGGAGCTAAGGATTTCTCCTAGCACCGTAGCACCAAACAGATACACAATCTTCTGTTGGTAGAAGATTTTCCTATATACATAAATATTCACATGCATGATTGTAGAAATCTAAAGGGGGGGTGGAGCACTTACTTATACTCTTACCGTGCCAGTGTTGATGAGTCGGCACATCCATTCCACTTTATCTTTGTCGCTCAGCACATACGAGATAATGGCGATGCGTTTGACTACTCCTAGCCTTTTTGTTAGCAGTAGTTGCTACAGGTAATTATCGTAGTCGGCACGTTCCATGAACTCCACTCCATTCAACTGTAACTCCTCTCCAGCCCACTGGGTTTCACCCGTGGTGGAGAGCTTCTTCAGGATGAGCTGTATGGGGAGAGAAGGAAGACCCTCTACTCGTCCTCCAAAATAGTGAGAGCAGTAGCCGAACCACTGCTCCTTAGGGCATGGAAACCTTCTTACCACTTCTGCTTCAGGATTTTTGAAATGGACTGGCAGTACTCGCATACGCCGTGTGAATAGAAAGGCAACCCTCCGCCGCTTAGCCTCAAATGACCTTCTTTTTGGCAAACTGGGTACGACCTGGATCTCTGAGCTTGAAGTACTCGTGTGGCCAGATGTTTCTTCCTTTGGGGTCTGTGTTTCCAGACTGGCTAATCCCTTCCTTAGCTTTGGCTCGAGCAGCCCCTTTTGGCCATTTTGGAGTAGAGGTTATACCTTTGCTTGTAGTTTTCTTAGGAAAGAGAGGCCTTACCATTTTCTTTCCTCCCTTGATATGGACGACCTCCTCGCGGTGAATGTCTATGTAGAAGATTTCAGCCCCCTCTCTACCTTCGTTGCTAGCACTCATTGACAATGTGCTTTGGTTGACAGCAGTGATGGCACTTCATAGACTTCCCACCTAATGCTCTCATTTTGCAGTTAGAACGAGCAACACGAGATGGGGAGCTTACCTCTTGAATACTGACGACACTACAGCCTAGCAATAGTACTTCAATGAAGGTGGTTAGTGCCTCTTTAGTCTCCTCCTTTTCCGTTCTCCAGTTCGAGAATTCTTTCTGCCATTCGTCCATGATTGATGATGTGCGTTGTTTTCAGCATTGTAAAGTGGAGGTTTCCAAGAAGCCCTCCTCCATGGGGGCACCAAATGACGAGCGCAATGTGTGACACAGACCCTGACGGCCTCGAAAACGCCACGAGCCGATGCACGCCGTGAGCCAACCACGGTGAAGCGAACAGGGGGCACCACCTAGCTTTGAGCAGCTAGTATGCAGACAACGGTGATTGGGAATATCACAGACTCTACACATAGAGAGAGAGAGAGAGAGAGAGAGAGAGAGAGAGAGAGAGAGAGAGAGAGAGAGAGAGAGAATATGACAGGTGATGAAAACCCTCGGGGTGTGAGGGAGAACTATTTTCTTGCAATATTTATAGGAACCTTATTTTTGGCGAGGTGGCCATCATGGTGATATAGAGATAGTGAGCCTACTACTACGTTCTCTCACAAACACGGAGACTTTGCTAACATGAGTGTGTGTGTGTTGACCATTGGAGTTGAGATGTAGACATAGCTCCTTTACATAGTGCAAGTTCCCAAAGAAATTCACTACACTAAGTCCCCTCTCTCATGATGCAAATGTTGCCAATCCCTCCCACCAAAATACTACCAAGTGCTGACCACTGATAAAATTGCACACCCCCCTGATAGTGACCTAGCAAGGTGGTGGGCCCTGGATGGTTGACCCTTGCTATGTATTGGGAAATATTATAAAGGAGAACCTCTAGGTGGGCCTTTGTGACCTAGAGAGAGATGAGAATTTACAAATTGGAATTTTTTTAAAGATTTGGTTTAAAACTGTGAAAAGTGACGACAACCTACGGATTTTACTGAAGAGGGAATCGTTGATGCGATGCCGGTGAATAGTGGCCTAGCTAGTGCGTCGATGTAGGCATTTGTCATTTTCGAGGTTGGTTGGGGCATGCCTTGGACGTCTTTGCTTGTTTTGGTGTTGGCGGCGGGCGACTTGATCGTCTTTCTTTTTGGCCGTCTGATGCTGATTCCTTCATTGGTTTATTATTGGTGGGTGAGTATGGCGTGCGTGTGTATGTGTGGATAAGGAGTGCACATAGGCATGTGTATATATATGTGATTGCGTGAGTGTGAGTTACGTATGTAATGTGTGTGTGTTTTTTTAATTATAAAAAGTATTGTGAGTGTGTGTGCGTATGGTTCGGGGTCATGTGTGTGTGTATAAGTGTGTGTGTAAACGAGAGTGTGCATGTGAATGGGAGCAAGAGAAATTTTATATATTTACTTTTATATTTTTATATATATATTAATATTACGTGCTGGCGGCATCTACACAGAGCATGAGTGAAAGAGAGAGAGTGTGTGCGTGAGGGTGTGAGAAGGGGTGGGAAGGCATGGGGGGGTGTGAGTGTTTGTGTGTTTAGTTAGAGAGAGAGAGAGAGAGAGAGCGGCCATGTATTTGACAGAGATGAGGAGGGGATGACGGGTATGGAGGGGGTAGTGTGTGTGTGAGTTGATAAGGAGTGAGAGAGAGAGTTGTAGTTGCACTACCTGCGTGAATGGGAGCACGAGAGAGAGAGGGACGGTGATGGCAAGCAAGAGTTAGAGAGGGAATGTGTGAGGGTGTGTGTAAGAGAGTGAGAGAGAGAACACACAGTATTTGGTGCCTTCGGGCCTGATCACAAAGGGCGCGCGAGAGAGAGATCTAATTGAGGGAGGGGAAGATAGGGGAACAGAGAGCGTTGGTCCGCCGGTGGGAAGAAAACAGGAGGGGAGAGATGGAGGGGAGAGTGAGGGGTGAGGAATGGCGGCCCGCTAGGCAGGGTATGGACAGGCAAAGAGAGAGAGAGAGAGAGAGAGAGAGAGAGAGAGAGAGAGAGAGAGAGAGAGAGAGAGAGAGAGAGCTTGTGAATAATGAAAGAGAGAGAGAGAGAGAGAGAGACCTTTACACGTGGCGGCCCGCGAGGGAATATAGACGGTGGCAGTGTTTTTGTTTTATGCGCCCATTGGGCAAGGCGATGCGGAGGCAAGGTAAGTGAGAGAAAGAGTTGGCGGAGCCGAGCAGGAGGGAGAGACAGGGCTCTATCTTCTGGAAATAATGGAGAGATGTGGCCAAATTGGTGGCGTCCTTCCAGTGGTTAAGCCTAGAGGGGTAGTGAATGTTTTAAAAAAAACATTTTTATTTGTTTTTTTTCTTGGTAATATGCTCTCCTCTTCTTGGGGTTTGGTTCTCGCGATTGCGGTTTCGAAAACCGGTCGTCAACGGCATCCCTAATCCTTCTCTTTCAATGGTTGTATAATTCTTCTCTGCCACATTCAGCTGTCTACGAGCATAAGAAATGGTATAATCTAATTTTTGGTCTCCTAGTTGAGCTAATATACACCCAATGGCAAAATTGGAAGCATCAACATGTATATAGAATATCTTATTCCAATCTGGTGCTTTCAATATTGGGGATGAAGTGAGAGCTTGTTTAAGCTTCATGAAGGATTCCTCACACTCATCAGTCCATACAAAGAGTGTAATCAGACCATACATGGGTTTTGCAATTATAGCATACATGTAAATGAATCGTTTGTAATATCCACAATGTCCCATGAAAGCTTGAACCCTTCGATATTTGTTGCTCTATTCAATTCAACAATAAGATGAAGTTTATCCATGTCGATTGCTATGCTGTTTTTAGACAATACATGTCCAAGAAATTTTCCTTGTCTTTCCATAAAAGTGCACTTTTCAAGATTTAAGAAAATCCTATAAAGTCTACATTTTTTGAATTTCTTTTTGAGATGCTCAAAATGATTAGTTCGGATAGATGAATGTACACATAAATCATCCATATATACTTCCAAGAAATTCCTAAGATATTCTTTGAAAGCATGGCTCCAAGCAAAGATATCTCAGTATTCTTTCAGTAAGCTTAGCAAAATCTCTTCTTTTTCTTTTGTCAAGTCATTTGCAATGTAGGCAGGTCTAGGCTCTTCTCCTGGTCAGCTAGATCTATTTTCTTTGCAATTTCAGGTCCTTCATATGACTTACCCTATTTTCTTCGTTCCCTTACAGGTTGTTCGACCATGATCTTTTGGCCTTGGAGAGTATATTTCTTGTAATGGAATGGAACAGTCATTACATCTTTACTCTCTTCCTTGGTTGTTTCCATTTTAGTTGTATACATCTCCTTTAGAGTTTTCTTCAACTCTTGATATTTTTTCTTTTGTTCAACTTGTGTTATGCATGATTTATCATCCTAATGCTTAGGTTTTGGTTGATTTTCCTTTCTTCTTTTCCTTGATGTTTTTGATGTCCCTTGTTTGTTGTCTAAAGGATATCTACCAGTGATTTTGTCTTTGACACAATCATATGCATCTATCTGCATAAAAAATTGTGTTCTACTAGAAACTGATGGCATAGGTTTAGATTTCAAGTTTTTTGAGTCTCTTTTTCTTCTATACCATTTCTACCTTCTTGTTTTCTGATTTGAAAAATATAAAAACTTTTCCTCTCCTCCTTTTTGGAGTAGTTGGGCTCTCACATGTTCTTTTTCTGACCTAGAATCATCAAATGTAAATGAATGTTCTTCAAACTCATCAGTAGCATCATAATAGAGGTCTAAAGAGGCTTGTTGAGCTTTCATTAAGTCCTCAGGGGGTTCACTATGTGTAAAACTACCATATCACGTGCTTTCAATACATGTTTGTAAAACCCCTTATATGTGATTTTTGTTAAGAATATAATGTACCCTTTTCTTTTAAAATCTGTAAGTTTTCTTCAGTATATTTAGTATATTCTTTTAATATAATTCCCTTCTGTATATATATTTATGTAAGTTTCAAGAGCTTTAAATACCCTTCTCTTGAACTCATGTGATAGGTTACATTTTTATTAGGTGACCTCCCTGGGAATAATTCCTTGGGTTCTTGAACTTCATCTTCAATGTGAAGGGTTGAGATCATTTGTATGGGAATTATGTCATAACCATCTTCATTGCAAAATTGAGTAGACATAGACGTATTCACACACACATCCATTGTTGCCAAAATTTGAGTCCATTGAAATGGCTCAAACAAATGCTCCGAAAAGGATTCAGGTATATATGCTTTGTCCGTGCAATCCCTTTCTAAGATATATTCTTCTCGTTTTAAACTCGCATTTTTTGAGGCTCCACACATCCAAATAAGTGTATCTTTGTTTAACCAAGATGGAATCTTTGATTCAGTCAAAGAGACTGAGTCAAATTCTTGAATGGGTGTTTTCATTACTTCTCTATAAGTGTGATCTTTTAGATTAACCCTTGTAATTGATCCCACTTGCTTCAAATATAGGTAATTGTTTTCGCAATCCTAAATGAGTTGTACTTGCCACATGAATGGCCTTCCCAAGATGATTTCACAATTAAGTTTCTTTCAAAAGTCCACTATTGTAAAAGTATGTTGATAATCAATTCCACAAGAACTAGCTATCACTTTTTCAAGCAGCCTTAGCGGTCTTTCTATGTGACCATCTGCCAATTGCAATTTCATTCCAGTTTGTCTTATGGCTAGTTTTTCCCATGATTCCCATATTGCTTTTGTGCCTATGGCTATGCGAGCTCCACTATCTAGTATTGCCATGGTTTCTACAATATTATATCTCACACGAAGGGTTGTGTTCCCTTCTTCCCCTTCGTAATATTCTCCAACTTTGTTCATAGGGACGGATCTAATCTCCTTGTTATCCAATTCATGTTTCAATTTCCCCAATTTTTTTGCTATTAGCCCTGTTATCCCCACCTTCTCAAGATTTTTCTATAAATCATTCCATAGATATGGTCTGATTTTTAACAGTTCTCCCAAGGTAAGAGTATATTGAATGTTTGTTGACATGATTGAATGGATTTTCTCCACCTCTAGGGTCTGTCCTTCTCTTTTTACCTAAGCGGTTTTGCAACACTAAGGATTCATCTTCGTTGTCTCTTAAGTAAGAGGGTAGTGTTTCTAGATTCAATGGTTGAGACATTTTTTATGCTTTAGATCCACAATCCCCATACAAGGATTGGATATCATTGTCCATATCAGGAGGTAAATTGGCTAACCAAACTTCCTCTAGAGGAGCTGACTTCAAAGTTATGCTCCCATCATTAATCTCTCTTACTTTTTCCGATAAACGTCTTGGCCAGTATTTCTCCACGAATGGAATTCCATCTAAAGCATCTTCACTGATAGGCACTATGAGTGCTGGATCTTTCATCTCAAGGTGGGATTCTACCACCACTTTGGATTTCTCTTTATTGGTTTCTACCACAAGCTCCTCCCGGTTTTTTATACTCTCAAGCTTGGGTTTTTGTTTTTCTAGCATTTCTTAAGTAATTCTTACCAAATTTTGATAAGCTTCAAGCTTAGCTGCTTCCATGTCTGGAATAGGATAGTTTTTCCATTTGTTTTCCATGTTTTGTCCTGCTTTAAATCCCACTTGGAAAGCTTCCAAGGCTGCATTAATTGGCTCAGAAATTTTGTCTACCAAAATTGATCCTCCAGATTTCATTGTGGTTTCTTTGATTTCACTCCGAGTTTCTTTCACTTTTTCCTAGAATAGTTTCTTGGCTTTTTCTTCAATTTCATCCTTTTCTTTTTGTTTTCTCATCTCATACCTTTGACTTCTTCTTCTCTTGGTCTTCTAAGAGGAATTTTTAGTATTCTTTGATTCATCAAAGGATTTATGTTTCTTTTTATTAGATTGGACTCTAGTGATTACCTTGGTTGGAACTATAGGTTCACTCTCTGAAGAGCTACTAGGCATCACTTGGACTACATTTACCACTACTTTTCCTTTATTTAATGGATTTTTTGGACAGTCTTTCAGAAAGTGTCCACCCTTTTTGCAACAGTGTGTACAAAAAGCTTCAACTGCCTTGATGTTCTTGTCAGGTTCTGGGCATTCATTTTTCCAATGATCGTCTGTACTACAATTATGACAGTTTCCAGTCCTTGGCTTAATCATAGGTCTTACCATTGAAGGTTTAACACCTTGGTTAGCTACATAGTACATCAGTGTAAGATCTGGTGTAGCATAAGTCACAGGTTCTTCCATTGAAGGTGGATGTGAATTATACCACTCTCCTTCTATCATTATTGTAGATGGACTAGGCTCAACTTAAGGTGTAACAGACACTAGTGCTTATTCATCCATGACTCCTTATGAATGCATGAACTTTACATGCACGGCATCATGTCGAGGATATGAGGGTTGTTGACCCAGCACTGGTTGTGGTGTTTCCATACCCGTTGGCGGTCTTTGTGATGGGGCCATATTAGGCTGATATCTATACATGGGTTCTCCTTGTGGACTCATGGGTACATATTGAAAATTTCCATCATACTTCGGTGGGTAATAGCACTCATTGGTCTCATGGTTTGTCCGCTTACTCTCAATAGCACACCATTTTTGTGGCATAATCGGTTCCCCCTGTTAAGGTATCCCTTGCCCTGGTCCTCTCATAGGTGCTTTTTGCATATTATTCACCATTTTGGTTATCCTTTTGAGCATGTATTCTATGGCTTTAAGTGATGATGCAGCAGTTGTTCCTACCTGTGTTGGTTTTGTGGATACTGTTTTCTCACTCTAAGTATCCTTGGGGACATCTCTTCATTGAAAATATCACAACTGTCTCCCATGTCAATAGCATCCGATACACACTCTTCTAGGGTCATATGCTTCTTGCTATACAGTTTGTTTAATAGTCCTTCAAGAAATAGTGACACTAATCTTTCTTCTACTGGTATTTCTAATTATGGGCATCTTGTAATGTATTACTTCGTCCTAGTTTCACAATCCCTAATAGACTCACCTTGTTTCTAATTGAAGCTATAGATTTGAGCTACCGTATTATTTTTAATCCCAGTTTTGGAATATGCGGCTACAAATCCTTTAGCTAATGTATTTAAATCCATGATTGACCCTGGTGGAATATTTTTGAACCATGTCAAAACTTTTCCTTCTAAAGTCATTCCAAATCCCTCAATTTGAGTGTGGAAATCAAATATGCATTCTGCTCCTAGCACTTGCTTGAATCTAGCTAAGTGGTCATATGGATCCCCAGATCCATTGTATTTTTTGACCCATTTTTGAAAATCAATTGGTCTGACAAGTCTGTTTGGCTTAGGTCCAACTCTTCTCGCAGTTGGTCTTGTCTCGAGTCCTTCAAACCAATCAGTTGGAAATAGTGACTCATGTAGCCCTAGACTAGCTTTAATGTCCTTCGGTTTTCTTCCTGATGGGGTAGGTTCGGGTTTTTTAACATTTCTCCCAAAAGATCTCTCACGGAGTTCCTCTCTTGGAATAGTTTATGGTCCTTGTCCCAACATCCAATCTCTTATAGAGTACCCTTGGTATTTGGTTTGTTCTACCTCCTCAAAACTCATCATAACAAAGTTATGTTATATCAATCCCTAAATAGGTAAGTTGGTAGATCTGCTAAACCCTTGTCTTTGATTTTGAAGATATAGATGATCTTCATGGGTGTTAACTGCGCGGATTTGGCATGAGAGGTCCATAAAAGATACTTGATGTTTCTATCGTCCCAACAATAGACTCCGATCCTTGGATTATCCGTGCTAAGACATTTTAAAGGTTTCAGATCAACTTTATTGTATCCCTTTACTTTTAAATTCAATGGACCTTCTTTTTCTGCCATATGTAGAATTATGGTATTCACTTCTAGCTTCCATTTGTCTATCACATCAGGATTTTCAACCTTTATATATTGAGTCTCGTTTTTATCCATATACATTTTTTCTTGTTTGTTTGCTCTAATTTCCTCTTCAAACTATGTCATGGTCACGAATGCGAATGGCATACTCCTCATTAGGATCCACGTAAACCTCAGCTCCATGGCCATTAGTCTTATAAATGGTGAGTATGTGCTTATATTGCACTATCGTTCCGGTTCCTGATTGAGTCGAATAGGAAGACATTTCAGATGTTGAGTCTCAATAAGTGTCTGAGACTTCTTCAAGGATAGTTCCCAAGGGATCACCTCGATTCGCACTCTCTTCAGTGGATACCCTACTAGCAGTCTCTCCAAATATGCCTTGATTTGCTAGTATATGACCAGATCTAAGGTTCATATATACTGTTAAGCCCCAGATAGAGTACTTATCATTGGACGCTTTTCAACTTGACGTGAATGCAACTGCTATCAAGCTCTCAATTTGTTGCTTGCAACCTAGTTCCTGTGTCAGTTTTAACCAAGTTAGCAATTTTCTCACAAAGACTATACAATTTTTGCTAACTATTGTGTGTGGTTTGTGTATATCACTTCAATCTGAGCTAAGTGAGTCAGCAATTGAGACTTTCAGATGTGACCCCTGCAAAGAGATAAAGGACTAATCTGCAACCTAGAAATTGAATTAACATATACCAACTTGGATCCAATGGAACCCAAACTTGACCAGTGGCCCTGTATTATGTTGTTCTAACCCTGTACAAGCTCGAAAGTCCAAAATCTTGTCTCTGGGACTAAAAAATAAATAATATGATTATTTACTTTTCTTAGTTTTTCTCACTTTCTAGGCTTGTTTTGCCATATAAACACCTTGTTGTAGACTGTGGACAAGTTTCACTGAATTTGAACAAGATTTGTCCAAGTTATCCATAGTTTAGTGCCGCAGACTCAGTTTTCAAGAATCTAGCTTAAGTCTCACTTTTGTGATTCAAATTTCACCAAATTTGATTTGTGAAGTCTACTTGATATGATTGACCTGTTGCTATACTCAATTGTGCAAAAATGTTCAATTCTGGAACAGATGTAAATAATTGCAATTATTTACTTCTGGGACTTTTTGACAACTTTTTGCCAAAATGTTGATACAAACAGGTTAAGTAACTCAATTTAATCTCCCTAGACAAGTTTCATTAATTTTGGATAAACTCTGCTCAATTTGTCAACAGTTTTGAGTCTGCATACTGACTTTACAAATCTGGCCACAATTTTCACTTTAAATATCCAAATCTTATCAAATTTACTGTGAGTGCTCAATACAACACGATAGAACTGGTGATTATTTACTTTTGGTAAATTTTTGTATATTTTTTATCAACTAAGAATTCACACATGCTCAATATTTCAAACTAAGCCTTTGAGTCAAGTTTCACCAAATTTGAACAAGATTTAGCAAGTCAAACTCAATTTCTCGTCGACAATCATTACAGATTTTAGTTTTTATCAAGTTTTTGGTCTATTTTTTTATCCAAATTCTATGAGCCTTCACAAAAGATGTTTGTAATCATGCATAGAGTCTCTAGTAACAACCTTGGTCAATTTTGAGCTGAAAGTAAATAATTGCGATTATTTACTTTTGGCCTAAAATGAACACTTTTTGCAATTTCTTCACTGGTCAATCTTTTTATGAGATTTTTTAAGCCTATGAGTCAAGTCTCAAGAAAAGATAAATAATTGAGTTTTTGTAAACTCTTGAAAATTTACCTCAAACACTTTTTTAAGACAACTTTTAAGAGAAAAATCTCCAACCGGATTCAGTGGTTGATAGTGTTTTGGTGATGTTTCAACTCGTAGACCTGAAATTCTGCAACTTCACATAACAACTCACAAATGATTCTTTTGGAGTGAGCAATGATTTGAGATCCCACCTCGGATTCTACTTACCCTACTCCGAAATTCTTCTGCAGTTGGGTTGTGGAAAGTGTTCACAAACACTTGTTTTCTTGTCTTTTACGGTTTCTGAGCCCTAATATTAAGGCTTGTCTTGTCCATCAATCATTATCAAAAATCTAACCTAATCCTACAATCCTACAAGATACTTAGCAAGTGCAATCTACTTCCGAGCTACATCTACACAACAAAAGACGACATTCTTAAGCTAAGCGGTTTTAAAAAGAAAGTTTTACTCTAGGTGATCCTAGAGGAAGTTAAAGGAAAACTACACAAGACTCTCTTGTTTTTCCCTAGTTTAGATCTATTTGTCCCCGGCAGCTGGACCAAATGTGGGATGGGTTTCTAACCTCACTCCTATCTTATTGCAGACATAGTGAGAATCATGAACATAATCAATCCATGGCATCAAGCTGACTCGACTAGTACATAGAGGCTACAAGAGGGTGTCAATATCTTGGAAAACAATAGACAACTTGCATCTAACACAAGCGACACTCAAATGACCAATGTCATCAAAAGCTAGTCATTAATCGGTAATCAAAACATGAGCGCTACAGCATCAGATGACATCCAAATGTTACGAAACTTCTAGGATAAGTATATAAGACCTAAGCACCCATGGTTATGGTCTCAAACCTCACTTTTGATGAAGTGCAAAAAACGCGATTATAAACAGCAGGGAGTTTTTGACCTAGTCTTTTTTGACCCCGAATGCATCTAAATGCTTAGCAATGATGCCCCAATATCCCGCCTATGCCTACTTTGTGATAACTTGGCTTAAATTCCTACTTATGATGAAATTAGGCCGCAGGTTCGTGACGCCAAAAGCTACAGTTTACCATGATATGTTTACGTCAATGCGTAGAGCCCTTACCTGTGGTTGCAATGCAACAGATGGCACTGCAATGTGATAACCGACAAGGGAGTAGGAAGCATGAGAAGGAGAGAAGTGAGCATTGTTAGCTCACATTGTGTATTACTTATCCAAAACTTAACAATAACTTACAAAAATTGGCTTTCATACTTTAGCCAAGGTTTATTTGGTCAAAAAATAATAATCTGGGAGCTCTAACTAAGGATAAATTGATACAATCTGGAAGCTTATAGCCCGGGCTCATCGATTACAATATCCATGTGGAAAATAGGAGCTACAAAATTCTCGATTTATCAAAAGAATAAGTGTTTTTACAATAAAAACTTCCGAAAAATGTTACATGGGTTAGCTTGCTGCTAACACAATGATACACTTCATTGGCTACCATTTCTTTACGCTTGAGGGAAAGAGGTTTGTACTTAGCATTCTAATAATATAGAGTCTTACCATAGCCCAAGTGATATTTTTTGAACAAACTAAAATCTGAGCAAAGATCTAAATGGAATAGACCCATGTTGTATTGTGTGGTAAGGTTGCTGATAAATAGGATGGGCACAATGCAAGACAAGGGGATGGTGAAGCCTAGCTCCTCTCCTTTTTGTTCTCCAGTCTTTTAAGTGCAAAAGAAAGAAGGCATATACCGCACATGTGTGGACTATCGAGCACTAAATCATATCACTATCAAAAATAGATGTCTCGTACCGTGGGTATAAGACCTGTTTGATAAGCTACAAGGTTTGACCTACTTCAATAGGATTGACCTTAAAAGTGTCTATCATCAAATAAGTATAGTGAATTAAGATATCGTAAAGAGGGCGTTCCGTACAACATTTGGTCTTTATGAATATCTTGTCATGCATTTTGGTTTGACAAATGCTCCAGTCACGTTTAATCGTCTAATGGAGAAAAAAATTTAGACCCTATCGCAAGTTCAATGGCGATGGAGAATAAACTTTTCATTAACCAAAAGAAGAGTGATTTTTTCCTCCAGGAGATTCAATAATTAGGTCATATTATCTCTCAAGATGGTATCATATGGATAGTGAAGCTTGAGGTAATAAAAGGAGGGCATAATCCAAGAAATCTACATGAGCTACAAAGATTTATTGGTATGTGTGCATACTATAGACTCTTCATAGATAAATTCTCCCAAATAGGAGGACCACTACATGACTTGACCAAGAAAAACGTTAAATACATATGGACTACTAAAGAGAAATTACTTTTGAAAAAAATAAAGAAAAGCTTACTTATCAACCCGTGCTTACATTGTCAAATCTCTCTAAACCATTTGAGGTCTAATGTCATGCTTGTAGAGATTGCCTTGGTGCAGTGTTTCTTCAAGAAGGACATTCATAGCATATGAGAGTCTAAGACTCAATTCCCAATGAGAGAGTATTGGGCATCTACGAGAAGGAGCTACTAGTTGTCCTACATGCCCTAGAGACTTGGAAGAACTATCTATTGGGGACTCCATTCATCTTACGAATGGACCACCAAAGTCTCAAGTACTTCATGACACAAACCAAGCTCTCCGACAAACAGATGAGGTGGAAAAATTTCCTTTTGCAATTCAATTTTCATATTGCTCATAGCAGCTAGTAAACATAATCAAGTGGCCGATGCACTATCATGATGATCGAGAGAAAATGTGGTGTCTATAACAACTCACAGTGATCTATCTTCCATGATAGATGATTATGCTACTCCCCCTGATTTTAAAGACATTAATGTCAGCCCTTGCCTTAGGCAAGAAAGATGAACCATTCACCTTGCAAGATGGTTATCTTCTTCATGGAAACACGCTATGTGTTACTCACTCCCTTCATGAGAAAGTGATGTGTGAATGCCATGCTCTTGCCTATGCAGGGCATAGAGGGATTCAACCTAATATTTGAGGAATAGAGACATATTTTTATTGGCCCACCATGAAAGTGGACACACAAGATTATGTTTCCAAAACTGTGGTATGCCTAAAGACCAAGTATGAGAGGGAAACAACCTGGATTACTCCAGTCATTACCAATCCCTAATTCACCATGGGAGAGTATATCCATGTAATTTATCTTTGGATTACCCGAGTCTATCCATGGGAATATAGGAATATGGAAAATAGTCGACAAGTTTAGCAAGCAAGCACACTTTATCCCTGTCAAAAAGACTATTAAGACACAGCAAATGGAAACCCTCTTTATATCTCATGTTTTCAAACACCATGGATTGCCAACATCCATCATGTCAAATAGAGATCCTAGAATGACCAGTAATTTTTGGAAAGGTCTGTTTGAAAATTTAGGTACAAGGTTGAATTTGTCTTCGGCCTATCACCCACAAACTGATAGCAAAAGTGAGATAGCTAACCTTAAGATTCTTGAATTACTAAAGACTTACATTACAAAAGTAGATCAACACTCATAATGGGAAAAGTATCTGCCACATGTAGAGTATGCGTACAATAACACTGTCCATAGTACTACAGGGAAAGCACCTTTTGAAATCATTGAAGAAAGACCTAAAAGTACCTTGCTACTACTTAAGGTACATGGGAAGATCTTCATTGCCGACAAGTATAGCCAAGAGCTACAAGAATCTTTCCAAAAGATTAAGGAGGCTATACCATCTTGCAAAAACAAAGGCAAAAGGCTATTGCTAACAAGCACATAAGGGCCTTACCTTTCAAGGAAAATGATTGGGTCCTACTCAAATTTTCCAAGGCTCAATTGAGGCAAATTAAAAGTATTATGCTAAATTAGCAAAAAGATACTATGGTTCTTTTCAAATTCTAAAACCAATAATGAGATGGCCTATCAACTCAAGTTGCCCAACCATTGGATAATTCACAATGCTTTCCATGTGAGCCTACTTAAGCCTTACAAAAGAGAGCCACCACAAGAACCAATCATTGAGGACCCACCCAAGATCGAAGATCAAGAAGAGGTGCTTTACCTCAAATTGATTCTTTGACATGAAGACAAGGTACTAAGACATAGTAATATTATCCACAACGGTATCTTATTAAGTTAAAAAATTATCCTTTTGAAGATGCTAGATGGATGCAAGTAACATAGCTTAAGGATAGTATGAACCTTGTCAATGCTTACAATGATACATTAGTATGCATGCTTAGAATCATGTTTGTGATGAAGACATCTCTCAAACACCAAGTAGAATTTGTTACTCTACTTAGGGAGAATGAAATGGATTCAAGAGTAGACATGCTTGTGGTAGCTAGTCTCCCAAGCCCCAAATGGATTAGTTATCCATCTTGGAATGATGTCGTAGGGTAAAAAGGGATCCTCTACCCGCTAAGAAACATAGACTAATGACCAAGGCTTTATCTCCTCTACCTCATAGTTGAGGACAACTATGATTGCAAGAGAAAGGTAATGTCATAAAATCTTATATCTAACTAACCCAAACAATTTTCTCATATTAAACTGATCATTTAATGTGGGAGAATATACGGGAACAAGAGTTAGAATATAGACATGTGCTTATTGATCTATCTCAGCACAGGACCAAAGTCAATGGGTCCAAATGAGAGATGGTCTATCAAAGAGAGATGCTAGCTAATGGAGCTTGAAAGACCTTAGGGTTAGCTTCGTTAATAAATACCTCCAATGGTTAGTGTTAGAAGTCCTTAGACCTAGGACCTTATGCAAGCTAGGGCTGAGATTGAGGTGGAAACCCGGCCCAAGATTGAGGTTCTTTTCGTGATTGATGACTAAGGTGGTTGATATGCTTGTCCTGCTTGCTGGCTAAGGTGCTTGAGGTGCTTGTCATGCTTTATGACTAAGGTGCTTAAAGTGCTTATCATGCTTGATGATTAAGGTTCTTGAAATGCTCAAGGTACTTGGGGGCCAAGATGCTTGAGGTACTTGAAGTCAAAGCAAGGCCTACAAAGGAGGGGGCGAACCCCAAGAGTAGGGAACGGGGTTGAATGATCTTTCGCTCACCCATGGGACACCCCTTGCTCAAAGAAGCAAATAGGACACATGTCAAGGCCCCAGCCAGGTTGCCCCCATAGTAGTGCCTAAAGCCTACTGGATGCCTTTGAAAGAGGTCTAACGAGAATTTAGTTGAATTAATTAATTTTTAAAGCTTATCAAGTACTCTCGCACAAAGGGGTAATGAAGACACTTGTACTAATGCTACCCTTGTTGCTTGTTATACATAAAGATTCTCATTGGCTAGGCTTGAGGACGTCCAATCATCTCCACAAGCTAGAGCTAGAAGAGGGGGTTGACCCAAGCAAGGAGGATGGGTGCTTGACCATACACCCTCTCTCATTCAATCATACACACTCTCAATCTCATAGTGTGTCGTTGAAGAACACCATGTCCTTATCCAAGATTGAGAATTTGAGAGCCTACACCAACAACTCTTGGCTATGGAATGCAAATCCAACCAAGAGCCATGGTTCAATGCTATGATAGACATCTTCTTCATCTCCATGCATTACTATGCTACTATGTTATGCTCTATGAGTAGTAATGGTATGAGAGGACACTACTTATTTCTCGTAAGAATACTTCTTCTTCCTCTTACCTACCCTCATTCCTTACTAGCTTTCTCCACCTTCAAAGGTGTTTGAAGTCTTGTGATTGAGGCCGGGGACAAGTTAACGATTTCATTTAGCTAAGTTACGGGCATTATTGTGGTGCATGAATCTCTCTATCTTCATTTCTTGTATTGTACCAATTCTTGCTTTATGAGAGAAACTATAATACAAAAGAATTTTGGAGGGGGGACTAGCTCCACATAAATCCAGTTCTCAACTATTGTCTAGTTCTGTTATTCTCTCTCTTGCAAAGTATTGTTCATGCCAAGCTACTTAAGTATAATGGTTATGTTGCTACCTCTAATCAAGTTCACCCTCTATTTTTTCAAATTATTCTCAAAAAAATGCTTACTACAGTTTCCTTAATTCCGCTATTCTCAATGTTCATAGTCCTTTCCATTACATGAGAAGACTGCATTCTAGAACGAGATTGTGATGATGCAGCCTATATCCTAGATCCATTTCTTGAACACCTATTTGAACCATTTTAATGGACTCAAATTTTAGCTACAATGGATATATACGTCAATGAGTCTATACCCACTAGATTTTGCAATGAAGAGGGATACAATATAGTTCCAATCCGCATGGTAACCATTGTGCAATTGGATTAAGAGGAATAGGAACCACCTAACTTATTGGTAGCACAACAAATCTTTTTTTATCATTATTATGATTCCCCTGATGAGTTTGAGGAGGAAACATTGACCTTTGAAGATAAGAATTTAGAAAAAGAACATGTTAGGGCCAAGCTACTCTTGAAAGGGGAAGAGGAGAAATACTTTTACTTGTCAGTATAAGAAGTATACTCTTCAATATCAAAGAACTATAATTGAGAAACCTATTTGACAAATGGAAAAACCAAGTGAGTCATACGAGGGTCTAGAAACCGCTAAAAGAAATTACCTAGCTGAACTTGGAGAAGAACCCAAGCCATCATATATTGCCAATGATTTGAGCCCAAAAGAAGAAGAGCTTCTTCTAAAATTACTCAGAGAGTATGGAGATGTCTTTTCTTGGTCATACAAAGATCTCAAGGGTGCTAATCCAAAAATTTGCCAACATACCATACTCATGAGAGATGATGCAAAACCAAGCAGATAAAGGCCATACACATACAATGAGATATTTTCCAAGAGAATTAAGGAAGAGATAGAAAAGCTTAAGGAAGCTAAGTTTATCTACCAAATTTAACATACTAATTGGGTGTCACTGATAGTGGTGGTACCTAAAAAGAATGGAAAATTGAGAGCATATGTTAATCTTAGAAGGCAAATGCAGCTACCATCAAAGAAAACTATCCTCTTTCTGTCATAGAGCATGTCTTAGAGAGAGTGTCTAGAAAAGAATCTTATAGCTTCTTGGATGGATTCTCAGGGTATAACCAATTAGCAATACATCCTAGGGACTATCATAAAACTGCATAAAAGAAGCTTATAGCTTCTTGGATGGATTCTCATGGTATAACCAGTTAGAAATACATCCTAGGGACCATCATAAAACTACATTTGCAACTAAATGGGGTATATTTTCTTTTAGGGTAATGCCTTTTAAATTGACCAATGCTCCAAGAACTTTTCAAAGGTTGATGAGCCATGCCTTCAAATAATATCTAAGGATTTTCTTGGAAGTGTACATGGATAACTTATGTGTTCATTCATCTCAAAGAGCAAATCATTTTGAATACTTCAGAAAGGTCTTTGAAAAGTGTAGATTTTATAGGATTTGCTTAACGCTGAGAAATGTGTCTTCATTGTTAGACAAGGTAAGATCTTTGGACATATAGTGTCAAAAAATAGCATAGCTACTGACATGGACAATGTCGCTATCATTTCCAAGCTTCCAAGGCCACAAGGAAGTTCAAGCTTTTATGGGACATTGCGGTTACTATGATTTAATTACATGTATGTTGTGCTAGAAAAACCCATATTTAGCTGTGTCTCCTTTTGTATAGACATATATGTATGGTTATGATTATTGTTCAGACAGTTATTGTTTTCCTTATGGTTATGGTTATTGTCATTGTCATTGTATAGACATGGTTATTTCTCCTATTCTTGTATAGACATAGTTATGGTTCAGGTTTTGTTTATGGTTATGTTTAACTTTCTGGTTATGCTTATGGTTATTGTTAATTTTGTTTCTGGTTATGATCAAAGTGGTTATATTGGTCAGTTATGGTTATGCTTTTAAGTTATGGTTATGGTTCGTTATGGTCATTGGACTTAAATCTCATGTGAGATCCTACATGGATAGCATGTAGGATGCGTATACATGATATATTTTTTTTGAAAAGTTTATGTAAAAATGAAGGGAACTCTGCCGAAATTTCTGCGGGAGCACGGTTGATTTTGGTGCTGCTCGCTTTCTTGGGCAGAGGGCAGGAAGTCTGGCTGTGGTGCCTGTGTCCATCTTTTCATTGGGCACAGGCCAGGCTACCTGCCCTCTGTCCAAGAAATTTTTTTACTGTTATGGTCCTCGATATACGCATCGCTATACTCATCTATACCAGCGTCGATATATGCGTCGCTATCTGTGTCGCTAATAAAGCCTTTCCACGCGTATATCGATGCTCTTTGCGACAGTTTCACAGGGACGCATATATCGACGCGTATAACGATGTTAAGCATTGCTATATATGTCGATAACCCCCTTTTTTGTTGTAGTGTCACATGGGCTTAGGCTATGTATGAAACAAGTCCATAAGCCCAAGACCTTGAAGTTCTTCACATGACCAAGTTTGTGGCAACATTTGGTACTATCAAAGCTATGTGAAAGTCAAAGAGACCAACATGAAGCAATTATGACACCAAAGTGATCACAAAGGGGAAATAGGACGTAGTGAACATGTCTAGACCATAGAAATCAAGTTTTAATGTGATTTTGTCATACCTCTATTACTTCATCTATCCTCATAGCATCTAATTTTGTCACTTTTTGAGCTCCCAATATCAAAAAACGCATCAAGTCTACTCAAAGATCCTATTTGTGCCCAAGTCCAAGTAAAATTGTTCACAATAGCCAAAAGTCACCCCATGGAGGTCTACAACATGTTGGTCAATAGATGTGATGGAAAAAATGTCAAAAATCTTCAAAAGAAAATAATCACGATTATTTTCTAGGAGGCCAAAAATTGACCAACACCCCAAACCTGAGTTGTACAGAGTTAGAACACCTCATTATGGTGAAAAACTCCACTTGCTACACTATGCCAAATCATTTAGTGGTGACCACATTCATCCAAGCCTTGAAGTTGTTAGGGGCTCATAGCTCTAACAAAGATTCAATAAGAGAGACATACAGTGCAGGGGAAAGAGACGACAATAGAGTGCACATTATGTCACAAAACTGCAAAGCATATGAACAATAGACACCATAATTGAGAGAAAGAAGGTACTGCTTCACTGTATATCCATCATCATCATTAGACTACAGACCCAAGAAAGCAGTACGACTGTAGGAATAGCTACCAACTGCTCGATTGTTATACCAAAAATTGCTACACGCCATGAGACAACTCGGGTATTTAAAACTACCTAGGCATTAGGAACTTGTGTAAACATGCCCCTAAGGTTTAAAACTAAGACATTAGTTACAACAAAAAAGGTAAGTATCCTAACACATTAGGCACTAACTAAGTATATCCTCAACAATAGTCAGTACTAGATCTTGAAGGTGTTGTTGTTCACTTGCATCATCTGCCACTTCATCTATAACTCTAACTGTAACTGCACCTTCAGTTGACTATATATGAACTTCAATTTCAATTTTATCCAACAATGCAGTATCATACTGATCATGCAATTGTTCAAAGTGAAGATGTTTTTACTGGTCCAAATGCTTCTGCAATTTCTCGTACTGCCACTTTAGTTCATCATACTGTCTCCGCACTAACACATTAGGAAGAGAATGGGGTCTAGGAGGGCCTCTTTATTTGGAAGTTTAAGGAATTCAAACCTTCTAAGAAAGTAATCAAAGGACAACTTTTAAATTCAATGCACAATGACAAGCCACAATGCACAATGACAAGCCACATAACTGTCATATGTCAATCACTACATAGGATTTCTTTATCTTTTTTATTTTTGTGGTCTAGGATCACTTCTAGGTGCCCTATTCCTTGCTTGCATTCTTCTTGTACCTGGAGTCGTCACAGAGGGTATGCCAAACTCCTCATCCAAACTTTTCCTAGAGCCACTGCTATTGCCATCATAACTAGCACTCAAACTTGGCAGCTTAGGGGCATCACCAACTTTTTCCTTTCCTTTCCTTGATCCATTTTAAGAGTTTGCATGACTCACTCTTTCACGTAACCTACCACTCCATGGATTCTCACCATGACTTGAACTAGAGGACCCTTGCATCCCACTCAAAACTTGTGACTGTGCACTTGTATTTTTTGCAACCACATTCTCTCATACATCAGCCCCAAAATCATCCTTTACATCAGCATACCAACTTTTCATTTCATAAAGAAGGACATCCTTGCTCACCCTGACTTTACCCATGAAATGATTATAACATTTGTACCCTTTCTGTTCAATGGAATAGCCAACAAACACACATTTTTTTGCTTTTGGATCAATCTTACTTCTTAGCTCATCCGACACATGCACATAAGAAATACATCTGAACACTTTAAAATCTGATACATCTGGTTTTCCACCACTAAAATTTTCTTCAAGTGTCATATCATGTGCTACAGTAGTAGGGGTCTTTTTCATAATGTAGACAGCTGTAACAACAACCTAAGCCCAATAGCAATGAGGCATGTTCTTCTCATTCATCAATGCTCTAGCCACTTCTGCAATGTGCATGTTCTTCCGCTTAGGAGCACTATTCTTTTGTGGAGTATACCCACATGAAAATTTCCATTGAATTCCATGCTTTTTCAAAAAACCATTTAATTCATTGGAGATGTATATTCCTCCTCCATATGACCATAGGTACTTTACATGTTTTTCAATCTGTTCTCCAACCATAACTTTAAAATTATGAAAATGCATAGACACCTCATTTCTCTACTTCATGAAGTAGACCCATACCTTCCTCACAATGAAACTCACATAGTATCTACATCCACCCTTAAATGCGGTCTTTGTCGGACCCCATAGTCCAATGCATTCCTGCTTACATGCTTATCACGAGGAAAGTATGCTTTTGCATGCTTTCGAAATTGACAAGATTCACATACTTTTTGCTTTTCACCAACTTGAAACATAGGTAGACCTATAACCATCTCTTTAGTTTGCATCATTTTTAGTCTTTGCAAATTTACATGACCAATAAATTTGTGCCAAATCTATGTATCTGGAACAACACCTGCACCTTGGGCACATTTACATCCAAAGTAAACATTCTATCCACTTCCTTTCCTTGCGCAACGATCCTTCCATCCTTCTTGTGCTCTTTGACAAAGAGATCATCAAAGTTAGACCTGACTTTGTAAAGCCTGCTTAACCATTAACCCAATAGAAACCACATTCTTTTAATGCTTTGTACATGTAGTGCATCATCTAGGTACTTCACTTTAGAATCTTTCATAGACAATAGCAAATTTCTTGTATGCATGATAGGATGTGTAGTATCATCCCCAATTTCTACATAACCAGGACTTTGTAAAGTCTGCATTTTCTTAAACCATTCACCATGGCTGGTCATGTAATTTGATGCACCAGAATCCACATACCATACATTGTCACTGGATTTTTCCACATTAGTAGACATAGTATTCAGTATGTGATGCACCACAAATAGCCTCTCGGGATCATTGCATTCTTGCTAGTAGTTGCATAATTGTTTTTTTGCCTCCTGTCTGGACAATCACATTGAAAGTGACCATGTCGTCCACATACCCAAGATACTACATTTTTGTGCTGACTTGCATTATTGCGTTGTGCATTTCCATAAACTCTTGGACTACTCCACCTCAAAAGTTTCCTCAACCACCACCCGTGTTCTGACCATGATTGTTGTTTTGTTTTTGTGCTTGGTGGTTGCCTCTTCCTTGGCCTTGTCCATGACGTGTACCACGTTTTATGACCTAGTAAATGATGGATTGAGATTTTGGTACCTTGTTAGATTTCTTCTAGAGTTTGTACACTTCTCCCCTTAGACCTAACATAGATTTTCTTAAATTTTTGTGGGTATCAGAGTCCGTTTATTCATTGAAATGGTGTGATGACTAAGAGAGGCAAGATAGGACATATTTAGATTTTTCGATCTACGAGTTGGTGATTTTCTTATAGAAACTAATGTTTTTTCTTGTTAGCTTCACTTCTTGAATATTGACACCCTCATAGAGGCTTTGTGCCCCATCCGAGTCACTTCCATGACTATTGACATATGTTAGTACTAGATAACTATGCCAGAGATGTCCATTGTGCTGACCTGCTAAAAACCTTACTCCCCCACTTTACAGTGAAAATTCAACCTTTGATTCTCCTTGGATGGCTCATTTTTCTTCTCCTTTAATGTATGATTACCTACAATGCTTTATGTGCTTTGCAATTCTAAGAAACATTGCTCGCTTATTTAAATACGTTGCTACCTTGATTTGTTGCCTACTTTTGCACCTTATCATAATGATTTTTCTAAGGTTTTCTTGCCCAAAAGCATCAAGATCTTGAGCACTTAATTTCTCAAAGGTCCTAAGGTTTGCTTCACACAAAACTCATACATAAGGGGAGGGGTATCCATTGTCGTGCTTTGATACAATTGGAAAGATGCAATGACACCGCATGAACCGTGCAATGAAGGAGAATAAAAAGAGGTAGACACTATGTGTGGTGGAGTATGATGGAAAAGAGCCTCACTCCTTATATTGGCATATAAGAATAAGAGGTTGGTGGGTAGTTAGATACCATCAAACATTTGGCCTAGGGCAAAGGCACATCCACCTAGCCCCAACATTTTCCCCACTAATTAATATAAGAGAGCTGTGCAAAACTATAAAGGATTATCAAAAGATTTTTTTTTCTCCATGACAGGCTTTTCTAATTCATCAAATACACATATACTCAGCATTGGATATAGAAAAACATGATACATCACCCTAGTTGAAGGAAAACTCGTACTTAGATCAAAATGAGTCGACCACTATGTACATCCAAATTGTTACACTAAACAGTCAAAGCCCAAGAATCAAGAAATTATCAAATGTTTCATACAATTTCACATTGAATATTGAAATGCATAGAGTTTGAGTAGAACAAGAACTCAACTATTATTCACATGTCCTTCATACATCAAAGTGCGAGTTAGATAATCACTTGCAAAGAGATATATTCAAAAATGTACAACACCAACAATAACTACTAAAAAAGAGATAAAAGCCTTAATGATACTTAGGAAAGCCTCAAAATAAGTAGGACATATAGCACTAAGCATCAGTGTAGCACTTGCTATACTTATTTAATAAAATTTAGAGAGGGATTTTGTACTTAGAAAAACCTCCAAGTAAGGAGGACATCATTAGGGGAAGTTCGAGGTCAATTTTTTTCCTTGTAGTGTTTAGAGAGAGAGAGAGAGAGAGAGAGAGAGAGAGAGTGCTCTAAGACAATGAGAGAAGGGCCTCTATTACAAAACCTTCATTTTCTTTATTTTCTAAAATGAATTCTCTTTGAGCCACAATTCAAAGCAACTTTTAATTACATGGTATTTTTACCTCAAGAAGCTCTCTTTCATCAACGAAAAATATTTTTTTGAATCTTCTCATGGCTTTTTTTCCCTCCTATGCCCACCTTTCTCTTCCTCCCACCACCTTCTTCACCCTCTTTTTGCTACTTTCTCTTCACCTTCATCTTCTATGAACCATTTTCTCCTGAAAAATGGATTTATTTTCCTTTCCTTGTCAAATTTGGGTCAGGGATTTCTAACAAATACAATGAATCCTATAAAGGTGTTGCACAGAGAGAGAGAGAGAGAGAGAGAGAGAGAGAGAGAGAGAGAGAGAGAGAGAGAGAGAGAGAGAGAGAGAGAGAGAGAGAGAGAGAGAGAGAGAGAGAGAGAGAGAAGTTTGATTGAAGGTGAAAGAGTGAGGAAAGGTAGTTGGCAATCATGTTTTTGTGTGTAGCTATGGTGGCCATTATATCAAGCTCTTCATCCGTCTCTTTTGTTCACATTGCCACCTCATGCACTTGCATCATAATCTCCTCTTGTTGAGCTTGATCAATCATAAGGAGGTTTATTAGGCGTGAGCTCCTGGGTAGAATCTCTATCATATGGTCATCATCCCCTCAATTTGGAGGTAGCTCCATAGGGATATCATCGATAAATACATCTTCGAATCCATTTAGAAAATTAGACAAGTCTGATTCTTCTTGATTTTTACCACTTTGTTTTGCTAAAACATTAGCATCATTTAGAGACTCTTTGACATTGGTACCCTCAAAAAACTCTAGTTTCTACTCTTCTTTACCTTTGAAATTAGCTCTCAAGTAACCACACCCGTGGTTTAGAGACTGTTGATTCCAAAGGATAGTGGAGAGGGTCTAACATTGCTCAGCTAGTTATGGTTCATGTTGATCTTGCTAGTAGCTCAATAATGGTTAAGACAAAGGCAGCCCCCGAGAGACTTCATTATTAAGTCTATAGTTCTCAATGGTGTACCTTAAACTAAGTCCTTTCCAACCAAGATAATAGATCCTTGTACCTTGAACCAACGGTGTACCTCAAACCAAGTCCTTTTCAACCAAGGTAATAGATTCTTGGCCTAGTTACCCTCTTGCAATGAATAGGTCCAGCCTTTCCTAGACAACTTAAGGACCTCTCTTCTTAAGCAAGAAAAGAGAAACCAATAGCTCTAATACCAATGGGCCTATGAACATTGAGAATAGCGGAATTAAGGAAACTCTTGTTCACGGTTATTCTAGGAATTAAAGAAACTCATGTTCACGAAAATTATCCCACATTAAAAATGATCATTTTAATATGAAAAAATCATTTGGGTTAGTTAGATATTAGATTTTATGCCATCTCATTTTAGGCTTCCCTGCTCTAAAGCTCCGCACATCCAAATAGGAGTATCCTCATTGACACAAGTCCAAAGTTTAGATTCAGTTTATGAGACATAATCAAACTCTTGAATTGGTGTTTCCAAGACATCTCTATAAGAGTGATCCTTTAAATTTACTCCTGTAATCCATCCAACTTGTTTTAGATAAAAGTAATTATTACCCCAATCTTGGACTAGCTGAACTTGTCTCATAAATGGTCTATCTAAAATGATTCATAGTTCAAATTCTTTCCAAAAATCCACAATTGCAAAAGTATGTTGATAGTCGATCTCGCAGGAACTAACTATTACCTTCTCTAGCAATCCAAGTGGTCATTCAATCTGGCCATCAACCAATTGCAACTTCACTCTAGTTTTTCTAATCGCAAGTTTTTCCCAAGACTCCCAAACAGCTTTTGTTGCTATAGCAATGCCAGCACCATACGACTAGCACAATCCCTTACTGATTCTCCTTGTTTTTGTTTGAAACTATAGATTTGAGCTACTATGTCATGCTTGATTATCGTTTTGGAATAAGCTACTACAAATATTTTGCCAATGTGGTCAAATCAATGATATTTCTAGGAGGAATATTCTAGAACCAGGTCATAGATTTTTCTTCCAATGTCATTTCAAAATGCTCAAACTGTGATCCTTTCAACTCTTAGCACCTGCTTGAAGCTTGTTAAGTGGTGATATGGATCCACAAATACATTGTATTTCTTGAACCATTTTTGAACAGGTATTGGTTTGACTCTTCTACTAGGTTCATGCCAAGTCCTACATGTGGTAGGTTTTGGTTCAAGTCCTTCAAACCAGTTAGTGAAATAGTGACTCATGTAACCCTGTAGTGACCTTGGTGTCACTCAATTTTCTTTGTTTTCAATCAGATCCCTTTCGTCTGATGTGGGTTCTACTCCCAAAAGAGTGTCTTGGTTCATCTCCTTCTTGGTTTACTTCATGTTCCATGCCCAGGATCCAATCTCTAAATGCATACCCTTGGTATTTGGTCTGCTCAACCTTAGTGGGAGTCATCATTACAAAATTGTTGCTATAAAAATCCCTAAAGAGACAAGGAGGGAGATCTGCAAGTCCCTTCTCTTTGATCTTGAAGATGTATACTATCTTGAGAGGCATTAGTTTTTTGGGCTTTGTGTGGAAGGTCCACAAAAAATCCTTAGCATTGCCATCCTACCAACAATAGACTCCATGTTGAGGGTTGTCCGTTTTGATCCGTTTAAGTGTTTTTACATCCACTTGTTCATATCCCTCAAATTCTAAGACATGTGGTCCCTCTTTGGTGGTCATATCCAAAATTTTAGTGTCAATCACTAATCCCCACTTGTCTATCGCCTCGGTATTTATAGCTTTTGTTTATTGCATACCATTTTTATCCATATTTATGTTTCCTTGCTTGTTCATTCTTACTTTTTCCTCAAACACAATGTTGTGATCATCAATGCAAACAACATACTCTTCATTAGGGTCTAGGTAAACTGAGCCCCATGGACATTGGACTCATAGAAAGTCAATATGTGCTTATAATGTATTGAAGTTCCAACTCCCAATTGAGTAGAACAGGAAGACATATCGGATGTAGAGTTTGCGTAGGTGACTGGTACTTCCTAAAAGATTGTTCCTAAAGGATCACCTTGGTTTACACTCTCCTCAATAGACACTCTACTTGTAGTCTCTCCTATAATCCCATGATTTTCTATTACTCTTCTCGATTTAATATTCATAAAGACTTTCTAGTTCTTGATTGATTGACTTACTTGTCCCTAGAGACACTTACAGATCATGCTCCCAAGATTTTAGACTTTTGGTTGGATAGATTATCTCCCCAATCTCCTTTTCTGCAAACCTCTTTCACCTGTCAAGTCTAGAATTTTAAATAGTAGACCTCAACAAAAATTGAGAGTTCTTTCATTTGGACAAGCCAGCTTCATTATCACAGTTTCAATTTTCCTCAATGTTTACCAGCTATGAACAGAGATTAGTTGCCAATTTACAACAGTAAGAGTGTTAGAAAAGTTTAATTTTTAGGCAGTTTCTTGAGCACAAACAAGTTCAAACTTGACAAGGGTTCTTCTAAGCACTTGTTCTCTCTCTGTATATCCAAAGTGTACCCAAACCTTGTCTTTAGATAGCATAGGAACATAATTGTGATTATTTTCTTTTGCTCCAATTTGGTGATTTTTCCTACTTTGTGATATAAACTTGGTAGTTCTTGCCCTAGCTAATAAGCCTGTTGGCCAATTTTCACTCAATTTGGACAAATTTGCTAAAGTTTACAACCTATTCTACTTGGCATATTAGAGTTAGAGAAAATTGGACATAGTTTTCACTTCACTAATTCAAATGAGACCAAAATTGAAATTTGAACTTATCTTGGCTTGTACTACCTATGAATACACCTTGTTTCAAGATTATGGTGAATTTTCCACTTGTTTGGACCACTTTTGCTAAGTATTACAATACCACCAATATGCTTATGACCAAGTCAGATCTGATACAATTTTTAAGTGAAAATATGATCAAAATCACACAAACTACTCACATAGGCATGTATTCCCTAGTGCAAGACTCAAACTTAGCAAAAGTCATTGAAATTGACCAATAGAAATAATCACTATTATTTTCTTGTAGGTTAGTTTGGACAATTTTTTCTACTTTCACCTCTTACAGTCTACCACAAATGTTTTTGCAAACTTTTGAAAATTGTCTTTAAGTGTACATTCCAGCTTACTTAGGGGTTCATATGGCTTGCTTAACCACAATCTCTAACATAAACCTCATGTTTGATGAGAAACTAGTTGTTGCTAGGCCTGCAAAATCTAAAACTCTAAATCCACAAAAACAATCTCATGGATAACTCTTTTGGATTATGAATTAGATTAGGAATCCGTCTTAGAATCTACTTAACCTGCTCCTAATGGTGGTTATTTAGAGGTAGTGGAAAGTGTCCACTTGCACTGTTTTCTTATTTTCTTGAAGTTTTATGAGCTTTGACTCTAACTTCATTTAAGTTAATCTAATCCTAGAATGCTTTCAACAAGTACATCTACTTCCAAGTTACCTCTGCACACCTAAGGACGACACTCCTCAACTTGCGGTTTGAAAGTGAAATTTTGTACTCTAGGTAATCTAGAGGAAGTCAAGGACAATTTTCACTATGTACTCTTGTTTTCCCTAGTTTAGGTTAGTTCACTCCGTGTCAACGGTGCCAAATGTGGGTGGGCTACCAAGCCTCACACTTGCCTTATTGTAGACATAGCAAGAACCATGAACATAATTGTCAATCCATGGGATGAAGCTGAATCGACTAGTGGATGGAGGCTATGAGAGAGTTTCAATCTCCCAAAACACATATCAACTATCTCAACTAAGAAGCTACACTCAGATGAACATCAATCGTCAAAAGCTAGTCACTAATCGGTGAGCTATATGTGCTCGTTTCATGAGTTCCCATCACCAAATTGCTAGGACAAGTAGACATGACCTAGATACTGTAGGCATCTATGGTCTCAGTTCCATCTTTCTACCACTTGCAAAAAGTGCAATTATTTATAGTATGGAAGATTTTACCTAACTTTTTTGGTTAAAAATGCATGTGAAAGATTAGCAATGAAGTCCTAACACCTCTCCTATGATTATTTTTCTAGTCCTATGCCTAAATCTTGAGTTATGTGCTATTTTAGGACGAGGGTTGGCGACAAAAAATGCTTTGAAATAGCAGCAATGGCTTACCTTGTTGCATATATCTTTCACCTAGGAATGCAATGGCGTAGATGGTTCACGAACAAACATACATTCCACAAGGGAGATACAGCTTCAAAGAGATAGTGAAGAGAACATGGCAACAACACATACTATTTTTCATTATCCAAAACTTACAAAGGACTTTGTAAAAGTGGCTTATATACCATAGCCAAGGTTTTAGGTCAAAACTTGTCTCACTTAACTCCTTAGTGACGGAGTAAAATGGATACAACTTGGAATCATATAGCCTTGGCTCTAATTTACAAAATAATTCTACATTTTTAGGAAAAATCAGCTTCCAGATTATACCAAGAATGTAGTTTTACAATGTAGGACTACCAAAAATTACAATTTACAAAAGTGTTTTTCATCTCCTCTTAGCTCATGCTAGCTTGGTGCTAAGATAAAGTACATAAAATACTTGTATGGGAGCTTATGGCCCTGCTGCTTGATGAAGGCCTTGTTGTTAAGAGTTTCTTTTGTCTTGAACAATAGGTTGTGATGGCCAGCTAGCAAGTGGAGTTCCTAGCAAATAATATCAATGGTTATTTTGACTTGCACTATAGTCCCATCCTTGTCTATGGGAGTTGCTTCTCCAATGTACTGAATGGTCGTCGATAGTAACTCTAGAGCTCTTTGGAAGTGAGTGCCCCATGGTTGTAGATAGAAAAAGATTCCCAATTGCAAGCATCTAGAACTATCCATCACCTTTGTCTTTTGGTGTATTGTCCACGACTCTTTAGGGAAAATGCTGCCTTCATTTGAGTTTTGGATGCTATTTGAAACTTTTTGATGAATATGTTTGCAGGGATTTTCTCCAAATCTTCATACTTTACATGAGATTTCTCATTATGTCGACAACTTCATATGGAGAAACTCCTCAATCTCTTGGTGCGCATTTGATGCGAGGCATCTTGCTAACAACATTTAGTAGTTTAGTGTCAAGAAATTGGTTAAAAACTTGTTGAAAAATCCTCTTTTTCACAAACTTGACCATTAATTGAAAAATGAGCCTAACTTAAGCAAAAGAGATCCAAATTTGATCAAACTTCACCAATGTGTCTAAGAAAACTACATGCACTTGGAAAAATTGGTTCAAGTCAGTTCTAGGTTGGAGGTACATGGATCATGATCCATGTTTGGTAGCCAAATTATGTTTTCTTTATACCATCTGATTCAACATGATTAAGAGATGCTATGGTAGAAAACGTTTTAAATTTTGACTCTTAGTTGGAACATCAAGTCAAGTTTTGCTTTTTTTTGTGAACTTGGAGAAATTTGGGATTCTCATAAGGATTTTAGGTTTTCAAATGACTTGAAAACTTTGGACTGGGATACAAATGGCATGTGAGTCAAGATGGCTTGGGACTGGTTCAAAAATCTAGAATAATCCATGTTTGGTCACAAATTGAGTTAATACTTTGAGAGTGTGTCCTAATAGCTAATCCTAGCACACTGATGAAATCTTCGCAAATTTAGATCTAAATCTAGTAAGTTATTTTGAATTCCTAGTTTATGGCCCTATTTTCTCGACTTTGACCAAAATTGTTTCTTGGATCCCTCTATGTTGCAATCATGTGGTTAGTAAGTGCTAGTTTTTCTTGATCCAATGCTTTGATGTTGAATAACACCCAAGTGTGATGGGTCCTTCTACCCTTGCTGTCAAAACTTGTGCTTCTTTCAAGCATTTTCCTCTTACAATTTATCTTTTTGAGCACGCAAATACTTCACAATTTCTCAAATTAAGATTTTCTTCTAAAAACCCTAACTTTTGGTACCTAGAGACCCTAGAAGTGCTAATTCTTGGATTTTGTCCAATGTTATATAGTTTCCTCACTTTTTTTATGTCTTTAGTACTCTAAGACACATGTGGACCAAAAACCTGATTTCGTTGACATCAGGGGGACATGGATCGCGATCCATGTTTGGAAGCTAAATGATACAAAATTTGTAGGATAGCATCTTAGCATGTTTCTATAGTAATTGATCACCAACTTTTGGGGTTTTGCACCATTTTTCCTTGATCTAGGTCAAAATGACCATTTAGGGTATGATATCTGAGAATTTGGGCCAAACCATGTTCAAATTTACCCAAATTTGCACTACAAGAGGTACTTCACATTAGCAACGCTCACAGTGCGATGCTTAAAAGTGAAAATTCATGGTGTTGCTATCAGCATCACTATCAGCGTCGCTAGTTTATTTGTAACATAGCTACGCTCATAGCGACGACCATAGCGATGCCGATAGGGGTAAAAAATAAACCAAGAGCGCCCGAAAACTCAGATCTCAGATCTGAGTTTTCGACGCTCAAGCAAAGAGGTAATCCGCACTCTCGCTCTCTCTCTCTCTCTCTCTCTTTCTTCTCCACACACACACACACACACAAACACACACATGAGGAGAGGAAGGAGAGCCAGGTATGCTCCTTCCCTCTCCTCTCTCTCATGTTTCCTTCCCCTCTTTCTCTCTCTCTCCCTCTCTTTGTCTCTCTGTCTCTCTCTCTCACACACACACACACATTGTGTTTTTGAGAGAGAGAGAGAGAGAGAGAGAGAGAGAGAGAGAGAGAGAGAGAGAGAAAGAGAGAGAGAGCACATGCATAAACAAACAAACACACACACACATGCATAAACAAAGAATGCATACACACACATTGAGAGAGAGAGAGAGAGAGAGAGAGACAGAGAAATATATAAAACAAAGAGAGAGAGAGAGAGAGAGAGAGAGAGAGAGAGAGAGAGAGAGAGAGAGAGAGAGAGAAAGATATATAACGAGGAGAAAAAGAGAGAGAATAAAAAACCAAAGAGAGAGAGAGGGGGAGAAAACGAAAGGGAGAGGTAAGGGGAGAAAACAAAGAGACAAAGAGATTAGGTTAAAATGTAAATTAGATTAGGTTAGATTACATTTAGATTTATTTTTATGTTGAGTTTAAGATTAGGTTAGATTCAGATTTACGTTAAATTAGATTTAGGTTTATTTAGGTTAGATTATATTAGATTTAAGTTTATTTTGAGTTAGACTTACATTAGATTAGATTTAATACGTTATACTAGATTTAGATTTATTTTACATTAGATTAGATTAGATTTAGGTTTATTTTGAGTTTTCGATTAGGTTAGATTAGATTAGATTTAAGTTTATTTTGAGTTAGATTTATGTTAGATTAGGTTTAGGTTTATTTACATTAGATTCGATTTACATTAGATTTAGGTTTATTTTGAGTTTAAGATTAAACTAGATCTAGATTTATGTTTGATGGACTAGCGTTTTTTAGATTTAGGCTAGATTTTAGTGCATGCCAATGAAGGTGCACGTTGCCCAAAGAGCAAACACTAGTTACACAACAATATGTATATTCCCATCAGAATCTGGCACCTATTAACTCACATACTAACCATATTCAATTAGTCACGAATCACCACATGTTCAATTAGGTTAGATTTAAGATTAGATTTTGGATTGAGTTTTTATATTAGAGTCTACCTTTGAGATTACGGTAAAAAAATCAGAGTTAGACGAACGGTGATCCCTCTCTTCTTGTCTATGGATGCGACATTAAGCTGAAAAGCTTTCAACGGCCTGATACTCAGATTGGAGGCCAACATGTAATGTGCTATGTAATCCTTCGAACAAAGATCTACTGTGAAAAGATGTTAAGATGCTGTGAAGTGCTACAGCTAGAGAAGAGGAAAAGGGGTTTTGTCCACTACATGCACTATCATGTAGATGTGGGTGTGTAGATTTCTTGTACCCACAAATATAGGCATTGACGAATAAAGAAGAGATTATAACCCGATGGTTCTGATCTCCGTGCACCTCTAGACTGAGGTGTGCGGGGATTGGACATGACTAGAGAATGTGAGGTAGTTTACAATGTGAAGAAAGAGAGAGAGAGAGAGAGAGAGAGAGAGAGAGAGAGAGAGAGAGAGAGAGAGAGAGAGAGAGAGAAAGAGAGAGAGAGATAAATGATAGAGGATGCCAATAGAAAATTACATTTGTTGTCTAGGTTATAAGGTTTTTACCCTCATTATGAGTAGTGACGAGGATGTGGGGCCGTCCAACCAAAACACCTATCTCTCAACGAGGATCTTATGTCCTTGTAATCAATGCGAGCATGTTGTGCGATGGACAAGACACGTTTCTTTGCAGCACCTTTGCGAATTTGGCGAGTTCGATCCATATATTATAGATCGAGTTGTTGCCAATCATAACTCGTCGAACTCTGACGTTGACCAACAGGTAGCAATCTTGCAACCAAGTAGACGTGTTCATAGGCACTTTGGTCAAGCAACATATGTGAGACCACAAGATGTAGCCTCTGACAGCTCGAGGGATGATCATGCGGGCCACATTCCCAACGAGGCAATGTTTGAGCCCGAGATCGATGAAATGATCGAGATAATCATGGATTCAGAAAGGCTTATCTATGATGATATGAAAAGTGAAGCCGATACGCCATTGTATGATGGAGCACGTGTGTCTAGATTGAAGGCTCTCCTGGTTCTTCTCAACATGAAGACAAAGTTTGGATGGAGTGACACTAGCGTCACAACACTTTTCAAGTGATCTATTACAGTGTGTTTACTTTAATAAAAAAACTCTAGATGTATAATGATCTTATAGATTTTTACAGAATTGTACCGTATTTTTTTTTCTATGTAGATTTCTCAAAGAGCACATACTGCCAGTTGATAATGTGATGATGGATTTCAGAGAGGAAGCAAGAAAGATCTTGCAAAACTTGGGGATGGATTACAATTCGATCCACGCTTGTCCTAACGACTGCACTCTTTTCAGAGGGGAATACATAGACATGGAGAAGTGTCTGAAATGTGATAACGAGAGATATTGAGTAGATCTCCACAGAACAAAAATTCCACAAAAGGTGTTGCGACATTTTCCTCTGCTTCCTCGCATCAAGCATTTCTCTGAATGTAAGTCCATGGCCGCCCTAGCATCATGGCATGAGAAGAATAAATCTTCGGATGGTGTGCTACGGATTCCTGCAGATTGCGCAGCCTGGAAACATATAGATGAAACATGGTCGGATTTTTCCAGGGAAGCTCAAAATTTGCGCCTAGGCCTGGCTGTGGATGGCGTAAATCCATTTCGTGAAAGATCAACATCTTAGAGTGTATGGTCCGTTGTCATCGTCAACTACAACATTCCCCCGTGGTTGACTACGAAGAAGGGGCACCTGTGGCTAAGCTTGATTGTAGCGGGGCGGTATAAAATGAAGAATATGGATGTGTATCTTTGTCCACTATTGGAAGAGCTACAACAATTGTGGATTGGCATAGAAGTGGTGGATATGAGCCGACACACAGGTCGACGGAATGCTTTGATCAGAGGCATTCTAATGTGGACCATGCATGACTATCCCGGACTAAAAGAATGCTCAGGTGATTTACACTTAAACTCAAACACTGTAAATCTTGGTTTTTCTCAAGCTTATCTATTATCATGTGTATACATGCAGGGCTTCAAACAAGCGAATGCAGAGCATGTGTCACATGTGGACCTAGATTGAATGCACGTCGGGCGCCCGCATTGAAGAAGCAAATCTACGAAGGTCATCAAGCGTATCTTCTAGAGAATCATGTGTTACGCAATGGCTTTTTGGGAAGAGAGCCACCGAGGATGTCTACACAAGCATGGTTAGAGCAGAAGGAGATGTGTGATGATGGTTTGTCCCCAAGGATGAAGATACTCTCTCTATGGTACGAGTTACCATATTGGCCCCGACTAATGATCAATCACTTGCTGCACATATTCAAGAATGTGGGTAATCTTCTATGGGACCATCTGACCGACAAGAAAGATACTTTGGGAGCCAGGGTTGACCTTAGAAATGTGGATCTTATGGAGCAATATTGTCCGCAGACAGCATCAAATGGATCTATAAAACTCCCTAAAGCGCCATGGATTTTCAATGGAGCCCAAGAACACAAAGTAAAAGAGACCATTTGATCTGTGCGGACCCCCACTGGCATAATGCACTCACTTCGAGCGTGGTTTACTAAAGAAGGAAAGCTTACCGGTTTGAAGTCACACAACTGGCATAAAATGTGTCAGGTATGTTTATACTGGAATATATCAATATAGTGGGAATTGTGTAGCAAATTTGTGTGTGGACTTTAATATCATTGTTGCACGTGTTTTGCAGTTTATTTTACCGGTGGCCATTGAGAGATGTTTGTCTCTTGATGTCCGTAACACAATCTACAAACTCGCGAAGTTGGTGCAATGGATCTCACAAAAGGAGATCAATGTAGACTCCATACCATTTTCCAAACTAAACGCTATGGAGGTTGTGTGCATGTTTGAGAAACACTTTCCTACTACTATGCTAATCATTCAGTTGCATCTTCTTGTTCACATAGTTGATGAGGTGGAAATAGCTAGCACAGTACATTCCAGATGGATGTTCTTTTTAGAACGTTTCATGAAAATGCTCAAGGGATATGTGCGTCAGAAGGCACGTCCGTAGGGTAGCATGGCAGAAGGTTGGCTGGTATCAGAGTCCCTAGTGTACATTGGAGAGTGGCTAGAAGGATTTGATAAAGCCCAAGACACGCTATAGAAAACCATAGATGATGAGCGCATATGTGGGATTGTCATGTGCAATCTCGGTGTTGAGAAGAAGATGATGGAAGATCTAGAGGCTAAAATCAATCGATTTTGCATGCTTCACAATCCAGTGATGCAAAAGTGGATTTCACAATATGAGGATGCAAAGCAAGAGTGACAAAGGGCACGAATCGAGTGGAGACGGGGAAGACGACCACCGATGCACTATCCGACAGGTCTAGAGAGCCTAGCAACATTCATGAGCTTAAGATGGTTGCACAACCAATTGAAAAGCACACAACAGTGCGGTGAAGAAGTGACTGAGGAGGAGTGGGAGTACTCTTGGGTTGCGCGACCAAGGTAAGTTTGCAATGTATGACTAGTGACTTTCTAGATGTTTGAACAGCCATTCATAATCTTTGTTGGTTGTAGTATAAGTCATAGACAACAGCATGGTGTAAAGGTCAACATTTTAGGGTGGAACAGATCGACAAAAAGCGTTTTACTCAAGATTGTGGAATCATGGCAAAATTTGAATAGTCTAGTGGATGACGGTCCTCTGATGCAGATCCTGTGGTGGCAGCACTCACTTATTTTGGCACGCTACAAGTGATTTTGAGGATCGATTATAGAGGATTTTTTGACGACTTGTTCGACGTGCAATGGTTCAAGATAATCATGGAGGGTCTAACGCTACTGTGTGTAGAGGAGAGTCCGGTTTTCTTGAGGTGGATTCAACTAATAAATAGACTAACCTAAGAGATGCTTTTGTACTATCCGAGCATTCTGAACAAGTAAGTATGTAAATAGTTAACATCCAATTTTAGAAGCTATGTGCTTGGAAGCTCTCATGTAAGTTATGTGCCTCTAGCAGGTGATATTTCATCCTACAAAGTCTACATCAAACTAGTGGTACGTCACAGACGTAGCCCCTCGTAGTGCACGGAGGTATGAAGGCTACCATGTGCCAATCACAGTGGCATCAATGGAGGAGATCGGAGAAGATGCTGAGTCAGAAGCCGCTGAGGTGCTGCCAGACGAGCATCAAGCTGCTACTTTCTATGGGGTGCATGAAGAGGATCTACAAAATGAAACGGAGGGACATATGGTTAAACAGAGAGCTCTATATAGATATAGGAAGTTATGCTGAGCTTTGCGAGGATGAGAGAGAGACCTATTAAAGCCATAAATATTGTGACAACTATTCCTAGAAGCTACACACCACTAGCTACTCCTCCAGGAGTCACTTCAATCAACACTCCTCGCTTTGGGGCCTAGAATCCAGTGGAGACACCTGACGTCCGTACCCCCATCGACACGTTGCTAGAGACCCCTATCGGGACACCCAGGTTCATGCGTCACCAGCGAGAGGGCTTGCCTTACTCCATCGACTTCAGCGGCGACATCATCTTGGATGATGAAGGCAAGAAGGTGATCTTGTGCATGCGTGGTCTTTGCTCTCAGGGGTTTATACACTACATACTAAACACCTAGAATGAAGTACCAACTGATTTAAAAGACAGAGTCATCAGTATACTACATGACGAGTTCCCCGTTTTAACACAGGATGACCGCTTGAATGAAGACCTGATGAAGGTTCGAATGCGCGAATATTGCAAGCACAAGCGTTTCGAAGTGCAAAAATCAATTAATCATGGGTGGAACAGGCTAGATTGGCTGGCCAAAGAAGATTAGAAGAATGCAAAGAAAGCAGCACGCGAGAATCCCGACAAGTGGAAGCAACAAAAGGAGGCAGCCAAAGTGCGAGGAGAGGCAGGGAGCTCGCACCACTTGGGGAGCGACGGGTGGGCATCATTTGAGGCCGATTTTGTAAATGTTTTTGCATTGCTCTTTAGGTATGATAGTTTAGGGTTTAGGGGTTTTTAAATTCTAACATAGTGGATTCTTTGTATGTTGACAATGGTCGATGAGACAGGATGTGACCCCACACCGTACGAGCGCGAGTACGCAGGCAAGAAGGGCTTAAACGCCCTGATGGACATTTTGAGTTCTCGCGGTGGCATGGTTAGTATTCGGATTTACTCTTTTCTATTTGTTGTATTGTTTTATAAATTATATGTTTATACTTACAAAAAGTTGTCCTATTGTTTTTTTTTGCAGAATCGGACAAATACGTCGCTTGGACGCGATGAGACGTCTGATTAGATGACGTCAGTGTAGTCGTAGCTAGATAGCATTAGTTTCCTTTTGTCATAGCAAATGTATCATGAGATGATGTTTATACGTCTTTTTGTAACTATTGGAAAACCATGTATATTTTTTCAATAATGACAATGGTGTTGTAACTATTACATTTGCAAAGTTTAACAATCAAGGGATTTTGCCTATGATGTTTATAATTTTCATTGATTTACTTTCATCAATTTACTTTGTCAGTTTTGTATCTTTATTCTGCAAACAATACTATGGATGATGGAGTTAATGGTTATATTTTCTTGTGGGTGACTACTCTGGGTCTATATCTAAGCTTGCACTTTCTTTCAAAGGTGAATCTAGGCTTATCTTGGATTCATTTAGGTTTACTATATATTTGAAACATTCAATATGGTTGATCCTGCCACCAAAAGAAAAATCTCTCGGGCGTTGCTATAAGCGTCGCTATATAAAGCTCTGCAACATCGCTATGAATGTCACTATAGGTGGCCTGTAAACGTCGCTATAGACGTCACTATATAGTGACATCTATAGTGACACATATAGAAACGTTCCCGTATCGACGCTATTAGTGACGATCTTAGCGACGTCAGGGATTATAAAAACCCAATGTATTTTCGTTTCTAGCAGCGTCACAAGTGCACACAACCTCTTATAGTGTTGAAGGATGATCTCCCAAGACTATGATCTATCTGTTGGAAACTTTTGGTCCAATTCTAAGATTGTAGGAGTCATGGATTGTGATCCACTCTGCAACACTCTTTATTACTATTTTTTAGTAGTGTGTTGGCATTGGTTATGGAAATCTCCTAGAGAGTTCTTTCTAAGTTTGAGTGCTAGGAAACATGGATTGCAATACATGTTCCACAATCAAATTTAACTTTGATGATGGAGCCTTGAAGCACTTGACTTGTTAAGGGTTTTTCCCAAATCTTTTTGAGTTTGGGGCATTTTTTGATCCCTCTCCTAGCCTTGAATTGTTTGCAAAATATTTGGTATGATTTTGATTTGTGTGAACTGTGTGGTGTTTTTTGTGTTATGCCACTCAAACAGACATGTCAAGGGAGGTATCTATACCATACTTATTGAATCCGGTGAAGAAAAGTATCCCCAAGTGCTTGTAGCAGGCAAACCATTGGTATACACTCTATGTCACAAGGAAGCTTTAGCTCTCTCTCTCTCTCTCTCTCTCTCTCTCTCTCTCTCTCTCTCTCTCTCTCTCTCTCTCTCTCTCTCTCTCTCTCTCTCTCTCTCTAACACTAGCAAATGCAAATAAGGCCTGTTTTGCCCTACTTGGATGGCTTAATGGGAACACCAAGTGTATTCTTACCTTCTTTACCTTGATTATCCCTTCACATCACTTGAGGCTCAAACGGCTCGTTATTTGGAAAACATGTTGTTGTTTGCCCTTGATTATGCAAATTCGACCATCCGTAAGTTGGCCAAAAATTTGATTTTCACCAATTCTTTGGAAACTTTCCATGCTTGAAGCTCTTGCTCTTTGATTCGACGTTTGCTTTCAAAACTTGATTTTGACTCTCTTGGGTAGTTTTATCAATGTTTGATCCGTAATAGCTAAGAATTAAAGAAAAATAATGAACTTTACTATTATTTGGCAAAAAATTAGTCAATTATCCTTACACTTATATATACATACTCTCAATCTAGGCATCATGATTGTTGAAATTTGTCAATATGGCTCATTATTAAGCTTGATAAGAGGTAAAAATCAAATAAAAACAAATAAAAATCTAGAAAAAGATTAAATTAAGAAACAATACACACTTTATACATTGTAAACATGAATTCCTATCATCTTGCAGTAGCCATATGCTGCTACTCTCCCCTTCCCATTTTGATTTGTCTAGGACAAAAGATTATGCAGTGTGCATGGGCATTAAGGCTATGTCTATGCAAGTCCATGCAATGTGAAACTATTATGCCAATGGAAGAAATGCAAAGGGTAACAATATGTTGTACAAAATGTGGGTACTAAACTGTTTGTTTAGTGGTCTTTGCTATCAAGGCTCCATCTATACTATGTTGTCCGAATAAAAGTTCTTGGAGATGTCATGCTCTTTCTTTGATTGTGGGTGTTGAAGTACTTGTGTCATGATTTCCATTGTCTTTGGCTTCTTTGGTACCCACTTGTACTTGGTTGTTCTGGTTGGTGGAGACTACTGAGCTAGTTGTTGTCAAGTTGGTAGTTTCAGTCTCCATTGCCAAGTTATTCTCAATGGTTGGGGTTGGGTTTGAGGTTTCTTTGGAATGGATCCATTGATACTTGGGTGGTCTTGTAGTGGATTTTGATTTTTAGATAGAAGTATTGTTTTGTTGTGGGTTTTGCTTTGTCAATTGCTACCTTGGGTATCCATATTTTCTTAGGTTTGTTGGCCATAATTGACTTTTTCACCCATACCTGTTCGGTTGTTGATAGATTGTTTGAATGTCGTATATGTGTAGGTGTCATCTCCTTCTAGGGATCTACAACAATTGTATGTACTTCCCACTAATGATCACTCTTTGCTGTAGTGAGTGACGTAAGAGTTATTGCCAAGTATGAACTTTAATGCATCCTCTTACCAATTGAAAATTGCTTTGTATGTCCACATCCAAGGGACACCTAGGATGACTGTTGTAATGATAGTGGGCATTGATGGCCATCGATATTTATTGAATATTTTAACTTTGCCTAGGTTGAAAATCTTCCCTTGATTTGCAACCTTTAGCTCTATCTAATTTGTCAATAGTGGTACATATGTAATCTTCATGGATGTCGAATATTTGACGACATAAGCTCTAGCTCATGTGTCCACAGAGTGCTTGCTTGGTTTATCTCTCTAGAAGTTATATATTGATGTGTACATCCATACTGGCCTCCAAGCCAATTACGCTCTATCTAAATTTGTTCAATTTGAGGAGGTGCAATTATTGGTTGAGGCATAACTTGCAAATTGTTTTAGTGTTCATTGAGCTTTAAAATCCGCAAAGTAATTTCATCCTTAGCCTTTTCTTTATTATCCAAATATTTTTTCTTCCTTTAATTTGCTTTGTGAATATTCTCCACTATTTTGATGGTTAGTGGTAAGTGATACTTCTTCAACCTACAATCACTAATCCAATTGAGAATCTATTCTCCCTTTAATGTAGCAAGTTTTATGGCTCCACTTGATGCGATGTCATGAATCACAAATAGACCATTACCTTGCTTTAGTTTCTTGGAGTGTTGTTTCAAGGTGTAGACCAACACATAGTCTCTCATTTTGAACTCCTTAGTGATAACATGTTGATCATGAAACTCCTTCATGTGTCTTTTCTAGGGTTTTTGGCTACTATAATCATGGGAATCAAGAAATCTACTAGCAATATGGAATTAAGAACAAACACCATGTTAAAAGGCATTGTTCCAATTGAGTTTTATATGCTACTTTATAAGCTCATAAAGTTGAATGGAACTTTTGGTCCCAATGTGCTCTTGACCTATTTATTGTCTTCATGAGCACCATGCATAAGATTTTGTTTGTGCTCTCAGCCTGTCCATTAGCTTGAGGGTAATAAGATGCTGATTTGCGATGAACTACCATGAGTTCATCTAGCAGGAATTCTATCACTTCATTTATAATGTGAGTCTTCTATCGCTAATTATCAATCAAGTTGAGGTATGAAGACAGCTTTTGGAGGGAGCTTTGGAGAAATATTTGTTTAGAGTTTTGCTCAACCCAGCAATTTTAAAGAAAAGGCTTCCTTTGCTCCAAAATTAGGTTTTGGAGCGAGCTTTTTGGAGAGAGCTTTTTATATTAATCTCTCTCTCTCTCTCTCTCTCTCTCTCTCTCTCTCTATATATATATATATATATATATATATATATATATATATATATATATATATATATATATATATATATATATATATATGTATGTATGTATGTATGTATGTATGTATACATTGTATATATTAGGATATAAAAACCTTTCCTAACGGCTCAAAAAAAAAGGCTTTCTTGATGGCTCTAATGGTTTGAACACGCTAGAGGAAAGAAAATTAAGAAGAAAAACGCAAATGTATTTGGTGCATTCCACCATCTCTATTTCTATTGTCACAAAAAGACTTTTGACTTTCCAACTCAATGGTCTTTTCATTTCCTAAGCTCACCCTTCCCTTATGCACTCTAGATGTTTTGAAAGGAGTTTTAATTTTTCAAGATTGAGGAGACTTTATATATATATATATATATTCCTCGCTCCCCCTTCTCTCTCTCTCTCTCTCTCTCTCTCTCTCTCTCTCTCCCCCCATGGTATTACCCTCCCATTGTTAGAAAAAAACCGGGGTATGGTGTATTTTAACCGGCTAAAATCATAAAATCCCTCTTAGATTTTGAGCTTGCCTAGAAGACAATAGATTAATTTACACAAGTTTTAGTGTCAATACCGGCAAAAGCTTCAAATTTTGACCTAAAAACCGTTAGGATTTCAAGTTTGCCCTTAATTTCTTCGATTAGGAAAAATGTATTTTTCTAGCCCTCAAGGCTCCTCCCCCCCCCCCCCCCCCCCCCCCCCCCCTCTCTCTCTCTCTCATGTACATGTGGCCGCTAGCGCCCACATGTACATGTGAGAGAGAGAGAGAGATAGAAAGAGAGAGAAAGAGGGTGTTGACGATAGTTCTATGGAATCTTTTCAAATGGATGTGAGGAAAAAACTAGGGTACGATGTACTTTAACAGGCTAAAATCATAAAATCTTGGTTAGATTTTGAGCTTGGCGCATTGAAGAAAATCACACAGGTTTTAGTGTAACTACTAGCAAGCGCTTCGAATTTTGACCTAATAACGGGTAGAATTTAGTTTGCCTTTATTTTTCTCCGTTAGTAGGCACAATGTATTTTTCTAGCCCTGAAGGCTCCCTCCTCTCCCTCTCTCTCTCTCTCTCTCATGAGAGAGAGAGAGAGAGAGAGAGAGAGCGTTACAGGCATACGGCGGAAGCCGTGACCACCCTAGAGCTCTTCTTCACCCGCTTCAGTGATATGCATCCTGGCAATGCAATCACAGTCACTGAGCCCGAGTTGCTAGGGTCGCGTCTCTCCACAGCTCCAGGTCCTTCCTGCCCAAGCCCATCTCTGACCTGCTTCCCATGTCCATCAGCAAGCTGCCCAGCATGCTGAGCACACTGGAAGTCGCCTCCACATCCAACATGGACATTGCCATGGCCACGAACCTGAAAATGTGTACCGACAAGGATCCCAATGATTGCACCTGCTCGGTTTCCCTGCAGCACCTCACCTCCTTTGTTACCAACAGGCTGGGCACCAGCACGCCTAGCAAGGCCATGGAGCTCTTCTATGACGCCATCATCATGGCCCAGCCACTCACCATCCTAAGCCTAGATCTGGTCAGCCCCACTGGCACCAAGGAGTACTCCTGCCACACCATGCCCTTTTCCTTCACGACACAGTACTGCCACAATCTACAAGATGTTAGCCAGTGTCAACGACAAGATGTCAAGCGTTTATTGCTACCTGGACACCAACGGCTTCAGTCCCAACTACCCGGCCATGTGCAAGCTCAACATCAAGCCCGGACACCTTCTTGCTTCCTTTCAAAGGAGAGACAAGCTACGAAGGAAAAGTCTAGCATCGTAAGAGGAGAAACCTAGCGTTGATGAGGAAGAGAGATTTGAGTATGGTGATGTTGAACAAGCGAGGGTGCGTGCAGCAAAAGGGACAACGACACGGCGACTGCAAATCTCCCTCACAACCATTTGACAAGATTCCATGAAACTATGGTTATTCAAGCTCAGCAAGTCTTTTCCATGGAAGAGATCATTGTCATGCAAGAAGACACATGGAAAGGTGAGAGAGCCCATGTGCAGTCCCGAAACTAACGTCATTTGATCGGCACAAAAAACTCGAAGAAACTTTAATCATGTGGTTTGATACTAATCATGATGATAAGATTTTTACTTCAAAGCTTGGTGCCGTGCTACGATTTTTGGTGGGTGACAACCGGTCAAGCGATGACGAGCTTGTGCTCATGGTGAAGGAGGTGGACATAGATGGTGATATTGGGTTCATTGTCCTACAAGAGTTTATCTTATTGAATGCTGCAGCTTTTGCGACAAGAATAGAGGATTTGTAGAAAGATTTAATTCTTGTTTTTGACACGGATGCAGCTGGGAAGATTTTTGTAGAGGAGGTGCACAATGTTCTAAGTCGCCTCAAGGAGGCATTCACTATGGAAGAGTGTGGTCACATGATTAATGCTGTGGACACGGATGACGATAGCTTTGTGGACTTCCAAAAGTTTTGCACCATGATGTCTATACAGTAGGAAACTTTGTAGGTTTTTAATAGCAGATGGCTTGCACAACTACATGGAGTTGCTTGATGGTTCCACATCATGGTTCCTTAGCTAGCTAGCATTGTCCTTTCCATTGTTGATGAAAGTGCTTCATCTCTGTGCAAACATGAGTCATCCGTAGGCTCGAGTCTTAGGGTTTGACTCCAAAGAAAGCAGAAACTATAACGACACCTATTATTGAAGTGCTTAATGACAGCATGGATAATGTCTCACGAAACTTTGTATCCAAGCTTGAGATGCAAAAGAATGAAATGATGCAAGAAGCTATCTTGAAAAATATCATGACTGACATCCAAAATGCATAAGAATACAAGATTTCTTTGATGCAGCATGAGGTTGAAAGAATAAGAACGAATGGGGAGAAGATGCAAAGTAATCTGAGGTATGAGATTGATAAGGTTACTATAGCACAGAGACTGGTGGACATCAATTTAGAAAGAGGAAGAACGAGAGATGATTTGATGAAGCAAACTATGGAGACATCTGAGTTGGCTACCCAAGATGGCATGGCCATATCTTGTGTTCACTCCTTTGATGAGTGCATAGGTGTGTCCATAGAAAACCACAAGTCATCACTTCCTCTTGAGTACGCAACCGCCGAATGATGGTTGGAGTGAATGGATCTCCCAAGGACTCTACGGCTGTCAATGATCAAGCCGATGTTGAACGTACAGTGTAATGCAATAGTCACTGAGAAAATGCACGGACTACCACGAGATGGTGTCCTGGAAGGAGGTAACTTCATCCTTTGTGTAAGAAATTGTGAAGGTAGAAATCCAAATGATCAAGAGTATAGAAGACTAAATGCACTACCATCTAAGCCAAGCTCTGGATAACCCTAACTTTTGTCAATCTTGGCTACTTGCATCTTGATGTAAGCATCTGATGGTTTGCAATTCACATTTTTGGAATTGAGATAGGAGAGAAAGACGACTTCGGTAACAAATCTCCATAAAATATACATGAAATATATGTATATATATAATAGATATATATATATATATACATACATATATATTTGTATAAGAGAGAGGGATCAAGAAAAAACCTTGCTCCAAAAATTGATTTTGGAGCGAAGCTAGCATTTTTTGTAATTACTTACCTGAGCAAAAAATCTAAAAAAGCCTCTCTCCAAAGCTCCGATCAAAAGGTCCCTTCATTCTCATCCCGCAATCGGTAGTGCATATCTTGTAAATATATTCCCACACAAGAATTGTGCTATCAATTTAGCATCATTCTTTTGTGCTGCCTTTGCTTTGACCCATCCAGTCAAATAGTATGTGGCCACTATGATGTACTGAGCATGGAGGCAATATAAATTTTACACGCCATTTGGCAAATTCTCTAGCCTCCACCATTGGTTGTAGAGGCATCTCATCTCTCCACATAGGTACCTTTGTTTGCTGGCAATCATCACATCTCTTTACATAACCTTAAACATCCATGAACAAGATAGACCACCAAATGTCCGCAACAAGAATTGCTTTTGCAATTTTATTAGTAGAAAAATATCCACCTGCTTGTCCAGCATGAGCTTTCTCGAGAATTGGAATGTATTCACCTTCTGTGGTACACATCTATAGTTGATCATCCTTTCCTCTCTTTTAGAAATCATTTTCAATCAACATGTAATTCCTTGCTTTGCTCAAACCCTCTAACAAGGTTCCCTTCATGAGGTAATCCAAAATGTATGAGCTCTATTTAGGTGCTACCGTGATCTTGAACAATATTGAACGTTCTATAGGTGCCTTAGTTGCACAAATGTCACAGTGACTAATGTATTCAGAAACAATTTTTTTCATTTGAGATCAATATACATCTAGTCTTCTCAGTCTTTCGTATGTTTGTGCTTTCCCATTGTGGATCATTGTTGTTTGTACATGAGCCTAGATCAAATACATGTATCACTCGTCTGGCTCTATACATAGCCTTAATATTCCATCCATTTCCTAATTATATAGCCTTCCAACTAATATCAAAAGTTTTCTAGTCTCCTTAATGATGGATGGTTGACTTTCAATTTGTAATGATCCAATGGTGAGAAAAGCTATAACCTGTTTCCTCCACCTTGGTACCATCTCAAAAGGTATGAGTCATGCAAGTCATCATCTATCCCAATAGCTGCTTCTTCATGAGTCAATCTTGATAATGATCATCCCTTTGATGTGTTGTTCCTTTCTTCACCACCACCACTTTGAAATCAAACTCAAGCAATATAATGAACCATCTAACAATACAGCTTGTATTGCATGGTTTGTTCATCAAGTAAAATAGTGTCTTATGATCCACAAAGACTACAAATTTGTTTGTGAAGGTAGTGTCTAAACTTCTTTACCACATAAATCATTACTAACCCTTCTCTTTCCATGGTCATGTAGTTCTTCTCCACACTATTCAACTTCCCATTGGAGTAACATATAGGAAAATACATGTTGTTTTCTCCAAGTTGTGCTAGAATGCATTGTATAGCATAAGCTTATGCATCCTATAGCATAAGCTGATGCATCAATGTGGACATGGAAAATCTATGTCCAATCAAGAGCTTTTAAAATTGGATCAAAAAAATAATCCTTGCTTCAATGTCTCGAATACTTTCTCACATTAATCAATCCACTCAGAGAGGTTTCGCAATAATGGCATATATATAGATGAATCGACAATGATATCTGCAATTGCCTATAAAGTCTTATACCTCCCTAACTTTTGTGCGCCTTGGTAGAGCAACAATTACTTCAATCTTCTCAAGATTCATAGAAATTTTGTTCTTGGACATAGTGTGCCGTAGAATTTCTCCTTCTCTTACTATGAAGACACGTTTCTTTGGATTTAAGCGGATATGATATGTTTTACACTTCTCAAAGATCTTTTTCAAGTGTTCTATGTGCTCATTTCTCAAGAGAGAATGCACGCATGATTCATTCATGTAAATCTCTAATAATTATCTTAGATATTCCTTAAAACCATGATTCATTAGCCTTTGGAATGTGTATGGTGCATTGGTTAAGCCAAGTGACATAATTACTTTGTAAGAAAATATGTCCCATTCTGTAACAAAGGTTGTCTTATGTTGATCCTCTAGCTTTATGGGAATCTGGTTATAGCTTGAAAATCCATCAAGAAAGTTATAAGCTTCCTTTTATGCAACTCATTCTATCACATGATATATAATAGGCTGGGGAAATTTTCTCTTACAGTAGCTATGTTTAACTATTTGAGATTCACTTTGCAATATCCCATTTTTCTTGGGTACTACCACAATTGGTAAAATGCAATGCATGTGTTCAATCTCATAGATAAACTCTGCCACTTTAAGCTTGTTTATATCCTCCGTGATCTTCTTTGCAAAAGTTTCATTATATGTATAATGACGTTGTCTGCAAGCCTTTGCATCACTCTTATGGGGTATCGTGTGTTGACAAATATATGGATCAACACCCTTAAGGTCTTTGTATCACCATGAAAACACATCTCTATATTCTTGCTCTTTCTCCTTTATGAGGTCAATGACAATGTACGCCGACTTTAGTTCCTCTCCAGATTCAGTTAAGTCTATGCGCTTGGCTTTCTCAGGTCCATCATAAGATGTCCTTGGTTCTTTAAAATCCCGCATCGATTACTGAATCGTGATCTTTCAATCATGTATCGTATATCTCTTATAGTGAGAAGGTGTGTCGAATTGATCAATCTAAGCTCCCTTTACTTTACATCTTGATTGTCCAACCCTCCTTCAAGGTTTGCTTCAATTTTTCATATTCCCATTTACACTTAGTTTTTGTCATTCTTGATAACGTCTCAATTGTATCTTTGATTTTTTCCTTGCTTAGTTTCTTTGGATTTGTCTTTGTTGAAGCAAGTTTCATGTATCCCCATGTGATTTTGTCTTTGACACAATCTGTTGCTCCTATAAGCAACAGATAGTGCGTTTTATTCCTCATAAGAAGCATAGGTTTTCCTTTGTTTTCTCTTTTTTTTTTGCATGATACCTTTCTTGTCTTTTGGATTTCTGGTTTGGGGGATCATAGAAGATTGCCTCTTTTTATTTTGGTTTTGTTTTTTTTTTAGAGCTATCAAATATGTCATCCTGTGCATAGATCTTTGGAAGTTCATCATCTTGTGAATCTTGGAATTCTTCCTCTTTTTTGTCACTCAGGTCTTTGATAGAAATCTCCTCAGCTATGTGTTTACACTCAACCGTTTCTAGTGTATCTAGGTCCTTGATCTCTAACCTTGATTCCATGATAACACTCACCATTTGGATGGGTATTATACCATATCCCTCTTCGTCACAAAATCTCGTTGGGGTTAACTCATTCACACGTATGTCTAGAGTAGCTAGTATATGATTTTAGCCAAAAGGTTTGAACCATTTCTTGAGAAATGGTTTTCAAATATAATCTTTGTCTTCTACTAGTCTCTGCAATCTTCTCTCACCAAGATCTCACACTTAGAAGCTCCACACATCCAAAGATGCGCTTTAGTTTGTAACCATGTAGGTATCTCTTGTTCATTGAGCGTTGCTGAGTCAAATTCTTGTACAAGATATTGACTGATATCTCTGTAGCTATGGTCCTTTACATTGATCCTCATAGTAATCTCTTTGTTCCTCAAGTAGATGTTGTCATAGCCCCAATCTTGTACCATTTTAAGTTGATGCATAAAGGGTTTCCTTAAAATGACATCAAAGTTGTTGCTCTTGCCAAAATATACTATTACAAAGGTATGACTATACTCTATCCCACAAGAGATACTATAATCTATTCCAACATACCTATTGGTCTCTCATCGTAACCATCTGCAAGTTGTAATTTCATTCTTGTTTTCTTGAGAGCTGGTCTTCCCCATTTATCCCATATCTCTTTAGTGGAAATTGTCACTCAACCACCACTATCAAGTATAGAAATTGGTTTGATTTCTTTGTATTCCACTGGTAAGGTGGTATTCTCTTTTTCTCCTTCACAAAAATCACCTATCTTATTCATGGGTATTGGTTTCACCTTTGGTTTGTTTTGTGTCATTTTACCTGTTTCACCTTTGGTTTGTTTATGTTGTTCTACCTGTTTCATCTTGTTTCACAAGTATTGGTTTCACCTTTGGTTTGTTTTGTGTTGTTCTGCCCGTTTGACCGTCTAAGAGAATGTCTTGAAGACGAATTTTCAATCCCATCTTCTCTAAATTCCTACCCACTTCACCCCATAGATGTGGTCTAATCCATAACAACTTGAAGAGATTTATCATGCATTGTGTAGGAGTTGACATCAGTTCTTGTAGGCTTTTGGTATCCCACTACAAGACGTGCTTAATAGTAGCGACGCTCGTAGTGCGACGCTCAAACATGAAAAAGCACGACGTCTCTATAGGCGTCGCTATGTTACAAGTAACATAGAGACGCCTACAGCGACGCCGCTAGGGCTTAAAAAAATAACCGAGAGCGTCCGAAAACTCAGATCTCAGATCTGAGTTTTCAACGTTCGCTCAAGCAAGCAAGGTAACACTCTCCCTCTCTCTTTCTTCTCCACACACACACACACGAGGAGAGGAAGGAGAGCCAAGTATGCTCCTTCCCACTCCTCACTCTCATAGTCCTCTCCCCTTTTTCTCTCTCCCTCTCTCTCTCTCTCTCTCTCTCTCTCACACACACACACACACACACGCACACACACACACACACATTGTGTTTTTGAGAGAGAGAGAGAGAGAGAGAGAGAGAGAGAGAGAGAGAGAGAGAGAGAGAGAGAGAGAGATAGAACAAGAGAGAGAGAGAGAGAGCACAAGCATAAACAAAAAACGCACACACACATTGAGAGAGGAAGAGAGAGAGAGAGCATGCATAAACCAAAAACGCACACACACATGCATAAACAAAGAATGCACACACACATTGAGAGAGGAAAAGAGAGAGACAGAGAGAGACAGAGAGAGAGAGAGAGAGAGAGAGAGAGAGAACAAGAAGAAGAAGAAGAAGAGAGTTTTAACATTGTAGGAAACTATCCCAAGAGACCTTAAAGATCTAGTCGACAGGAGTTGAACTCAAGACCTGTTATTCATAAGGCAAATGGCATAACCAATCTATCACACTTCGGTGATAGAAAAGTTATACCATTTTTCTCCTTTTTTTATTGGCCTGCACACGCACCCACACACACACCCGAGAAGAAGAGAGTTTAATTTAACATCGTAGGAAACTAATTAAAGAGACCTAAAAATCTAGTCGACGAGGAGTTGAACTCAAGACCTGTTATTCAAGAGGAAAATGGCATAACCAATGTACCACACTTGGGTGATAGAAAGGTTATGCCATTTTTCTCTTTTTATTATCACACACACACACACACAAGAAGAAGAGAGTTTTAATGTCGTAGGAAACTATCCCAAAAAACGTTAAAGATTAGGTTAGATGTAGACTTACGTTAAATTAGATTTAGGTTTATTTAAGTTAAATTAGATTAGATTTAGGTTTATTAATTTAGGTTTAATTATGTTATAATATATTAGATTTAGGTTATTTACCTATTATTGAAGAGGGAAAATGGCAAAACCAATCTACCACACTTGGGTGATAGAAAGGTTATACCATTTTTCTCTTTTTATTGGCACACACACATCCACACACACACACACACACACGCACACACACAAGAAGAAGAGAGTTTTAACGTCGTAGGAAACTATCCCAAAAGACTTTAAAGATTAGGTTAGATGTAGACTTACGTTAAATTAGATTCAGGTTTATTTAAGTTAAATTAGATTAGATTTAGGTTTATTTTTAGTTAGATTTACGTTTGATTAGATTTAGGTTTATTTACGTTAGATTTAGATTACGTTATATTAGATTAGATTTAGGTTTATTTACGTTATATTAGATTAGATTTAGGTTATTTACCTGTTATTGAAGAGGGAATTGGCATAACAAATCTACCACACTTGGGTGATAGAAAGGTTATACCATTTTTTTCTTTTTATCGTTTAAGATAAGGTTAGAAGAAATGGCGAGAAAATTTCCTGCGCTCACAGCCTCGACAGTCCATGCGGACCAGCAATTCCACCTGCATGTTCGACTGCTACTACCATACAATAAGCCGTCATGTTCAGCTAATGGAAGAGCAAATTGAGTCTACACAAAAATTAGTGATGCAAGATGACGATTCCAAGGGTCACACACACACACCACATCCTGTCAAAGCTAGAGTAAGAATTAAGTGCCTTGAGCCCACATCAGCTACATTGCAAGAATGGCGTACCTGCATGCTACAAACAAAGATCTACTGTGAAAAGCTGTTAAGATGCTGTGAAATGCTACAGCTAGAGAAGAGGCAAAGGGGTTTTGTCCACCACATGCAGTATCATGTAGACGTGGGTGTGTAGATTTCTTGTACCCACAAATATAGGCATTGAACAATAAAGACGAGATTATAACCCGGTGGTTCTGATCTCTGTGCACCTCTAGACTGAGGTGTGCGGGGATTGGACATGACTAGAGAATGTGAGGTAGTTTACAATGTGAAGAAAGAGAGAGAGAGAGAGAGAGAGAGAGAGAGAGAGAGAGAGAGAGAGAGAGAGAGAGAGAGAGAGAGAGAGAGAGAGAAAGAGAGAGAGAGATAAATGATAGAGGATGCCAATAGAAAATTACATTTGTTGTCTAGGTTATAAGGTTTTTACCCTCATTATGAGTACTGACGAGGATGTGGGGCCGTCCAACCAAAACACCTATCTCTCAACGAGGATCTTATGTCCTTGTAACCATTGCAAGCATGATGTGCGATGGACAAGACGCGTTTCTTTGCAGCACGTTCGCGAATTTGGCGAGTACGATCCATCTATTATAGAACGAGTTGTTGCCAAGTATAACTCATCGGACTCTGACACTGGCCAACATGCAGGAATCTTGCAACCCAATAGACGTGTTCGCAGGCACTTTGGTCAAGTAGCATATGTGAGGCCACAAGATGTATCCTCTGACAGCTCGGGGGATGATCATGCAGACCACATTCCCAACGAGGCAATGTTTGAACCCGAGATTGATGAAATGATAGAGACGATCATGGATTCAGAAAGGCTTGTCTATGATGATATGAAAAGTGAAGCCGATACGCCATTTTATCATGGAGCACGTGTGTCTAGATTGAAAGCGCTCCTAGTTCTTCTCAACATGCAGACAAAGTTTGGATGGAGTGACACTAGCGTCACAACGCTTTTCAGGTGATCTATTATAATTAGTTTACTTTAATAAAACTCTAAATGTATAATGATCTGATAGATTTTTACACAATTGTACCGTATTTTTATGTTGTGTAGATTGCTCAAAGAGCACATGCTACCAGCTGATAATGTGATGCCAGATTCCTGAGAGGAAGCAAAAAAGATTTTTCGAAACTTGGGGATGGATTACAATTCAATCCATGCTTGTCCTAATGTCCTAATGTCCCACTGGCGTAATGCACTCACTCCGGACGTGTTTTACTAAAGAAGGAAAGCTTACCGGTTTGAAGTCACACGACTGGCATAAAACGTATCAGGTATGTTCATAGTGGAGTATATCACAGCGGGAACTGTGTAAAAAATTTGTGTGTAGACTTTAATATCATTGCTGCACGTGTTTTGCAGTTTATTTGACCGGTTTCCATTGAGATATGTTTGTCTCTTCACGTCCGTAACACAATCTACAAACTTGTGAAGTTGGTGCAATGGATCTCACAAAAGGAGATCAACGTAGACTCCATACCATTCGCCAAACTAAACGCTGCCGAGGTTGTGTGCATGTTTGAGAAACATTTTCCTACTACCATGCTAGCCGTTCAGGTGCATCTTCTTGTTCACATAGTTGATGAGGTGGAAATAGCTGGCATAGCGCATTCCAGATGGATGTTCTTTTTAGAACGTTTCATGAAAACGCTCAAGGGATATGTGCGTTAGAAGGAACGTCCGGAGGGTAGCATGACAGAAGGTTGGCTGGTATCAGAGTCCCTAGTGTACATTGGAGAGTGGCTAGACGTTTTTGATAAAGCCCGGGACACGCTATGGTGAACCATAGATGATGAGCGGATATCTGGAATTGTCATGTGCAATCTCGGTGTTGAGAAGAAGATGACAGAAGATCTAGAGGCTAAAATCAACCAATTCTGCATGCTTCACAATCCAGTCATGCAGAAGTGGATTTCACAATATGAGGATGCAAAGCAAGAGCGAGAAAGGGCAAGAATCGAGTGGAGACGGGGAAGACGACCACTGATGCACTATATGATGGGTCTGGAGAGCCTACCAACATTCATGAGCTTAAGATGGTTGCACAACCAATTGAAAAGCGCACAACAATGCGGTGAAGAAGTGACTGAGGAAGAGTGGGAGTACTCTAGGGGTTGCGCGACCAAGGTAAGTTTGCAATGTACGACTAGTAACTTTCTAGATGTTTGAATTGCCACTCATAATCTTTGTTGGTTGTAGTATAAGTCATACACAGCAGCATGGTGTGAAGGTCGACATTTTAGGGTGGAACGGATCGACAAAAAACGTTTTACTCAAGATTGTGGAATCATGGCAAAATTTGAACAGTCTAGTCAACGATGGTCCTCTGATGCAGATCCTGTGGTGGTGGAACTCACTTACTTCGGCACGCTACAAGAGATTTTGAGGATCGATTATAGAGCATTTTTTATCGACTTGTTCGACGTGCCATGGTTCAAGATAATCATGGAGGGTCGCAACGCTACTGTGCGTAGAGGAGAGTCTGGTTTTCTTGAGGTGGATTCAACTAAGAAATGGACTGACCTAAGAGACACTTTTGTACTACCCGTGCATTGTGAACAAGTAAGTATGTAAATAGTTAACATCCCATTTTAGAATTTATGTGCTTGGAAGCTCTCATGTAAGTTATGTGGCTCTGGCAGGTGATATTTCATCCTACAAAGTCTGCATCAAACATAGAGGTAGCCCCTCGTAGTGCACGGACGTATGAAGGCTACCATGTGCCAATCACAACGGCATCAATGGAGGAGATCAGAGAAGATTCTCAGTCAGAAGCGTGGAGGTGGTGCCAGACGAACATCAAGCTGCTACTCTCTATGGGGTGCATGCAAAGGATCTACAAAATGAAACAGAGGACATCTGTTTAAATGGAGAGCTCTATATAGATATAGGAAGTTATGATGAGCTATGCGAGGATGAGAGAGATATCTCTTAAAGCCATAAATATTGTATTTGAACAATTTTGCTCCGTTTTGTAAATTCAGAGTTATGCACTTGCCTCTTCCATCACTCAAGTTGAATAGAAGAAGAACGCTTTCTGTTGCTGCTAGCCTTTGAACATTCCAAAGCTACAAGCACATTCAAGTTCTTGTACGATTCTCCGTTTTGTAAAAACTCTGGCTCTTTAAGTATTTGCGTCATTCTATTTAATGGTCTTTGCGTCCACTCCAGGTACCTATGCTCTAGGTATGTTCTCATAAGCAGATACGACGAGCACCTCCTCCTCTCTCTCTCTCTCTCTCTCTCTCTCTCTCTCTCTCTCTCTCTCTCTCTCTCTCTCTCTCTCTCTCTCTCCCTCTCTCTCTCTCTCTCCCTCTCTCTCTCTCTCTCTCTCTCTCTCTCTCTCTCTTTCTCTATCTATCTACTTGTCCATGTTTTCTACTCCATTCATTCAATATTAAGTTTAAATGTTCGTGTGTTTAATGCAGGTATGGATGATGAGGAGTTTCTTTCTTCTTTGTCACCCCAGCAGAGACAGTGGTATGTGGAGCGTCATTGCTCTGGCGCACCATAGCGCGTTCCTACTCCATCCGCATCTCCCTCTATTTCGGAGTCCTCAGCGCGCTCGGAAGCTTCGGTGTCGACGAGACGATCTTCACACTCGTCTAGGCACCAATGCTCTAGTGGTGGCGGTGGCGGTTGTTCTGGGGGTGGCGCCACCGATTCTTCGACATCGCCTCGTGTTTGACGAGGCTCTTTACCCTCCCCTTCTTTGCCCATCTCGACACCAGCCACAGCATGGCCATCGACACCAAGTTTTGCGTGGCTGACTACCATTCTTCCAGGAGTCACTCCAGTGCGGACACTCCTCGCTTCGCGGCTCAGACTCCAGTGGAGACACCTGGCTTCCGTACCCCCGTTGACACGTCGCTAGAGACCCCTGCCGAGACACCCAGGTTCACGCGTTAGTGGCGAGAGGGCTTGCCTTACTCCGTCGAGTTCAGCGGCGGCATCATCTTGGATGATGAAGGCAAGAAGGTGATTTCGCGCATGCGCGTTCTTTGCTCTCAGGTGTTTAGATACTACATACTAAACACCTGGAGTGAAGTAACGAATGAATTAAAAGGCAGAGTCATCAGCATGCTTCATGACGAGTTTCCCGTTCCAACACGAAATGACCGCTTCAATGAAGATGTGATGAAGGTTCGAATGCACGAATACTGCAAGCAATAAGGGTTCCGAAGTGCAAAAAGCAATCAAGCATGGGTGGAGCAGACCAGATTGGCTGGCCAAAGAAGATTGGAAGCATGCAAAGAAAGAAGCGCGCGAGAATCCCGACAAGTGGAAGCAACAAAATGAGGTAGCCAGAGCGCGAGTAGAGGCAGGGAGCTCGCACCACTTGGGGAGCGGCGGGTGGGCATCATTTGAGGCCGATTTTGTAAGTGTTTTCGCATCTATGTTTGATGGTTTAGGCTTTATGAGATTTGAAATTCTAACATAATGGATTCTTTGTATGTTTTGATAGTGGTCATTTATAGGACGTGATCCCACACCGTACGAGCGTGAGTACACAGGCAGGAAGGGCTTAAACGCCCTTATAGACATCCTGAGTTCTCGTAGCAGCATGGTTAGTATTAGGTTTTATTCTTTTCTAATTATTGTATTGTTTTATAAACGTCGCTATATGTTTATACTTACAAAAAGCTATCTTATTGTTTTTATTTGCAGAATTTGACAGATACGGCGCTTCGACGCGATGAGACGTCTGATTAGACGACGTCAGCTTAGCGATAGCTAGATCGCATTAGTTTCTTTTTTTCATACATTATGTATCATGAGACGACTTTTATACGTCTTTTTGAAAACCATGTATATTTTTTAAATAATGACAATGGTTTGTAACTATTACATTTGCAATGATTAACAATCAAGTGATTTTGCCTATGTGTACAATTGTCATTGATTTACTTTCATCAATTCACGCTTGTCATTTTTGTATCTTTATTTTGCAAACAATACTTACTATGGATGATGGAGTTAATGATTATATTGTCTTGTGGGTGACTATTTTGGATCTATATTTACCTTTGCACTTTCTTTCAAAGGTAAATAGACAAATGAAACATTCAATATGGTTGATGGGTGGTAGGGCATTCAATGCCCTGCCACCAAATGTTTTTCATCTCGGGCGTCGCTATGACTGTCGCTATATTAGGCTCTACAACGTCGCTATTGATGGCCTTGCAGCGTCGCTATAGCCGTCTCTATAGCCGTCGCTATATAGTAACGCTTATAGCTACTACCATAGCGATGCGTATAGCGACGTTTCCGTCTTGATGCTCATACTGACGCTCTTATCGACGTCGGTGGTTATACAAACCCAGTGTATTTCCGTCGCTAAAAGCGTCACAAGAGCACACAACCTCTTGTAGTGTCCATCATCTTTGCAATTGGCTTCCATTGTGAGGGAACTACCTTGAACTTTGATTTTGTTTCATTTTATCTTACGAAAGATGGAAAAGTCTTCCATGTTTCAGGTTTACTCTTTGCAGATGCTTCAATTCCTATGTCCCCTTATAGAGATTTTAAGTCTTTAGATAAAACGTTGATCCATGTTGAGCTCAGTGATAGTGCAAACTTAAAATTTACACTAATATGCTTCTTATTCCTTATTGTTTCCCATAAGTCTTGTGGCCATGGCTCATCCACTTCAAGAATTGGCATCATCACTTGTGATTTTGACTCATCTGTGGTATTAGACACTGTCCTATTTCCCAATGGTGTTTATGTCTCTAGTCTCATGTGATCATTTGTTTTGTCTCATTTGTTCTTAATTTCCCCGTCCCTTTTGTGGATTAATACTTCTTGTTTGGGGATGTTTTGTTTTTCTAGCTCAATTAAAGCTAGTTGTCTCTATGAGCCTTTTACACATTTGTAGTCTCTGATTCTCAATCTCGAAATGTGGATATGTCAATCATCTATGTTTCAATGTGTGATTCGTTTTTAGTCTAGCCATATAAGCTTGTAATAGAGCCTCTAAGGATTCTATAACTTTGTCCACCAAGATTGAACCTCCCGATGATATCTTCGAGGACACTGCTCTCTTTTTTTTTTGCTCTTTGTTTTCATTTTCATGTTTTAGTTGCTCTTTGGCTCCTTCCAATTGCATTTCTAATGCATTTTCCTCTTTTAGCCTTTTTTATTTCATTTTGTCTCATTTTTTACTTCCATGATTTTCTTTGAGTCCTCACTAATAAGCTCTTGAATTTTGTTTGAATGAGCAGTTTGTGTTCATCCTCAAAGGGTGTGTTTTTGGAAGCTTCTTGAGCCAACATTTTCTGGAATTGTAGGGTCAATTTTTGATCCACTGAAGCATGGCAAAATCCCAATGATATTCATTGTTGCTTTTCCACTATTATTAGCAATTTTTTAAGAGTCCAAAAGAACATGATCAACTGTACATCCATCACAGAACCCAAAATATTTTTTTACATTTAACCTTGTGTGGACAACTCCCAGCCCAATGATCACGTCCACATTCATAGAACTAACCTACATTTTGGAATACTTGTGGAGCCCCCATTTGCTAACCTAACCTAGGAGGATAACCTCAAGGTTTATAGTTTTGGTTTGATGAGCGTATTCTCGTCCATTGTATAACATTTTTTCTTGGTTGAGTAACATATAATGGTTCTACAACATCATTTTCACTATCCCAAAAAGGATGAACTTTGTCAACATAAGAAATACTATCAGGTCCTCTCTCGTAAGCTTTGATTGGGTCTTCATAGTATGAACTCAGTGGCAACATTCTTTGGCTTGCAAGTGTTTCTATAGGCTAGGTGTATCTCACAATCGTTGGATTTTCTTGAGGTAAAGAGGGTTGCTGGCCCAACACTCATTGAGGCTTGTCTCCTCATTGGGATGTGTTGTTAGGGCCTATTCGATATCTTAGTGGTGTTGGCAATGGTTGTACCCCCGGAGGTCCATATGGCCTTTCCTTCACATAGTTCTTGTTATAAAAAGACTCACTTGTTTCATGTTTTGGTCCACTTTTTCTCAATTTAAGACACATTGCATGTTTTCAATTGTTAGACTTGGCTGAGTGTTACACTATGGGGTGGATTGATCCCGTTCACAAGTGTCACACCTCCTTGTGGATTGTTGTCTTACATTTAGGTTTTGTCTATTGCCTTGATTTGTCCTCCTAGTCACTTCATCGGCCAATTCATCAATGCTCGGCATGGTTAAAGTTTGAACATTTTTCTTCTTCATAGATTCACTCATCATAGAAGAGGCACTACTGGTAGCATTGTCTACATCTTTCCTCACAACCATAAGCCTTACAATTGTCTACTAGATATAGAGTTTCTCTAGTTACTTGCTCAAACATTGTGCATGCTTTCAAATGCAGGTCCTTCTTGAGAGTTTCATTCCTCAAACCCTATATGAAGAGAATTGATAACCTCTCATCTTGTGGTAACTCTCTCATAGGACGCCTTTCTTTGTACTATCTAAAGAGAAGCAATGCTTCCTTCACTTTCTCATTCTTTTTTTGTTTGAAAGCATAGTTTTTTGGCACAATGTTATGCTTGATTCCCCTTTTAGAGAATTCCTTAGCAAAGTTGTACACAAGTTGCTCTATGTTTGGAAATTTTTCTCCTTTCAAAAGATAGAACCATGTCAAGCTATTCCTTCCAATGTCAACCCAAATCCTTTGTATTGAGTGTGGAAATCCACCACTTGTTTAGCTCTCAAAACCTATTTGAAGAGTGAAACATGTGCATATGGATCTCTTGATCCATTGTACTTTTTGGAAACATGCTTAGCTACCTAAAATGTTCACATATATCATGTTTTTGCAAGCATTCTCACTACTCCTGGCTTTCGTACTAGGATATCTCTGGTCTCATGACCCCCACTAGGAACACTAGTTGGAGTTCTCTCTGTGGCTCTCTCCTTAGGATGCATATCTCTTGCTTCTTTCAAGGTAAAAGGTTCTCTTGCAGTATGCATTTTATGAGGAGCTTCATTGCCCCTATAAGTAGTTATAGGAACCTTGGAACCCAAGGATCACATCGGTCTAAGCACTAAAAATTGTTGCTGGCTCATTGAGTCAGCCATTCTCAATCTCTATGGACTCAACCTTCTCGCTTCTAGTTTGGTTTTTGATATAATAGGTCTTGTGGTACTAGGAGTGATATAATATCGATAGAGTGGACTTGAAAAATATGTATTTTATGAGGATCTTCATTGCCCCTATAAGTAGTTATAGGAACCTTGGAACCCAAGGATCACATCTGTCTAAGCACTAAAAAATGTTGTTGGCTCATTGAGTCAGCCATTCTCGATGTCTATGGACTCAACCTTCTCGCTTCTAGTTTGGTTTTTGATATAATAGGTCTTGTGGTACTAGGAGTGATATAATATCGATAGAGTGGACTTGAAAAATATGTATACCTCTCAAGCTCTCTCCAATCTACTACCAAATACCTTTGTACATACTTGTCAAGCATGATTCTGTGGGTATCTCTTCCCTCGATGTATGTAGAGACATACAATCTCTTGTGCTCTAACAACTCTCCTATGTAGGATCATCACACTTGCAATAGTGCATTTGATCACCAATGTCGTATTTCTACAACCCCACATAGGCGTTGTCCATGTTGACTTTTTTTGGCTTATTCACTCGCCTTTGTTTGACATTCGTCTTATCTAACTTAGGTGGCTTATCTTCGAGCTCTACATCAACTTTGTCTTTTGTGGCTATCATTCGTCATTTTTCCACAATATAGGGATTTTACATAATAGAATACATACCTCCCTCATTGTCAAAGTATTGATCACTATCATGCCAAGGGCATACCCAAGGGGGGTCATGGACCCGGGCCAGGTGGCTGGCTTCCAATGTGGAATGGGGATTCAAGGACCAAGGGATATATATGGGGAGTTGGGTGGTGAATCAGGACAAGGAAATACTCTGGGAATTATACTGGTATCAGCGCATGGTCTATTTTGGGAAGAAGGCGTGGAGCCACTCTTTCATTGCATGTTCATGCAAAGGAGTGCATGCAAGGCCGCTTGCTAAGAAAAGCAAGGAGGAAATGCATGCAAGCTCTCTTCATAGGTGGAAGGATCCAAGGCCGATGCCACGCACATGCAAACACCCTAATGTTGGGGAAGGAGGGCAAGTCAAGCAACTATCGGGGATGCATTGAGGAGAACGTTGAGGTCGTGCTACAGTGAGGTACAAGGTCCATCACACAGTCACAGGCCATGGAGCATCACACTAGCCTCTGCCCCCCTGGCTTTCTCTACAGAGAAGGGGCCACAGCCCTCACCATCGGTCTTATGTGAGAATGCAACCCTTTAGGGTTTCATTTTTTACAAAAAAACAAGGGCGGGTGCCCACAAAAACCCCCCAACTCCTCTATATTAGTCCATTGTATTCGGTTGAGCTCCATTCAAGGTGTAAAAAATCATGAACTCAAATTCAAGGCATCTAAGAAAAACCAGTCTTTTTCTTTTTTGCAAACTCGAAAAATCTACCAATAGTTGAGGTGTCGGACATCTATCAAAATTCCGCTTTGGCATCAACCACCAGCAGTTTTGGATATATCCAACCACCTACACATCAAGGGAAGTTTTCCAATATCAAACTGAATCCATTATGGTTTCTTCCGATAACTTTTTACAATTTGAAGGTGTAATTATCACGGCTAATTATCGACGACGACAGTGCATACTATGGGGACGAATTTTTTTGGAATCAAGTTATTCTTCTTGCTCATACTAGCACTACACATTGTCCCATGGATTCAGATATCAGCATGACTTTTGATTTCGAGCACCATACACCTGATCATCCCAATGATGCATTAGGGAAATTTTGAACTCTCAAATGGGCCCTATAAGGACTTTGACTTTCTCCCTCTTGTTCAAAATGGACACACATTAAGATTTTTACAAATAAAATCAAAACTTGTCGAAACTTTTGGATTTAGAATGTACTCATTGAGATCCATCCATTGATATATAGCATGACTTCAGATTCCTTATATTCTAGAAGATTCCATTTTTTTTATGGGACGAATCCGTCTTATAAATAGAATCTCTCCCCACATTTCAACATCAGTGCAGAGGCCACAACTTCTACAAATCAGCTCCAAATTTGTCAGAGTTTGGGGATTTAGAACCTACTTTATAAGATCTTTCCAATGATATGTTGGTTGATGGGGTTTTGACAAAGCATTTATGTACTTCACCGGGTTGCCCACTTTGGACAAGGGAGGCAAATTCAAATCTCCTTATAGGGCCCCTTTGAGAGTCCAAATTTTCCCTAATGGCTCATGGTTGGATACTCTCAAGGAGGATACTCGTGAAGCTACGAGAGGAGATGACACTTACAAATTGCTTGATATTCAAGAATTTTGAGCACTTCAAGCATGCATGTCAATGATAGATACAAATTTTGCATCACTAAATGAAAATGTCAGTAAATTATCCACTTTAATGGTACAATTTATGCAACAATAGGCCAAGGGTCCTCTTCACACACACATGCATGAGCACGTAGCCGATCAGGGGTAGGGTCCTCTTGGTCAAGGACAAGGTCCCCCTCCCGATTCTCAGCACTCGCCTACTGCGAAGGAGGTGGACGAGTTGTTGAAAAGTACAAAGCCACCAACTTTTAAGGGAGAAGACCGAGAGGGCAATAAGAATGCAGTAATTATCTTTCTCAGCAAGTGGGACAGAAGTCACGCCTTACAGAGTACTCAGGATGCAGTCAAGGCACTGCAGACAAGTCTGACTCTAGAAGTCAAGGCCTATAAATGGTGGATGTCTCTCAAGGAGAAGAACATCATACCATAGATTTGGACATATTTTGAGGCTATGTTTAGAAAAGAGTTCTTGCCCACAAATGAGGGAGATAGAAATTGGACGGCTTGGAACACTTGTTCTATGCGCCAACACCCATCACTGCTTGAATATATCTCCGACTATTGGGATGTTATCCACAAGCTGGAAGGGTTAGACACCCTTCAACAAGTACGTGGTTTTATCCGTGATCTAACGTTAGAGCTTAAGAAGCACGTCAAGACTCAAGACCCTAAAACACTTGAGGAGGCCATAGTGAAAGCTCACATTCATGATTATCTAGATGAAGAAATCACATAGTACTCACATGCCTGCTAATACACTTGGTTTAATACATGCACTCAGCATGGGCATAATAAAAGAAAATTAATAGTAGCCAACTCTAAAGCATCGAGGGCCTCTCTCTCTCTTGAGGAATTTGAGAAGGCTCAAGACCCTAAAACACTTGAGGAGGCCATAGTGAAAGCTCACATTCATGATGATCCATATGAATAAATCACATAGTACTCACATGCCTGCTTATACACTTGGTAATACACACACACAGCATGGGCACAATAAAAGAAAATTAATAGTAGCAAACTTTAAAGCGTCTAAGAAAACCAAGGGGTCTCGAGGACCTCTCTCTCTTGAGGAATTTGAGAAGGCTAAAAAAGAGAAGTTATGTTTTCAATGCTTGGGAAGCGGCCATGGCAAAAAGGATTGTCCGAAGGGGGAATCTGTTCCTCAAGGCATGGAGAAAATAGTGGACACAGTGCAGCTGCTGCCTCTTGAGTCTTCCTCACGTTTCTCCAAGGTGGAGGTAACACACACTAAGGTGGTGCATGAATGCTGTATCATAGCTTCCATGTGGCAATAGGCATTCGGTCCACATGAGCTAGTGTATGCAGGAATCTATTCAAGGATAGAAGGTGCATATCTTGGTAGATGACCATGCTACGCATAATTTCATTAACTACGGATTAGTGAAAAGGCTCAAATTGCCCCAAACTCCAAGTTCCCACCGCTACAAGGTAGCAATGATCAACGGCTATGATGCCGAAGTATAGGATAATCAAGTGAGAGCTATACCATTGGAAATTCAAGGCTATTCCACATCCTTGGATTTCCAAGTTAAGAACATGGAGAGGGAAGATGTGGTACTTGGTAGAGAATGGTTGCATAGCCTAGGACCATCACTGAATCATAGCTATGAGCACAACAATTTGATGTTTGAATCCCATGGCACACATGTGTTGTTGTTAGGAGTGAAGGATGTGCATTCCTCACCCATTGATATGTACAACAGAGCTTATGAAGCTCACTTCTGATAATGAAATAGAATATTTTTTCTTATGTTACTCATTGTGTCATGTTCTTTCAAACCTTGAATATGTTGAACATTCCTCAATGCCGCATGCTTCTCTCCCTTCTCTTCCACCAATGGCTACTTCTCTTTCTTCTCAACAAGCAAAGGTTGCTAGTCAGTTAAAAGATTTATTAATGGAATTTCAAGATGGTTTTCCTAATGATTTACCATCAAGAATACCGCCGACACGATCTATGCAACACGGAATAGACGTGCTTGCAAGCAGTAAACCAGTTAGTAAACCACTCTACAAAATGAGTCATTTTGAGGCTCCTGAGGTGGAACATTAGTTTGTTGACTATCTTAGCAGAGGGTTTATTCAACCGAGTAGGCTTCACCATGGGCTTATCCTATCATACTCGTGAAGAAAAAGGATGGTATGCGTGTAGAATATCGGGGTATAAATGCGGTAACTGTTAAGAACAAGTATCCATTACCACGCATGGATGAACTGTTTGACAAGCTCACTCATGCTCTTACTTTTACAAAGATAGACTTGCGGTCGGGATATCGCCAAGTACGTGATAAATTTTGAAGAATGAAATGCTTTTTCTTTCTCACTCACAACTCTCTTTACTCGTCAAGAACATATCTAGCCAGTCCCTTGACTCTAGACTCTATCAAGCACTAAAAATAGGTCTAGTTTCTTTACTGCTAATGTGTGTGGAATGGATGATGATTCTCTAGATAAAAAAACCTTTAAATATGCACTAGATCACTCACCACCTAAGGATCATTTCCCAGTAATGGCACCAATGTTAGCGGGTCATCACAACAGATGTCTATAACATAGCTATCTGGCACTAGCATACTTATGTCAATACTTAAGAAAGTGACTCAAATGGGGCACGAAGACTCTTTGAGGGTCTAAATCCTCAAGAAGTGAATCTAACAATCAAACATATCAATTTTTATAAGAAAATCACCAACTCCCAGATCGACAAATATGCCTATGTCCCATCTCACCACTCTCCATCATCACACCATTTCAATGACTAAACCGACTCGGATAGCTATGAAATTTCAAGGGAAGTTGTATTAGGTCTAAGGAGACAAGTCTACAAACTTCAATATCAATCTAACAAGGTACCAAAATCTTGATCCGTCATTTACCATGTCATAAAAATTAGAACACAACTATTCAAACAAGTCTTTCTAAGGTCTAGTAGCACTCTCCTATGGCCAAAATGACAAAAAACAATGATTTAAGCACTCAAAAATGAAGATAAGGTTCATAGACTCAAAGTCACAAACCACAACAAAACTTGAAATGCTTACACTTGAATGAAAGCGCAAGAGACTAGGAACACAATGCAATTTTTGGATTTGAAATAGGAATACCTAATCATGAGAAAAGTTGATTACAAATCTCAGGTGGGAAGTGCATGTAAAAGAGATCTCTCTTTTCTCCAAAAGAATGATCAAGTCTTTTCAAACTGGATATTTTGACCTTTATATCTAGGGCATTCAAAATGGCAGATGTTCAACTATTATGGGGCTTGAGTACATAATCGGACATTACATCTATGAAATTTGTAACTCATGGATCCAAATTTACATGGCTCATGTACAATGTTCCCAAAAAATAAAGTACAATATATCAAGATTTGGCTTTAAAACATTTGTCCCCAACTAGGAGGGTGCCCCTAAGTTTTATTGGCCAAACAATGGCTCACCAAAAACATTTTTTCTAGCCAAAGAGAAAAAGGGCATACTTAAAACCCTTTCCGTTTTTAGGTCAAATTTTGAAGGATTTGCTAGTTTTTACATTGAAAGTCGTCAAATTTTACTGATTACCTTCAAGAAAAAAATCATAACTTAGCATAGATTTTATGATTTGTCTGTCAAAAATACACTAAATGTCAGTTTTCTATGAACATTGGTGTGGGGTCTCAAAGGGTTGACCTCTTAGACATGTAGGTTACCATGTGAGTTCAAATGAATGGGGTTTTCAATTGCCACAATTTAAAAATTTTAACAAGATTATATTAATAGAAGGGGTTTTTAATTAATTTTAGAAAGAAATTCATAAGTTTTTAAAAAAAGGGGTCATTTAATTACCTTAAGCATGTAAGTAAAGGGGTTTTTTTAATACCCTTTGAACACACGTTATATGAATAGTTTCTTAAAGTAGTGTGGGGGACCAAAAAGCCTCATGTTATAGCAATACACGTTGCTCAAAATTGAAAAGAGTAGCATTAGCTAGAATTTTAGTTTTTTGGGAATCATGTTTTGCAATTGCATCAAAAGGAAGATGTAGGCAGCCTTGAATTTACCATGAGAGACTAAAGCAATGCAACATTGACAGATTGGCTCTTTTGCCTCTTCATTGATGGAGTTTGAAAGCTTGGGAAAGTCCCCACACGCACACACACACACAAACCAATTTTTGAGAATCAGAGATTGCATGTATGTTTATTACTCACACACACATATACATCAGATAGGAATTATAGCATCCCTTTGGCATCCTTTCACATATGGATAACTAGAGTGTGGATCAGAATCTCTCCTCTTCGGCTTTAGCATCAACTTGTTATGTGCTTTAGCATCGATGATTTGGCACTCTCTACACACACACACACACACACACAGAGAAGAGCATAGATCTTCGATGGCACATAGCTCTCATTGGCTTTGACATAGCAAGAGTGGAAAGAGTGATCTACCTCTCCTCCAACATAGCCTTGCCATCATCTCTTCTCCAACATTTATGCAGAGTTGTTTTTCTCCAACGGACTCTCTCCAGCATCCCATCAAATTTTGCATCAGTATTGGAGCTTTTAGCACTTTCATTCAATTGCAGCAAAATATGGCATTAGCATTTTTGGCATCCAATTTTTGGCTGCACTGTAGTCTCACCGTCAACTTCCATATTTGAGCTTATCTTTGACCACCTTCATCATTGACACCTTTTGACTGCCCCACATCACGATGGGAATGATTGAGAAGAGCACATCCATAGCTCTTCATGAGTCTCTTGCAAAACAATTTCTTGATCACTCTATCTAGAGATTGAGATTCAACATCGACAGCACAGCTATAATGCATTGGAATTCCAATTGATGATCACTTTTGACCGAGGTGTAGTTTTTTGTATCAACATCAAAGTTGGAGTCTACACTCATAGGGATATTGTTTGCACATTGCTTGCACACAAGTGTTATCATGACCTCTCTGCACCACAAAGAGCAATTTTGTATTGCCATAGGAATGCTAGCATGATGTATGACACTTTTGGATTGCTCATGAGATTTTGATATTGGTTTTATCTAGTTTTTTAGCTTCAAGTTACAACCCATGCATTTAACAATCCAGCTTCAAGCTCTTGCCATATTTTTTATGTATTCGAAGTTTACTCTCTGATGGTGTAGTGGTCAAGTGCTACTTGACTCTCACTATTGAAAGGTTAAATTTCAATTTTGGACACAGATTGGTGTTCTTGTATCCACTCTTGTAGGAGTGAGATTTATGTATACTGATTGTGGCTATAGATTACAGGCAGTCACACATTAGAGGGTCTACATATTTAGAGCTACAAGTTTACATAGTTGTCAAATTTTGTAGGCAGTTTTAAGGGGGATGCATAGTTACCATTACATTTGCTATCTTCTTATGCATGTGGTCATGCATTTATTGCTCAATTGAGAGATATTTATCCCATCTTGATTTTTTGCTACTTGGTGTGCTTTCATTATCACTTAGTGCTTGAGTTATGGATATTTTTCCACTAGTTTTGGAAGAGGATTGTTTGGTAGAGCCATGCTTAGCTACATATTGCATATGCATTCATGATGATTATGATTGTGTAGTGTTCAAGTTGATGTCCCGCTTTGGTATCTTTGACACAGTTTATGGTTGAGATTTTGATTGAGTTTTTTTTCAGTATTATAGAGGGAAGATTGTCAAATTTCTCATAGTATTTCTCATCATAGTTTTTTTTTATCACCATATACCTTTTATATATATACGTTATTCACTGCTATGGCATCCAACATCTGTGATACTTCAAAGTCACCAGTGATGACTCGTTCATGCCGATACTCTTGTTGTTTCCATTTTGGTTACATGGGGCACATTAGGCATCATTGCTTCCAACATACAAGGCAATGCTAGTGATATATGCGAGATACAGAGAAGGTTTTTACAAAGACTAAAGAGGTGGATCAATATGCTAGTGGTAGAGATGGCACGTTTTTCTTTAGCATTTCTCATGCTTATATGTATGGTGCAAGTGGTGGATCAATATGCTAGTGGTAGAGATGGCACGTTTGTCTTTAGCATTTCTCATGCTTATATGTATGGTTCAAGTGGCACATCTTTTTGGTGGTTTCTAGATGATTATGCAGTCTTCCACATCACAACATGTCATGAGTGGTTTAGCACTTTCTCTAGTGGGAGTTTTGGTCAAGTGAACTTGACCAGTGGACATTGTAGGAGTAGGAGATGTATGTATGTTATTACCTAGTGGTGCATCATATGTAGTTTGATAGGTGTGGTACATTCCTCGATTGAGATAGAGCTTGATCTCAGTGGTCCAACACATAAACTTTGATATGTGTGGTATGTTCATCAATTGTGGGAGTGGGAGAAGTATGTATGTTATTACCTAGTGGTGCATCATATAGACTTTGATGTATGTGGTATGTTCCTCAATTGAGATAGGGGTGGATGCATCAATAGGTGGACCAAAAACCTTGTCTTGGATGGAGGTTTTATAACCGGTACATAAAACCATCTATATTAGTTCAATTCGATATATTCTTTTAAACAAATTTTTAATTAAATATAGAATTTCCACAGCTTTTTGTTAAATATAGAAGATGGCTCTGTACCTCTTAACTATGCACGTCAGCCAGCTCTTTACACCATTACTATTTCCACACCTCTCTTTCAAATATAGAAGACGGCTCTATAGCTCTTAACTATGCGCGTCAGCCATCTCTTTGTCTTCCCGCTCTCTCGTTTTCTTGTCTCTCTCTAACTCTCTGTGTAGGAGCATAGATTGTTGTTTTACTTTGTAGGCCTATCACACATCTGCTGCTGTCATATACTTCTCTTGCTCTCTATAGGCCTATCACCTCGCTCAATCTCTCCCTCTCTAGCATGGAGCAAGAATCTCACACTGTATGTGACTGCTCTCAGCCTCACTGTGAACTGTGTGCTAGGTATGTTGTTGATGCGGTCAAGGAATATCATTCTAGGAGAAAGAGGGAGCAGTGTGCTAAGAACAAGCTTGAGGAGGTAGCACGTGAGGAAGATAATGATCAAAATGGTGATGATGATGCAAAGTGTCAAATACTTTGCAATGACCTTGTTATACTCTTCAATCAGCGTACAAAGGCCCTCGATGTTGCATCACGCTCAGATATTTTGTGCAAGTTTGCCAATCATCCTTCTCTTGGAGACCTTGAAATGCCCACGTCACAAACAACCTTCGTTGAAGCCATACGCAACACAATATATGCAATCAAATTACCCAAGAGCAGATAGGAGCTCTTTCTTAAAAGGTTCATCACCATAATGCTTATGAATGTTGAGTGTACATCTACCTCAAAAGTGAATGTTTCAACTACATATAAATTGCTAAATTTGCACAAGAGGAACTTCATAGCTGCTGAGGCGGTCCAGGTCGGGCAACAAGAAGAGCAACCTCTAGACACCCTTCAAGGCTCCCGTGCTGCTCAATGGAGCTGGGGCACAACACAACACAAACCAAAACAACAAACCCCCAGCCAAATCCCAACTACACAAGGGGCACCACCTAGTTTAAGAGCGAACTAGGACGCAAAAGAGGAGAATCGTTAGAGCAACCCACAAACAAGCAAGGAATTTACACTAACCCTAACACCAATGGAACACTCTCATACACTAAAACACGAGAGAGAGAGAGAGAGAGAGAGAGAGAGAGAGAGAGAGAGAGAGAGAGAGAGAGAGAGAGATGGTGCTCGGGATGCTTTGAAGTGTATCGTTAATGATCAAGCAAACATAAATATATATATGTAAGAAAGAGAGAGAAGGGGGAAGGGGGTGCTTGTTGCACTAATGCCTTCTTACAAATCTGTCATGACCAATCAAAGTGAGATTAGTATTTTTTCAACATAGCCTGAGTAAATTACACCACAACACCTCACAAGAAAAAAACCCACCCCAAACACTGTCGTAAGGCCAGGGGAGTCCTCTCCACCCTGTCGCCCTCTTACAACATGTGAGATTTATGGCTAAATTGATAACAGTACCCCGAGACAAGCTATCAAGAACTTACATAAAACACCAAGACACTTACACATCATTATTTTCCATGACTCCACGTTGGAAGGGAGACAAGGTATCCATGCTTAGTCCAAATTCACCCTCCTTGATTCAGCAAATGTTGGGCTTACTCTAGTAGGAGAAATGATAGATTTCCTACTCTCAATTTAATGATCACTCTCTCTTACAATGGCATAGAGTTCCCTTGCTAATCACCCCTAGTACAACACATACATATGCCTAATGCCAATGAGATTCCACTCAAGAGCTCCTTCTCAAGAGGTTGAGCTTGGCTTCTCAAGCTATAGCATAGTGCTCTTTCTTCTCCCTTCTTTTGTGCTAGCTACACCCTCCTTTTATAGCAATTTTGAAGGCTAGGGTTACTCCTCTAACCATGGTTGGGTTAGATTTTCAGAAATTTATCTAATTTCTTTTGCTTGGAATTATCAAGAAGTTGGTGGGGAAAGAGAGAGGAGAGAAATGGAGGTGATAGGACTTTTCATAGTGGGTTAGTGTTAGTAGAGATAGTATTAATTTACAAATGGAATTGGATATTTACAATGGGAGTATCCATGTAGGATACAAATAAGGAAGAAACACTCTTAAGAGGTAAGAAAAGGTGGATTTCTTACAAGGTTGATGCTCCAAGTGTCTTGAGTAGGGCCAATTTTGACGCTTGTTGACGATCCACTAGCTTTGACAGTACATTTTTTCTCCACTCTTGACCTTCCTTGAGAGACAAGGTAATTGAAGCTGAGTAATCAACCACCCTGAGACAAGGTAATTGAAGCTGAGGCAATGATGCTGTCTTTTAAGAGAAGAGGCTGAATTTTGTGGTTTTTTTGATAGATATGGGTAAATTGGAGAAGGAAAAATGAGACTAGGTGGTCAATTTTGGAATGGAATTTTGTGTGGGAGGTATGAGTTCACCATGGTTTCTCTTATTCTTCAAGGTTGAGGAGAAGGTGAGTAGGGTGCAGAGAGGAGTGGTGAGAGAGGTGGGGATGATGAGTGGAGAAGTGTGTGTGAAAGAGGAAAATGATAAAGTGGAAGAGAGAGTGTGGCTGTATAGCATGGGAAAACTGGGGTCCACTAATATAATCATAGCTCAGAGCTCGTAGCTCAAAAAAATATGAAAACATTTGAGGCAAAAGTTCAGCCCACGAGCTACAACTTTTGTTTGTATCACCTTTTCAAATTCGGAGAGCAAGTGAACTTTAAAAATTCAGCAAAACCGACCGTTTTTTTCCACTGCACAAGGTCCTTGTGGGGTCCTTCTTTGGATGATTCTTTTGAATACCTCCAAGAGTGAGCCCTCCATAGTGCATGTATGCATGCCACCTACCCTTGACCTTATTTGGTAGGTCTATAATTGAAGATATTGTTGAGATTATGATATAAGTGAATAGTACAACTAAGAAAATCAAATATTGAGGGGTCTAAAAAATATGTACATGTCAAATATAAATAATATAAGTGGAAAAAATATAAAGGGGTCAAAAGAAATCTCTCTCATTATGAGGCTACCATAAAAAGATAAATATTCTTGGTGTTCTAATTTTTTAGAAAAAAAAACAAAATAGATGTAGGAAGGGAAAAATCACAATAGTGAAAAAATATACACATAAATAAAACTAGTTTTTTTGGATTTTTGTTGGGGTGGAGTTACACCAAATATAAGAGAAGCTTACATGAAAATATTTCTATATGGAATAAAGAGTATGAAAAAATGGTAAGAAAAATTGTGGTAATGGTGAGGCAATGTACAGAGCATAAATAACACACACCTAGGTAGAAATATTTAAATAAATACCAAAATAATTATGAAAAAATATTTTATTTAGGCCCTATATACAAAGAAATATTTACATACGCATGGGCCATAATATACTTATATTTTTTATATTTTTTATTTTTTTGGCTCAACTAGCCCAATGACTAGCTAATTGAGGGTTTTTTATTTCAGTAAGGAGATATGGGAAAAGTCCCCTAACTCACATGCGCCTATATACAGTGAAATGGTAGGGATAGCCACAGTGTTTGGGTGATTTTGGTAGGGTAAGGTAACTCACTGTGGCAATTACAAAGAGCCGAAAAACGGCTATCATTAGCCCTCCCCCTGGATGATGGTATATTCATGTACCATCATAGAGCATCTTTTCCAAAGAGAGTGCTTCAGAGTCCTTGACGAGATCTTTATTGTTTGGCCCCTCAGAATTTTGGCTAGAGTTACACTCATGCTTCATGTAACAATACTTACATGAGACAGTGGCCTTTTGACAGATCTTTGGTAGATCCTTTGGTAGAAGGCGACTCAAATATGGCTTCAAGCGATACCCGTTTACTTTCCTGGAGTGCTCTTTACCATTCAAGTCCATCAGTTGATAGTAACTTGAATTGAAAGCCTTCTTGACTATGTATGGCCCCTGCCATCTTGTTTCAAATTTGGCATCAAAACGATTATCGAGTCGATTGTCATACCTTAGCACAAGATCTCCTTCATTGATGCCTTTGTCCTTCAGTTTCTTGTCAAGCTTCTCCTTTGTCTGTGTGGCTTTCCTCTTATAGCACTCGTATGCTGCTTCTCTTTTCCACTCAAGCTCAGCTAAGGTAAGAAGTCGATCCATCCATGCTTCTTGATCATCTTGTGTTGATTTGCCATGAAGTCACATTGTTGGAATGTTTAGCTGAATTGGCTGTAAAGCCTCTGGACCATAGACCAAGTGAAATGGTGTGAACTCCGTGGCTTCCCTATATGTGGTTCGATAAGCCCACAAGGCACCATCCAAGAAGTCATCCCACAACTTTTGCTTGTTTTTCACCATCTTTCTAATGATGCCTGCAATGACACCATTAGCTTTTTCTACCAAACCATTTGATTGGGGATAGTAGGGTGTATTGTGACTATGTAGAATGCGAAGTTGTTCACAGACTTCTGTGAGCAATCCCTTTCTAAACCCTAGACCATTATCAGAAACAATCTCCAAAGGTGTGCCAAATCTACAACAAATGTGAGTGTAGACGAATTTGCTCACTGTCCTCTCATTTACCTTTGCCACACTTTGTGCTTCCACCCACCTAGTCATATAGTCTACAGCCACTAGAATGTAGAGTTTACCTTTTTTTGTCCTAGGCAGAGGACCCATAGCATCAATGCCCCACTTTTCAAAGGGTCCATTTGCAAGCATGATTTGCCTTGGACCATAAATCAATCTTCTATTCCCATTTACCTGACAATTGTGACAACTTTTACACCAATGTTGGACATCCACATGTAGACTTGGCCAAACATACCCCGCAAGCAAAATCTTCTTCACAGTTAATTCTTGGGAAAAATGACCACCACATGCCTCTTCATGCAAACCTTTTAGAATGGCTGGAATTTCCGCGATAGTTGGTACTCTTCTGCACACTTTATCCTTCCCTCTTTGATAGAGGGAGCCTTCTAGGAAGAGATACATGCTTGCCTTCTTCATGAGTCTCCTCTTCTGAGCTTTTGTGAAGTCTGGTGGAAACTCACCCTCCAAAATGTAGCCAATGATGGGAGCCAATGACTCCAATCCCTGGTACCTCAGTTGCTTCACAGCAGCCGCCACCATGATGACCTGCACTTCTTTCTTTACACATGCAATGGCTTGTTGTGCAAGTAAATCAGCATCTTCATTTAGTTTCCTAGGAATATGATATAATCGCACCTCCTCAAATTGATTAAATAGCCTACGGATGGTATGAACTTTGGCCCTTAGTCTTTCATTTTTGCATGCCCAAATGCCTAAAATCTGCTTCACAATGAGAAGTGCATCCCCTTTTACCATGAGACGTTGTATACCATGGCCAATGCATATTTTTAAACCATGAAGTAGTGTGTCATATTCTGCTTCATTGTTGCTAGCTGAACTTGGTAGATTGAACTTCTCTTTCATGACCACCTCTCCACTTGGGTTGAGCAACACTAGCCCTCCCCCTGCTTTTCCTGTGGCTCGACGAAAAGCTCCATCAAAGAAAAAGGTAAAAGCATTAGGAATACTTTTTGGTGGTGGCAATGGTAGGGTCTTTACTTCAGGCACCTTAATCTCCTTTTCATGCACCCTATAAGTGAGAATCCCTGCCAATTGTGCACGCACACTATCTTCTACCTTGAAAGAGTATTGAAACTCTTGCAACTCCATAATCCACTTTGAGATCCTAGTACTAAGATTCATTTGAGATGACACCCAAGGGAACAAATTCTCTGCGGTGAGGATTACAAAAGGTTTTGGGAGCAAGTAGGATCTAAACTTCCTTATCGCAAACATGAGAGAAAGCATCATGAGTTCTGCCTCCATGTAGCCTCTCTCTAAAGCATTCATGACCCTACTAGCAAAGTAGATGGGCCGCATCCTGGTACTATAGGGATCTTGTTGTAGCAAAACTGCACCAATTGTTTCTTTCCCAGCACTAGAGCTAACAAAGAATGTGTAATTCCAACAAGGAGGCATGAGTGTTGGTAGCTCTGACAAAATGGCTTTAATGTTACAAAAGTACTCTTCAAGCTCATCAGACCATGCAAATTCTACTTGTTGTGTCAACTTTTGCAAAGGGTGAAGTAACTCCGAAGCTAAGTGAATAAAGCGTGACATATAATTCACTTTTTGAATGAATGATATGACCTCTTTGAGATTCTTGGGTGAGGGGAGCTCAATAAGAGCCTTTGCCTTTGAAGGATCCACCTCAATGCCTTTATAGGAAACCTTGTGACCAAGAAAGATCACTTCATCCTCAGCTACGTGACACTTGTCGGGGTTGAGTTGACCTCCCATGTCATAGAGCTTCTTTAAACCTTCTTCTACCCTTTGTAGATGCAATGATTTTGAGCTATAAATGCAAAATTCATCAATAAAAACCCTAATGGACTTTCCAAAGAATGCTTGAAACACCATGTTCATGAAGCGTTGGAAAGTTGCAGGAGCATTTGTCAGGCCAAATGGCATGACTCTAAAAGCATAACAACCCCAAGGAGTGATAAAGGTTGTTTTCAATTGATCCTCCAATGTGATACCTATTTGAAAGTAACCCGAGTAGCCATCACACACAGTGTACTTCTCATGACCAGCTACTTCATTTAGTATCTCATCCTGAAATGGGAGGGGAAAGTGATCTCTTTTTGTTGCCCCATTAAGTGGGCGATAATCCACACACACCCTCCACTTGCCATTTTTCTTAGGAGTGACAACAACGGGAGAGACCCACTCTGAATTATCCACTGGATAAATGAAACCTGCTGCTAGAAGCTTTCTTACCTCCTTGAGTAGAGCCTGATCCTTAACGACTCCTAGCCTTCGTAGCTTCTGAGCCTTAGGTGTGGCCTCTGGCTTCAACTCAATCTTGTGTTGAACAACATCTACTCCACGCACATCGGTGTAGTCTTTAGCAAAAAGCCTCGGAAATTTCCTTAGCACACATTTGAACTCCTCTCTTTCATCCTTTGTAAGTGTTGTAGACAACATACCTTCTAACATTCCTTCATCTTCCACCTTTTGGTTCTCTTGGGAACCTACCTCTTCCAAACCTCGAGAAGAGGTCTCCTGGTTGTTTGGCTTAAACCTTACCCCCATGACTTCAATGGAGGACTCCTCTTCAGTAATGCTGCCGCTACTTTCTTCTTCTGAAGTCTTTTCAGTCCAATCTTCTTCCGTCTCACTTCGAGATGATTCTTCATGGAGCTCCTCTTGGCGTTGCTCCTTCATGTCAAAGACAACCTTCTTGTGATTGTCATTCCTGCAAATTAGCTTTCCACTCTCCCAATCCTGCAAAGCTTGCATTTTCATTAGCCATGGTCTTCCTAGGATAAATGGGTAACCATTTCCCTTGGTAGACATGACATAGAAATCCACTGCCTTCTTAATGCCAAAGGCCTCCACAAAAACGTTTTTACAAATGCCTACGCACCTAGCCTTGCTATTGTTTTCCATTTTCACTTTGATTTCAGGTGTCTCATGGATGTGCATGCCTAGTCTTTGCATGAGCCCTTCTGTCATGATGCAAATTTGTGCACCCCCATCCACTAGACCTTTCCTAACCAATCTTCCTTTTATGTAACAATCTAGCACAGGTGTAATATCCTCGTTCATTTCAGCATGTGCAATTTTTACAACAGGAAAACTCTCTTTTACCTTTCTCCTAGGGCTAACTGCCTTTGTTAAATCCCTCCTAACTTGTGGGCATAATGCAAGAAACTGAGGCCATGAGATATCAGGACCCTTACCTCGCATGTTTTCCAACAGGTTGTATGGAGCCATACCATGTCCAAGAGGGAAGTCTTGGAGATTGATACGACGTTGAGTCCTCTTAGCTTCCTTGGTCTCCTTTGCCTTCTTGCCTTGTCCATGGTCACTCTGTGATGGGACACCCTCTTTCTCTTTACCTTTTCCTCGGCCACGCTTAATGCCATTTTCTTCCATGTCAACCTCATTTGAGTTTGTCACCTCTACCACATGCACATTTGGATCTGGCAAAGGTGGAACTCCTTCTACCCCTTGTGGAGGTGGTCTTGGTCCATTTGGTCTTTGTAGAAGCCTTGGTTGTTGACCAGTTCCTTCACCTGCATTCATCACTGGGTAATTCAAGTTAGGTCTCTCTGGCTCCCCATGGGGCCAAGGACAATTATACATCCCATGTCCAGACTCTCCGCAATTCCAACATTGCAAGACTCTCCTAGGTCGTGGATCTCGCTCTTCAGACTTCTTTGCTTGTCCCTTTGGACCTACAGCTTGTGCAAGGTGAATTGACAGGCTGCTTAAAGATTCGTTTAACTTCTCAATTACTTCCGCTGTTACCTCAGGAAGCTCCCTTGATGTTGATGCTTGTGACTTATCTTTGGGTCTAAGACCTTCTATTGGAACCTCTCCCCTTAAGCACTTGAGTTTCCTATATTTCTAAGCAGCCCTAGTTTCAGTTGCATCAAAGGTAGCAGGTGCACCCGCCTCAACTTTTACCTTAAGGTCAAGAAAGAGTCCGGCTATGAACCTCTCCTTCTTTAGAAATTCTGCACCATCACCAGGGTTAGCAACATTTCGTATCCATAGAGCCCAAAGACGTAGAAACTCTTGCTTGTACAAGTAGTAGTCATCTAAGTGTTTTTGCTTATGCGAAACAATGTCTTGCCATAATTTTTGAGTGTTTTGGGGATCAAAGAAGTATTTCTTGAAACGATTCAAAACTTCTGTGTAATTCCCCTTAACTTCCTCAGGCAAAGAGTCAAACCAAGTGCTAGCATCTTTCCTAAGGACCACCTCAAACATTTCTACACGTTCTTGATCAGTTATTATCCTCTTGATACGGCAAGACATCTTGAAATTCGCTAAAAATAATTCTGCATCCTCTCCAGGCTCTCCAAAGAAAAGAAGATACCCAGACATTTGGCGTTGGCTTTCCATTGAATTGATTTCAAAGTGACACCCGTTTTGTTTTTCTTTCTTAAAAAGATTTACACAATAATGTTTTCTAGCTTGCAATCTATTCTACAATAAAATAAAGATATTCACATCAAACGACCTATGATAATCAATAAGAGGTAGGATGACAAGGTTTGGTGATGCGAGAATTTCTCCTACTCTTTGGGCACCAAAGATGAACACCATACGTTGTTGAAAATGGATTTTCCTACTAATTGCAATGTTTATTCTAATGTGTGGAGTGAAATGGAAGGGGAAAACCTCTATTCCTGGGCCATTATCCATGGTCTATGCATGACCTAATGCTTAAAACAAAACAAAAATATAGACGTCCAAACTAAGGTCGTACCTATTGAGAGGCAATATAAAAGGATTTACTGAAGCGTTTATCTTGGCCAACCTAAGAGGACCTAAAATTCTACGAATGACACGTTGAAATTGCAACTTAGTACCTTTTGCCTTGCAATGGGAATGAAGGGATCATACAAATTTTCGTGATTCATGCAAACTACTTGACTATGCTAAAGGTTGATTCTACACAAAAATACACAAGCCGTCCTCAGTGGGGGCACCAATTTGAGGCGGTCCGGGGCGGGCAACAAGAAGAGCAACCTCTAGACACCCTTCAAGGCTCCTGTGCTACTCAATGGGGTTGGGGCACAACACAACACAAACCAAAACAACAAACCCCCAGCTAAATCCCAACTACACAAGGGGCACCACCTAGTTTAAGAGCGAACTAGGACGCAAAAGAGGAGAATCGTTAGAGCAACCCACAAACAAGCAAGGAATTTACACTAACCCTAAAACCAATGGAACACTCTCATACACTAAAACACGAGAGAGAGAGAGAGAGAGAGAGAGAGAGAGAGAGAGAGAGAGAGAGAGAGAGAGAGAGAGATGGTGCTCGGGATGCTTTGAAGTGTATCGTTAATGATCAAGCAAACATAAATATATATATGTAAGAAAGAGAGAGAAGGGGGAAGGGGGTGCTTGTTGCACTAATGCCTTCTTACAAATCTGTCATGACCAATCAAAGTGAGATTAGTATTTGTTCAACATAGCCTGAGTAAATTACACCACAACACCTCACAAGGAAAAAACCCACCCCAATCACTGTCTTAAGGCTAGGGGAGTCCTCTCCACCCTGTCGCCCTCTTACAGCATGTGAGATTTATGGCTAAATTGATAACAGTACCCCGAGACAAGCTATCAAGAACTTACATAAAACACCAAGACACTTACACATCATTATTGTCCATGACTTCACGTTGGAAGGGAGACAAGGTATCCATGCTTAGTCCAAATTCACCCTCCTTGATTCAGCAAATGTTGGGCTTACTCTAGTAGGAGAAATGATAGATTTCCTACTCTCAATTTAATGATCACTCTCTCTTACAATGGCATAGAGTTCCCTTGCTAATCACCCCTAGTACAACACATACATATGCCTAATGCCAATGAGATTCCACTCAAGAGCTCCTTCTCAAGAGGTTGAGCTTGGCTTCTCAAGCTATAGCATAGTGCTCTTTCTTCTCCCTTCTTTTGTGCTAGCTACACCCTCCTTTTATAGCAATTTTGAAGGCTAGGGTTACTCCTCTAACCATGGTTGGGTTACATTTTCAGAAATTTATCTAATTTCTTTTGCTTGGAATTATCAAGAAGTTGGTGGGGAAAGAGAGAGGAGAGAAATGGAGGTGATAGGACTTTTCATAGTGGGTTAGTGTTAGTAGAGTTAGTATTAATTTACAAATGGAATTGGATATTTACAATGGGAGTATCCATGTAGGATACAAATAAGGAAGAAAAACTCTTAAGAGGTAAGAAAAGGTGGATTTCTTACAAGGTTGATGCTCCAAGTGTCTTGAGTAGGGCCAATTTTGACGCTTGTTGACGGTCCACTAGCTTTGACGGTACATTTTTTCTCCACTCTTGACCTTCCTTGAGAGACAAGGTAATTGAAGCTGAGTAATCAACCACCATGATGCTGTATTTTAAGAGAAGAGGCTGAATTTTGTGGTTTTTTTGATAGATATGGATAAATTGGAGGAGGAAAAATGAGACTAGGTGGTCAATTTTGGAATGGAATTGTGTGGGAGGAATGAGTTCACCATGGTTTCTCTTATTCTCTATGGTTGAGGAAAAGGTGAATAGGGTGCAGAGAGGAGTGGTGAGAGAGGTGGGGATGATGAGTGGAGAAGTGTGTGTGAAAGAGGAAAATGATAAAGTGGAAGAGAGAGTGTGGCTACATAGCATGGGAAAACTGGGGTCCACTAATAAAATCATAGCTCACAGCTCGTAGCTCAAAAAAATATGAAAACATTTGAGGCAAAAGTTCAGCCCACGAGCTACAACTTTTGTTTTTATCACCTTTTCAAATTCAGAGAGCAAGTGAACTTTAAAAATTCAGCAAAACCGACCGTTTTTTTCCACTGCACAAGGTCCTTGTGGGGTCCTTCTTTGGATGATTCTTTTGAATACCTCCAAGAGTGAGCCCTCCATAGTGCATGTATGCATGCCACCTACCCTTGACCTTATTTGGTAGGTCTATAATTGAAGATATTGTTGAGATTATGATATAAGTGAATAGTACAACTAAGAAAATCAAATATTGAGGGGTCTAAAAAATATGTACATGTCAAATATAAATAATATAAGTGGAAAAAATATAAAGGGGTCAAAAGAAATCTCTCTCATTATGAGGCTACCATAAAAAGATAAATATTCTTGGTGTTCTAATTTTTTAGAAAAAAAAACAAAATAGATGTAGGAAGGGAAAATTCACAATAGTGAAAAAATATACACATAAATAAAACTAGTTTTTTTGGATTTTTGTTGGGGTGGAGTTACACCAAATATAAGAGAAGCTTACATGAAAATATTTCTATATGGAATAAAGAGTATGAAAAAATGGTAAGAAAAATTGTGGTAATGGTGAGGCAATGTACAGAGCATAAATAACACACACCTAGGTAGAAATATTTAAATAAATACCAAAATAATTATGAAAAAATCTTTTATTTAGGCCCTATATACAAAGAAATATTTACATACGCATGGGCCATAATATACTTATATTTTTTATATTTTTTATTTTTTTGGCTCAACTAGCCCAATGACTAGCTAATTGAGGGTTTTTTATTTCAGTAAGGAGATATGGGAAAAGTCCCCTAACTCACACGCGCCTATATACAGTGAAATGGTAGGGATAGCCACAGTGTTTGGGTGATTTTGGTAGGGTGAGGTAACTCACTGTGGCAATTTCAAAGAGCCGAAAAACGGCTATCACTGCAAAGAATCGGTTGAGGGCAGCAGGTGATGGTAATTTGCCAATCTCTTTGTGTGCTCGACAGCCCATGGATCTTGGTTTCATAACACCTGATGAGAAAGAGTTGATCTTCTCTTTTTGGATATTGTCTAACACTCGTGTTTCACCCAATAAGAAGGATGTGTGCAGAAAGTGTATTGGAAGAAATTCATATGTCAAATATCTTGTGCATCTTCTTGAACAATCTCAGGTAATAACTTGCTTCACTATTTCCATTTTTTTTTTCTAATATTTGCATTCATGACCTATATTCACTATAATTGGGTTGATAAGAGTAGATATGAAATCGGATATGAAGGAAGTTATAAATGGAAATAAGGGGAATCTGTATTTGGTCCTAGATTAAGAGTAGATAAATATTGGATGTGAAGGAGTATATAAATGGAAACATAGTTTTTATCATACGCGTATGTTTGCTGAAACATACGTTTGCAGACGCATACTTTCACACGCATATGATATGTATAAACAAACGGGACTAAAATTAAAAACCCCAAATTTTCTAGCGATTGTACTCTACGAGTCTGCTCCTGTCTACATAGCGTTCATAGTATGCCCTTCCTTACTTCGCAGCCTTGCCTCATCTCTTCCACATGGTAGTTGCTCCCAAATATTGATAGCACTAGTAGCGAATTCATTTTTGCAGGTTTGTGCTAGGTTCTCTGTACGCAACTGGCTAAACGAACACAGTTTGCAGGTTTGCACTAGGTTCTCTGTATGCAATGGGTCATGAACATCTGCAGTGTGGAAATCGATGCAACAGATCAGAAGGGCTGAGCGAATGCAGTTTGCATTTACTAATACACAAGTGGCTGAGGTCAAGTATTAAAGTATGGTTGCAATTTTACCATACTTTCATACTTGTATGCGTATTTTAGTATGGTTGCCACATGAAAAAACTATGAATGGAAATATTGAATATGTATTTGGTCCTAGTTAAAAGTAGATAAATATCGGATATGGGTTTTCATGACCAGTACAAGCATCTTAAACAACTCTTGATATGGTATGTGAAAGATGTATTGGTTAACCTAACCAGTTATGTAATAACTAATACCGATTTTAAATGAAAAAACTGGTTTACATAGCCAGTAGATTAATTTTGGCTGGTTAATACTTTTTTCCCACTAGTATAGAACTTGGTCAAGTGTATATATGTGGTATGTGAAAGATGTACTAGTTAACCCGACCAATTATGCACTTACTAATACCGGTTTGAAATGAAAAGACCGGTTATATAACGAGAAAATTAATTTCAACTGGTTAACGCATTTTCACAGTAGTTTACAGCTCGGTCAAGTGTATATGTGGTATGTAGTAGACATACTACTTAACATAACCAGTTATATAAAAACTAATAGCGGTTTGATATTACAATACCGGTTTACATAACCAATAAATAGATTTAAAACCGTTTACACATTTTATGCCAGTAAACATCTTGGTCGAGTGTTCACATGTACTGTTTGTCATACGAGTTAGGTAAAAAATTGGTTTACATAACCAGTGAAAAACCTTTAACACTTATTTCTCACTGGTATACATCGTGGTTAAGTGTTCACATGTACTGGTCAAGTGTTCACATGTACTGTTTGTCATGTCAGATAGGTAAAAAACATATCGGTTTGAAAGGAAAATACTGGTTTACATATCCAATAAAAAAAATTTAACACTTATTTCTCACTGGTATACATCGTGGTTAAGTGCTCACATGTACTGGTTAGGTAAATAACATACCGGTTTTAAATGAAAAGACTAGTTTACATCAACAGTAAGAACATTTGAACTGGTTTTGACACTTATATACCACTGGTACGTACCAAGGACATGTGTTCATATGTACTAGTTTGCCTAACCAATTAAGTGAAAAAACATACTGGTTTGAAATAATAATACTGGTTTATAGTAATGTAGCAGTTTTCTTAAAAGATAATAAAAACTTGCACTTTTCTTCAATGTTCTTTAACCATATATGTTTTTCATTGTAGGTGGAGCTCTTTCTCAACTTCAAAGAACAATACCCTGAAATTGTAATAAGGCAGTGTGCGTTTGAGTACATGCATATTTTGTGCAAAAATTGAGAGACCGATATACTTGCTGCTTCATTTCACATGTTCAAATGTCCTTTCTAAAGAATGCCATAAATCACATGCGAAGTTCTGTATTCAGTCTGCATGGAAAAGCTTTTCAATGTCAATGCAACATATGCAAAGACAATGGTGGATGCAAGGCACCAAAAAACCCTATCAAGAGTGTAACAGCCTTATTAGACTCTATATTATGTCCAAAATCAGATACATCCACCTTCCATGCCCTTTCCTGCTTGAGTGGTCAATGTAAAAGGTGTAGCCCGATAAGTTAGATTTTTGTGCTGCAGAGGCTGCAATTATTGCTAAAAAGATTGTGGTGAAGATTTTTGAGGACCCAAAAGTAGGAAATTCCCATGATGGTAAGAAGAAGAAAAGGAAAGTCTTGTCGCATAAGGAAATATCATGCCAGGATCTCTCAGTCATGTTCAAAGACCATCTTAAGAAATACATAATGCATAATTTTGTGTATACATGGCAAGTATAACAAGATAAGGAATGTATACAAAGATTTCCAGAAGATGTTGTTGTGTCAGTTGTTTACTTTGCTGAAAATTATAGTTTCAAAGAACAAAATGAGATTCAGTCCATGCACTGGTATTCAAGTCAAGTAGCTATTTTTGTGCACATACCGAATTGCAGGTAACGACATCACCCTAGATCAGTATTATTTCTTTTGTATTAAGCCTTCAATAATTTATGATTTTTATATTATGCAGGTGACATCCACAAGACAATTCACTTCTTCATTTCAGATGAATACAAGCAACATGACACACATTTTGTTCAACACTATTTTCTCAGACATGCAGAATGGCTAAAGCAATTTGGTCTAAACATAAGGCGTCATTGGGTATGGTTTGATGGAGCAGCTTCTCAAAATTCAAAGCAAGAAGACTATTCTATTTCCTTGCCAGGTATACCATGTTCTAACAAACATTATCTGAAGGTGGTTTTAATATAGAGACCTATAATATTGGCATTAAAGTTCTAATAAAATGCTTGTCTAACATCAGTAATATTATAATCCGTGTTTTTTTTTGGTAGTTTTATCGTGCCAAGAGTATATTAATCTTCTTCTATCCATTGAATAAAATGCAGATACAGTGTTTTTACGGGATGGAAAATGTCTCGGAACTTTTTTGGATCCGGCCATGGTAATGGAGAACACGACGGTGCGACCAATTGCAACCAAACTACCCAAAGATAAACTGTGCTGCAAATGTTGTGGCATTATTGAGACAGACCTTGTCAGATGGTGCTACAGCCACATATGCATCCCACGCCCATTATGTAAGCAGGATTTTTTGGGTGATTGAATTGGGGGATGTCGAAAGGGGAAAAAATTGGGATGTGAAGGCTGTAAAAAATACCCGCTCAATGCACTCTATTTTTGCATATTCAGAGCATGATACAACTGCTTTCAGAACACGTTCACTGTCTTGTTTCTGTAGTGCATGTAAACAGGAAAAGTGGAGGAGATGTGTGAGCAAGTCGCACATTCCTTTCTGGACATACCTTATTTTGGAGCCTACAAAAAAAGGGGAAGACGATGACGACAAAATAAATGAGGATGTAGCGTATGAAGGACACTATGACACCCTCAGTCAAGCTCTTATTGTTGGTGATAATTTTGTTGTTCCCGCACCAAATGACAATGAAGAAAAAGTGGATTTCTATATTGTGAAATGCACTGCAACTATTGAGGAGTTTCATCCAGACGCTAAAGATGAATGGGGCAATATCATTGGGTGAGGATCCTATGCTATCAAAGGGTTTTACTATTGTATGATAAATGAGAAGACCTACGAGCTTTTGGACAAAAAGCCAGAGGTGTTCATATATTCACATCTTGTTTGGGCAATCAAAATCCCCATGATACCCCATCCCAGCAACTCAAAACTATATACAATATCACTTGATGTCAGTGAGTCTATCTACAATACTATGCCTTTTGATCTGTAGCAATTAGTTTGTTTAAATTTTTTGTCCAAACTTCCTTTTTAAATAAAAAAATGTATTTGTTTATCTCTTTGAATCACTACATGTCCTTACGTTTTAAATAAATTGGTTCTATAAAGGCGGAAATTTAATGGTTTTGTACTGGTATCATACAAGTTGGAGATTACAGTATAAGTACAATAATAGTACAAACATGATGGCAGAATCTCTTTCTTTGACTCTGCCTTTAACTGTAAACTGAACTGTGCTTGAAACCAATCACTTCTCAATATCATACCGGTATCATACAAGTCCCTATTTGACTCTTCTCATTTTTTCACACGACCAGGTCGCCCACCACCAAAAGGACTAGACAGAGCAAAATCAATGTGCTTCTGTGAGTCCACTCTAACCAAGAAAGATGCAACATTGACAAATTGCTTGCCAACCCTCCTGCTACCTACTTCTCCTCCTCCTTGGCCAGAAGATGCACTCTCTGAAAAACCCTAATCAGTCTCTCTCTCTCTCTCTCTCTCTCTCTCTCTCTCTCTCTCTCTCTCTCTCTCTCTCTCTCTCTCTCTCTCTCTCTCTCTCTCTCTCTCTCTCTCTTTGTCCCTCCTTTTATTTGCAAGATACTTCAAATATACAATACACGTATTTCCATGCAACTTGCTTGTAAATGTATTATACATGATTTTTGTTACATTGATTGACAAAAAGGCTCAGTAATTCTCCATTTACATCCATCAACAAAAAAATACATTGACAAAAGTCGCCCACTTCACAGACTTTATGAAGCTTTTGTTTTACAAAAAAAATATGTTCCTTTGTTCTAGAAAAAGTCAATCCTCCATTTCCAATAAAAAATGATGCACATAGGTGTCGTCAATTTGTCCGTCTTCACAAATTACAGTCCTCTTTGTATACTCAATTCTATCCTTAGAGATCAACCAGTGTGCCAGCCAGTTTATGATAGTGGTTGACAGAAAACAGGCGTGCACTTCTTTAGATTGCTTTTCTAGCTTGGGAAAAACAAGAAATGACCCCAATGAATTAAACATTAGCTTATATCCAGAATCATCAAAGATAAGTGTGTCAGGTGGTAGGTCAAGAAATTTTTTGAGATTCTTGTGGAACACCGGTTTATCTGTCCTGCCCATTTTAAAAGGGGCCCTTGTGCACTGCGCCTGACTTACCACTCTATTGAATCTTTTGTGGTGGTCTGGGAACACTGTCGCTAGCATGCGTTTGAGCTTCTCAAACTCGTAGCAGCTCCATATCCACACTTCGAACCATCTGAAACAAAAATTCAGAAACACTTCTGCATCGGGCCTTACCCAAAACTGTGTATCCCCTTCAACAACATGGCGCATTTCCGGCCAGTAGGGCAATTCTTCACCATATTTTACATCAAATTTCTTGAGCAGTAAGCCATTAAGGTCCAAAATGAGAACCCTGCACTGGACGCTCAACGGAGGTGGTGGCCTTGTCCATATCAGTGGGATTCTTTTACATAGTCTATACCATAGAGGAAACACGAGCATTAGAGGAGACAACACCCAATTCCATATTACACGAATGTCAGCCCTGCCATTCTGCTTGTCAACCCTGAACCTATCTGCAAGGCGCCATTCTTCAACTGAAAACATATCTGCAAATGCAAAATTACACAAGACTCAAATTTAAATATGCAATCAAGACATATCTACAGATTGAAATCATACAGTAAAAATACACAATGTTTAAAAATTAGGCACAAGATGAAAGAGAGGTCGAATGGGAAAGAAAGTTATATTAATTTCAGAAGTGGTTACATAAAAAGAAACATAGGGGGGGCAAACTATAATCTTTTGCAGGCTCTGGGTTTAGGGTCAGAACTTGTGCCGGTATTTTGCATCTCCTTATTGTCTTCTATGTCCATCTCCTCTTTTGGCTGCCCCTGGGTCTCTTCCTCTTCCTTGTTTTTTTGTTCCATTTCAGGCTTCTCATCTGCAGTCTTCTCGATTTTTTTTTTTACCTTTCTCATATGCTGAGCAAGGGTCTCCTCAGGACTTCCCTCCAGCCTGACATCTACACGACCATCAGCTTCAGCAAAAGATCACTTATTAGAGCCTTAATCAATGAAAAAACTTACTCTTGCCACGTTGGCCTCATTTTCTCACGGTCTTTAATCTTGTCACCCGCACGCCAGTGTCTAGCAACACATCGTCTTCCTCATTCTGGGTTTCCCCTTCAGCACCATTCGTACTCTGCTCCTTTACCTCAAAGTTTTGTTCTTATTCTGGTGTTTCCGAAACAGGTTTCTCGACATTACTAGGGACACTTTCATCAAGCAAAACCTCCATAGGTGTCTTGTATGCAGGCGTCACTGCATCATTCCATGTGTCTTTACCGGCAGTAGTTCTGAAGCAGCTGGACTCTAAAAAAACATCAGAGAAGACAAAAATCAACCACCTGATTAAAACAATGGTGTGTTTCTTACCCATTGAAACAATTTTCTCACCTATTATTGGGCATGGTCCAAATGGCTTCTTCTTTAGAAGGGATTGGTCTTCTGTAGAAATAACTCTGGGGCAATCCTTAAGCAGGCACTTTCCTTTATCAGCCAAGTGAGCATAGTAGAATGCATGGTATGCATGTGAACAAGGCAATAGAACAACATGGCTTGAGCGATTGTGATCATGAATTTTTACACCACAAGCATTGCACACATCAATGAGAACAACACTATGTCCAGGAGCTAAAACTCGTGCAGGCAAGAGTATGGTTTCAGGTTGCATTGGTTGACTAATCATGTCTGTCACAAACGTGACACAGAGACCAAAGGTTACCTCACGCTCCAGGCATTTGGATAATTCTTCCTGTAGGCAAGAGACCTCTGCTATTAGACAATGTCAAACAGGTATAAAATCGGTATGAATGCTTGAAGATCGGTATAATAATGTTATCATACCAGTACGATTACATCCTGCTGGTATGATGTTATCCCACCGGTATGATGTTATTATACTGGATAGTATAACATTATACCGGAAGGATAATATCAAACCGGTTGGATTTTATCATACCGTTAGGGTGTAATCATATCGGTCGGATGTAACCATACAGTGGAATATAATCATACCGATAGGATATAACCATACCAGTAAGATGTAATCATATCGGTAGGATGTAATCATACCGATAGGATGTAATCATACCGGTATGATAACATCATACCAGTATTGTCATCTACCCTTACCGAATTGATGTTATTGTCATACTATTATATTTTTTTATTATTCGGTTTTGTGGTACCACATTCTACCCATCCCGGTATGATAGAGCCATAATACCGGTATTGTAAAACTTATAATACCATTTTCACTATTAGAGTTTCAATACAATATGATTATTATAATCATACCGTTACTTTACTGTTAAACTACTGTTTTGTTTTGTTACTATATCGGTATTATTTTGTTGTTATACATGTATTATGTTGCTTTCCTACCGTTATTGTGATCATTGGTAGAACTTATAGTAACATGTTCACCAATAGAATACCAATACCGGTATTGCAACCGTTACTTTGCAGGTATGTTACCATTATTTATAGTAATCAATCTACTTTATAGGTATTATTGTGTAATCATTCCACAACAGTATATAGACTATAGTATATTGTACATCCAAACCAGTACTTTGCAGGTATTATACTACAATCAGATGGAGTTAAAAGCATACTTGTGCCTACTGTAGAGTGGATTTTGCTTGGTCAAATGTTTCTTGGAGGCTGTCAAGTGAGCCTGTTGGTACATTGGCATCGTCAGGGAAGTGAATTCGGATGGTGTCAAGGGCACCCTCGCAACGATGCACATCAGCAACAGATTTGACCACAGAATCCTTAGACTTTTGACATTCGGCTGATACATTTTCATGAGATTTTCTAACCTCAACAAGTAGTTCTTGCAAGGAAGTGGATAATTCAACACTAAACGCAGACTGAGTAGTCGCAAAAAGCCCACTTCCGGCTGGTGTACTTTCGGATGGGGTATTTACTAACAAGATGGCAGAACCACTTGGGGTTCCTGTGGATACTTGGGAAGTCTCTAACTTCCATTGTTCTCTTTTCCTATCTAAGTGACCTTCATTGGTCACATTCTTCACCACCTCAGATGCAAACTCAGCCCACTTTACTGGACCTATGCATACGAAATAAACATATCCGTGTGCAAACTTGACTCCGAGCACATAGTTTGGTGGTTTGGATTGATACACCTGCTTGTAGAGCTAGTAGAATGCCTTGTAGTGATCCGGCCTTGCTGGTTTTCTCAGAACTTTTTTCTCCTTCACTGGAAGACACGTGAAAACTTTCATCTAGTCGGATATGGGCACATCTGCATCTCTCAACTTCCTAACATGTTTCCCCTCAAGACTTAACCCATATTCCCTGTGAAAATCCTCCTTTTTCGTGCAGAATGCCTTTAATGGCACCTCCACATCCTTGGGTGAACAAAGCGGATGATTTTGGGAGGAGCCTGTAACTTCTGTCTCTAAAAAGAATAAATCCATATTCATTACTCAATATATCCACACCTCCATACTCTACTACACATACAAGTCCGTTGTACACAACACAGAGAGAGACAGAGAGAGGTGACATACCTTTGTGGGAGACTCATGTCGGGTCTTTGTGGGGGAGACCAGCCCGGCTGGATTCCTTGGGATCTTTCTTAGGTTTCTATCCATAGCGAAGGATCAGAAGCGTGCATAGGGGACTGTAGAGTGAGATGAGAAAGGTACAGAAGGAGAAAGGCACAGAGATATGGAGAAGTACAATCATGCAAACATTCGTCTGATGTGGGCTCCACACGGGTTTTTGAATCCTCCACACGATTATTAAATTCAAACAATTTTGTATCCTCCACACAATTATTTAATTCAAACAATTCTTGCCCATAACACCAGTTTCATACCCCCTAAATTTCAAGCCTCCAAAAGCAACTTTCAACCGGTTAAAACCAGGCCACCTATTCATGCATCCACCCATAGAGCTTGATCTCAGTGAGAGTGTTGGAAAACTATGGGTGTTAGTTATTGCTTATGGAGAAATATTTCTAGATACACTGTGGATTGGTAGTGATTGGGTAGGGATCTTCGAGTGGCTTGGTCTACCTTATACATGTATCTGAGGTGGTACAAGACACCATGTCTCAATTTTGTTGATTGCATGTGATTAGTGAGAGACAAGATGTATCTCATTCAAAAGTGATATTGTAAAGTCTGAGGTGGCTAGACCCTGGAATCCACCTCCCAAACTCCCATTATATAGGCAATGCTCCTAGCCTTTTTGCCCTAGCAGGCCCTTGGCCCAGTACATGACTCCCTGGCCTTGCCCCTGTCCTGACATTACTCCCCCCTTAAGGAAGAGTTTTCGTCCTCAAAAACAAAAGTGGGAAACTTCTTCTTAAGAACACTAATGTTTTCCCAAGTGGCACCTTCCTCAGGTCGATCTTTCCACTTGATTAAATCTTGTTGACGTACATGATGACGCGTACGTAAATCATGATAGTCAAGAATACGGTAAGGTAGGAGGTTCAACGAAATTGACTAGAATTTCGCTGGACAACACGACTAACATATGAGCCTCGAGTCCCAATAATATCTTATGGACCTTTTGAAAAGTGGGGTGTGGATGCAATAGGTCCCCTACCTCGTACTTCTACAGGGAAGGTTTTGATCATCATGGGTGTTGACTACATGACACGATGGGCGGAAGCAACAAGCACAACCCGAATCACAGCTGAAGAGGTATCAAAGTTTATTTTTGATCATATTTGTAGTAGGTTTGGAACACCCCTAGAAATCTTATCAGATCGAGGCCCGGGTTTTAGGGCTGACCTTCTGAATGATCTCTTGAGGAGGTTAAAAGTGAAACACATGCATTCCACACCCTACTATCCTCAATGCAATGGATTGGTGGAAAAAGTAAATGGAATGATATGTAAGATCAACCGCTTACGTAAACAGCTTACATGAAACACCGGATGAATACGAGAATGTGTAGGTAGCGATAGTTTGTAGGCACAATCATCCAGTCGCTTGAGTATTTTAAAAGACCCACAATATTGTGGAGATAATTTAGGTGTTGGCCCAGTTTTCAAATTTTTTGAATGCTCTCGCATACGTAAAAATACTTCCTTCCCTTCCTCAAAGGTAACTTGCCGACGTTTCTCATCAGTCTACTTCTTATACCGAACATGCACTTGTCGGACGTTCTAACGAGTGAGTTTCAGCATATCCATGTGGTCTTGGAGAAAATCCTTAACCTATTGGAGTTTCTTGGTTGCCAACCCCACCGTAACTGGTGACCTAGGTTGAAAACCATACATGAGCATGAAAGGACTAAATCCACTCGTGACATGCTTAGTACTATCTTGGGCATGTTATTTCGGCTACTAGGTTACACATGGATCAATCCAAAGTGGATACCATTCGGCAGTGGCCTTCTCCTAAAAATCTGAAAGAGTTACAGATTTTTTTAGGGTTTGGAGGTTGTTCATTAAAAACTATGCTAATATTTTTGTTCCCATGACGGACCAACTAAAATACAAAGGCAAATCTTTTTAGTGGGGACCCACTCAATAGCATAGTTTTCATACGCTCAAGGATGCATTAGCTGCAACTCCAATCCTACCTATTGTAGATCCTTTGAAACCATTTTTTTTGGAAATGGATGCCAGTGACCGTGCTATTGGAGCAGTCCTGCTACAAGAAGGGCAGCCAATTGCATTTGAAAGCAAGAAGCTTGATTCAGCACAATATAATTACCTTGCTTATGAACGCGAACTCTATGCAATAGTGTCTGCCTTGAAAACATGGCGACATTATTTGTATGGTGCTCAGTTTGAGATTGTGTTTGACCATGAAAGCATTAAATGATTTACACAACAAACTGATTTGAAGGGTCGAAAAGCCAGGTGGGCTGAGATTCTTCACGAATATGACGCCAAGCTCCGGTATCATAAAGGATGATATAATGTGGTGGCTGACGCTCTTAGTCGTATGCCAGCGATCAATTATCTCTTGTTCATGGAACTTCATAGTGAATTATTGGATTCTCTAAAGGGCAAATATGAGCAGGATGATGCATATTCCAAAGTGTGGAGCCATGTACAAATGAGGGATCCTTCTCACTCCAATGATGGTAGTGCATCGTTAATCTCCACACACAGTTCTCCTATGTCGAGTGATGAACTACAGTGATGGAAGAATTTTACCATCGAGAATGGGTACCTACTCGATAAGGGGAGAGTTTGTGTACCGACGGAAACATACATTCGGCGCCAAATCCTTTACGGATATCAAACCACCTGGCTTTTGGACCTAATACAACTTACACAGAAGCAGGCCAGAAACCCTGTTGACATACACGTGCATCAGCACACTGCTACTCAGAGGCAAGGCCCTTCTGATCATGGACAAGGTCCATCTCTAGATTCGTTGCACACTCTCACTGCAAAGGAGGTGGATGAGTTGTTGAAAAACACCAAACCACCGACCTATAAGGGAGAAGACCAAGATTGCAATAAGGATGCAGAATATCTTTCTCAGCAAGTGGGATGGAATGCACGCCTTATGACGTACTCCAGACGTAGTCAAAGCACTGCAAACAAGCTTAACTCTGGAAGGCAAGGCCTACAAGTGGTGGATGTGTCTCAATGAGAATAATATCATACCACAAAGTTAGGCAGCCTTTGAGGCTATGTTTTGCAAAGAATTCTTGCCTACAAATGAGGCAGATCAGAATTGGATGGCTTGGGACACGTGTTCCATGCACCAACACCATCATTACTTGAATAAATCTCTCACTACCAAGATGTTATCCTCAAGTTGAAAGGACTGGACACCTTTCAGCAAGTACGTGGGTTTATTCGTGGTCTGATGCCAGAGCTTAAGAAGCACGTCAAGACTCAAGACCCTAAAACACTTGAGGAGGCCATAGTGAAAGCACACATTCATGATGATCCAGATGAAAAGAAATCACATAATAATCACGTGCCTGCTAATACACATGGTATGATAGACGCACACAGTATGGGCACATTAAAAGGAAATTTATAGTAGCCAATTCTGAAGCAGCTAAAAAACCCAAGGGGTCTCATGGTCCTCTCTCTCCCGAGGAGTTTGATAAGGCTAAAAAGGAGAAGTTATGTTTTCAATGCTTGGGAAGAATTCATGGAAGAAATGATTGTCCCAAGGGGAAATCTACTGCACATGGCAAGGAGAAAGCAGTGCACACGGTGCAACTGCTGCCTCTTGAGTCTTCCTCACGATTCTCTATAGTGGAAGTAACACACACCGAGGTGGTGAATGAATTTTTTCTCACAGCTTCTATGTGGCAACAGACCTTCGGACCACATGAGTTAGTACGTATGCACAGATCTCTTCAAGGGCACAAGGTGCGCATCTTGGTAGATGACGGTGCTACTCACAATTTCATTAATTATGGATTGGTGAAAAAACTCAAATTGCCTCAAACTCGGAGTTCTCATTGCTACAAGGTAGCAATGATGAATGGATATGATGTCGGAATCTGGGATACTCAAGTTCGAGCTGTACCATTGGAAGTACAAGGCTACTCCACATCCTTGGATTTGTAGGTTATGAACATGGAGAGGGCAGACGTGGTCCTTGGTAGGAAATGGTTGCATAGCCTAGGACCATCACTGAAGCGTAGCTATGAGCACAACAGCTTGATGTTTGTGACAGTCATAAAGGATTTGGCGCCGAATGTATGTGTCCGATGGTACACAAACTCTCCCCTTATGGAGTAGGTACCCATTGTCGATGGTAAAATTCTTTCATCACAATAGTTCATCACTGGACAGAGGAGAACTATGTGTGGAGTTTAACGATACATTACCATCATTGAAGTAAGAAGGATCCTTCATTTGTCCATGGCTCCACACTTTGGAATATGCGTCATCCTGCTCATATTTTCCCTTTAGACAATCCAATAATTCACTACAAAGTTCCATGAACAAGAGAGAATTGATCTTTGGCATACGACTAAGAGCGTCAGCCACCACATTATATCGTCCTTTACGATACCGGAGCTTGGTTTCATATTCCTGAAGAATCTCAGCCCACCTGGCTTTTTGACCCTTCAAATCGATTTGTTGTGTAAACCATTTAATGCTTTCATGGTCAAACACAATCTCGAACTGAGCACCATACAAATAATGTCGCATGTTTTCAAGGCAGACACTATTGCATAGAGTTTGCGTTCATAAGCAGAGTAATTCTGCTATGCTGAATCAAGCTTCTTGCTTTCAAATGCAATTGGCCACCCTTCTTGTAAGGACTACTCCAATAGCACAGTTAGTGGCATCCGTTTCCAAAACAAATGGTTTCAAAGGATATACAATAGCTAGGATTGGAGTTGTAGCTAATGCATCCTTGAGCGTAGGAAAACTATGCTGTTGTGAGCAGGTCCAAACTAAAAAGCTTTGCCTTTGCCTTTCAGTGGGTCCATCATGGGAGCAACAATATTAGCATAGTTTTTAACGAACCTTTGATAAAACTTGCAAATCCTAGAAAAATCTGTAACTCTTCCAGATTTTTAGGAGAATTCCATTGCCAAATGGTATCCACTTTGGATTAATCCATGTGTAGCCCAGTAGCCAAAATAACATACCCAAGATAGTGAATTTCCTTCTTTAGAAAATCACACTTAGATTCCTTGGCATATAATTGATTTGTTCGTAACAATTCAAACACCTGCCTCAGATGTTGTAAATGTTGTTATTCACAAGCACTGTATACTAGAATGTCATCGAGAAAAACTATGACAAGTTTGCCCAAGTACGGCTTCAAGACACTATCCATAAGTGTCATGAATGTTGCGGGCGCATTGGTTAACCCATAAGGCATAACCAAAAACTCGTAGTGTCCAAGCCTTGTTCGGAATGAAGTTTTGGGTATATCAACAAGTCGAATACGTACTTGGTGATAACCTGACCGGCGCAAGTCTATTTTCGTAAAAATACGAGTATGAGTGAGCTTGTCGAACAACTCATCCACGTGTGGAAATGGGTACTTGTTCTTAATAGTAACCACATTTAAGCCACGGTAGTCTACTCACATGCGCATACTACCGTCTTTTTTCTTCACTAATAGGATAGGAAAAGCCCATGGTGAAGAACTGGGTTGGATAAACCCTTTGCTAAGATAGTCAGCAAGCTGACGTTCCACCTCAGCAGCTTCAGAGTAACTGATGCAGTAGGGTGGTTTACTGATTGGTTTACTGCCTGCAACCACATCGATGCTATGTTGCACCGATCGTGTCGACGGTAATCCTGATGGCAAATCATTAGGAAAAACATCGTGAAATTCCTTTAATAAATTTTTTAATCAACTAGCAACCTTTGCTTGCTAAGAAGTAGCCGTTGGTGGAATAGATGAGAGATAAGCATGCGGCATTGAGGAATGTTCAACAGCTTCAATGTGAGAGAGAAACTGAGACAGTGAGTAACACAAGAAAACTTGATTTATTTCATTATCAAAAACGAGTTGCATAAGCTCAGTTGTACATATCAGTCGTGAAGAAGGCACATCCTTCTCTCCTAACAACAACACATGTGCACCATGGGATTCAAACATCAAGCTGTTGTGCTCATAGCTACGCTTCAGTGATGGTCCTAAGCTATGCAACCATTCACTACCAAGGACCAGCTATGCCCTCTCCATGTTCATAACTTGAAAATCCAAGGATGTGGAGTACCCTTCTACTTCCAACGATACAGCTCAGACTTGAGTATCCCAGATTTCGGCATCATATCCATTCATCATTACTACCTCGTAGTGGTGGGAACTCAGAGTTTGACGCAAATTAATGAAATTGTGAGTAGCACCATCATCTACCAAGATGTGCACCTTGTGCCCTTGCAGAGATCCGTGCATACGTACTAACTCATGTGGTATGAGGTTCTATTGCCACATGGAAGCTGTGAGACAGCATTCATGCACCACCTCGGTGTGTGTTACTTCCATTGTAGAGAATCATGAGGAAGACTCAAGAGACAGCAATTGCACCGTGTGCATTGCTTTCTCCTTGCCATGTGCAGTAGATTTTCCCTTGGGACAATTATTTTTTCCATGACCGCTTCCGAAGCATTGAAAATATAACTTCTCTTTTTTATCCTTATCAAACTCCTCAGGACAGAGAGGACCACGGGACCCCTTGGGTTTTTTAGCTACTTCAGAATTGGCTACTATAAATTTCCTTTTATTGTGCCCATACTCTGTGTGTGTATGGGCCATGTGTATTAGCAAGCACGTGATTATTATGTGATATCTTTTCATCTGGATCATCATGAATGTGTGCTTTCACTATGGCCTCCTCAAGTGTTTTAGGGTCTTGAGTCTTGACGTGCTTCTTAAGCTCTGGTGTCATATCACGGATAAACCCATGTACTTGTTAAAAGGTGTCCAGTCCTTCCAACTTGAGGATAACATCTCGGTAGTGAGAGATATATTCAAGTAATGATGGGTGTTGGCGCATGGAGCACGTGTCCCAAGCCGTCTGATTCCGATCTGCCTCATTTGAGGCAAGAATTCTTTGCAAAACATAGCCTCAAAGGCTGCCCAACTCTATGGTATGATATTCTTCTCCTTGAGAGACATCCACCACTTGTAGGCCTTGCCTTCCAGAGTTAAGCTTGTTTGCAGTGCTCTGACTACGTCCGGAGTACGCGTAAGGCGTGAATTCCATCCCCCTTGCTGAGAAAGATATTCAATGCATCCTTATTGCGATCTCAGTCTTCTCCCTTAAAAGTTGGTGGTTTGGTGTTTTTCAACAACTCATCCACCTCCTTTGCAGTGAGAGTGTGCAAAGAAACTGGAGATGGACCTTGTCCATGATCAGAAGGCCTTGCCCCTGAGTAACAGTGTGCTCATGCATCTGTGTGTCAATAGGGCCCTTGGCCTGCTGCTACGTAAGTTGTATCACTAATGTAGATAATTTAGTGATGTTCTCATTTAGAGATGCAAAATTTTCTTCCATTACTGATATGCGTGCCTGAAGTTCATGAAATTCTTGAATATTGAGCAGTTCATAAGTGTCGTCACCCATCATAGCATCGTGCGCACTCTCTGTGAGAGCATCCGGCTGCGAGCCATCACGGGCAAGATTAGGCGTATGATGCTCGAAATCAAAACAAATTGATATCTGAATCCATGGCGACACCGTGCAGTGGAAGGAATAGAAAGAAAAATACATGGAGGCAAAAAAGAATCCCATAGCCGTAGGATTCACCGCCACGTAATTAGCTGTGGTAATGACGTTACTGGTCCAAGCTTTAAGCAACCGGTAAGTTTGTTGGTAGTCCAAGCATTAATGAACCGGTTAATTCACCCGGTCAAGGGTACCACGTAGATTTGTCGCAGTCGGCTGAAGGTTCCAAAGAAACTATTGATGATGGACACTAAGGGGAAAATCGGAATTTTTTGCACTTTGAGAATATTTGTAGCATACGAACAGCCTATCCAGCTCGCAGCTTGTCAAACTAGATGCGAGTGTGATTGTACTCTCAAGTGTGGTTGACTGCATGTCGGGTGGGCATCGATTGCATGTTGGGTGGGTGTGCACTCTAAGTCCAAAAAATATGTCTAATTTTTGGACCTTAGGGCAAGCCCATGTGAAAAAAAAACTTGCTGTGAGAGGCTACGGCACTACAGGCCACCATTGTCTGGACGAGGAGGGCCTTAGCACTCTGTGTCGTGCTCTACCAAGGTCGCCGAAAAGTCATGAATTGGCCACAGGGGCAGCGCGAACCTGTCGAGCTCCACAACGCCCGAGATGGCGGCGGTTGAGCTTGCTCCCTCCTCAGCACAAGCTCGTCCACTTCGGTGCCTTCCTCCCTTAGCAAGAGAGAATCCCCACAACATGCAACATGCAAGAGCTTTTGAGGCTTAGGATCACCACGCCTTCTTTCCCCCAAAAAAGTAACTTGGCTCTTGATACCAGTGTGAAGTCTGAGTTGACTAGACCCTAGAATCCACCTCCCAATCTCCCACTATATAGGCAATGCTCCTAGCCTTTTGCCCTAGCTGGATTCCCTTGTCCACAATGCCTAGTCTGGCCCTTGGCCCAGTCCATGACTCCTTGGCCTTGCCCTTGTCCTGACAGACATCCAATATTCTCAGGAGATGGAGCTTCTAGTTGTGTAGGTGTAAGGTCAATGGTAGGACCGACGGGGAAAGGCCGTAGGCTAAGCATGCAATTCATGGGTCTCTAGGCGAAGGTCTATATAGAGAGTGGTTAGAAGGAGAAGAGCATGTCTTGGTGACCAATGACCTTTCACAGTTATTAGAGCTCAAGAGGGAATGAAGGTAGGGAGAAAGCATGGAGGAGCTCGTATGTGGATAGATTATCTCTCTCTCTCTCTCTCTCTCTCTCTCTCTCTCTCTCTCTCTCTCTCTCTCTCTCTCTCTCTCTCTCTCTCTCTCTCTCTCTCTCTCTCTCTCTCACCTTGAGGATGGAGGTAGTACATGGGGGAGCAACCTCGGCAAGACAAGGAATCATGGAGGGCAAGGTAATTGTGGGACGCGTGTCTAACCTCACTATCCTATCTTATTGTAGTTTTAGCAAGAACCAGGATTAAATTGTCAATCCATGGGACGAAGCTGACTCGACTAGTGCATAGAGGCTAAAAGATGTTATCAATCTCTCGAAAAACAACTAACAACTCGCATCTAACTCAAGCTACACTCAAGTGACTGAAATCACCAAAAGCTAATCGCTCATCGGTAAACAAATCACATCCGTTACAGCATCAAATGATATCCAAATGTAACGAAACTTCTAGGACATGTTTATAATACCTAAGCACATATGATTATGGTCTCAAAACCCACTTTAGGTCAAGTGGAAGTAGTCTTTGGGTTGACGGCTGGCGAGGCGGTCTTTAAGCGCATTGAGTGCCTTTTGGTATCTGATTTTCCTTTCTTTATCTGGCACTTGCAAGAACTGCACGGTGACTTTGTTTTTCAGCTCCACTACTGAGTAGCCTACAAACCCCGATGTCAGGTTGTTGATCACTGGCCCAAATATTTTCGTTCGCCAAGTGAAGAACCCTGTGTAGAATGCTTCCTCAAATGCCAACATATTGTGAGAAGGTAAAAACATACACCTTGCGTAGAAGCCATAGAGGACTTCTTCAAAAGGTTGCCCACTGAGCTCATAGCACAACCTTTGTTTCCCCCAAGGAATGACACCCACAGGGTGCCTGCTTGCTTTGGATCATGGAAGACTTCGATGCAAGTGAGCAGCATTCGACAGATTTTGTATAACATTACACATGACAAATCTGGTAGATTTTAAAGGAATGACATGCGCCCTTTAGGGTTTCACCATGTACTCTTCCATCGGCGGTCCCTTTTTTGGAGCAGGCAATCTAGGGTAATTCAGCCAAGTTGGCCTCTTCTTTAGTAGTGCCTCATGTGCTATCCAGGTCCTTACTCTTGGTACAGGACAAAAAGTAGGATCTTTTTGCAAGGCTGGAGGTGCTCTTGTGGACAGAATCAAGTACCTTGGATTCTTGTTCAACCAGCTCAACCTCCACTTCGACTGGTCTTGATCTGCGCCCTCGACTTTCATGTGGGTGTAAAGCCTTTCTTTTACTTGTAGCAACTCCACTTTAATTAGAGGATAGGGCAGAGATTTTTTGTGCCATTGCGCATTGATTTGATTGGGAGTGAGTTGTGTGACATTGACAGAATGAAGTACTCTCAGCTCCCAATCCATTGTTGCCTTCCATTGCTCATCTACCTCTTGTGTAATTTTTTTCTTTAGTGCATCTTCCTCAGCCTTTGAGAGCTAGACCATTGGCACTGTGTTTGCTTATGTGATGTGCACTTGAAACTCCTCCTCGCCACTTATCTCTTCAGTTGGTTGTCTCCATCTCAGCAAATGAAACTGAGGGGAATTCTATATGAGGTTTCTCTGAAGTGCCTGCCTCCTCTTGTGTTCCTAGCTGTCCCTGTCTCAATAGCTGGTTGATTCTTTTGAGTTCAACTATTTCCTTCAGCAGCTTGTCTTCTCTTTGGACCCGCATTAAAGCCAGGTCTCTGCGCTAAAACTGATCCAATTTTAGTTCCAGCTCGAGTTCTTTATTCTTCTTCTCTAATGCCTTGTAGACCTCCTCTGTTCCTTTGATCGAGGCCACAGCTGGATTCTCTTGTATTTTTCGCAAGAATATTGCCTGATCATTTATTCTTTGTTTTGAGTACTGTAGGGAAGCATTTGCCACATCTAACTGTACCTGAATTTTTTAAACTGAGAGGATTGTAGTTATGAGTTCATTTGTAACTTCTGTCAGTTGTTCATCTTTTGTCTTGCATGCATTTGACAGTTTTGTAAGCAAATCTCCAAGCTCCTCCATCTCTTTCTGCTGCTTATCCCTGGTGAGCTGATGTTGTTCAGCTTCTGCTTTCAACTCTTGCACTTGCCTTCGCAGATTAGTGATGATGTTAAGTAGGTCGTCTAACTCCCCTTGGAGTGCGTCAATCACCATCTCTAATTCCTTGGCCCTTGTGCTACAACTTAGTGCTGCTGAGCAAAGTCATTCAGTCATGTCCTGCATTTGCTTAGCATATTCATTCACTTGCAGGATGACCTTGTCTTTTAATTGCCAGACTTCATGTTGTGCCAGCTAGTTTGATGTTTCTGCAGCTTCATGTGTGTCCTTGGGCGACGTCATGGCTGCTGGTTGCTGTTGCCCTTGTGGCTATGGCTGATCTTACTCTATTTTGTCATCCTGAGGCTTCATGGATGCCTCGGCCTTCTCTTGTTGTGTTGAGGTAGAGAGTGTTTCCTCGGCCTCCTGTTCTCTTTGTTGCTCTAACTTCTTGTTGTCCTCTGATGGTGCAGGACTGGCTGCCCTTTCTGGCTCTTCGTCATGCTCTTTTTGCTACTCCTTTTGCTACTCTTTTGTAGACTCAGTTGCCTTACTTTGTTTAGGCTCTGCCTCCTTAGTGGGTTCAGGTTTTTTGTCTTCCTTTGCTGGTGAAGGTGGTGGACTCGGCATGGGGTGGTCATGGTGTTTAGAAACAAGAGAGGAGATGCAGGGAGATACATCACCTTGAGCATGTTGTGCTTCTCCTTGTGCAGTGGCTTTCTCTGCTTGCTTTTGTTGTTCTACCGCCTCTTTAGCTTTCCTTGCCGCTTCTTGTGCTTCCTTCAGCTTCAAGGCTTCTGCTTCTTGATAAATTCATTCCAATAATTTGGTGGGATCTTCAGGTTGCTTCCTGGTATGATGCTTTGTTCTTGCACCTTTAAGCTCAGCGGGTACGCACTTTATCGGGTCTTTTCCTTGTCATTAGGGCCAAAAACGACTCAAAAAGGGTTGTTTGTTAATCTAAGGATTAAGGAATAGTCCAATAGTTATTTGACATGTATACAAAAGTATGGCACCTTGTCTCCTCTATTGTGGGTTTTGGTGGTCCTATTTTGACGAAGAACCGCTAAATGTCTTGATCATAAGGCTGAAACTGTTATATTTGGGTGCTTTCGACGAGAGAGCTTATTAAATTTGCGGCTCAAAGTAATGAAGTCTCGTCTTTGATTCTATTTTATATTTCACAAAAGCGTTGTCAAAAGATACGAAATCTATGTCAGAAGGCTCTCAAAACAAGGGCATTAATGACAAATCACCTACTTTTTTCAAACGTATACCTTCCTCGCTCTCTCTCTAGTTTGTGAGAGGTTTAAGTCTTTTTGTCTATACTTTCTTTCTTCTTCTCTAATCTTTGAGTTTCCATGGCGTCTTTTGTACGTCGCCCTTCACATAACATAACTTCTTGTGACTTTCATAACGTTAGAGAGGATGGTCTTTGGAAGCCCATATCTTTTCGTATGAATGACTGGGTAACAATGCTTCCTTCATGGAAAGGTGTACACAGAGTGAAGAGAACTAAACGCGATAAAGTAAAAAACCATTGGAAAGGTCGTGTTCTTGCTTTCAAAGTGACCGACAATGGCTAGCTAGCTAAGGTTCAACATGTGTACATGGCCAAGGATATGGTGTTAGGGTGGGAAGAACATCCCACACTGCATTCTTACTATAAGTACAAAAAAAACTATTTGATACAGTGAATTTTTCTTTATCCCATTGTTTTTCTCATTTTTTGATTCCATTCTAGATATATTTCCTTCAACAGCTATGGAATGGCAGCCTGTGGAGACTCTAAGTGGGACGTTCAAAGCAATGCATAAAGGGATTGCAGATGCTATGTATGCTGACAAACCACCTTCCTTTTACAAAACAATGGATTTTTTTGGTCTATTTTGCAGAATACAAAGTTCCATCACGAGAAGGTGCATATGGAGAGCTACATCAGTTACCCGTTCCCACCATAAGTTCACTTGACTGGGAAGCTCCTGATGCATGTACTATAGCTTCAAATCCAAGATCAAAGAAGACATCCTTAAAGCTATCTCTCCGGGCAGGATATCAAGAAGGATTAAAGTTCAATGGTTCTTGCCTATACATGTCTTTGTGGCATGTTTCAAAACAATGGACTTGCAGAGGACAAAGACGATGTGTCTTAATAGAAGACTTTCTATGACTGAACTGGATAATGTTCTTAGAGACGGATGGAGCACCAAAGAAAATTTCCATATTGGTGACAATATTAGTTGTAGAGTAAGCCCAAATTCTATGTCTATCTCATATCAAATATGTCGTCAATCATTAGTTCTGGGCTACAACTATAGGAGATGGAGAAGCAAATTAGGTAGCTGGGTTCCTCTCAACTTTGAGGAAAATTGTCCAGAGTTTGAACTAAAGGTCACAGTCCATCCACACACCGAGTATAGAATCTTGATAGTAACAACAAATTGGAGACTAAATGATGTTAGAGAATCTCTTGAGTTCTTGATGAAACATCTTCTGGGTATAGATTCAAAGTGGATGGAATTGTGGTGAGCACAAGGATGGAGAATTCAACCTCTTGCATCACATGCCTTCCCCGAAAAAGAGTTGTATTTGAGCCACTTGCAAGGACTTGAAAAAACAAGTTCAATATTGTAATAATTTTGCAAATATATTTATCTTTTCTCTACCTTATTGTGAACATTACTTATGTTGTTTTAAACTTACATGACATCATGATACACATTTAAGAATCGATAGTTGGTATTAAGTATTTGAAGTACAAAATTATGAATCACCAAAGGGTATATATATGTTCATATGGACAAAATGAACAAAAGTGTACATGGCTTTTGTGGAGTAATCAATCATGAAACTCCACTTTTCTTTTTGCCTGAGAGGATTCTGCATCCTCAGAGACCCTTTTTTTGTGTTCATAAAGGGGTGAAAGTTCAGGAGTGGGTGGTGGTGGTGACTTGGGCTCCTCAGGGCTTGGCACTGGTGACTTGGTAGGGGCTGGTGCTTTGGGCTCCTCAGGACTTGGCACGGGTGACTTGGCAGGGGTTGGTGCTTTGGGCTCCTGAGGACTGGTTGGCTTGGGTGACTTGGCAACCTTCTTTGGCAACGTGAATGGTAGATTGAAAGGTGAGCTAGGTGCCTCCCCCTTACTGTTCTTAAGTGTACGACACTTTTGAACCTTGACTTTCAATGGTGAGTGGAATGGATGGCCCTTTCTATCTGCTCTTTTTTTTGCAGGGCTCTTCTTCTTGGTGGGACTCTTCCCCTTGGCAGTCTTCTTGGTGGGACTCTTCCCCTTGGTAGGGATCTTATTCTTGGTGGGACTCTTCCCCTTGGCATGTCTCTTCTTTGTAGGACTCTTCTTGTGATACTTTTTCTTTGTATGGATCTTCTTTGCAGGATTTTCTTCTAATCCATTTTCTTTGCATCCAAACCTTTGGTGGCAAAGGAGATTCTGGATCATTTGGATTTATTGATCTTTCCAAAACCATAGAAACGGCCTTCTCTCTCACCCACGTGACCCAAGACTCTGGATAGTTATGCAACTGAAAAAAAATAGAAAAAGGAATTAAAGGACATGAGTACATACATACATAAAACATCAAAATAAATACATGAGCCACACACTTACAATGAGTGTAGTCATCCGGCACCTTGACTCAAGATATCTCCATGCATTGGCAAGCACCCTCCATCCACAAGATGTTGAGTCTGTCTGTAAAGGCACTTTTTGATTGTAGTACTTGAAAGCTTCTATATTGTAATCCTTATTTGTGGTACTCAGGTGACCAACAATACGTTTGGCAGCACTGCAAGAAGACATTGAATCAAAAATCTACTAATAGAAAACAATGGGCCATCAAGCATAGATTATGCTTCATACTTACAGTTTACTTCTCCCATGGATACTTGACAATGAATTCATAAATATAATATCTTTCTCCAAAAGATCGAAGATAATAAGACTCCAATGTCCTCTACAAAAAAAATAACAATTAGCTAAGAATACCACAAAATGTTAAAAATAACATGTAAGGAGTTGAGATTTACCCTTCAACATAGGGGTATAATATGTAATTGCAAGTCAGCATGTTAAAATCTTCAAAAAAACTTGAAAGGGTTCCTTGCTTGTTAAAAAGGCACTCTGTCACTAGAGGGTCAAGTATGGAAATTTGCATAGCTAGAGCCTATGGAAGATCCCTCATAAGACACCTGAAAAAGAAAACACAAGCCCCAATGAGCCCCTTGTGCCTGCCTTGCACATGCACTTATAATTAGCAAAGGAGCAACACATACCTCAGACAGATAAAGAGCACAGTGTCACCAAGCTCAATGTTGGGATTTACAAGCATACTTGTGTCTTGAGGGGATATGTCCAAATACGCCTCAGTATCTCCAAACAAGGAGACATCCACCACCATTTGGCCTGTGACTTTTTCATAAAGAAGAGAGTTGGATGCTCTTAAAATTTATGCTTGCTCTTTAACGATAGCATCCTCTGATATCATGTCTTGCTCCCTCTCAATCTCTTCCTGCTTTGATATCCTAGGCCTTTCTTGTCTCATACTCATGTGTAACTCCTCAATGACAACCCCAGAATCTTTCTGCTGCCTGGAAGGAGGGATGTTTAAAATTTGGAAGGCTCTAAGATCCTCACTAGGAATGAGCTCAAGAGCCTTATCAAACTTGTACCTTAGCCTTGACACAAGCACAAAATCTTTTCTCATAAGTGTGACCCTGTGAGCAAATGCAGCTGCAATGTAGCTATCATTCATAAAGTCTATGAGAAAATCCTCAGCAGCTTCCTGAAGGCACATCACAACTTAAAATTGCCACCTTACTGAGACAAAAGTTTTGATATTCATCATGCTTACAAGTCTATCTGATATCTCTTTGACAACTCTCATGAAAGAGAGCTTTGGAATCAGTAGACAAGTAGACTTTTGTGCTTTTATTATTTCTCTTAAATATTTCACCTGATAATTCAATCTTTTTCTAGCAATGGGCCTCTGGCGAGGTAGTGGAGACAGTGGTTTCTATGGATCTTCTCTAAATCATCTATTTCTGGATCAGTTGGGGCTTGGTAGGCCTTCCTTGCAGTCTACTTAGTCCTCACCATTTGGGTCACAAAACACCGCACCACACAATAGATGGGTCACCCACAATTTGCAAGATGTACCTATGGCGCCGTATGTGAAGCAACTGATATTGAGGAGAGACACCAACACGAAGCGATAGAAGTGTGACCCACGCTCTGGAGTATGTCCTTATCGCGTCATATCTGAGCTTCGGACCCTTCAAACAAAGACGTGAGCGACGCGATAGAGGGCTCACCCACACTCTAGAACATGTCCGTATCGCGTCATATGTGAGCTTTGGATCTTTTCAATAAATCAACCAAAAAGACTTGCATGACGCGATAAAGGGCTCACCCAGATTTTAGAACTTGCCCATATCACGTCATATGTGAATCTTTGACCTTTCCAATAAATCAAGGCATAAGACCTGCATGACGCGATACACATGCTAGAACACATCCGGGTCACGTCGTTTGTAAAGCAGCTGATCTTAGCAATGCAAAGTGGACAAACGCACGGCGCGATAGCTTGGCGACCCAATGTTTAGGACTAGCTCGTATCCCGTCGTATTGGGCGAGGATGGGTAGCGCGTGTCGGTGGAAGAAAGAATGTAGAAAGCGCCGATGGGTCGATGGAAGTGTGGGTAGTTGAGGACGACACGACGCGAATGTGGGGTATGGGGGAAAGTAAAGAATCAGCACGTGAGAGATCTTTATATACATCCGACCATCCGTACGACGACCGTTGTAATCAGGCCACATGGCACGATAAAGTTATTGACACGTGTCAATAACGGTCATATTTTGCACGTGATATAAAGCTTGGTCTTGAATTTTATTAGTTCTACACGTTTAGTCGTCCCACACGATGCGAGATATTACTAGTATCCGTCTACTAGTCCCCTCGTTCCGCACGACGCGCCGGTATGCATTTGCACACGCTAGGTCCAGCCTCTATCGCGTTGTCCGGGCTTCTAGTTGGTCGCTTTGGTGTGCCCTCGTCCCGCATGACGCGTCGGTACCCATTTGCAAAAGCTGGGTGAAGCCTCTATCTCATGGTTCAGGTTTCTCATTGGCAGCTCCGACACAACGCGATCCGAGCAAGTTGAAAATCTTGGAACCCACCCCTATCGCTTCGTGCTAGTGGTGTTCTGAGACCCCGTGTCGGGCGCTTTGCTCATCGTGTTACCCTCCCCCTTATCGCTCTATATATCGCTTTGGGCGTATTTCTCGACCTTGTATCTAGTAGCTTCACCCTGTATCTAGTAGCTTCACCTGTCGACTTTTCCTACCATGAACGAAGGCCAAGAGGAGATTTTGGAGGAGAGTCCAAGTGAGAAACTATTGGTTGCTATGATGGATGGTGGTGACATGGAAGTGTACACTAAAGCATATGAAATATTCAACCCTGTGTTTGATCTTGCAGCTTTGTTAGACCATTTTAAGGATTTCTTGTCAGAAGAATTCAAAGAGTTTGAAGAGGCAGTTGAAGGCAAGTGTTTGGTTTTAGATGGCAAGACTTATTGCCATCTAACCGAATTTACTACCAACTCAATTGAGAAAAGCAAAGTAACAAGGAGGTTTGGAAGATTTTCTTAGAAGACTTCCTTTGTTTTTCCACCTACCATTTCTTGTCAATTACATTTAAAGCCTTGCAACCTTGTTCCAAAATAATTTGCCTTTCTTTTCTTTTTGTTCCTTAAAGTTGACATGCAAGGCAAAGCTGATGAAGTGAAAGATACAGATGAGGAAACAAATAAAAATGTTTCCACAGTTTTGCAGCTTGAGAAAAGTGAAATTCTAGAAGAGGAGGAAGTTGATGTTGCAGCTGAGGAGAAGGAGAGTGCAAATTTTGATGTGACTCAATTTAGAGCTAGTACTGTCATTGATGAGCCAACAGATGAGGTAGAGGTATCTGAAGCTTCCCTTACTATTCCAAACCTTCCCTACTTCTATATCAATGGGAAAGAGTATATCCCTCTCCATCATATCCAGTGTTTCCTTAATATGAGGGAGGACTACTGTATTGCAACCATTTCTGAAGCTTCTGAGGTGGTCAGAGATTTTATTGACACAGAAGAAGAGTCAAAAGAGGAGTTTTTGGCACTTGATCTTCAGACATCCAATAAAGATTTTATGCCTACTCGTGATGCACTTGCTCTATGCATGAGAAGAGTGGAAGAGAAAAAACCTTCCCTCAAAGATGAGGATTTTGAGAAGAGGCTTGTTGAGCTTGGCATCCAATCTTTTGGCAGAGACTTTAAGCTGAAAAAAATTGGAAAGGAAGTTGACATAAAAGAGATGACCGGATCATGCAATCTCCTTCAAGAAAAAGTCATTGCCAAAGATGAGTTGCAAAAGGTGATCTCCCTTCTGAAATATTTCTTTTTTTTCAAGTTTGTTTTAATTACTCATTGTCTTGTTTTGCAGATTGAACTCCTTGACAAAGAAAATTTTATTGGGAGAGCTAAAGGCTCGAGAGGGAAAGCAATAGAGGGCTCTTCAAGAAGGGATGCCTCCTCTCTCATGCACTACATGCCTACATTGGATAGTGCCACCTTCTGTGCTTTTCACATGCAGTATTCTGAAGATCCTGAGTTGCCAATGTTTGCACTCAAGATATTGTCACGGTTTTTAGGGTACACTCCCCTTAAAATCAATGCAAACAAGATCATGCTACTTGAGAGAGCAAAGCACTTCGAATATTTGGATATGCTATAGGATTCAATGCCTCAAGAGCAGGAAACTTTCTTTGCTACTCTAGCTATGCAGCAGCAACTAAGGAGACAAATTTCAACCTTCTTGGAGGCTATAAAAGAAGAAAGTTTTGAGATATAGGGGTGACATGCCTAAAGATATTAAAAAAATCAAAAACTGGTGTAAATTTGACAATTTTTTGCACCAAAATATCTTTTTTGAATTTGGATCTCTTTAGAAAGATTCAGTACAAAGTTTCAAAGTGAAGCATTAATCTCCATCTGTGGTTGAGCAGCATGGTTGTTTGATCTCATCCGTTGTAATTGCCTCCTATAGAACCAATTGAATAATTCCTTTAGTGCATTGCTCCTTCTTTGTCCCCCTCCCTTTCTCGTACATTTGAAAAAAGAAGTCCTCGCTTGATAGTGAGATTCTTCCATTCCCTGAGTATTCCATGTTGCAAGGGGTCCTTGTTTTGCAAAATATGGTCCATGCAGGTACAGAATATACTAAAAATTTAGTTGAACTCAATAGGATGCAAAGTAAAATACTATCCATACTTTAGAAAGTAATTGAATACTCACCAAGTAATATGTGATGTCTTTTGCTCCCCAAGCATCTGTAATAGCAGTTATTAAAAGCTTTATTTTCTTTTTAAAATCATCTGCATAAGTAGCAGAGCTACCTTGTTGTCTCAAAACTTTCAAAAAATTGTCCAGCTTCTTCCAGACTTCCATACGTTTGTTGGCTTCTACTTTTGACATTGGTTGTTATAACACAAAGATCCTTCCAGCAATTCCACATAGCATCAACTTGTTTGTTGTCATGGTTACTCAAAAATCTTCTGGCTTTTGCTCCACCCATTGAAACATCTTGCAAAACATCACCGGTTCCTTTTGAAAGAGTGGGATCTTTTTCTAGATGCACTTGACCACCATGAAAACCCATTTGAGAGAGCAAAGCCTTGCATTTTTCTATGCACTCGTCTACAAGTTTAGTTGGCTTAATAGAATATGCATAGTCAAGATGGAGTCGAAGCAATTTGTCCAAGATTCTAATCTCTGCATGCATTGTGCATATATGTACATTTTTTAAATCTATTGTTAGAATTGGATCCCAAATCATAGAAGACGATGGGTAGTCGATGACGTTAACACTATTCCTAGATGGTGCGTTTCCAACCTCGTGTTCTGCAAGCCATCCATTTGTTCCAGTGCTTTCCATGCAATATAGACATGGATACTTGGTATTGGCACCTCCACATACACCAAACATACACTTTAATGCTTTTAGGTCGGCACTCAAATGCAATTCTACAAAAAAGTCACCCATGCCATCTACACAGAGTTTTTCACCTGCATTTTGGTCATGTATAACAAAAGGGATATCGGTCTGCAAAAACAGCCATTTCAATGTATCGTGATTTTCTACTGGTATTTGAGCTGCTCCGATCCACCAAAGCTCCATGTTTTATTGAGTTTTGTGGTATGGGGAATCAAGCGTACCCTGGCTATAGTCCAATGCTCTATTCATAAGGAATATAGATACTCTTTTCATTTTTTGACATTTTTGAATTTGAGCTCCATCCAATTTCAGAACAAATATAAGTTTTCCTTCACAATCTACTTCTTGCATATTATAGTATCTCACCATAGCAGATTGAATATTTTTTATACTCATCCAAATGTTATTAAAAACATTATACTCAAAAGAAGATTTTTTTTTCTGTTTTTCATATAGCATCGTTCCTTCTATATGATAGTACTCTCCAAAATGTTTGGGTATTTCTTCGTTTAATAGAGTCCTAACTTTCCCAACATTGTGAGGCCTAGGCAACCCAAAAGCTTTAATCTTGTAATGCTTTAAAACCTAAAACCAGGTTTTAGAGATGGCCCTGTAACCCCTTCTACTCACCCCCACTATGTCACAAACTTATTGCATTTGAGAAGGTTGGATCAGTAAACCCATATCTTTCAGTAAACTTTGAAATATCAATTTCTTTTGAGTTTGATTTTCAGGAAGTTTCAAAAGTTTAAGAATATCACTTTTGTTTATTACCTCATTCAAAAATTTCACCCTTTCTTGAACATTGGACATATCAAATCCTAAAAGACTAGTCACATGTTCTCTAGTAATCTTTAATATTTTTTTTCTTTGTCCAGAATCTTCTGTTAAGTTTACTACATCTCTCATTCGTTTTACTCGTGCTCTTAATCCTATTGGAGTTTCTTTTAAAGTCCGAAGCTAGTGATTTTCTTATTTTAGAGATGTTATTTGGTTTTCAAGTTCTAAAATTCTTGTTGCATTTGAAGACAAAACAGTTTTGAGATATTGAATGTAATGTGTATGATCAATGTGTAAATGAGATAACCTAGAACTATATCCTAGTAAGCCATCAACCCCATCACCAAAAAATCTCATCAAATCATGAGGTGTGTGAAAAGATGGATACCTTCCAGTGCTAGGATCCGATGGATACAAGCTCCCATCTGTCCATATATCAATGTGTTTCTTTCCCTCGTTGCAAAGTTGTTGTGCTTCATTTGTAGTTGTAACTGGTCTTTGATAGATACTCCGCGTAGTAGCATATTCTTGGCTTAGCTTAATGTTCAAGTGAAACTTGCGGTTATCACTAATGGAAGATGTATTAGTCATTGGTAAGTAATGAAGGAGCAGAAAGTATAATGGAAATAACGTAGCAGCAGATCATGGTGAATCAGAGAAGAAGAGATAAAGCTCACGAAAGGTGAGAGATTCAAAAGTGGAAACAACTATTTGCCACAAAGTGAAGTAAATGAAAACAAATTTTGAGGTGAGCCACAAAGGAATGTGAAGAAAACATTATCTTTTTGAATATTTAGAGATATGTACTTAGATACGCTTTAGATTGCGTAGATATGCTTTAAATGACCAAAACGGGAAAATTTGGAGCCGTTTTGACCACAAACGGATCTGCTAATTAGTAATTTAATCAATTCCTTACAGAGCCCTTATTGAGTCGTTTTTGGCCCTAATGTGCTTGGTGGCTGCGTTGGTAAGAGTGTTTTTCTCGTTCAAACCTTGTTTGCTTTTGTACAGGTTCTTTCCGGTGTGTTTCCATGGATTTTCTCTTCATCTCTTCTATCCGCGCTCTCCTTTCCTTGTTATCCGAGCTTTCACTGCTATGCCGTTCTAGCGAGCTCTCAGCAGACTCTTCATATCACTTGTATGATCTCTTGGTAGATCTTGTAGCTCAAGGAGAAGGTTGTGCTGACACTATCCAAGTGTGCTAATCCGGGGCAGGTGGCAAGTTGTCGGCCATACCGATGGCATGGTAAGAAATCCTGGTTAAAACCTCTAGTGCACCAAGCTATGTGATTTTTCCTTATTTCTTTGTCCCTTTCAATGTGGACAAAACATATTGTGCATGGTCAATTGGTTGCTTGGTCATTGATTTGAGGACTTGCGTAGTTGTGGCAATCGAATGATTGGGTGTTGTATACCTTGGCGGCCTCTTAGCAAGGAAGTGGAAGTGCTTGTGGTACAACCTTGTAGGCTCTTGCACCTGTTTGTGAATGAGGTCTGCAAATGTGGCCATGATGGTTTCTTTGGTGAAAGTTCTATCCGTCTTCCTATCTCTTGTCCTCATTGTCATTCCTTCTATTGGCAATCTGAGTGCTTCTGCCACTATCTCCTTGGAAATCACTACTTCAACCTTATTCCCTTTAGGGTTAGAGACGGCATAGTTCCATCTTCTTTGATCGTGGACAAAAGCTCGTAAGCCTTTTGGAAGTCCACTCCACACAAATCTTGTTCATAGAAATCTCTGAGTCCTAGCCTTCTGTTAGCTTCTTTGGTTTTGGGCTTTGCAGCGACATCATATACTTCTTAGGGTAGACGTTGCAGCTCTACCTGGTATCCTTCCTCTCCTTCCTCGCTCTTGAATCTACCGGTGAATACTGTGGTGTTGTGCTCTTCAAGCTGTTCCTTTGAGAGATAGGTCGCTTTTGCATTCTTGACTGAATCGGGGTCCAGTTAGTATATTGGTAGCTCTTGCAACTTCTTTTTTGGGTCAAAGTTAACAGATTTAACAGATTTTTCTCTTAAAGGTCCTTCAGTCTAAAATGTTGAGAAATTGAGTCCAATTTTCTTCAAATCAATTTTTGAACATGCATAGATGCATAAAAATATGTAAGGACCAAATTATAAAGTCCCAACAAAAGATTGCAACAAAAGTAAATAATTGCGATTATTTAAAGCTCAGTATTTTTTCAACTTTTTGCAAACTTGGTTTTACAGGCTTGAAGTATATACCAAATACATACTCTGAGTGAAATATGGGCTCATTTGAGTGCATTGGGTGAAAATGGTGCCAGATTTAGGTTTTAAGTCTCTGAAACAGTAGATGTAAAGAGATTTTGAGGTTCTGAGCTCCAAATTTGTTCAAACTTGGCTAGTGGCCTTAGGGCATCATGTACTTTAGATGTAAGATAGCAAAATTGCAAATTTTCACCATTTTGTCCAAAAAGTAAATAATCGTGATTATTAATTTTTCTACTAAAATGGATATTTTTTGGTACAACTTGGTTCTAGGAATTGTATAGACCTTATGAGGTGATTTGGATCACGAAATGTGGTCCATAACTCAAAAATTGGCTTGCAAAGACGTCTTTGCGTTCTTTGGCAATTTTCCAAGTTATATGTGATCATTTTGGCTCATACTTGAATTTTGGCATGTATTAGGTGTGTACAAAAGATATGTGAGTGCTAACCCTCACGGCTCACGGACACCCTATCACCTACGACGAACGTTGTAACCTATGGCGGACTTGCAGAGTCAGGTACCGGGCTTGTCGGTCCAATAGGAAAAGGGTAAGAGTGATCGTCCATGAGAGGCGCACTCTAACTGGAACATTCAAGGGATTAGTTGGCTAAGCATGGGCGCCCAAGTGTGAATGGGGTGAGCTCATATAAAAGTCAACTAAACCTAACATTCACTCATTCTCTCATTTGTGCAATAGAAGAGTGCTCTTGCTCCATCTTCTTCTTCTTCTTCTTCATCTCTTTGTGTGTGTGTGTGAGAGAGAGAGAGAGAGTGACAGAGAGAGAGAGGGAGTGTGTGGGCGATCGAGCATTACGAAGGCACGACGGAGGTGAAGCGGTTGAGCGCGGCATAGCGGCGTCTCCTTCTTCTTCGCGGCGAGGAATCCTCCATGAAGAAAGCGTAGAGCGGTGAGTGACACACCATCGCCTTCTTTGATCTTACTAGTTTAGGCTTGTTGTGTGCTTGGAGCCATTTGTGGCTCGCACACGATGTATCGACAAGTTCCTTGCATTGACACGTGCGACATACGAGCACATTTTTGGCGCCGCTACCGGGGAATGCCATACATGAAGCTCGAGTAGCACTCTGTGCTTCTCCGTGGTGCAATTTCTATTGTAGGAAAGGTAAGGAAGGAGTGTGTGTGTGTGTGTGTTGAGAAGAGGGATTTGGTATTATACTGTGTGTTTTTTTTTTGTTAATGGAGTTTTCAAAGGTTCTGTGTTTATTCTCTGTGTATTAAGGTAGTTAGTTTTCTTTGTTAATAGAGATTTCAAAGGTTTTGTGTTTATTCTCTATGTATTAAGGTAGTTAGTTTTCTATGTACAGTAAGTAGGAAGTAGATTAGTGAGAGTCAATAGAGTGTTTTAGTGTGTAAGAGTAGGTGTATTAGTTAGAAGTAGGTAGAGAGAGTGTGTGTGTGTGTGTGCTCTCGCGCAGGCCGCGGTGGCCTTCTCCTTATAAAAAAGAAAAAAAATTAAAAAAATTTTAAGGTAGGACCGGGATCGGGAATATCTCCCATACCCATGCCCAAGCTCGCACTCAGGCCTAGGCCTCAGTCGCCTTTTAAAACAACGAATTAATTTTAGCTTCACACGTAGCTAAAAATTGATTTTTTGAGGACCAACGGAATGTCAGATGCCCGAAAATTGTGTTGTAAAGCACACAACGACCCTTTAAGTGATACGCTCGTTTCGAGCTATCACACACTTCAATCAAAAAAATCAAACATTAAAAAACATTCAAAAAACATCAAAAACAAGAAAAAATCAAGTAGAAAACGGGGTACAAAACACCCACAAAACAAAGCAAGTAACCTTTGAGGGTACTTGCCGACACTTGTAGGGCACCCAAAGCACATGTATCTACGCTATGGTCGTGTGCTAGAGTCCGAACAACTAGCTAGTGCTTCGATTTACGGGGGTACTCACTATCCTTCCACGCTTGGGTCTACGCCCTCGGCGGGGACCCAAGGTAGTGCAACCCAAGACCCAAATATAGTGGCTAGCGACTCTTCCTCTGACTACGATATTATGGAAGAGCATCTTACACAAAGCCCCGGGGGAACAAATGAAACCGTGCCTAGCTGGGCCCAACAACCTTGAACTAGTGTTTTTAGCTATTTGATGGAAACTTTTAGTAGAGCTACGCGCTCTGAACCTACGGCTACTAAAGTAAACGAAGGGGGTGGGGAAGTAGAATCACCATTCACATCTCCTATAGACCCCACACTCCCTCAGAGTGTCCACGTGGACATTCTAACTACCTCATTTAATGAGGGCCCTACTGAGCTACCACCTTCCAAAGTCGCCTCTAAGGTAGCGGTGACTAAAAGTCAAAACACGGTAAGCAACATTGCATCCACCTCACGGCAACCCTCTAGTACACCAAGTTTGGACGGGGTATGTCTCAATGAAAATTGGGAATATGACCTACACACGGAGACTTTGACCGACCTATACATGGGCTACACATACCATGTGGGTTGGTTAGAAGTTGTACAATCCACATCTAGTGCCACTAGTCTGGAGGAACAACAACACATGATCTGCAATGTCATCCATAGGATTATCCAATCCGAGAGGCAAAATCGAGGAATAAACATACCTTCGACGGGTCCTATGCTATTTTTAGACACGGCAAAGGGAAACAACCCACTCTATCACAAATGGAGACTCCCCCAGTGAGTCCCATCGATCCCCCATATGTTGTTTCACCAGGGGTCTCAATGCAATTTGAGCCCACAAGTGATAGCTTTACTTTTCCAAGTCTAGCTCATCTTTACCTTGATGACACCACGGCTACCATGCCTACCCCAATGATGGGCATGCCAAGAAACACGCCATGGACCTCATTTGTTAGTAAAGCACCACTACATGGTAGCTCAATGCCTGCAATAGTACCTACAAGTGTGTACCAATCGTATGCACCTATGGCTCACACTCATGTAGTCCCTACCCCTCCCATTGTTTCAACTACCTATTCTCCACAACCACAATACACAAGTTCTTATTCCCATGGGACTATACCGGCTAGCATTAGCATGTCACATCCGACGTCTGCTATGCCTAGGGCCACCCATATGAACTATGGACCACCACATGGCACAACATCGTACCTAACGTGAAACTCAAGGGCTTCCTATGCGCCAAGCCCAATGCCAATACCTACTCCACATGTAGTCTCTGGAGCGCCTTCACCCACGGTACCTGCTCACTTAGGTGACTTGGCAACATTTGCTCAAGCTATAGGTCGATCTATTGTTGAGAATATGCGTAACACGCCTGATAGAGAGCCTAGAAGTAAGGCAGTACAAATAGCCAAGCTCACACAAAAATATAGTGGAGACGGGGATGTGAGAAAGAATATCGAAGTTTTTGAACAAATATGCGATTCTCTAGGAGAACACAATGACCTACATAAGAGCAATGCTTTAAGCGTAACCTTAAGTGGAAAGGCTGGGGATCGGTATAGAACCCTAAGTGTGGAATTAAACATGATTTACCCTACTCTTAGGAGACTGTTCTTAAAGAAATACATACAAGAGGGAGTGCTTTGGGGTGTAGCCTCTCAGCTCCAAAAAGCCCAACGAGAGGAAGGAGAGTCGGTGAGAGACTTTATAAGTCGCTTGAAGCATTTGAATTCTCGTTGTAATCCAAATAAACGATTCAACAATAACCAATTGCTTGATAGATTCATTAGGGGATTACGACATGAGGATATCTACAATGGCCTAGTCATTATAGGTATCACCACTTGGGAAGCAGTCACCACCAATGCTATCCAATTGGGGTATAATTTAATGATTCAAGGAGAAAGAGTGTCTATTGAGTCTAAATCTATTAGCTCGCAAGCATTAGGGCATCAGCCAATGACCCTAAAGCCTATTGCTAAGGATCCAAAGATATTTGAGATGACTTTAGCAGATCTCACCAAGGCTATTCAAGAGAGTCTTAGAGAAGGGATCAGCAATGGTGCTCAGTATGCTATGGATCGCATAGTACTAGTGAATGCCCTACTTTTAGAGTAAAATTCAATGGGAACTGCAATGCATGTGGGAGGTATGGTCATCAAGCTAAGGATTGCATAGTATTTAAGCGTGCGATGGCCAATAGACCAACCTTAGCATGGACAGACACACCTCGAGTGCCTGCCTTGATGCTGGCCCCACCTCTTGAACAACCAACACAACATATGGTCCCTAGGGCCCAAAATGTTGTCCAAACAACACCTTTACCACCTCCAGTGCTAGGACCGCAACCACCACATCCGAGAATCACTTCTGTGAATCAAGTGGATTGTGAGTCATCTATTTCTTGTTTGGAAGGCTATGAGGAAGATATAGATCCTAATATCGCCTATGGGATGGATGTGCTTGAAGAAAGTCCACAATACTACATGGAGGGCTATTGGGGAAAAGTCAAACCTGTATATCAAGTAGCTGCTCTTGCGGCAAGAGGCCAAAATATCAATTACACCACTAAGAGACCACCTCTTCAATGCTATGAGTGTGGAGGTCCACATCGTGTAGCCGAGTGTCCTATTAGGCTACAAAAGAACGCCACACTAATGCAAACCAATCAAGCGAGCACGTCTACAATGCAGATACTCATGTGTAATCAATGTGGCATAGATCATTTCATTGCCCAATGTCCAAATAATCCAAATGCACCGAAGATCACGCCATTAAACTTGATTGAAGTTACCAAGGAGCCATCACCAAGTACACCCGTGGTACCAGTAAACGTACTCACACGATCACACGAAGAAAGAGATCACAAAAAGCAACGAAGTCAGACCCCAGTTTAAAGAGCAACATAGGGACTAGTGATGACCCCGTATATATGAACGACACTGAAGAAGATTCTGATTCAGGTGAAACCATGGAGACCAAAATGACCACTAACATAGAAACCAACAAGGAAGATCTTCATGAGCCACAATGGCCAGAATCCAAAAAGAAGATAGGAACTTACCCAAACCCTACAGAGGAGATTGAGTGAGTTAAGCAATTAAGGATTTTGGTAGAAGATACCCAAAGGGATCTAGAACCAACACCTAGGAAGATCCAGATTACAGACACCGTGTTCCCTATGCAACAACAACCTCACCAAGTCCATAGACCCTTGGACATACCTAGTGTCATCCAAGAAGAAAGTGACTTAAAGTCATGGGAAAGTGGGCGTACTCACTTATTGATGGAAAGAATGTTTACAGACGGACTACCTGATCCTATCGAAGAAATGGAGATCCCATCTTCCCCATGTCAAGGGACTCAAGGCCAAAAGGTATCATTAAACATTGCCAAATTGATGGATTTCATGCCTTCAGAAGTTAGAACCACCATCATGTCCAAACTATATAAAGACCCCGAGCTAGTCTCAGCCCTTCGAGCCTTCCTCAATGGAGAACTGAAGTTTGGGCTACCACAATTTGCACAGATGGATGGAGCTGGGGAGATTCCAATAGAGGAGGAACACATAGATCCACAACCCAACCTAGATGAGAACCTTGCTATAGAAATACCTGTTAACAAGTTGGGACAATACTTTGAGGGTGATGAATCTAATGCGACTATACCAATCACTACTAAGGGATTAACTGTGAAGGGAATCCTTGATGGTGGCGCTGGGGTTAGCATTGTGACTAAAAATTGCTGGGAAACTATGGGAAGACCTCACTGCCTTGCAACCACAACCATAGTAGTGAATATGGCCAATGGGTCTATTGTTAAACCTATTGGGATGCTAGAAGATCTCAAGATCAAGGTCTTTGGACATAAAATAAGGATTACCTTTACTGTTATGGATTTCTCCAAACACACTATGGCATCGGAGATGATCTTAGGCTGTCCTTTCATGAGGGAAGCAAAAATGGTGCATGACTGGTCTAAAAACCATGTCTACTTGCAGTTCCAAGATTCTGTCATTCGAGTGGATCTTGTTACTGGTCGAGCACATCCTCTAGGAAACAAGTTTATAATTGATCATAGATCTGACACCACAGTTCACTCAGCCCCATTGCAGTATTGTTACACGTGTAAAGCGGACACTGATGTTGGGGAAGATTCTCCTTATATAGATGTACTACCTGGGATGACTGAGTCGGAAAATGTGGATTGGGTCCACCTAGCAGCAACCATAGACACTTGGGGAAACAGGGGGACAACCTGGGTAACACATGAGGGGGATGAAATGCCACCACTCGTACCCTTAAATATGCTAGAAGCAATGCATGTAGCTTTTGACAAGACTCATCCTAATATAACGAAGAAAACATACAAGTGGGTCCCTAAAGCTTCTTTAGTGACCATAGCTAGTGCTAAAAAACAAAAGCCTGGTAAGAAACGTCCCACTAACTCCAAGAAATGTAAGGAAATGTGGCGTTGGATTCCTAAAAAACTATTGGAAGCCCAAGGCTACTATCAAGGAAATGATCAAATCTGGGTGCCAAAACGCAGATTGTGTTCTTACCTGTCACCTGACCCATGTAAGCCCAATCCCGTAGCTCCAAAACAAATCGCCAATCGCAGAACGAAAAAAATCACAGAATGCTACACACCCGCTCCAGAGCTAATTTGGGTACCAAAGAAAGAACGATTTGTTCCACCTAGCTCAAGAAGGGGGGAGTCCCATGAAGCTTCTAGCTCCTCATGTAATGCATCGATAGAGGTAAAAGCTTCTCTACAGCTTCCACCTACAATAGGGGACCTCCATAGATACAAAGGAATCCACACCTCCCAGTTTTCAAGAATCACCTGATGAACCACTTCAAGTCCGATCCTGGGAGATTACCTTACCACCCTTGCAACTTGACGAGACACCTAAGGTAAGAGAAAACTACTGGCAAAAATCCTCACCCATTACCAACTGGAACAATTGGTTTCAAAGGGTGACGAGCTCATTTCGAACGGTATGATCTACCCAAGGAAGGGGGGAGTGTTTGCTGACAATCATCATTCACTTGCTTTCCTCTCAACCTTCCTCCCTGACCTCTCAATCTCCCAATCTTAGGGAATGTACATATAAAGCCTTATACTCACAAAAAAAATAAAAAAATAAAGAGCAAGAGCAATTAGCAAACAAGTATGCACAATAAAAGTCAAAACATTGACCAAACCTACACATTCACATTCGGTACACTGAAACAGAAACCTATGTCATAAAACACCTTTGATCCTCATCACTCGAGTGTTTCTGTTTTAGAGTTGAGTGATTAGCAAAGTTCCTTTTTTCCATTGATGTGCCTCCTAGAGGTATTCTTTGTGTTTCTTAGTGTGTACAGGAACGTGTTGCTGTTGTTAGGATTTGGACCTTCATGGAATCTTTATCTCAAATCACTCTTCAAATCAAGCGCGACCATCAACACAAACAAGTGTTTCTTGTCCATTAGCATTGCCCCTTATCTTTTTCGCATCCATGTTTGTCTGCTTTAATTGTGATTGGTAGCATAATATCCAGCTCATTTGCTTAGTATCAAACATTAAATTCAATGAATTTTTTGTCATAATCACTTGTTTAGGTTTAAAAATCAAGCAGTCTGACTAAGCTAGTTTGACCAAGTTAGGTGTTAGAGATCTTCTCTTAATACCATGGGGAATGCCTTCCTAATAATCAATGGTTACTTAGATTCTTAATCCGATTTAGGAAGCATTGTGTGAAATGTACTAGGGCTTTCTAGTGGGCTTGACCCTATTGACCTTTCGCTTAAGTATTATAAAGGGAGTTTACTTGTGTGATGAGCCTGGGGAGGTGTATCAATGTTATATGACCCCCCAAAGTTACAAAATTAAAATGCTGAAAATGAACAAACAAAAAATCAAACTGCCACGATGTAAAATCTTAAGCTGGAAGAGAAATCTCAGCTTGATTGGGTACTTCACTCACATGTATTGCCTATGGTACTAGAGTCCTAGAGGTTCCCAATGTGGGCGCTTTTCCTTGAAAAGCAAAAAACCCAAGGCATACAAAATAAGCACACACATCAAAATTAGATCACTGTGAAAAGACTTTGGGGGGTCAAAGGAAAGGTAATTAGTCAGGCGATGATTTCATGAGAGATTCCTTTTATCGTAGCTTAACTACAAGGTTTTCTAGGTATAGCCTCTAGTCAGCCCTCGAACATGAAATACTTGGCTCTCGCGATTAAACAACTTAATTGACCAAAGAAAATTAAGAAGCTTACCCATGGTATTAATAGTCGATCTCTAGTGCCTTTCGACCATTAAATTAGCGATCCCAGACTTGTTTAATTTTTTACCTTTACATCTGTTTATGCATTTGATTATATTGCAATTTAATGTTTATTGCTGACAAATTGTTTAAAATTCTGTTACCAATCAATTTGTCTGCCTAAAACTTCATATGCTTTTTAATCGCTTATGAGAATGCAATTACTGTGCCAATGTTGTTTGATTTTGCAGTGACTGAACAAGGCTAAGGACATTCATCTCAAATGCTCTTCCACCTCGACGAACGAGCTTCAACTCAATAGCTTCCGAGGATGGAATCTACATCAAGAAGGGGGGCATGTTAACCCTCATGGCTCACGGACACCCTATTACCTACGGCGGACATTGTATTATTTACTTGTAGAGTCAGGTAAAGGGCTTGTCGGTCCAATAGTAAAAGGGTAAGAGTGATCGTCGATGAGAGGCGGACTCTAACTAGAACATTCAAGGGATTAGTTGGCTAAGCATGGGCGCCCAAGTGTGAACGGGGTGAGCTCATATAAAAGTCAACTAAACCTAAAATTCACTCATTCTCTCATTTGTGCAATAGAAGAGTGCTCTTGCTCCATCTTCTTCTTCTTCTTCTTCATCTCTTTGTGTGTGTGAGAGAGAGAGAGAGAGTGAGAGAGGGAGAGAGGGAGAGAGAGGGAGTGTGTGGGCGATCGAGCATTACGAAGGCACGAAGGAGGTGAAGCGGTTGAGCGCGGCGTAGCGGCGTCTCCTTCTTCTTCGCGGTGAGGAATCCTCCATGAAGCAAGCGTAGAGCGGTGAGTGACACACCATCATCTTCTTTGAGCTTACTAGTTTAGGCTTGTTGTGTGCTTGGAGCCATTTGTGGCTCGCACACAGTGTATCGGCAAGTTCCTTGCATTGACACGTGCGACATACGCGCACAGTGAGGTGATGATGCAACTTTTAAGCCAAATTAGTGCAAAATTAAATAATCACGATTATTTACAGCAGTCATATTTTTCTTGCAAAACTTATAATTTTTGACCTAAACACATTCTATACACCTAAAACAAATCCTAAATTAAATTTGGTAAATTTTGGTCTTGCCAGTATCACTTTGTGCTTTATCGACTCTGAAATCACCGATTTCTGTTACTACACTTCTTGTTGCGTTGGTCAGACACTTTTGAGCTTTGGACTTGTCCGCAACATAGTTGTGAAGCAACTCATCCAATTCTCGCTCATTTGGAGTTAGTTTGACCTCGTATGTTGAATTTGACGCTTTGTAACCTTCGAGCCGTTTTTTGCTTTTCGAGGGCTTTGCTTGATTGATTTCACGAAACCAATCATATACATTTTATATAAACCTCGTAGGCCAGCTGTCTATGGAGTCAGAACCGAATTTTGGCATCTGCCAATACCCTAGCTTTTCTACTTTGGACCCCCTCAACCCTTGCCGAATGGTTAACTGATGATATAGAAGGATTATATTATGTTAGGGCATGCTACAGTTCAAATCCCATCTGATCTGGTTGAGCTGACAAGCCACTATGGTCAGTTTTTGGCCATAGGTCTTCGTGCACTGCTCGGGTTCTAGAGTTTTTTCTAGGGGTTCAGCAGACTAGCTACCGGCCGTACAAACTGGATCATTGATGAGTAAAAAACTTACCCCTCATGTCTCGTGTGAGACAGTGCTGAAAACAGGTGACTGTAGACTCCGGAAAAGACGCGCGAAAGAGGTCGACAAGCTCTCTCTCCAAAGGTAACAAGTGGAAAGGAGGTGGTTTTAGCCTACCTGGGATATCTATACCCGGACTTCCCGAACCATTTTTCCCAGATTCTCCCGTTGGTCCTACTAGGCCATGATATCTATGTTAGACTCAAAAATTTCCCCGATCCGATTCCTGTAGCTCATTCTACAAGAATTCTGCAAAAGTAGGTCTGGCTGCCTAATTTCAGCTTCCGGCTTCCATCCTCCGATTTTATTGAAAATTTTTGGGCTTGTCCGCCTTGTCTTTCTTATCACCATCGTGTCTTCAATTTTTCCATCTGAGCTCCCTTGCTATTTATTTTTAATTTTTGACCTGTTTATTGAGAAAAATCAAAGAAAATAACAAAATGCGCTAAAAAAGCAAAGTGAAAATCCAATAATTAAGAAAATCCATTGAAAAACACATCTTTCTTTTTTTTTATTGTATTTTTCTATTTTTAATCTCAATATCGAGAAAAATGATAAAAATTAACCCAAAAAGGACTATTTTTGATGATTTGCTGATAGTATATACACTATTTACGCTCATCGAGGAGATATCATCAGTTAAATTCCCATGTTGATGATTTATAAGGGTGTTATTAGGTAATTTTGCAAAAAATCATACGTTAACATCAATCTTTTTCCTCCCTCTTCAAACATTGCCCTTAATCACTTAGTACTCTTTCACCCCTACTAGAGGGCGTACGTACTCCGAGACGATTGCGTGCATGGGTTGAACAATCGTGTCTATGCATAGCCGTGGTTGTCTCTACCATGCTTTGAAGATCATTGTAGTTCAAACCAATATATTGTGCAAGAGTTGGGTCTTTAGTAATTAACTCAAGGGTTTCTAATGTCGATGTTGTCTTCCAAAGAGAAAATCTTGTAGCTTGTGTGCTTGCTACTTGATCGTACCATCAGGATGCTTAGCATGCTGGTTTCTTGAGCTTTTGGTAGCAATAATGACTGTTGTCGAGCTTTTTCTCGCCATTGGTAGCTTGGTTTGCTTGGTGCAGAATGGTGTGGTGGAGTCTTCTAAGACCTAACTCTGCATTGCATGACTGGTTTTGCAGTTTGCAGAGAAGATAAGTGCTCCTTTTTCTTCCAAACCCATTTTGTGTTAAGTTCCCTTCTCGGGGAGGTGCATCTCAGTGTTTTGACTCGTGGAACTGTCCTTGGTTTTGTCGATGATATTTTGGGCACCCAGATTTGAATCAGTTTGTCCTTGAGTTGTGCTTTTGATACCCAAATTTTCCTAACTCCTTACATGCTACTTGTAGCATTTTCTTTTCAATAGGATGGAGAAGATTGATTACTTCGTGGTTCGGTCTGCTGATTATTTCCTTTCTATCCCTCCTTGCTTGATGCATATGGAACAATGAGTTGTCCGCCTTTAGGTGATAGCTTGAGCTGATTCGTATCCCAATCTGGTACTGCCTGGTATGTCCGCATCCATGGAATTCCAAGAATCATTGTCTTATTCATGTGTTCATCGAGTAAGCATACAAACTTATGAGGGCATGAACATCCATGTACTATCACGTTTAAGTTGACTACTCTTAATGTTGGTGTTGGGTTCTTATTGCATCATTTTATTGTCGTTATTCCTGCTGTCAAAGAATGACTTGTTGTTTTCTTGTACGTGGAATAATTGACTGCATTTACTCGAGCTCCTGTATCGATCAATGCATTTGTGTTATGATTGTTGAGCTGCACTTTGATGGGAAGGTCCATTCCATCTAACCATTCATCATCTGTTGACAGTGCATCTTTCGGCAATTTCCATTGTCATTCATCTATTTCCAACCTGTTGATGGGAATTGGTATCTGCTGATTCTTGAGAGCAGCTTTCCATTTGAGTACCCAAAGCCAAGCTTCCTCTTGGGCTTCATCAATAACCTAGTGTCGTTTTATCTTCCTTTGCTTGGATGCATGCATTCTTTCTAGCAATTTATTGGTTAGCGGAAAATTGTACTTCTTTAAATGACATCCACTAATCCAATTAGCCATTGGTTCACCATCTAGGGTGGATAGCTTAATTGCTCCACTTGGAACACATCTTCAATGATAAACGATCCGTTTCCCTTTTTATTAAACTTGGGAATGTGTTGCTTAAGGAAATAGACTAAAACTAAGTCCCCTTTCTTGAAGATTTTTGTGATGAGATGAGAATCAAAAAACTGTTTTTGTTTCCGCTTTTGTGCATAGATGTGAGCTACGGCAGTTAGCCTTTGCTCATCTATCTTTTCTAAATCTTATATTCTTTCTTACAATTCATGTCCAGTCCACTCAAGATCCTTAGCTATCCTTAGTGTCGGCAATAGAAATTCTAGTGGCAGTATGGCATCAAGACCATAAACAAGTTTAAAGGGTGTAGCATTTAAAGCTATTTTGAATGAAACTCGATAATCCCATAGAGCAACATGGAGATTCATTTCCCAGTATGTCCTTCCTGAACTAACCACTTTAGTCAATACCGAGCTAAGAATTTTGTTCGTATGCTCAGCTTGTCCGTTTGCTTGTGGGTGATAGGGAGCTGATTTATTATGGATGACCATAAATTCTTTAAGCAAATTATTTCATTGAGGAGATGAGCTCCTAGATCACTGACAATTTCTATTGGTAGTCCATATGTCGTGAATACATACTCATATAAGAATGTGGCAGTGGTTCTGGCATCATTTTTTTGAGTTGCTTTAGCCTCGGTCCACTTGGTCAAATAGTCCGTAGCTACAATGATATACTGAGCTTGGGTTCTATAAGCTGGTGGCTTTATTGGCCCAACAAAATCTATACCCCATTTTGCGAAAGCTCTAGTCCCCCATCATTGGTCTTAAGGGCATGCTATCTACACGTGTTGGCATTTTTTCTCGTTGACAAGCATCACATCTTCGAACGTATTCTTTGGCATCTGCAAAAAGTGTTGGCCACCATATGCCTGCCATTAAGATTACTTTTCCGGTGGTCTCACTAGAAAAGTGACCTCCAGCTAATCCAGCATGTGCTTGTTCTAGAATTGGAATATACTCGTCTTCATTTGCACAAAGACACAAATGTTGATCCTTACCTATCCAATACAATTGGTTCCCAATAAGAGCATAGTCTTTTACTTTAGTTTCAATTGCTCGTTGACGGTGTTTACTCATATCCTCAAGAAACGTTCGGCTTGATAAGTAAGTAGCTAGATAGTTACTCCACTTAGGACATGCGACATTTGGAACAATGTTACATGAGATATGGGTGTCTGTTTTTGACATTGAGAACAATCCTTTCCAAAAGAGCAAACATCACTCCTCATAGTCGGCCAAAATACTCCAAGTCTCAAAATTCATCGCATAGTTTGGTCTTCTGCAAAGTGAAGTCCTACTATGGTAATATGTGCTTGACTTAGGTATTGGTCTTTGTCTTCAAGATTAATGCATAAGAGAAATATTCCATCTCGGTTTCTTTTGTATAGCCTACCAGCTAGTAATTGATACATAGTCAATTGCTCAATTAATCCGACTGTAATAGGAAGTGGTATTTGTGAATCCACTTGAGCTATGGTCATCACTGATACCATGTTTTCCAACCATCAAGGTATCATTTCCACGGAGAACAAATAGGCATCTGGTAGATCATCATCTACCCCTTTAGGTGATTCTCCTAGAACAATCCTTGACAAATGATCTACTCTTTGATGTGTAGTGCCCTTTTTTACAACCACAGTGAAATCACATTCCAGAAGAATGATGAACCTTCTCACTATTCTTCTTGTGTTGCATGGCTTGTTGACCAAGTACAACAAAGCTTGGTGGTCCACAAAGAACACAAACTTGTTGGATAATAGGTAATGTCTATACTTTTTAACGACATAGATCATTCCTAAATATCCTTCCCTTTCTGTGGTAGTGTAATTCTTTTCTGCCATGCTCAACTTTTGGCTAGCATAAGAAATAGGAAAATCAATTTTTCCATCTCCTAGTTGAGCTAGTATACAATCTATGGAAAAATTGGAAGCATCTACATGTATGTGGAATATCTTATTCCAATCTGGTGCTTTCAATATTGGAGCTAAGCTGAGAGCTTGCTAAAGCTTCATGAAGGATTCTTCACACTCATCAGTCCATTCAAAGTGTGTAATCAAGCTATACATGGGTTTTGCAATTATAGCGTACATGTAAATGAACCGTCTATAATATCCATAATGTCCATGAAGGCTTGAACTCCCTTGACTACTGTTGGTCTAGGCAAATCAGCAATGACATGAAATTTTTCAATATCAGTAGCTATGCCTATATGTCTAAGAAATTTTCCTTGTCTACCCATGAATGTACACTTTTCAGGATTTAAGCAAATCCTATAAAGTCTACATTTTTCGAATACCTTTTTGAGGTGTTCAAAATGATCAGCCCGGATTGATGAATGTAGGCATAGATCATCCATATACACTTCCAAGAATTTCCTAAGATATTGTTTAAAATCATGCCTCATCAATCTTTGAAAGGTGGAAGGAGCATTAGTTAACCCAAAGGGGATAACCCGATAGGCAAAAATAACCCATTTCGTCGCAAAAGTAGTTTTATGCTGATCTTTTGGGTCAACCAAAAGTTGATTGTATCCCAAAAAGCCATCTAAGAAGCTGTAAGATTCTTTTCCTGTCACTCGTTCTAACACATGCTCAGTGATTGGAAGAGGAAAGTTGTCTCTAATGGTAGCTGCATTCACTTTTTTGAGGTTGACATACACTCGTAATTTTCCATTCTTCTTGGGTACTACCACAATTGGAGACACCCAATTTGTGTGTTCAATTTCATAAATGAATTTGGATTCCTTTAGTTTCTCAATCTCTTCTTTGATTGTATGTGTATGGCCTTTGTCTACTTGGTTTTGTATCATCTCTCATGGGTATGGTATGTTGATAAATTTTTGGATCAACACCCTTGAGATCCTTGTAAGACCAAGCAAAGATATCTCTGTATTCTTTCAGTAAGCTTAACAAAAGCTCTTCGTCTTCTTCTGTTAGGTCATTTACAATGTAGGTAGGCCTAGGTTCTTGTCCTAGTTCATCCAGATCTATCTTTTTTGCTTTTTCAGGCCCTTCATAGGACTCGCCTTGTTTTTGTAACTCCCTAACAGGTTGTTCGACTATGATTTTTTTATCTTTGAGAGTATATTTTTTGTAATGGGATGGAACACTCATTACATCTTTACTATCCTCTTCTGTGGTTTCCATTTCAGTCGTATATATCTCCTTTAGAGCTTTTTTCAACTCTTGATATTTCTTTTTCCGCTCAATTCGTGTCATGGTTGGCTCCTTGTCCTGTTTGTTTGACTTTGCTTGAAAATCCTTCCTTGTTTTTCTCAATGTTCTCGACATTTTTGGATTTTCTTTTGAAGGATATCTGCCAGTGATTTTGTCCTTGACACAATCATGTGCATTTGTCTGCATCAGCAATTGTATTCTACAGAAGACTGATGGCATAGGTCTTGTTTTCACGTTTCTGGTGTCTCTTTTTCATCTATACCATTTCTATCTTCTCGGTTTCTCGTTAGGAAAGTCAAAAAACTTTCTCTCCCCTCATTTTATGATTAGCTTAGCTCTCACATGTTCTTTTTCTAACCCCGAATCTCCTGAGGTAGCTGAGTGTTCTTCTAACTCATCTGTTGTATCGTAGTAGAGGTATAAAAAGACTTGTTGAGCTTTCATCAAGTCCTTTGGTTCCTCAATTTCATCTTCAATGTGAAGGGTTGAAATCATTTGGATGGGAATTATGTCATAGCCATCCTCATTGCAAAATTGAGTAGGCATAGACGTATTCACACATACATCCATTTTCGCTAAAATTTGAGTCCACTCAAATGGCTCAAACAAATGTTGTGGAAAGGATTCAGGTACATAGGCTTCGTTTGTGCAATCACTTTCTAAGATACATTCTTCCCTTTTTAAGCTTTCGTTTTCTGAAGCTCCGTACATCCAAATAGGAGTTTCTTTGTTTAACTAAGATAGTTTCGTTTCTGTCCATGTACATATTTCCTTGTTTGTTTGCCCTGATTTCTTCTTCGATCTCAATATCATGGTCATCAATGCGAAAATCATACTCTTTGTTAGGATCCAGGTAAACTTGAGCTCCATGGCGATTAGTCTTATAAAAAGAGAGTATATGCTCATAGCGCATTGTCGTTCTGGTTTTCGAGTGAGTCGAATAGGAAGACATTTCAGATGTCGAATCAGAAAAAGTGTCTGAGACTTCTTCATGGATAGTGTGCAAGGAATTGCCTTGATTCACGCTTTCTTCGGTGGATACTCTATTGGAGGTTTCTCCAAGTATGCGCTGATTTCCTAGTATGCAACCAGATCTAAGGTTCATAAAGACTTATGAAGCCCTGGACATAGTACTTACCTTTGAATTGACTTGCTGTCAATTTTTTTCACTTGACTGGATTGCACTTTCTGTCAAGCTATCGATTCCTCATCTACAACCTGATTCCTTTGCAAATTTGATCAAGTTAGCTATTCTTCTATAAAGACAGTATAGTTTTTGCTAGCTATTATAATTGGTCTATGTGTATCACTTCAAATTGAGCTAATTCAATCAACACTTGAGATTTCAACTAGACTTTGGCAAAAATCAAAGGACTAATCTACTCAAAAACTGAGTGAACATGTACCAATTTGCATTCGATTGAACCCAAAATTGCCCAGTGGCTTTGTAATATGCTGGTCTATCACTGTACAAGTTCAAAATAAAAAATGATGGCTCTGTGTAGCAGTAGTAAATAATCACGATTATTTTCTTTTGTCAGTTTTTTTGCAATTTTTGGCTTGGTTTTCCAAGTATACAACCTGTTAAAGTCCCTGGAGAAGTTTCAACAAGTTTGGACAAAATCTATTCAAGTTTATCAACTATTTTTTGTCCGCAAACTCTGATTTCAAGAATCTAGCTTAAGTCTCACTTTTGTGATCCAAATTTCACCAAAATTGATTTGTGTGGTCTACTTGACCTTGTGGTATGTCCAAAAATGCAAAAATACCAAATTTTGAAGCAGATGTAAATAACCGCGATTATTTACTCTGGCTAGTTTCTTGCAAGTTTTAACCCCTAACTTGATATAGATCTCTTAAGCATTTCATTGTAATGTCTCTAACAAAGTTTGAACAAATTGACTATTTTTTGTCAAATGGTCATCAATTTTGTGTTTGCAAACTAACTTTGAAATTTTGGTCACAATTTTCAATCCAATTATCCAAATCTTACCAAATCTGGTTTGTGGGCTTATTACAACATGGTAAAGCTAATGGTATACCAACTTGGTCAAAAAAGTTGAAAAATGGGGCAGATGTAAATAATCACGATTATTTACAACTGGCAACTTTTTGCATGTTGTTGGTCAACTGAGCATGTACACATGTTTATCACATCAATATAAGCCTATGAATCAAATTTCACCTATGAATCAAATTTCATCAAGTTTGGACAATTCTTTCCCCAATTTACACTCAAGTTTCAAAAAGTCAGCGCAAACTTTAGTTTTTCTATACCCAGTTTTTTGCCAGTTTGGTGATCCAAATCTTTTGAGTCTTTACAAAAGTTGTTTGTACACATGCAATGAGTCAATGGTATGAACCTTGGTCAAATCTAAGCTGAAAGTTAATAATCGCGATTATTAGTTTCTGGCTTGAAATGAGCCAATTTTTACACTTTTTTCAAGGACAGTCCTTTTATGAGTTATTTTCAACCTATGAATCAAGTCAGAACTTAATTTGGCCTAAATTGTCAAGAAAAAAATAATAATCTGAGTTTTGGCCAACTCCGGATCCTACTTACCCTACTCCTAGATTCTCATGCAATGGGGTTGTGGAAAGTGTCCATAAACACTCATTTTCTTGTTCTTTATGGTTTCCTGAGCATTGATCTTAAGACTTTCTTGTCTATCAATCATCCTCAAAATCCTAATCTAGTTCTACAATCCTACAATCCTAAAGGCGAGTACTCAGCAAGTACAACTTACCTCCAAGCTACCTCTACACAGGAAAAGACGACAATTTTAAGCTATGCGGTTTCTAAAAGAGAGTTTTGACTCTAGGAGATCCTAGAGAAAGTTAAAGGATCAATTCACAAGATGCTCGTGTTTTTCTCTAGTTTAGGTCTATTCGATCCTCGGCAACGACGCCAAATGTGGGACGCGTGTATAACCTCACTATCCTATCTTATTGCAGTTTTAGCGAGAACCACGATTAAATTGTCAATCCATGGGACGAAGCTGACTCAACTAGTTCATAGAGGCTACAAGAGGTTGTCAATATCTCAGAAAACAACTAACAACTCGCATCTAACTCAAGCTACACTCAATTGACTGAAATCACCAAAAGCCAATCTCTCATCGGCAAACAAATCACATCCGTTATAGCATCAAATGATATCCAAATGTAACGAAACTTCTAGGACATGTTTATAAGACCTAAACACACATACTTATGCTCTCAAACACCACTTTAGGTCAAGTGCTAAAATCGCGAGGAGTGGATTTTTGACCTAGTCATCTTCGACCCAAAAGGCATTTAAATGCTTAGCAATGCTGCCCCAATATCCCGCCTATGCTTAGTTTTTTATTTTAAAGTGTAAATTACTACTTATGATGAAAGTAGCCCGCCGAACGCCAAAATCTACAAAATACTGTGATGTGTTTACGTCAATGCGTAGAGCTCTTACCTGCGATTGCAATACAATAAACGTGACTGCAATGTGACGACCGGGGAGGGATAAGGAAGCGCGAGAAGGAGAGAAGTGAGCACTATTAGCTCACGTTGTGTATTCATTATCCAAAACTTTTTAATAACTTACAAAAAATGGCTTTTATACCTTAGCCAAGGTTTTTGGTGGTCAAAACTAATAATCTTGGAGAAGATAGGCAATGACAGGTTGATACAATTTGGAAGCTTGTAGCCTCGGCTCATCAATTACAAGGTTTATCCAAAAAATAGGAGTTACAATATTTCCAATTCTCCAATGACTACATGATTTTAATGGCTTCAAAATCTTAAAGAATTCTCCACAATATACACACGGCAAGTACAAATTGCAAGGGAAGCCAAGATTCTCTATATGCACAGCATCAGCAAATAGAAAAAATTATCGAGGAATGGTTGTAAAAGTAAAATTTTTCCTTTTGAGATCTTGCAAAAGGGGCCCACGGACCAAATCTCTCCAAGAAATATTGAATTAATCATTGGACAAGTGTGCAAGGGCTTAATAAATAGGTACATTTCATTCTCCATATTTTCTTTGTACTTTTGGGTTTTGCAGGGCAGACTATAGCATGAAGAGGTTCCCAAAATTGTTGAAGCGCATGCTTGGATTAGTCAAGACTACAAATCAAGATTCAATATAATGAACGGTTATCCGATGACCTCCCAAAAGGACTAGATGTCAAGCAAGTATGCACCAAGCCAAGGGGCTTTCATGGTATATTGGAGTCCACATCTATGAGTTGTATTCATAGCACAACCCATAAAAAACACGGGTCAAAAGTTCTCCAAAGGTCATTTTATCTATATTATCCAAAGAGCAAGATCTTCCAAAGATTTATCAAATTGGACTGGCTAACTTGCTTTTGCATTACAAGGCATGCCCAAGGTTGGAACATTTAAAGTTTTTACTACTTTTACTATATTTTTAACCTTTAAATGCAAACAAATTATACCCTGAAAAGCAACATTCTTTGAAGGCCATAACTACAAGCAAGTCTTCTTCACTGACATGGTATGTTAGGGCAATAGTAGGACCAGTGGGGGCATGAGACTTGGCATTCATGAGATACGAGTTTGCATTTTACAAACAACAAGGTCAAATCTACAAACAACAAGGTCAAATCAAGTTTTGGATAGTTCAAGGCACTTAATAATATCATCTTAAAACGCTTATCAATTGAATTTGAGTAGCATGTACGGCATGCCTGCACAATGGATTCAATTCCACATAAATAATTTTTACGCTTTTGTTCCAACATCAAAGATTTTGTTGCCACCTAATGGTCGAGTGTTTGCTTCTGAGATGGATTCAAATAAGGTGATATCATCACTCACTAGAGCCATGGGCCCTTAATTTAGAATCAGTAAGTTCTTGTTTTCTTTTCCAATGATCTTATTGATTATTTTTTTGTTGAAATTGATGTAGGATGTACCCATAGTAGTAACCGTCTATTCAATAGCAATTGAGGCTGGTATATTTGCTTGTCGTCATTGCATATGATTGCATCAGTGGGAATTATATATATCATTGTTTTTTATGCACAAGGTGCATGTCTTTCAGAAGCTAATTTTCTATTATAGTGATTGTTGGGCCCTCTTCTTGCCAAGTCTAACTATCTTATTTTCATGATAGTGAGAACCACGGATATAAATGTCATGCCATGGGACCGAGTCAATTTGACTATTTCATGGGGGCTAAAAGAGGTTGTTAGTCTCTTGGAACACACATTCATTCCCTACTTACTCAAAGCAACACTCAATTGCATGTCAACCAGCAAAGACTAGTCACGACATCGCAAGAACATCTCATCGATTCACCAAGCAAACGAAGTCCAAATGTAATCAAACTTATAGAAAGGATACGCAACCACTAAATGAGTATGCCTACGGTTTCAAATCTCCCTATCAAGCCCTTGCCAAAAATGCAATTACTATCTACACGAAAGATTTGACCTAGCTATTTTTGGTCCCAAATGCACCTACTAGCTTAGCAATGATTCCCCAACACCCTTCATATGCATAAAGTGAAATTTTGATGTGCAAAATGTGAGTTATGAGTAGATTTAGAAGGAGGTTAGACACAGCATAATCACAAACTTATTACGAGCAACTTACAATGTCACACAAAGCTTTCACTCGTGAATGCAACGGAAGGAATGGCACTCCAAACAGACTATCCATTGTCAGGAGTTTTTTGGAGCAAGGGATTGCGCATATGTACATACACATGCATGGTGTATCAAATAAATAATTGCCCATTTTCCAGAGCCAGGTGGTTACGTGGGGCCCACATGTGTACAGGTAGGACAGCATGTACATAGTGCATCGATTTTCACTATCACCAGTACCAGTGTGTTTTTTCTACAATAAGGAGGAGTTGGTAGTGCGTAAAACTTCTCAAGGAATCTATCCGCGGGCCGACGACATGAGGTAAGCAGGTGCGTCAGATGGCATCTAGTGGCGTCAGGAGGTCAAACGGGGTCAATATTTGCACGCGGAGAAGTACGAACACAACGTGGGTGTTTTCTTGTGATAATTATGCAGAAAGGTCATCATGAGGACCATATTTTGGGGCCACTTCACATGGTGGAGGGATGCATTATTGGAAAAATTTGAGTGACAGGTGTGCGGGTGATGCAAAAAGGTGACAACTATGCACTGCGAGGTCAGCTTTTGGCCTATTCGGGGTCCGTTTGAGGTCATCTAAAAGGCCAAGGGTGACCAAGTAATAAAGCTAAGTGTGGGAACTGAAAAACAAGAGAGAAGACCAGAATAAATGTGGAGAAGAGAGAAGGAACAGCCGCAACTGTGTTTTTGGGGTTTTTAGAGCCTGTTTTGGCCGTAAACTGCTCATCCGAGGTCCGATTTGAGCGCTTTGACATTGTAGACTGGGGTTTTGGGCCATTCCGGATGCAATGGCACTGTCCATTTTTCCAAATTCCTCACTGTTTTTTTGCTATTTTTTCTGTGTAAGTTTCTCCTATGAGCAAATCTTCTGCTCCAGTTTGTGATTGTATCTGGCATATTTTACCCATATTGTGTGAGCTATTTGCCCCATTTGTGTCAGCCCAAGCTCATTTGTATCTAAATATCAGAAGTTCTCCTTTTTTGAGCTGAGTTTTTTGGTTGTGTGTGTGTGTCTCTCTCTCTGTGTGGAGTGGGTAAACAGATAGTCTCTCTCCTCTCACTCCATAGGTGTGTTCCATGTCTCGGCCAGGTGGGTTGTGTAAGCCGAGTGGTGCCCCATAGTGTGTGTGTGTGTGTGTGTGTATCATTGCAAGAGTGTGTATCGGGTCGTTATAGAGGCGTTCTGTGTGTTTCCATCCCGCTCACATTCTTTTGGTGCCCCACGGAGGATCTTCTTCGAGTACCTTCTGCTTTGAGCTTCAAGCTTCGAGATTCGGGATTACAGGTTGCAGATTATAGGTTACAAGTTACAGGGATAGGTACAGGTACAAGTGATTCACACAGGTACAGGTAGCTGGAGTACAGTGATATACTAGCAGTAGTGTCACTTGCAGTTGTTGTGGGTATGCATCACTTGGCGCCTATTTGAGCGCATTGTCTGCTGGATTGTACATTACTTGTGGAAACTGCCATTGTACGCCTTTGTGGAGCCATATTTGGTTTTATTTGGCAATCCCAGTCATTTCTGAGACTTGACTATACGCGATTTGCATGAGCCTTCGTGTGAGGGTCGATAGCGTGAGGTTTTATTGAGCTGGGGGATTCTCAAATGTGGAGATCCTTTCGGTGATACAGGTAGCTGGAGCACCCTTTTTGTGACCTCGCCATAGGCTATGTACTAGTGAGTCCTATTTGATGCTCGGGTTCTATTGTTGACAGTTTATGCATACATATACAGTCTATATTCTGGGTTCTCGCTGCTCCACTTCTGGGGAAACTCTGTCAAAATTTTTCCAAGTTATGATGGCTGGTTTTTTGGTCTTTTGAGCCATTTATGCTGTTATGCTGCTGCAATTCTGGCAAAATCAGAGGATAAGACAGGTGTGCTTTCTTGGGAGCTACATGGTTGACTTTAATGGATGATCAAAATGGCCCTCAATTCACTCCTTTTCATTTAACTCGGAGAATCCAAATAAATGTTCATGCAGTCAAGATGTTAGAAAAGTTGCTTGGACCGCCTAGTGATGCATTCAAAGAGAGGCTCTTACAGTTACAAGAGGTTCAGCTGGATAGGATGAGTGCATTGGAACATTATAGGCAAATGCAGGATAGGGCTTTGGCAAAGATAAATGAAAAGGTCAAAAGTAAGGGTATCAAGAAGCATGACTTGGTTTTGTGCTACAACAGTAAGCTGGAAAACACCTTTCAAAAGAAGTTTCAAATTAAGTGGGAAGGCCCTTTCAAGGTAGTGGCGAATGGTACATATCAGTTGGCTAACCTGGATGGGGTTCTACATAAGTCGAGGGTAAATAGATTGCGTCTTAAATTGTATCATGCAAGGTTAATGATGGTCAAGCAAGATGAGTTGTCTGTGGATCAAGCAATGTTGGTGAAGGATGAGGAGACTTGTGATGCTGCGAGTCTCATATCGCTTTTTGCTGCTGCTGATCATGAATGATCTAGCAGGCTAGGGGATGGGCAAATTATGTCAGGAGTTTTTTGGAGCAATGGATTGCGCATATGTACATACACATGCATGGTGCATCAAATAAAGAATTGCCCATTTTCCAAAGTCAGGTGGTTACGTGGGGCCCACATGTGTACAGGCCCAAGCTCATTTGTATCTAAATATCAAAAGTTCTCCTCTTTTGATCTGATTTTTTTGGGTGTGTGTGTGTCTCTCTCTCTCTCTCTCTGTGTGGAGTGGGTAAACAGATAGTCTCTCTCCTCTCACTCCATAGGTGTGTTCCCTGTCTCGGCCAGGTGGGTTGTGTAAGCCGAGTGGTGCCCCATAGTGTGTGTGTGTGTGTGTGTGTGTGTGTATCATTCCAAGAGTGTGTGTCAGGTCGTTATAGAGGCGTTCTGTGTGTTTCCATCCCGCTCACACCGTGAGAGAGTTACAAGCTTCAAAAGAAAGTGGGAGAACACAATGATTTGTTTGTAATCACACATAGCTTCATTATCTAAAGTGACCTTACAAAAATAACACAAAACTTGGTTTTTATACCTTGCCATGTAAGGTTTTAGGTCAAAAATTAAAGATCTACCAATTCTTGTTAGCCTAAATATTATGTGATACAATCTGGAAGCTTATAGCCTCGCTTAACCAGGCTCATAGTTACATGTTCAATTACGCGCTTGCTTTAGAAATCAATAAAATACAAAGTCTTGCAGCTATAAATGTCCAAATTAAGTGAAAATGGAATAATATATCATAGGCTAGTCTTCATAGCTTCTTTGTTAGCTAGGTTGCTAACATTCCCGCCCTCCTAATTTGGGTCATCCACGACACAGCTTCAGGGCATAGGGTAGTGATCTAGCTTTTGAGATTTTTGCCGCTTCTTTAAATCTTTGAGGGAATCATAGTACCTGATCTGTAGCTTCTTATCTGCCTCTGTTAAAAATTGCATACCTATGGGATGACTAACCTTCATGGCTATGTATGCCACAAATCTCGCTCGTAGATTTTTGAACATGGGATAAAATGGCGGGAGTGAAATGTAAAAAATTGGTGTAGAAAGCCTCCTCAAAAATTTGCATATAATAGGATGGAAAAAAACATAACCCTTGCAAGAGTCCATACAAAAGTTCATAACTGGGCTGATCTGACAAGTCATAGCATAATCCTTGGTTGCTCTCCAAGAATGCCATCCATGGTGCATCACTTTTCTCTACATGATGAAACATTTGTATAATTATAAGGATCATTTCGGAGATCTTGATGAACATTATACATGCCAAATGTGGGATGCGCTTGAAGATATCCACATCTTCACTTAGCGTCTTTAGCATACAGCCTTCAGTATATGGCCTTTGAGTGGAGCAAGCCTAGGGTAATTGAGCCAAGTACGGTGTATCTTCAAAATTTTATAATGGCTTTCCCGGATTTTGATTCCAGGAATTGGATAGAAAGATTGATCCTTATGGATCTTAAGCGTAGCTTGAGTATACAGGATCATATACCTGGGATGCTTCTTGAGCCAGGTCTTCCTCCACAATGGATGTGGATCTGTAGTGTCAATACTTTGATCCATCACAAGTCTCTCTTTTACCTTGAGCACTTCACATTAACCAAAGAATATGGTAGAGACTGTTGATGGCAAGTAGCTATGATTTGTTGAGATGTGATTTGGGCTACATTGGTAGAATGTAGAATTCTTTCTTCCCACTCCATTGCCTCTTTTCAGATGTCCGTTGTTACTTGAACTATCTAAACCTTTAATTCTTTTTTGGCTTCTACTGTGAAACCATCCAATGGTTCTTCAGACACTAGATCTATGGGTTCTTCTTCTTAGATAGATTTGGATGCCTCTGCTAGATCCATGCTTTGCAAGAATTGGAGAGCTTCCATTTCTTGTATTTTTGGTTCAGCTGTACCTTCTTCACATGTGAGTGATTTGTCTTTAGATTGCACTGTTGCAGCTTCCATCTCAACTTGGAGTGTAGCTATCTGCTTTTGAGAGTCTTCTTCTTTGTTCATGAAGCTAAGTGATAGCTCACTTCTTTGTATTTGCTCCAATTTCAATTCTGTCTCTAGATCCTTGCACTGCTTTTTCATTGCTTGATAGGCAAGGTTTGAACCTTGGAGTATGAACACTATGGGATTTTCTTCTAGCTTGTTTAGTAGCTCACTTTGATCTTTATGTCAAGCCTTTGCTTGTGCCACTTGCATGTTGGCAATATCAAATTGCATTTGTAACCACAAGGCATGTGCGTTGGTATCAAAGATAATGGTATAAAATTTTATGATTTTCTTTTCTTCACCATCTCCTACAGTTGCCAATTCCTCCTCGAATCATGTCATTTTTTAAAGTTTTGCAAGCTGCTTTGTGTTTGACTGTTGGAGCCTTTGAATTTCCACTTGCAAAGTCTCATGAAGAGGTTTGTATTCTTCTAAAAATGCGAATGCCACTTGTATGCACTCTTTTGGAGTGACTTCAGCATGCTCGCTTGCTTAAGGTGATGATACATTTCACTTTTCAAGTTTTCCAATATCTAATGAGCATATTGCGTATACTCCTCAATCTCTTCTAATTCCAATGTTCTAGATGTGGAATCTTGTACTTGCTCTCCCACTTCAACTCTAGTGGTTTGTTCCCTCCTTCCTTCCCTACTTTCTTCCATTGCCAGTCATGTACTTAGCTCTGCTTTAGCTTCTTTTTGTGTTTGTTCCAAAATTGTTTGTATTTCCTCAGGGAGTTTTGTAGTAACTATTAATTTTGCTTCCATTTTGTCATCATGTGGTGCATGTGCTTTTTCATGTTTTTATGGGGTGAGTGAAGGAAATGTAGTAGTTTCTTGAACTTCTGGTAGAGGAGAGGGAACATTGGTGGTTTCAGTTCCTCTTTCTTTGCGTTCCTTTTCTTCTTCACAGTAAATGCATTCAGGTTCAACAATGGGATGTTTCCCGAATTGGTATAAGGGGTTCTTACTTCTCAACATGGCTAGCTTGGGTTTCCCCTGCAAGGTCTCTTTCCCTCTTAAAATCTTTCCTTTCTCTTTCTAGTCTTGATGCTCTCTATGATGGCTCCTCAATAATCTCACACGTGTTGGTACCTTTCTTCATTTAGCTCCTTTTCCTTTTTGCTTGCTTTTAGCTTTACTTTTCTTCTCTTCTTTGGTGTTTGAGGGCTTAAAGGCAGTTTTAGAGTTTTTGTCCTCTTCAGGGTCATCCATCGGCTCCTCATTGCTTTCTTCACTATCCTCCTTGGAAGGTTGTACCTTTTGTCATATAGACCGTCTCAGTTTTGGTGATGACACCTCTTGCTCTTCTTCCTCTTCCTTGTCATTTTTGAGCCCAATGATAAGCCAGTTGTTTTGGTGCGGGGCAGATGGTAGATTGTTTGACATTCCCACCGCATAATAGGCTATGCCAGTAAGAAGTTCTAGGGCTCCCAAGTATGTGATGCTAGTGCTTTTCTTGGCACTCTTAAGTGTGTTGAGCATATACTGGGCGTGATCGAGTGGCATAGGTAGATTGGTTTTTAGGGCTCTTGATGAATGTTTCTTCTTCCTCTTCCCCACCCTCATTCCCCGCTAGCTCTCTCCACCTTTGAAGATGTTTGAGGCCTTGGGACTGAGGGTGGGGATGGTTAATGCTTCTTACAAAGTCTATGTTATGCTCCTGATGCATGGAGATTTCCATCTTCATTGCATCACCTAGGTTACAAGGAACACAAATATTGTATTGTATCAAGTCTCTCTTGATGGAAGAATCTATAATACAAAAAACACTGTGGCACAAATATACAACTTCAAACAAAAGAAAGGAGAAACTGTAAGAGATTTTGTGAGTCAGATAAGGCAATGCATTGATAGATGCCTAGAATTGGATATTCCAATCGAAGAAAGGCTTGTCTCAATGTTCCTAGAGGGATTACTCAATAAGGATTTGCCTGCCACTTTGTATAGTAAGAAACATATGACTTAGAAACATGCAGCCTGGACGCAATCGACTTGGGTGATAATTGTAATATTTTCAATGAGAAAAGCATTGTTAACGATACTCAGAGCAAGAGGACCACATCTATTGTGCCAACACAAGTAGCACCAATTGTGGTAGCTCTTGTCAATGCTATGGAGGACATGATTATGTGCATGAATGACATGATTAATAACATGCAAAGAATGCCTATGAGAGGGCCGGGACAGGGCCCACCACAGGGACAACCTATGGGACAACACAAACCATTGAAATGGTGTGCCATCAAAGGGAAATGGACAAACCATGAAACGAATGAGTGCTATTATAAGCCTAAATATGATGGAAATGTCCGGTATGTACCGATGATGCCATAGGGACAACTTATGGATAGGTATCCACCTAACATGTCACCAAACCAGAAACCACCTATGGCTATGGAAAGACCACAACCCGTATTAGGTCAACATCTCCCACCACTACCAGAGAACGATGTTGTACTAATAAAGTAGATGTTGTCTAAAGGGAAAGTGGAAAAGCACAACCTAGTACGAATCACGCCATATAATGAAACGAGTTCTGCAACTGTGAGAATGGAGGACGAGTGGTAAACTGAATCAATTTCGGCCACAATAGAACAAGTGTACTAGACACCTCCTGACGCATCACTGACTTACGTCATTGCAAATCAGGGAGCTAGACTACCCATGATGAAACCAATGCTTCAGCCAAGAACTGGGAATTTTCATAACTGCGGATCAAATGAGCATTGGAAAAATGATTGTTCTGAGCCAGATAAGAATGTTAGACCAATAGAGGCATATTGCGTACAATGTGGTCGCAAGGGCGGTCATTTTCCAGATGATTGTCCTAGGAATCCAACTAACAAGAGGAAGAAGGCCATAGAAATTGTCCAAGTCATTCCAAGTAGCTCATCAGAAGGGGAACCCACAATTCCAATTTGGGTAGTTACTAGGGCACGAGCCAAGGGGAGTAGATAGAAAAGTATGAGAGGGTCTTATCAAACATTCAAAAGATTCAAAAAAAGAGCAACACAAACAATATGATCTTAGGAGACTGAAACAATGAAAGGAGATCAAAGAAAGTTCAGAAAAATGTAGAGGAAGTGACTTACACATTATCATCAAAATTCAAAGAATCAAAACCAAGATCGTGAGGATCCGCATTCGTTGATAAAATTTACAAACCCATCAACGGAACCCATTAGGGCCAATTTGGATTGAAAAAGGGTTGTGTAAGGATCTAAAAAGGGGCAACCTAAAAAAGACCATTACCAAAAACTATTCAACATGGGTACTCATTGGATAGTGCCCATCAAGCGCCACCAATGGGCACTAAATTTTGTGTTCATATGCAAAAGTTGTGGCTAAAATAGTGCAAAATATTCCAAAAGCAAGTGAAGGAGATCTGGACACGTGTACAAAAGTGCCATCTTTTGGAAATGTGGCTCCTCCTTGACCCTTAGATCAAGAATAGAGAAACCCTAAACAGCCCTTATTTCATCCAAATTGGCCCTAATGCTTAAGTAGGCTTGAAAGTGGGTGAGACATTGGAAACAAAATTGAAGAACTACCCAACACTTGACATGGAAGCCATCAAGCTTGAAGCTTACAGAAATTTAGTACAAATCACAATCTATACTAGAGAAACAGAATCTAAAGCTGGAATTCATAGGAAATCAATAGAAATTGAGACCAAATTAAACAAAGGAAAAACACAGGATGCTATGGAGTTGGAGAAATCCCTTAAAAAAAGTGACAAACCTGAGATAGTAGTTACGGACAGTGAGGAGGGGCTAGATGGAGTTCCCTTAGTTGAGGAGTATTGGCCAAACCACATGTGGGAACGAGTCAGAGAAGTGAACGACGGAAGCTTGAATTTGAAATCGGCTCCAGTCGAAGAAGTGTGGCTAGATTAACCACCCATGGAACTAGATGAACAATCTTTGTATGGAGATTGGGGATCAGAGCAGTCAAGGTTATCAATAGCTCAAACGTTGTAAACGCTACCCTCATACCCATGTGAAAATGCTGCAGACACTACCCTCATACCTAGGTGAAGACAAAAAGCCATCATTGGTCTGTAAAACAAAAAAAATAAATAGACCAAAGCAGACCTTGTAGTCAATCATGTCGACTCCTATCCAATGCACTATCACATTGGGTGAGTTGCTTAAGATAAGACCACATCTATGGAGATATTTTCAACAAACCATGGAAACGATGGGCTTAATGGATTTGACTTAAGAAAACCTAAAAGAATTGCAAAAAGAGAAATCATGGACAAAGATTGTCAAATCTATGTCAATGAACAACTTTGGAGATTAATGTGAGGGAAATGAAGGAAACACGACACTTTTGATACTATATACAATGATGTAACAACATGGTTGTTCTAGACAGTGGGAAAGGTAGCAACAAAAGCAGTTTGGGAAATCTTGGGAAAAACCAACAATTAGAAAAACACAAATGAAACTGCAATTGGGAGATGGACATATTTAGAAACCAATGGGGTTAGTGGGATATGTGATACTCAACTCCTATGGTACTACCTACCAGCACACTTTTGCTATTGTAAATTTTGGAAAACGATGAACTATAAAATCATTCTAGGAAACCTTTCATGAGACAAATACTATTTAGATTGGTGAAATGACTATATTTACTTGAAACAAGTATCACTCGGATCATTCTTATAAGGAAGCCAATCCAAGAGTTGGATTCAGAAACGTTAGTGGAAACTAAACTGTTGTCATCGATAAGTAAAGACACTTCATTTTGGATGTGTGGAGCTTATGAGTGTGGTAGTTTACGAAGAAAATATTGCATATTAGATCGAGAGATCAACGATCTGGAATATGTATCTAAACCCTTTTTGGAACAATTTTTTGAACCATTTGAACGAACTCAAATTCTAGATACCTGGACGTATGCGTTAATGAATCCACACCCTCCCACTTTTGTGATGATGAGGGTTACAACATAGTTCCTATTCAAATGGTATCTATTGAGCTAATCAGGGAGCAACAAGATTTTTATGATCATTACTATGATGCCATAAAATGAATTAGAAGAGGAAATTGTAACATTCAATGGCCTAGTAACTTGTGTGTAGCGGAAAATAGCATGAACATAGTGAGCATTTCATTAGAATAGATTCCTAAAATGAGAATAACAAGAGTGGTTGGGTGGATAGAGCAACAAGCATAACACCTGGTTAGATAGCATGAACAATACTTCAAAAAGAGAGAGAAATTAATCAATTGACAATAGTTGAGGACCGGATTTGCATGGAGCCGGTCCCCCCTCCAAAAGGCTTTCTATTATGGTTTCTCCCAGCAAGAGAGACATTTTAGAATACAATTCTTTGTGTTCCTTCAATACTAGCTAGTGCAATGAAGATGGAAACTTCAAGCACTAAGTAAAACACTTATCAAACACAACATCAATTCCCTCACGGTCTCAGACCCAATACCTCACACACCTTCGAAGATGGTGAGAGCTAGCGGGGTATGAGAGTGGATTGAGAGGAAGAAGTAGTAGTCTTACGAGAAAGATGTACATCTCCTCACATAATCACTCATATTAGCATAGCTTAGCTTAGTAATTAGCATGGTAGAGAAGATGAGCATGCATTGAAGCTTGGCTCTTGGTTGGATTTGCATCACAAATCCAAGAGTTGTTGGTGTAGGCCTCCCTTCTCACAAGCTTGGAGTAGGTGATAAGCTTTCCATTAAAGCTTGATAAGAGACAGAGAGAGAGAGTCTTCTTACTCTACACACGAGCTTGTGTGAGTGTGTGTGGATAATTGCCTTTGACAAATCAGTCCCCTCTCTCTCTTGGTCGACCCCTCTTGCTATTTCCTCTTGCTAGCACCTCATTGGACCTCCCCAGGCTTAGACAATAGGATTTCAGGAGCATAAGTGATAGCCTTCTGACATGTGTCCCGTTTCCCCTTTTGTGAGATATTAAGGTAATTAATAAATGCAATTAAACTCTCATTGGACCCCTTTGTCTCCTAGCCAATAGGAATCAGGCAAGCCATTGGGTTGTTCAATGCTCATTGGACCCCTTGGGAGACTGTCCAATAGTCTTCTAGAGAGCTTAATTCTATTGGTTCTTTTATTAAGTGTTTTTAAATTAATTAAACTACATTTACTCTAGCCTAATTCTCATTGGTCCACCTCCATGGCCATCCAATAGGATTTGAGTACACTTTGTGGGCATCTGGCCTAGGGAACTGACATGTTGTCACTCTTTCCCCTTGTGTACAAAGGAAGCTTGTGAGTGTGTGTGTGTGTTTCTCTCTCATCCCCTACTTCTTGGGCTCGCCACCTCCTATGTAGGAGTTTGTGAAGACTTTTTGGGACACACACAAACCATCCAATTACCTAAGCCTTTGACCATTAGACACAAACATTCAAGTGCTCCCCTGGCACTTCCCCATATCAAAGATCAGTTTAACATGAGAAAATCATTTAGGAGAATTAAAAATTCGTTATTATGACTACCTTTCTCTTGAAATCATAGTCTTCCTAGACTATGTGGTAGAGAAGATGAAGCATGCTCATTAGTCTTTTTGCTAGCGGGTAGAGGACCCCTATGTTACCCTACAACATTGTTCCAGAATGGGTGACTAGTCACCAATGTAACATTTAATGGCCTAGTAACTTGTGTGTAGTGGAGAATAGCATGAACATAGTGAGCATTTCATTAGAATAGATTCCTAAAATGAGAATAACAAGAGTGGTTGGGTGGAGAGAGCAACAAGCATAACACCTGGTTAGATAGCATGAACAATACTTCAAAAGAGAGAGAAATTAATCAATTTACAATAGTTGAGGACCGGATTTGCATGGAGCCGGTCCCCCCTCCAAAAGGCTTTCTATTATGGTTTCTCCCATCAAGAGAGACATTTTAGAATACAATTCTTTGTGTTCCTTCAATACTAGCTAGTGCAATGAAGATGGAAACTTCAAGCACTAAGTAAAACACTTATCAAACACAACATCAATTCCCTCACGGTCTCAGACCCAATACCTCACACACCTTCGAAGATGGTGAGAGCTAGCGGGGTATGAGAGTGGATTGAGAGGAAGAAGTAGTAGTCTTACGAGAAACATGTACATCTCCTCACATAATCACTCATATTAGCATAGCTTAGTTTAGTAATTAGCATGGTAGAGGAGATCAGCATGCATTGAAGCTTGGCTCTTGGTTGCATTTGCATCACAAAGCCAAGAGTTTTTGGTGTAGGCCTCCCTTCTCACAAGCTTGGAGTAGGTGATAAGCTTTCCATTAAAGCTTGAGAAGAGAGAGAGAGTCTCCTTACTCTACACATGAGCTTGTGTGAGTGTGTGTGGATAATTGCCTTTGAAAAATCAGCCCCCTCTCTCTCTCTTGGTCGACTCCTCTCGCTATTTTCTCTTGCTAGCACCTCATTGGACCTCCCCAGGCTTAGCCAATAGGATTTTAGGAGCATAAGTGATAGCCTTCTGACATGTGTCCCCCTTTCCCCTTTTGTGAGAGCTTTAGGTAATTAATAAATGCAATTAAACTCTCATTGGACCCCTTTGTCTCCTGGCCAATAGAATCAAGCAAGCCATTGGATTTTTGAATGCTCATTGGACCCCTTGAGAGACTATCTAATAGTCTTCTAGAGAGCTTAATTCCTATTGGTTCTTTTATGAAGTGTTTTTAAATTTATTAAACTAGATTTATTCTAGTCTAATTCTCATTGGTCCACCTCCATGGCCAACCAATAGAATTTGAGTACACCTTGTGGGCATCTGTCCTAGGGAGCTGACATGTGTCCCTCTTTCCCCTTCTGTACAAAGGAAGCTTGTGTGTGTGTGTGTGTGTGTGTGTGTGTGTGTTTCTCTCTCATACCCTACTTCTTGGGCTCGCCCCCTCCTATGTAGGAGTTTCTGAATATTTTTTGGAACACACACAAAGCATCCAATTTCCTAAGCCTTTGACCATTTGACACAACCTTAGCATTTTGGAAGTCTTAATGGGCTGAACCCTAAGGTCTTTGGAGCCCATTGTTGCACATAGCTCTTTTGCAGATGCCCTCCCCCTTGGATCCCTATTTTCCCTCCTTTAGATCTCTACTGTGGCCAGTTTGCCAGCTTAACCAATATTCTAGCTATTTCTCCCCTAGCACGTTTCCATATTAAATGATCAGTTTAACATGAGAAAATCATTTAGGAGAATTATATATTTGTTATTATGGCATTACCTCTCTCTTGAAATCATAATCGTCCTCGACTATGGGGTAGAGAAGATAAAGCATATTCATTAGTCCTTTTGCTAGAGGGTAGAGGATCCCTATGTTACCCTACGACATCGTTCTAGAATGGATGACTAGTCCATTTGGCGCTTGAGAGCCTAAGCTACAGCAAGCATGTCTTCACATTAGTCCTATCAGTCTTCCATAGTAGAGTGAAAAGATCTACTTGGTGTTCGGGAGATGGCCTCTCCGCAAACTTGATCTAAGCATTACTTCATTTTTGTGCACAATAAAGAAAAAGAGAGTCTTATAAGACAAAAACTTTGTTCATTTTAAACATTTGCACATTTGCTGACTATAGGGAAGCATTGTAAGCATTGACAAGGTTTAGGTTATCCTTTAATTGTATGCCTTGCATCCATCTAGAATATTCAAAAGGATAATTCTTGAACTTAATAAGATATGGTCGGATAGTCTTACCGCCTCTTAGTACCTTGTCTTCATGTCGGAGAATGGACTCGGGCTGCAGCACCTCTTCTTGGTCCTCAATCTCCGGTGGGTCTTCAATAGTTGGTTCTTGAGGTGGCTCTCCTTTGTAAGGCTTTAGTAGGCTCACATGAAAAGCATTGCGTATGAGCCAATGGCTGGGCAACTTGAGCTGAGAGGCCATCTCATTGATTGGACTAAGAATCTAGAAGGGACCATAGAACCTTTTTGCTAACTTATCATAGTACTTTTGGTGTCGCGTAGGATTCTTGCCCGTCGTGTGCCTTAATCGAGCCTTGGGAAATTTGAGTAAGACCCAATCATTTTCTTTAAAGGGTTGGCTCTTCTGTGCTTGTCAGCAACAACCTTTTTCCTTTGATGTGAGATAGAGATAGCATCCTTAATCTTTCGAAAAGATTCTTGTAGGTCTCGGCTATACTCATCTGCAACAAAGATCTCCCCGTGTACCTTAAGTAGCAGGGGACTTTTTGATCTTCCCTCAATTACCTCAAAAGGTGCTTTTCCCGTGGAAGTATGTACAGTGTTATTGTAGGCATACTCCACTAAGGGTAAGTACTTCTCCCATTGGGATCTTTGATCTACTTCCATTACATAGGCTTTTAGTAGATCGAGAATTGTTAGGTTAGCTATTTCACTTTGGCCATCCGTTTGCAGGTGATAGGCCGAAGAGAAGTTTAGCCTTGTTCCTAAATTCTCAAAGAGACCCTTCCAGAAATTACTGGTCATTCTAGGATCTCTATCTGACACTATAGACATTGGCAAGCCATGATACTTGAAGATTTGTGAAATGAAGAGGGTTGCCATTTGATGGTCTTTGATAGTCTTTTTGAAAGGTATAAAATGAGCTTGTTTACTAAGCCTGTCCACTATCGTCCATATTCCCGTGTTCCCATGGATAGACTTAGGAAATCCAAACATAAAATCCATGGATATGCTCTCCAATGGTGAATTAGGGATAGGCAAAGGTTGAATCAATCCAGGTTTCTTCCCTCTATCAAACTTCATCTTTTGGCATACCACACATTTAGAAACATACTCTTGTATGTTTGCTTTCATGGTAGGCCAATAAAAATATGTTTTAATCCCTTTAAGGGTAGACTGAATCCCTCTATGCCCTGCATAAGGAGGAGCATGAGATTCATACATTACTTTCTCACGTAGTGAGCTAGTAACGCATAGTCTATTGCCATAGAGAAGATAACCATCTTTTAAAGTAAATGGTTCATCTTTCTTCCCTAATGCAAGGCTGAAATCACATCTCTAAAATCAGGATCAATAGCATACTCATCTATAATAGAAGATAGATCATTGTGAGTTGCTATGGAAATCGCATTCACTCTCGGCCATCTTGAGAGTGCATCGGCTACTTGATTACGCTTGCTAGCAATGTGAGGAATATGAAAATTAAATTGCAAAAGGAAATTTTCCCACCTCATTTGTGTATCGAAGAGATTGGTCTGCGTCATGAAGTACTTAAGACTTTGGTGATCCGTTCGCAGAATGAAAGGAGTCCCCAATAAGTAGTACTTCCATGAGTCTAAGGCATCTAGAACTGCGAGGAGTTCCTTTTCATATATGCCTAGAGCTTGCTCAACAGGGTCAAGCCTTCAACTTTCATAGCCTATGGCGTGCCCTTCTTAGAGCAAAACAGCTCCAACGCAATCACCACAAGCATCACATTGGACCTGAAATGGCTTTGAGAGATCCGGTAGTGTAAGCACAGGTTGAGAGATAAGCTTAAATCTTTAAGCTTTTTGAAAGCATTGTTCTCCTTGTCATACCATGTGTACCTAACATTTTTCTTTGTTAGGTCATTAATGGCCGTGCTATAAATGAGAACTTTTCTATAAAGCGTCTGTAGTATGCACACATACCTATAAAGCTTCTTAGTTCATGAAGATTCCTTGGTTTAGGCCATCCTGTTATTACCCCTAATTTTGATGGATCCATTTGGATGCCATCTTGAGAGATAATGTGACCTAAATACTAAATCTCTTGTTAGAAAAATTCACTTTTCTTTCGATTGATATAGAATTTATTCTCTCTTAAAACTTGAAATATCACCTAGAGATGTTGCTTGTGTTCATCTAATGGATTAGAGTAGATGATGATATCATCAAATAACACTCTTGTAAAGGTTCGGTGAGGCCTGAATAGCTTCTCCATCAAGCGATTGAATGTGGCTGGTGCATTGATCAAGCCAAAAGGCATGACAATGTATTCGTAAAGACCGAATGCAGTGTGAAATGCAGTCTTTACAATGTCTTGATCAACTATCCTTATTTTCATGATAGCCACTTTTTAGGTCAATCCTATTGAAGTAGGTGGACCCTTGTCGCTTATCAAATAGGTCTTGTACCCGTGGAATGGGAAACCTATTCTTGATAGTGATCCTATTTAGTGCTCTATAGTCGAGTCACATAAAATATGTGCCGTCTTTCTTTTGCAATAGTAGCACAGGAGAACAAAATGGAGATGAGCTAGGCCTAACCATGCCCTTCTCAACTAACTCATGCACTTGCCACATAATCTCCTCTTGTTGAGCTTGAGAAACTCTATAAGGAGGTTTGTTAGGTGGTGAACTTTCTGGAAGAAGTTCAATTGCATGGTCATCATTGCCTAGTTTAAGAGGTAGCTCACAAGGGATGTCGTCAATAAAGACATCTTGAAACCCCTTGAAAAAATTGGATAACTTTAATACACTCTACATGGTATGCATGCCCTTGCTCGCCGCACTTGAAACATCTGTTATCCTTGTGATAACGCTCAAGCTCTTCAGGAGAGAGTTTATTTTTGCCTTTGTAAACTCCCTTCTCATAAGCTTTGTTGGAGTTTCCCTTAGGAGACTTTTGGACATTGTCCTTCCCCTTAGGCTCATTGGAACCCTTGTTTTTCATGGGCTTAGAATTTCTTTTACCCCCTTTTTGGAAATTGATTCAAGAAGCCACCATAGTAAGGTGTATAACCGCCGATATGGTGCGTGTCCTTAGGGAGTTGACATACTCCAACATTTCTTTAGTTAAGCCCGCACAAAATTGTTGCTTTTTCTCTCCAAAGTCCAACTTTTTAAAGAGAGTGGCTTTGAGTTGTAAGTCCCAAAACTTGTCTACATATTTGTGAATGGATTCGTAGGGAGAGAGCTTCAAGCTTCTCCATTCGGTGAGTAATTTTTCTTTGGCATCGGTGGCCAAAAAATGCTTCATAATGGAAGCTCTTAAAGCTTTCCATGTTTGTGGAGCTTCACTATTAACCCGTAGGCTAGACCACCATTGTCTGGCGGACTTGTGAAAGTGCATAGCTTCATGGGTAGCTTAGAGGACTCCGTGAAGCCCTCATCTCCAAACGTCGCATAAAAATGTTGGATAAAGGCCAAGACTTTGTCCATAACACCAAAGGTGCCGTTGTAGGTAAGGAAAGAGATGTTCTTCCCACCGTCTTTGAACTTCTTGAGCTTGGACGACCTCTTCCATGTAGCATATGATTTCCTATGGCCTCTTATTTTTTATGGTTCAAAGGTTGCACCATCACTTTCTTTAGAAGGTGAAGAATTGGAGGAAGATGGAGAAGAGGGTGACCTCTTTCTCGCCTTTTTCTTGCCTTGATCTTCTTTGTATTCACCGTCACTTTCATAAGAGGAAGAGGATGAAGAAGATGGAGAAGTGGGTATCCTCTTTCTCGCCTTTTTCTTCTCTTGCTTTTTGTCATCCCTCTTTGAATTATGGTGTGGAGAAACATGTGATAGTCTTCTCTGTTTTGGAGGTGATGGAGAGCGTTTAGCCCGCCATCTTCGTGGATCCATCTCCGCCGAGGTGGCAAGAGACTCACTTATTTCTTGCTCCTTTGGTGGGGGCTCTTGAATTCTCCTTTGAGAAGGAGATGCGTCATTGAGGAGCAAATTTTCGAGCCCTTCATATGGATCCTCTTCTTCTTCCCGAATCGGACAGAGACCTCTTTTGGAAGTCTCACAAGGAGACTTCCTATGTGTTCTCTCATCATGGTGGGGAGCTTGTATAATCCATGATGAGCACGAAGCCTCTTCTTCTTCCCAAATCAGACAGAGGCCTCTTTTGGAAGTCTCACAAGGAGACTTCCTATGTGTTCTCTCATCATGGTGGGGAGCTTGCATAATCCATGATGAGCACGAAGCTGTCGTTGCACTTCACTTTGGAGGGATGGATTTCCCATGGCTTATTGAAGCCTAGAAAAAAGATAGTTAGCAAGCATAGGGGCATCATTAGTAGCCTGCTCATTAGCAAAATCAAAGTTATAAACATTCATTTCACTCTCTTTACTACTGTTAGCCATTTGACAACTTTTAGGTGAAAACGTTTTAGGTGTACTTTGGTACTTCAAGCCCTAGTTGCTACTCCTCTTTACCCCTTTAGAAAAAGAACTCAAGCTATTGTACCCGTGGCTCGAATACCATTAATTGCAAGGAAGAGAAGATAGGGTCGTTCAGCACCAAAATACCACCGGCTCCTGTCAAGATTCTAATAGCTCAATAGTGGTTAATCCATAGGCAAGCCCTGTAGGACTCCACTATTAAGACCATAGCTCTCGACGGTGATGCCCCGTTAACTGCACAAAGGCAAGCGCACTACAAGGCTGAAAAATACCCATTCTACTTACTCACATGCAATTAATAATACCAACCATTTCTAGCTAGCTTGAGGACCTCCCTTCTTGAGCAAGAAAAGAGAAACCTTGTGCTCTAATACCAATGTAACATTTAATGGCCTAGTAACTTGTGTGTAGGGGAAAATAGCATGAACATAGTGAGCATTTCATTAGAATACATTCCTAAAATCAGCATAACAAGAGTGGTTGGGTGGAGAGAGCAACAAAAAGCATAACACCTAGTTAGATAGCATGAACAATACTTCAAAAGAGAGAGAAATTAAGCAATTGACAACAGTTGAGGACCGGATTTTCATGGAGCCGGTCCCCCCTCCAAAAGGCTTTGTATTATGGTTTCTCCCATCAAGAGAAACATTTTACAATACAATTCTTTGTGCTCCTTCAATTTATCAAAAACAACATCAATTCCCTCATGGTCTCAGACCCAAGACCTCACACACCTTTGAAGATGGTGAGAGCTAGCGGGGTATGAGAGTAGATTGAGAGGAATAAGGAGTAGTCTTACGAGAAAGATGTACATCTCCTCAATAATCACTCATATTAGCATAGCTTAGCCTAGTAATTAGCATGGTAAAGGAGATGAGCATGCATTGAAGCTTGCCTCATGGTTGGATTTGCATCACAAGGCCAAGAGTTATTGGTGTAGGCCTCCCTTCTCACAAGCTTGGAGTAGGTGATAAGCTTTCCATTAAAGCTTGAGAAGAGAGAGAGAATCTTCTTACTCTACACATGAGCTTGTGTGAGTGTGTGTGGATAATTGCCTTTGAAAAATCAGCCCCCCCTCTCTCTCTCTCTCTTCATCGACCCCTCTTGCTATTTGCTCTTGCTAGCACCTCATTGGACCGCCTAGGCTTAGCCAATAGGATTTCAAGAGCATAAGTGATAGCCTTGTGACATGTGCCCCCCTTTCCCCTTTTGTGAGAGCTTTAGGTAATTAATAAATGCAATTAATCTCTCATTGGACCCCTTTGTCTCTTGGCCAGTAGGAATCAGGCAAGCCATTGGGCTGCTGAATGGTCATTGGACCCCTTGAGAGACTGTCCAATAGTCTTCTAGAGAGCTTAACTCCTATTGGTTCTTTTATTAAGTGTTTTCCCAAGCACATAAAGCATCCAATTTCCCAAGCGTTTGACCATTGGACACAACCTTTGAATTTTGGAACCTTAGCATTTTGGAAGTCTTAATGGGTTGAACCATAAGGTCTTTGGAGCCCATTGTTGCACATAGCTCTTTTGCAGATGGTCTCCACTTTGGATCCCTATTTTCCCTCTTTTCGATCCCTACTGTGGTTGGTCTGTCAACTTAAGCAATATTCTAGCTTTTTCTCCCCTGGCACCTCCCCATATTAAATGATCAGTTTAACATGAGAAAATCATTTAGGAGAATTATATATTAGTTATGATAGGCTACAAAGAAATTGGACTCTAAAAAAGAACATGCTAGAGCCAAACTACTAATCAAGGGAGAAGAAGAAAAGTTTTTTGAGTTTCCAAATGAGCATCATAGATGCCAACAAAGATATAGTAAAGAATGGGATAATAAATTCAAAACGAAATAGTCAAAGCTAGAAGTAGAGGGCAAAACTCAAATCTTGATGATGGTAGATGCACCATATTACATCAAGGACAAGGTAACTAGAAGATATCCAGTCATGAAAAATACGGACCAAAGGAAGAAAACAAAACAATAATTGAGTAATTCGGATAAGACCAAGAGAAAAGAACATCCAATGACTAAAACAAAAGGAAAAGCAAAGTATACAAAGTTGAAATAGACCTTGTTGAGATAGAACTTGAAACAGGTCTGGACTACTGAGATGGAGTTAGAGAGCGAGAAACCTGAGGATATTAGTGTTCCCTTGAACTACAAAAAATTCACTTTATTGAGATCGACTAATCATAGTAGAGAAACCATTGAGACAGCCCAAGGAACGAGGAAAATCCTATGAGGGTCCTGAAAACGCCAAACAAAGTGACCTCATAGAGCTTGGAGAAGACTCAAAGCTAGCATACATCATGCAATAGATTTTTCCCGAGAGGAGGAATAAATTCTCATTCAATTGTTAAAGGAGTATATGGATGTCTTTCCTTGGTCTTAAAAAGATCTCAAGGGAGTGGATCCTAAGATATGTCAATATACTATCCCTATGAGAGATGATGCTAAGCCAAGTAGACAACAACCATATAACTATAGTGAGACATTTGCTAAGAAGATCAAGGAAGAGATTGAAAAGCTCAAGGAAGCTGAATTTATCTATGAGATTGAACACACTTATTGGGTATCAACTACTATGATAGTGCCAAAAAAGAATGCTAAGATCAGAGTGTGTGTGAACCTCACGGAGGTGGATGCAGCCACTATAGGAGATAACTATCATCTTTCCATCACGGATCATGTTTTAGAACGAGTAGCTAGAAAGAAGGATTATAGTTTCTTAGCAGGATTCTTGGGTTACAATGAGTTAGCCATAGATCCCAAACATCAACACAAAACAGATTTTGCCACAGAATGGGGAATTTTTGCTTACAAGGTCGTGCCTTTTGGATTGACTAATGCACTAGCAACATTCCAACGGCTAATGAGTCGTGAATTCAAGGAGTATCTATGAAATTTCTTAGAGATTTACATGGATAATCTTTGTGTACATTTGACTAAATGAGAAATCCATTTTGAACACTTTACGTGCATCTTTGAGAAACGATTTGTGTAAATCTGAAGAAATATGTGTTCATGGTTAGGCAAGGCAAAATTATTGGACATATTGTATAAAAAAGGAATTGTGGCTATTAATTTAGATTCATCTACATATATGTAGTCATTGAAAAACCCATTTATGGTCTTATTACTCATTTTGAAAGGACGGAGGAGTGTGAAGAATCATTCCAGAAGCTTAAACAAGCCTTGACATCAACACCAATACTAAGGACTCCATACTGGAACAAAAATTTTCATGTGCATGTTAATGCTTTAAATTTTCTTAATGGTTGCATATTAGCTCATCCAAGAGAAGGGACAATGGATTTTTGTATCTCCTATTCCAATATAGCTAAACCTAGTGGAAAAGAACTACACCACCAGTGAAAGGGAGGGCATAGGAATGGTGTATACGGTTAAAACATTTGACACTCCTTGTTAGCCAAAAATTTTGTCTTTTTTGTAGACCACCAAGCCTTATTCTATCTGGTGAATAAGCCATGCAATATTGGAAGCATAGTAAGATGGTTTATCATCCTACTCAAGTTTGATTTCATAGTGGTAGTCAAGAAGGCCACCGCACACCAATGAGAAGAAAGGGGTAGATGATGATTTTCCAAATGCTTTACCTCTTCTTAGTAGGAATGATCCCTGAATGGTCAAAAGAACTTTTGTGTCCCTTATGACTACAGCTCAAGTAGACTCCTAGGTCCCACTTCCAATCACACCATGATTGATAGAGCAATCCACCCTATATGAGTTGTTGGCCAAAAGATTGTATCAAAAAAGAAGTATGGGATACTACTCTTGTGCATTAGCCCTAAGAAAAAAGCAGCCTACGAATCAACATCATACAATGCTCATAGGAGTTCTCTTTGAAAAGGACCAAACCTTGCGATGATTAACCTGGTTAGGGCTATGAAGAGAGATGTTGATGCTTATGTGGACAATTGTTACCATTGTAAAGAAAGGGCAACCATATGCATGGTCAAAGGAAATTCTAAGACTAACCATTGGAGGTCTCGAATGAAGCTAACCTAAAGGTCTTTAAGCTCCATTAGCTAACCTTGCTCATTGATAGATCATCTCTCATTTGGACCCCTTTAAACTTGGTCCCGTGTTGAGACAGATCCTTAATCACATGTCTATATTTTTACCCTTGTTCTCATTTATTCTCCCACATTAAATGATTAGTTTAATATGAGAAAATCATCAGGCTTGGTTAGATATTAGATTTTATGACAATATGGTCATCTACCCTCACAATATAGTCGTTGTTAGAATCCAGATAAATATGAGCCTCGTGCTTGTTAGTCTTATAAAAGTTTATAATGTGCTTGAACTTGAGTGAAGCTCCAGTCCCCGATTGGGTCCAAAAAGAAGACATCTCGGAACTTGAGTCGGAGTAAGTGTCTGGCACTTCTTCCTCTATAGTCTTTAAAGGTCTCCCTTGGTTTATGCTTTCTTTTGTGGATACTCTACTTTCAATCAGAGTAGTCCTCCCTAGCCGATGAACAGTCATCTCAGAATGGTACAGACAAGGGGAATCCGACTGTTTAATTAAAACAAAGCATTGGGATGGTCCCCACGAATGTTGATGTAATGTGATTTTTGACCAATGCTCTGAATGTCAAAGTGAATAAATTCAACCAAGCGCGGGTAAACGGCAAAAGTAATTATGACTCTCTTAAGGTAGCCAAATGCATCTTCATCCAATTAGTGATGTGCATGAATGGATTAACGAGATTCCCACTGTCCCTATATATTATCTAGCGAAACCACAGCCAAGGGAATGGGCTTGGAAAAATTAGCGGGGAAAGAAGACCCTATTAAGCTTGACTCTAGTCCGACTCTAGTCCGACTTTGTGAAATGACTTGAGAGGTGTAGAATCTTGGTTATAACCTTGATTTGCAACAAAATAACTTGACCTTAGGTACATAAATACTTGAACTCCTCAATAAAAATGAATACATGGCTTCCAGTATCAATATCAACCCGTTTTACATGCAGTCAATTCAATATGGCAATTTTCCAAGTTCTTTTCAATCTCCCTGTGGAATCAAAAGTATATAAGTTAGTCCGATAATCACATGGATATACAAAAATTCTTGATGCAAAATCTTGCTTCAACCCTGTCAAAACAGTCAAAAATGTCAATGTCCAATCTTCAACTCTAGAAATCTCAACTTCATGTGGCAAACAATGTCCAATTGACTCCAAATTTTTCAGGCTATCTGTATGATAGTTCCATTAACACTGGTGACCAAAAAATGTGAAAATTTCCTTCTCTGGCTAGTAGGAGATAATAGTTGCAATTATTATCTACCTGGTCAAAAAACCAATATTTTTCACTTTTGTTGGTTCCCCTTGTTTAAATGTATGGCCAATAATCCTTGAGTCAATTTTCAATAAATTTGGATAAGTTTTGTGTAGTTTTTCTTTTGTTCTAGGGATTTGTAGAATCTGGTATCAATCAACTGTCAATATTATTTAATACCAATCCAAATCACTTGCAATTTGACATAGGCACTCGACTTCTATCATAGACCCAACATCTTTTGAAAAAATTTCAAAAATGGTCTTTCCCGAGTAAGAGATAATAACCGCGATTCTTATCTCTAAGGTCATAATGAAGGAATTGTCCCACTTTGTGAATTTGCAATGGTTTCTTACCCCCTAAACAAGTCACTTGCCAACTTTCATGAAGTTTGGTTCTATTTTCAATTTTATAGGCCAAATTTTGTGTTTGTTGCTAGACTTCTGTGATTTATGGGCCTAATCGACAACTTATACATCCAAATAGCTTCAAACTTGAATCACTGTCCAAATGCGTTGTGCTTTGTGCTATGGTATGCCAATGAATGAAAATTTTACGATTATTATCTTCTTGGCTATAATCACAATTTTTTCCACTTTTTGTGACACGGAATTACAGTACAAGGATCTTTAAAGCTAGTTTAAAGGTCTTGCCAACTTGATTCAGTTTAAGTCACTTACCTATTAATTTTTTGTTGTTCAAGTTAAAGGCACTGTCGGCATGAAAATTCACACTCAAACGAACTCCAAGTCCTTATATTCCTTTCAAAAAGGTTTGGTCTTTACCTGGTGAGGGTATTGGTAGAGTTGAAGTCACTCCTTTGACATCATTCATGTTTCATACAAATTATTTCAAAAGCTTTTGGCCAAAAAGGTTTACGTTCACAAGCAATAACCACCAAGGAGATAATAATCCATGTTTTGGTCAAACTTTGAAATCTTCTCCTCAAGTTGGTTTTTGGCTTATCAAATCTTTCCCAAGACCAATTGTGATATGAAATATTGATTTTTTTGGTTTATATATTGAGTTTGGCACTTGCAATCTCTGAAATTCTCCAAGATAACTCAGTGATGACACCTCAAGTGGTGAGATACGTCGGAAATCCACCTTGGTATCTACTTACCCTACTCCTAGTCAAAACAGCAAAAGGTAGTGGAAAGTGTGCACAGAAACTGGTTTCTAGACCTAAAGGAAGTCTCTGAACAATTTTATTGGAAGTCTGAGGTTTTCTTGAGTTTAGGTCACCTCGTTCCTGGAAACGACACCAAAATGTTGGGCCCTCTGCTTGCCAACCCTCATTTTCTTATTGTAGTGATAGTGAGAGCCACGGACATAAATGTCATACGAGTCGATCTGACTAGTTCATGGGGGCTACAAGGGGTTGTGAGTCTCTTGGAAAACACATTAAATATCTACTTACTCAAAGAAGCACTCAAATACATGTTAGGCAGCAAAAACAAGTCATGACATCGTAAGAAAATCTCATAGATTCACCAAGCAAATGAAGTCCAAACGTAACCAAACTTATGGAAAAGATAGACAGCCCACTAAAGGAACATGCCTATGGTCTCAAATCTCCCTTTCAAGCACTTGCCAAGCATGCAATTATTATCTACATGACAGATTTGACCTAACTATTTTTTGTCCCAAATGCACCTAGTAGCTTAGCAATGATGCCCCAACACCCTTCCTACGCATAAAATGCAGTTTTCATGTGTAAAATGTGAGTTGTGAGCAGATGTAGGAGGTTAGACACAACATAATCACAAACTTATCGTGAGAAACTTAGAATGTCACACAGAGCTTTCACTTGCGAATGCAATGGAAGAAACAGCACTCAAAACAGACCATCCGCAAGAGAGCTACAAGCTTCAGAAGAAAGTGGGAGAACACATACAGATGTTTTTCATTATCCAAAGTGAACTTACAAAAATAATACAAAAGCTCGCTTTATACCTTGCCATAATGTTTTAGGTCAAAAAATAAAGATCTACCGGTTTTGCTTCAACCTAAAGATTCTGTGATACAATCTGGAAGCTTATAACCTTGCTTTAACTAGGCTCATAATTACATGTTTGCTTTGGGAATCAATAAAATACAAAGGCTTGCGGCTATAAATGTCCATATTGAGTGAAAAAATGAATACATCATAGGCTGGTCTTCAGAGCATCTTTGTTAGCTAGGCTACTAAAAGTGATAAGCATGGCCTAGCTATCAAATAGCTCATTCATGCGATCATGTTTCTTTTAAGAGATCCTCAAGGCAGGCAAATCTCTTGTTCCCATTAGATTTGTGGACATTCATGATTAGTGGTATTGTTCAAAGTTCTCTCTTAAATCTATGCAAGCCATATCTTTTATTTTAAGAAATCACCTAATATGGCGACTTCTTTTGGGTTTTTCCAAACTTTTTCTCAATGGGGAGATGTGATTGTTTTAAGAATCCAATTGTGAATAAGATTCTAGCTTGAGATGATATCTTGCTTGGTATATAGAACCAATTTTGTCTATAGGAGAACCATGTTTTGGGTCACGACTCAGCTTGTGAATGAAAAATCACTCAATAAGTGTTCATGGTCACTTATTGGAACCTTAACACATCCTTTCAAGGAAAGAAATTCTTAACTTCCCAGGAATATTACACATGTTCACTTCATTTTACCGGCACTAGTGTTTAGCAATGGCATCTGTATAGTGTTATGCAAGTTCGTGCATTTGATAGCTAATGGTGTTTGTTAGTTATAACAGGTGCATTATCTCTATGGATTTATTGTGGGTCTACCAATCACCATACAAGGTCATGACTCCATATAGGTGATTGTAGATAGGTTGACTAAACTCTGTAATTTTATTACAATCATGTCCACAGTTACAAACTCAAGAGTTAGCCACATTGTATTTTTGAAAATTTGTATAGCTTATACCAATTGTCCAGTAGTAATGTGAGTGATCATTCTCCCAAGTGTAGCAGTCACTTTGGGAGGGCTATGTTTAAACGATGGGGAAGACAATTCAATATCAGTTATGTGGATCATCCTCCTGTGAGACGGGTCGTGCTCCCAAGTTTAGCAGTCACTTCAAGAGGGCGATATTTAAACGATGGGGAGCATAACTCAAGATCAATTATGTGGATCATCATAAGATGGATGGGCACATTGAACGTGCTAATCCATTGCCTGAGGTTATGCTAAGAAGATACGTTACAAAGAAGAAATCTAATGGATAGGTTATCCCCCTATTTTGGAGTTTCCTATATTATTGTATAACATGTTACGATGAGGTTTAGTCCCTTCATGCTTATGTACAGTTTTCAACCTACATCACCGGTTGTGGTGGGGTTGGCTATTGAGAAAATTCAGCAAGTCAAGGATTTTATCCAAGACCATATGGACATGCAAAAAATTGCTCAAAGATACAAGAAGTATTCTCATGAGAAACATCGACAAAGTCACTTTTATGAAATCATGAAGAGGCATCGTTACATGTTCCAAAAACATCAAAAATTTTGAAAACTAGTCATCACTCTAGATACCTCTTAGTAATCCATGTAAGATACTTAGAGAACATTTTTCTATCAATTTAAAGTTCAAGTAAGGAAAACATTAGTGTTCTCGCGAGGAGATATGCCACTTTTGTCTTTTAGGATGAAACGTGCTTTGAAGGGGGGGGGGAGGGGGGGGGGGGGGGGGGGGGGGGGGGGGGGGGGGGGGGGGGGGGGGGGGGGGGGGGGGGGGGGGGGGGGGGGGGGGACAATGGTAGGACCATTGAGGCAAGGGCCTAGGCTAAGCGTGCAGTTTAGAGATCTCTATGACAAGGACTATATAGAGAGTGATTAGGAGGAAAAGAGCATGTCTTAATGACGAGTGGTCTTTCAGCAGGACATGTCAATAGAATCTATAGAGATAGAGGTAGAGCGGCAGTGCTCTAGTGAGACACAGCAGGTTTCAGTGGCAGACAGAGGTAGAGCGGGTCTCCTCCATTGAAACATAGTCAAAGATTACGCGCGTGAAGTTCTTTGATATACTTGTGCTAGAGACTAATGTGGTGATGTCAAGGCACATAATTCCACCCATGGATGACAAGGATGTAGCCATCCCAGTGTTGGCAATAACACGTCTATATATGATGAGTTGCCTTCATGATAGAGTGTATGCAGATCGTCGTAGATTTTGTTGGTGTTTTGGTGTCTCATGTATGATCTATTACTGTTGAGTTCTACCTAGTAGCTATAGTGGGAGAATTTGTAGCAGGCATTGTCAGTCGTATGATGGCTAACACTAGCATGATGGATTGTGGAGCTATGCATACCATATAGAGATCTCTGCAAGATTTGCATGTACTCTCTAGCATGAATACGCACATTTGTCTATCACTAGAGCCGATACGGCTACATGCAGATTGAGTGAGCGAGACAGTGGGCATAGGTTACCAGAGTGTGTTGCCTATAGTTTTTTGTATATACTAATAGTTAATTGGTAGAATCCACTTATCATCACATTCACCTTTAAGTGGAAGGTTGCTGGGGTTAAAGGTGGATTTGCCTTTGCGGTGGGTTGGAAATCTATTGTCCGATCGCCCATTGACATCTTATTCTTCTATGTCTATATAGACAATAAGGAGTGAGGCTCACTTTGGCCTCTACTCCACCCCACATAGAGTATATCTCTTCTTTTTCCCCTTCATCACACCACACGCATCGCGTCACCGCACCTTTCAAAGATCACAAGGGGTAGTTAAAGAGGGGCATCCACATGGTGGGGGGGTGAGTGTTATTATGAACCCCCCTCCTTTGTGCATGTATGTGTGAATCTTGTCTCACACACTAAGGCCAAGCCACCCTTTCCTTATAATTACCCCTTCCTTGGTGGAGGGCACCTAAGCCTGCATATTTTGTGGGAGCAATTAACAATGACCCAATCATTGCTTGGGAAGCTTGGATAGGGGCTTCTCCTTCTATCTATATAGAAACTTTTCTTTTTTATTCTAGAATAAACCCCCCGTTTAAGGAAATCAAAATTGTGTCAAGGTGCATTTGAGACATAGTGTATCAATTTCAACCTTGTCTGACGTAGATTGAAGCATACATCAGGCGCTTTCACCTGACCTTAGCACCAGTGCTCGCAAATTTTGAAATTTACCTCTAAATTTTATTATATTTGAAGGTGAGAAAACCTACAAAATTTTAAAAAAATTAGTGTTATTTGGTGTAAAAACCTTCAAATTTACCTCTGTTGTTTCACATATGTAGGTTTGCCAAGATTTTGAAAAAAAAGTTTTTTTCGAGCACTGCTTAGCACTGGGTTTTTCGCAAACTGAACAAAAAAAAAGTGACTTGCATTTAAATTTGCACTATGACATCTTTAGCCCCAAAAGGTGTCATACCTTCAAACCAAAAGTCCATGCAACATGTCAACCATCCCACTAGTGCTTGGAGAAAACCGATGTTTAGTGTAATTCCGATGAAGGTGAGAATACCTACAAGGATTAGACAAATTTAGTGTTAAAAGCCTTCAAAGAGAATCAATTTACTTTTAGTGCTTCTTCTTTTTGTTTGAAATGCTCATTTGAGGTGGATTTGAATTAACTCAACACCTAGGGGACAGGAAACTGTGTAGGTCAAATATGGGAGCGAGGCACGATGGTTTAGCTTCAGGTCAGGTATGCACGATGGTTTCAGCTTCAAGTATGCTCGTTAAGGATTAGCCATGCTCGTAAAGCTTCGCCTTAGGGTCACGAGCTTGCGGCTGGAATTTTTTTTGCTACCTTAGTTCAACTGAGCACAGAGAAGTGCTTTGAGCTCTGTAGCGTTTGGTAAGCTTGAGCGTCCCCGCCTCCCCTCCTTTAAGCGTCCCCGCTTCTCCTCCTACAAACACCGAGCCCCCCTCTGTCTGTAGCGATTATTAACATTGTTGTGATTATTTACACTTGCAGATAATAATCGCTTGAGGGATTGCCTGCATCGCGATTATTAGCCTTAATAATCACCTTTTGAGCCTATATGATAAGCGCATGTGCATGTGGAGAATTAGCGAGTTCTATCTCCTCGTTTAAGTTCTCCCTTTTGTGCGAGATCGTGAGTTGAGCAACACGCGCGGTGCGTTAAGCAGCATGCAGGGCATCTCCCCCCCCAACCCACCCCACTGCGCGATCTTTATCTTTAACAATTACTATCAAAAATTATTATATTTCCCTTTTTTTAACTTGGTGTCGGTGAGGCCTGTCATTGTGACATGGCGAGCTCCTCTAAGCCGTCCTATGCCGAAGCAGTGGTGGCAGGCAAAGAGCAGCCCGATGCTCTGAAGGCTATCGAGCCGACCGACGACCTTGCAAAACCGGGCACCGATGATAGCGGTCAAAGCTTCCTTACTAATCTAAGTAAGGAAGAACTGAAACAAAGAAAGACGCAGGTGGAAAAAGACCTAGCAGCAACCCTCTGTGCACTGGCATTGAACAAAAGGTCGCGCAAAGATTCAGCGACGCAGGAGGATGCTGCTGAAGTGGCCAAAGAGGACAGATCTTTCCAAGCACCTAAGAAGGCACTCCCACAGCATGTCGAGGTGGAAGATGTCGTTACGGTGGTTGTTCCCCCCGCCATTGTGAAAAAACAACTTGCAGAGGTTGTAAACTCCACTACATGGTCTTCGGGTTTATGGGGAGAGTTCCCAATAGAATTGAGCTTTGTAATTGGCTTTGCAGTCCACTGGTGTTTAATCAGCATGGCTCGATAATATTCACCCAAAATATAGCAAAAGGATTCGTGTCAGTTCAATTCAACGACAGTGCAATGGTTGAGAAGGTTTTGGCGAAAAGCCCGTTATTCTTCAATCGCGCGCCAGTGTGCATGCTCCCTTGGGACCCTTTGTTTGAATCTAACGAGGCATTCAAGGATATCTGCCCAGTATGGGTGGAGTATGCCAACCTCCCTGTATGGCTTAGGAAGAATTTAAAGGACCTCGCAGCTGAACTTGGTGATCCACTTTTTGTCCCATCTGCCAGAGCCTCGGGTGTAGAAGCAAACAAGGTATGTATATGGTGGGATCTACGAAAGCCACAGCCAAAGAACTTGGTGGTGAACGTTGAGGCAGGACTAAAGATCATTCCTCTTAACTTTAACACTTTCTTTGGGGTCTGCTTCAAATGCAACAAATTTGGGCATTATGCGAGGGCGTGTCCCGCTGAGGTGCTAAAGCCTACAGATGAGAGTAGTGAATTACAGGCTACCCCACAGGGTGGCACGTATACAATAGATCCAACAAAGAAGCCTACTGAAAATATTTGCAAGGCAGAGGGTGGGCATAATAAAGTCAACACGAATAAAGATGTGGAAAAACAAGACCATGGAAACCGGGGTAAGGGCAAGACCACCCAAAGCTACCGCTTTTCATCCACCGCTCAGCAAAGAACGGCCACCCCAGTAATGCAGAAGATCGTGATGTCTCCAACTCTTAGGTCAAAAGATGAGGGATGGCAACAAGTACCTCATCTTATATGTAAACGGTTCAAAGAGAAGGCTAGGGCCTTGGGTCAAATCAATGGTCTCCCACCGGATGTCCCAAAGCCTCCTTTCCTATATGACAACATACTGGAAGTTTTGGGGAAGATGAATCAAGAGGACCTTTCCACGTCCAAGCTAGATACCATGCAGGTTCCAGTAGAAAAGGAGCCAATGGAAGAGGACAACCTGAATGGGAACTCTGTTGAAGAGTTCCTGGAGGCAGAAGAATTGGTCCCCCTTTCTCGATGATAGATACTCTCTCTATTCAGTCTTGGAACAGGAAGGGATTAAAAACCAAGAAGAAGGGCACTCTCTTCTGGGAAGAAGTGAAGAAAGAGAAGGCAGTCAATTGCTGGCCCATCCAAGAGCACCATTTGGATGCTCGTAGCAAGAGAAAATTGGCTGTAGGAAAGAAACTTATCTTTTATGGGGAAGGAAGTGACGGTTTCAGTGGTGTCTTGTTCATTGCTGACAGAGACTTGGAACCAAAGAAGGTTTTAAACCACCCCTTCGGAAGAGTCCTTGGTGTTAGAATCAGATGGGACAATCAACCTATCACCATAGTTAATGTTTACGGTCCTTGCAGCAACGCAAAGGATAGAGCTAAACTGGGGATGTAGCTCAAGGATACTCTGATTAAAGGGGAACGGCTAATGGTTGGAGATTTCAATATGGTCGAGAAAAGCAAGGACAGAACAGGCTCTACCAGTCTACTGGCTAGCTCAGAAAAGTCTAAATGGCTGAGCTTATGTTAGAAGTGGGCTATGATTGACTTGTGGGAAGTGGGCCCATGGAACAGCATGCCTGGATTCACATACACAAGCCTTCAGTATGCCCGCACTACCTCCCGACTCGACAGATCGCTAGCATCATGTAGACTCAACTTCAAACCTGTTTCCATGGGAGTGGCAATAGGTTTGCAATCCTCGAGTCCAAACTCACATAGAAATGTCTCTATGTAACTTGTCTGACACAAGGCAATACCACCATGACACAAGGCAATACCACCATCTCACCATCCAGCTTGCGTTTCAACTTGTAAACCCACTTCGTACCAATGGCCTTTTTGCCAGAGGCAAATCACATAAAGTCCATGTGTCATTTTCTATAAGTGCATCATATTCTGATTGCATGCCTGCCATCCAATTTTCTGAATTCTGTGCTTCATCAAAAGACAGAGGCTCCTCAACATCATACAAGCTAGATACAGCCAAAGCATAACAATCTGATGCATAAGATGCATGGCGAGAGCGTGAACGAGTACGACTAGACAAAGGTTCATCCAATTTACTGTCACGCAAAGTGTGCACCAGCATTTTGGTATACCTCTAGCCTGCTCATTTTCAGCCCTTTCCTCATCAAGTACATCATGTACATCTTCATCAGTAATAGGCTGATCTGTAACATTTTCAGAAACCCCCACAGGTTGTACATTTGCCTCATTGGAACTGACATTCGTATTTCCACCACCGAAAAGAGGTAACAAAGTGTCATAAATGTCATGCGAGCTTACATTACTGTCTCTAGTACATGACAGCAAGGGCTGAACAGAATCTTCCACAAACACTACATCCCGTGTAACCAGAATACGTTTTGTTTGCGGATGATACAACCTGTAACCTTTGCTTTCAGCACTATAACCAACAAAAATACATTTGACAGCCTTATCATCCAATTTTCTGCGCTGTGTTTGTGGCACCAAAGCATATGCCAAACAGCCAAAAACACGCATGTGCTCAATAGAAGGCTTTCTATCATGCCATGCTTCATATAGAGTAATAGTGTTCAAAGCTTTCCTAGGACACTTGTTTAGTACATAAGTGGCACACATGATGGCTTCAAGCCAAAAAGAATGCGGAAAAGCTTGACTTTTGACCATACATCCTGCCATTTCAGTAAGTGACCTGTTTTTCCTCTCAACAACACCACTTTGTTGAGGTGTATAAGGCACTGTATATTGGTGTTTTATCCCACGACTAGCCAGAAATGCATCGAATTCATGAGACATATACTACCACCTCGATCGGAATGGAGGGTGCCCATAGAACATTTCGAGACATTTTCAGCCACCCATAGGTAGAAATTGTTTGAAGCACATAAAAACTTTGGACTTCGCTTTAAGCGGAAATACCCATCCATGCCTAGAGTAATTATCAATGAAAGTCACGAAGTAAAGGTAATTGCCCAAGGAGGGAGTTTGCATGGGCCCAGAAACATCACTATCCACAAGCTGTAACCTGCATGTGGCCCTAACTGAACCATCCTTTGGAAACATAGAACGGTGCATCTTACCCAAAATACAGCCTTCACAACATGTTTGATAGGTGCTTCAAGAGGTAGCACAGAAGCAACCATATCAGATTTCTGCAAACGCGGCAAACTAGCAAAATTCAAATGACCAAAACGTGCATACCAAAGTTTTGCATCTAAAATAGCCCTTGAATCGGCAACAGCATTTGCAAAATTTTGTCCACACTTGTCATACAAAGTGAGCTTATACAGCCCACGGCACAAAAGGCCAGATGCAACAATTTCATCACCAAAACGGAGATCATGAACAATTCATCTTTCATCCATAAATTTGACTACAAGTCCAAGTCTAGCAAGTGCGGATACAGACAAGAGATTCTTCTTGATCCCAAGTACATAAAGTGCATCAACAAGTGTGAAGGAACTGCCATTTCCAGCAATAAGCACAATCTTTCCAACTCCTTGAACCGGATAAGAGGCATTGTTGACACAAGTGACTGAATTCCCATGAGGGACACACTCGAGAGAGGTGAATAATTCACGATGTGAGGTAATGTGCTTTGTAGCACCACTGTTGAAATACCACACATGTGAATCTGTAGCAACTGACAAGCATGCATCATGGACAGCAGGATTGTAAGTGCACTTTGCGCTAAATCCCATTCTCCATCAATCAGCAACAAAGTCTCCTTTCACAGAAGACTCAACAATGGTTGCATTTCTGAGTGGAGCCAGCATTGGCAGTGGAACCACCCTCTTTCTTCTTAGCCTCTTTGGCCTTCAACTTAGGACACGACTTGATCAAGTGATCATTAGCTTTACAATAATGGCAACGCATTTTCTTTTTGCCCTTATCACCAGAATTTCCATACGAATTGCTGCTAGTAGAAGTATTAGGAACATAATTTTTGGACTCACAGTACAACCGTAAGAAGTGGATGTATTGTTGTTACCACCCTTTCTCTGAGAAGCAATAAAAGCCTGTTCAATTGCACGCTACCTAGTCTGGTTTTTTTCTAGAAAGTGACTCTTGCAACAGCAATGTGCATAATGCATCAAACTTGACAACTTCAGGATCTCCTTGGGTCATAAGTCTCCAAGTACTAGCAAAAGTCTGGTAAGAATCTGGTAAGGCATCAAGAACAGTCTGCACAAGGAAACTGTTTGAAATGACTTCACCTGCAGAAATAAGTTGCTGATTGATATCCTTGACACTAGCAAGGAAAGTGTCCATATCATCTTCCTCATGCATAATCTTCGACTCCGGCTCTTTACGCAGCAAAGCAGTTTTAGCCTCATTACGAGTTACATAAAGACCAGCCAAAATATCCCAAGCCTGTTTTGCAGATTTTGTTGAACGGATGTGAGGAACAATGGTGCGCTTCACAGACAATGCAATCAATGCATGAGCATGCGCATCCTTTACATCCCAACGAGCTTGTTCTACCGTAGGCAAAACAACTCTAATAGTAGCAATCCTTGCAGCAAGACCTGCAACATCCTCGACATCACCTACATCCTCAGAACCAGGATGTATATTAATGCCCTGCACAATATTCCAAACTCCCTTTGACACAAGAACGTGTTGCATCATATAAGCCCACATAGGGTAATTGTCCCCATCCAATCTGTCCTCAGCAGAAAACATCTTGAAGAGATCTGCGTTGTTGTCAGCCATGGTAAATGCTGCACCTGATGTGAAAATGCCCGAAAATAGGAGAAACGGAGTGGGAACAACACGTGCTATATAGCACAAACCGTAGAAAATTGTAAGGAACCTGTTATGCAGAAATTGGCACTGACAAAAATTCTGCACAAAATGAAAAAATTGCCTGTACAGACCTGCTTGTAGTGGAAACGGAGGCTGAAATGAGCCCGAATCAAAAATATTTTTCGACCTGCAAATGCTCGCCAAACCTCACTGTAATCGAATAAAGTGAGCAGGCGTGTGCTGGAGCAACTAGCGACTAAGCCTGGGAGGACGTAACTTGCTCTGATACCAATTGTTGGAATTAGGGTTGCAGAGAAACACACACAGCTTGGAGAAGACGAAGGAAGCTCAAGGAACACAATAGAGAGTGTGTTACTTAGTGTGCAATGGAAAGATAAATAGCCCTAGAGTGATGGGCGTATATACAATGCTTGGGGGAAAAAACCTCCTAAAGAGGGAAAAAATGCCCCGACGGTCCTAGTGTGTTCACACATATCACTGCCACGTGTATATGGTAACACAAAAAGCCTCTCCGATCACATGCCATTACACTTACAGCTCAAGAAAGATAAAGGGGGAAGGGGGGGGGGGGGGGGGGGGGGGGGGGGGGGAGGGGCAATCCCTGAGAGGGGAGAAAAAGCTTCTTGTTCAGGGTCACACCTGTTCAAAGACCCTCTCTTCAGAAGCATCACCAAGAAAGCGTTGGGAAAGGTCAAGAAAGATGTGGAGTTGAACAAACCTAGTGCTTGGAACATATTTTTTCGAAGTGTTCAAAATGCTATCAAAACTTTGGGTCCTCGGGTTAAAAAAGCCAATGAGGCACAAATCAAACATCTCACGTAGGAGGTTGCACAATTAGCCTCTAGGAAGGCTTCCGGACTGGCTCCCGAGGATGAGCACAAGCGATGGCTTGAAGATAAATCTCACCTGGCCAACGAACAACTGGAGGAAATCAAGAAGGCGAGATTGCTCTCTAGGGAAACTTTCCTCCAACCAGATCCTTCTAACCAAGCACATTTTTTTAGGGCTCTGAAAGTGAGGAAGAGTCGAGGCCGCGTACAAGTGCTAGATGATGAGAAAGGGAATACAATTTAAAACCAAGATGAGATGGCTGGATTTATGCTCAAGTATCTCAGCCAGATTATCGGCCAGCCAAAGACCCAATCTCAGGAAGTGGATGAAGCTCGAACGTCTTTACTTAGGTGTGTTGAAAAGAAGGTTCCCTAGGAGGAAGCCAACCGCATGGAAAAGGCCTTCTCTAAGGAGGAATTCCCAGCGGCACTAAAAGCTCTGGGCAATGAAAAGTCCCCCGGTTGGGATGGACTGACGGCTGAATTCTTCATGGAATTTTGGGATGATCTCAAGGGTCCAGTCACACGGATGGCCAATCAAGCTGTTTCCGAAGAGTCATTGGATACGAGTGTTAAGAGAGGGCTTATCAAGCCTATCCCCAAACGGATTTGTTGCTCTCAACTTAAACATTGGCATCCCATTACGATGATGTCAGTAGCATACAAAATTACTACCAAGGCGATAGCTCTAAGACTTGCCCCCCTCCTGCTTCGGATCATCTCTCCCCATCAACACGGGTTCATTAAAGCGAGATCTATATATGACAATATCTTGGCAGCAATGGTAGGAATAGAGTATGCATCCTTCTCCAAGCTAGAGTGCATATTGCTGCAACAGCTGGACCTCGACAAAGCCTATGATAGAATAGAATGGTCTTATATAGAAGAAGTCATGGGAGCTCTAGGCTTGGGGCCTCGCCTTTGTCGCCTCATACGCACACTAGGCATTGGTAGCCAATCAGAGCTCCTGTTTAATGACACTGTGGGCTCTTTTGAGGTTAAAAGGTCTATTAAGCAAGGATGTCCCCTGGCCCCCTTGCTTTTCACCATAGGGTCGCATCCTCTCATTACGATGCTCGAAGCCAGTGCTACGAGGGGAGAGATTCAAGGTCTGGCATTACCGGGCGACGACGAGCTACTGGCCAAAATGTTCGCACATGATTCGCTCCTATTCTTGAAGACGTGCCCTCAAGTTGTCAAGAGAGCTGTGGAGATTTTGCAAACATTTGCTGTGGCCTCGGGATCCAAGTGCAATATAGAGAATTCAAGACTAGTCGGAGAACGACTCTTTTGAACCTGCAGTTTGGACAGGAGAGATTATCTCAAAAGGGAGTGTATTCAGACACCTGGGAGCCCCCGTTGGGGTGGATGTAACCCACAGGCAAAGATTTCAATGGGTCCTTGAAAAAATAAGTTCGAAATTGCGAAGATGGGAGTTTGTTATCCTCCCCTTCCAAAGCCGGATTAGAGTGATTAATGCTTTTATGATCCCGTATATTTCTTTCCTCAGCCCGTCCTCAAGATGGCTAAGTGTAATTGGAAAGAATTCTTAAAACGAGTGAAAAGGTTTCTTTGGAAGAACAACACGAAAACCTCCCGGCCATGGCAGTGGGCTAGATGGCAGGTAGTTGCTTGCCCATTAGACCAAGGAGGGCTCGACATTCTTAACCCTGTATCCCATGTTGAGGCCCTTTGTGCCAAGTTTTTTTCGACCCCTCTCCCTCCAAGACTCGAGTGGACTCTGGGCCGCAGCTGTTTTGCTATTCCAACCGGCTGAAGGGTCAAGGCTAAGCTGAGCACACGTTTCTCAAACATTGATTGGGAGTTGTACTCTTGTGTAAAAGTAGTGGGTTCAAAAAGCTGCATCTTTGTCCTCGTGGTTTGCATTACAACTCAATAAATGATTCTATGATTTGTAAGTTTTGTATGAAGGTCACGTAGTCACAAGCACTCAAACTTCAAAGGACCAATTGATTATTGACCATATACGAAGGATGGCCTTGCAAGTTGCCAAGGACCAATGACCATATACGAAGGATGGCCATTGGGCTTGCCAACAAACAATTGAGCGTTCATTGTTCAGGTGTTGTGCAGTGACGTCCTTATTGGTGGACTATTTGTACAACACTTTTAAAAAGTAAATGCCTCGCCCAAGAGGTGAAAGAACAGACGCAAGTAATATACGTAGTACTTGGGTGCCAAATTTCACGGGAGGGGGGAGCCCCAGGCGCCCCCCCCCCCCCCCCCCCCCCCCCCCCCCCCCCCCTCCTTTTTTCCTACCAAGATATCATCTCTTTGCAATGCAAAGGCAATTTTTGAGCCACTGACTGGGTTTTGTAGAATTCATAGCTATTTGTTATCTTCGAAAGTCCCCCGGGCCAAAACCAACACCTATGTGTTTATGTTTCTTTTTGGGGCACTCCTCACATAGATGAGATATGTTATCCTAACTTCCTAACTATATCTAATGTGCCAAGCAAGGGGCCTACCACGTGGCAAAAGCTGAGGCCCTTTGGAGGGGAGTGCATTGCAAAGGAAGGGAGTGCATTGCCACGCTGGAAACCGTTTGCCCTTGCATGGCCACGTTGGATAGTACGAAGGAGATTCGAAGAGCGTGTCCACCAAGGAGCATTGAAGGAGTGGCGGGCAAGGGGTCTCTCTCTCTCTCTCTCTCTCTCTCTCTCTCTCTCTCTCTCTCCCTCTCGCCACCATTTCCATCATCGCCTGCAAGCAGGCTCTGCCCATTGCCATCGTCACTGCAGTTTCCATCATCGCCTGCAAGTGGGCTCTGCCTATTGCCTTGCCATCGTCTTCTATATTGCGCGAGGCTCTGCCCATCGCCCATTGCCATCATCACCCGAGGCTCTACCCGCCAGTGCTTGACCCTCCAGTGCAGCTTGACTGCGGTACCCGCCTCCAGTTCACGTTGTGCAGGTCATCACCCTCATCACCCGAGGCTCTACCTGCCAGTGCTTGACCCTCCAATGCAACTTGACTGCGGTACCCGCCTCCATTAGAGGTTGTGCAGGCCTAGCTCATCGTCTGGCCGAGCTATCTGCAGCCCACTGTCTGGCCGAGCTTGTGCGCTCCACTGCAGGTCGCTGAAAGGACCTCCAGGTCACAGCTCGCAACTCGCTGAAAGGACCTCCAGGTGAGAGAGAGAGAGAGAGAGAGAGAGAGAGAGAGAGAGAGAGAGAGAGATGTTTCTTGCTCCACGATATGCAAGGCACAACTCCACCACGGAGCATGCACAGAGAGAGAGAGAGAGAGAGAGAGAGAGAGAGAGAGAGAGAGAGAGATGTTTCTTGCTCCACGATATGCAAGGCACAACTCCACCACGGAGCATGCAAAGAGAGAGAGAGAGAGAGAGAGAGAGAGAGAGCTAGAGTTTGTGCAGGCAAACGTGGTGTGGGCGTGGGCCGAATACGCGAGCTAGCTGAGTTTCCTCAAGCGAACATGGTGTGGGCGTGGGCCGAATATGCGAGCGCGCTCTGCTCGGGTGGCGATTGTTTCGTAAGCTTTTTTTTTTTCAAAAAAAAATGGTGGGTTGTAGTGCCGCTGCATAGAAATACACCACATTTGGCATGTTATGTTGTTTTTGAAGTACACCACATTTAGCATGCGCGAGAGAATTGGCAAGAAGAAAGCAAAAGAACATTTTTTTTAAAAAAAATTATCATCATCTTCTAAACAATGCAGTGCCGCTGCACGAAGTACACCACATTTGGCATGTTATGTTGTTTTTCAAGTACACCATATTTGGCATGCGTGCGCATACATGTTGATAAAGGAATTGGCAAGAAGAAAGCAAAACGTTTTTTTTTTTTTAATCATCTTGAATTATTTTGCCCTCACTTTAGATCTTCTAAACAAAGTCTAGATTTTGAGAGAGAGAGAGAGAGAGAGAGAGAGAGAGAGAGAGAGAGAGAGAGAGAAAATTTAAAAAAGAAAATGAAGAAGAAGTAGAGTATTTTAACATCGTAGGAAACTATCCAAGAGACCTTGAGGAGAGCTGAACTAAAGACCTCTCTTTCTCCACAATGGTGTGGATCTGTAGTGTCAGTACTTTGATCCTTGTCAAGTCTCTCTTTTACCTTGAGCGCTTCACATTAACCAAAGAATATGGTAGAGACTGTTGATGCCAAGTAGCTACGATTTGTTGAGATGTGAGTTGGGCTACATTGGTAGAATGTATAATTCTTTCTTCCCACTCCATTGCCTCTTTTCAGATGTCGGTTGTTACTTGAACTATCTAAACCTTTAATTCTTTTTCAGCATCTACTGTGAAACCATCCAATGGTTCTTCAGACACTAGATCTATGGGTTCTTCTTCTTAGATAGATTTGGATGCCTCTGCTAGATCCATGCTTTGCAAGAATTGGAGAGCTTCCATTTCTTGTATTTTTGGTTCAACTGTACCTTCTTCACATGTGAGTGATTTGTCTTTAGATTGCACTGTTGCAGCTTCCATCTCAACTTGGAGTGTAGCTATCTGCTTTTGAGAGTCTTCTTCTTTGTTCATGAAGCTAAGTGATAGCTCACTTCTTTGTATTTGCTCCAATTTCAATTCTGTCTCTAGATCCTTGCACTGCTTTTTCATTGCTTGATAGGCAAGGTTTGAACCTTGGAGTATGAACACTATGGGATTTTCTTCTAGCTTGTTTAGTAGCTCACTTTGATCTTTATGTCAAGCCTTTGCTTGTGCCACTTGCATGTTGGCAATATCAAATTGCATTTGTAACCACAAGGCATGTGCGTTGGTATCAAAGATAATGGTATAAAATTTTATGATTTTCTTTTCTTCACCATCTCCTACAGTTGCCAATTCCTCCTCGAATCATGTCATTTTTTAAAGTTTTGCAAGCTGCTTTGTGTTTGACTGTTGGAGCCTTTGAATTTCCACTTGCAAAGTCTCATGAAGAGATTTGTATTCTTCTAAAAATGCGTATGCCACTTGTATGCACTCTTTTGGAGTGACTTCAGCATGCTGGCTTGCTTATGGTGATGATACATTTCACTTTTCAGGTTTTGCAATATCTAATGAGCATATTGCGTATACTCCTCAATCTCTTCTAGGTCTAGTGTTCTAGATGTAGAATCTTGTACTTGCTCTCCCACTTCAACTCTAGTGGTTTGTTCCCTCCTTCCTTCCCTACTTTCTTCCATTGCCAGTCGTGTACTTAGCTCTGCTTTAGCTTCTTTTTGTGTTTGTTCCAAAATTGTTTGTAGATCCTCAGGGATTTTTGTAGTAACTATTAACTCTGCTTCCATTTTGTCATCATGTGGTGCATGTGCTTTTTCATGTTTTTCTGGGGTGAGTGAAGGAAATGTAGTAGTTTCTTGAACTTCTCGTAGAGGAGAGGGAACATTGGTGGTTTTAGTTCCTTTTTCTTCGCGTTCCTTTTCTTCTTCACAGTAAATGCGTTCAGGTCAAGGGGATGTTGCCGGAATTGGTACAAGGGGTTCTTATTTCTCAACTTGGCTAGCTTGGGTTTCCAAAACTCTTCAAAATCCCCTACAAGGTCTCTTTCCCTCTTAAAATCTTTCCTTTCTCTTGCTAGTGTTGATGCTCTCTATGATGGCTCCTCAATAATCTCACAGGTGTTGGTACCTTTCTTCGTTTAGAAACGGGTTCTTCTACTTTTTGCTTGCCTTTAGCTTTCCTTTTTTTCTCTTCTTTGGTGTTTGAGGGCTTGAAGGCACTTTTAGAGGTTTTGTCCTCTTCAGGGTCATCCATCGGCTCCTCGTTGCTTTCTTCACTATCCTCCTTGGAAGGTTGTACCTTTTGTCATATAGACGTCTCAGTTTTGGTGTTGACACCTCTTGCTCTTCTTCCTCTTCCTTCTCATTTTTGAGCCCAATGATAAGCCAGTTGTTTTGGTGAGGGGCAGATGGTAGATTGTTTGACATTCCCACCGCATAATAGGCTATGAGGGTAAGAACTTCTAGGGCTCCCAAGTATGTGATGCTAGTGCTTTTCTTGGCACTCTTAAGTGTGTTGAGCATATACTGGGCGTGATCGAGTGGCATAGGTAGATTGGTTTTTAGGGCTCTTGTAAATGCAGATGCCACTGAATGACTGGGGTGGTATATCAGTTGGGCTTCTTTGCAGAGAAGGGGAAATGTTGGTGGAACAGGCAGACAGGATCTGTAGTTGGTTTGTGCATCATATCAAAAACGATAGAAGCTGCCACGTTCCTTGTGAGTATGCCCACCCTCTTCTTCTCTTTTGATCTCATTGATTCACCTTCTATAGGTAGCTTCAGAGCTTTGGCAATGATGTCCTTGGTGATTTCAACTTCCACTGCCTCGTCGGCTGAGTTGGAGAGCCTAGCTATATCATCTTCTTGGATAGAGATTTGCATGTATGCTCTTTGTAGATCAACTCCGCATGCCACGGCCCACCATCTTATAGTAAGCTAGTAGCCCTAGCCATATGTGTGCTTCTGCCAAGGCCAGTTCCTTTGCCACATTATAGATTTCCCTTGACATCATTTGCATCTCCACCACTTTTCCATCGGCTATCCTAAAATTCCCATGAAAGCATGGCAACATGGTGATTCTCTAGCAGATCTTTTCCCGCATAGCTCTTGCAATCTTTGCTTCATTGACTTCTTTTATGTTGCGGTCCGTGAGCTTTGCATTGAACCTGAGTGAAATCAGATAGGAATCCGCGATTAGGTACATTTTAGAGTTGAATTACTGTACTTTGTCCCAATTGAGTTGTGACTGATCAATTCCAAGTTGAAAGTTGTCAAACAAGTCAAATCCCTTTTTGTCCAGAGCTAATAATCGCAATTATTTTCTTGGTATTGTTAAGTATGGAGCTTGATTTACCCCTTGTAATTTTCTGTGGTAAGAGCACACATGTGTAAGGCCCCCATTATGAGGAGAAGCCATCGTGCGTGAAGCAAAATCACTCATTGGGAAACCAAAATTTTCACGGCCAAAAATCAAGGGCAACTTTAGGGGCCTCGGGGGCGTAAGCGCCCGAGACTTTTTTTTTTCCTTTTCGCCGGAATATTATGGCCGGACGGCGGCCGGAAAGTGGTCGAAAAACAACCGGTTGGTTGGCCAGTTGGCAGATAGTCAATGGCCGGTGGCCGGTGGTCGAAAGTCAATGGCCTGGGACGGTGGCCGAATTCAATGGCCGGTGGCTGAATTCAAAAGCGGACTTGTCTTCTCAAGGGCGGCCACACATGGGTGGATTGAAGGGTCCGATTTGGACCTATCTACACAAGAGCGGCTACACATGGCTGCCTCTCATGAGAGAGGGCAGTCCTTTTGGCCTATAAAAGGAGGCCATTTCTACACACATTTCAGAGTGTGAAGTTGATGCAACAAGGTGAGTGTGAGGTGGTGAGAGTGAAGCAAGGCGGGAGCTCCATTAAGGGTATAATCCCTTTGTAAACTACTTCTTGTTTTGAAGTACTAAAGCCATTGAGTGGCTGCTTTCCCGTGGACGTAGCCCACATTGGGTGAACCACGTATATTGTGTGTACTCTCTCTCTCTCTCTCTCTCTCTCTCTCTCTCTCTCTCTCTCTCTCTCTCTCTCTCTCTACTCTATAATCTCGTGTATGTAAATCTGTCTCTCTCCATTAAGTAATCTACTCAATTATCTATTTAGCTACATCATATTTCCTAACAGGTATGGATTTGTTGGACTTTTTGGAATTTTGAAGTTATTGGGCATTTTTTCATTGGGTCCCCATGCCCCGAATGTGATTTGCTACTTTTTTGGACTCGTGAGTAAGTTTCTCGTGTCAGACTTTGGCTATGTGCAAAAGAGTGCATTTTTTTGCGTTGGAATCATTGAGCAAGTGAATTTTGTGCATCACATGGATTTTTGTCTTTAATGCATCATGTGGAAGGGTTCTTAAGTAAAAAATGCAAGTTGGTGCAAAATTTAACCGTAGAGAAATAATCGCGATTATTATCTATTCATGCAAATTTTTACCAAGTCAGGCTTTCCAAGACCTACACTTGTCCTACAACCCTAGTATGTAATACTTAGCTCTTGCTTGGCCTTTTTTGGAGGTGCCGATGCCATTTTAGCACTTGGTACTCTAACTTTGGTGATTGTTGGTTTTGGTACTTAGTGGTTGCCATTTTATTCACTTCATGCATATGGGTGCATCCCAAATGTCATCTAGACATACTCTGTCAAGTTTCATCCATTTTGGAGTCGATTTGTGGCGGAGGTCAAAAATGACGCTTTGCCATTCATCGAGACAATTTTGATTACCATAGGCATCAAATCATGATTCCTTTGAGTTCCACTTTGGTGCATTGTTTAGATTACATGTGGGGAAGCTTCCTGCAAAGTTGTAATTGAATTCCGACCTTGGTCCAAAATTGAGATTATTATTTATCGACTTCCTTTTACCCCGGTCAAATGGTCATCCAATCACTTGGAAATGGTTTGTAGGTCATTGCTATGCCCCCTATCAAGTTTAATAACATTTGGTGTGTTGAGCTGATCGTTACAATCATTTATACATCGCTTTTCCCAGGGAAGATTATGCTAGCCTAGGGTTTTTCTGAACTACCCCAGACTCAAAGACATGATTAGAAACATTCATTAGTAGGCTAGCAACTCATCCATCATGTCTCATGCGAGACAATGTACTGTGTTGGTCTAGAACCTGTAGACTTCATGCACAGAATGGTCGCCATCCCAAAGTAGGCAAATGAAAATAAGACTACTTTTAGCCTACTTCGACTATACATACTTGGACTTCCCAACTCATCTCCTCTCAAGCCCGTTGTTAGTCCTACTAGGTCACAAAGTATACTTTCGTTTCAAAATTTTCTTCATTTGGATTCCAATTGCTCCATTTTTGAACGTTTTGCAGAATCAAGCATTGTGGCCTAAATTTAGGCTTTCTGGCACCATCCTCAGAATCACGCAAAAATTGTTCTGGTTGTCCGTCTTCGCTTCCTAGTCATCATGGTTCCTTTTAGTTTTCCATTTATTTAATATTTTATGATCTTTTTATTAAGAAAATTAAAATAAAACTACAAACTCACTCTAAAGAATAGAATTCGAAATCCAAAAATATGGAAACACACACTAATTTCATTATTTGGCTATATTTTGTTAGATTGCTCCATTCTGATCATTTTTTTGGCCAAAAACCACGCAAAAAGAGAAAAAATTGCAATATTTTTTGCTTTTTGGTGATATTTATACGCACACCTAGGGATTATCATATTACATATTCCCTATTCTATTTACTTATAAGGGCATTTCACTTTTGAGTTACAAAAATCCACAAACTAACATTCAAGCACTTCAAAAGATTGCCCTTTTCCTAATCTGCTTCAGATATATGGTTCCGCATTGAGAATGTCTCTCCCCCCCTCCCCTCCTTGCTTGATTCCTCCGGGACGACAGGATGTAACCCGGTTTGTGCATGGGTAACAAAGTCGTATCTATGTATAGCTGAGGTTGGCTCTACCATGCTACTAAAGTCAATGCAATTTCAAACACTATGTTGTGCAAAGATAGGTCTTGTGTTTGTTAACTCTCTTGAAGAGTAGATCTTGAATTCATTGCACTCTTTCTTTGCTCCAGGATCGTGTGGCATTGTAGATGATGGTTTTGTTGGTAATGGTTGTAGCTTTGATACCCATTGGTACATGACTTCCTGTGGCTTTGCCTTGATTTTCCATTTGCATACAATTGTTGGTTTGGGCATGGCTTCAGGTTGTTGCTTGGGTTTCCATATCCATTGAGCTGGTTGTGACTTTGGTGGCCATTGTTGCGGTTGATAGGGAGGTGTAATTAAGGACTTCTTCTGAGTGTTCAACAGTTGTTTAGGCACCCAAATCTGCTTAGGGTTGTTGATAAACTGGGTTTTGGGTACCCAAAATTGTATGGTTCCTTGCATGCTGGTGTTATGAGGATGGATTTGTTGTCGAATAGTGGACATTGGGTTTGAGATGCTCCTAGTTTTTAGTAGTTGTGGAGTTTTGAGAGCGGTTTTCCACTCTTCATGGATATGAGAAAATGGTACATGCAACTATCCACCTTTGAGCGTTAGCTCAAGAACTTTAGCATCCCAATCCTGGACAGCTCTATAAGTTCTCATCCATGGAACTTGTAATACAATACCTTTCTTCATATGCTCATCAAGAATGAGAATAAATGTGTGTGGGCATACAAATCCATGCACCAAGATGTTGAGATTAATCAAACCCAATGTTGGTGTGTATTCTTTGTACCAACCTTTGACTATAGCTCTACCATGTTCCAAGGGTTGGTTTGTCGCTCTTTTGATAGCATTGAGTCGTGCATCTATGTTGGCTAATGCTTTGACCTTGAATCCATCTTTTAGAGAGACTGTTATCCTCATATCCTCCAAACCATCCAGTCATTCATCATCTATTTTCACTTCATCTTCAACTAAAGATTGAGTAAAGTAATGATGGTCCAAATGCATGCTTCTTCTTGAGATTTTTCAATCACATGTTGTCATTTGAGCTTGCATTCTTTTTCTACATGCATTCTTTGCAAGAGGTCATTAGTTAATGGTAGATGGTATTTCCAAAGTCAACATGCACTAATTTGGTTTTCCTTGACTTCTCCATCTAAGGTAGGTAGTTTAATGGCCCTAATGGGCAAAACATTCTCGATTACAAAAGGACTATGTCCCTTTTTCTTGATTTTGGAATGTGTTGTGTAAGGGAATAAACCAATACAGATCCCTCTTTTTTAGCAAATGTGAATCAATGAGCTATTTTTGTTTCCAATTTTGAGGGTGCAAATTTGTTATGGATCACCATAAAGTTGTTGATCAATTTTTCTATCACCTCATTAAGAAAATGTGCTCCTCAATCACTTACAAGCTCAATAAAAAGTATGTACCATGTGAATATGCATTCATATAGGAATGGTGTAGTGGTTTGAGCATCCCTCTTCCTAATGTCTTTTGCTTTGGCCCATTTGGTCAAGTAATATGTGGCCACAATAATGTACTACATCTGGGTCTTATATGTTGGTGGTTGTATTGGACCGACAAAGTCTATAACCCACTTAGCAAATGCACATGCCCCATCATGGGTTGTAACGACACACTATCAACTCTGTTGGCATCTTTGCTCATTGACATGTGTCGCATCATCAAACAAATTGCTTTGTATTAGCAAACAGAGTTGGCCACCAGATGCCAGCCATCATTATAGCTCTAGCTATGGTTTCGTGAGAGAAGTGACCCCCTGAAAGACCAGTGTGTGCTTGTTCCAAGATGGGAAGATATTCATCTTCATTGGCACATAGTCTAAGTTTTTGGTCCTTTCCTCGTCTATAGAATTGATGACCAATCATCACGTAGTTGGCTACTTCCATCTCAATTGCTCTCTTTCTTTCTTTACTCATATCTTCAAGGAATGTCTTATTTGTTATATAATCTCCTAGATATCTATTCCATTTTGGTGTAATAGAGATCTGGAAAAATGTGGCATGGGGTATGGTTGCCCTTTCTTTACACTGGTAACAACCATCCACATAAGCATGAACATCTCTCTTCATAGCCCTAACCAGGTTAATCGTCGCAAGGTTTGGTCCTTTGCAAAGATAATTCCTATGAGCATTGTATGATCTTGATTCGAGTAGGTTGCTTTTTCCTTAGGGCTAATGCACAAGAGTAGTATCCCATACTTCTTTTTTGATACAATCTTTCGGCCAACAACTCATATAGGGTGGATTGCTCAATCAATCATGGTGTGATTGGAAGTGGGACCTAGGAGTCTACTTGAGCTATAGTCATAAGGGAGACAAAAGTTCTTTTGACCATCGAGGGATCATTCCTACCGAGAAGAGGAAAAGCATCTGGAAAATCATCATCTACCCCTTTCTTCTCATTGGTGTATGGTGGCCTTCTTGACTACCACTATGAAATCAAACTTGAGTAGGATGATAAACCATCTTACTATTCTTCCAATATTGCATGGCTTATTCACCAGATAGAATAAGGCTTGGTGCTCTACAAAACAGACAAAATTCTTGGCTAACAGGTAGTGTCAAAAAATTTTAACCCTATACACCATTCCTAGGCCCTCTCTTTCACTGGTGGTGTAGTTCTTTTCCACTAGGTTTAGCTATCTATTGGCATAGGAGATACAAAAATCCATTGTCCCTTCTCTTGGATGAGCTAATATGCAACAATTAAGAAAATTTAAAGCATTAACATGGACATGAAAAATTTTGTTCCAGTCTAGAGTCCTCAGTATTGGTGTTGATGTCAAGGCTTGTTTAAGCTTCTGGAATGATTCTTCACACTCCTCCGTCCTTTCAAAATGAGTAATAAGACCATAAATGGGTTTTTCAATGACTACATATATGTAGATGAATCTAAATTAATAGCCACAAGTCCTTTTTTATACAATATGTCCAATAATTTTGCCTTGCCTAACCATGAACACATATTTCTTCAAATTTACGCAAATCGTTTCTCAAAGATGCACTTTAAGTGTTCAAAATGGATTTCTCATTTAGTCAAATGTACACAAAGATTATCCATGTAAATCTCTAAGAAATTTCATAGATACTCCTTGAATTCACGACTCATTAGCCGTTGAATGTTGCTAGTGCATTAGTCAATCCAAAAGGCACGACCTTGTAAGCAAAAATTCCCCATTCTGTGCCAAAATTTGTTTTTTGTTGATCTTTGGGATCTATGGCTAACTCATTGTAACCCAAGAATCCTGATAAGAAACTATAATCCTTCTTTCTAGCTACTCGTTCTAAAACATGATCCGTGATGGGAAGATGATAGTTATCTCCTATAGTGGCTGCATTCACCTCCTTGAGGTTCACACACACTCTTATCTTAGAATTCTTTTTTGGCACTACCATAGTAGTTGATACCCAATAAGTGTGTTCAATCTCATAGATAAATTCAGCTTCCTTGAGCTTTTCAATCTCTCCCTTGATCTTCTTAGCAAATGTCTCATTATAGTTATATGGTTGTTGTCTACTTGGCTTAGCATCATCTCTCATAGGGATATTATATTGACATATCTTAGGATCCACTCCCTTGAGATCTTTTTAAGACCATGCAAAGACATCCATGTACTCCTTTAACAATTGAATGAGAATTTATTCCCCTCTCGTGAAAAATCTATTGCTATGTCTGCTAGCTTTGAGTCTTCTCCAAGCTCTACGAGGTCAATTTTTTTGGCGTTTTCAGGACCCTCATAGGATTTTCCTATTTCCTTCGGCTGTCTCAATGGTTTCTCTACTATGATTAGTCGATCTCAATAAAGTGAATTTTTTGTAGTTCAAGGGAACACTAATATCCTCTGGTTTCTCGCTCTCTAACTCCATCTCAGCAAGGTCTATTTCGACTTTGTATACTTTGCTTTTCCTTTTGTTTTAGTCATTGGATGTTCTTTTCTCTTGGTCTTATCCGAGTTACTCAATTATTGTTTTGTTTTCTTCCTTTGGTCCGTATTTTTCATGACTGGATATCTTCTAGTTACCTTGTCCTTGATGTAATATGGTGCATCTACCATCATCAAGATTTGAGTTTTGCCCTCTACTTCTAGCTTTGACTATTTCGTTTTGAATTTATTATCCCATTCTTTACTATATCTTTGTTGGTATCTATGATGCTCATTTGGAAACTCAAAAAACTTTTCTTCTTCTCCCTTGATTAGCAGTTTGGCTCTACCATGTTCTTTTTTAGAGTCCAATTTCTTTGTAGCGTGTCATAATAACTAATATATAATTCTCCTAAATGATTTTCTCATGTTAAACTGATCATTTAATATGGGGAGGTGTCAGGGGAGAAAAAGCTAGAATATTGGTTAAGCTGACATACCAACCACAGTAGGGATCCAAAAGAGGGAAAATAGGGATCCAAAGGGGAGACCATATGCAAAAGAGCTATGTGCAACAATCGGCTCCAAAGACCTTAGGGTTCAGCCCATTAAGACTTCCAAAATGCTAAGGTTCCAAAATCCAAAGGTTGTGTCCAATGGTCAAAGGCTTGGGAAATTGGATGCTTTATGTGCGTCCCAAAAAGTCTTCACAAACTCCTACATAGGAGGGGGCGAGCCCAAGAAGTAGGGGATGAGAGAGAAACACACACACACACACACACACACACACACACACAAGCTTCCTTTGTACACAAGGGGAAATAGGGACACACGCCAGATGCCCACAAGGTGTACTCAAATCCTATTGGATGGCCATGGAGGTGGACCAATGAGAATTAGGCTAGAGTAAATCTAGTTTAATTAATTTAAAACACTTAATAAAAGAACCAATAGGAGATAAGATCTCTAGAAGACTATTAGACAATCTCTCAAGGGGTCCAATGACCATTCAGCATCCCAATGGCTTGCCTAATTCCTATTGGCCAGGAGAAAAAGGGGTCCAATGAGAGATTAATTGCATTTATTCATTACCTAAATCTCTCACAAAAGGGGAAAGGGGACACATGTTGGGAGGCTATCGCTTATGCACTTGAAATCCTATTGGCTAAGCCTGCGGAGGTCCAATGAGGTGCTAGCAAGAGGGGTCGACCGAGAGAGAGAGAGAGAGAGAGAGAGAGAGAGAGAGAGAGAGAGAGAGAGAGAGAGAGAGAGAGAGAGGGCTGATTTCTCAAAGGAAATTATCCACACACACTCACACAAGCTCATGTGTAGAGTAAGAAGATTCTCTCTCTCTCTCTTCTCAAGCTTTAATGGAAAGCTTATCACCTACTCCAAGCTTGTGAGAAGGGAGGCCTACACCAATAACTCTTGGCCTTGTGATGCAAATCCAACCATGAGGCAAGCTTCAATGCATGCTCATCTCCTTTACCATGCTAATTACTAGGCTAAGCTATGCTAATATGAGTGATTAAGTGAGGAGATGTACATCTTTCTCGTAAGACTACTCCTTCTTCCTCTCAATCTACTCTCATACCCCGCTAGCTCTCACCATCTTCAAAGGTGTGTGAGGTCTTGGGTCTGAGACCGTGAGGGAATGGATATTGTGTTTGATAAGTGTTTTTCTTAGTTCTTGAAGTTTCCATCTTCATTGCACTAGCTCATATTGAAGGAGCACAAAGAATTGTATTGTAAAATGTCTCTCTTGATGGGAGAAACCATAATACAAAGCCTTTTGGAGGGGGGGCCGGCTCCATGCAAATCCGGTCTTCAACTATTGTCAACTACTTAATTTCTCTCTCTTTTGAAGTATTGTTCATGCTATCTAACTAGGTGTTATGCTTTTTGTTGCTCTCTCCACCCAACCACTCTTGTTATTCTCATTTTAGGAATCTATTCTAATGAAATGCTCATTATGTTCATGCTATTTTCCGCTACACACAAGCTACTAGGCCATTGAATGTTACATTGGTATTAGAGCACAAGGTTTCTCTTTTCTTGCTCAAGAAGGGAGGTCCTCAAGCTAGCTAGAAATTGTTGGTATTATTAATTGCATGTGAGTAAGTAGAATAGGGATTTTTCAGGCTTGCAGTGTGCCTGCCTTTGTGCAGTTCATGGGGCATCACCGTCAAGAGCTATGGTCTTAATAGTGGATTCCTAGAGGGCTGCCTATGGCTTAACCACTATTGAGCTATTAGAAGCTTGATAGGAGCCGGTGGTATTTTGGTGTTGAACGACCCTCTCTTCTATTCTTTGCAATTAATGGTACTCGAGCCACGGGTACAGTAGCTTGAGTGCTTTTTCTAAAGGGGTAAAGAGGAGTAGAAACTAGGGCTTGAAGTACCAAAGTACACCTAAAAAGTTTTCATCTAAAAGTTGTCAGAATGGCTAACAATAGTAAAGAGAGTGAAATGAATGTTGATAACTTTGATTTTGCTAATTATCAGGCTACTAATGATGCCCCTATGCTTGTTAACTATCTTGTTTCTAGGCTTCAATAAGCCATGGGCAATCCATCCCTCCAAAGTGAAGTGCAACGACAGCTTCGTGCTCATCACCGATTCTCCAAGCTCCCCACCATGATGAGAGAACACCTAGGAAGCCTCCTTGTGAGACTTCCAAAAGAGGTCTCTCTCCGATTCGGGAAGAAGAAGAGGATCCATATGAAGGGCTTGAAAATTTGCTCCTCGATGACGCATCTCCTTCTCAAAGGAGAATTCAAGAGCCCCCACCAAAGGAACAAGAAAGAAGTGAGTCTCCTGCCACCTCGGCCGAGATGGCTCCACGAAGATGGCGGGCTAAACGCTCTCCATCACCTCCAAAACAGAGAAGACTATCACATGCTTCTCCACACCATAATTCAAAGAGGAATGACAAAAAAGCAAGAGAAGAAAAAGGCGAGAAAGAGGACACCCACTTCTCCATCTTCTTCATCCTCTTCCTCTTATGAAAGTGAGTGAAAACAAAGAAGATTAAGGCAAGAAAAAGGCGAGAAAGAGGTCACCCTCTTCTCCATCTTCCTCAAATTCTTCACCTTCTGAAGAAAGTGATGGTGCAACCTTTGAACCATCAAAAAGAAGAGGCCATAGGAAATCATATGCCACGTGGAAGAGGTCGTCCAAGCTCAAGAAATTAAAAGAGGGAGGGAAGAGCCTCTCTTTCCTTACCTATGATGGCACTTTTGGTGCTATGGACAAAGTCTTGGCCTTTATCCAACAATTTGATGCGGCGTTTGGAGATGAGGGCTTCACGGAGTCCTCTAAGCTACACCATGTAGCTATGCACTTTCAAAAGTCCGTCAGACAATGGTGGTCTACCCTACGGGCTAAAAGTGAAGCTCCACGAACATGGAAAGCTTTAAGAACTTCCATTATGAAGCAGTTTTTGGCCACCAATGCCAAAGACAAAGTACTCACCGAATGGCGAAGCTTGAAGCTCTCTCCCTACGAATCCATTCACAAATATGTAGACAAGTTTTGGGACTTACAACTCAAAGCCACTGTCTTCAAAAAGTTGGATTTTGGAGAGCAAAAGCAACAATTTTGTGTGGGCTTAACTAGAGAAATGGCGGAGTATGTCAACTCCCAAAGGACACGCACCATATCGGCGGTTATACACCTTAGTATGGTGGCTTCTCGAATCAATTTCCAAACAGGGGTTAAAAGAAATTCTAAGCCCATGAAAAACAAGGGTTCCAATGAGCCTAAGGGGAAGGACAATGTCCAAAAGTCTCCTAAGGGCAACTCCAATAAAGCTTAAGAGAAGGGAGTTTACAAAGGCAAATATAAACTCTCTCCTGAAGAGCTTGAGCGTTATCACAAGGATAACCGTTGTTTCAAGTGCGGCGAGCAAGGGCATGCATACCATGTAGAGTGTATTAAAGTTATCCAATTTTCTCAAGGGGTTTCAAGATGTCTTTATTGACGACATCCCTTGTGAGCTACCTCTTAAACGAGGCAATGATGACCATGCAATTGAACTTCTTCCAGGAAGTTCACCGCCTAACAAACCTCCTTATAGAGTTTCTCAGGATCAACATGAGGAGATTATGTGGCAAGTGCATGAGTTAGTTGAGAAGGGCATGGTTAGGCCTAGCTCATCTCCATTTTGTTCTCCTGTGCTACTATTGAAAAGGAAAGACGGCACATATTGTATGTGACTCGACTATAGAGCACTAAATAGGATCACTATCAAGAATAGGTTTCCCATTCCATGGGTAGAAGACCTATTTGATAAGCGACAAGGGTCCACCTACTTCAGTAGGATTGACCTAAAAGCGGCTATCATCAAATAAGGATAGTTGATCAAGACATTGTAAAGACTACATTCGGTCTTTGCGAATACATTGTCATACCTTTTGGCTTGACCAATGCACCAACCACATTCAATCGCTTGATGGAGAAGCTATTCAGGCCTCACCGAACCTTTACTCCAGTGTTCTTTGATGATATCACCATCTACTCTAATTCATTAGACGAACACAAGCAACACCTCTAGGTAATATTTCAAGTTTTAAGAGAGAATAAATTCTATGTCAATCAAAAGAAAAGTGAATTTTTCTTACAAGAGATTTAGTATTTAGGTCACATTATCTCTCAAGATGGCATCCAAATGGATCCATCAAAATTAGAGGTAATAAAAGGATGGCCTAAACCAAGGAATCTTCATGAACTAAGAACTAAAGACACTTCATAGAAAAGTTATCACTTATAGCAGGGCCATTACATGACCTAACAAACAAAAACGTTAGGTACACATGGTCTGACAAGGAGAACAATGCTTTCAAAAAGCTTAAATGTTTAAGCTTATCTCTCAACCTGTGCCTACACTACCGGATCTCTCAAAGCCATTTGAGGTCCAATGTGATGCTTGTGGTGATTGCGTTGGAGCTGTTTTGCTCCAAGAAGGGCACACCATAGGCTATGAAAGTTGAAGGCTCAACCCTGTTGAGAAAGCTCTAGGCATATATGAAAAGGAACTCCTCGCAGTTCTACATGCCTTAGACTCATGGAAGCACTACTTATTGGGGACTCCATTCATTCTGCGAACGGATCACCAAAGTCTTAAGTACTTCATGACCCAGACCAATCTCTTCGATACACAAATGAGGTGGGAAAATTTCCTTTTGAAATTTCATTTTCATATTCCTCACATTGCTAGCAAGCGTAATCAAGTAGCCGATGCACTCTCAAGACGGCCGAGAGTGAATGCAGTTTCCATAGCAACTCACAATGATCTATCTTCTATTAGAGATGAGTATGCTATTGATCCCAATTTTAGAGATGTGATTTAGCCTTGCATTAGGGAAGAAAGACGAACCATTTAGTTTACAAGATGGTTATCTTCTCTATGGCAATAGACTATGCGTTACTAGCTCATTACGTGAGAAAGTAGCTCTCACCATCTTCGAAGGTGTGTGAGGTCTTGGGTCTGAGACCGTGAGGGAATTGATGTTGTGTTTGATAAGTGTTTTACTTAGTGCTTGATGTTTCCATGCTCATTGCACTAGCTAGTATTGAAGGAACACAAAGAATTGTATTGTAAAATGTCTCTCTTGATGGGAGAAACCATAATACAAAGCCTTTTGGAGGGGGGACCGGCTCTGTGCAAATTTGGTCCTCAACTATTTTCAATTGCTTAATTTCTCTCTCTTTTGAAGTATTGTTCATGCTATCTAAACAGGTGTTATGCTTTTTGTTGCTCTCTCCACCCACCACTCTTGTTATTCTCATTTTAGGAATCTATTCTAATGAAATGCTCACTATGTTCATGCTATTTTCCACTACACACAAGTTACTAGTCCATTAAATGTTACATTGGTTACTAGTCACCCATTCTGGAACAATGTCGTAGGGCAACATAGGGGTACTCTACCCGCTAGCAAAAGGACTAATGAGTATGCTTCATCTTCTCTACCCCATAGTCTAGCAAGACTATGATTTCAAGAGAGAGGTAGTCATAATAACTAATATTTAATTCTCCTAAATGATTTCTCATGTTAAACTGATCATTTGATATGGGGAAGTGCTAGAGGAGAAAAGGCTAGAATATTGGTTAAGCTGGCAAACCTGCCAGAGTAGGGATCCAAAGGAGGGAAAATAGGGATCCAAAGGGGGGCATCTGCAAAAGAGCTATGTGCAACAATGGGCTCCAAAGATCCCTATGTTCATGCTATTTTCCGCTACACACAAGTTACTAGGCCATTAAATGTTACAGTTTCCTCTTCTAATTCATCCATGGCATCACAGTAATGATCATAAAAATCTTGTTGCTCCTTGATTAGCTCAATAGATACCATATGAATAGGAACTATGTTGTAACCCTCATCATCACAAAATTGGAAGGGTGTGGATTCATTAACGCATACGTCCAGGTAGCTAGAATTTGAGTTCGTTCAAATGGTTCAAAAAAGTGTTCCGAAAAGGGTTTAGATACATATTCCAGATCGTTTATCTCTCGATCTAATATGCAATATTTTCTTCGTAAAGTACCACACTCATAAGCTCCACACATCCAAAATGAAGTGTCTTTACTTATCAATGACAGCAGTTAAGTTTTCACTAACGTTTTTTAATCCAACTCCTGGATTGGCATCCTTATAAGAATGATTCTTCAAGTTTACCCGAGTGATACTTGTTTCAAGTAAAGATAGTCATTTCACAAATCTTAATAGTATTTGTCTCATAAAAGGTTTCCTAGAATGATTTTATAGTTCATCTTTTCCCAAAATCTACAATAGCAAAAGTGTGATGGTAGTCAGTACCATAGGAGTTGAGTATCACATATCCCAGTAACCCCATTGGTTTCTAAATATGTCCATCTTCCAATTGCAGTTTCATTTGTGTTTGTCTAATTTTTGGTTTTTCCCAAGATTCCCCAAACTGCTTTTGTTGCTACCTTTCCCACTGTCTAGAACAACCATGTTGTTACATCATTGTATATAGTATCAAAAGTGTCGTGTTTCCTTCATTTCCCTCACATTAATCTCCAAATTTGTTCATGGACATAGATTTGACAATCTTTGTCCATGATTTCTCTTTTTGCAATTCTTTTAGGTTTTCTTAAGTCAGTTCCATTAAGCCCATCGTTTCCATGGTTTGTTGAAAATCTCTCCATAGATGTGGTCTTATCTTAAGCAACTCACCCAATGTGATAGTGCATTGGATAGGAGTCGACATGATTGACTACAAGGTCTTCTTTGGTCTATTTATTTTTGTTGTTTTACAGACCAATGATTGATTTTTGTCTTCACCTAGGTATGAGGGTAGTGTCTGTAGCATTTTCACCTGGGTATGAGAGTAGTGTCTACAACATTTGATCTATTGATAATCTTGACAACTCTGATCCCCAATCTCCATACAAAGATTGTTCATCTAGTTCCATGGGTGGTTAATCTAGCCACACTTCTTCGACTGGAGCCGATTTCAAATTCAGGATTCCCTCATTCACTTCTCTGACTCGTTCCCACATGTGGTTTGGCCAATACTCCTCAACTAAGGGAACTCGATCTAGCCCCTCCTCATTGTCCATAACTACTATCTCAGGTTTGTCACCTTTTTTTAGGGATTTCTCCAACTCCATAGCATCCTGTGTTTTTCCTTTGTTTAATTTGGTCTCAATTTCTACTGATTTCCTATGAATTCCAGTTTTAGATTTTGTTTCTCTAGTATAGATTGTGATTTGTACTAAATTTCTGTAAGCTTCAAGCTTGATGGCTTCCATGTCAAGTGTTGGGTAGTTCTTCAATTTTGTTTCCAATGTCTCACCCACTTTCAAGCCTACTTAAGCATTAGGGACAATTTGGATGAAATAAGGGTTGTTTAGGGTTTCTTTATTCTTGATCTAAGGGTCAAGGAGGAGCCACATTTCCAAAAGTATGGAACTTTTGTACACGTGTCGAGATCTCCTTCACTTGATTTTGGAATATTTTGCACTATTTTAGCCACAACTTTTGCATATGAACACCAAATTTAGTGCCCATGGGTGGCGCTTGATGAGCACTATCCAATGAGTACCCATGTTGAATTGTTTTTGGTAAGATCTTCATGGTCTTTTTTAGGTTTCCCCTTTTTAGATCCTTACACAGCCCGTTTTCCATCCAAATTGGCCCTAATGGGTTCCGTTGATGGGTTTGTAAATTTTATCAACGAATGCGGATCCTCACGATCTTGGTTTTGATTCTTTGAATTTTGATGATAATGTGTAAGTCACTTCCTCTACCTTTTTCTGAACTTTCTCTTTGATCTCCTGTCATTGTTTCTGTCTTCTAAGATCATATTGTTTGCGTCGCTCTTTTTTTTGAATCTTTTGAATGTTTGATAAGACCCTCTCATACTTTTCTATCTACTCCCCTTGGCTCGTGCCCTAGTAACTACCCAAATTGGAATTGTGGGTTCCCCTTCTGATGAGCTACTTGGAATGAATTGGACAATGTCTATGGCTGTCTTCCTCTTGTTAGTTGGATTCCTAGGACAATCATCTGGAAAATGACCGCCCTTGCGACCACATTGTACGCAATATGCCTCTATTGGTCTAACATTCTTATCTGGCTCAGAACAATAATTTTTCCAATGCTCATTTGATCCACAGTTATGAAAATTCCTAGTTCTTGGCTTAAGCATTGGTTTCATCATGGGTGGTCTAGCTCCCTGATTTGCAATGACCTAAATCAGTGATGCGTCAGGAGGTGTCTAGTACACTTGTTCTATTGTGGTAGAAATTGATTGAGTTTACCACTCGTCCTCCATTCTCACAGTTGCAAAACTCATTTCATTATATGGCATGATTGGTACTAGGTCATGATTTTCCACTTGCCCTTCAGACAGCATCTACTTGATTAGTATAACATTGTTCCCTGGTAGTGGTGGGAGATGTTGACCTAATACGGGTTGTGGTCTTTCCATAGCCATAGGTGGTTTTTGTTTTGGTGACATGTTAGGTGGATACCTATCCATGGGTTGTCCCTATGGCATCATCGGTACATACCGGACATTTCCATCATATTTAGGCTTATAATAGCACTCATTCGTTTCATGGTTTGTCCATTTCCCATTGATGGCACACCATTTCAATGGTTTGTGTTGTCCCATAGGTTGTCCCTGTGGTGGACCCTATCCCGTCCCTCTCATAGGCATTCTTTGCATGTTATTCATCATGTCATTCATGCACATAATCATGTCCTCCATAGCATTGACAAGAGCTGTCACCGTTGGTGCTACTTGTGTTGGCACAATAGATGTGGTCTGCTTGCTCTGAGTATCCTTAACAATGCTTTTCTCATTGAAAATCTTGATATTATCACCCAAGTCAATTGCGTCCAGGCTGCATGTTTCTAAGTCATATGTGTCTTACTATACAAAATGGCAAGCAAATCCTTATTGAGTAATCCCTCTAGGAACACTGAGACAAGCCTTTCCTCGATTGGAATCTCCAATTCTAGGCATCTATCAATGCATTGCCTCATCTGACTCACACAACCTCTTACGGTTTCTCCTTGTTTTTGTTTGAAGTTGTATATTTGTGCCACAGTGCTATGCTTGATTCCCATTTTTGAGCAAGCAGCAACAAATCTCATATACAGAGCCGGTAGATTGGTTATTGATCCAAGAATTATTGTCTAGAGCCAAGTCAAAGATTTTCCTTCTAAAGTCATTCCAGATCTCTCAAATTGCGTATGGAAATCTAGGATACTTTCAGCTCTCAAAACCTTTCTGAAGCTTGCTAACTGGTCATACAGATCCTGTGACCCGCTGTACTTTTTAACCCATTTCTAAAAATCAGCTGGTCTGACTCTTCAGTTATATTCTACATACACTCTCTTGGTTGGTGTTTCTCCAATGAAGCCTTCAAACCAATTGCTTGGTAGGTGTGACTCATGTGGACCTTTTCTTGCCTTGGTGTCACATGTTCTTCTCCGAATATTCAAGTTCTGTTCTGTTTCAGGTATTGTTCTCATAATGACTTCTTGACTTGAGTATCCCTGGTATTTTTTTTGTTTAATCTCCTTTGGATTCATCATAACAAAATTATTGTTATAACACTCCCTAAAGAGATGGACGGGAAGGTCTATTAAGCCCTTTTTCCTTATCTTGAAAATATACATGATTTTCAAGGGTGCCAATTGTCCTAGTTTGACTTGAGCAGTCGAGATCAAGTTTGTAACATTGTTGTCCTTCAAGCAATAGACTCCAATCCTTGGTTTGTCGGTAGGTATGTGCTTTAGAAACTTGATATCTATCAATTCGTATCCTTCCAGCTCTAACACTAGTGGTCCTTCCTTGTGTGGCCATGCTTGGAATCAGTGTGTCAACCTCCAATCTCCATCAATCTATAGTGTCAAGATTTTTTATTTTGAGGTATTGCACCCCATTTTTGTCCATGTAAAAGGTATCTTGCTTGTTCGCTCTAACCTCCTCTTCAAACTCAACTATATTTTAATGGAAATGGCCTATGAACTTTGAGAATAGCGGAATTAGGAGAGTTAAAGAGAACATTTTTGTGAGGCTACCTTGAGAACATAGAGGGTGAACTGATTTAGAGGTAGCAAGTTAACCATAGTACTTAATTAACTTGGCATGAACAATACTTTTTCAAGAGAGAGTTTTTACAGAACTTGACAACATTTTAGGACTGGATTTATGTGGAGCCGGTCCCCCCTCCAATAGGCTTTTGTATTATAGATTCTTCCATCAAGAGAGACTTGGTACAATACAATCTTTTTGTTCCTTGTGACCTAGGTGATGCAATGAAGATGGAAATCTCCATGCATCACGAGCATAACATAGACTTTGTAAAAAGCATTAACATCCCCAGCCTCAGTCCCAAGGCCTCAAACATCTTCAAAGGTGGAGAGAGCTAGCGGGGAATGAGGGTAGGGAAGAGGAAGAAGCAACATTCATAGGAGAAAGAAATATTTTCTCACTAATCATCACTCTTCTTGCTTATTAGCATACATAATATCATAGTAATGAAGATGGAGAAGATGTCAAGCTTAAGCATTGGAGCATGGCTCTTGGTTGGATTTGCATTCCATAGCCAAGAGTGTTGGTGTAGGCTCTCAACTTCTCTACAAGCTTGGAGAAGGAGATAGAGCTGTTGCACTTTGCACCTCTCACAATGAGAGAGAGAGAGTGTGTGTGTGTATGTGTGGGAGAGTATAACCCCAAGCTAGCCCCCTCCTTGCTTTGGTCGACCCCCTCTTCTAGCACTAGCTGACATTCAATTGGACCTCCTCAAGCTTGGCCAATCACATGCTTAGTGCGTATCAAGCAACAAGGGTAGCATTGGGACAAGTTCCCCCCTTTCCCCGTTGAGAGACAGAACTCGATAAATGCAAAAATAATTAATTAAATTAACTAATTTAGCATTGGATCCCTTCGGAGGCCAACCAATAGGCTTAACGCACACTATGAGGGCAACATGAAGAGGAGCTTGACAAGTTTCCTATTTTCTTTCTTTGTACCAAGCTTGCCTTGTGTGAGTGCTCTCTCTCTCTCTCTCTCTCTCTCTCTCTCTCTCTAGCCCCAACAATGAGGGCTCGGCCCCCCTTGAGTAGGGATCATGTTGAGTTTTTAGAACACCTCAAGCACCTTAGTCATGGATCACCTTAGCACCTAAGTCATTAAGAACCTCAAACATCTTAGTCAGTAAGCATGACAAGCACCTCAAGCACCTTAGTCAGCAAGCGCGACAAGCACCTCAAGCTTGGGCTGGATTCCCACCTCAAGCACACTCCTAGCTTGCCTAAGGTCTAAGGTCAAAGGACATTCTAAGACTAACCATTGGAGGTCTCTAATGAAACTAACACAAAGGTCTTTAAGCTCCATTAGCTAGCCTTGCTCATTGATAGATCATCTCTCATTTGGACCCCTTTATACTTGGTCCCGTGTTGAGACAAATCCTTAATCACATGTCTATATTTTTACCCTTGTTCTCATTTATTCTCCCACATTAAATGATCATTTTAATATGAGAAAATCATCAGGGTTGGTTAGATATTAGATTTTATGACAATATGGTCATCTACCCTTACAATATACTCCTTGTTAGAATCCATATAAATCTGAATCTTGTGCTTGTTAGTCTTATAAAAGTTTATAATGTGCTTGAACTTGAGTGAAGCTCCAGTCCCCGATTGGGTCCAAAAAGAAGACATCTCGGAACTTGAGTCGGAGTAAGTGTCTGGCACTTCTTCCTCTATAGTCTCTAAAGGTCTCCCTTGGTTTATGCTTTCTTTTGTGGATACTCTACTCTCAATCAGAGTGGTCCTCCCTAGCCGATGAACAGTCATCTCAGAATGGTACAGACAAGGGGAATCCAACTGTTTAATTAAAACAAAGCATTGGGATGGTCCCCACGAATGTTGATGTGATGTGATTTTTGCCCAGTTCTCTGAATGTCAAAGTGAATAAATTCAACCAAGCGCGGGTAAACGGCGGGAGTAATTATGACTCTCTTAAGGTAGCCAAATGCATCTTCATCCAATTAGTGATGCGCATGAATGGATTAACGAGATTCCCATTGTCCCTATATATTATCTAGCGAAACCACAGCCAAGGCAATGGGCTTGGAAAAATTAGCGAGGAAAGAAGACCCTATTAAGCTTGACTCTAGTCCGACTTTGTGAAATGACTTGAGAGGTGTAGAATCTCGGTTATAACCTTGATTTGCAACAAAATAGCTTGACCTTAGGTACATAAAGACTTGAACTCCTCCATAAAAATGAATACATGGCTTCCAGCATCAATATCAACCCGTTTTAGATGCAGTCAATTCAATATGGCAATTTTCCAAGTTCTTTTCAATCTCCCTGTGGAATCAAAAGTATATAAGTTAGCTCGATAATCACATGGATATACAAAAATTCTTGATGTAAAATCTTGCTTCAACCCTGTCAAAACAGTCAACAATGTCAATGTCCAATCTTCAACTCTAGAAATCTCAACTTCATGTGGCAAACAATGTCCAATTGACTCCAAATTTTTCAAGCTATCTGTATGATAGTTCCATTAACACTGGTGACCAAAAAATGTGAAAATTTCCTTCTCTGGCTAGTAGGAGATAATAATTGCGATTATTATCTACCTGGTCAAAAAACCAATATTTTTCACTTTTGTTGGTTCCCCTTGTTCAAATGTAATGCCAATAATCCTTGAGTCAATTTTCAATAAATTTGGATAAGTTTTGTGTAGTTTTTCTTTTGTTCTAGGGATTTGTAGAATCTGGTATCAATCAACTGTCAATATTATTTAATACCAATCCAAATCACTTGCAATTTGACATAGGCACTCGACTTCTATCATAGACCCAACATCGAATTTGCAATGGTTTCTTACCCCCTAAACCAGTCACTTGCCAAGTTTCATGAAGTTTGGTTTTATTTTCAATTTTATAGGCCAAATATTGTGTTTGTTGCTAGACTTCTATGAATTAAGAGCCTAATCGACAACTTATACGTCCAAATAGCTTCAAACTTGAATCAATGTCCAAATGCGTTGTGCTTTGTGCTATGGTATGGCCAATGAATGAAAATTTTACGATTATTATCTTCTTGGCTAGAATCATCATTTTTTCCACTTTTTGTGACACGGAATTACAGTACAAGGAGTTTTAAAGCTAGTCTAAAGGTCTTGCCAACTTGATTCAGTTTAAGTCACTTACCTATTAATTTTTTGTTGTTCAAGTTAAAGGCACTGTAAGCATGAAAATTCACACTCAAGCGAACTCCAAGTCCTTATATTCCTTTCAAAAAGGTTTGGTCTTTACCTGGTGAGGGTGTTGGTAGAGTTGAACTCACTTCCTTTGGCCAAAGATAATAACCTCAATTATTATTTATTGGGTTGTAGATGCACCTTTTTATCTTTGACATCATTCATGTTTCATACAAATTATTTCAAAAGCTTTTGGCCAAAAAGGTTTACGTTCACAAGCAATAACCACCAAGGAGATAATAATCCATGTTTTGGTCAAACTTTGAACTCTTCTCCTAAAGTTAGTTTTTGGCTTACCAAATCTTTCCCAAGACCAATTGCGATATGAAATATTGATTTTTTTGGTTTATATATTGAGTTTGGCACTTGCAATCTCTGAAATTCTCCAAGATAACTCAGTGATGACACGTCAAGTGGTGAGATAGGTCGAAAATCCACCTTGGTATCTACTTACCCTACTCCTAGTCAAAACAGCAAAAGGTAGTGGAAAGTGTGCACAAAAACTGGTTTCTAGACCTAGAGGAAGTCTCTGAACAATTTTATTGGAAGTCTGAGGTTTTCTTGAGTTTAGGTCACCTCGTTCCCGGCAACGACACCAAAATGTTGGGCCCTCTACTTCCAACCCTCATTTTCTTATTGTAGTGATAGTGAGAGCCACGGACATAAATGTCATACGAGTCGATCTGACTATTGCATGGGAGCTACAAGAGGTTGTGAGTCTCTTGGAAAACACATTAAATCTCTACTTACTCAAAGAAGCACTCAACTACATGTTAGGCAGCAAAAACAAGTCATGACATCGTAAGAAAATCTCATAGATTCACCAAGCAAATGAAGTCCAAACGTAACCAAACTTATGGAAAAGATAGACAGCCACACTAAAGGAACATGCCTATGGTCTCAAATCTCCCTTTCAAGCACTTGCCAAAAATGCAATTATTATCTACACGATAGATTTGACCTAACTATTTTTTGTCCCGAATGCACCTAGTAGCTTAGCAATGATGCCCCAACACCCTTCTTACACATAAAATGCAGTTTTCATGTGTAAAATGTGAGTTGTGAGCAGATGTAGGAGGTTAGACACAACATAATCACAAACTTATCGCGAGAAACTTAGAATGTCACACAGAGCTTTCACTTGTGAATGCAAAGGAAGAAACAGCACTCCAAACAGACCATCCGCAAGAGAGTTACAACCTTCAGAAGAAAGCGGGAGAACACATAGAGATGTTTGTAATCGCATGTAGCTTCATTATCCAAAGTGAACTTACAAAAATAATACAAAAGTTGGCTTTATACCTTGCCATAAAGGTTTAGGTCAAAAAATAAAGATCTACCAGTTTTGCTTCAACCTAAAGTTTCTGTGATACCATCTGGAAGCTTATAACCTTGCTTTAACCAGGCTCATAATTACATGTTTGCTTTGGGAATCAATAAAATACAAAGGCTTGCAGTTATAAATGTCCAGATTGAGTGAAAAAATGAATACATCATAGGCTGGTCTTCAAAGCATCTTTGTTAGCTAGGCTACTAAAAGTGATAAGCATGGCCTAGCTATCAAATAGCTCATTCATGCGATCACATGTTTCTTTTAAGAGATCCTCAAGGGAGGCAAATCTCTTGTTCCCATTAGATTTGTGGACATTCATGATTGAGTTGTATTGTTCAAAATTCTCTCTTAAATCTATGCAAGGCATATCTTTTATTTAAAAAAATCTCTTCTAAAAAAATCAATGGGGAGATGTGATTGTTTTAGAAGCCAATTGTGAATAAGATTCTAGCTTGAGATGATATCTTGCTTGGTATATAGAACCAATTTTGTCTATAGGAGAACCATATTTTCGGTCACGACTCAGCTTGTGAATGAAAAAATCACTCAATAAGTGTTCATGGTCACTTATTGGAACCTTAACACATCCTTTCAAGGAAAGCAATTCTTAACTTCCCAGGAATATTAAACATGTTCACTTCATTTTACCGGCACTAGCGTTTAGCAATGGCATCTGTATAGTGTTATGCAAGTTCATGCATTTGATAGCTTATGGTGTTTGTTAGTTATAGCAGGTGCATTATCTCTATGGATTTATTGTGGGTCTACCACTCACCATACAAGGTCATGACTCCATATAGGTGATTGTAGATAGGTTGACTAAACTCTGTAATTTTATTACAATCATGTCCACGGTTAGAAACTCAAGAGTTAGCCACATTGTTTTTTTGAAAATTTGTATAGCTTATACCAATTGTCCAGTAGTAATGTGAGTGATCATTCTCCCAAGAGTAGCAGTTACTATGGGAGGGCTATGTTTAAACAATGGGGAAGAAAATTCAATATCAGTTATGTGGATCATCCTCCTGTGAGACGGGTCGTGCTCCCAAGTTTAGCAGTCACTTCAAGAGGGCGATATTTAAACGATGGGGAGCATAACTCAAGATCAATTATGTGGATCATCCTAAGATGGATGGGCACATTGAACGTGTTAATCCGCTGCCTGAGGTTATGCTAAGAAGATACGTTACAAAGAAGAAATCTAATGGGTAGGTTATCCCCCTATTTTGGAGTTTGTTATATTATTGTATAACATGTTACGATGAGGTTTAGTCCCTTCATGATTATGTACAGTTTTCAACCTACATCACCGGTTGTGGTAGGGTTGGCTATTGAGAAAATTCAGCAAGTCAAGGATTTTATCCAAGACCATATGGACATGCAAAAAATTGCTCAAAGATACAAGAAGTATTCTCATGAGAAACATCGACAAAGTCACTTTTATGAAATCTATGAAGAGGCATCGTTACATGTTCCAAAAACATCAAAAATTTTGAAAACTAGTCGTCACTCTAGATACCACTTAGTAATTCACTATCAAGTTATCGTTCAAGTAAGGAAAACATTAGTGTTCTCGCGAGGAGATATGCCACTTTTGTTTTTTAGGATGAAAACGTGCTTTAAAGGGGGGGGGGGGGGGGGGGGGGGGGGAAGCAATGGTAGGACCATTGAGGCAAGGGCCTAGGCTTAGCGTGCAGTTTAGGGATCTCTATGACAAGGACTATATAGAGAGTGATTGGGAGGAAAAGAGCATGTCTTAATGACCAGTGGTCTTTCAGCAGGACATGTCAATAGAATCTATAGAGATAGAGGTAGAGCGGCAGTGCTCTAGTGAGACAAAGCAGGTTTCAGTGGCAGACAGAGGTAGAGCGGGTCTCCTCCATTGAAACATAGTCAAAGATTACGGGCATGAAGTTCTTTGATATACTTGTGCTAGAGACTAATGTGGTGATGTCAAGGCACATAATTCCATTCATGGATGACAAGGATGTAGCCATCCCAGTGTTGGCAATAACACGTCTATATATGATGAGTTGCCTTGATGATAGAGTGTATGCAAATCGTCGTAGATTTTATTGGCATTTTGGTGTCTCATGTATGATCTATTACTGTTGAGTTCTACCTAGTAGCTATAGTGGGAGAATTTGTAGCAGGCATTGTCAGTCGTATGATGGCTAACACTAGCATAATGGATTGTGGAGCTATGCATACCATATAGAGATCTCTGCAAGATTTGCATGTACGCTCTAGCATGAATACGCACATTTGTCTATCACTAGAGCCGATACGGCTACATGCAGATTGAGTGAGCGAGACAGTGGGCATAGGTTACCAGAGTGTGTTGCCTATAGTTTTTTGTATATACTAATAGTTAATTGGTAGAATCCACTTATCATCACATTCACCTTTAAGTGGAAGGTTGTTGGGGTTAAAGGTGGATTTGCCTTTGCCGTGGGTCGGAAATCTATTGTCCGATCGCCCATTGACATCTTATTCTTCTATGTCTATATAGACAATAAGGAGTGAGGCTCACTTTGGCCTCTACTCCACCCCACATAGAGTCTATCTCTTCTTTTTCCCCTTTATCACACCACACGCATCGTGTCGCCGCACCTTTCAGAGATCACAAGGGGTAGTTAAAGAGGGGCATCCACATGCTGGGCAGGTGAGTGTTATTATGAACCCCCCTCCTTTGTGCATGTATGTGTGAATCTTATCTCACACACTAAGGCCAAGCCACCCTTTCCTTATAATTACCCCTTCCTTGGTGGAGGGCACCTAAGCGTGCATATTTTGTGGGAGCAATTAACAATGACCCAATCATTGCTTGGGAAGCTTGGATAGGGGTTTCTCTTTCTATCTATATAGAAACTTTTCTTTTTTATTCTAGAAAAAACCTCCCGTTTAAGGAAATCAAAATTGTGTCAAGGTGCATTTGAGACATAGTGTATCAATTTCAACCTTGTCTGACGTAGATTGAAGTGTACATCAGGCACTTTCACCTGACCTTAGCAGTGCTCGGAAAAAAACCTAGGTTTAGTGTAATTCCACCTACAAATTTTGAAATTTACCTCTGAATTTTATTATATTTGAAGGTGAGAAAACCTACAAAATTTTGAAAAAATTATTGTAATTTGGTGTAAATACCTTCAAATTTACCTCTGTTGTTTCACATATGTAGGTGCAATCTGTTTTTCGCAAACTGCACAAAAAAAAAGTGACTTGCATTTAAATTTGCACTATGACATCTTTAGCCCCAAAAGGCAAGACATACTTAGCGGTTTGAAAAGGACAGTATTGCGTGGTGTTTGAATCATCATACCTTCAAACCAAAAGTCCATGCAACATGTCAACCATCCCACTAGTGCTTGGAGAAAACCGATGTTTAGTGTAATTCCACCTACAAACTTGAAAGTAGGCCCTGCCCATTTTGTTTCAGGTGCTTCGTTAAAGGGTATCTCAATAGATACCTTCCAAAAAACTAAAGCAAAAGGCCAATGCTAGCAACGTGGGAAGAGAGAGAGAGAGAAAGAGAATCTATGGTGCCATGTGTCAATGCGAAGGCAGGAATGTTTTGCTCGAAGACTACATGCTATTGGAAGTGATGATGACACGAGGATCTGTGTGTGGGGCTGATGGGGTGGATTTTTTCCTCTATTGGCTATTAGCAGGCGCGCGCGTGTGTGTGTGTGTGTGTGTTTTTGTTTTTGTGGGACATGCGCAAGTGGAAGCAGGGAAGAAGAGCCCGTCAACAACGTCTGAGACAATATGGGGAGGTGTGTGAGAGGGCGTTGTGCAGAGCAAGCAAGGCAGGCGCGGGGTCCAACCTCCATCGTGCTGCAGGCTTTGTACATCGATTTGCAGAGCAGGGGAGAGATTGTGCGCCTCGTAATGCAGGGCAGCGGACATGGGGGAGGGTTGTGCAGACTAGACGATGGCAGGGGGATTGGCAAAAATGATTTTGCTTTGAATCTGTCAGATTCTCTTGGAACCTCAAGGACAAATTAATTGTGAAGAAAGTGGAGCCAGTAGCTGCAACCCGCACTCACTCATGAGAGTCTCTCTGTGTCTCTCGCAGGTGGGATGGGATCTCTCTGTGTTGAGCCTTGCTTTTGGCGCAAGATAGGAAAAGATCGTCTGTGCGTTCAGTTCCGCGACAATTTCGGGACAGCATGAATGAGAGAGAGAGAGAGAGAGAGAGAGAGAGAGAGAGAGATAGATTTTGGCCTCGTCATCTGCATCGTGTCCGTGTTGAGGAAAGCTGCTGGGGATGGCACCTTCGCGATGATTTGGTGCATGAATTGGCTGCTCCCTTGTCGCAAAGCAGGAGGCGAGAGACATGCCATGAGAGCTGGCAGGGACGCGCAACAGAGAGACGGAGTGTGCCAAGGCTGATGGTGACAAGGGCCTCGTTTTCTTTTCGATTTGAACTTTGAAGATTCTCAGCATCTTGCAAAAAATTTAATTCACTCTTGTGAATTACCACTATATTTTAAATTTGAAGGTGAGAAAGCCTACAAGGATTAGACAAATTTAGTGTTAAAAGCCTTGAAAGAGAGTCAATTTACTTCTAGTACTATTATCTTCTAGTGCTTCTTCTTTTTGTTTGAAATGCTCATTTGAGGTGGATTAGAATTAACTCAACACCTAGGGGATAGGAAACTGTGTAGGTCAAATATGGGAGCAAGGCACGATGGTTTAGCTTCAGGTCAGGTATGCACGATGGTTTAGGGCTTCATAAGGACTTCGCTGTAGCATTTGAGCTTCAGGTATGCTCGTTAAAGATTAGCCATGCTCGTTAAGCTTCACCTTAGGGTTACGAGCTGCGGCTGGCTTTTTTTTTCTACCTTAGTTCAACTAAGCACAGAGAAGTGCTTTGAGCTCTGTAGCATTTGGTAAGCTTGAGCGTCCCCGCTTCTCCTCCTACAAACGTTGAGCCCCCCTCCGTCTGTAGCGATTATTAACATTGTTGCGATTATTTACACTTGGAGATAATAATCACTTGAGGGATTGCCTGCGTCGCGATTATTAGCCTTAATAATCACCTTTTGAGCCTATATGATAAGCGCATGTGAACGTGGAGAATTAGCGAGTTCTATCTCCTCGGTTAAGTTCTCCCTTTTGTGCGAGATCGTGCGTTGAGCAACAGGAGCGGTGCGTTAAGCAGCAAGGCAGGGAATCTCCCCCCCCCCCAACCCCACCCCACCCCACTGCGTGATCTTTATCTTTAACGATTACTATCAAAAATTATTATATAAATTTCCCTTTTTGTAACTTGGTGTCGGTGAGGCCCGTCATTGTGACATGGCGAGCTCCTGTAAGCCGTCCTATGCCGAAGGCAGGCAAAGAGTAGCCCGATGCTCTGAAGGCTATCGAGCCTACCGGCGACCTTGCAAAACCGGGCGCTGATGATAGCCGTCAAAGCTCCCTTACTAATCTGAGTAAGGAAGAACTGAAACAAAGACGCAGGTGGAAAAAGACCTAGCAGCAATCCTCTGTGCACTGTCATTGAACAAAAGGTCGCGCAAAGATTCGGCGACGCAGGAGGATGCTGCTGAATTGGCCAAAGAGGACAGAGCTTTCCAAGCACTTAAGAAGGCACTCCCACAGCGTGTCGAGGTGGAAGATGTCGTTACGGTGGTTGTTCCCCCCGCCATTGTGAAAAAACAACTTGCAGAGGTTGTAAACTCCACTATGGTCTTCGGGTTTATGGGGAGAGTTCCCAATAGAATTGAGCTTTGTAATTGGCTTTGCAATCCACTGGAGTTTAATCATCACGGCTCAATAATATTCACACAAAATATAGCAAAAGGATTCATGTCAGTTCAGTTCAACGACAGTGCAATGGTTGAGAAGGTTTTGGCGAAAATCCCGTTGTTCTTCAATCGTGCGCCAGTGTGCATGCTCCCTTGGGACCCTTTGTTTGAATCTAATGAGGCATTCAAGGATCTCTACCCAGTATGGGTGGAGTATGCCAACCTCCCTGTATGGCTTAGGATGAATTTAAAGGACCTCGCAGCTGCACTTGGTGATCCACTTTTTGTCCCATCTGTCAGAGTCTCGGGTGTAGCAGCAAACAAGGTATGTATCTGGTGGGATCTACGAAAGCCACAGCCAAAGAACTTGGTGGTGAACGTTGAGGCAGGACTAAAGATCATTCCTCTTAACTTTAACACTTTCTTTGGGGTCTGCTTCGAATGCAACAAATTTGGCCATTATGCGAGGGCGTGTTCCGCTGAGGTGCTAAAGCCTACCGATGAGAGTAGTGAATTACAGGCTACCCCACAGGGTGGCACGTAAACAATAGATCCAACAAAGAAGCCTACTGAAAATCTTGGCAAGGCAGAGGGTGGGCAAAATAAAGTCAACACGAATAAAGATGTGGAAAAACAAGACCATCGCAACCGGGGTAAGGGCAAGACCACCCAAAGCTACCGCTTTTTATCCACCGCTCAGCAAAGAACGGCCACCCCAGTAATGCAGAATATCGTGATGTCTCCAACTCTTAGGTCAAAAGATGAGGAATGGCAACAGGTACCTCATCTTTCATGTAAACGGTTCAAAGCGAAGGCTACGGCCTTGGGTCAAATTAATGGTCTCCCGCCGGATGTCCCAAAGCCTCCTTTCCTATATGACAACATACTCGAAGTTTTGGGGAAGATGAATCGTCCAAGCTAGATACCATGCAGGTTCCAGTAGAAAAGGAGCCAATGGAAGAGGACAACCTGAATGGGAACTTTGTTGAAGAGTTCCTGGAGGCAGAAGAATTGGTCCCCCTTTCCCGATGATAGATACTCTCTCTATTCAGTCTTGGAACGTGAAGGGATTAAAAACCAGGAAGAAGGGCACTCTCTTCTGAGAAGAAGTGAAGAAAGAGAAGGCAGTCAATTGCTGGCCCATCCAAGAGCACCATTTGGATGCTCGTAGCAAGAGAAAATTGTCTTTAGGGAAAAAACTTATCTTCTATGGGGAAGGAAGTGACGGTTTCAATGGTATCTTGTTCATTGCTGACAGAGACTTGGAACCAAAGAAGGTTTTAAATTACCCCTCCGGAAGAGTCCTTGGTGTTAGAATGAGATGGAACAATCAACCTATCACCATAGTTAATGTTTACGGTCCTTGCAGCAACGCAAAGGATAGAGCTAAATTGGGGATGTAGCTCAGGGATACTCTGATTAAAGGGGAACGGCTAATGGTTGGAGATTTCAATATGGTCGAGAAAAGCAAGGACAGAATAGGCTCTACCAGTCTACTGGCTGGCTCAGAAAAGTCTAAATGGCTGAGCTTATGTGAGAAGTGGGCTATGATTGACTTGTGGGAAGTGGGCCCATGGAAGAGCATGCTTGGATTCACCTACACAAGCCTTCAGTACGCCCGCACTACCTCCCGACTCGATAGATCGCCAGCATCATGTAGAGTCAACTTCAAACCTGTTTCCATGGGAGTGGCAATAGGTTTGCAATCCTCAAGTCCAAACTCACATAGCAATGTCTCTATGTAACTTGTCTGACATAAGGCAATACCACCATCACACTGCTTAAACTGTATACCCAAGTAATGATGCAACAGCCCCAAATCTTTCATCTTGAAAGTAGCATTCAAATCAGCCTTAAATTCAGCAATATGTCTCTCATTTGGTCCAGGGATCATCAAATCATCGACATAAAGAACCACAGTGAGAAGTACATCACCCTCACGCTTTACATACAATCTGCTTTTCTGTTGGACTTTTATGAAAGCCTTGTTTGACCAAATGAGTGTCAGATTTCTCATACCAAGCACGAGGAGATTGCTTCAACCCATACAAAGCCTTCTTACATCTGCACTGTTGGAATTAGGGTTGCAGAGAAACACACACAGCTTGGAGAAGACGAAGGAAGCTCAAGGCACACAATAGAGAGTGTGTTACTTAGTGTGCAATGGAAAGATGGATAGCCCTAGAGTGATGGGCGTATATACAATGCACGGGGGAAAAAACCTCCTAAAGAGGTAAAAAATGCCCCGGCGGTCCTAGTGTGTTCACACACATCACTACCACATGTATATGGTAACAAATCCCCCCTGGAGTGATGCGGTGAACGAGAGCTGGCACATGAGTAAAGGGAAGTGCCATGCCCTGAGGACAGGATCAGTCCACAAAGGGGAGTAAGCCCAAAGCTTTGCGGAAAGCTTCAAGCTTCTCACGAGACAATGCCTTTGTGAAAAGATCTGCAAGGTTGTCCTGTGTTGGCACATAAACCAAGCTGATCTCTCCTGCTGAGAGCCTCTCCCTGACATAGTGGTAATGCACCTCAATGTGCTTTGTGCGAGCATGAAAAACTGGGTTCCTCGCAACTGCCAATGCGCTCTGACTGTCAGTGTAGATAGTGTTGGCAGTGTCCTGTCCAACACCCAAGTCAGCCATAAGGCGTCTGAGCCATACACACTCAACCGTAGCTGTGAAGACTGCCCTGTACTCAGCCTCACAACTCGAAGTGGCCACAGTAGGTTGCTTCTTGCTCAACCATGATATACATGAACTGCCAAGCATGAAACAAAAACCACTTGTGGACACTCGCGTGTCAAAACAACCAGCCCAATCTGAGTCCGAAAAAGCATGTAAGTCTGGCGGCAATGATCCCCCCTTGGGATAAAACAAGCCAAGATGTAAAGTGTCACTAAGGTAGCGGAAAATCCTCTTGACAGCCTGCCAATGCTTAGACCCTGGGCTATGCATAAATCTGCTGACCTGCGAGACTGCAAACTGAATATCTGGCCTCGTGTTGCATACATAAATGAGGCAGCCAACAGCAGTTTGGTAAAGAGTGACATCAGCAGGATCGCCAGCATCATGTAGACTCAACTTCAAACCTGTTTCCATGGGAGTGGCAATAGGTTTGCAATCCTCAAGTCCAAACTTACATAGCAATGTCTCTATGTAACTTTTCTGACACAAGGCAATACCACCATCACACTGCTTAAACTGTATACCCAAGTAATGATGCAACAGCCCCAAATCTTTCATCTTGAAAGTAGCATTCAAATCAGCCTTAAATTCAGCAATATGTCTCTCATTTGGTCCAGTGATCAGCAAATCATCAACATAAAGAACCACAATGAGAAATACATCATCCTCACGCTTTACATACAATGTGCTTTCTGTTGGACTGTTACGAAAGCCTCGTTGAACCAAATGAGTGTCAGCTTTCTCATACCAAGCACGAGGAGATTGCTTCAACCCATACAAATCCTTCTTACATTTGCACACTTTGTCCTCTTGTCCTTTTATGACAAAACCGCGAGGCTGCGTTACATAAACTTCCTCAAATATGTCACCATTCAAGAAAGTAGTAACAATGTCTGATTGATGTACATCCCAACCAAAATGAGCTGCCAATGCACATAGAAAATGCACAGTAGTCATACGACAAGTGGGACCAAAAGTCTCTTCATAATCTATGCCTTTTTGTTGTGCATAACCCTTTGCAACAAGTCGAGCCTTATGGCGATCGATCTCACCATCCGGCTTGCGTTTCAACTTGTAAACCCACTTCGTACCAATGGCCTTTTTGCCAGGAGGCAAATCACATAAAGTCCATGTGTCATTCTCTATAAGTGCATCATATTCTGATTTCATGGCAGCAATCCAATTTTCTGAATTCTGTGCTTCATCAAAAGACAGAGGCTCCTCAACATCATGTAAACTAGACACAGCCAAAGCATAACAATCTGATGCATAAGATGCATGGCGAGAGCCTGAACGAGTACGACTAGATAAAGGTGCATCCAATTTACTGTCACGCAAAGTGTGCACCAGCCATTTTGGCATACCTCTAGCCTGCTCATTTTCAGCCCTTTCCTCATCAAGTACATCATGTACATCTGCATCAGTAATAGGCTGTTCTAAAACATTTTCAAAAACCCCCATAGGCTGTACATTTGCCTCATTGGAACTTACATTCGTATTTCCACCACTGAAAAGAGGCATCAAAGTGTCATAAATGTCCTGTGAGCTTACATTACTGTCTCTAGTACATGACAGCAAGGGCTGAACAGAGTCTTCCACAAACACTACATCCCGTGAAACCAGAATACGTTTTGTTTGCGGATGATACAACCTGTAACCTTTGCTTTCAGCACTATAACCAACAAAAATACATTTGACAGCCTTATCATCCAATTTTCTGCGCTGCACTTGTGGCACCAAAGCATATGCCAAACAGCCAAAAACACGCATGTGCTCAATAGAAGGTTTTCTATCATGCCATGCTTCATATGGAGTAATAGACTGTAAAGCTTTCGTAGGACACCTGTTAAGTACATAAGTGGCACACATGATGGCCTCAAGCCAAAAAGAATGCGACAAAGCTTGACTTTTGACCATACATCGTGCCATTTCCGTTAGTGACCTGTTTTTTCTCTTAGCAACACCATTTTGTTGAGGTGTATAAGGCACTGTACATTGGTGTTTTATCCCACGACTAGCCAGAAATGCATTAAATTCATGAGACATATACTCCCCCCCTCGATCGGAACGGAGGGTGCCCATAGTACATTTTGAGACATTTTCAACCATAGCCAAAAATTGTTTGAAGCACATAAAAACTTCGGACTTCGCTTTAAGCGGAAATACCCATGCATGCCTGGAGTAATCATCAATGAAAGTCACGAAGTACAGGTAATTGCCCAAGGACGGAGTTTGCATGGGCCCACAAACATCACTATGCACAAGCTGCAACCTGCATGTGGCCCTAACTGAACCATCCTTTGGAAACTTAGAACGCTGCATTTTACCCAGAATACAGCCTTCACAAACATGTTTGACAGGTGCTTCAAGAGGCGGCAAAGAAGCAACCATATCAGATTTCTGCAAACACAGCAAACTGGCAAAATTCAGATGACCAAAACGTGCATGCCAAAGTTTTGCATCTGAAATAGCCCTTGAATCTGCAACAGCATTTGCAAAATTTTGTCCACACTTGTCATACAAAGGGAGCTTATACAGCCCACGGCACAAAAGCCTAGATGCAACAATTTCATCACCAAAACTTAGATCATGAACTGTACATCTGTCATCCACAAATTTGACTACAAGTCCAAGTCTAGCAAGTGCCGATACAGACAAGAGATTCTTCTTGATCCCAGGTACATAAAGTGCATCAACAAGTGTGAAGGAACTGCCATTAGCAGCAGTGAGCACAATCTTTCCAACTCCCTGAACTGGATAAGAGGCGTTGTTGGCACAAGTGACTGAATTCCCATGAGGGACAGACTCGAGAGAGGTAAACAATTCACGATGTGAGGTAATGTGCTTTGTAGCACCACTGTCGAAATACCACACATGTGAATCTGCAGCAACTGACAAGCATGCATCATGGACAGCAGGATTGTAAGTGCACTCTGCGCTAAAAGCCCATTCTGCATCAACATCAGCATCACAATCTCCTTTCACAGAAGACTCAACAATGGCTACATTTGTAGTGGAACTAGCATTTGCAGTGGAACCACCCTCTTTCTTCTTAGCCTCTTTGGCCTTCAACTTAGGACACGACTTGATCAAGTGATCATTGGCTTTACAATAATGGCAACGCATCTTCTTTTTGCCCTTATCACCAGAATTGCCAGACGAAGTGCTGCCAGCAGAAGCATTAGGAACAGAATTTTTGCCACTCGCAGCAGAACCATAAAAAGTGGCTGCATTACTGTTACCACCCTTTCTTTGAGAAGCAATAAAAGCCTGTTCAACTGCACGCTGCCTAGTCCTGTTTTTTCTAGAAAGTGACTCTTGCAACAGCAATGTGCATAATGCATCAAACTTGACAACTTCAGGATTTCCTTGGGTCATGAGTCTCCAAGTACTAGCAAAAGTCTGGTAGGAATCTGGTAAGGCATCAAGAACAGTCTGCACAAGGGAACTGTCCGAAATGACTTCACCTGCAGAAATGAGTTGCTCATTGATATCCTTGACACTAGCAAGGAAAGTGTCCATATCATCTTCCTCATGCATAATCTTCGACTCTAGCTCTTTACGCAGCAAAGCAATTTTAGCCTCATTGCGGCTTGCATAAAGACCTGTTAGAATATCCCAAGCCTGTTTTGCAGATTTTGCTGAACGGATGTGAGGAATAATGGTGCGCTTCATAGACAACGCAATCAATGCATGAGCCTGCGCATCCTTAACATCCCAACGAGCTTGTTCTGCCGTAGGCAAAAAAACTCTAACAGCTGCAATCCTTGTAGCAAGACCTGCAACATCCTCAACATCGCCTACATCTTCAGAACCAGGACGTACATCAATGCCCTGCACAATGTTCCAGACACCTTTTGACACAAGAACATGTTGCATCATATAAGCCCACATAGGGTAGTTGTCCCCATCCAACCTGTCCTCAGCAGCAAACATCTTGAACACATCTGTGTTGTTGTTGTCAGCCATGGTAAATGCTGCACCTGATGTGAAAACTGCCCGAAAATAGGAGAAATGGAGCGGGAACAACTTGTGCTATATAGCACAAACCGTAGAAGACTATAAGGCACCTGTTATGCAGAAAACGGCACTGACAGAAAATCTGCACAAAATGACAACATAGCCTGTGCAGTACTACCTGTAGTGGAAACGGAGGCCAAAATGAGCCCAAATCAAAATTCTGAGCAGACTAGGCTCTTCGAGCTCTCCCAAAATATTTGTCGACCTGCGAATGCTCGCCAAAGCTCACTGAAATCGGAGAAAGTGAGCAAGCGTGTGCTGGAGCAGCTGGCGACTAAGCCCGGGAGGACGTGACCTGCTCTGATACCAATTGTTGGAATTAGGGTTGCAGAGAAACACACACAGCTTGGAGAAGACGAAGGAAGCTCAAGGCACACAATAGAGAGTGTGTTACTTAGTGTGCAATGGAAAGATGGATAGCCCTAGAGTGATGGGCGTATATACAATGCACGGGGGAAAAAACCTCCTAAAGAGGGAAAAAATGCCCCGGCGGTCCTAGTGTGTTCACACACATCACTACCCCATGTATATGGTAACATGCACACTTTGTCCTCTTGTCCTTTTATGACAAAACCGCGAGGCTACGTTACATAAACTTCCTCAAATATGTCACCATTCAAGAAAGCAGAAATAATGTCAGATTGATGTACATCCCAACCAAAATGAGCTGCCAATGCATATAGAAAACGCACAGTAATCATACGACAAGTGGGAGCAAAAGTCTCTTCATAATCTATGCCTTTTTGCTGTGCATAACCCTTTGCAACAAGTCGAGCCTTATGGCGATCGATCTCACCATCCGGCTTGCGTTTCAACTTGTAAACCCACTTCGCACCAATGGCCTTTTTGCCAGGAGGCAAATCACATAAAGTCCATGTGTCATTTTTTATAAGTGCATCATATTTTGATTGCATGGTAGCCATCCAATTTTTTGAATTCTGTGCTTCATCAAAAGACAGAGGCTCCTCAACATCATGCAAGCTAGACACAACCAAAGCATAACAATCTGATGCATAAGATGCATGGCGAGAGCGTGAACGAGTACGACTAGACAAAGGTGCATCCAATTTACTTTCACGCAAAGTGTGCACCAGCATTTTGGTATACCTCTAGCCTGCTCATTTTTAGCCCTTTCTTCATCAAGTACATCATGTACATCTGCATCAGTAATAGGCTGATCTGTAACATTTTCAGAAACCCCCACAGGTTGTACATTTGCCTCATTGGAACTTACATTCGTATTTCCACCACCGAAAAGAGGTAACAAAGTGTCATAAATGTCCTGTGAGCTTACATTACTGTCTCTAGTACATGACAGCAAGGGCTGAACAAAATCTTTCACAAACACTACATCCTGTGAAACCAGAATACGTTTTGTTTGCGGATGATACAACCTGTAACCTTTGCTTTCAGCACTATAACCAACAAAAATACATTTGGGAGTCTTATCATCCAATTTTCAGCACTATAACCAACAAAAATACATTTGAGAGTCTTATCATCCAATTTTCTGCGTTGTGTTTGTGGCACCAAAGAATATGTCAAACAGCCAAAAACACGAATGTGCTCAATAGAAGGCTTTTTATCATGCCATGCTTCATATGGAGTAATAGACTGCAAAGCTTTCGTAGGACACCTGTTTAGTACATAAGTGGCACACATGTTGGCCTCAAGCCAAAAAGAATGCGGCAAAGCTTGACTTTTGACCATACATCGTGCCATTTTCGTAAGTGACTTGTTTTTCCTCTCAGCAACACCATTTTGCTGAGGTGTATAAGGCACTGTATATTGGTGTTTTATCCCACGACTAGCCAGAAATGCATCGAATTCATGAGACATATACTCCCCCCCTCGATCAGAATTAAGGGTGCCCATAGTACATTTCGAGACATTTTCAGCCATAGCTAGAAATTGTTTGAAGCACATAAACACTTTGGACTTTGCTTTAAGTGGAAATACCCATGCATGCCTGGAGTAATCATCAATGAAAGTCATGAAGTAAAGGTAATTTCCCAAGGACGGAGTTTGCATGGGCCCAAAAACATCACTATGCACAAGTTGCAACCTGCATGTGGCCCTGACTGAACCATCCTTTGGAAACATAGAACACTGCATCTTACCCAAAATACAGCCTTCACAACATGTTTGACAGGTGCTTCAAGAGGCAGCACAGAAGCAACCATATCATATTTCTGCAAACGCGGCAAATTGGCAAAATTCGGATGACCAAAACGTGCATACCAAAGTTTTGCATCTAAAATAGCCCTTGAATCTACAACAGCATTTGCAAAAATTTGTCCACACTTGTCATACAAAGTGAGCTTATACAGCCCACGACACAAAAGGCCAGATGCAACAATTTCATCACCAAAACGTAGATCATGAACTATACATCTGTCATCCATAAATTTGACTACAAGTCCAAGTCTAGTAAGTGCGGATATAGACAAGAGATTCTTCTTGATCCTAGGTACATAAAGTGCATCAACAAGTGTGAAGGAACTGCCATTTGCAGCAATAAGCACAATCTTTCCAACTCCTTGAACTGGATAAGAGGCATTTATGACACAAGTGACTGAATTCTCATGAGGGACTCGAGAGAGGTGAACAATTCACGATGTGAGGCAATGTGCTTTGTAGCACCACTGTCGAAATACCACACATGTGAATCTATAGCAGTTGACAAGCATGCATCATGGACAACAGGATTGTAAGTGCACTTTGCGCTAAATTCCCATTCTGCATCAATCATCAACAAAGTCTCCTTTCACAGAAGACTCAACAATGGTTGCATTTGTAGTGGATCCAACATTGGCAGTGGAACCACCTTCTTTCTTCTTAGCCTCTTTGGCCTTCAACTTAGGACATGACTTGATCAAGTGATCATTAGCTTTACAATAATGGCAACGCATTTTCTTTTTGTCCTTATCACCAGAATTTCCATACGAATTGCTGCCAGTAGAAGTATTAGGAACAGAATTTTTTCCACTCACAGCAGAACCATAAGAAGTGGTTGTATTGTTGTTACCACCCTTTCTCTGAGAAGCAATAAAAGCCTGTTCAATTGCACGCTGCCTAGTCCTGGTTTTTTCTAGAAAGTGACTCTTGCAACAGCAATGTGCATAATGCATCAAACTTGACAACTTCAGGATTTCCTTGGGTCATAAATCTCCAAGTACTAGGAAAAGTCTGGTAAGAATCTGGTAAGGCATCAAGAACAGTCTGCACAAGGAAACTGTCTGAAATGACTTCACTTGCAGAAATAAGTTTCTCATTGATATCCTTGACACTAGCAAGGAAAGTGTCCATATCATCTTCCTAATGCATAATCTTCGACTCCAGCTCTTTCCACAGCAAAGCAGTTTTAGCCTCATTACGAGTCGCATAAAGACCAACCAAAATATCCCAAGCCTGTTTTGCAGATTTTACTGAACGGATGTGAGGAACAATGGTGCGCTTCATAGACAACGCAATCAATGCATGAGCCTGCGCATCCTTTACATCCCAACGAGCTTGTTCTACCGTAGGCAAAACAACTCTAATAGTAGCAATCCTTGCAGCAAGACCTGCAACATCCTCAACATCGCCTACATCCTCAGAACCAGGATGTACATTAATGCCCTGCACAATATTCCAGACGCCCTTTGACACAAGAACGTGTTGCATCATATAAGCCCACATAGGGTAATTGTCCCCGTCCAATATGTCCTCAACAGAAAACATCTTGAAGAGATATGTGTTGTTGTCAGCCATGGTAAATGTTGGACCTGATGTGAAAATTGCCCGAAAATAGGAGAAACGGAGCGGGAACAACACGTGCTATATAGCACAAACCATAGAAAACTGTAAGGCACCTGTTATGCAGAAATTGGCACTGACAAAAATTCTGCACAAAATGAAAAAATTGCCTATACAGACCTGCTTGTAGTGGAGACAGAGGCCGAAATGAGCCCGAATCAAAAATATTTTTCGACCTACAAATGCTCGTCAAACCTTACTGTAATCGAAGAACGTGAGCAGGCGTGTGCTGGAGCAGCTGGCGACTAAGCCCGGGAGGACGCAACCTACAATGCTCGGGGGAAAAAACTCCTAAAGAGGAAAAAAATGCCCCGGAGGTCCTAGTGTGTTCACACACATCATTGCCACGTGTATATGGTAACACAAAAAGCCTCTCCGATCACATGCCATTACACTTACAGCTCAAGAAAGATAAGGGGGGGGGGGGGGATGGGGGGGGGCAATCCCCGAGAGGGGAGAAAAAGATTCTTGTTCAGGGTCACACCAGTTCAAAGACCCTCTCTCCAGAAGCATCACCAAGAAAGCTTTGGGAAAGGTCAAGAAAGATGTGGAGTTGAACAAACCTAGTGCTTGGAATATATTTGTTCGAAGTGTTCAAAATGCTATCAAAACTTTGGGTCCTCGGGTTAAAAAAGCCAATGAGGCACAAATCAAACATCTATCATAGGAGGCTGCACAATTAGCCTCTAGGAAGGCTGCCGAACTAGCTACCGAGGATGAGCACAAGCGATGGCTTGAAGCTAAATCTCACCCGGCCAACGAGCTGGAGGAAATCAAGAAGGCGAGATTGCTCTCTAGGGAAACTTTCCTCCAACCAGATCCTTCTAACCAAGCACATTTTTTTAGGGCTCTGAAAGTGAGGAAGAGTCGAGGCCGCGTACAAGTGCTAGATGATGAGAAAGGGAATACAATTTAAAACCAAGATGAGATGGCTGGATTTATGCTCAAGTATCTCAGCCAGATTATCGGCCAGCCAAAGACCCAATCTCAGGAAGTGGATGAAGCTCGAACGTCTTTACTTAGGCGTGTTGAAAAGAAGGTTCCCTAGGAGGAAGCCAACCGCATGGAAAAGGCCTTCTCTAAGGAGGAATTCTCAGCGGCACTAAAAGCTCTGGGCAATGAAAAGTCCCCCGGTTGGGATGGACTGACGGCTGAATTCTTCAGGGAATTTTGGGATGATCTCAAGGGTCCAGTCACACGGATGGCCAATCAAGCTGTTTCCGAAGAGTCATTGGATACGAGTGTTAAGAGAGGGCTTATCAAGCCTATCCCCAAACGGATTTGTTGCTCTCAACTTAAACATTGGCATCCCATTACGATGATGTCAGTAGCATACAAAATTACTACCAAGGCGATAGCTCTAAGACTTGCCCCCCTCCTGCTTCGGATCATCTCTCCCCATCAACACGGGTTCATTAAAGCGAGATCTATATATGACAATATCTTGGCAGCAATGGTAGGAATAGAGTATGCATCCTTCTCCAAGCTAGAGTGCATATTGCTGCAACAGCTGGACCTCGACAAAGCCTATGATAGAATAGAATGGTCTTATATAGAAGAAGTCATGGGAGCTCTAGGCTTGGGGCCTCGCCTTTGTCGCCTCATACGCACACTAGGCATTGGTAGCCAATCAGAGCTCCTGTTTAATGACACTGTGGGCTCTTTTGAGGTTAAAAGGTCTATTAAGCAAGGATGTCCCCTGGCCCCCTTGCTTTTCACCATAGGGTCGCATCCTCTCATTACGATGCTCGAAGCCAGTGCTACGAGGGGAGAGATTCAAGGTCTGGCATTACCGGGCGACGACGAGCTACTGGCCAAAATGTTCGCACATGATTCGCTCCTATTCTTGAAGACGTGCCCTCAAGTTGTCAAGAGAGCTGTGGAGATTTTGCAAACATTTGCTGTGGCCTCGGGATCCAAGTGCAATATAGAGAATTCAAGACTAGTCGGAGAACGACTCTTTTGAACCTGCAGTTTGGACAGGAGAGATTATCTCAAAAGGGAGTGTATTCAGACACCTGGGAGCCCCCGTTGGGGTGGATGTAACCCACAGGCAAAGATTTCAATGGGTCCTTGAAAAAATAAGTTCGAAATTGCGAAGATGGGAGTTTGTTATCCTCCCCTTCCAAAGCCGGATTAGAGTGATTAATGCTTTTATGATCCCGTATATTTCTTTCCTCAGCCCCGTCCTCAAGATGGCTAAGTGTAATTGGAAAGAATTCTTAAAACGAGTGAAAAGGTTTCTTTGGAAGAACAACACGAAAACCTCCCGGCCATGGCAGTGGGCTAGATGGCAGGTAGTTGCTTGCCCATTAGACCAAGGAGGGCTCGACATTCTTAACCCTGTATCCCATGTTGAGGCCCTTTGTGCCAAGTTTTTTTCGACCCCTCTCCCTCCAAGACTCGAGTGGACTCTGGGCCGCAGCTGTTTTGCTATTCCAACCGGCTGAAGGGTCAAGGCTAAGCTGAGCACACGTTTCTCAAACATTGATTGGGAGTTGTACTCTTGTGTAAAAGTAGTGGGTTCAAAAAGCTGCATCTTTGTCCTCGTGGTTTGCATTACAACTCAATAAATGATTCTATGATTTGTAAGTTTTGTATGAAGGTCACGTAGTCACAAGCACTCAAACTTCAAAGGACCAATTGATTATTGACCATATACGAAGGATGGCCTTGCAAGTTGCCAAGGACCAATGACCATATACGAAGGATGGCCATTGGGCTTGCCAACAAACAATTGAGCGTTCATTGTTCAGGTGTTGTGCAGTGACGTCCTTATTGGTGGACTATTTGTACAACACTTTTAAAAAGTAAATGCCTCGCCCAAGAGGTGAAAGAACAGACGCAAGTAATATACGTAGTACTTGGGTGCCAAATTTCACGGGAGGGGGGAGCCCCAGGCGCGCCCCCCCCCCCCCCCCCCCCCCCTCCCCTCCTTTTTTCCTACCAAGATATCATCTCTTTGCAATGCAAAGGCAATTTTTGAGCCACTGACTGGGTTTTGTAGAATTCATAGCTATTTGTTATCTTCGAAAGTCCCCCGGGCCAAAACCAACACCTATGTGTTTATGTTTCTTTTTGGGGCACTCCTCACATAGATGAGATATGTTATCCTAACTTCCTAACTATATCTAATGTGCCAAGCAAGGGGCCTACCACGTGGCAAAAGCTGAGGCCCTTTGGAGGGGAGTGCATTGCAAAGGAAGGGAGTGCATTGCCACGCTGGAAACCGTTTGCCCTTGCATGGCCACGTTGGATAGTACGAAGGAGATTCGAAGAGCGTGTCCACCAAGGAGCATTGAAGGAGTGGCGGGCAAGGGGTCTCTCTCTCTCTCTCTCTCTCTCTCTCTCTCTCTCTCTCTCTCCCTCTCGCCACCATTTCCATCATCGCCTGCAAGCAGGCTCTGCCCATTGCCATCGTCACTGCAGTTTCCATCATCGCCTGCAAGTGGGCTCTGCCTATTGCCTTGCCATCGTCTTCTATATTGCGCGAGGCTCTGCCCATCGCCCATTGCCATCATCACCCGAGGCTCTACCCGCCAGTGCTTGACCCTCCAGTGCAGCTTGACTGCGGTACCCGCCTCCAGTTCACGTTGTGCAGGTCATCACCCTCATCACCCGAGGCTCTACCTGCCAGTGCTTGACCCTCCAATGCAACTTGACTGCGGTACCCGCCTCCATTAGAGGTTGTGCAGGCCTAGCTCATCGTCTGGCCGAGCTATCTGCAGCCCACTGTCTGGCCGAGCTTGTGCGCTCCACTGCAGGTCGCTGAAAGGACCTCCAGGTCACAGCTCGCAACTCGCTGAAAGGACCTCCAGGTGAGAGAGAGAGAGAGAGAGAGAGAGAGAGAGAGAGAGAGAGAGAGAGAGAGAGAGAGAGAGAGAGATGTTTCTTGCTCCACGATATGCAAGGCACAACTCCACCACGGAGCATGCACAGAGAGAGAGAGAGAGAGAGAGAGAGAGAGAGAGAGAGAGAGAGAGAGAGAGAGAGATGTTTCTTGCTCCACGATATGCAAGGCACAACTCCACCACGGAGCATGCAAAGAGAGAGAGAGAGAGAGAGAGAGAGAGAGCTAGAGTTTGTGCAGGCAAACGTGGTGTGGGCGTGGGCCGAATACGCGAGCTAGCTGAGTTTCCTCAAGCGAACATGGTGTGAGAGAGAGAGAGAGAGAGAGCGAGATGTTTCTTGCTCCACGGTATGCAAGGCACAACTACACCACGGAGCATGCACGCACGCACGCGCGCGCGCGCGCACGCACACACACACACACACACACACACACACACACACACACACACACACACACACACACACACACACACACACACACACACACACACACACACACACACACACACACACACACACACACACACACAGAGCTAGAGTTTGTGCAGGCAAACGTAGTGTGGGCGTGGGCCGAATACGCGAGCGCGCTCTGCTCGGGTGGCGATTGTTTGGTAAGCTTTTTTTTTTTCAAAAAAAAAAAGATGGATTGCAGTGCCGCTGCACAGAAATACACCACATTTGGCATGTTATGTTGTTTTTGAAGTACACCACATTTGGCATGCGCGCGAGAATTGGCAAAAAGAAAGCAAAAAAAGAAAGCGAGAATTTGGCATGCGCGCTAGAATTGGCAAGAAGAAAGCAAAAGAACATTTTTTTAAAAAAAAATCATCATCATCTTCTAAACAATGCAGTGCCGCTGCACAGAAGTACCCCATATTTGGCATATGTTGTTTTTGAAGTACACCATATTTGGCATGCGTGCGCATACATGTTGATAAAGGAATTGGCAAAAAGAAAGCAGAACGTTTTTTTTTTTTTTAAATCATCTTGAATTATTTGCCCTCACTTTAGATCTTCTAAACAAAGTCTAGATTTTGAGTGAGAGAGAGAGAGAGAGAGAAAAAAAAAAATTAAAAAGAAAATGAACAAGAAGTAGAGTATTTTAACGTCGTAGGAAACTATCCAAGAGACCTTGAGGAGAGATGAACTAAAGACCTCTTATTCAAGAAGAAGAAGAGGAAAATGGCAGATAAATAGAATGAGAGAGAGAGAGAGAGAGAGAGAGAGAGATATGAATAAAAATTCAAGATAAAAACCTTTTTAAAAAAAGAGATAAACATGGCCCCGGATTGGAGAAAACATGGAAACTTAATTTAGGTGAGGAGTGGAGCTAGTTTTAGCACCTTGCGTAATGCCACAGCCATTTGAGATGTAAGCATAGTCTTCGAGACCAAAGCATAGGTGATTTCATCTTTTTTCCCATGTAGGCATCTTGCGTAATGGCCCATCCCTTCAAGATGTAAGCATAGCCTTCAAGACCAAAGCATAGGTAATTTGATATGGAGAGACACCCTCATTTCGTATCCCTTGAAAACAAAGCAGAGCTTTGTGGTCCCTGCCCCGTTGTTGGGCATAGCGAAAAAGCAATGTATTACAAGAGACGACATCCCACACAGGCAGCTCTTTAAGCATCTTTTGTTCTTTTTAAAGTGCACAACATTTGGCATATTAATATCATCGTGAATTCTTTTGCCCATATCAGTGTCTTGCATACTGCCACACGCCTTCAAGATACAAGCATAGGTGAGTGCAGTTGGAGAGATTTCGTTGCTTTGCTTCTGCTGAAAAAAACATGGATATTCTTGGCCTTGCCTCTATTTGGCATATCAAAAAATCAATGCGCTCCAATTGACAACATCTCGGTCATGTGACTCCTTAAGTGTTTTTTGTGGATTTTGAAATAGACCACATTTGGCATACATGTCAACTAAGGCAGCAAGCATCACGTTTTTCCTTCTTCCTGTGGGCTCCTTATCTGTGGACTGCACTATTGCCTACCGCCTACCAAGATATCATCTCTTTGCAATGCAAAGGCAATTTTTGAGCTATCCATTCTCTTCGAAAGTCCCCCAGGCCAAAACCAACACCTATGTGTTTTTCTTTCTTTTTGGGGCACTGCTCACTTAGATGAGATATGTTATATTGATAAATAGCAAAAAGAATCACATTAGGAGCCCATGGAGAAATATTGCCACTATTACCCGTACACATTGTCCATAAGCCATCATCATATCCATTTGTTAGGGGGGGCGTTACACGGAGCCCTTACCTTATACAAGCACATAACGCTAAAAGGGGAGCCACCTTACATAACCAATTATCTGTAAACAGAATAAAATCGTAGTAAGGGTGGAGTCTATAACGTCCATCACCTCGAAGCATACCTAGTCAAAAACAAGCCAACCCAGCCAGGCACAATTAAAACCAAGCAAAGACATCAAAAGCAAGCTATCATGGTGAGTCTTGCACCATCTTCAGTGCAGATCGTTGCCACCAAGGATTGGAGCCTGCCACGTGCCAAGCTTGCTGATCCGCCACACAGACATGAACCTAGCCACCATTGTCTCCATAGGGGGAGGGAAGCTTCTCCCAATGCCAGAAAGGTAGGAGGCATATGCATATGACGGATCTACAAGGGGCAAGGTGACCGAGCAACCCCCATTGGGGTAGACCCCCACCTCAACAGCCTTCACCACCCAAGTATACTTTGAAACATACCACACTCAACGCTAGTCCCATGACCCTATAAAGCACCGTGTGTCTTGATTTTAATGATTTTAAGGTTTACAATTATGTAGCTCTTCGTTGTCTAGAAATCCAAAAAAGGAGAATTAAAGGAGAGGGAGAAGGATCAACGGCCCTTGAAAAATATAAGAAAATAGGTGACCGAGCAACCCCCATTGGGGTAGACCCCCACCTCAACAGCCTTCACCACCCAAGTATACTTTGAAACATACCACACTCAACGCTCGTCCCATGACCCTATAAAGCACCGTCTGTCTTGATTTTAATGATTTTAAGGCTTACAATTATGTAGCTCTTCGTTGTCTAGAAATCCAAAAAAGAAGGATTAAAGGAGAGGGAGAAGGATCAATGTCCCTTGAAAAATATTAGGAAATAGTATAAAATTATTATTTTTTTGCCAAACTCACAATTGTGAGTGGTGGTGTTGTATTAACCCATAAAGAAAATTGTTTAGGAAATAGTATAAACGTAAAAATACTAAAATTATGAAATCTTCACCCATGAGAAGATTTAAAAAGAAGTATGTATGCTTAGGAAAATGATTTAGTTATTTCTTTGCCATACAATTATGAGTGCATAAGTTTTATTGACCCATAAAGAAATGCAAATTTCCTCAAGCACATGCAAATCTCGTAGACATCTCTATACGGTCTGAATAACTCCATAATGCATATGATAGTGTCAGCCATCGTACGACTGGCAATCCTTACTGCAAATGCTCCCATTATAGCAGCTAGTCTCTACCTTGAGGGGTCATAGCATACGGTTCAAAGCTACAAAGCCCTTTACTAGAGAATGTTTTTAAAAAGAAAAAGAACAAGTCTCACATTGTGTGAGAAGTAAAATTAAGAAAAGCATAACCTACATAATCACCTCCATGCAAACACTCTGCCATAGGGAGCCACCATCACAATCCACTACCATGTTCAGAAAGTTCAGTGGGCTTTTACATGGATTCCCTAACCATAAAGAACAACAAATATCGCGGGGTTTTATAGGGACCCCCAAACCGTACACAAAACAACTAAGACTTATGTGAGCCACCAAGCCAATGCCTCTGCCACAAACATTGAGCATGTACATAAGTTCTACACACCGCACCAAAAGAAAAGAAACTGAAAGCCCTCTCTCCAACAAGCCTTCCGAATCAGTTGCAGCCAAGAACAACCCATCCATGACAATCTCACACAAACCAACATAAAGCCCACGAACACTTTTGCGGCCATGATGGACACATGCAAAACAGCATGATCCTCCAACTTCACAACAATAACCAAACAACTTACAAAAAACAACCCACCTTGAACCACAAACAAAATACTTGGCGACGGCAATAATAGTGGCCCTTCTACAGGATTTAGTGGTCCTGCACGACTCAACTGCCCTTCGAAGGGGAGCGACACCGGTAGTAGTGAGAATTTCTTAAGTAATTATATTTTGTGGCCTGGTTGATACCATAACCAATGGCTTTGATTTCTTAATTTCACTCTTAAGAGTTCTTGTATTTTCCAATAAAGATGATCTTCTTGAATAATCTCTTTGAAGTCGGCCGTCAAATGGTCGTTTTCAAAGATATGTTGGTTCCTAGACCTCCAAACTTGTTTGAGATAGTAGAAGCGGACACTTTGGGTGCAAATTAGGATGCTTAGTTTCTCAAAAACTTTCCTCCTAGGGGTAGATTGTTCTTGAAGAACAAGATTTTCTAGGTCTTGTGAATCCATTTGCAATCTTTGCTCATGAGGCCTCTTGTAGCAGGAAAGTGAAGGAACAACTGAAGGGGGCCCTCATTTGCACCCTCAACATCTATCAGAGCTCATGCCTCTTGTTTTTATCTTGATCCCAGTAGGAATAGCCCTCCATAGCACCTTCCAAAGAAGATCTTCATAACATGGGGCCATTGAAGATCCCATATGTTCCTTGTTACTGACACCCATCTAGATTCACTCCATTGTACTACTTATTGAGTGGGGAGAACCAATCTAGTTTGAACATAATATTGTAATAGCTTTTTCCGTTTGAGGTTTGGTAAATTTTTTGTGCTCGGGCCATTACCGCGCTTTCCAATCAAGCACAATCTCAAAAATCACCCTAAGAACTTTGCTAAGACCTTCTAAAGATCTATTGATCATAAGCTATTCACATTGAGATTATCTTGGTTTCGCTCTGGCATCCCATGTCCCGCTCTGCAGCTAAGCTCCGCGCGCCTGCATCCCCCGTACTTAGAGACAGACAGACGAGAGAGAGAGAAACGAAATGTTAATATACATGCTAAACTCCACCTGTCCTGTCCGCTTTCTCACGCGCCTCCACGCGTCTCCTGGCCCCTTTTTCACCAAAAGCTTTTCGAAGGCATATCACAAGATACGCTTTGATCGACCTCCTTCTAGAATTGGGCATGCCTAATGGGTAGTCAAATGATATGCTTCTTTCCATCCCATATTGTCTTCGTCCCAAAAGTGGGTCAATTGTATGTGTCGTTCGTTGTTGACTTTTATGGAAACTTCTCTCCATAAAGAATTTAGAAGATCACTTCACGTTTTTGAGAGCCATGGGGACCAATGTGTAATTGATTTTTTGAAGTATCCGGTTGCCTCTTGCCACCCTAGTGTCTTTGCTGCTTTGGTGCATTTTTGTACTAGCTCGCCCCTATTGCTGCCCAATGAGGTGCCAATAGTTTGTTGTGGACCCTGACCTCTTTCCATGAGCCCCCTTGGGAGACTAGCTTTGACTTGTCATTCATGTCCCATGTCATGATGGCCCATGCTTGGTCTTGCTCGACAATTTAGGCCCACGGTTAGAAAAAAACATTTTCCCTAACCAAAGAAAATAAGGGCAAACTTGAAACTCTCCCGGTTTTCAGGTCAAAATTTGAAGCTTTTGCCGGTAATTACACTAAAACTCGTGAAAATTTCCCGGTTTTCTTCAAGGCAAGCTCAAAATGTAGCCGGGATTTTAGGATTTCAGCCGGTTAAAATACACAAGACCCCTGTTTTTTTCTAAGACTGTTTAGGCCATGAATTTGGCACATTATTTTGGCATGGACTACAAGGTTGAGGATCTCAATACCTCCTTGCTCCCTGGGTCTTGCAACAGACTCCCATTTAGACCACTACCAAGGTATCATATCTTTGTGGTATTATTTTTCCATAGGAACTTTTCCACAGGTTTCAAGAATTTCTTCCAATTACACTTTGCTATTTTTAGAAGAGGCCCCACGAAGGACAAAATGATCACTTTCACCATGTTGTGAAATGGAAGGAGTACCGTGTCCCACCTTTGCAACTTGCTCCTACTCTTTTCCATGGCCCATTGGAACTGTTGTTTTTGACATTTTCCTACCATCAGTGGGGCTCCAAGATGGCGAAAGACCTTTCCTTTTGATTTTCTTAAACATTCCATTGACAATCGTACCCTTCAAATAGAAAGGTTGTCCCACTGAAAACTTATTAGATATAGATACAATTTTATCACAACCCCCTCGTCACAATCAAACCCTCCCCATTATGCCCTTCTCTTAGCTCTGCACGACATGCATGAGCTAGAGAGGACATTGGACAACCATTGTACAGGATTGTTGGATGTTGTGGGCTTGGGAGACGCTAGACATGGCAGATCCATCACCTTGAAGATGAGACCTGCTATTGTAGGAGAGCGGGGATCCCCATGAGGAGGGGCCCCTTGCCACTCATTGCCCTTATTCTTTGGTGTTTTCATTGCCCAAAAAAAAAATCCATCAAGGTGTGGCCGCTACCCTTCCCTCGATCAAGGGTAAATCTTGCTCGCCTCGTCTTGAAGTTGAACGTTGTTTTGCCAACATGATGTGGGGGCAAGTGTTTTCATGGTGGCAGTTGTATTCTCTTGGTGGCACCTCCACATGCATGGTGATTCGATGTTCGTCTCCACATGGGGTCTTGTGATGGGGCTTGGCTCCGCTACCTAACATGCTTCTTTTTGTTTCGACCTGATTTGGTTCTTGATATGCATGCTAAGGATCATTCTTGAGAGCTCCTATTTGTGGTGCTCTTCCAAATGATGATATGAATCTTTTTATGTATTTTGTGTTCTCTTAGCCATTTGGCATTGCCGGTTCACTTTGAGGGGATCGATTGTGGGGGCAACCTCTCGGGTCCGGCTCGATTTTATTTGTAATACTATTGTGGGTTTCAAGATTCCTTGTCTAAAGTACAATTCTTTTTTTGTGTTGCAAATCTCACAGTATGTGAGAGGTTATAATAATAAGAGAAAACTCTTACATTAACACCATGCTAAACTTGAGCCATGGCTACATACATTCCAAAGGAACTGATGATCAAAAGGTGCCCCACCTTGCAATCCCCCCTTGGCCACTTGTTTACATGTTCCAAGTCTTTAGGGATTGTTCCCATATGCAGGTGTGTGCGTAAGATGGGATGCCTCTCTCCTTACTTGTGAGGCTATTGTACATAAGGTGTGTGCGTGTGTTTCAAAATTCTTGTACTCTCTATAATAATAAAAAAAAGAGCCTCACCTTGCAAACATCAACATAACATAGACCTGATGGTGAGAGGAACCCGATTCCACTCGTCAGAGGTCTTGCTTTTTCCAATCCCAATAATAGTTTCCTTACTATCTTGGATAATCTCTATGTAGCTAGCTATTGAGAGATCCTAGACAAAGACTCTGCCATTCCGGGTTTTTCTCATTTAATTTCACCACACATTTTTGAGTATGGACTTCATTAAAAAAACAACAAGATTTAAATATGATTTTTTATGAAAAAATAAGAAATTGTACAAAAGTTGAACTGCTTTAGTCTGTGAACCTTCAATGTTAGTTTTTGCCACACTGTATCTAACTTGCTCTTTTACTTGATACTTGAGATAGATTGTACATTATTTTTGCGTCAATATAACATCTCCCAATGTTCACCAAAAACTGGTGTCTTTTGTATGTTAACGGACTAAAATTGCAAAATCCCAAGTTTTAGTGTAGTTACTAGCAAATGCTTCAAATTTTGACTTAAAAACCGGAATAGTTTCAAATCTACCCTTGTTTTCTTTGGTTAGGAAAAATGTTTTTGGCATGCCCTAACGTCTCCACTCACAATTGAGAGTATGGAAAAGCATTTTAGTCAATTTATCTCCAAATTTTGGCACACAGGGGTTCTATGACTACCGAAGAAGTCTTTGAAAGTACAAGAGGGAAAATTACATTGTATATACGCAATGTTTTGAGAAAAATCATTACTCCTCTTGCTCTCAATTGGTACAATTGTTTTCAAGCAATCCATAGTTGAGACATACATTTCATGAACAATGTACTAATGTCAAAGAAGAGATCATATGCAGCATCGGAACAGCATGAGTGGCAATTGGCCACTCATTGCTTCCTCGTAATGTACCTCCCTTTTCACACAAAACATGAGAAGTTTGAAGTAAAGAAAGCTTTGGGCATGGGACTTGGTTACTTTCTTAAAACCATAAAGAAAGCAACACATGTGTGATGTAGGTGCAATCTCACTATCTTTGGAACTTGAAAGACCTTTACTTATGGCCCATGGGATAAGGCTTTGTGAGAGAGTGGTAGTCAGAGCCCTTTCTCATAGCGGCTTATAAGTAATAATCTAAATCCAAAAAAATCCACCAACCAGCCCGCATGTAGGGACTTGCGGGCTCCTTCCTTCTTCAAATGTACTTCTCAATGTTTTCGGGTCTCTTCCTTGGCGGGGAGCTAGTTGGTGGCAGCTACTAGCCTTCATGTGGCAGTCAGGATGCTTTCACCACGTCTCTCTTCGTTCCCTATTGTCTCTTTTCTTATTTATGGCTTGCTCGGTGGGGTGGCTCCCCTATTTGCAAGGACTTTATCCTTCATGCATAGATTGTGGTTATGCTTCCTGTAAAAGGCAATGAACTTATTGTGCTAGGTGACACCCTGGCTCGGGTGGAGCAGGGTCTTGTCTGTAAATTTATTGATTTTCTATTTTAATTTATCACTCATAGATTGTGATTTTTACAAAAAAGAAAAAGTGAAACTCTAAACTTTCTATTTTAATAAAGGTAGGCAACTTGGATACTTAGAATTGTATGTGGTGATTCTCCCTGGCAGAGGGCGGGTATGTGGCAAATGTGCTTTCTAGTGGCAGTCGTGGATGTTTGATCAATTCTGTTCTTGTTGTCTATGTGAATTGGTATGCGTTTCAATTGCTATTCGACCTTGGTGGGCAGTGGTAGGGCCTGATGTGGTGGTGGCACCCTTATGTACGGTCAATTTTGTTGGTATAGTCTATTATGCATTTCAATTGCTATTCGACCATGGCCACTATGATGGGCGGTGGTAGGGCTTGATGTGGTGGTGGCACCCTTATGTATGGTCAATTTTGTTGGTATAGTCTATCATGATGTGTTGTCAGTTATGGTCTTCATCTTGAGGGCAACCTTAGTTCGGGGTGGTAGTTCGAGTTGGGTTGGTGGAAACCTCATGATGTTTGATTTGTTGTATGGTTGGTGTCTTTGTTATCATTGCTTGGGATTCACGGCTCATGTTGAGCACAAATGTCGTTGTAAATTTTTTGATTTTATAATATATTCACCCACCGTGGGTTTTACAAAAAAAAAAGAATTATATGTTGACCCATACGTCAACATACAGTTCTAAGTATCCAAGTTGCCTACCTTTATTAAAATAGAAAGTTAGTGGGCCAGCCTGAAACTTGGGAGCACAATGGGCAAGCTCATCCGAAATGCAACAGAGCAATGAAGTCTTTGGAATGGCGAGAGCTAAGAAGGTATTTTCACAACTCTGTTACGCACTGGTCCCCATGGCTCTCCAAGGCGGGCAACATCCTTCTGAACCCCTTTTGGATCGAAATTGTCAGAAAAATCAATAACAAAGGTATTCGCCGGCTAGGGATTGCAGTAGCAGCCCTTGGAAAGAAACGGACCAACTAGCTTCCCACTATAACCTCAATGGGATTGAAAGAATGTTGATCAGGGGATCCCTCAAAAGGCTGGACAGTGCCTAACTATGAGTCAAAATTCGAGTGGAAAGCATGGCAGTGGCCGAAGAACAAACACTTCATGAAACTACAAACCAAGGAAGTGTACGACACCCTGATGGATTCAATGGATTGGCTCTCCCCATTGAACAAGCTGTGGGATAAGCAATGGCCACAGTCAAGGTGGGAGACAGTCATGAAAAATATGTGGTGTCCACAATGGCTGCATAGGATAAAGGTCTTTCTATGGAAGATACTATGGGGAGCCCTTCCGACTAGGGTGAACGCTCTTGCCAATGGTATTGGCCCAGATAGATGATCACAATGCAGAATGGCTAGTGAAGACCTCATGCACCTATTCTTCAAGGAGTGACCGATGGTTTATGGCCTAGCAGGAAAGATTTGCAAAAGATCTGGAAGATAAGATTTTTCAAGAATAATCTCCTCATGGAAAGGAAGGTTTTCAAGAGCCAAATGCTGCTTATCGTAACACAAATTGTTAGATTTTACTACTTCAATGAGGTTTTGAAGGCTAGGAACTGTCGGGTATTCAAGAACGTCATGGAAACAACAAGATTCACGTAGATAGTACAAGAAAGGACGGGGGTGATTATAGCCACTGAGAAACGGTCGAACTCGAGTGAGTGGAACAAGGCCATTGATGCCGCAATGATTGACATACATAATTGAGGGTGTAGGCCTGCGTGGGGTGGCTTCCCTATCAACCAATGTATCTATGATCTCTTGAGGTGTTAAGGCTCGTGCGAGCATGGCAAAAATCTATAAATATTTTGGTTTTACCAAAAAAAAAAGATTTGTAAGTTTTATGCTAATATAACTCACCATTGTGGGTTCTAGGAAAAAAAAGAACTGTACGTTGAAAAAGCATTTCATTTTTGTTGTTGAGGGCCCCCTTAGCCGTTAGCAGTCACCACAAAATTATACGATGAGGGCCCTTCGATGAAAACAAGGGCCCCTTACATGCACCTTTAGAGGGCCTATGGGGGAGCCCTCTTAGAGCTCAGAGTCCATCATTAATGGTCAAGAAATGCTACACGGGATACACCCAATTTTTCCCAAAGCAAACTAGAAAAAATGTGTTGCATTTTTAATAAGTCCTAGAATTATTTCCCTCCTTGCAAATTTTGCTAGGAGAGAACGTTGATCTAATAGCACCTTTAAAGGGTCTATGGGAGCCCTAAGTCCTAGAATTATTTCCCTCCTTGCAAGGAGAGAATGTTGATCTAAAAAAAAAGTCTAGGAGAGAAATTTTGCTAGGAGAGAATGTTCATCTAATAGCACCTTTAGAGGGTCTATGGGGAGCCCTCTAATGCTTAGAATTATTTCCCTCTTTGCAAATTTTGCCCGGAGAGAATTTTTGCTGGGAGAGAATTTGTTTCCAAGGGAGCTTATTACCAACCAACAGTTTGAGAAAATTTTTGGATCCTTAGTGTTGTGTTGGGTTAAGGAGATTTTCATTGTTTTGAGTGCACGATGGAGACTTATTTTGAATATTTATTTCACTTTTATTCTATGTCTTCACTTTTTTTGCATTCTATTGCTTTAGAATGTTAAAGCGAAACTTCATTTGCATAATTTTAGTAAATTCTATAGATACATATATATATATTAATGAGTTTTTTTAATTTCATATTTTATTTCACAGCCTTACATGGATTGACTTTTTTTACATTCTATAACTTTATTCTAGTTTCCTTCTCGAACCGGAAATACTAGCATAAATTTAAACTTTGCACAATTTTTGAACTATTTTCTCACATATTTCACCATTTTTTCTTCCCTTCACCATGGTTTGCAACCAGGTAGTCTCCATTTTCAACCGGCTCAAGGCTAAGCTAAGGCAATCCTTTCTTGAACGTAAATTTTACTTGAACTCAACCTCATGATTTTATCACGTTTTAATTATTTAGAAAGCTGTCGTGATTCTTTCACTTGTTATTATTATTTCTTTTAGGTTCTTATGAGAGGGTGTTGACATTTCTGTCCCTCTCTCTTTAAAGAGGGGCATTGAGTGTTGTGTCAAACATTATTTTTTATGGTTTTAGAATATACTAAAATTTAAATAGTTCATTACTATATTTTTTTGCAAAAAACCATAATATTTTATTGTAATATCGCAACCGTCACTTTCAAGTTTTCTCTTACACCAAGAAGCCTCTTATTATGAAATTTTTCTCAGTAGCTTTATGTAGGGCATAGTGAAAACCTTGTTTCTTTAGAATTTTCCTCTCTTTTAAAGTCCTTGCACTATATATTGTTGAAGCCATTAGCTATACCTTTTAATTAATACAAGTAGGTGTGTCCAAGAAGGACAAGCATTTTTGGATGACACGAGGAGTCCTTAGTGAAGGGTGGATTTTTGGGTGCAAGTTTGGACCATTAAAAAAAGCTTGTCGATTAATGCCACATGACAAGCCAATGATAACTTTAAATTATATTTTATAGTGATTTGTGAGAGGGTGTTGACATTTGTGTACCTCTGTCTTTAAAGAGGGACATTGAGTTTTGTGTCAGACATTATTTTGTATGCCTTTGAAATATATTGTAATGTAAATAGTTCATTGTTACACTTTTAAAAAAAAAACATAATATTGTATTGTGACACTACATGTTTAGAAATAATAGTTTCACTTTTTATCTTCCGCAAAGAAGCTTTTTATTAAGAAATCTTTGTAAATAGCCTTAAGTAGGCCATAGTGAATTTTCACCTTCTTTGAGAAGGTCGAGAGATCCCCTATGAATGAAACTTTTGATGTGCTATGAACCAAGTCGAGTCTGATTATCCTTATAATGAACAATCTATATTTTGAGAATGAATAATAGACTACATTTGGCCTATAGAGGAGAGTTGCAGGTCAGGTTGGTTTCCTGTGGAATAGAAATTCAACATAGTAGGGTGGTTAGTGAAGATAGAATTGGAAATGTAAGAATGATCTTTAGTGAAACAATTGTTAACACTAGTTCTGTAATTGGACATTCAAGTATTATGAAACACTAAAGTGTCATGTTTTTTCAATAACTTGTCATAATTATATGGTGAACCTAGAAATAAAATTTATAGGTCATGTTCATGTTTCAAGTCAATTATGAGGTGAACAACATAGCCAACTTTTTAATTTTGCCAAAATTAATACTATATTAGTATCATATTAGATTATGGTGATAAGTAAAAATCATTAAAAAATTGCAAAGATTTCAAAATTCTTGAAAACATTAACAAAGAGGAAAGTTTGGTCTTTCAAAGCCCCTTTCATTAAGATGATGAGATTATTCAATCCAAAAAAAAAAAAGATGATGAGATTATGGGCCAAAACTTTAGGTCTATAGGCCAACATCTATCAATTAAGCGAAGTTTCTGAGGTTTCAAACTCATAGGCATCTTGTAATTTAACCTCATTCAAGCAAATCTATAGTGCTTAATTTTTTGAGAAACAACCATTGCTATTGAAAAACCGATGAGATTTTGTCCATATGACACATTTGTATACATATAAATGAGATGAATAAACAAACCCAAAAGTGGACTTTATTTTAAGGCTAACTAGTATGTGACCCGTGCGGTGCTGCGACGAAGAGGAAGCAAGTCCCAACTATGATTGTCTCCCCTCTAAAATGATAATTTTTTAAAACATTACATATGCATCCGTGAGGTAGTCACAACTAGATCCATGCTTCATTACCGATCCTTCTAAGCTTTGATAAGGTTTTCCATCTGACTATCAATAGTCTCATCTTATGTAGAAGGATGGAAGAGATAACGTCTAGAAACTCTCAAAAGATAACCACATGAGCTGCTTCATCCTTACAGAGAAGAGAATCATACGGTAAACAAAGTTATCTTGCTATCAACATAGTTAAGAAATAGCATTCTCCATTAAAAGCATAAAAATTTGAGCTTTTGAAAGTATATACCACTTTCCATAAGGCAAACAAAGATCCACCAAGTGCAATGTCACTTTTCATTAGCCTCCCAAGTATCAATCTGATTTAAATCCTTTTGTCAATGTCAAGTTCTTGCATTTATGTGGCATGCCTTGAAATGGAAGCATCCATTCCTAGATTAACAACCTCATTATGAATTTATTTACCCATGTCAACTTCTTGCATAATGTAACATGCCTTTTAGTTGCAAGCCCAAGTGTTTGCATGTAGAAAAAACCCTAACCCCTTATTTGCTGAGAACAACCCATTGTTTCTTGGTGCACTTCTACCTTGATATTTCAGTTGCAAGCCCAAGTGTTTGCATCTAGAAAAAACCCTAACCCCTTATTTGCCTAGAACAACCCATTGTTTCTTGGCGCACTTCTACCTTGATATTGCTCAACATATCCTACATAAAATGTATTCATTTCAAGAGATGGCATTCTTGTATATATGTTGAGAAAAGAAAGAACACAGCGCTTCTTTCCGTCAACATAGTCTATCATAAGTGCAATCCTCAAGAGGAAACATCTTAGGCATGAAGTTGATGTTGGCATAAGGAAGCCAAAGATTCATTCTATACCTCCATCACAAATATTAGCATGTGTCCTCCCACCATGGTGCACACAAAGCAACAGCAAGCACACCTATTTTTTGCAATATCCCCAAACTAATAATCTCAACATGAATTCTTTGCCATGTCAACTTCATGAATAATTCAAACATGCCTTTTAGTTGCAAGAATAGGTGATTCCATATGGGCAAAGGTTTTACTCCATACACCCCATTGCTTCTTTGCATGCACTTCTACCCTTTACTTGTTGGGCGTTTCCTACAAATAATGCACTTGAGAAAATGGCATTCCATGTTGGTATATGAGCAAAGAAATGCCAAATACAAAGTTTTTTGGATGAGCCCCTGATAAAAAATCTCATATTCTTTTGAAAATGTCAAGTTCTTGCGTAATGCCACATGTATTCACATTGCAAGCATGTGTAACTAAATTTTCAGAGAGACTCCTAGCTTTGTGATTGAAGAAAGCAACCAAGAGAATCCTTTTCCACCCATGAAACATGTTAAATTTAATTTGCAATAAGTGTAGTTCAAGAGACGATATCCTTGACTGAGAGGTGATATGAATCAAAAGTAGTTGAAGTATACGTTGATATTGAAAGATGGAGGTTGATTTGAGTTTTTTTCAACTGGTAAAATAGTGTCTCCTTAGTAGGCTCATGAAAGGGCTAAAGGATCACCCTTATGGTTGAACTTTGTGTCTTCTAGGAACCCCTAATAAACAATATCATCTTGCCTTTGTTTTCCCATGTTAACTTTTCACATACTTCTACACACCTTTAATATGCAAGGACATGTCAAGATTGCATTTGAGAGGAACCCACTCCACCTTCAATACAAATGACCAGGTGCTTCCTACCGTACCTCCAATTCCACAATCATTGCATTCCAAGATATGACATCCTCAATATAGAGCATATTCTACAATCAATGCATTCCAAGATATGACATCCTCAATATAGAGCATATTTTTACCCATGCTAGCTTCTCACATAATCATCATTAGTTTGGGAGAGGTGTCCTCACTTTGCATTTGATCAATGAAGAAAACTCTAAGATTGGATATACCTTGCAAAAGTGCAATCCAAGAGATGACATAACCCACCAAAATCTTGTCAACAAACTGTTGTCCCATAGCTAGCATACATAATGGCCAACAAATCTATAATTGCAATCTAAGAGATGATGTCTCTAACCATATCAGTGAAGTTGTACCACACATGGTGGCATAGGGCAACAACACTAATCTAAATACTGTTCACACAAATCTACTTAACCATCTCCTGTGGGTAGCAAGTTTAGCACTAATACAATAAAATGTACATAAAGAAGCTCTATCTTGTGAAACTCACCATGGCCCAAGAAGATTTTCAACCAGTTCCGCATGATCTCACATGCAAAAATGGTAGCAAAGGCACTGTTTTCTTGGTCCCTACTCTTATGATGAATTTGATTGCCCATTTCCACCTTTATGGAATCTCACATGCATTTTAAATGTAAGCATTGGTGATCTCAAACGGCGAGAGGCACTCACTATGCATTTTCTAAAGACAACCTAAGTTCTTGTCCTACCCTTGTGCCATGGCCAATCCTCTTGATTGTACACTGGGGTATTCACACAAAAGCATGCAAGAGTCAAATGCCACTAACAACGATGTCCTATATAATACTCATACAACACAAATACCTTATATGGTTGTCTCCCTCTTCGTGCTGACGTCGCTCATAAAAACACACAAAAAGCATCAACAACCACTCGTGGGTAACAAAGTGATCAAATCTCTCCCCCCCCCCCCTCTCTCTCTCTTTCTCTCTCTCTCTCTCTCTCTCTCTCTCTCACACACACACACACACACACACACACACACATTATTATTGTTGCAATGTAGGGGAGGATTAAAAGAAAATACATAGACCATAAACCCTTCTTGCGGCCCAAGGTAACACACACATGTTGTTTTGCCTCTTGTCCTCCTCATCCTCAATGGCTTCACTTCCACCTTGTGACCCTCGCGAGTCGCCATCTCTTGACGGGCACGATATCTATCCATCTCACCCTACCTATATAATTGAACTTCTCTCCCTACTTACACTCTTAGATGCCCAGGATTATCAATGCTGCTCTTTGGGGTTCCAAGGCCAAGCTCGATAGAAAATTTTGACGATGCCGCGTAGCACTCCCTTTACACAATTCATGTTGCAGTTTCTCGCTTCAATGGATACCTCTGAAGAAATTTTGAGATACATTAGAAATGCTTGAATTTGATATCGACCTTGTTCGACTGCTACTTGCACAGTCCTGAGCAGTGGTGGAGCCCAACCCTCCCTCTGGTTTGCTCCCGATGCACCCTTGTCTAGTCTTTCTATACCTACTGCGTGTCAGGTCCACCTGTTGTTGCTGCTGCTGCCTGTCAGCAACCCTTGCAACTGCTCCTCGATAGCACCCCTGTTCCTGAAGTCTCTGTCTATTGCATCGACTTTGCCTCCACCCTTCAACACACCCGTCTTCTCTCCCCTGTCTACAAAACAGGCTTCTCTCTCTCTCTCTCTCTCTCTCTCTCTCTCTCTCTCTCTCTCTCTCTCTCTCTCTCTCTCTCTCTCTCTCTCTCTCTCTCTCTCTCTCTCTCTCTCTCTCTCCATAACTCGAAGGCTGTAATCTTGACATGCTGACGCAATTGCAACACAACCTTGCCTTTGGTCTCTCTCTCTCTCTCTCTCTCTCTCTCTCTCTCTCTCTCTCTCTCTCTCTCTCTCTCTCTCTCTCTCTCTCTCTCTCTCTCCCCCCCCCCCCCCGCCCCCCCACAACTCGAAGGCTACAATCTTGAGATGCTGACGCAATTGCATCCAAGCCTTGCCTTTGGTTTGCTCTCTACATCCCAACCCTACCTTTGGTTTGCTCTCTCTCTCTCTCTCTCTCTCTCTCTCTCTCTCTCTCTCTCTCTCTCTCTCTCTCTCTCTCTCTCTCTCTCTCTCTCTCTCTCTCTCTCTCTCTCTCTCTCTCTCTCTCTCTCTCTCTCTCTCTCCATAGCTCGAAGGCTGCAATCTTGACATGCTGATGCAATTGCAGCCCAGCCCTACCTTTGGTTTGCTCTTTGCAGGCCAACCCAGCTACCGTTGGTTTGCTCTCGGTGCTTGTTTGATCTCTCTACCCGTTGTGGGCTAGGTTCGCCTCCTCCTGCCCGTCAAAAATCCTCACATGCATGAGTTGATTTCTAGTGCCTCCCCTATTCCTACAGTCCCTGCGTACTGCACTTGCTACTCCTTCGTCGCTGTCACCCTTTCATACACCTAGCAGTCGCACAAGGTTGACGTTAGCCAACTCGACCATAGAAGAACACACGTTTTCATAGCCCCTATAAGTGTGGAGCCCAACCTTTGGTCCTCTGGTTTGCTCCTAATGCACCCTTGTCCACTCTCTTAGCCACCCGTTGTGTGCCAAGTTCACTTGCTGCCGTCGTCAGCAACCCTCACTCGTAACTCCTTCGCGACACCACCCCTGCAGTTCTTGAAGTCCCTGCATATTGTACCTACTTCTCCTCCACCCTTCAAAACACCTATCTTCCGTGCCCCATCTACATAACAGGCTTCTCTCTCTCTCTCTCTCTCTCTCTCTCTCTCTCTCTCTCTCTCTCTCTCTCTCTCTCTCTCTCTCTCTCTCTCTCTCTCTCTCTCTCTCTCTCTCTCTCTCTCTCTCCCCTGCAGTTGATTCTCAACGTCTTCCCTGATCCTAGAGCCACACTTGCTGCTCCTCCGTCGCCTCCACCCTTTGACATACCCGTCTTCTAGTATGTCCCATCTTATACGCCATGCTTGGGCGCACGGGATACCCACGAGATGGTAGTGGTGGGCAAAAATCTGATGGCGGTGACGGAGGTGGTAGAAATCCAATAGCACGCTAGTCAAAGTGCTATTGATATCGAAGGTGGCCATTGGCAAATAGCGTGAACATGCTCGTGTCCACCTCTCAAGACGCGTGAACCAGACATTACCGTCGAGACCATGGAGGCCCTGCAAGAAGTCGCCCACCACAAAGCAGGCACAGGCAACATGGGAGCCAGTGGAAGGATCTAGCTAGACAAAAGAGCACTTTCGCACGCAGTGGTGCCACCCCTGCTCTAACTCCAGCCCCTCACAAAATCAGGGCATTCGCGTGGGTAGGGATAGCATGGCATTGTTGATCATGACCCGCCTTGGAATGTAATTGGCTGCTACTTGGCCCTCTTCCATGTAGTAGCGAGCCATCGTCTCACTTGCCATAGCCCTCTTTCTCCCTTGGTTTTCATCCCTGCACACCAGCCACAGTATCGTGCCCCTCGGCCTCGTAGACTGCCACCTTTACTCTCTACGATTGGCGGCTTTCTTTCTCTGCATGTAGCACAGTCAACTCCCTGAGAACTCCCTTTCCTGGCGGCTCTGCTTTCTGCAGTTGAGATTCTCCTTCTCTCTCGCCAATTTTGGCCGGGATTCATTGGCCGGGATTCAACCTCTCCTCAGGTCCTCAAGTCCACCAATACGCAATTGCGCCCTTTAATGTAGTAGCCACCCGAGCTCCTTTGTTCTTTTCCTTGGTAGCCTCCCTTCTAGGTCTTGTACCAACTCTGTCCAACACTCTCCAGCTGCACCCTCTGGCCTGCTCATGGCCCTCTCTAACTGGTCCTCAGCTTCGGCCTTCTTGCTCTGCACTTGGGTGGTGGGATTTGGCAATTCCCCTCCTAGTCTGCAACTCTCGATCGTGCTCTCTTGATGGCTCCCTAGACCTCTCTCTTTTTTCTTTTTTGTGTCGCCCCGTCCTGGCCTCGAGAGCCCTCCTTCAAGCTCGTCAGATGGATGCCGTAAGTTGCTCCCTTCTTGAGTCCCCCCAGCATGGCGGTTCCCTCTTGCAACGCTATATCAAGAGCCCCAACCTGTTGTCCCTGCCCGGTGGCTCCTTCCTTCGGCTCGGCCTTGATGCTCCCTAGCCTTGACAGTTCCCCTTTTTAGCGCTCTTAGAGCTTTGGTAAGCCTCCCCTTTCCAATCGACCTCCTACAACATTGTGTGTGTGTGTGTGTGTGTCTGTGTATGTGTGTGTGAGAGAGAGAGAGAGAGAAAGAGAGAGAAGCGACTGGCCGCTACCTCTATGAGAGAGCGACCTATTGAAGGTTTTGCAGCGTCATTTTGTGTGTGAGGGGAGAGAGAGAGAGAGAGAGAGAGAGAGAGAGAGAGAGAGAGAGAGAGAGAGAGGATTGTCCTGCAACCCGATTTCCAAAAACAAGGGTGGTAGATGCAAGCAAGGGAGAGGGGAGAGAAGGCCCTCTACTCCTCCCTCCGGCTCTCGCATCAATGCATGCAAGAAGGCCCAAGAAAATGTCCCTGTAACATCGTCAAAAGGACCACCAACCCGCGAGCGACCGCACAACGCTGCACGCCCAAGCCTTCGTGCGCACCCATACTTATCGCTCAAACCCTACTAAGATTTCATGTGACATTTTATTGGAATTCATGAAAAAAGTGTCTTTTTCTAGTACCAATGTGACATTTTATTTGAACTCATGAAAAAAGTGCCTTTTTCTAGTACCAAACTAGTGTTAATGGATATGAACAAAAGCCACTTTTGTGGCTATGGGTTTTTTTTTTGGTGGTTAAGGGAAGAGGGGGGGGGGGGGGGGGGGGGGGGTTGTGTTTGTCAATGAACGGTGGGATCGATGGCACTTAAACCAAGGCACGATTATCGTGGCTTATGAGATGTGTTAGATTTGTTGGAGTTTATGTTTTTTGTTTGAGTTTTTTTGCCTACAGTGGTTTACTTTATAGGTAGGTGGATCAAGAAAACCTAGGTAGGCATGTGGATAGGGTGCTAGACTACCCACGAGGAGGAAAGAAGTTCAAAATCTAGATTGCACAGGAGAAAATCAACATAAAGCCTTTATTTTTGGCCATTCTTCCACCTTAGGATGTGCATGAATGGTTGCCAACCAGTGTTCGGGAAAAATGTGTCTCAACCTAATATCGTGCCGTTTTCAATTTCAAAAATGTCGGTTGAGGGCAAGGGGAAAAGGAGAAATTCTGCCCCAAAATAGATAAAAATAATGTAAAAACCTAAAAAAGTCATGTAATTTTCTAAAATTTTCTCTTGGCAAATTCAAGGAAAGGAATTTTGTATGTGTGGGAAAATGATTTTTCCGGAACACTGTTGCCAACCATCAATCCCACCACTCAAGGTTCATTTAGGACCCCGTGGCTTATAGTGTCAACGCAGGGGGTGGGGTTGTAGAGGGGCCCATTCTTTCTTTTTCTTAAGGTTACGTTTGGAGCACTTGAGCCTCAACTCATTAGAGTAGAGCAAACAGTTGTGAGACGGGTGCCTTTCAAAAGCCACACCCCCTGCTCCCAATTTAGAGTAAAAAAATTGGAATATGCTTAGAATCTTGCTTATGTGTCTCCTTGTAACTTCCTAAAAACAACCCAATAACTACTCGTCCTTGGGTGTCTATAACCTCTAAAACGTCAAACTTTCTCAAATTGACAATCCAAGTTTAATTACCTCATCTTTTCACGAGGAATATCATGCAATTTTTATATTTCAAATTTGACCGAATCTGAGTAATCGACACCAAAATCTTTCCTCTAAACTTGCTTCTCTACCCTATAGCACTCTTGTCCAAGCCTGACAAGTTGTTTTGGAGTAGTTAGAGAGTCATATCCACTCATTGAGAATTTGAGGGCATGAGATGATGAGAGGACCCTGAATGCAAAGAGTTCGTATTGTCTTTGAATGTCTTCAGTTGTGTATATTACTGTTTTCTGACCATACGTGTAGTACTAGCATTTCAGCACATGTGAGAGGGTGACTAAAGAATACATCTTAAATTGCATTTATGTCACAAACAAAAAGAAAATGAGGTCATGTGTACTTTTTTGGTTTTGGTTTTGGTTTTTCTTTCTTCTTTTTTTTTTTTTTTTTGGGGGGGGGGGGGGGGGGGGGGGGGGGGGGGTTGGGGGGGGGTTTTGTGTTGAGGTTTATGCGCAAATGTGTGTGTGCATGCGTGGAGGTTGAAATGTTACTTTGGAGTAGTTAGAGAGTCATACCCTCTCTTTCTCTATGCTTTCTTTTTAGGCATATTTACTTGAACTAGCTAGGCCACATAAGAAACCACATTGTAGCTCTACTACATGGACATTGGGAGTCATGGATAAACTTACCGGAGAATGACATCTCTTTATAGAGCTTTTTGACCTATTCCTTGCGAGACTAGTGGACCATGGACATAAGTCGCGACTCCCTTTGGAGTAGTGGGAATAACCCATCATGGAGAGGAGGAACCTTGTAACCATTTCAATTAGCAATTGATCCTTGAACTCACAAACTGGTTTTAAGAGGCAAGGCCTCAACTTGGTGAGCTACACTTGTTGGTTACTCTTTTTTTCCATAAAAGGGGGGTGCTTGTGAATTATATTAGAAGGGCAAAGATTACATGACATGACCGAATACAAAACAAGCCATGTCCGGATACAATAACCAGCTCAAAAGACAGACCGACGCGCCACCTAGTTACAAAGCTAAATTCGTAAACATAATTCATAATGTTCAGCATCCAAAGAGCCAGGAAGATCATTCAGAACTTTTTGAATATGTTGGAGCAGCCTGATCCCGTTGTTGTATTGCGTGGAGAGCTTTTCACCTTCATTCCTGCACTCATCTATCTTCCTTTGAAGGTGTGTGTATGACCCATCTAGCAACACCTCTTGTTGTTTGTTTATATTTGAGCTATTGTAAAAGCCCATACAGTCGGTCAGCACCTTGTAGTTAGCTTGATAGAGGCGACATTGGTCCAGCTTCATGTTGTTAACCTACATGCTACTGGGAGATTCGGTCTCCACCTTTTCAGTTGTATGGAACAGAATAAGGGGTGAATTTTTATGGGTCATCTGGAAGGAGAGGAATAACAGGTTGTTTGATAGCTTTTACTAGACTAAAAGTTTGTTGGTTACTCTTGCATATTCGAGGACATAAGATGGCATAGAAAGAGGCCATGTGTCTCACAAACTATTGGAAAGCAATAATATTATGAAGTATTGACAAAGTTTAGGGGGTAAATAGCCATTTTTACGCCAAATAGACACTATGGGAAAGATGCCCATATTCCTTTCAATGAGTTTTGGAAGCCATTATGTGGAACCCCTACAATACTACCTTGTAATATCCTAGAGCCACTTGAAAGATGGCCCGGTCCTTAAGGACGAACCACCGAATATTCTTTACTACATTTCAATAACACGTGCATCGGTGTTGTGGTTGGTAACTTGTAGATGTGTCTCGTCCTACATCACATGGGCATAAGTTCAAGCCTTGTTGTTCCCGACAAACTTGAATACCCCCTTGACAGTTTCGTAACTCATGAAAACACATTTCTATGTCACACTTAGGCTGGGTTCACACTAAAGCGGCAGCAATCACTCTCCAAAAGAGGCATTTCCAGGCGGAAGAGCTTTGGAATGCACTCTTCCACCTCCCATTCGTTCACACAAGGGTGGAGGAATAAAATGAGTAGTTTCTCTACCGCTGCCTGTTGTGAACAATGGAGCCCGACGGAATAAACAGTAAAAGATCGGGTTTTAAAAGATTTGAAACTTATTAAAATACAAAAGTGGAAGGGTGAAGTGACAAATTGGGTAGCTGTCAAATGACGTGGAGGGTGGAAGTCGAATTGCTAGGGTGGGGACGGGGGGGGGGTCGGAAGGAAGGAATTGCTGAAGTTTCTTCCATGTGTTGGCAAAAATAAATAAAAATACCGCCGCTCACTGTGAACAGGGCATTCAACGTGCACGCTTTTGATTGGTTGACAGAGCGCACGCAACTCCTGCTGCCGCCCAATGTGAACCCGACCTTAGTTTGTAGGCCACTATTAACAATGTGTCTTTTTGGCTTTCTTTTTTGTTTTGCAAAACTCACAAATGTGAGTGGATTATATTGAGGAGCCCAAAAAATTACAAGGTTTTGTCATGCTCATGTTAAGCCATGACAACATCCAGGGATCAGAATTACAACGGCTATCAGGGCAGTCACCCCTACCACCCTGCCTCCACATCCTTGATACACAAGGTCTATACTCTTGTCATTCTGAGATCTTTTATTTACCGATGGCCAAGATTTGCCCCCATCCTAGGCATTCCATCTACTAACAACAAGGCACAAGTAGTCCTAGACCAATCCTCCGAGTGATGCTTGCGCCCGAGTGCCCATATTAGCACTTTGCTTTCTTGTATAATTTTTGTGAAGCTTGCCACCTTAGATCGTCCTTCAAAAACACGGCGGTTCCTTGTCTGCCATACATTATGAAGTATCTGACGATATGAGTGCTGACGAGGAGTGTAGGACTACCTGGATTTTTACCTTCAAGGCATAGGTCAGTCTTGAAAAATCTAATTTTCCATGTTCTCTAGACCCACTTGCATACTTTCCCTGCAAGTCCTTTTATAACTGGGCAGTCCATGAATAGGTGGGCCAGATCTTCACTAGCTAACCTGTTAAGTATGGAGCCTGATTTACCCTTGTAATTTTCTGTGGTAAAAGCGCACATTTGTAAGGCCCCCATTATGAGGAGAAGCCATCGTGCGTGAAGGAAAATTACTCGCCAGAAACCAAAATTTTCACGGACAAGAATCAGGGGCAACTTTAGAGGCCTCGGGGGCGGAGGCCCCCGAGACTTTTTTTATCGCCGGAATATTATGGCCGGACGGCGGCCGGAAAGTGGTCGGAAAACAACCGGTCGGTTGGCCGGTGGCCAGTGGCCGGTAGTCAATGGCCGATGGCCAGTGGTCGGAAGTCAATGGCCGGTGGCCGAATTCAAAAGCGGACTTTTCTTCTCAAGGGCGGCCACACATGGGCGAATTGGAGGGTCCGATTTGGACTTATTCACACAAGGGCGGCTACACATGGCTGCCTCTCATAAGAGAGGGCAGCCCTTTTGGCCTATAAAAGAAGGCCATTTCTACACACATTTCATAGTGTGAAGTTGATGCAACAAGGTGAGTGTGAGGTGGTGAGAGTGAAGCAAGGCGGGAGCTCTATCAAGGGTTTAACCCCTTTGTAAACTACTTCTTCTTTTGAAGTGCTAAAGCCATTGAGTGGTTGCTTTCCCGTGGACGTAGCCCACATTGGGTGAACCACGTATATCGTGTGTACTCTCTCTCTCTCTCTACTCTATAATCTCTTGTGTGTGAAATCTATCTCTCTCCATTAAGTAATCTGCTCAATTATCTATTTAGCTACGTCTTATTTCCTAACATAACCTGCACCCCAAGCATCGATCTAACCCAATCCCTCTCTCCTGAATCTTCACCCCCGTCGATAGAGCACCCCAAATAACCTTCCATAAGAAAACCTTCATGTACTGTGGAACCTTTGGCATCCATATGTTCTCCATTACATGCTCCCACCTTTCCTCCGGCCATTGCTTTTTCCATAGCTTGTTAAGGGGGCTAGACCAATTCTTCTTTTGCATCATTGTCTGATAAATGATTTTAGTATGGGGTTTCCACAAGAGACTGCTTCCGGGCCATTTCGAGGCATTGCAGTCCAACTCCGAATCACAGATTGGCATCACTAGATTGTCAAGTTCTTTCATCACTTTGTGGACAAGCAAGACCTCCAAGCTATTAAGTTGGTATTGGGCAACCATAAGGTCACTGGTTTTCCAACTCTTGTTGACACTGTCCCAGAAGTGCTCAAGTCGGATCAGACCGTTATTATTCATCTTCCTGGCTGTCTCAATCCAATAGGGAGTTTGTGGCGGATCTACAACTTTGGAGAGCCAGGGGGACCAATGCAGGATGGAGTTCTTGAAGTACCTGGCTTCTTCCCCCCACTTTAAGACCCTGCTACTCTATTGCATTTTCTTACCAGTTCTCTTGAGCTGCCCCCCAGTCTTAAGGTAGACCACGCCGGGGCTAACAGTTTATCATGAACCTCCACCCCTCTCCACTTTCCTCCCTTCGAGCCAAGTTTAGCTGCTTCTATCATATCTCTGATCATGACAGCCCAAACTTGATCCTGTTTAGCCAAGGAAACAACAAATTTGGCGCAACAAGCTTCTGCATGGGCCATAGGGTTGAGAATCCTAAGGCCTCCTTGATTCCCCGGCCGAGAAACTGATTCCCAACGGACCCATTGACATGGCCTGGAAGATCTCGTGTTATTTTTCCATAAAAATGTTTTTACTGGTTTCAAGAACTCTTTCCAGTGACACTTAGCCATCTTGAGAAGCGGGCTAGTGAAGGCAATATAAGGAATCATAAAGGCATTCATCACTTTTATCCGACTTGGGAATGAGAGAAGAGCATACTCCCACCTACTCATTTTTGTTTTGATTTTTTCAAGCACCCACTCGAATCTTTGCTTGTGAGTTACATCCACCCCCAAGGGGGCTCCCAGATGTCTAAAGATATTCCCTTTTGTGACAATCTCCCCTGACCAGACAGAAGGGTCAAATGAGTCATTTTCCGATAGGGAAATCATCCTTGACTTCTCTATATTACACTAGGACCCCGAAGCTACTGAGAACATTTGTACAATCTCCAGAGCTTTTCTAATGACCTGGGGGTACGCCTTCAAGAAGAGGAGAGAATCGTCTGCAAAAGGTTTTGCTAGGAGTTGTCTATTTCTTGGTAAAACAGGGCCTTGCACCTCCCCTCGTTCAGCACTAGCTTTGAGCGTCGTGATTAGAGGATGTGATCCTATGGTGAAAAGTAGGGAGGCGAGAGGGAATCCCTGTTTGATAGACCTTTTGACCTCAAAAGAGCCCACAATTCTATCGTTGAATGGGAGCTTTGACTGGCTTCCAGCCCCCATTACACAAACCAGCCGACAGAGGCGCGGCCCAAAGCCTAGAGCTTCCATGACGGCTTCTATATATGTCCATGTTATTCTATCATAGGCCTTTTCTAGGTCCAACTACAGCAGAATGCACTCCTGCTTTTTGACAGTTGCGTATTCTATGCCCACCATTGCTGCCAAGATGTTATCGTAGATGGACCTTCCTTTAATGAAACCATGTTGATGGGGGGAGATGATCTTGGTTAGTAAGGGGGCTAGTCTGAGGGCCACTGCTTTAGCTATAATTTTGTAGGCCACCGACATCATCGTTATAGGGCGCCAATGTTTTAGCTTAGAAAAACATATCTGTTTTGGGATGGGCTTGATAAGCCCTCTCTTCACACTTGTCTCCAACGACCCTTCGACCATGGCTTTATTGGCCAAACTTGTGATTGGGGCCTTGAGATCATTCCAAAATTCTCTATAGAATTCCACCGTCATCCCATCCCAACCAGGGGACTTTTCCTTGCCAAGGGCTTGCAATGCTAGTGAACATTCATCTTTGAAAAATGCCCATTCCAAGTTATTAGCTTCTGAGTGGGGAATTTCCTTCTTGACACTCTGAAGTAAGGTCCCTCTGGCTTCTTCCATTTCTGGGGACTGGGTTTCCGATCGTCCCATGATTTGACTGAGATAGCTCAGCATCATACCAGCCATTTCATCCTGTTTATGAACTGATGTCCCTTTCTCATCATCGAGCGAGCGGACGTGGCCCCGGATCTTCTTGATTTTTAAAGCCCTAAAAAACTGAGCTTGATTGGAGGCTTCTAGTTGCAAAAAAATCTCCATAGAGAGAAGTCTAGCCTTTTTGATATCTTCTAACTGCTCATTAGCAAGGTTTGATTTGGCTTCCAGCCATCGTTTGTGTTCGACTCAGTAGCATGCATGCCCATTGTCTTTTATAGAGGTAAGCAATTGAACCTCCGCTGTAAGATGCACAAGGTGACCCTCCCTAGCTTTCTTGATTTGGGGGACCCAAGGTTTTGATTGCTTTCTGGATGCTCCGAGCAAAGAGGTCCCACACATTGTGTTTGTTGAGGTCGACATCTTTTTTTAGCTTACCCAATGCTTTCTTGGTTAGATTCCTGAAAAGAGGGTCTTTGAATAGGTGTGTCCCTGTTACCAGCAGTTTTTTTTCACCTCTTGGGGCCTGCTCCTCCTCTTTATTCTTCTTAAAGTGTATGTGCAAAGGAATGTGATCCGAGAGGATTGTTGTTGGGACTACCTTCATTTCCATCAACATCGGTATCCAGTCAGCTTGGTGCAAGCAATAGCATCTGTCCAGTTTGGAGGCAGTGTGAGCGTACTAAAGGCTTTTGTAGGTGAACCCAAGCGTGCTGTTCCATGGGCCAACTTCCCATAAGTCGATCATTGCCCACTTTCGCACAAACTTTGCCATTTAGACCTTTCTGAGCCAGCCAACACGCTGGAGGATCCTGTTCTATCCCTGCTCTTTTCTACCATATTAAAGTCACCAACCAACAACCACTCCCCTTCAATAGGGGTATCTCTGAGATGCATCCATAGTTTAGCTCTATCTTTTGCATTGCAAGGGCCGTACACATTCACAATGGCGAGGGGATGCCCTTACCATCTGATTCTAATCCCTAGGATTCTGCCGGATGGGTGGTTAAGAACTAACTTCGTCTCCAATTCTCTGTCCACAATGCTAAGGACGCCACTGAAGCCGTTATTTCCTTCTCCATAGAATACCAGTTTCTTTCCTAGCACATGGTTTCTCTCGCTATGGGCATCTAGGTGGTGTTTCTGAATGGCCCAAAAGTTGACTGTCTTCTCCTTTTTTATTTCCTCCCAGAATAGGGTACTCTTCTTACGGGTTTTCACCCCCTTCACGTTCCAAGATTGGATAGTGAGAGACTCCATCATTAATACGGGGTTCATTGGGATAGAGGAACGAATTCTTCAGCATCCGAATCATCCCCCCCCCCCCCCCCCCCCCCCCCCCTTCTCCTTAGTCTCAAAAGAATCCGGGGGTTCCAAGTAAGAGGATTTCTTTTCTTGCAGTGCTGCAAATGGATTGTGCAGAGGGACAATGAACCCCCCTCCTTTCGAAGGGGTGGAGGATGAATTAGATCCTTTCACCTACAGTGTTGTGATGACTTGCAGCACTTTGGAGTCTCTTGCCACTGCCTTCACTCTTTTGGCTCTTTTCAGACCCGGGACTTGGACACCCATCGCTGTTATTACTGTCATCAATTTGGGGATAGCAACGGGATTAATGATCCTATTATTATTGCCTGTACCTTCAGAAGCTCGTTGTATGGGAATCGATTCCTCCACAATCTTTTCCTGCATCTTCGTATCCATTTTCTCACATACCATCCCTCCTTTATCCTTCCCTGTATTTGTCCCTTTGTTGTTGTCTCCCTGCTTCTTCAGCCCTCCCATCGGGGATTCCATTTTATTGGGGGCCTGTCCTGTCAGAGCTGCAGTACCGTTAGAATTCAAGGGGCAATCCTTGGTGAAGTGACCAAAGTTGTTGCATTTAAAACATGCCCCAAAGTATGTTCCAATGTTTAGCGGAATGGTAGCAAGCCCAGCTCCGACATTGATAACCATGCTTTTAGGTGGCATTTTAGACGCATCCCATCCTATACAAACCGTGTTTGAGGTTCTTCCAAACCCTCTCTTGCTAGGTATAAATAAGGGAGTGACTAGTTGGCTAGCAAGCATCCTGAGATTATCCCACAACCAGCTAGGCAGTCCCACAAACTCAACCCAGATCGGATGAAACGCTTGCAAAGATTCAACTGAGTTGAACACTGGCTCCCAAGGCACCACACACACCGTAGTCCTATTAAATACTAGGGTCCCTTTGTCAAGGATCTTTTCCACATCGGAGGCCTCTTTGAATCTCACTGAGCAAAAACCTTTAGCTAGGTAGGAAGTACTTTTCACTGCTCCTCCATGACCAAGAATTTGAGGGCCCTGAAGCCATTGGATCATCTCAAATCTGTTCGGGATGCTTCCACTGAACCCTAATACAAGCATCATCTTAGCTTGTCTGGCTAGCTGTTTTTTTTAAAGTGCTGGTGGAATCGCTATAGTAATAGCCTCAGCAACCTCCACCTGCTATGGCAAGGACCTTTTTAAAGCAGAGAAGGCTCGATCTGCCAACCCGTCTTCTACCAGCCCACTGAATTCTGAATGGGAGCAAGTTCTTTTGTTGTTGTTAGGGCCGGCCTCAATCATTTTGTTGACTTCTAAGAGCTCTTGTTGAAGTCTAGCTTTTGCATTCTGCAGGTTTTTGATATCTCCTTCACTTGACATCCCTTCTGCTGAGCCTTTGCCATAATCCCTAGAGTTAGGCCCCTTCAATATGCTAGCAAACGATATACTGGCCTGCAAGTAGCCGATACACTTGACACTTTATTGACATTTGCACAGATGGGACCTTGAGGAACCCCGTCTTTGATGGTTTTTACCTCGAATTTGAACCCTTGCGTTGAGCCCATTTTCTCTTGTGTTTCCTCAGAGGGAACCTTTTCAGTCGGGACAATTTTGACCTCTTTCATGGTTGAAACCTTTGGTGAGCTGGGGCCCGACATTTCCATGTCATGCATCGGTCTCAAGACCGAGCCACCGCATACATCCATTGGCACAGCTAGCTCCGTTTCGGACCTTTTCCTCACCGCTAACATTTGCGATAATTTTGCAATGTCCTCACTTACGTCCAGAATGTCGAGTTCCATTAGCAGAGAACCTTTAATGTCTTATCGATGGCTCAATTCATTAATTGGGCCAAGAAAAAGGCTTTTAGGCTATGGTATGAAGGAGGTACAATGCAAAAGGGAAGCCTCAAAGGAAAAAGGGCAATAATTAACTCATGCGATTATTTTCTACGATTCACAGAATGATTATTTGTGTGGTACAATCGTGATTATTAAGTGATGAAGGCTAGCGTGCAGCAGGTTGAAGGGAGGTGGGTGTGCTGGAGTGAGGGGGAGATGCGCTGCACTATATACTTGGCGCTACACGATTCACAACTCAGATCAGCTGAGGCTGTCGACCTCAAGCTCAATGCTTTTGGGTCAAGAATGCCCACGGCACGCTAGGAGAGAACCTCCCAATGTGGAAAAACAAGACTCAGGAAAATGCCCCGCTCGCATGCAAAGCAAGACTGTGCTGATGAAACCTGCACGCTGCTACCCTGCTCCCGCCATCACTGTTGTCTTTTCACACTTCTATCTTATCTTAAATGATAGGATTTCTGGCTTTATTTTTTTTTTCAAAACTCACAATTGTGAGTGGATTATATTGAGCAGCCCAAAAAAATACAAGGTTTTGTCATGCTCATGTTAAGCCATGACAACATCCAGGGATCATAATTACAAAGATGGCAACCACCCCTACCACCCCGCCTCATTCTAATATCTTTTATTTACCGATGGCCAAGATTTGCCCCCATCCTAGGCATTCCATCTGCTGATAACAAGGCACAAGTAGTCCTAGACCAATCCTCTGAGTGCTGCTTGCGCCCGAGTGCCCATATTAGCACTTTGCTTTCTTGTATAATTTCTACAAAGCTTGCCACCTCAAATCCTCGTTCAAAAACACGGTAGTTCCTTGTCTGCCATACATTATAAAAGAAGAAGTATCTAATGATCTGAGTGCTGACGAGGAGTGCAGGACTACTTGAATTTTTCCCTCCAAGGCATAGGTCAGTCTTGAAAAAACTAATTTTCCATGTTCTCTGGACCCACTTGCATACTTTCCCTGCATGCTTTTTGGCTTTCTTAAAGAAGCCTTAGAGGAGAGTTGAGTTACGCATACTTTCAATATTTTCGGCAATATAATTGAGACTTATCATAAATATTATCTCGGTTTTAAAATATCAAAAGGATCTTTTTATATCACCTTTCATTTAGCATCCTCACATATCTTGACTTTTTGCATTCTAGTGTTTTAGAATGCTAAAGTGAAGCTTCATCTTGCATAATTCTAGTAAATCTATCTCACACACACACACACAAATACACACACACACACACACACACACACACACACACACACATACATGCATGCGCGCATATAAAGGAGTAATTTTTACTTCACCTCTCATTTCACAATCTCGCATTGCTTGACTTTTCTTGTATTCTATAGCTTACTTCTAGTCGATGTTCAGGAAAGTCTCTTTTATTAAAGCCGTTAGCGGAGTTTTCTCCTCGAAAAGAAGCAAATAACAAATATTAGCATAAAACTTGAAATTTGCAAGATTTTTGAACTATTTTCTCACATATTTCACCGGTTTTCTTTCCCTTTACCATGGTTTACAACCGGCTAGTCTTGATTTTTAACCGGCTCAAGGCTAAGCTAAGGTAGTCCTTTCTCGAACACTAATTCCAGTTAAACTCAACTTAATGATTTTAACACTTTTTTAGTTTTTAGAAAGCCACCGTGACCCTTTCACTTTATTTGATAGAGACATGAATATGAGACCTTGTCGTTGCGCCCGTCCCTCCCCGAAATGGTGAAGTGTAGTGGAAGGTAGAATCATTGCAATTTTGCCACCTCTAAACTTGCTCCTCTGTCTTAGGTGAATGTTTAAAATCATATAAATGGGGTTTGGGACATAAGAAATTAAATTAATTATTTACAAAAAAGAATTCGATTTGTAAGAAGCACTACACCAAATTTTGGCTTCCAGGCTTGTGTGCATGTCCAGGTGGATCCCTATAAAACATTGTTGCAACCCAAATATCGATGTAAAAATGACCGTACATAAAAAATAGAGAGATGCTTGTTGCTTGGCGGATCAAGAAGATCCCTTTTTTGATCCAGCCCATAGTGAACCGGCCCCTGTCTGCACATCTCAACACTAGCATGGAGTTACATGGAAGCAATTTATTTTCCTAGCATGGATATGGCAAGAAAACTTTGAGTTGTTTCTTATGGCTACGTAGAGATGGCGCCCTATTTTAAGATGCAATCACTTATGCGTGAACCTTGAAGGCATGTGACCTTATGCAAGACCACATGCAAATGGGTGTCGGTTGCTAGCAACATATGGGGACCTCATTGGCCACCCAAATGAGGTCCCCATATGGGGACCTCATCGGTTGCTAGCAACATATGGGGACCTCATTGGCCACCCAAATGAAGATCGTCCGATGGAAGGTGCTTTGGGGAGCTATTCCTATCGGGATTAAGGTGTTAATCAGGGGGATAAGCTCTAACAAATTCTCATGATGCAAAGTGGCTAGTGAAGATCCCCTCCACTTATTTGAAAATTGCTCATCTAGTGAGGCCTAATGTGCAAGGTATGTAGATGGATACAAAAGACTTGGAAGATCATGTTTTTCAAGAACGACCTACTTTTGGGAGGCAAGTTATGGAAGAACCAAGCCATCTCAATTTGTAGCCGAATTGCCTGCTTCTACTACTTCAGACGATTTTGGAAGGCGATTGAGAAGAACACACACCTTTGAAATAAATTGGTTATAATTTATGTATGCGAAGAGCCATGGATAAAAGTCATGGACATGATTCTCACCCCACTTACATTTAATGCTTAGACATCTATCTATCTATCTATCTATAGATAGACATCTATTTATCTATCTATCTCACCCCACTTACATTTATTGCTTAGACATCTATCTATCTATCTATAGACTAGATTCAAAAATAAGTGAGGCTCCATGTGGCTGCAAATCCATACACCCACATCCTCACTCCTTCTTTTCTTCCCCATTTTCTCCATGTTGGATACCATCATGGCTTCCTTCCTTAGATTGTAGGTGAAGTGGATTGCCAACTACCATGGCCACTCTCTCCACCTGCTCCTACTGAATGCTCACTCCTTGAACTGGGTGTTGACTTCCAGCTTGCTATAGCTGCTTGAATGATGGCTTACAAAGCTCTAGTTGGCGCACTAGCTAGGCATGGATTTGGGGGGCATCGGGGTTATATACATCTCACCCCTTAGCCCCTATCTCTTTGTTGCTATCACATATTCCTACACCCTCAATTATGGTTAAAAACCTCCTTGCATTTCTCATCGTTATGTGTGTGCTCTCAACCATAGCCAACCTCACCCTCAACCTCCCTCGGAGCCCCATCCACCTTCTCTAGGTTTCTATTGTACATCGACGAACCCGATTTGACGTTCCTCATTATCACCCTTCACTAGCGTGCTCTTTGTCCTGCAGACACCTTAGTATGCTCGACAGTACAAGACTTTTAAAACGTTTACTGTGACCCCTTACCGCGTCTTGTAGAGAGAGAGAGAGAGAGAGAGAGAGAGAGAGAGAGAGAGAGAGAGAGAGAGAGAGAGAGAGAGAGAGCAAAATGGGGTGGCCAAAGAGGAGAGAGGAAAGTGGAAAGGACTTATTTTGTAAATTAAATATTATTGCGTATATTACCATGCTTATTACCGCGTGTATATTACCTTGCAAATTTCAAAAAGGAATAGAGCAAGGTATGATGCCTTTTTTGCAGCATACCTTGCTCTTCTACTCCTACCGCCATCGCACATGTAGCCATATTCTCTCTTTCTCTCTCTCTCAAAGCTCACACCTCTGTGTGTGTGTGTGTGTGTGTGTGTGTGTGTGTGTGTGTGTCTCAGTCTCTCTCTCTCTCTTTCTCTCTCCCCGCCTCCTCTCTCCTCTCTCTCTCTCTCTCTCTCTCTCTCTCTCTCTCTCTCTCATACACACACAAATCTTTGGTGTAGTGCTCCATCACTCGACGATCGTTGGAGAGGAGAGGGCAAGAGGGTTCTACACAAGAGGACCACAAGAAGACTTGATCTCGCTAGAGGAACACAAGAGGTAAGTTTCTACACAATCGTCCTCTTAATTGTCTTAAACACACACACATTAGAAAAGTTCTAGATTCAAAGGTTTTGTACCTCTTGCATGTTTGGTGTAGGTGCTTGCTTGCTTGGTTGTTTGACCTCACTTTGCTTCTTTATTGTTTATTGTAGGTGTGTGATTAGTTCATAGATGCTTGCATGCTTGTTTGGTGTGTGATTAGGGAGATAGAAAAAGGAGAGGGAGGAAGAGACATTGGTGTAGATTTAATGGTTAATGTTAAACTAGATATTAGTGTAGGTTTAATGATTAATATTAAATTAATTTTTAAGTGGAGAGAGAAAAGTTGAACGTCACACCAACATATTAGAATTCTTGTATGTTTAATGTTAGATTAGAGTGAACTAATGTGTATGTTAAATTAGAGAGCCAAAAAGGAAAAAAAGGTTAAATATAAGGTATTAAACATAAGAAAATTAAAAATAGAAAAAAGTGATAAGTTAGAGTATGATAAATTGAACATTAAAATAAGGGTTTAGAGAGAGATTGGAGAGAGAAACATTTTTAATTTAGTGTATGTTAAATGAGAGAGAGGAAAAGAGAGAGAGAGGGAAGAAAAGAGAGATTAGAGGGAGGAGAAGTATTAAAATTTGTAGACTAGACTTGAGAGAGAGAGAGAGAGAGAGAGAGAGAGAGAGAGAGAGAGAGAGAGTAGATAGAGGGTGTAGAGAGAGGTAGTTAGATTAGAGAGAGAAGCAAGGATAGAGGGTGTAGAGAGAGAATATAGAGAGAGATTACTTGGAGAGAGTCAAGATCAGGGGATAGAGAGTGTAGAGATAGAGATTAGGTAGAGAGTAGATAGATAAGGTTAGGATTTAGAAAGAGATCAGGTTGTAGAGAGAGATGTGGATAGAGTAGATAGGGAGGGTATAGAGGTTAGGTAGAGAGGGAGGATGTAGGAATGCCATGCAGTGAGTGCAAGAGAGGGAAGGAGAGAAGGGGCAAGGAGATAAGCAATAGATAGTACTTTGGTCCATGGATCTTGTGAGACCAATCATCTCACACTCCTTATTATCATTATAGACAAAGGAATAGAGTAAGTGGGTGGGCACCCGACCACAAGCCGGCCATGGGGCCTGAAACCTAACAACCTCCCACTTGAAGTCCAACATGGCTCAAGTGGCTAAAGAATGTAGGGGCTATTATGTACAAATGTACAAACATGAAGCATGATTGTAGCTTCACCCTACGCCCATCATCTCTATACAATGCGTGAACCGCTCAAAGGCTAAGCTCTTCGTTAGAGCATCCACTCGGTTTTCATCCGTGTGAACTTTGACTAACTCATTGCGTTTGCTAGTCAAAATATCCCGTACCACATGATACCGGACCTCTATGTGTTTCGACTTGGAGTGAAACACGGGGTTCTTTGCTAACGCAATCGCACTCTGACTGTTGCAATGTAGCACTGGAGTTTAGTGTATACCAAGGCCTCCCACTAGAGGAGATAACCACACAACTTTCCACTGGAGCTGGAAACTGTAATATACTCTGCCTCAATGGTGGAAGACGAAGTGAAATTTTGGATACATGATCTCCAAGAAAATGCCGCTCCAACAAACAAGAAAATGTAGCCAGATGTGGATCGCCTAGTGTCCACACAACCCGCATAATCCAAATAAGTGTATCCAACTATGGATTCATCACTATTCCCAAAGAGTGAGCACTTGCTAGTAGTAGCTGAGCCCTTCATGTATCTCAAGATGTGCTTCACTGCTTCCCAATGCTTCCAGCTTGGATTTTCCCTAAACCTGTTGACCACTCCCACTGCATATGCAATGTCTGGTTGTGTGCTAACCATGGAAAACATAAGACTGCCAACTACCAAAGAATACGGCACCTTTGCCATCTCTACCTCTTTAGCATCCGATTTGGGATAATCATGATTGCTAAGTTTTCCGTATGCAACCATTGGGGTACTCAATGCTTTTTCCCCTTGCATATTAAAATGTTGCAAGATCTTGTGAATATACTCTTCCTACAAAAGTTCAAGTATACCACGTTTGTGATCTCTCTTGATACTCATACAAAGAAAGTGATGTGCATCCCCCAAAGTCTTTCATAGCAAATGGCTTGCTTAAGGCATCCTTGAGAAGTGCAATCTCATCTTTTGACTTCCCGGCTATGATCATATCATCGACGCACAAAATCAGAATGATGAGGGAACTTTGTTTAACCTCCTTGTGTACAAGCAGTGATCCTCTTGGCTCCGTTATGACCCTGGGACTGAATGTACTTGTCGAACTTGATGTACCATTGCCTTCAGCCTTGCTTTAATTCATACAAATCTTTCTTAAGTCTACACACCAGTTCTGCCCATGTTGGTTTCTTAGGCTTTATTGCAAAACCTTCTAGTTGTTTCATGTAGACATCCGCTTCAAGATTCCCATGAAGAAACGCTATCTTCACATCCATTTGGACCAATTCCATGTCCTCAATGGCTACTAGACCAAGCATAATTGACCACGAGAGAAAATATTTCATCAAAATCCACGCCTTTCATTTACTTGAACCCTTTAGCAATCAATCTAGCCTTATACTTAGTCTTGGGACCATCGATGGTATAGTTCTTCTTGTACACCTATTTGCATGGCAATGCCTGTATACCCGCATGTAACTCTGTCAATTCCCAAGTTTCATTTGCTAAGATCATGTTATACTTAGATTGCATAGCCTCTTCCCACTTCAGGATATCGTCCATTTGAATGGCCTCTTTGTAGAAAGTGGACTCACCACAGTCAATGGCTAGAAAATAGTTCAATCCTGGCTCAAAACTCTCAAGTGCACGAGATGTATGAGTAGATCTCCAAAGTAGCTGACTACTAGATTCCGCTATCTCTGGAGCAACATGTGTGTGTGTACTAGTGGAAGGTGCATCACTAGCATGTCTAACATTCTGTGTAGCTGGTGGTGAAACAACATCCTCAAACCGTACTCTGTGATACTCAATGTCTTTCACTGGCTTTCTATGCATCTTAGACTCATTGAATATCACTTGTGAGCTTCGTATAACCTTCTTAGATTACGGGTGCTAGAGGCGATATCCCATCTCTCCGTCCACACCATATCCAATGAAAATGCACTTGTGTGATTTGGGGTCCAGCTTTTGTCTAAGCTCTTTTGGCAAATGTGAGAATGCCTCACACCCAAATACACGTAAGTTGTTATAATTGGGCTCTTTTCCTGTCCACATCTCCTGCAAAACCTTGTACATTAGTGGTGTACTAGGTGACCGATTGATCAAATAAACAACTTTTGTAACAACTTCTCCCAAAAATTCTTGAGGTAAGTTGTCCATAGACAACATAGAAGACAACATAAAATTCTTGAGGTAAGTTGTCCGTAGACAACATAGAAGCGACCCATTTTTTAATGGTTCTATTCAGCCTCTCAACCACACCGTTTTGGAAGTGTGTGTAAGGCATGGTAAATTGTCTTTTAATGCCTCGTTTATTGCAAAAGTCCTTGAACTCGGAGGAGATGTACTCGCCTTCATGTCACTGTGAAAAGCTTTAAGATTTCTACCTGATTGGTTCTCTACCAATGCTAAGAACTTTTGAAAGACACTAAAGACGTAGCTCTTCTGCTTCAAGGGATAGATCCACACCTTTCTAGAAGAGTCATCTTTGAATGATAGGAAGTATAATGCTCCCCCTAGAGACTTGACTGGCATAGATCCGCACAAGTCTCTATGAACAAGATCTAGAGGACTCCCTAACTGCTAGTCCAAAGGCGCTGATTTCAATCTAGTCTATTTTCCATAGACAAAATGCTCACATCAACAGAAGTTAGAGTAATCTAACACAGAGATATAACCATAACACCGCAAGACTTTAATTCCCTTCTGACTCATATTACCTAGCTGGCTATGCCAAAACTTTGTAGACGGCAGCTCGGCTACACAAATAGAATTCTCTTTTACGAAAGAGACATAAAGTGAGTACAATGAGCCAGACTTATGGACTTTAAGCATGACTAGATTTCCCTTCTTGATAATCCAAGAACCATGAGCAAATATGGTAGTGTAACCAAAATCATCTGGCTATCTAAACTCTTTGTCAATTTGGGTACATGTCTGACATTGTGCAACATAAACTCAGTGCCATTACACATAGAAAACTTGATGCTACCCACACCGCATATATTAAGATCATAAGAATTGTCTAGCTTCACTGTGCCATGTGTGGCAGTGTATGTAGAAAACCACTCCTTGTGAGGAGTCACGTGAAAGCTAGCACCTGAGTCCAAAATCCAATTCTACGCATAACACTCGTCAAGAGCTAACAAGGCATTAGGACTCAAATCCGAAGTGAAAATTAACATAGCATTTAGCACGTCAAAAATTGTCTCAATGGCTGGAGACTCAACCACATTAAGCTCTTCAATTTTCACGCTGCTTTTAGGTTTGTCAGACTTCACTTTCTCTTTGCCCTTATTATGTTGCAATGTGCAACAATATTTCTTTAAGTGTCCCTTTTTATGGTAGTAGTAACACTCAACATTTCGCATGCCTTGCTGGACTCTTGCTATGAACTTGCCTGTGATCCCGATAACGACCGTGGCTACAACCACGCTGCCTTTGCTTGTCATGATTGCCACTAGCCACATATGCATCACCATGCCCACTCCACCAAGTGATTGACATCAAATCTCCTCAGTGAGTAACACAATAGCAACATTGCTGAAAACTAGCTTGCCATTAGGTGCATAATTTCTTATGGCTGTGTTGAAGGTATCCCATGAGGATGGTAGCGAACATAGCAAGTAAATGGCCTTCATTTCATCACCGAAATTGAGACCTTTTGAAGTAATCTATGAAAAGATGTTGTTAAACTTGTTCAAGTGAGAATTAACATAAGTGCCCTCTTTCATATTCATGTGCATAAGCTTCTTCATCAAGAAAACCTTGTTCGAGGCATTGTTGCCATCCCATGCTATACATAGAGCATCCCACAAATCTTTGGCATTGGTCTTATCAATTATGGTAAAGTAAATGGATTCACCAAGGTGCAGGTGAATGGTCGCAATGGCACGCTCATTCAAGTCTTCCCACTGTTCATAAGTGTATGCATTCTCTCTTCTTTCACGCAAGGGTGCTATCAAGTCTTTGTTGGTCAAAACATCTTGCATATGCTGCCACCAAATAGCAAAGTTTGTGCCATCAAACTTTTTGATGTAGTACTCTTCTCTTTCGGAAGCACTACTCGTAGCCATGAATCAAGAGAATTTAGACAATTTTTTTGGGATAATTTCGGCAGAGTTTCCGCTAGAACATGAGCAAAAATTCAAACCAAAAGTAGTAAAATCACTATGTAAGAACAGTCGAATGTGCCAAGGACACATAGAATGGACTTGTGAGAAAAATTTGACAGAGTCTCCTTTGTACGGGGAGAAAACTCTCAAACCTGACAGTACAAAAGTAAGCGCATAAACTGCTCAAAACAACCACTGGGCATAAACTGCTCAAAACAATTTTTGTGTGACCGTCAAATCGCGTCAAAAGCATAAGAAATCGTCCAAATACATATCCTATGGCGAGGGTATCATAAGAGGGAAACTGCAGCAACCTGTATCATCGAAGGTATCTCAACATTCGAGAATACCCCAGCTCAAAGAAAACCTCACGCAACGACCCTCCAAAGGCTAAAGCAGACACAAAAGGACTAGCCACAGTCTCAGTGCCCCCTATAACCTATGTGTCGGTGTCGATATGGAATGTTGGTACCGATTTTTGATGTGGGACAAAGATGTGCTAGTTGAATAGTCGTGAAGAGAAGTTGAAGCTAAAAACTGTGTCATAGAGCGAAATCTGTGTGCTCAGTGCCGATGTCGGGTGTCACTCCTCTGTAGTAGAGGCACCTCACCTGTGCATGTCGCAAGCACAGTCGTCTACCGAAAAACACCGGTGTCGGGGTTGGATATCGAAAATTTGTCGCGTAATGTGTGAGGGTGTGTGAGGGGAGTTCGGTAGTCAAGCCAAATTGTCGAGGCCTTTTGGTGGGATTGAACCCTTGCACACAAGGATGTAAGTTTGAAATTTAAAAAAAAAATGATTTCTGCAGAAAGCTGACGACTTGCTACTCTGACAAGATCTGACAAGTAGCCTGTAGAACGACTGACGAGCGGGAAGGGCGAGTGTGTGTGTGTGTGTGTGTGGTCGATTTGCTTGCTAGCATTGCTCGCTGCTCACTTTGATGCCGTGAGCTTGGCCTGCCGACCTGCTTCAGAATCTCCAACTGCTTGAAGATCTCTATTCTGCCCGATTTGAGACTTCTTGAAGCTACCCGATTTGAGATGGGAGTGTGTGTGTTTGTGTAAGCTCCCAACTGCTTGATTTCCTACGAGATGCCCATTGCTTCGATGTGCATCTTTACTGCTCTCGATTGCATTGCTGATGGTTCTCCTGTTCACAGTTCGATACTGCCGCTTTCACCTTGCTTGCACTGCTTGATAGTTGCAGTCCAAACTCCCTCCCAAGTCGGATGCCAAATTCCCTATGCAGAGCTTCCAAATCCAGAACAGTTGTTGGGCACGCGAATGTAGCCGGGGCTACTGACGAGCTCCTTGAGCTCTGATACCACTTGTAGGAACGTCATGCAATAAGTGCAAGAGAGAGGAGAGAAGGGGGAAGGAAATGAGCAATAAATAGTGCTTTGGTTGAGCTTGTGACACCAACCATCTCACAGTCCTTATTATCATTATAGACAAAGGAATAGAGTAAGTGGGCGGCACTCGGCCACGAGGCCTAAAACCTAACAGAGGATACGCGGAGAGTAGCAATACAGAGAGTGGATAGAGATAGAGATTAGATAGATAAGGCTAGGATTTAGAAAGAGATTCAGGTGTAGAGAGAGGTGTGGATACAGTAGATATAGAGGTATAGAGATTAGGAAGAGAGTACATAGAGAAGGTGTAGAGATAGAGATTAGGTAGAGAGAGAGAGAGGGAGAGAGAGAGAGAGAGGTGTGGATGGAGGTTAAGATATAGAGGGAGAGTACCGACAGATTAGGATGTAGATAGAGGGAGCAGATAGAAAGAGGGAGGATACGTAGAGTGTAGAGATAGAGAGAGTACATAGAGAGAGTGTAGAGATTTACCTTTATTTACTTCTTTCTCTCTATGTTTATAGGATAGAGAGAGGGTAAATATAGATATTGGGTAAAGAATAGGTTAAGATTCGGATTTAGAAAGAGATTAGGGTGTAGAGAGAGGTGTGGATAGAGTAGATAGAGAGGGTGCAAAGTTTAAGTAGACAGTAGAGAGGAAGGATACGTAGAACGTAGAAATAGAGAGAGTGTAGATAGAGACAGTAGGTAGAGAGTAGACAGATAAAGTTAGGATTTAGGGTGTAGAGAGAGTTGTGGATATAAGAGTAGATAGAGATGGAGGATATGTAGAAGGTAGAAATAGAGAGAGTGTAGACAAAGAGATTAGGTGTAGATAGAGAGAGAGAGAGAGAGAGAGAGAGAGAGAGAGAGAGAGTCGATGTGGATAGAGGCTAGGGTGTAGAGGGAGAGGAGAGAGGTAAGGATGTAGATAGAGAGAGGGAGGATACGTAGAGTATAAAGATAGATAGAGTACATACAGAGAGTGTAGAGATTTACCTTTGTTTACCTCTCTCTCTCTCTCTCTATGTCTAGAGGATAGAGGTAGAGATTAGATAGAGAGAAGACAAATAAGGTTATGATTTAGGAAGAGATTAGGGTGTAGAGAGAGGTGTGGATAAGGTAGATAGAGAGGGTGTACAAACTAGGTAAAGAGTAGAAATAGAGAGAGTGTAGATAGAGAGGTTAGATATGTAGAGAGTAGAAATAGAAAGAGTGTAGATAGAGAGATTAGGTGTAGATACACCCTCTCTATCTACCTCTCTCTCTCTCTCTACACCCTCTATCTAGGTGTGTAGATAAGGTAGAGATTAGGTATAGAGAGAGAGGTAGATAGATGGATAATAAGATTCTATCTACATGTATGTGTGTGTGTGTGTGTGTGTGTGTGTGTGTGTGCGCGCGCGCACGCAATGCTGCAACCCTACCCTTCTCTTTCTCACATCCTCCTCAGTCTCCCCCTAGGCGAGGCGCTGCCTTGTGGGGGACGTTAACATAGCCTTGAACTCCCAATGAGCATCGACCTACCCTCACATATAATCGGCCCCATGATTACAACTTTTTGTGCTACCCACAACCCCAACTTTGTCCGACCAACCCAACTTTGACTTTGCTCGAGCAGCCCTTGACTCTCATGTTGAGATGTCGAGCTCTACACCTTGAGCTGGCATCCACTACGGGTCTTGGCCGCTTATGGCATTTACTCACTGGCGCGTTAGGTGACCGACACGGAGGATCTCTGCCAGTGATTCTACAGCTGGACTACACTTATAGTGCCAGCCTAGTACGCTTCTAGCGAGTTCACACTTAGTGACCGCATGTACATATGTGCTACTTTTCAGCTTTAGCACTTAGTCATTTTGTACTCTCTTTTCTGTGAAGAAGAAGAAGAAGCTTTCCATCTCTGTGTGCTTTGTGCTTGTCTTGTGTAGTTCTCTTGCATCCTCATTCTTTACATGGTATCAGAGCCTGGTGCAGGCAAGAGAGGCTAAGAGAGCAAGAGCAAAGTTTCTGAACAGGTCTCCAAAGTGCAGTATACAGAGATTTACTGTACAAGTACAGTGGTTGTATGTACGCTTGATTGTGGACACTCGTTGAGTGTAGAAAGCGTTACAGGTACCACGATAGCAGGTTCAGCAGATTTGCAGGTTTTTGCAGATTGCAGCTATTTTGTCTTACTGCTTCAAGATGTCTGACGGTTTCAGTCAGATTGTTACTGAGAAGCTTGAGAAAAATAACTACCCTGCATGGAAGTTCAGAATAACAAATTTCCTAAAAGGAAAAGGTTATTGGGACTATGTAGAAGGAGACAATGAAAAGGAACTAGAGATTCCCGAGGCAAATACTACAGCAGAACAAAGGAAATCTTTGAGGGACTGGCAACAAGGCCAGAGCAAAGTGATGTATTGGCTTTCTATGAGCATCACAGATGGCATGATGGGCTATCTACAGGATGCTGAAACCCCCGCCATTGCATGGAGAAATTTAGGCAGAGTGTTCGAGGTGAACACCAAGGCCAGGAAGCTTCAACTAAAGTTGGAGCTAAATCAGGTTAAGAGGAACAACCTCTCAATCAATGATTATGCCTTGAAGATCAAGAGTATCATTGAGGCTCTTGGATCTATTAAAGTCTCAGTGGAAGACGATGACATTGTCCGTGCATGCTTGGATGGTCTAGGAGATGAGTATGTACATTTTAGGTCTTCCATGAATACAAGAGACGACATCCCCGTGTTCCAAGATTTGATTTCTATGCTTATTCTTGAGGAGAAGAACCTTGACACATCTTCTTCTCATGGCAGAAATAATTCTGAATAGGCCTTCTATTCTAACTCCAACAGAGGTAGAGGTAGAGGTCGTGGTCGAGGCTCAAGGGGTTGCAGGGGCCAATTTCTGGAAGGTCAATCAAATCAAAACAATACAGGTGGCAGGGGAAACCAGTCTCAAGGCAGGGGGAGTCAAAGAGGTCGTGGTGCAGGATCAAGCAGGCAGCAACATACTCCAGATAGTAGAGAATGTTGGACTTGTGGTGAAAGAGGTCACATGTCACGTGACTGTCCAAAGGGAAAAGCAAGTAGAAAGAGAGAACAGGGCAACTATGCATCTACTAGCAGAGATGCCGATGACAGCAAAAACGAGCACATGTTTGTTATGCAGCATGTAATGAATACAATGACTGCAGAGAATTCCACCCAAGATGATGTTTGGTATGTGGATTCAGGTGCCTCTAATCACATGACGTCTCGTGGAGAGTGGTTTAGAGATATGCGCAAACCAGATGTGTCAGGCTATGTGCAGACAGGAGATGATACAGCTCACCCCATTGCTCATGTAGGGGACATACCTCTAAATACGAAGAGTGGGAAATCAAAGTACTTAGCAGATGTACTTCATGTCCCAAACATTACAAAGAATCTTGTTTCTGTTGGACAAATGGTTGAGCAGGGTTTGCAGGTTCGCTTCAATCCAAATGGCTGTTATGTAGAAGATTTCCAGAATGGCTGTAAGCTGATCACAAAGGGCAAATGTGTGGGCAGAATGTTTACGCTGAATGTAGACATGCCTGAGGTAAAAGCTGCATTATTTGCACAGGGCACAGGTGTTGTGGCTGATGTTGACATTTGGCACAAACGCATTGGCCATGTCAATGAGCAGAGATTGCGCAGCATGCAATCAAAACAGATTGTAAAAGGTTTGCCCAAATTCAAGGTGGATGGTATGCATAAAGTGTGTGCAGCATGCCAGTTTGGAAAACAGTCAAAGGGCTCATTTCCACATGAGCGCAATGTATGTAAAAGGCCACTTGAGGTGGTGCACACAGATGTTTGGGGTCCAACCGATACTGCAAGTATACATGGTTGCAGGTATTATGTCTCTTTCATTGATGACCATACAAGGAAAGTATGGGTCTACTTCATGCGTAACAAAAGTGAAGTGTTTGGTCACTTTCAAGACTTCAAAGTCATGATTGAGAAGGAGACAGATATGCAAATCAAGACATTGAGGTCAGATGGAGGGGGAGAGTACTTCTCCAATGATTTTTCAGATTTTCTGCGAATGCATGGTATACACAGGCAATTTACATGCAGATATACTCCACAGCAGAATGGGGTCGCAGAAAGGAAAAACAGGCACATTGCAGAGGTTGCACGTGCATTGATGAATGAGAAGAACATGCCTCATCATTTCTGGGCTGAAGCTGTAAATACAGCTGTGTACATTATGAACAGGACACCTACAGCTGCGGTGCATGATGTAACACCTGAGGAAAAGTTTACAGGTACAAAGCCTGATTCGGCACACTTGAAAGTGTTTGGCTGCAGAGCTTACGTGCATGTACCAGATGAGTTGCGTAGGAAATTGGATCCTAAAGCAGAGAAATGTATTCTTGTGGGATATTCCCTTGAACAAAAGGGGTACAGGTGCTACAATCCTACTACACGAGAATTACGAGTGAGCAGAGATGTAGTCTTTGACGAGATGAGCAGCTGGTACAGTAATGCACATGGCACTATTGGGGCTGATGTAAAAGATGATGTGGTTGTACAAAATGTGAGGCCACAGTCACAGGTTTTGAGTGGACCACAAGAGTCCTCTTCTCGTGGCTCTGTTGAGAAACCATGGAATGGTAGACTACGTACGCAGGTTACTCCACCAACAGGTACAGGGAATGTATCACGAAAAGGAAAGGAAAAGGTTGATCTTATGGCTGATGCATCATCAGGTTTTTCACATGTAGACATGGATTCAGATGGTTCTGAACAAAGTCTTGATGAGGAATTTGGAATTCCGGCTGTCAGGACACCTGGTGTAAGGAAAGTACAAGAAGATGCTAGAGGGCAAAGGAGTGACCCAGGACCACGCAGATCTAATAGAGTCAGAAATCCAGTTCAGAAATTGACTTATGATGGGTATCTAGCGCATCACCAAGCCTACATGGCTAAGGTGATACAGGATGTGGAGCCCACATGTTTTGAGGATGCAGTTGGAAATGTGCATTGGGATGATGCAATGAATGAAGAGATGGCCGCATTGGAAGCAAATGGCACATGGGAGTTGGTGCCATTGCCAAGTGGCAAGAAAGCTATTGGCTGTAAATGGGTGTATAAAACCAAGCATAAGGCTGATGGTAACATTGAGCGTCACAAGGCAAGGCTGGTCGCAAAGGGTTATGCACAGACGTATGGCATAGACTATGAGGAGACCTTTGCTCCAGTGGCAAAGATGACGACTGTGAGAGCTGTCATAGCAGTGGCTGTATCTAGAGGATGGATTATGCATCAAATGGATGTAAAGAATGCCTTCTTGAATGGTGAGTTGCAAGAGGAAGTGTATATGGATCAGCCACCTGGTTATGTCGATCCAGGTTACCCAGATTATGTATGCAGACTTCTCAAAGCTTTGTATGGTTTGAAGCAAGGCTCTAGAGCATGGTATGACAGGATTGCCAAGTATCTTGTCAGTATTGGTTTTAGGAGAGCTCATGCTGATCATTCACTCTATGTACGTGAGAGTGATGTGGGGATTGTGGTCATTACCATATATGTAGATGACCTTATTATTGTTGGTGACAATGCTATGGAGATTGACCATGTGAAGGGTCTTCTCAAACAGGAGTTTGAAATGAAAGATTTGGGCGAGTTGCGCTACTTTCTTGGCATTGAGGTGATCAGGACTCCAGAGGGTGTATGGCTGTCACAGAGACAATATGCTTTGGACATGTTGTCAAAGTATGGTATGGCTGATTGTAAGCCGATTTCCATTCCCTTGGATGTGAATGCAAAGCTGAGTGCAGAGAAGGGTGATGTTGTTGAGGATGTCAATATGTACAGGAAGATGGTGGGTAGTCTAATCTACTTGACTATCACAAGGCCAGACTTGAGCTACACAGTAGGCTTGGAGAGTCAGTTCATGCAGCTTCCGAGGAAGCCACATTTGGATGGAGTACGACGCACACTTAGGTATGTGCAAGGGACTCTTGACTACGCATTGTTCTATGCAGCAGATGCACCATTAGCATTGTATGGGTATACAGATGCAGATTGGGCAGGTAGCATTGTTGATAGGAGATCTACGAGTGGCTTCATGTTCTCTTTTGGGAGTGCTGCTGTTACTTGGAGTAGCAAAAAGCAGCCTACGGTTGCTTTATCGAGCACAGAGGCCGAGTACAGAGGTGCAGCAGTTGCGGCGTGCGAGGTAGCTTGGCTACGCACATTACTTGAGGACTTGGGAGTGCAGGTGGACCAACAGATTGTCATTCATTGTGACAACCTCAGCAGCATGCAGTTGGCTAGGAACCCAGTGTTCCATGCTAGGACCAAACACATAGAGGTCCATTACCACTACGTTCGAGAGCGAGTGTTGGCGGGCGACATCGACTTGGTCTACGTCAGCACAGAGGAGCAGATAGCGGATATCTTTACCAAGGCCCTCGGAGCTGAGAAGCTTCGACGTTTTCGGACTATGCTTGGACTCTGCGACATGCAGAGCTCGAGGGGGAGTGTTGAGATGTCGAGCTCTACACCTTGAGCTGGCATCCACTACGGGTCTTGGCCGCTTACGGCATTTACTCACTGGTGCGTTAGGTGACCGACACGGAGGGTCTCTGCCAGTGATTCTACAACTGGACTACACTTATAGTGCTAGCCTAGTACGCTTCTAGCGAGTTCACACTTAGTGACCGCATGTACATATGTGCTACTTTTCAGCTTTAGCACTTAGTCATTTTGTACTCTCTTTTCTGTGAAGAAGAAGAAGAAGCTTTCCATCTCTGTTTGCTTTGTGCTTGTCTTGTGTAGTTCTCTTGCATCCTCATTCTTTACATCTCAGACTCGCCTTCAGTGCCGACTTCGACTCTGTCCAAATTGCCCTCGACTCTCTGGCAGGGTTGCTCTAATTCCCTCTATAGGAAGGGTGTGCTTTCCATGGTCACTCGAACCTCATCTCAAGGCAAGTCTATATTGTCGGGGTCATGGCAACACCCCCAAAGACAAACAGCATATCATGCCTTCAAAATGCAGTCGAGAGGCTTTGCAAGGAGAATGAGGAGTTGAAGCATAGACTCGTATCCATCGAGGCTTGACTCACCATAGTGGAGAACTGCAAAAAGGAAGAGATGTAATAGATGGAAATCAAGTTCAATAACACAAAAGTGGAAGTAGAGACCACTTTTGCAAAGGAGGTCAAAACCCAAGTGGATGAGATCATCTTCCGTAAGGTTGAAGATCATGTGGCATCCACGCTATGCAAACGTAACTGGAAAGGGGAGGGGGACCTCAAGTTCCATGAGGTCTTTGCTCGCATCCAAACAACAATCCACATCGTACAATGGGACCCAGCCACAATCACCTCTCTTACACACAAACATCATACCAACCATGCAATCCTCACTTTCAAAACCAAGGCAGATCGAATCAAACTCCTTGAGCAATTGAGGCTTCTCAAGGACACCAAAATTTGGTTTGCAGAAGATCATACACCAGCCCAACACACATAGAAGAAGGTATAACTCCAAAAGATGGGAGAAGCGTGCACAACAACAAAATGGACAGTTTATCAAGGAGGTAAAGCCATTATCTAGGAGTTTTGAGCTCCCAAACCAGCTCCCCCCTCACCTACCCCTCCTTAGTTTTTCTTCATGTCATCTTATCTTTCTTCATGTCATTATCCAGGAGTTTTGAGCTCCCAAACCAGCTCCCCCCTCACCTACCCCTCCTTAGTTTTTCTTCATGTCATCTTATCTTTCCTTTATCACCCCTCACTGGACCTTCAGTCCTTCACTGAGATGTATCCAACACCCCCTTCACTCAGAATCAGCTTTGTAATGTTTTGTTTTCGATCCCATAAGACATATCTGACCTTCGTGGATGATAATTCAATCTTTCTGTCTATCTATAATATCTACCTATCATAGATGCCATAATGAGCAGAATCCGCAATCATCGACAAGAATGCCAAACGAACGCCAACACGTGCAGAGAAAAATATATCCCAACGAGGTAGAGGAGTAGATCCCACGTGCATTCTACCAAAGGGGAGATTCAAAAAGATAAAATGTGTAGCGACGAAGAGCTTGAATTCTACCAAGAGGTCAAAGCATATAAGTGCAAAAGGGTTGGATGATATTTTGGATCTCAAGAGCAGGTGTAGGTATCCTTTCATTCAAAGCATTCTTTGCCCTAGGCAGCTTGGAGGCAAGGAGCAACCACATTTGTTCAAACTTTGCATGTGCGGAAATAACAACGACAAAGGACCAAACATGCTGCCATGTATGCATGTATTGGCTACAAAGGAGAAAATTAGCTTGTTTGAGGCAATTGGAACGGACATGGCAATGGCAATGCTACAAAGTGTCAAATATGATGCTTATCTTAAAGCTTGTAGGTATGATCCTAGTACTGGAATTGATCATCTTGCATAGAGGTTCTTAAGTCAACCATCAAGTGCAACAACTGCCAAATCACTAGCTGATTGACTCACTCTTCAATGTCAAAGATGAGCATGCAAACCCTCTGAGATGAATAGAGCTCCCTTGTGAGAGAAGAGTATTAAGAAGAAGCGACCAATATTTGTTGATGTGGACTGTGTGCTTGAACCTACAAGCATGTAGGGCACCCCCTTTACAAAGATGCGCTCAACCAAATATCACCCTGTCGGCATCCCAACAAGCTCAGCTTACATAGGCTTCTTTGACCATAAGGCAGCTTCTTACATAGGGCCTCCATGAGTGCGGTGCTTAACGCTACAGGCTTACTAGCCAACCATAGACAAATAACTCTGGCCATCGCAAAGTGTTCGTAATTGAGCCGCAAAGAAGCTTGTTGGTAAGAGTGAGTGAGACCCGTCACTCATAGGCAGGTTGCCCGAGCTAGTGTAATTGTAAAGGTTTCCCTCTAGATGTCCAATACTACTTTCATAGTATCAAGGAATAAGTATATGCATACTTTATGCTTTTGAATGATAAAATAACAAGAGTGTGTCCTAGCCACCTTGCATCTATCATGTTTACATAAGTGTCGTCGATGAAATGTGTGCGATCTCTCTTGTTAAAATTACTTGAAATGCCCATGTAACTACTCATTGACACAAACAGTCCCTTAGGATTCCTTTTTTCTTGTCTTTTGTGGTTGGATTTGAATTCAAGTTATGGTGATCAAGACACCAAATAGTTTCTACAAATTTTGTGGAGTTTCACTTCTTCTCTTGGAGGATTGGCAATCCCTATGGCACCGGGTTTCCTTTTCTTTTAAATGGGTGTGAACGCACGGTTAGAAATTTAGACCTGATTCTGAATTGTTTGGGTTAAGAGGGGTTATACATAGTTATATTAGAATATTAGAATTTAAAACTTAGAAGGTTAAGGAGCGCCGCTAGATTTGACGGCGGATTAAGCTGACGGCGCCGGCGAGATTAACGGCCGTCAACGGTTTGAAAACATTCCCTGAAAGGCTTGTTTTCTGTAAACTCAGAATAAAAAATATGTTTTTGTTGTGGATCGAATTAATTTTTAATTCAATTATAAACAGATATGAAATTTAGGGGATAGCGAGGTAAAATTATTTTGATAGAGAAGTTAAAATTGTTTGTTAAAAAGCAATTACAAAGATCTGCGGTTTTTTCGTAAGGCGGTTGCAAAATTCTTAAATTTTTGCCGAGCCCACGAGGGAAAGCTTTGGGCAGCTTGCTGCTGCGTGCGTGTGAGCGAGCTAGCGCACGTGTGTGTGTGTGTGTGTGTGTGTGTGTGTGTGTGTGTGTGTGAGACAGAGAGAGAGAGAGAGAGATAGAGAGAGAGTGCGTTACTTGCGCTATCCATGCCCTATGCCCTTTAAAAATGAGTAGCCTTCTCCTCTCCCTCCTAATGAGCTGCAGTATACCCCCTCCTCTCTTGCAGGTAAACTATGCATTTCTGATCTCTGCATAATGGCCACCCCACTCTACCCATCTCAATTTTCAAGCATTTTCTGCCTTCAATTATGTCAATTTAGAGTAATTATCCATTTCTTTCAGTCGTGCCCCCCCCCCCCCCCCACCACCCATCCCCGGCGAATTGAGCCTGTGTTGTCAAGTATCCCTATTGGTTCAAGTAATCTTCTTGGTATACACCTACTTTGGATGATATATGCATTCTTTGTCCTGCTTAATTTGCTTACAAAGTGATTAATTTCTATTAATCATGCCCACAGAATACATAGATATCACTAAATTAATGATTTCTGTTGAATATCTTCCTGTTTAGTAAGATGAGGGATTGTGCTTTTGCCCATTAATTATTTTTCTCAGAGCAAATCCACACAAGTGGTTCTGTTTATGAATAGCATGGCTCACATCAGATCTTTCTGTTATCATTTCACATGCTCCTGGGGTCGAGCCCAGGCCTCTATGCACGCACTCGATCGCCTCACCGCCACTAGGGTATGATCGAAAGACATTGGGAAGCCAGCCAGAAAACTCTTTTTTTCCGGCATAACAGCGCTGTGCAAGAGATATTAAAGCATTAAGCTATGTTTTTTCTTTTTTCTTTGGCTAAATTGTTGTTGTTTTTCATATCATAATGTCTGTGAAATCCCATAATTCTATGTGCTCAATTTAACAAAGCGAGGTTAGCTTTTATATGAACTCTCTTTTTAATTGCGGCCGGACCATATGATGATATTCCAATGATATGTTTAATTTCAGGAGTCACTGCCACATAGAGTACCAACAGTTCTTGATTGGTGAATAATCATCAAGAGCAAGAAGAAAAATGGGCAATGGGAGGAGATCAAATCCCTATACTCTGCATAACGAGCTCAACGTGTTGTCGGCAGAAGTGTCCGCTCACATCTACAATGGGACAGATGCCTGCATCACACTGAGTGTGCCTAAGAAGAGAGGCATCTGGCCTGCAATCATGCAAACTCTTCACTCATACAATATCGAGGTTGTCAATGCTACGCTCACGAGCAACAACAAGACAGATTTCCATTGTATACATTGCAAGGTAATTTTGTTGAGCACATTTATTATGCAGTTAGGCATAGCATTTGCATTTCCTCTACATCTATTCTTGTTGTTGGTTTTAGAGGTCAAGATAGTGCTGAAAGTTTGTTTTTAAATATCTAAAATATTTAGAGGTAAAATGCAAATTCTAGTCTGCAGGTGCTTTTACAAATTTTTTCGATCATTGGCCGTCGTCACGAATCATTGTATATGAGAGTTTTCATGGGATAGAGTCATCAAGTGTTTGTCTCAATGTCCATTCTTATTATTGATACATCTAGATCAAACCCATGTTAGGACATACACAACATGTGTGTGCAAAGTACCATCTATTGAAAATGCTGAGAGGCTTTCTTCGTTAATACAGAGCGTGTTTGCATAGTGTTATTGACGACATGCCCTCCGTTTTGACATACTTCAGTCTCCATGACTTCTTATTTGTGAATTAAACAGTGCATAAACCAATCATGTCTTCCTCATACTTTTTTTTCTATAAAAAAAAGAGAAGGAAACTTATATCTGAAAGCAAAATCCCAGGCTAGGGACTACGACAACATCATGAGCTGCTGAGAGGGAGGGAGGGAGCGCATGCCTAGATAGGTGCGGTTGGGGGTAGGGGATTGCCAGCCAACCGCACATGTCTAGGCATACGCTCCCTCCCATGCAGCAGCTAATGATGGCTAACCCTATAGTGAAAAATCATGGGAAAAGATCTCCTTTCTCACATGGGAAAAGAGCTCCTGTCAGAAACTTCTTGTGAGCTGATACCACAAGAAGTTTTGGACAAATTCTCACAATATTCCCCACACTGTGACTTACCTCAACATCATGAGCTTCTGTGAGGGAGGCGTCGCATACCTAGCTAGGTATACGGTGCCTCTCGAGCAGAAGTTCATGATGTTATGCATTGTATTAAAAACATTGAGAAAGACTCCGGTTTCGTACATGAGAAAATTTCTAAATCTTCTTGTGTATATACCTACAATATACCTACAAGGCTACATAACATGTGTTGCTTGAATAAGCAGATATTCTACTCTACATCTAAAGATCTACTATCAGGTTAAGGGAATCGTCGGTTCAATAAATAACCAGGAAGTGGTTGCCAACTTTGCTAACTTTACTTTTAATGGCAGCTAGAAGAAGAGTCTGGGCTGGATAGAGATGACCTCGAGAGCCTGTTCGACGATATTTGCATACGCGAACTCAGCATCAAGCCATGCAGAGTACAATAATGACATTATTGAACTCACAATCCAGTGTTGAACCACCAGAGCAAGGCCAAAAACTTGATCTACCTGATGTAATGTACCATACATACATACAAAGACACATTCAATGCCTTGCAGTTTTGTAATGCAGCATAGGACTCGCAGAGGCAGTGCCGGCTCGCTTTTCTGTATTCTTGTACTTTACAAATTGGTAAGTCTTGATGCTTAAAGTAGCTGTAGTAGCATTCAGTACCTTTTAGAGCAGCCAGTCTCTCTGATGGCAGAGATCAATTGGAGCCAGTGTTTGGGCTTTCCAAGCATTCACAATTCCTTTCTATGGTTCACCCAAGAGGACTAGATTTCAGAAAATGGAAGCTATTTTTGGAATATCTTGCACATTTTTTTCTTGAATTTCAAGCAGGCATTTTCATCTTCCTCTTCCTCTTCCTCTTCCTCTTGGCCGAAATTATTTTCCGCTAAATTTAGAGAAATTTAGTCTGAAAAACTTTAAATATAGTCGATTTACTCCTCAAATTTCTCATATGTAGATTGCAGTCTGTGAAATGTTTGCAAAAAGACTGGCCTTCAGTGTAATTTACCGGCTAAAATTGCAAAATCTTGGCTAGATTCGGAGCGTGCCATGATGAAAAGCGGTAAAATTTTATAAATAGGTATTACTAGTGATTGGCAATGCATCATGGCATGGTGAAAATGTTGTGGTTGGTTGGCAATGGGCATGAGTGCACTTTGTAGTCTTTTCAATGCAAGGCTGACACAAAACACAGCCACTCTGAAAGTGACACATCATCATCATCCCTGCCCCTCTTCATAATGAATGCAGTTGAGCATATTCACTCTTTAGTTTCCTTCTTTACTTGGTGAGCCAAAGGTCCTTTTTGGAGACTTTGAGCCCACAACTGAGCACGTGGCGGATCTATATACAGTATAGGAAGCAGTTAATAAAGCTTCACCGAGTGTATGCCCTCCTCAAGTGCTATCACCGCTGTGTCAGTCCCTGGGGACTGAAGAAACAATATTATGCTTGGCACTGCCTTGGTCGACATGTATGCCAAATGTACGTGTTTGGCCTTGGCTGTTTTCAGCAGATGCAAAGCAAGGATATCACTCCAGATGTGCTTTCAACTTTAAGGCATGGTGCACTGCGCAAGAATCTCATATGAGCAACAAATTCATGAGGGGCTGTTAGCTAAAGGATGATAGTGTTAGTCAGGGTCTGTCCACAAAAAGCTATGCTTGGCACTCCCTTGTTGTATGTCAAACGTGGCAGGGCCAGGAAGCTTGGGATGTTTACAACCGATGCGAAGTGAGTGCATCTCTCAATTAGATGCAATCATCTTATGCTTTCCTCTTAATGGCATGTGCCTCTGCCTTGGTTGATATGTATGTCCCGAATGTCTTCTCTTAAAATGCATTAATTGCGGGATATGCCCAACAGGGACAGGGCCACGAAGCTCTCTGGCCGTCTGTTTTTAGGATGCGAAGCGAGGGCACTTCTCTCTGGCCGTCTGTTTTTAGGATGCGAAGCGAGGGCATCTTGAAAGCATGTGACACTACGTGGGACTCCAATATGAGCAATAAAATAATAAAAGGCAATGAAAATAGACACTAAAAAATGCTCGTCTGTTGAGCACCGAAAAGCTATGGTGACCTAAGCCTGTCATGTCCCTCCTTCCCATCACTCCCTCTAACAAGGGGGGGGGTGGTACCTTCCCCTCATCATGAGAACGCTTGGCGATCTTCTAACCCGCTGCCGCACAGATCCTTGTTAAGCCAGTATATTGGCCCTGCTTTCCAAGAATGCCCGTCGAGCTTGTTCACGCAACAACTCTTTCAAAATCTCTCCCAAGGCCTCGCCGAGCAGGTTCAGGAGGCTTGGAAGAACGGGAATGCCGCCTCAAAGGGTCCTCCCCACAGAGACAACAAGCCCGAGTTCGGGCCCTGCTCTTGAGGTCCCCCATTGGCCCTCCCCTGATGGTACCCCAGGTATTCACCACCGACACAACAAGGGAATGGCTGTTCACGACGAAGGAGCTGATTCTAGAGGTAAGCCTCTGGTTATCCTTCCCGCTGCGCAAGTAAGAAAGGTAGAAAAAGACCTAGAAAACAAGGCGCTTATCGGCTTGGTGGCGGGGCCACGCCCATCTGTTGAAGTTCTGAGAACGTGAGTCAGGAACCAATGGGGTAACAGGGGGTGTGAGGTTGAAAGCATACAAGCTCTACCCAAAAACCATTACCTTTTTATGTTCAAAACCCCGGAGATGGCCTTCGAAATCCTGAGCTCAGGACATTGGGTGCTCAGATCCTCGCCTATCTGCCTGTTCAAGTGGTCACGCACCTTCAACCCGGATAAATCTGCCCTAGAGAACTACCCCGTGTGGGTGGAGTTACCCAAACTCCCGTTTCACTTTCAGCACCACCTCAGGCAAATCAGTGGTAGGCTAGGTAAGGTGCTGGGTGGAAAGCCCCAAAGGGACTTCAACCCTTCTTGGCATCCCCAGATGCTCATAGAAATGGACCTTTCTAAGCCTCTACCCGATTCAATGACCATAGCCACGGATGAAGGCGACTGTTTGGATCAACCCATTGTGTACAAGCACCTTCCAAACGCATGTTTTAGTTGTGGGGGAACAGGTCCCTTCGTAAGAAACTGCCCTGCTAAAGCTCCTCCGACGTCAGCCCCAGCCAATCTCCCTCTTCTAACAAGGAGGGGTCCAAGCAGAACCCCATTCAGAAACTCAAAGCTTCCCCGGCTCCTCGCGCACCCCCCCCTAGCAAGGCCCCTAGGGACTCCAGAGGAGGCGCTAATAGACCAAGGAATCAAAATAGGTTTGCCCTGCTAGCGGATATTCCAAACTGGATTGAATCCGGCGTCCCCGAATCGGAGTCAGAAACTGAGGTGGAGGAAATAGGGCCACGCCAAAGGAGAATGTCGAGGGCGCTCGAGAGGAAGATGGCCGCATGCAGATAGAAGTAAGAAACAAAGTTCTGGATGTTAACTAAGCCACTCAAGCTCTCTTGCAGGAAGTTGATCTTCCCCCAATGCCTATGGAAACCCAGAAGCTCAACAAAAGAACCCATGATTCAGTACCAAGGACTCCTACTAGGGTCCCGCAAAACAAGGGAAAACCCAGTAGATGAAGCTTATCTCCTGGAACGTTAAGGGGATCACCGACCCCAACAAAACAAGGAAGATCAACAACTGGCTCAGAGAGCAGAAATGGGACATCTGCGCGCTACAGGAAATCAAAGTTGAAGGGGATGATCTCCTCAGAAGGCTTAAGGAAGTTTACCTTGAGTTGAGGTGGTTCTCGTCTTCCCACACCAGGGGGTCTGGAGGAATAGCCATTGGAATTAAGAAGCAAATTGCTGAAGAGATCTCCTCCCACAGAAGTCATCCGTATTGGTGCTCTCTCTTCCTTCCATCCCCTTTCAACTATGAACTGGTTTGTGTCTACGCCGGAGGAACGACAGCCAACAGGGTGCAGGTTTGGGAGGAAATATATGTCATTCAAGGGCCGATTATTCTCCTTGGGGACTTCAACATGGTTGAGTCTAGGGAGGATAGATTTCTCAAGAAGAGGCAAACTCTCCAAGGCATCGAGAAAGCCAAATGGGAAACCTGCAAAGTGATGCACGACCTTTGGGATTCAGGCACAGAGGGCTGCTTCACCTGGCAGAACTACAACAAGGGGGATCTAGCTAGGAAGGCTAGATTGGACAGGTGCTACTTCTCCCTCACGACAGCCAACCTATTCAATAGAGTCAAGTCTAAACCCAAATTCACCACAATGATGTGCCTCTGACCACTACCCGCTGGTGATCACTTGTGATAACAAGTCTTCCAAAATTAGAAACAGCTGGTTCCACACGGATCCCCACCTGTTTTCTCTTCCTAAGGTTCAGATTAAAATGTCAGAAATCTGGTCCAAGGCTTTCGCCAACAAAGACACCCCGGCAAAGAACTGGAACAAGGCTATAAAAGATACTTGGCATTTTCTCATTGCCACCAGAAAAGAAGTCACTCAAGCTAGGAGGGTAAGGACAAAGAAAATGTATGCAGAACTGGGGCAAGTGGAGAACTCCCAGCCGGTGTGACTTCTCTCATTCAAAGCAGAATCTCCTCCCTCAGAAGTCAGCTAAGAGATGAGGAGGACAAGGCCCTTCAACATACCAAGCTCTTCTTCAAGGAGTGGTGGGCAGGTAAAGCTCATAGACCCTCCAAAGAGATGTTCAGAAGCCTCACGAAAAAGAACACGAGAGATACAGTTCCCCTTCTCAACTCCGAACAGGGGAAAGCCACCAATGAATCGCAGAACTTGGAGTTTGTTAGGCTCCACTGCGAGAATCTGTTTAGTCCAAAGGAAGTTCTTACCGAAGAAGTCATCACCAGCAGGGAGACCATCTCGAAGTTAAAAGGTTATCCCACGGGAAGACCAGGCACTAATTGATTGCCCTTTGAGCTTAGCTGACCTCAACATGGCTATCAAAGGGTTAAAACCTAACAAGACCCCTGGTCTTGATGGACTGCCTGCTGAGTTCTTTCAATGCTTCCAAAAGCTTCTCATTCCATTTCTTCTCAGAGTGTGGGAAGAGTCGGTGAAGTTCCAAGCCCTACCCAACCTCATAAACACAGGTGTGATCAAGTTGCTCCACAAAAGAGGTCCTAAGGAGGAACTCGGCAATTGGAGACCTCTGACCATGCTGACGACGGTGTACAAAATCTTCATCAAAGTCATTGCCAATAGATTAACCACACACCTCTCCAAGTGGATCAATGAAGAACAAAAGGGGTTTATAAAAGGGAGGAGGATCTTAGAGGCAATCATCTCGATGTGGGAAGGAGTCGAATATGCAGAAGAAACCAACCAGGACTTTGTCTTTATCAAAGTTGATTATGACAAGGCGTATGACAGACTGGAGTGGTCTTTCATCCTAGATAGCTTGAGCTACATGGAATTCGGGGCCAATCTGGTTAGCTTTGTCAGAACCCTGTTCGGGAATGCCCATGCCAAGGTGGCCATCAATGGACTACTTTCTTAAGCCTTTAGCCTCAACAGGTCAGCCAGACAAGGTTGCCCCTTGGCGCCACTCCTTTTTGCTGTTGTAGGGGATGGTTTGAACTGTCTAGTCAAGGGTTGGATAACTGATAAATTGATCGAGGGGGTCACCCTCCCTAATTCTGGAAGACAACAATGCCTGTCTCAATTTGGAGATGACACGAACGGGTTGGTAAAAAATGATGACTTGTCTCTCAAAAACTTCTGGAGAGCCATCACCATCTTTTGCCTTGCTTCTGGGTCCAAAGTGAACCATTCAAAAATTGAAGTCAGGGCCTTTATCTCTCCCATCCTTAACTGGATGGATGAATAGGGATGTAAAGTCATCCCAGAAGGGAAAATTTTCAGGCTCCTGGGCATCCCCTTTGGATATGGTGTCTCTATGAAACAAAGATGGGACTGGGTACTTGAAAAGTTCAGAGGGAAACTGAACAGGTGGCATGGTTTTCAAAGTAACCTTGCTGGAAGAGTGCTGGTTATCAACCACTTCATTATAGCCTACCTTCTCTACTTCCTCAGTTGTTGGAGACCCCCGGATTCCTATCTTAAGGAAATCAACAAAATCTGCAGGAACTTCTTGTGGGTAGGGGACCCCTTCAAGAAGGGGGGAGCAAAGTCAAGTGGGATATATGCATCTTGCCCAAGAAATTGGGAGGATTGGGAGTAAGAAATGTCTATGCCTGGGGAGACAAGCTCGCTATCAAAACAGTAATCAGAGCATTGGAACAACCAGAAGCCGAATGGGCCTGCCTTTTGTTCAGACACCTTAAGCGTTTCCACATCAAAGGGCAAAGACTCTGGAGCCAGCTCCCGTGGATCACAGTGTTTTTTGGAACCCAAGAGATTACCCCCATTGGGTCTACTCTCCTCAACTCAGTGTGGCAAGCTTGGGAGAGAGCTAGGCCCAGGTTGGGCTTCAGCCAGGAGCACATAAAGGACCAGGGCATCAAAAAGGAGGAATCCATTTGGTGGACCAAGGACCCTATCCCCCAAATCACTAACCAATAGGCCAGAACTGCCAGGAGAATTCACTTCAAAGGCTTTAAAGTGTGGGAGGACCTTTGGTGCAAATCCAATCGCTCCTCGCTCACCAATGAACAGCTTATCTCGACAGGCCTTCTCCAACCCTGGGAAATCCAATTACCGGAAGCTAGAATCCAGCAGTTCCCTAGGAGTTTCCAATGGATTTTTGAAGCCGATGTCTCCCCATCAGCTAAATGCATTAGATGGAATGGAGGGATTGCGCTCAAGAACCCTCCTGATTTCACTTACGAGCCGGTCCCTCACCTCCACATCACCCTCAACAGAAGGTGGGGACTGCAGCTGGATAGGATTCAATGGATCTTCAAGTTCCAGTCGATCTAGAATAAAAGCATTCAACCCAAACAGGCTATCCTTCTGTGGCTCATCCTCCACAAAGCCCTGTGGACTGGGGCTAGAAGCCAAAAAGCAAACCAGGGTGATGGGAAGTGCAGTAGGTGCAAACGGACAATGGAAGATATCCCCCATCTCTTTCTCAACTGCCAAACCAACCTCCACATTCTAGCCCCGCTTGTAAACACCCTAGGTCACCAAATGGATTGGAAACAATTGCTTCTAGGAGACTCAGTGGGCTTGTTGGCTGATTTCTGGAATAGATTTAGAGCCAAAATCTTGTGGATCATTTGGAAACTTAGAAATTCTTTCATCTTTGTTCCTAACTTTCAAGCTCCCAGTGTGAAATCTTTGTTTGACGGGTGCTCTGTGTAGGATGCCAACCTCAAGCTCAAGCAAATGAGGATTTACCGACATCGAGTGGCCGTCCTGAGAGACTCTCTTGAGATGTATACAACGAATGCCAGCAGCCTGCAGGGCATGCTGTATGACAACAACTCACTGGATATCATTCAGAATTGGGTGTAGGAAATGAGGGACGAAGTGGGTGAGTTGGCTATTAAGTATGAAGAAGCAGTGAAATTTCGCCAACAGGTTGCAAGATGAGATCACCTAGCTCTAAAGTCTGCTACATGCCCTCTTAGAAGAAAGGATGGCTCCGATTTTGTAATCATTTTGGCTAAAGTCTTACTAGTTTTGCGCAAAAGCCCTGTACTCCCTCTATTTACCCCGTCCGTGTGTATCAAGGGTATTACTTCACAAAAGCCGTTGTATACTCCCTATTTACCCCTTCCTTGGGTGAACAGTTGTAACATTTTGTCCCTCTAATTAATGCAAACGCTTACTTGGTAAAAAAGATATGAGCAATAATGATATTGTTAGACAGGAGCTTTGTGCTTGGCACTGCCTTTATGGACATGTATGCCTTTTGTGTTGTGCTTGAGAAAACACAAAAAGTGTTTCTGTCAAGAATGTCATTTCTTGGAACATGTTGATTGTGGGGTATGCTCAACATAATGTTTGTTGAAATCCTTGAAGAGAATGGTGTTGAACTTAGTGACCACTTTGTCGTACTGCACAACAAATAGAAAAATAACATATCCATTGAGCGTGATTTGCAGAGTAGTTTTGACACATATGCATCTATCAGCTTGGTTAACAAGCTTGCGCCTGCTGTCAGCACGAGAAGAATTTTTCAAGTGGCATTCAGTTACAAAAGGCCTGCACTTGTCGACACATCTTAAGAATTCTTTGAGGGAGCTCCAAGTAGAGGGCTGCGTGGTTGATGTGGCATGGCCTTGACCACTCATCATGAGCCCTCAATTCCTACAAAAGTCTGATGCCTCTCTTTTGCTTGTCTAAGAACAAAATATTGACATCCAAAATCTATCTAATCAGGCCTTCAAGAAAAAAATAGAGCACTGGACAAGAGTGTTGAACATAGCATAGCGCTAATTTATTTATTTACTTAGTGAGCCAAACGTCCTATTTCAACTCTTTGAGCTCGCAAGCGACCACGTGGCACAATCTTGTCTACTGGAGGAGGTTCTGCAAGGTGAGGCATTTTGCGAGGTAGGCCCATTTGGACAAGGTTCTCCAGCACAACAGAGAGTGCACTAGAGCAATAGCAGATTGGGGCGTCATCAGCACGATAGCTAGCCACCAGAGGGATGAAATTAGGTCAACATTGGGCATCAGATGGCAAAAAGAGATCGTGCCCAAGAGGTGAGAAACTCTGCAGGGCCTCAAGCATGGCTGCAAGGAGGGATAGTGTTGTTGAAGCATGGCCTGCTTGATTGGACATAGGTTTTACCATATACATGTGGTAGTGATGTGTGTGAACACACTAGGACCTCCGGGGCATTTTTTCCCTCTTTAGGAGGTTTTTTCCCCCGAGCATTGTATATACGCCCATCACTCTAGGGCTATCTATCTTTCCATTGCACACTAAGTTATACACTCTCTATTGTGTGCCTTGAGCTTCCTTCGTCTTCTCCAAGTTGTGTGCGTTTCTCTGCAACCCTAATTCCAACAATTGGTATCGAAGCAGGTTGCATCCTCCCGGGCTTAGTCGCCAGCTGCTCCAGTACAAGCCTGCTCACTTTCTTCGATTTCAGTGAGCTTTGGTGAGCGTTCGCAGGTCAACAAATACTTTGGGTGAGCTCATAGAGCTCGGTCTTCTCAGATTTTCGATTTGGGCTCATTTCAGCCTCCATTTCCACTACAGGCAGGTCTGCACAGGCAATTTCGTCATTTTGGGTAGAATTTCTGTCAGTGCCATTTTCTGCATAACAGGTGCCCTATAGTCTTCTGCGGTTTGTGCTATATACACGTGTTGTTCTCGCTCTGTTTCTCCTATTTTCGGGCAGTTTTCACATCAGGTGCAACATTTACCATGGCTGACAACAACAACACAGATGTGTTCAAGATGTTTACTGCTGAGGACAGGTTGGATGGGGACAATTACCCTATGTGGGCTTATATGATGCAACATGTTCTTGTGTCAAAGGGCGTGTGGAACATTGTGCAGGGCATTGATGTATGTCCTGGTTCTGAGGATGTAGGCGATGTTGCAGGTCTTGCTGCAAATATTGCTGCTGTTAGAGTTGTTTTGCCTATGGTAGAACAAGCTCATTGGGATGTTAAGGATGCGCAGGCTCATGCATTGATTGCGTTATCTGTGAAGCGCACCATTGTTCCTCACATCCGTTCAGCAAAATCTGCAAAGCAGGCTTGCGATATTTTGGCTGGTCTTTATGCAAGTTGCAATGAGGCTAAAATTGCTTTGCTACGTAAAGAGTTGGAGTCGAAGATTATGCATGAGGAAGATGATATGGACACTTTCCTTGCTAGTGTCAAGGATATCAATGAGCAACTTATTTCTGCAGGTGAAGTCATTTCAGACAGTTCCCTTGTGCAGACTGTTCTTGATGCCTTACCAGATTCTTACCAGACTTTTGCAAGTACTTGGAGACTTATGACCCAGGGAAATCCTGAAGTTGTCAAGTTTGGTGCATTATGCACACTGCTGTTGCAAGAGTCGCTTTCCAAAAAAAATAGGACTAGGCAGCGTGCAATTGAACAGGCTTTTATTGCTTCTCAAAGAAAGGGTGGTAACAGCAATGCAGCCACTTCTTATGGTTTTGCTGCGAGCAGCAAAAATACTGTTCCTAATGCTTCTGCTGGCAGCACTTCGTCTGGCAATTCGGGTGATAAGGGCAAAAAGAATATGCGTTGCCATTATTGTAAAGCTAATGATCACTTGATCAAGTCGTGTCCTAAGTTGAAGGCCAAAGAGGCTAAGAAGAAAGAGGGTGATTCCACTGCAAATGCTGGTTTCACTACAAATGCAACCATTGTTGAGTCTTCTATGAAAGGAGACTGTAATGCTGATGTTGATGCAGAATGGGCTTTTAGCGTAGAGTGCACTTACAATCCTGCTGTCCATGATGCATGCTTGTCAGTACAAAGCACATTACCTCACATCGTGAATTGTTTACCTCTCTCGAGTCTGTCCCTCATGGGAATTCAGTCACTTGTGTCAACAATGCCTCTTATCCAATTCAGGGAGTTGGAAAGATTGTGCTTACTGCTGCTAATGGAAGTTCTTTCACACTTGTTGATGCACTTTATGTACCTGGGATCAAGAAGAATCTCTTGTCTGTATCCGCACTTGCTAGACTTGGACTTGTAGTCAAATTTGTGGATGACATATGTACAGTTCATGATCTCAGTTTTGGAGATGAAATTGTTGCATCTGGCCTTTTGTGCCGTGGGCTGTATAAGCTCACTTTGTATGACAAGTGTGGACAAAATTTTGCAAATGCTGTCGTAGATTCAAGGGCTATTTCATATGCAAAACATTGGCATGCACATTTTGGTCATCTGAATTTTGCCAGTTTGCTGCGTTTTGCAAAAATCTGATATGGTTGCTTCTTTGCCACCTCTTGAAGCACCTGTCAAACATGTTTGTGAAGACTGTATTTTGGGTAAGATGCAACGTTCTAAGTTTCCAAAGGATGGTTCAGTCCGGGCCACATGCAGGTTGCAGCTTGTGCATAGTGATGTTTGTGGACCCATGCAAACTCCGTCCTTGGGCAATTACCTGTACTTCGTGACTTTCATTGATGATTACTCCAGGCATGCATGGGTATTTCCGCTTAAAGCGAAGTCCAAAGTTTTTATGTGCTTCAAACAATTTCTGGCTATGGCTGAAAATGTCTCGAAATGTACTATGGGCACCCTCCGTTCTGATCGAGGGGGGGAGTCATGATATGTCTCATGAATTTAATGCATTTATGGCTAGTCATGGGATAAAACACCAATGTATAGTGCCTTATACACCTCAGCAAAATGGTGTTACTGAGAGGAAAAACAGGTCACTGACGGAAATGGCACAATGTATGGTCAAAAGACAAGCTTCACTGCATTCTTTTTGGATTGAGGCCATCATGTGTGCCACTTATGTACTAAACAGGTGTCCTACGAAAGCTTTGCAGTCTATTACTCCATATGAGTCATGGCATGATAGAAAGCCTTCTATTGAGCACATGCGTGTTTTTGGTTGTTTGGCATATTCTTTGGTGTCACAAGTGTAGCGCAGAAAATTGGATGATAAGGCTGTCAAATGTATTTGTGTTGGTTATAGTGCTGACAGCAAAGGTTATAGGTTGTATCATCTGCAAACAAAACGTATTCTGGTTTCTCGGGATGTAGTGTTTGTGGAAGATTCTGTTTAGCCCTTGCTGTCATGTACTAGAGACAATAATGTAAGTTCACAGGACATTTATGACACTTTGTTGCCTCTTTTCAGTGGTGGAAATACGAATGTAAGTTCCAATGAGGCAAATGTACAGCCTATGGGGGTTTTTGAAAATGTTACAGATCAGGCTATTACTGATGCAGATGTACATGATGTACTTGATGAGGAAAGGGCTGAAAATGAGCAGGCTAGAGGTATGCCAAAATGCCTGGTGCACACTTTTCGTGACAGTAAATTGGATGTACCTTTGTCTAGTCGTACTCATTCAGGCTCTCGCCATGCATCTTATGCATCAGATTGTTATGCTTTGATTGTGTCTAGTTTACATGATGTTGAGGAGCCTCTGTCTTTTGATGAAGCACAGAATTTAGAAAATTGGATGGCTGCCATGCAATCAGAATATGATGCACTTATAGAAAATGACACATGGACATTGATGTGATTTGCCTCCTGGCAAAAAGACCACTGGTACGAAGTGGGTTTACAAGTTGAAACGCAAGCCGGATGGTGAGATCGCCATAAGGCTCGACTTGTTGCAAAGGGTTATGCACAGCAAAAAGGCATAGATTATGAAGAGACTTTTGCTCCCACTTGTCGTATGACTACTATGCGTTTTCTATGTGCATTGACAACTCATTTTGGTTGGGATGTACATCAATCAGACATTGTTACTGCTTTCTTGAATGGTGACATATTTGAGGAAGTTTATGTAACGCAGCCTCGCGGTTTTGTCATAAAAGGACAAGAGGACAAAGTCTGCAGATGTAAGAAGGCTTTGTATGGGTTGAAGCAATCTCCTCGTGCTTGGTATGAGAAAGCTAACACTCGTTTGGTTAAACGAGGCTTTCGTAACAGTCCAACAGAAAGCACATTGTATGTAAAGCGTGAGGCTGATGTACTTCTCATTGTGGTTCTTTATGTTGATGATTTGTTGATCACTGGACCAAATGAGAGACATATTGCTGAATTTAAGGCTGATTTGAATGCTACTTTGAAGATGAAATATTTGGGGCTGTTGCATCATTATTTGGGTATACAGTTTAAGGAGTGTGATGGTGGTATTGCCTTGTGTCAGAAAAGTTACGTAGAGACATTGCTATGTAAGTTTGGACTTGAGGATTGCAAACCTATTTCCACTCCCATGGAAACAAGTTTGAAGTTGAGTCTACATGATGCTGGTGATCCTGCTGATGGCACTCTTTACCAAACTGCTGTTGGCTGCCTCATTTATGTATGCAACACGAGGCTAGATATTCAGTTTGCAGTCTCACAGGTCAGCAGATTCATGCATAGCCCAGGATCTAAGAATTGGCAGGCTGTCAAGAGGATTTTCCACTACCTTAGTGGCACTTTACACCTTGGCTTGTTTTATCCCAAGGGGGGATCATTGCCGGCAGAATTACAAGCTTTTTTGGACTCAGATTGGGCTGGTTGTTTTGACACGCGAGTGTCCACAAGTGGTTTTTGTTTCATGCTTGGCAGTTCATGTATATCATGGTTGAGCAAGAAGCAACCTACTGTGGCCACTTCGAGTTGTGAGGCTGAGTACAGGGCAGTCTTCACAGCTACGGTTGAGTGTGTATGGCTCAGACGCCTTATGGCTGATTTGGGTGTTGGACAGGACACTGCCAACACTATCTACACTGACAGTCAGAGCGCATTGGCAGTTGCGAGGAACACAGTTTTTCATGCTCGCACAAAGCACATTGAGGTGCATTACCATTATGTCAGGGAGAGGCTCTCAGCAGGAGAGATCAGTTTGGCTTATGTGCCAACACAGGACAACCTTGCAGATCTTTTCACAAAGGCATTGTCTCGTGAGAAGCTTAAAGCTTTCCGCAAAGCTTTGGGCTTACTCCCCTTTGTGGATTGATCATGTCCTCAGGGCATGGCACTTCCCTTTACTCATGTGCCAACTCTCGTTCACCACATCACTCCAGGGGGGATTTGTTACCATATACATGTGGTAGTGATGTGTGTGAACACACTAGGACCGCCGGGGCATTTTTTCCCTCTTTAGGAGGTTTTTTCCCTGAGCATTGTATATACGCCCATCACTCTAGGGCTATCTATCTTTCCATTGCACACTAAGTTATACACTCTCTATTGTGTGCCTTGAGCTTCCTTCGTCTTCTCCAAGCTGTGTGCGTTTCTCTGCAACCCTATTTCCAACAGTAGGGCCTACAAGAGGGACCTGACTCGAGGCAACAAGGGCATCATCATCATCAGCAAGCAGCATTGAGGGTTGTGCCATTGCTTTTCACTGATGATCTAGTTTCACAGTGCTGGATGCTTTTTTTGTTTTATTGCTTATTGCTTCGTGAGCCTAGATCCTCGTTCGCACCCTTTTGTACTTTGGCTTCCACCAAGGCGACAACAAGCACTGTGAAAAGAGCATCCAATGCTATGAAAAAGCATCCAGCGTCTGGAAAAGCATTAGTTGCACCCTACTGCACCTCGACTTTGGCTTCTCAATCAACAAGCACCGTACGACAGCTCTCTCTCTCTCTCTCTCTCTCTCTCTCTCTCTCTCTCTCTCTCTCTCTCTCTCTCTCTCTCTCTCTCTCTCTCTCTCTCTCTCTCTCTCTCTCTCTCTCTCTCTCTCTCTCTCTCTCTCTCTCTCTCTCTCTCTCTCAGGATATGAAAAAAGGAGTTTTCTGTTCATAGCATTTTTGACAAACAGAGATGGTGGATAACACTGTGCATGCGAGGGAGACTGAAAAAGGATATCATGGCTATGAGGGATACTAGGGTACACACAGAGCTGTGTGAGCATGAATGTGTGCTTAGAGAGATAGAGTTGAGCCTCAACATCCACCTGCACACGGATAGACGTAGATCCATGGATCAATAGACGACATCCCCCATTCCCTTGCCATCTTCTTTGACATAATTAAAGTGCATTGTTGCCAGCATTACGTGTTCTTTTCCATTAATATCTTTCGTTGGCAGTAGTTTGGACAGATATTCACAACAGTGAACGTTTCAATTGCACAACCGCGACTTCAGCTTGACAACACTACAAGGTTCGTTATCTGTATCCAACACCCCATGAATATGCGTTTGCTTGGCGCAACACATAAATGCTACGGGGCAGGGCACGACTTCCGTTTCTTATAATTTTTGGAGAGACCACAGTGCCAGCTCTCCACCATACTTTTGTATGGCACCTTTTCATGATGTGCACTGTATACTTTGCAGTTTCAGTCTGTGATGTTTCATTGCAAGACGATATGTTTAACTATTCACATTGCTTTTTTGTAGCTTGATTCAAACATTGTCCTCCAGCTTGCACAATTGAATGACATTCGTACACGATTATCAGATCAGTAGTGTAGTTCAATGTTTATAATCTGTTTGTGCTTTTTGTATTTTTGAGCTTGTCAAAGTAGTATACCCATATATTTCCTCACTAGTGCATGCTCAATTTTGATCATCGTATCTATATATCAAATAGATATGCATTTATTTTCTCACAGTTTGGAAATTCAACCTATATATTGAAATAAAGGAAAATTGACTACGCTTGATTGAGAATAAGATGGGTGTCTCAAAAATTATTCCACAGTTTAGAGACTAAATGATCGATATTACTAGGTTTAATGTTGCAATCTACAAACAACTACCAAAGTAGATTAAGTTGTAATCCTTTTGCTCCATCAATTACCCTCTTTAGTAGCCCTTTGTTGTATATGGAGCACGATGAGACACAACTTGCTTCTTCAAAAGCTCATCAAGTCCCAAGCTGAGCTATTATTGGTGCCTATCAATTGGTTCTACTCATTTTCTCGTGTCCCCACAATAAAACCCAAGGTGACAGCAATCACAACCAACTAACCAAGTAACCAGATGCGCTCCAGAATCTATAAGATTATGTACAGCAAAGGCCCACCAAGCAAGACTAGTTATTGCTCACTTGAAGTCTCTCTGACCAGGTTTTCTTTATTATAGCCTCAAGCAGTGTTAGGAAAAAGCCTGGGTAACCGGTTGAAATTGTAAAATCCTAGATAAATTTTGAGCTTGCCAAGAAAACTACACAAGTTTTAGTGTAATTACCGGCAAAAGCTTCAAATTTTGACCTGAAAATCGGGAGAATTTTAAGTTTGCCCTAATTTTCATCTGTGAGGGAAAATGTATTTTTCTAGCACAAGGATGGAAAAAGACACTATTTTGTTGGCCTACTTCAGGGCTTATTGCAGTGCTCTAAAAAAACCTAGGTTTAGTGTAACCTTCTCTGGCCTCGGAAGGTCAAAACCTAGCCTTGATCCTCAATGCCCCTAGAAAACCCTTTAAGTGAGAACTATAACTAAGTACACTATATTGGAAAGTTTTCACACTCGGTCTCCCAATTTTGAAGGATAAGGCTCTTCATCTTAAAAGTAAACTGTAAAAATTTGTCATGTGTGTGTGTGTGTGTGTGTGTGTGTGTGTGGAGAGAGAGAGAGAGACACACACACAGAGATAGATAGAGAGAGAGAGAGAGGTGAAATATTATATTAACATCTTCTAGAGGCCCAAATGACCTATGAGTTACATCATCGTGATTCCAATACAAAGTTTGGATAAAGGAAAGAAACTAAACTAAACAAGACAAGAACGCTAATAGCGCTCTAAAAGGAAGGTAGCATGAGCCTGAGGGGTACATATACAAACATTGGGTAGCTATCTCCAAATACATATGGTGGATATGTATATATCAAACTCCGGTGATAGCTTGCATCGGTCAATGCATGATCATGTCGATGTCCTCCATGGTGAGAATCCACATAGGGCGTCTCTTATGTCTCGCCAATATCAATCTGATCCTATGTTGCAACGTCCTCCAGCGCTGCAAGAATCCCATCATCTTAGGGCCTCCTAGATTTCCCCAACTCACATGCTTGATCACTTAGAATACCTCTCCTAATGATATGCCTTGTATCCCTCCTCTCTAGTTTCTCTCATTTCTACTCACTTTCTAGATGAAAGAACACTGAGATTTGTCTCTCAATGTTTCTCTTAGTCTGTAGGCCTCTCTCTCACATTAACCTTGCTTCATACCGCCGAATCTCCAGTAGATAGTGTCAGGGATTTAATATTTACGTAATTACCAAAAAAATTGTGTGATCACAAGGTCTTATTGACATATTACAAACAAGCCGGTTAAGAGCAACCTAGAAACCCACCAAAAACCGAGGCAATGTTGTTTTCCCTATGGGCCCACAAAAAATTAGCATTCTCCCTACGGGCCCGTCGGGAAAACCCAGATGCCCGACATGCCCTCAACGTATTATATATAGGGCCTCGATCGGGCCCGCTGGGTGTTATTCCTTGATCCACTTTGTGTGTGTGTGTGTGTGTGTGTGGGAGAGAGAGAGAGAGAGAGAGAGAGAGAGAGAGAGAGAGAGAGAGAGAGAGAGATTGAGGACCGTCTTCGCAAGTATGTTGAGAGGAGAGAGGGAGAGAAGGGGTCGTGTGGGAGCATGCTCTGTGTTGCAATGCGCGACAGAAGTGGAGTGCCTGACCACACAACCTGGGTGTGTGTTGTGTGTGTGCATGCGTTGTGTGGTAGCGTTCCTTTTGACGTATTGCATGAAAGTAATAAGGTACCTTACCACACAATGTGAGTGTGTGCGTAAGCTATTACACGTAACAATGCTTAGGGGCATCACCTCGGTGACGCAGGGAACAGGTGTCCTTGTAGTAAATATTGGCTCACTATCTAGGTACTACGTCGATAACATGGCGATTCTAATATCCTTATGGTGAGTCAACTTCCCTTCCCCTTCCTAGAAAAACATATGGGATGCTCGTATGCAAGCCATTACGGCGGAACTCGGTTGATAACGCAGCTAATTGAGTGTCGTTTGTTAAAAGCATCTGTTTTTGCATAAATGTGGTGTTCAGGTCGCTAGCCCGATCGTACGAACGCCATATAATTTGTATGTGCATGTGCAGTTCATTTTTTAAAGTATTAAGTATATGAAATACTTAGTTGGTAGCGTGGCCATGAAGAGTATTTCATATACAAATGCTTGAATTGTTCGATATTGTTGTTTTTAAGTGTTCTTATGAAAATATATGCTAGCTAATCATATTCAAAAGAATGATTTATTCATCACTCATCGTCGCTATTTTTAAATGCTACATTTACATAAGTAATATTCACACTATGTTATTTCTCTATGTCTACAAATAGGTGATATACTTTCAATTTAAAAAAATATATACACACAATTTGCATGTAAAATATTCATTTTTATATTTTCTTCTTTTTGCAAAACTCACAATTATGAGTGGATAGTACTAAAAACATCAGAAATATACACCAACCTCGAGCTCAGACCGAGCCTTGAGGGTCAAAGGATTACAAGTTTTCTGCTCGACAGAGAAACCACAACTACTCCTAGGCTTTACTTATTAGAAGATGTCATCATGACATGTATTGTTCTAGACCAGTCCTTGAGGCTTGTTTGTCTCCGATCATGTGGATTGTCACTCTGCTCTCTTGTATGATTTCACAAAAGCTTGCCAAAGCCAAATCCCTCTCAAACACATGGTGGTTCCTTGCTTGCCAAATCTGGTGAAGAAGTAGTACCTGATTATTTGAGTGCACACAAGAAGAGCAGGACTTCCCAACCTGTTACTACCAAAGGACAGATCAGTCTTGAAGAAATCCACTTGCATATTTTCCCAGCCATGCCACTGATTTCCTGGCATCCCATGAAAAGTTGGGCTAGGTCATCACTAGCTATTCTACACCACAAGCAACGATCGGACCCGATTTCTCTTTCTTGTATCTTTACGCCTGTCGATAGAGCACCCCACATCACTTTCCACAGAAATATCTTCATATACTGAGGCCACCTTGGCTTCCAGATGTTCTCCATGACTCCCTTCCACTGTTTTTCTGTCTAGTGCCTCTTCCATAACTTGTTGAGGGGGCTACACCAATTAGCCTCGTGCATTAATGCATGGTAAATGCCTTTAGAATGTGGTTTCTAAAAGAGACTACTCCCGGGCCATCTCCAAGCGTCCCATTCAAAGTTGGATTCACAAATTGGCATCACCACCTTATCAAGCTCTTTCATCACCCTGTAGACTAGCAAGATCTCAAAGCCATGCAGTTGAAATTGGATGGCTAAAGAGTCAGCAGTTTTCCAACAATTCCTGTTGCCATCCCAGAATTTCTCTAGTCGAACGAGCCCCTTATTATTCACATTCCTGGCCATTTCTATCCAATATGGGCTTTGCGGAGGCCCCAATATTTCAGAGAGCCAAGAGGGGACCATTGCAAAATGGAGTTCTTAAAGTATCTGGTTGCTTCCTCCCATTCCAAAACCTCAGCTGCTCTTTTGCACTTCCTCATCAGTTCCCTTGAGAGTCCACCAGATCTAAGATAAGACCACTTCGGGGCAAGAAGTTTGTTGTGCATCACAACCCCCTTCCACTTTCCCCCTTTCGATCCCAGTTTTACTGCATCAAGCATTTCCTTGGTCATGATAGCCCAAGTATGGTCCTGTTTAGCCAATGAGACCATAAAACTTGGCACAAAGGGCCTCAACATGGGATACATGCTTAAGAATGCTGAGCCCTCCTTGGTCTATTGGGCGAGCAACTACCTCCCATCTAGCCCACTGCCATGGCCAGGAGGTTTTCGTGTTGTTCTTCCAAAGAAACCTTTTCATTGGTTTTAAGAATTCTTTCCAGTTACACTTAGCCATCTTGAGCACATGGCTGAGGAAAGCAATATACGGGATCATAAAAGCATTAATCACTCTAATCCTGCTTTGGAAGGGGAGGAGAACAAACTCCTTCTCATTTTTGAGCTTATTTTTAAAGGACCCATTGAAATCTTTGCTTGTGGGTTATGTCCACCCTACGAGGGCTCCTAGGTGTCTGAATACACTCCCTTTTGAGATAATCTCTCCTGTCCAGACTGCAGGGTCCAAAGAGTCGTTCTCTGACAGGGAGATAAGTCTTGACTTCTCTATATTGCACTTGGATCCCGATGCCATGGCAAATGTTTGCAAAATCTCTAGAGCTCTCCTAAAAACTTGAGGGCACGCCTTCAAGAATAGGAGAAAATCATCTGCGAACATTTTGGCCAGTTAGTTGGTCGTTGCCCTGGTAATGCCAGACCTTGAATCTCTCCCCGCGCAGCACTGGCTTCGAGCATCGTAATGAGAGGATGCGAGCCGATGGCGAAAAGCAAGGGGTCCAGGGGACATCCTTGCTTAATAGACCTTTTAACCTCAAAAAAGCCCACAATTTTGTCATTAAACAGGAGCTCTGAATGGCTGCCAACGCCTAGTGTGCGTATGAGGCGACAAAGGCGAGGCCCAAAGCCCAGAGCTCCCATGACTTCTTCTATATAGGAACATTCCATTCTAGCATAGGCTTTATCAAAGTCCAGCTGCAGCAAGATGCACTCTTGCTTGGAGAAGGATGCATACTCTATTCCTACCATTGCTGAAAAGATATCGTCATATATAGATCTCCCTTTAATGAACCCGTGTTGATGGGAGAGATGATCCGACTCAGAAGGGGGGCAAGTCTGAGAGCTATCGCCTTGGCAATAATTTTGTATGCTATTGACATCATCGTAATGGGACGCCAATGTTTAAGTTGAGAGCAGCAGATCGGTTTGGGGATAGGCTTGATAAGCCCTCTCTGAACACTTGCATCCAACGACTCTTTGGAAACATCTTGATTGGCCATCCGTGTGACTGGACCCTTGAGATCATCCCAAAATTCCTTGAAGAATTCAGCCATCAGTCCATCCCAACCAGGAGACTTTTCATTGCCAAGAGCTTTTAGTGTCGGTGAGCATTCCTCCTCAGAGAAGGCTATTTCCATGCGGTTGGCTTCCTCAGCTGGGGAACCTTCTTTTCCATACTCCTAAGTAAAGACGCTCGGGCTTCTTCCACTTCTTGAGATTGGGTCTCTGGCTGGCCGATAATATGGCTGAGATAATTGAGCATAAGTCCAACATCTCATCTTTGTTTTGAATTGTATTCCCTTTCTCATCATCGAGCACTTGCATGCAGCCTCGACTCTTCCTCACTTTTAGAGCCCTAAAAAAATGTGCTTGGTTAGAAGGCTCTAGTTGAAGGAACGTTTCCCTAGAGAGAAATCTCCCCTTCTTGATTTCCTCTAGTTGTTTGTTGGCTAGATGAGATTTAGCTTCAAGCCATTGCTTGTGCTCATCCTCGGTAGCCAGTCCGCGGCAGCCTTCCTAGAGGCTAATCGCACTACCTCCTCTGTGAGATGTTTGATCTGTGCCTTATTGGATTTTTTAACCCGAGGACTCAAAGTTTTGATAGCTTTTTGTACACTTCAAAAAAATATATCCAAGCACTAGGTTTATTCATCCCCACATCTTTCTTGAGCTTTCCCAAAGCTTTCTTGGTGATCCTTCTGAAGAGAGGGTCTTTGAACAGGTGTGTCCCTGTAACCAAAAGCTTTTTCTCCCCTCTCAGGGATTGCCCCCCCCCCCCCCCCCCCCCCCCCCCCCCCCCCCCCCCCCCCCTCTTTATCTTTTTTGAGTTGTAAGTGTAATGGCATGTGATCGCAGAGGCTTTTTGTTGAGATTATTTTCATCTCTAACGTTAATGAGATCCAGTCAGCTTGATGAGAGCAATAGCATCTGTCCAGTCTGGAGGTAGTGCAGGCATACTGAAGGCTTGCATAGGTGAATCCAGGCATGTTGTTTCATGGGCCCACTTCCCACAAGTCAATCATAGCCCACTTCTCATATAAGCTCAGCCATTTAGACTTTTCTCAGCCAGCCAGTATATTGGCGGAGCCTGTTCTGTCCTTGCTTTTCTCGACTATATTGAAATCTCCAACCATCAGCCACTCCCCTTTGATCGGAGTATCCCTGAGCTGCATCCACAGTTTAGCTCTATCCTTTGCATTGCAAGTGCCGTAAACATTTACTATGGTGATAGGTTGATTGTCCCATCTGATATTAACACCAAGGACTCTTCCGGAGGGGTGGTTTAGAACCATCTTTGGCTCCAAATCTCTATCAGTGATGAACAAGACACCACTAAAACCGTCACTTCCTTCCCCCATAAAAGATAAGTTTTTTTTCCTACATCCTATTTTCTCTTGCTACGAGCATCCAAATGGTGCTCTTGTATGACCCAGCAATTGACTGCCTTCTCTTTCTTCACTTCTTCCCAAAAGAGAGTGCCCTTCTTCCAAGTTTTTTATACCTTCACGTTCCAAGATTGAATAGAGAGAGTATCCATCATTGGGAAAGGGGGACAAATTCTTCTGCCTCCAGGAACTCTTCAACTGAGTTCCCATTCAGGTTGGTCTCTTCCATTGGCTCCTTTTGTGCTGTAACCTGCATGGTATCTAGCTTGGAAGTGGAAAGGTCCTCTTGATTCGTCTTCCCCAACACTTAGAATAAGTTGTCATATAGGAAAGGAGGCTTTGGGAAATACGGCGGCAGACCTTTGATTTGTCCCAAGGCCCTAGCCTACGCTTTGAACCATTTACAAGAAATATGAGATATTTGTTGCCAGCCCTCATCTTTTGACCTAAGAGTTGGAGACATCACGATCTTCTGCATTACTGGGGTGGCCGTTCTTTGCTGAGTGGTGGATGAAAAGCAATAGCTTTGGGTGGTCTTGTCCTTACCCCAGTTGCCATGGTCTTGTTTCTCCACATCTTTATCCGAGTTGACTTTATTTTGACCACCCTCTACCTTGCCAAGATTATCAGTAGGCTTCTTTGTTGGATCTACTATATTTGTGCCACCTTGTGGGGTAGCCTGTAATTCACTTCTCTCCATCATCTGGTATGTAGGCTTTAGCACCTTAGCGTGACACGCCCTTGTATAATGCACGAATTTGTTGCATTTGAAGCAGGCCCCGAAGAAGGTGTTAAAGTTCAGAGGAATGATCTTTAGTCCTACCCCAACATTCACCACCAAGTTATTTGGTTGTGGCTTCCGTAGATCCCACCAGATATAGACCTTTTTTGCTGCTACACCCGAGGCTCTGGCAGATGGGACAAAAAATGGATCACCAAGTGAAGCTACGAGGTCCTTCAAGTTCTTCCTAAGCTATACAGGGAGGTTGACGTTCTTTGCAATTTATGAGTGGTTTGTATACTTTCAATGCTTTAAAATGAGCTAAAATAAAATTGGCAATATGTACATCACGATGCATGTATCTTTTATTGGCAATTTTTTTTGAAGTGAATTGTGATAAGGTGCAAAATATGAACTCACATCTTATGTTCTATCGAAACATTTTCAATTGTTTTGGGTTTTTAACCTATTCTGTTAGATCTTGATAATTTTCTTAGGAGTACTTATTTATATATTTTACATGATTAAACATAGCATTTTAAAGTCAAAATGATTATCAACCTAAATGAATATAATTTTGCACAATTTTTTGAAGTCTTTAAGTCAGGGTATGGTTTGTTTGAACTAGTGTGAGAATGCAACGTGCAAAATATAAGTAATATTCACAATAAGATGAAATGTTTCCAGACAATATGCTAAAATGTTTCAAGTTTTTAACATGTATTGTTTGATATGGATGAAGTTCTTAAAAGTTACTTGTTTGCTTTGCATTTTACATGAGTAAACATAGCCTTTTAAAGTAGGTGAAAAGTTCTACTTGGTGTTTGGGAGACGTCGTCACCACAAACATGATTCTAAGCATGCATATTATTTAAATTTGTGCACAATAAAAAGAGATCTAGTCTTATAAGACAAAAACATTGTTAATTTAAAATCATTTTCATATGCTTACTTTAAGGCATCATTGTAAGCATTGAGAAGGTTTATATTATCCTTAAGCTAGGTTCTTTGCATCCATCTAGCATCTTTAAAATAATAATTCTTAAACTTAAATAAGATATGGTCAGATAATCTTACCGTTTCTTAATACCTTGTCTTCATGTCATAGGATGGACTCAGATTGAAGTACTTGATCTTCGATTTCTGGAGGGTTTGCAACTATTTCTTCTTTTGGTGGGGCTCCTTTGTAAGGCTTACTAGGCTTTTACGGAAAACATTGTGCATGAGCCAATGGTTGGGTAACTTTAATTGATAAGCCATGTCATTGATTAGCTTAAGATTTTAAAAAGGACCATATTATCTTTTTGGTAGTTTAGCATAAAATTCTTGGTGGTCCGAAGGATTCTTGCCCCCCGTAGTATGCCTTAGACGAGATTTGAGAAACTTTAGTAAGACCCAATCATTTTCCTTAAAGGCTAAGGCTCTTTTGTGATATTAGTAGCAACCTTTTTGCCTTTACTGTGAGATGGATATAGCCATTTTAATCTTTGGAAAAGATTCTTGTAAGTCTTGGCTATATTCATCAGTAGCGATGATCTTCCCATGTACTTTAAGTAGTAAGGGACTTTTGGATCTTCCTTCTTTAACCTCAAAAGGTACTTTTTCCATAGAAGTATGATCATTGGACACATACTCTATAAGAGGTAGGTACTTCTATCATTGAGAACATTGATATACTTCCATGACATAGGCTTTTAGTAGATTCAAGAATCATTAGATAAGTTATTTCACTTTGGTCATCTGTTTGTAGATGATAGGCCGAAAGAAATTTAATCTACTTCTTAGATTCTAAAAGAGACCCTTCTAGAAATTACTGGGCATTCTAGGATCTTTGTTCAGACACTATGGATGTTGGAAAGCCATGATGCTTGAAAATTTGAGATCTGAAGAGGGTTTCCATTTGATGTTCCTTAATAGTCTTTTTGACAGGCATGGAGTGTGTTTTCTTGTTAAGCCTGTCGACTGAAACAATTCAAGTTTCTTTCTTCAGTCAAATTTTGACTTTTGGTGTACCACACATTTTGAAACATACTCTTCATGATATGTTTACTTTTCATGGTAGGCCAACATAAATACATTTCTACTCCTCAAAGAGTAGATTATAAAATCCCTCTATGCCCCGCATAACGAGAAGTATGGAATTCATACATGACTTTCTTATTGTATGGTAGCCTATTGCCATTTGGAAAATAACCATCCTTCAAGGTGAATGGTTCTTTTTTCTTCCCTATTGCAAAGGCTGTAATTACATACTTAAAATCTTCGTCAGTAGCATACTCATCTATCATAAAAGATAGATCATTGTGAGTTGCTATAGACACCACATTTACCCTTGGTCGTTGTGAAAGTGCATCGACCACTCGATTGTGCTTGTTAGCAATGTGAGCAATATGAAATTGAAATTGCAAAAGAAAAATTTCCCACCACATTTGTTTGTCAGAGAGGTTGGTTTGCGTCATGAAGTTCTTGAGGCTTTGTGATCCATTCGTAGGATGAATGGAGTCCCCAAGAGATAGTGTTTCCACGTGTTTAGGGCATATAGAATAGTTAGCAGCTTGTTTTTGTATTTGCCCAATTCTCTCTTATCCAAGTTGAGTCTTTGACTCTCATATGCTATGGCATGCCTTTCTTGAAGCAAAATAGCTCCAAGGCAATCACCACAAGCATCACATTGGACATCAAATGTCTTTGAGAGATCTAATAGTGTGAATACACGTTGAGAGATAAGCTTCTCCTTAATCTTCTCAAAAGCTCTTGCACTTTTGCAGTCCATGAATGCTTAACGTTCTTTTTTTTAAAGTCATGTAATAGGCCTGCTATTAGCGAGAATTTTTTGTTAAGTCATGTAATGGGCCTGCTATTAGCAAGAATTTTTTCTATGAAGCATCTAAAGTGTGCACACATACCTACCTATGAAGCTTCGTACCTCCTATAGATTCCTTGGATTAGGCCATCCTTTTATTATCTCTAACTTTATTGGATCCATATGGGTGCCATCTTTAGAGATAATGTGACCTAAATATTGAATCTCTTGTAGGTAAAATTCACTTTTCTTTTGATTAATGAAAAGCTTATTCTCTCTCACAACTTGAAAGATTACCTAGAGGTGTCACTTGTACTCCTTAAGAGAACTTGAATGGCCTGAAGATTTTTGTCCATCATGAGTTTGAATGCGTCTAGAGCATTTGTCAGGCCAAAACATGTAAATTATGAAATAGTTCTTCTACCCGCGGCACGGGAAATCTATTTTTGATAGTAATCTTATTTAGTGCTTTATAGTCGACACATATGTGATATGTGTCGTCTTTCTTTTGCACTAAAAGCAATGGTGAACAAAATGGAGAGGAGCTAGACCTCACCATCCCTTTTTCCACCAATTCATGCACTTGCCTCATGATCTCCTATTGTTGAGCTTGTGAAACTCGATAAGGAGTCTTGTTAGGCAGCGAGCTCCTTGGTAGGAGCTCAATTGCATAGTCATCATCCCTCATTTTAGAGGTAGCTCACTAGGGATTCATCAATGAAAAACATCTTGGGATCCATTTAGGAAATTAGATAGCTCTAATTCCTCTTGATTCCCTTTATTGCAAGGATATGGTGTTCCCCGACTCATTAGCATCTATGTACATGCTCTCTTCCGTGTAGGTGAAGTAGATTCTCCTTTCAGTGAACTTCATGTTGGAAGGCATGCGGTTAAACCATGATGCCCCAATGATAACATTCTCATGGTTGAGAGGGTAGATGAAGAAATCCTTTTTGTCCACATAGCTTTGCATTAATTTTCCAATTAAGGAAGTAACTGAGACGTCTTGTCCCTTAATAGCTCCATTGGCTTTCAATGCATCTCCCATCTCGTGGGCTTGTATGACTAGCTTAGTGGTCAACTCTGTGGATATGAAGTTGTGAGTTGAACCAGGGTCAAACAAAATAAAGGCATCATACTCTTCCATCTTTCCCCAAGCATAGGAAAGGACAAATCCTTGGCAATGAGCATCCTCTTTTGGAGCTTCAACATATAGGCTCTAGGAGTCTCATTGCGGGAAATTCTCTTGGGGCAAGGACGATAACCATGGCCTTGCTCCCCACGCTTAAAAAAATTTGTGGTCCTTACGAAAAGCTTCTAGCTCTTTAGGAGAGAGTTTATATTTACCTTTGTAAAATCCCTTCTCCTTGGACCGATTGTTGTTGTTTTTGGAATAGCCTTGGTAATAATTTTGGGCATTGGTTTTCCTCTTGGCATCACTTTTGTCTTTATTTTCCATGGGCTTGACATTCCTTCTAGCCCTTGTTGGAAATTGATGTGTGAAGCAACCATGGTGTGGTGGATTACTTTGCTGGTAGAACTAGGCCATTGAGAGTTGACATACTCGGCTATCTCTTTGGGTAATTCCGCACATAATTGTTTCTTTTGCATAGAAAAGTCTATCTTTTAAAAGACAGTAGCCTTGAGATGTAAATCCCAAAACTTGTTCACATATTTGTGGATAGAATCATGAGAGAGAATCCTCAAACTCCGCCATTCGGTGAGTACATTGTCATTTGCATCACTTGCAAGGGATTGCTTCATGATGGAAACTCGTAGAGTTTTCCATGTCTTTGGGGCTTCGCCATTGCCATGAAGGCTAGCCCACCATTGACGAGCCGATTTTCGGAAGTGCATAGCTACATTGCATAGCTTGGAGGACTCCGTGATGCCCTTGTCTCCAAAGGCCGCATCAAATTGTTGGATGAAGGCCAATACTTTGTCATTAGCACCAATCATAGGTGAGCAAAGAGATACTCTTACCTCCCTCTTTGAACTTCTTGAGCTTTTGTGACCTTCACCATGCAGGATAATATTTGCGATGTCCTCCCCTCTTGTATTCTCTCTTGTATTCTCTAGGAGAATAACTATTGCTTTTGTCGGAAGAGGAGGAAGGTGAAGGTGAAGAAGAAGAGGGTGACCTCTTTCTTGTCCTTTTCTTCCTTTGTTTCCTTTCTTCCCTTTTTGAAGTGATGAGAAGAAGGACTATGGATTAACCGTCTCCTCCTGGGAGGAGTTCGCGATCATTTATCCTGCCATCTTTGTGGAGCCACATCTTTGGAGGAATTTAGGGATTCATTACTTTCGTGATCTTTGGATTCCTCCTCTCGTATAAGAGAGAGTCTTTTTTGGGGTCCTCATCTAGAGGCCTTCTAAGCTCTTTCTCCTCTTGGAGAGGAAAGAAAATCTCACAAGCACGAAGTTGTTGAGTAACTTTGGCTTGCAAAGCGGGGTTGCCCATAGCTTGTTGCAACCTAGTAACAAGATAATTAACAATCATGGGGGACATCATCATTAGCACCTTCATGTGCAAAATCAAAGTTATCAATGTTCATTCTACTCTCTTGGTTATGTCTACTAAAAACTGGAATAACACCAAATCAATAGATGCGTACCTGAAGATTGAACTGTTAGCAATGTTAATTAAACTTATGTGTTTACTTAGTGTATGATTTGGCAATTCAAAACCTTAGTTGCTACTCCTCTTAGCCTTTGAAAATTGGCACCTAGGTATCTACACCCACGGCTCGAATTGGTTAATTATAGAGAGTAGTGGAGTGAGTCTAACATAGTGCAGTTGTCGAGGGATAGCTCCTTTCAGACTTCTTATGGCTCAATAATGGTAAAGCCGTAGGCAAGTTTAAAAAGACTCCATTATTAAGATCAAAGCTCTCGAGGTGTGCACCATATCCCGCATAGTGGGTTCATATAAGGGGTATGAGCCTCCCGAAGACCGGCCACGGGAGGGGACCCCCCACCTAGACACTGTAGCCTCACTCCACGCACTCGCGCACCGTGGGGACTCCACGCAAGGTTCCCCGGGGCACGCTATGACCCGTCGGCGGTGCGGCGGAGCCTGAGGCTACGTGGGGCTAGGGACCCGAAACGCAAGACCCGCGAAGACCCGCGAAACGCAAACGGCCGTCGACCCATGGAACGCAACTTGACCCGAGCCGGTCCCGTCCGAGCCGGGCCCCCCCCCCCCGAGAAGACAACTTGACCCGAGCCGAGCCCTCCTGAGCCGGTGCCGTCCGCGCCAGGACCCCTTGAAGCAACACCTTGTCCCTCGGCCGCGCGCGGGTATAAATCCTCGCCGGGCCCCTTGAAGACAGAAGTCCCCTCCGCCGCGTGCGGGTATGAATCCCCGCCGGGCCCCCTCCCCGACGCGCCCAGAAACTGGGGCGTCACACTTGGTATCAGAGCAAAGGAAAACGGTCCCTCCCCGACGCGCCCAGAAACTGGGGCGTCACAGCTCAACAAAACCGATAATAGATCCCAGTCCCACTTACCCTGATATAATTAACAAAATCATCCATTAATAGGCTACTTAAGGACCTCTCTTCTTAATCAAGAAAAGCCAAACCAAATTCTCTGATACAAATATACTGGAAATGGCCTATGTATGAACTTTGAGAGTAGTGGAATTAGGAAATTAGATGGAGCACTTTTGTAAGATTACTTTGTGAGCATAGCAGGTGAACTTAATTGATGGTAGCAACATAAACACGGTACTTAGTTAACTTGGCATGAACAATACTTTTGCAAGAGAGAAAGTTTAGAGAACATGAGAACAGTTGAGGACCGGATTCATACGGAGCCGGTCCCCCCTCCAATAGGCATTTGTATTATAGTTTCTCCCATCAAGAGAGACTTGGTACAATAGAATCTTTATGTTCCTTGTGACCTAGGTGATACAATGGTGTGCTTGAATGCTATTGGTTAGGCTAAAGAGGGGTCCAATGAGCTTCTAGTTCCATCCAACAAATATCTAGATATTTTCAAGCTCTCTCTCTCTCTAAGGGGTAAGGAGGACACTTGTCCAAAGACTACCCAGGTACTTGAATGCATGCTGTCGGTGATTGGCTAGGGGGAGAGGGGTCCAATGAGCTTGAAGCATGTGAAAAGGCTAGAACTTGCCCCAAGCAAGCAAGGGGGGTGTTGGGGGGGTACACACACACACACACACACACACACACACACTCATTTTGTGGATTCATTCTCACTTGGTGAAAGTTGAGGAACTTCACCTTCTCCAAGCTTGTGAGAAGTGAGAGCCTACACAAACACTCTTTGCTATGGAATGCAAATCCAACCAAGAGCCATGCAATACTTAAGCTTGCCATCTTCTCCATCTTCATTACTATACTATTATGTATGTTAGCAAGAAGAGTGATGATAAGTGAGGAACTATTTCTTTCTCCTATGGAATGTTTCTTCTTTCTCTTTCCTATCCTCATTCCCCGCTAGCTCTCTCCACCTTTGAAGGTGTTTGAGGCCTTGGGACTAAGGCTTGGGATAGTTAATGATTTCTACAATCTTTATGTTCCTTGTGACCTAGGTGATGCAATGAAGATGGAAAGCTTCATGCACCACAAGCATAACATAAACTTTGTAGATATGAAATCATGAAAAAATAGTTAGCTATTTAGGATTACACTTGATTAGAACTAAACTAATTACTGTCACTTGATTAACATAATTGACATGTTCGTAAAATTAGAGAGAGAAAGAGAGGAGAGAGAGAGAGAGAGGAGAGAGAGAGAGAGATGAATGGATTACACAACCAAAAATCTTCATAAAGTATGCAAAATATTTATGAATCATCTTCCAAAAGATCCCTACAACAAGCATCATCCAATTCTTAGCCCATGGATCCTAAATCAATAAAGAGAGAAACGGAATTGTTGTTTGTGGATGCGTTGGCTTCATCATCTTTGAATTTGTCATCTTCCATCTCATCATCTTCATCATCATGACAATCATCCACGCTAAGGCTTGTCGCCATGTAAGGTTTCCAGTTTTTGAACCTTAAAAATTGTACAAAGCTTGTAAAATTATCTTGAAAACCACTGTTGAAGGATTCAATCATGGCTAATATTGGTATTTTTGGAATCATAAGCAGATCTTTACTATGGTTAGTAATTTTCAGAATTGAAATCCGATAAAAACTAGAAAAGTTACAGGCCCTGGAAGGTTACACTAGGAATTCAATTAGTTAATAAAAACTGGATGGTTTCAGTAATAATTATTAACAAAGACACACTCTCTCTCATCTAAAGAGACCGTCACACAGAAATCACTAGAGATTGAGCTCTAGTTGATTAACTTAAATGGTAATTAGCCTAATCTTTCTTAATTAGCAAAGCTAGATTAATGTATTTTTTTAATAAATTAAAGATTATGCCTATGTATACTCATAAATCCTCTCTTAATTAAATATTCTTTGCTGATTGTTGTAATTAAAGCTTGGGAATATTAAGCTAATTAATTATCATACCATATTAGGGCTGAAATTATCCAAATTAATCATAAATTAATGGAAAATATATTAATTAAGTTTAGATTAAGTTGAGGTAATTATCAGAGCTGCATTAGACAGTCTTTAAGTTAGGAAAATTATCTTATAATTCTCTGAGTAATTTTCATAATTAATTAGACAGAATTACACTATTTTTTTGAGAAAATTAAAGGGGAAAATAATCAAACTGATTCAAAATGTCTTTAGTTATTTATGAGAGGTTAATTACATATTAGGGAACCCGTTATAATATGTCAAGCTCAGATTAAAAGGGGGAAATTAAAAGGGGGAAATTAGTAAATTGCTTCAAATTAAAAGGGGGAAATTAAAAGGGGAAAATTAGTAAATTGCTTCAAATTACTTTGAGTTATTTACTAGAGGTTAATTATAAAAGGGGGAAATTATGACAAATTAAAAGAGGGAAATTAGTAAATTTCTTCAAATTTTTTTGAGTTATTTATTAGAGGTTAATTATATGTTAGGAAACCCATGATAATTATGTCAAGCTCAGATAATTGATTTACATAATTACTTTAGCACATTAAATAGGAGAAACTAGCAAATGGATTCAAATTGGTTTGAGTTATTTATTAGAGGTTAATTAGATGATAGGGAACCTATAATAATTATGTCAAACTCAGACAATTAATTTACCTAATTACTTTAGCAGAATTACTCTATTTTTAGGACAAATTAAAAGGAGGAAATTAGTAAATTGATTCAATTGATTTGAGTTATTCATCAAAAGTTAATTATGTGTTAGGAAACTCGTTATAATTATGTCAAACTCAGATAAGTAATTTACCTAATTACTTTAGCAGAATTACTCTATTTTTAGGACAAATAAAAAGGGAGAAATTAGTAAATTGATTCAAAATGCTTTGAGTTATTTGTCAGAGGTTAATTACACTTTACGAAAACCTTGATAATTATGATATCCTCAGATAATTAGTTTACCTAATTATGCTAGAAAAATTATATTATTTTTAGGAGAAAATAAAAGAAGGAATATAGTAAATTAATCCAAAAATATTTGATATAAATATCAAGGGTAGAACACACCTTGAGGAATCTGTGATAAATACCCCAACCTCAGATAAATAGTTTAGGTATTTATCTTCAATAAAAGTAACCGATTTTGCGTATGAAATAGAGAAATGAAATTAGTAAATGAATTTATCTAATTACAAAATAAATACATGACGTCCAAAATCACTATTGAAGTGTGAAAAAATTACCTCAACATAAATGGTTGGTATAACAAATTACTATCAATAAAATTATGCCTAAATTAGACCATAAGTATAGGAGGGAAAGGTTATAAATCAAATTTATGAAAATTCCTAAAGATAGAACATATTGAATTACAATTGAGGGTAAGTAATCCATTAGTCGCCGATAGAAATTTATCAAATTAAATGGTAATTATGGAAAATTACTTATAGCATAAATAAGTTACAGGAGGAATATCTCATCAAATTGACTATTAAAGATACCTACTTACTCCAAAAATCCTTATTTTTGGGTAAAAAAGGAAAAAGAAGATTATTCAATTAAACTTCTAATGGATTAAGTCTTTTTATAAGGCTGCCGACATGGCTCCAAAGAGAACCAGGGCAAATCCTCTTACCGAGGAAGAGGATGTTAGCAACAAAAGAAACAAAGCCACTAATGACCATGAGACTGGGCCTAGCCATAAGCCAACGGAGGAAAGTCTACGGGCTCCCGTCCCCAGCACATGGACGAGCAGTCCCATATGGATTTCTATTTTGTTCACTTAAAATCTTTTAAAGTTCATTTTTAAGTTAGCATTGCATACGTAAGGTTAGGAAGGATAAATTGGTTGTAAATGGAAGGTAACTTCCACGAAACCAACGAGCAATGATTGTAAATAGGAAAGAAATGATTGGGTTATGACTAATTGACCTAGGAAAGAAATGTTTGACCATCCTTAAGACAGTTTGTCTCAAGACACCTCTGATTCCTTGGAAATATTTTACTGCAGGTAATGAGTAATGATGGCTTTGCTGGATGAGGAAGATGAAAGAGCTACTCTTTTTGCCACCATTGACAACCCTGGAGTGCGGCAACAGTATGATGTCATCCAAACCACTACAAACAGAGAAGGTGAAAAATTTGAACTACTTATAGATTGTGGCAGCACACACTCTTTTCTCTCCCCTAAACGTTTAAGAAAACTTAAATTAAATCAATATCCCACCAAGAAATTAGTGGTAGAACTAGCAAATGGGAAAGAGGTTCTATCTCAATTTACAGCTGGGGAAGTTGAGTTTGAACTAGGGGGAACCCTGGCTTCATCTTACTTTCGAACTCTACCAGTAGGAATCTATGATGGTATTCTAGGAATGGATTGGTTAATCAAAAATCAAGCCCAAATTCACTGTGCTCAAGGGAACTTAACTTTCAAAAATCACTTAGGTGATGAAACATTAGTACAAGGATCAAATGGAAAGCCTAAGGCTCATTTAGTTAAGGCTAGTCGACTTTTGAAGGGGTTACGTAAGGGACAACAGATCTTTGTAGTAAAACTTAATAAGGCAGATGATTCAAGGGACGACACATCTCCAGAATGGCTTAAGGAATTTTCAGATATATTTTCGAAAGATCTTTCAAACTTACCTCCTCCAAGGGATATAGACCACGAAATAGAAACCTTTCCAGGTAGTGAACCAATTTCAAAAAGACCCTACAAAATGTCCCTCCCTGAAGCTATTGAATTAAAAGAACAGCTTCGTCAGCTTATTGAACAGGGATTCATAAGACCAAGCATTTGGGGAGCGCCTATTCTATTCCAAAAGAAGAAGGATGGATCTTTACGTCTCTGCATAGACTATAGGGAACTTAACCAGGTATCGGTAAAGAATAAGTACCCTATTCCTCGCATCGATGAATTACTTGATAGATTACATGGAGCCAAGGTATTCACAAAAATTGATCTCAGATCAGGTTACCATCAAATCCGGATTAAGGAGGCAGATATTTACAAAACTACTTTCAACACCCGGTATGGGCATTATGAGTTCATCATGATGCCTTTTGGTCTTACGAATGCTCCAGCTACTTTTAACCGTCTCATGGAGAATATATTCAGAGAATATCTGGATGATTTTGTGTTGGTGTTTTTCGACGATATCTTGGTATATTCCAAGGATAAAAAAGAGCATGAAGGCCATGTACGTAAAGTACTTCATCTTCTACGCCAAAATCAGTTATATACCAAGATGAGTAAATGTGTGTTTTCACGCCCGAAGTTAGTTATCTTGGTTTTATAATAAACCTTGAAGGAATTTCAGTAGACCCCGCAAAGATTAAAGATATAATAGACTGGCCACAACCCAAAACGGTCAGTGAGATTCGAGAATTTTTGTGCATTACAGGATGGTATAGAATCTTCGTCAAAGATTATGCAGTTATCACCGCACCCTTGACGCAGTTACTTAAAAAGACAACCAAACTTACATGGGAACAGGAGGATTGTTTCCTCAAACTAAAACAAAATCTCACATCAGCCCCTATACTCAAACTTCTTGACTTCACTCAAGAGTTTGAAGTGGTAACAGATGCCAACGGTCTTGCTATAGGAGGAGTCTTAAACCAAGAAGGCAGACTAGTCGTCTTTACTTCTTGAAAATTAAGAATCCACGAGCTGTATTATCCAACTCATGATCTGAAACTCTTAGCTGTCATCCATGATCTAAAACTCTGGAGGTACTATCTTCTAGGGGGGAAGTTCCAGTCACCGATCATCAGAGTTTAAAGTGGATTTTCTCACAAGCAACACTCAACATGAGGCAGAGAAGATGGATAGAACTCTTACAGGAATATGACTTTGAAATAAAATATAAACCAGGGAAAGAGAATGTGGTTGCTGATGCTCTTAGCCGAAAGGTTTTTCTTGGGGCTATTTCCACAATCGACAATCCAATCCTAAACAAGGTTAAGGAAGCTTCCCTCGAAGATAAGGATTATCAAAAACTTTTACAGGTTATCAAACAACAGGATCTAAAAGAAAAAGAGAAAGACGGAATCAAGGATTATTTACTTGAGGATGGGCTTCTCTATTATAAGTATCGGCTTTACATTCCTAAGAATCCCACATTAAAGGAGCTAATCCTTTATAAAGGACACAACTCTCCAATTTCCGGCCATCCTGGTTATGCAAAGACCTTTAATTCCATAAGGAAAAGCTATTTCTGGCCAGGAATGAAAGGAGATATACTTTGCTACATCAGACAATGTATTTCCTGTCAAAGGATTAAGGCTGAACGAGTAATGATGCCAAGAAAACTTCAACCTCTGGATATTCCTCAAATGAAGTGGGAACTCATTAGCATGGACTTTGTAACAGGCCTTCCCACTGTTCAAGGGGGTTACAACTCCATTATGGTGGTAGTGGATATGCTGACTAAAGTATCCCATTTGATGCCTGTAAAAACAAGTTACACTGCATCAGACATAAGCCGTCTCTTTATCAAAGAGATCTTCAGATTACACGGACTTCCTAAGAGAATAGTCAGTGATGACAGAGATGCAAAATTCACTTCAAAATTCTGGAAAGCTTTATTTGAATCCTTAGGTACCCAGCTATGTTTCAGTACATCCTATCACCCTCACACAGACGACCAGACGAAAAGAGTGAATCAAGTTATTGAAGACATCCTTAGAGCCTATTGTAGTAGAGAACCCGAGAAATGGATCCAATTTCTTCCTCTGGTGGAATTCGTCTATAACTCATCCTTTCATAAAAGCATTGGGATGTCACCATTTATTGCTCTTTATGGGCATGAATGTATATCACCCCAAAACTTTTCTGACCCTACTACAAGAGTAGAAGCTTCAAAGAAAATGTTGGAGGAGATGGATGCCCGAACCAAAGCCATAAGACAAGACATTCAGGCAGCCAAGGATCGCCAAAAACAATATGCTGATCAAAAACGGTTTGATCGGGTTTTCAAACAAGGGGATAAACTATTCCTAAGGGTACGGCAAAAAAGAAACACTTTATCCTTGGGAAAATACAAAAAAATAAGCCCCATATATTGTGGCTCTTATGAAGTGATTAAAGTAATCAGTGATCAAGCTTACAAACTAAAATTGCCTGAGCACCTCAAGGTCCATAATGTATTCCATATCAGTCTTCTAAAACCCTACATCCTGAATCCAAATCACACGCTAGATGACGAACAGATTGTGATACAGCTTGGGATGTCAAAACCTACAAAGAACTTCCAGGGGCCCAGAAAAACTATAAAAAGATCCCCTCCCGTTCATAAAAATTTAGACTCGGAGCCTTGACACACTTTCTCTCATAGAGAGACCGCCACGCAGAAATCACTAGAGATTAAGCTCTAGTTGATTAACTTAAACAATAATTAGCCTAATCCTTTTTAATTAGCAAGGCTAGATTAATCTATTTTTTGTAATAAATTAAAGATTAGACCTATGTATACTCATAAATTCTCTCTTAATTAAATATTCTCTACTAATTGTTGTAATTAAAGCTTGAGGTAATTATCAAAGATGCATTAGATTGTCATTAAGCTAGGAAAATTATCTTATAATTTTCTGAGTAATTTTCATAATTAATTAGGCAGAATTACACTATTTTTTAGAGAAAACTAAAGGGGAAAATAATCAAATTGATTCAAAATGTCTTGAGTTATTTATGAGAGCTTTACATGGTAGGGAACCCTTGATAATTATGTCAAGCTCCGATAATTAATTTACCTAATTACTTTAGAAGAAATACTCTGTTCTTAGGACAAATTAAAAGGAAAAAATTAGTAAATTGCTTCAAATTTCTTTGAGTTATTTATCAGAGGTTAATTATATGTTAGGAAACCCATGATAATTATGTCAAGTTCATATAATTGATTTACCTAATTACTTTAGCAGAAATACTCTGTTTTTAGGACAAATTAAAAGGAGGAAATTAGTAAATTGATTCAAATTGCTTTGAGTTATTTATCAAAGGTTAATAATATGTATGGGAACCGTGATAATTATGTCAATTTCAGATAATTAATTTTTCTAATTACTTTAGCAAAAATACTCTATTTTTAGGACAAATTAAAAGAGAACAAATAGTAAATTGATTCAAATTTCTTTGAGTTATTTATTAGAGATTAACTATATGTTAGGAAACCTGTGATAAATATGTCAAGCTCAGATTATTGATTTACCTAATTACTTTAGCAAAATTACTTTGTTATGAGAATAAATTAAATAAGAAAAATTAGAAAATGGATTCAAATTGTTTTGAGTTATTTCTTAGAGGTTAATTACATGTTAGGGAACCTGTAATAATTATGTCACACTCAGACAATTAATTTACCTAATTACTTTAGCAAAATTACTCTTTTTTAGGACAAATTAAAGGGGGGCAATTAGTAAATTGATTCAAATTGCTTTGAGTTATTTATCAGATGTTAACTATATGTTACAAAACCCGTGATTATATCAAGGTCAGATAATCAATTTACCTAATTACTTTAGCAGAATTACTCTGTTTTTAGGACAAATAAAAAGAGAGAAATTAGTAAATTGATTCAAAATGCTTTGAGTTATTTATCAAAGGTTAATTACACTTTAGGGAAACCTTGATGATTATGATACCCTCAGATAATTAGTTTATCTAATTATCCCAAAAAAATTACATTATTTTTAGGGGAAAATAAAAGGGGGAATATAGTAAATTAATCCAAAAACCTTTGGTATAAATATGAGGGGTAGAACACACCTTGAGGAATCCATGATAAATACCCCAACCTTAGATAAATAGTTTAGGTATTTATCTTCAATAAAAGTAACCGATTTTGCGTATAAAATAGAGAAAGGAAATTAGTAAATGAATTTATCTAATTACCAAATAAATACCTGAGGTCCAAAATCACTACTGAAGGGTGGGGAAATTACCTCAGCATAAATGGTTGGTATAACAAATTACTATCGGTAAAATTCTGCCTAAATTAGACCATAAGTATAGAAGGAAAAGGTTATAAATGAAATTTATGAAAATTCCTAAAGATAGAACATATTCAATTACAATTGAGGGTGAGTAATTTATGAAAATTCCTAAAGATAGAACATATTCAATTACAATTGAGGGTGAGTAATCCATTAGCTGATAGAAATTTATTAAATTAAATGGTAATTATGGGAAATTACTTATAGCATAAATAAGATACAGGAGGAATATCTCATCAAATTGACTATTAAAGATACCTACTTACTCCAAAAATCCTTATTTTTTGGTAAAAAAGGAAAAAGAAGATTATTCAATTAAACTTCTAATGGATTAAGTCTTTTTATAAGGCTGTCGACATGGCTCCAAAGAGAACCAGGGGAAATCCTTTTACCGAGCAAGAGGATGTTAGCAACAAAAGAATCAAGGCCACTAATGACCATGAGGCTGGGCCTAGCCATAGGCCAACGGAGGAAAGTCTATGGGCTCCCGTCCCACAGCACATGGACGAGCAGTCCCAGGTGGATTTCTATTTTTACTTAAAATCTTTTAAAGTTCATTTTTAAGTTAACATTGCATATGTAAGGTTAAGAAGGATAAACTGGTTGTAAATGGAAGATAACTTCCACACAACCAACGAGCAATGATTGTAAATAGGAAAGAAATGATTGGGTTATGAATGATTGACCTAAGAAAGAAATGTTTGACCATCCTTAAGACAGCTTGTCTCAAGACACCTCTGATTCCTTGGCAATATTTTACTCCAGGTAATGAGTAATGATGGCGATACTATCATGGATGAGTCGGTTTCCTCAGCACACGTGAAATCTTTACCCCGTGTTTGTTTTCTGTTTGTGGATATTACTTTCAAGTTTATCCTAGAGGAACCGCCCGGTTGTATGGGCAGCCGGTTGGCGTCTCGGCGCCCGGACTTTGAGTGATGGCTTTTTCCACCCCGGTTTTTATAAATAAGGAATGGGTGCCGTTTTTTTACCCCTGTATAGGTGGTCTTGAGACAAGCCAGTACTAGTCAGAGATACTTCAGAATGATAGTACCTTGTCTTAAGTTTAAAGATGTTTGTTTGCTTAAATGTCTTCAATACTGTTTTCAAAGGTTGTCTTAATGAAATGCAGTTGTGAAAGTTAAAAGGAATCATTGTTTTAATTGTGAAAAGAATGTGGTAGTAATTAAACAACTCAGAAATCATGTGTGAGTGCGGGGTGGTAAGTGGGGATAAACTAAGGTTGTCAATCATGGACGGGTGGACCTAATTAGTCAGGTAACTATCCATTCCCGTGCGCTAAAACGTTTAGAAACTTCTTCACTTGGAAGAGGAATTTCCAAAGGTTGTGCCCTCACATATGTTAGGGGGAAAAAAGCCTTGGCTAAGGAAACCATAATCTGAATGATGAAGTTATAGGGACGGAATATTTTTTTAATGGTCATATTTCCACTACGAGACAGGACTAGGTCTCTTTCTAGGGCTATACACCTAAACCATTGTCAATGGTAAGGGTGAATTCCCTGGAATTTTCTTATTTAGGACTCTGACTTTAGTAGGCCTAGAGACATGTCAATGGTACCATCCCGTTTTTGGTGTCGGCGGGATTGGGGACCTTACACGCCACTGGGCTTGATTCATCAACCTCCGTCTCCTCTGTCTCCACCTCATCCAAAGTAGGAGGTGGAAGAAGGTCGAAGATGGTCTCCACTTCATTAGTGAAAAAAATGATTCTCCCCCGAGGTGTTACGAGAGCTACAAACCAAAGTTTTGGTTGGTGGATTGCTAGGATATAGATGACCTATAGAAGAGAAGCTCAAAGTGAGTAACATTGGTATAATTAATGCTACAAGTAAATAAGAATAAAAAAATTAGTCACTCACCTGCTCACAATTGCGCGGTAAAACTAAATTGCCGTACCTCTCTGTGTGATGCACACTAGAGTCCACCATGTAGAGGCCATTCTCATGTCGTCTAGACACATTTGTAAACCACTTGCACTGGAAGACGAAGGTATGAAAGGTTCTAAAATTAACCTTTAGTATCCTTTCAATAGTTTCACAGTACCTGGCTTCATCACCGTCTGTGTCAAAGTTGGCCATGATGCCACAATCCATGGTGATTCTACGCTCGTCAATGTGACGCGTACGAAAGTGACGACCCTTTGACCACATAGAGTTAAAGCAAAAACACTACAACATAGAAAAATATCTTTTATCAAATACAAAGATAAAATCAAGAAAAAATTTACAATATGGTTTAGGTATATGAGTACTCTATCTTTGGTATGCAGCCTCGTGTATACTCCCATTCTTTGTTGGTGATGTCTTGTCCACGCGCTTTTGCTTCAGTCATTCTCTCATGAATCCACTCCGCACTAATGAGATATGGGAAACAAGCAAGGTGTCTAGGCACTGGGGGTGCTTCCTCCATGTGCTTGTTTCCATGCTTCTCTCTCTTGCAAGCGCCTTGCCTTTTCCATTGTACACAAGTACATCCACTTGGTCATAACCTTTGCATTGAGAATACAAAAGTTATTGACCACTCAAGATAGATTCATATCCATGTTAAGTAGTTTTTCCTTTCCACTTGGAAAGTGTGAAGTCACACTTGCATCTTCCTAGTCTGACCACACGCAAGGCATTGAAGGATCAACCTGTGCCAAATACTCTAAGATGTAAACCAATACCTCTTGCATGATCCACCCTTTGGCCATACATGCCTCTGGTTGAGACCGTAGCCGCATAAAATCTTTATTAGTCTTTAAAATCTCTCTAAGAAGAACATCCATCGTGTGTGCACCACTCCACATATAGCAATCTCCTCCACCACTGAACCAAGAGGTGGATTTGACTAAGAAGGACCGATGGAGGAAATGCATCCTCAATGGCACACACACTTTTTGTTGTAAGTGTTTGAGCAGCAGGGATAGCATCTATTTCAATTTCCTTGGAGCTCACAAATCTGCAAGAAAACGCACAAGGATACACTAAGTGCTAGTTGAGATTATTGTCTAGATTAAAAAAAAAGTAGTTGAGTGGAGTCTTGTGGTGTACCTTACTAGCTCTCCAAGTTTGAAAATAGCATCCTTGGCTTTCTTGTCCCGACATATACGCATACTTACCGGAAGAATGAACTACAATGTAAATTAGGGGAAGGGAAAGTGAGAGAAAGTCATACACACAAACTATAGATAGAATTACAGTGAGGGTGACATTACCTAAAGCATCTTGTGCCAATCATGGGACTTCAACCCATACAATTGAACGCTTCCACCCTTCTTCGCTTTTGTGAAAGCTCCCTTTAGCGACCTCATGTATCATGTTGGTGTACGAATAGAAGCAATGGTACCCTTCACTTTGTCTCATTCTTCTTTGGCTAGAATCCACGGTGCTTTAGGAAGCACAATCTTTCCATTGGGGGCACGGCGTGGAGTAACAGAGGCGAGGAGACGTTTCAAAAGCCTCAAGTCCTCCCTCGCACCCAATGAGTCCTTCTTGCCAATAATATGGTCCCATATTGTTTGGGCTACATTCTTGAATATGTGCATGGGATCCAAGAGGTATTGTAATTTTAGGTCTTTCCAATATGGAAGCCTTAAAAATATGGAATACCTTGACATACCTTTTGGTGGTGGACATGGAGCCGGATTGTTGTTGTAGTGCTCTTCCCAAATGGTTGCCCAATTTGCCATTGTGAGCTTTAGAGGTGTCTTCCCATTTGTTGGAGCTTTGTGCTTGCTATGACCTTGGGGTAAGAAATAATGGTTGTTTGGATAGATTACCTTGCACAAGGCATTGGGCCTCTGTGTCACCAATGATGGCCCACAAGTAGGACATGCATTGTGACCCGATGTGGACAACCCTACATACATATCTTATCGTTTAAGAGATAGAGGGCTAAAAGGAGAGAGAGATAGAGAGAGAGGAGAAAGGATATACCGAAAATCTCTCCAAGCCCAGGATATTCGTGCATAGCCCTCACAATGGCTTCTCTCCCCCCCTTTGCAAGTGATACATCCACAATAGGAATGCCTCTCCATAACTCCTCCAACTCCTCGATGAGGGGCTCGAATTTCAATATTTGACACTTTGTACTTCCCTGGCACAAGCAAGGAAAGAAGTATATTGCCCTTCTTGGTTGTCTCCCATGGTGGAATATTGTAGACGATCACCACATGCCAAGTGCTCCATGAATTAGACTTAGTGCCGAAGGGGTTGACACCATCACTTGCTAACCCAAGCCTCAAGTGTCGAGGCTCCAACCCAAAATGTAGACATTGAGTTTCGATGTGCCTCCATGCAGGTGAATCGGCAGGGACACACATCATTCCATCATTTGAGCGGTGGCTGGCGTGCCATGTGAGAAGGTCCACGATAGACCTACTTTTAAACATGTGTTGAATGCGAGGAATTAAAGAAAAATGTCTCAATACCTTGCGGGGTAGGTGCGCCCCGCTCACTCCGGTCTTGTATCTTGCTTCCCCGCACACGGGACATGAGGTAGCATGTGCATGCTCATTGCCGTATAGCATGCAATTGTTGATGCACACATGGATGAGCTCATAATCCATTCCAAGTGCAGTGACATAGGATCTAGCTCGTCGATGATCTAGAGACATGTGGTGATCTTTTGGCAAAATTTTGCACATCAAACTACAACAAACAAGCAAATTAATACAATTGTTAGGAGGCGACACCATAAACCTACCCAAGGAGAGCATCGACACTTGCATTGCTCCAACCAAATTTTGCTTGTAAGTTGAGGACTTCCAACGATGCCCTGAGCACCGAGTATTGTGCACCATTGTTGTAAAAAGGTGTTCAGACACTCGCCATCAATCTGTCCTCTATTGTTGTTGCCCGTTGGGTGCATGGCTGACAATCCTCCTCGCACACGTCGCATTCATGAGACAGTAAATCTTCACACATGTTGAACATGTGCTCATCCTCTGCCTCAAAGTGCGACTAAGAGGGGTAAGGAGCTGTCGAAGTAGAGCTAATGGGAGGATCACCATGCGGTGCACCCAATTCGTCCAATAGCTCTTGCCTCTGCCGTTTGGCTTTGCGCGTCGGCGCACAACCATCGAACACAGACCAATGGGGCACCTCCTCAAGCGAGGGGTGAGTGGCACTCTCATCTCTCTGAGCGCTTTTTTGAGGATGCCAAAGTCCTTTGTTTTACACGTGCTCCAATGCAATGCGCCTCAAGCGACGGATTGCCGTTTTGCACTTGGCGCAACGACAAGGGAGTTAATTTCTTATTTAGTCATATGTGCCCTAAAAAAAATTTCTTAATTAAAAGATTTTATATTTTTCAATCAAAAGAGTGCAATGAGTGTACCATTTTTTTTTGAAAAATAAAGTACAATCGATGTGCGTACTAAATCGGTTAATTTTTTAATCGCAAATATCTAAAAGTATTTCACTTAAAAAACATCTAACTGTACTAAAAAAAAGTATTCATAAAAACTCAAAAGGCTAAGAAATAAAATTATTGATATCTAAGGGTAGAGGGGGTGGTTTGTGCCCCCTTGCCCCCTCTGCAACTTCGGATACGTGTGTATCCGTTTGAAATGACGTCACATGATAATAATCACAGTAATGCCTGGCGCCTAAAAAAGGAAGAAAGACAAAGTATGCCACGTTTTTGCGGCATACCCTGCCTTCTTCCTCTCTGCCATTGCGCCTGATTCAAACTCTCTCCCCCTACTCCACCTCCCACACCCTCACTCTCTTTGGTCCCTTGTCAATCTCTCTCCATCTTGTCCCTCACACAAACACAACAACACGCTCACACACACACACTCGGTTCAAGGAGGAGCTTCGCTTCATTTGCGATGACTTCATCAAAGGGGGTTTACCGCGTTTGTCTTTGGAAGCTCAACCTAACGGGAAACCTTTCTACAACCTAAGGTAATCACAAAACAAACCCCTCCCCGCCCCCCCCTTCCCTTTTCTAATGGTTTCTACTCCACACACACACACATACAAACACTCACACACGCAAACACCCACATTTACATGCATAAATGAAGACACCAAGAGAGAGAGAGAGAGAGGGAGGGAGAGAGAGAGATAGAGGGGAAATGAGAGAGAGATAAATAGGTAAAGAGAGAGATATAAAGAGAGAGGGGAGAGAGAGAGAAAGAGAGAGAGAAAGAGAGAGAGAAAGAGAAAGAGGGAGAGAAAGAGAGAGATAGAGGGAGAGAGGGAGAAATAGAGAATGAGAGAGAGAGAGAGAGAGAGAGAGAGGGAAAGATAAAGAAATAGGGAGATAAAGAGCAATGGTTGTAGATGAAGCAACCATTTTGTGGTGTGCGCAGTGTGGGTATGCTTTTACTTCTGTAAAGTGCTATGAAAAAGATCTTCTTTACGTGAAGCCGATAAAATTTAGAAATTACTTTCTACTCTCTTCTCCTTAGCTTCTCTATCTTTCTCTCCCTCTCTTCCTATCTCTTTGTCTCCCCTGCATAAGGTTGGACAGCTTTCAATGGTAACGAACCTCAGAATGGAGGCAGGCATGCAATGTGCAAAGTAATCCCTCAAACAAGGAGCTGTTGTGAAAAGATGTTGGGCAAGAAGCACAATAAAGAAGCTCTTCTTCAGAGCTCTATACAGAAGGAGGAGCACTCTTCCACTGCACACAACACAAAACGATGGCTATATTTACAACCATATCTCTTTATCTCTACTCAAAATGATGGCTACATTTATGTAATTGTATATATATTTGTGTGTACATATATATATGTTTATGTAGGCACTAAGTACGGGAGTATAGCACCCGAAGGTTAGACGCTTCCTCTTGGGTATAGTCCTTTTTTAATCATGGCGTTGTGGTCATTGATCCACTCATGCATGGATTACCGCAACGTACCTTTGGTTTTACCACAGTTGAAACTGTGATGATATCTAAAGAGGTGCCACTTGACCTTTGGCACTACTATCCTCTACTTAGGTCTACTAGTATGTATATGTATATAAGTGCTTGTGTGCTAATATACTTGTGTACGTATTTATAGATGAATGAGTAGGGGGGAAAGCTAAATCTCATATTGTGTAATGTAGATGTGGGACGAGAGACCACCTGGTGGGGAGCAACCATTTGGCTCTTCTTTTGGTTGGTTCACATCCTAGGTGGGCTCCCACCCCCGGTGGACATCGCCTCCAGTGGACCTAAGTCTTGAGGCGGTGAGAACAAGCAAAGAAATAAAGATTATTTTTGGCTAGTTAACCCTAAACCATGAGTGTTATACATTTATTTTTGTTATTTGCAGGCATGGCCATCCTACACCTACTCTACTCAGGTTCCTCCATCGGTCGTAGATCCAGACCTACAGCAGGCTCTCTCTTTACGAGACCAGTACCTCCGTTCGACGGAGGGATTGTTTGGCCACTACACTCTATAGAAATTTGCGACCTACGGTCTTTCTCTGCATCCCACACCACCATGTTGGAGTCAGAGAGGGACTCCTTACATCCAGAGCCTCATACCGATAGCACCTCAGTCTACAGCCCCTTCTTATCGTCTTACACCCCTTCCATCGCAGGGTCCCACTCCCATGGAATCACAAGGTCCCACGCCACTCCATTCCACTCCTGCTTTGCCAGAACACCATCGACGCACTTCCTCTAGCGACCCGTGTCGACGCTTGTCTCAAAGCAGCGAGCACAGGGAGAGACGAAGCGGCAGTGGATCTTGTGGCTTCACTTGTTTTGGTCATGGCAGGGAAACGAAGTTCCCTATTTCAGAGCATGCCGTCCCTGAGATAGAGGACGAGGATACTGACGCACCCATTTCAGACACGCATGGACGCTACTATAGGGTAAAATATGGTGGGGAGGTGGACTTCGGTACAACACAGAGCAGGGCGTTTTAACACCATCTTCAGATTCTTAAACATTTGACGTATAAGATTGTTTTGTAAAGTTTAGAGACCAATCGATCATGCACGCTACATTGAGGACGTGCTGCATGCTAGATTTCCAAATGCCCCCGATCAACGTTTTTCATAACAGTGATTGGAGGGCTACATAAAAACATTTTTGAAAAACAAGCAGTCCAGTGTACGACACGTAGCAGCTAACCAGGTTAGAGATTTAGAAAGGAGCTATCGCGGTGGCAACATGGTAGATGCAGAGTGGGAGGGGGCAGTGCAAGAAAAGAGCGATCAAGCTACGACGGGCTCATCCTACAGAAAACAACGTGAAACTCCGCCAGACAAACTCCCATGCACTATGGCTCAGGAGGCAAAGCAGCCTGGAATGACAAACATGTAAGATTGATTAAATTACAACCTAAATCAATGATTTAAATATTATAGTTGATGATTTTTTATTATTATTGCTAACTTAGAAAAATATCACTCTTACTCGACCAACCAGAGAGATGGTCGAGTATCAGGAGCGACATACAGAATTTGACACTTGGCGATGGTTGTTCAAGAACAACCACATCTCTCGTGAGCAATCCAACGCAGCGGGTGGATCACTACAAGTAAGTTTAAACAAATAATTTTGTTTCAATTGTTTTGAGCTGTTGATAATTGTTTAATTTGCTTTAAATTTATGTAGAGTCAAGGTGATCAAATGTATGTGTCTCTGGATGACGACGAGAACGAGGAGGATTAGATAGAAAAATATTTGTCCAAACTTTTGTAAAGTCCCCATGTGGCACAATGTATATACAACTATTTTCATTTTATTTGTAACTTTTTTAAATAGTTAATCTTCTGCACATTAGTTTGTCAAGGTAAAGTAAATTCAATTTTAATTCTTTGTTTTTTTTGTATACTCTTTCAAAAAACAATTGATGTTTCATTATTTTATGCAGGTAAAAATAAAGGTTCTCATTTGGGCCACCCAATTTTGGGTGGCCCAAATGAGCACGTTTATTTTTGAATAGGCGTTTAGCAATAATTAGCACGGTAAATAGGAGCGGCAACTGACGCGGTAATAGAAGCAGGTATATTACTGCAACTATTACCGTGATTATTTCTTTCAAACCACTACTGCGATATGAGCCACGGTTATTATTGCCACGTACACAATATTTTCTCTTTTCATTTTCCTTTGCTAGCGGTTATAGGCTACTCCTCTTATAGTGCTAGTGCTATAAGAGAAGAACACAGAGCATAGGCTACGAGACAAGGGACACACATTAGTCACCTCGTCCTGCATCCAAAGTTGGTCCCCACATCTGCTTTGGATGCATCTTCATCTTCCTAGTGTCCAAATTGCTACAAGAATTTTGGTGGATGGAGTGGATACTATACATTGACATGTGGACATTATTATCACCTCGTGTGCTTAATGCGTGTAATGCAAAATAGTCCGATGTGCAATCTGTTCACAAGATATTCTACAAGGAATATATTATATGTTTGGCATGGCAAATGAGTATGAATTTAAGCAAGCCCGCCAAGATACCCCTAGCACATTTAGAAATCTATTTGGTAACGAAGATGGAGGTTCTGAGCATAACGATTGCGATCAATAGATTATGTATAATTGCTACTATGAAGCATTGTATATGATCAAAACACATTGAATACAAGCTGCTTCATAATGTTTTTTGACACAATCCTCATTCTACTCTGAAGCTATATGGAATCTATGAAGGTGTTATCTGGTTCTGAGTCCGAGTGTTGTGGGTCTTCTTGTAATTCAACTTCCACATCTATTATCAGATTCTCTTCTAACTCGTCTATAGTGCATTGAGATACACCGACATTGAACTCTTCTTCGTCTTCGTTTTGACAATCATACAACCAGACTGGCATTTCCTCCTCGTAGCTAGCACTTCCGATGTGATGCAATATCTTTTTGTTGCAAAATATATACACTAATTTTTTTGCTATGTCTGCTAATAATCTGTTGCGAATATTGTTACGAGCATACTTGTACATACTTCAGTTTCTCTCCAAACTTGAGTCTGCTGCACATTACACTAGTACTTTTATTGCAAGGGGACTGTGCGCGTATGTTGCACGTGTCAATGCAAGGAACTTTCCGATACATTGTATGTGAGCCACAAATGGCTCCAAGCACACAACAAGCCTAAACTAGTAAGCTCAAATATGGCGATGGTGTGTCACTCACCGCTCTACACTTGCTGTCGTGGAGGATTCCTTGCCGCGAAGAAGAGGGAGACGCCGCTACGCCCCGCTCAACCGCCTCGCCGCCATCATGCTGCCGCAATGCTCGATCATACTCTCTCTCTCTCTCTCTCTCTCTCTCTCTCTCTCTCTCTCTCTCTCTCTCTCTCTCTCTCTCTCTCTCTCTCTCTCTCTCTTACACACACACACAAGAAGATGAAGAAGAAGAAGATGGAGATGGAGCAAGAGCACTCTTCAATTGCACAAATGAGAGAACGAGTGAATTTTAGGTTTAGTTGACTTTTATATGACCTCGCCCCATTCACACTTGGGCACCCATGCTTAGCCAACTAATCCCTTGAATGTTCCAGTAAGAGTACGCCTCTCATCGGCGATCACTCTTACCCTTCTCCTATTGGACCGACAAGCCCAGTACCTGACTCTACCAAATAAATAATATAGCGTCCGTTGTAGGTGATAAGAATGTGCATGAGGGTTAACATGCACCCCTTCTTGATGTAGATTCCGTCCTCAGAAGCTATTGAGCTGAAGCTCGTTCATTGAGGTGGAAGATCATTTGAGCTGAATGTCCTTAGCCTTCTTCAGTCACTACAAAATCAAACAACATTGGCACAGTAATTTCATTCTCATATACAATTAAATGCAATTTTAGGTAGACAAATTGATTGGTAGCATAATTCTAAACCATTTGTCAGCAATAAACATTAAATTGCAATATAATCAAACGCATAAACAGTTGGGAAGGTAAAAAACTAAACAAGTTCCGGGTCGCTAATTCAGCGGCCGAAAGGCACTAAAGATCGACTATTAATACCATGGGTAAGCTTCTTAATGTCCTCTGGTCAATTAAGTTGTTTAATCACCAGAGCCAAGTATTTCATGTTCGAGGGCTGACTAGAGGCTATACCTGGAAGACCTTGTAGTTAAGCTATGATAAAAGGAATTTCTCATGAAATCATCGCCTGACTGATTGCCTTTTCTTTGACCCCCCAAAGTCTTTTCACATTGTTTCAATTTTGATGTGTGTGCTTATTTTGTATGCCTTGGGTTTTTTGCTTTTCAAGGAAAAGCGCCCACACTGGGAACCTCTAGGGCTCTAGTACCATAGGCGATACATGTGAGTGGAGTACCAAATCAAGTTGAGGTTTCTCTTCTAGCTTAATATTTTACATTGTGGCACTTTGATTTTATTTTATTTTTATTCATTTCCAGCATTTTTAATTTTGTAACTTTGGGGGGTCATATAACACTGTTATCCTCCCCAGGCTCATCACATTAGTAAACTCCCTTTATAATACTTAAGCTAAAGGTCAATAGAGACTAAGCCCACTAGAAAGCCCTAGTACATTTCACACAATGCTACCTAAATCGGATTAAGAACATAATTAACCATTAATTATTAGGAAAGCATTCCCCATGGTATTAAGAGAAGATCTCTAACACCTAGCTTGGTCAAACTAGCTTAGTCGGACTGCTTGATTTTTAAACTTAGACAAGTGATTATGACAAAAAATTACATTGAATTTAATGTTTGATACTAAGCAAATGCACTGAATGTTATGCTACCAATCATAATTAAAGCAGAGGAACATGGATGCAAAAAGATAAGGGGCAATGTTAATGGACAAGAAACACCTTTTTGTGTTGATGGTCGCGTTTGATTTGAAGTATGAACGAGAGAAAGATTCCATGAAGTTCCAAATCCTAACCACAACAACACGTTCCTGTACACACTAGGAAACACAAAGAATACCTCTAGGAGGCACATCAGTGGGAAAAAAGAACTTTGGTAATCACTCAACTCTAAAACAGAAACACTCCTATCGTACTAATCTTACCTACCCTCCATCACTCTAGAGTGCTAAGGATCAAAGGTGTTTGATGACATAGGTTTCTGTTTCAGTATACCGGATGTGAATGTGTAGGTCTGGGTCAATGTTTTGACTTTTATTGTGCATACTCGTTTGCTAATTGCTCTTGCTCTTTATTATTTTTGTTTTTTGTGAGTATAAGTCTTTCTATATACATTCCCTAAGATTGGGAGATTGAGAGGTCAGGGAAGAAGGTTGAAAGGGGAGTGAGTGAATGATGACTGTCAGCAAACACTCCCCCTTCCTTGGGTAGATCATACCATTTGAAATGTGCTCATCACCCTTTGAAACCAATTGTTCCAGTTGGTAATAGGTGAGGATTTTTGTCAGTAGTTTTCTATTACCTTAGGTGCCTCATTGAGTTGCAAGGGTGGTAAGGTACTCTCCCAGGATTGAACTTGAAGTGGTTCATCAGGTGATTCTTGAACGCTGGGAGGTGTGGATTTCTTTGTAGCTTCATGGAGGTCCACTATTGTAGGTGGAGGCTGTGGAGAAGCTTTTACCTCTATGGATGCATTACATGAGGAGCTAGAAGCTTCATGGGACTCCCCCCTTCCTGAGCTAGGTGGAACAAATCGTTCTTTTTTTGGTACCCAAACTAGCTCTGGAGCGGGTGTGTAGCATTTTGTGATCTTTTTCTTTCCACCATCGTCAATTTGTTTTGAAGCTACAGGATTGGGCACACATGGGTCAGGTGACAAGTAAGAACACAATCCACGTTTTGGCACTCAGATTTGATCATTTTCTTTATAATAGCCTTGGGCTTCCAATAGTCGTTTAGGAATCCAACGCAACCTTTCTTTACATTTCTTGGAGCAAGCGGTACGTTTCTTACAAGGCTTCTGTTTTTTAGCACTAGCTATGGTCGCTAAAGAAGCTATAGGGACCCACTTGTATGTTTTTCGCGTTATATTAGGACGAGTCTTGTCAGAAGCTATATGCATTGCTTGTAGCATATTCAAGGGTACAAATGGTGGCATTTCATCCCCCTCAGGTGTTACCCAAGTCGTCCCCCTATTTCCCCAAGTGTCTATGGTTGCTTCTAGGTGGACCCAATCCACATTTTCCGACTCAGTCATCCCAGGTAGTACATCCATATAAGGAGAATCTTCCCCAACAGGGTCCACTTTACACGTTGTGAGCGGGATGAAAACACACACAGCGCCTCTATAACGACCCGTCACACACTCTTGGGAAGATACACACACACACTATGGGGCACCACTCGGCTTAGACAACACACCTGGCCGAGACAGGGAACACACCTCTGGAGTGAGAGGAGAGAGACTATCCACTTGCCCACTCCACACAGACACACACACACACACACACACACACCCAAAAAACTCAGCTCAAAAGAGGAGAATTTCTGATGTTTAGATACAATTGAGCTTGGGCCAACACCAATGGGGCAAATAGCTCACACACTATGGGTGAAAGAAGCCAGATACAATCACAAACTGGAGCAGAAACTTCGCTCATAGGAGGAACTTACACAGAAAAACAGCAGGAAAAGAGTGAGGAATTTGGCAAAATGGACAGCGCCATCGCGTCCGGAACGGCCCAAAACCCCAGTCTACAATGTCAAAGTGCTCAAATCCGACATCGGATGAGCAGTTTTCGGCCAAAACAGGCTCCAAAAACCCAAAAAACACACCTGCGGCTGTTCCTCCTCTCTTCTCCACGTTTTTTCTGGTCTTCTCTCTGTTTTTTCAGTTCCCACACTTAGCCTTATTAGTTGGGCACCCTTGGCCTTTTAGATGACCTCAAACGGACCCCGAACAGGCCAAAAACTGACCTCGCAGTGCATAGTTGTCACCTTTTTGCATCATTCGCACACCTGGCACTCAGCTTTTTTCCAATAATGCATCTCGCCACCACGTGAAGTGGCCCCAAAAAAGGTCCTCATGATGACCTTTCTGCATGATTCTCACAAGCAAACACCCACGTTGTGTCCGTCCTCATCTGCGTGCAAATATTGACCTCGTTCGCCCTCCTGACGCCACTAGATGCCATCTGACGCACCTGCTGACCTCACGTCGTCGGCTCGCGGATAGCTTCCTCGAGAAGTTTTACGCGCTACCAACTCCTCATTATTGTATAAAAAACACACTGGTACTGGTAATAGTGAAAATCGCTGCACTATGTACATGTTGTCCTACCTGTACACATGTGGGCCCCACATAACCACCTGGCTAAGGAAAATGGGCAATCCTTTATTTGATGCACCATGCATGTGTATGTACATATGCGCAATCCCTTGCTCCAAAAAACTCCTGACATAATTTGCCCATCCCCTAGCCTGCTAGATCATTCATGATCAGCAGCAGCAAAGAGAGATATGAGACTCGCCGCATCACAAGTCTCCTCATGCTTCACCAACATTTCTTGCTCCACCGACAACTCATCTTGTTCCACCATCATCAATCTAGCATGATACAATTTAAGACGCAATCCATTTACCCTTGACTTATGTAGAACACCATCCAGGTTAGCCAGCTGATATGTGCCATTTGGAAAACACTCTACTACCTTGAAAGGGCCTTCCCACTTAATTTGAAACTTCTTTTGGAAGGTGTTGTCCAGCTTACGGTTGTAGCGCAAAACCAAGTCATGTTGCTTGATACCCTTACTTTTGACCTTTTCATTTAGCTTTGTCAAAGCCTTATCCTGCATCTGCCCATAATGCTCCAAAGCGCTCATCCTATCCAACTGGACCTCTTGTAACTGCAAGAGCCTCTCTTTGAATGCATCACTAGGCGGCCCAAGCAACTTCTCTAACATCTTGACCGCAGGCAACTCTACCTCCACAGGCAATAGTGCTTCCTTTCCATACACCAAATGAAATGGAGTAAACCCTGTACCTGTCTTCACCGAAGTACGGTAAGCCCATAATGCACTAGGCAATTCCAAATCCCAATTCTTTCCTTGGTGCTCTGTCACTTTCGAAAGAATCTGTACCAACTCACCATTGAATCTTTCATTCAAGCCATTACACTGCGGGTAATAAGGAGTGGTATGCTGGTGCCTAATCTTCATCTTTGCACATAAAAAATCTAGCAGTTTAGCTCTAAAGCCAGGCCCCTTATCTGAAAGTAACTCCAGTGGCACCCCAAACTTGCAACATATTTCATCATACACAAATTTTGCCACATCCTTTGCAGTGATCTGTTTTACTGCTATAGCCTCTGCCCATCTAGAGAGATAGTCCACTGCCGTCAAGATATAGCTTTTGCCCCTGCTTGTGATAGGTAACGGGCCTATTGCATCAATCCCCCACTTTTCAAACACATCAAACGCCATAATGGTTTTTCGTAGCTCTGGCTTCAACACTCTCTTCCCAAATGCTTGACACCTATTGCAAGACCTACACCAATGGTGAACATCCTTGTGCAAACTAGGCCATACATACCCCTCTTGCAAAATCTTATGCAAGGTGATCTTTAGAGCAAAATGGCCACCACATGCGCCTTCGTGATTCTCTTCCAACACTCTGTAAAGCTCCTCCCGCCAAGGTACACGTCTCAACACGAGATCAGCCCCTTTCATGTATAAGACATCACCAATCAATTTGTACCTGTATGCTCTACGCACAAAGCCATACTTCTTAGACTTCTGAATCTCCTTTGGAATGATTCCTGTTAGCAAAAACTCCTCTTCTTGAGCCAAACTTTCCCGGCCATGATAAAGAGGTAAAGTGGTCCTCAACACAAATAGCTCCCCAATCATGCATTGAGCTGCTTCATGTGCCTCTCCATTTAGAGCACGTTCAATGTGTCTGATACTCCATGCTTCAAACTTTTTTAACAGGCCTTTAATTCTGAAGCACATTTCCTTCAATGAGGTGTTCTTGCTCTTCCACACACCCAACACTTGCTTCACCACTAACAAGGCATCACCTTTTATGCTCAACCTTCGAACCCCATGCTTCAAACAAATGTGTAATCCGGCTTCCAATGTAGCATATTCAGCCTCATTGTTACTATGAGCATCCAATTTGAACCCTCTCTTGCATACTAGCTTCCCATCTGGATCATAAAGTGCTATACCCCCTGAAGCTGCATCATGGCTCTTTCTGTATGAACCATCAAAGAACAACACATGTGCATTGCTGATCTGTGGCACTTCTTCAACTACCTTTCTCACCACCTCTTCCTTAACAATAAGGGGATTCTCCTTGTAGGTCAACAAATCAGCTAGGGTAGCCCTTGTACTATCTTCCACTAGAAAAGAGAACTCAAACTCTTGCAGCTCAATTACCCATTTCTTCACCACATTTGACATGTTAATACCATTAATTAACTGTGGCAAAAAGGCATAACTCGTCAAGAAAACAAAAGGCCGTGGTAGCAAGTAATGACGAAATCGTCGACAAGCAAATATTACACTAGCCATCACTAGCTCTACTTCCGATAACTTTCTCTCCGCTACCAACTTCACTCGGCTTGCACAATACACTGGCCTCATATAATGGCTGCCCTTCCCCTTTTGCAATAGCATGGCTCCAATGGCATCATCCCCTACTGATGGATTTACATAAAAAACTTTCTCCCAATCAGGAGCCTGCATGGCTGACAACCCCCCTAACACCTCTTTCACCTCTTGAAACACTTCTTCACACTTGTCATCCCATTGCAATGGATCATGCTTTGCCACTTGCTGTAATGGATAAAGAAGCTGCGAAGACAATGGAATAAACCGTGCCATGTACTTCACTTTGTGTATAAAGGTTGCCAATTGCTTCGTACTCATAGGTGATGGAAGAAGAATAATAGACTTCACCTTATCTGGATCAGCCTCAATGCCATTTTCTGACACCATATGGCCCAATAACTTCACCCTTGGCTGTGCTAGATGACATTTCTTTGGATTTAGTTGTCCTCCACATTCATCATATCGAGCCAATACCATCTGCAGCTTCTCATGGTGTTCAGCCCTACTGCTATAAACACAGAAGTCATCCATAAAAGCCTTAACACAACTACCAATGAATGGTTCCAGCACCCAATTTGCTCTTTCTTGATAGAAAGATGGTCCATTTGACAACCCAAACGGCAACACTGTGTAGCAATAGCATCCCCATGGCGTAATAAAAGTTGTCTTTGTGCGGTCTTTAAGAGCAATCTTCAATTGAAAATAGCCTGAAAAACCATCACACACACTGTACCTCTCATAACCTGCCACTGAATCCAAGATCTGATCGATGAATGGAAGAGGATATGGGTTCTTCTTTGTGGCTGCGTTTAAGGGCTTAAAATCTACACAAATCCTCCACTTCCCATCCTTCTTTGGACTGACTACTACTGGACTCACCCATTCTGTGGTCTCCACTGGAACTATGAACCCTGCCTTCAATAACTTGTCCACCTCTACCCGCAAGGCTTCCATTTGCTCTTGACCCATCCTTCTTAGCCTTTGCCGCACTGGCTTAGCACCTTCATTCAGCTCTATATGCATCTCTTCACCCTTGAACCCTCTGATCTCTTCATATGAAGTAATGAACAAATCAGGAAAACTAGCCAGCATATGCAAATATATATCCTTCTCCATAGCTGAGAGGTCTCCACTAATCATTTGCGTCATTAATTCCTGCTTCTTTGACAACTCAACCTTGGTTTGCATCAGCCCTTCAATCACTTCATAAGGTCCTTCACTTTCATCTTCAACTTCATTCGCAAATGCGACTAAACCACACTCCTGGATTTCTTTATCCATCAAAAGAAATGCAACATCAGCATCCTCATCACTGCTGGTAGTGCTATCACTGTCCTCATCTGTCACCGTGGAAGAGTCTTCATCACTAGACTCATCCTCATCTTCATAAAGCTCCTCTAATCGTTTCCTTGTGTCCATATTATAAAGCTTCTTGGTACCTGTCTTTCCATAGAGGCTAATTGTACCATGTCGCCAATCTTGAACAGCTCCCACTGCACGTAACCATGGTCTGCCCAGTATAATAGGATATGCTCCCAACCCTGCTGGCATCACATGAAAATCAACCACTGCCTTTGCATCATATGCCTCCACTTCTAAGCTCTTTACAACACCCAAGCATTTTACTTTTTGATGGTTTGCCAATCTGATCCGAAAACCTGACACCCCAGCCACTGTGAGACCCATCTTCTCAACGCATGAGTGTGTTATGACGCATATTTGGGCTCCGCCATCCACATAACCTTGTCCCAAATTTTTCCTTTTATGCCACACATCTACTATTGGACAAATGTCTGGTAGCTCGTCCATTGCCAACACCTTCACTGAACCTCTCTCTGGCTCTTTCTCCATTGGGTTAACCATCCTCTTCCACTGTCGCTTTAGCTTAGGCACCATCTCTATAAGCTGCCCAAAAGTAACATCTGCCTTCCTGCTCGTCAGATCCTCCTTCAAGTCATAGCTTAATTGCCCATCCCCTAGTGGAAAATCTGAAACATGAAACTTTCGACGAGCTCTCCTTTTCCTCTTGGCCTTGACATCCTCGCCTTCATGGCTCTTTCCTTTCTTCTTACTAGGACCTGGGGCACTTCTTCCTTCCTTATCCTCTGTGGTCCTCTTCCCAATAGGCATCACTAATGTATCCTCTAGCTTTGATGCCTTCTCCAAGGTGACTACACTTAGCACTTTTGTCTTTCCCTTTTCCTCCTGGGTCAGTCCACTGGTTCCTTCGTCTCCCTTAATTTTGATGCCATAATCATTTGATCTAGTTAGCACCTGTCTTGGCAATGGATACATGTCTCCCCCCATCCTTGGTGGCTTATCACATTGCGGGCTGATGTGACCCAACTCTCCACAATTATAACATGTGGGCGTCTGCCTCCAAAACCTACTATTACTTTGTCCAGCACCATTCCTAGGTCTTTCTTCACCTCCTGGCTGATTTGCAAACCGCCCTCGACCTCGATTATTTCCCACTTGACCTAGCATGTTTAGGCTGAGATTCTTCATCAGATCAACCACTTGCCTCATGTCTTGCCTTAGGCCATCATCTTGCACTGCTGTAGTGACCACTGCTGGCATAACCTGAGTAGTAACAGGAACCACTGGTTCATGATGAACCCCTGACATGCGCCCTTGTAAAGACTCTATAGGCTGAAATTCAGACCTCATTGGCAAAGACTCCACGCCTAACTGGCTCATTTTCCTCAGCTTCCACTCTTTGTTCCTTGCTACCTTTAGTGCATCTTCATATGTCCTAGGCTTCTTTAGCTCTACTCTCCAACGTATATTCTCCCAAAGACCAGCCAAGAACCTGTCCTTCTTCATCATGTCAGGCGGGGGTACCTGTGGTGCTAAAGCCTTGCACATTCGCTCCCATGCCAATGAAAACTTACGTATGTACGCATCTACTGGCTCACCTTCCTTTTGCACCAAAGCCTGTACTTCTTGCCACACTTTGTCAGGGTCTTCTATCTTCACAAACTCCACTTCCAATCCATGCCTTAGATTGTCCCAACTCAATCTTATAGGTGGATCAGCCATACGCAACTCCTCTTCAAATGCTTTGGACCAAGCTCGTGCATCACTCTTCAAACAAATTTGGAGAAGGCGTAACATTTGCGTAGGGTCATGAATCTGGTTGCTAATGCAGGCAACCTCCATCTTTTCCAAAAATTCTTCCACATCTTCATCACTTCTTCCATGAAACTCGGGATAAGAGAAAGCCATGGCTACCCAAATTATGATGCTTTGAGAACCTTTTTGAGCACACGTGCAAGAACCCAAAACTTTTGACTACCCAATCCCCAGAAACTTCAATGGAGCTCAACTTTAGATAAGTACAAACACATGCACATCAAATGAGTTTTCATAGTTAATCATCGGAATGACAACAGGCAAAGGACATTCCAGGATCTCTCTCAATCTTCTTGGCCCAAACATAAAGACTATGCGCTGCTGGAAAAAGATCTTCCTGGACACATGAACATTAATCTGAATTCTTTGAGTTAAATGAAAAGGAGTGAACTGAGGGCCATTTTGATCATCCATTAAAGCCAACCATGAAGCTCCCAAGAAGGCACACCTGACTCAACCTCTGATTTTGCCAAAATTTCAGTAGCATAACAGCATAAATGGCTCAAAATACCAAAAAACCAGCCATCATAACTTGGGAAAATTTCGACAGAGTTTCCCCAGAAGTAGAGCAGTAGGAACCCAAAATATAGACTGTCTATGTACGCATAAACTGTCAACAATAGAACCCGAGCATCAAGTAGGACTCACTAGTACATAGCCTATGGCGAGGTCACGAAAAGGGTGCTCCAGCTACCTGTATCACCGAAAGGATCTCCACATTTGAGAATCCCCCAGCTCAATAAAAACCTCACGCTATCGACCCTCACACGAAAGCTAATGCAAATCGCGTATAGTCAAGTCTCAGAAATGACTATCTTCCAAACCAAGTCTCAGAAATGGCTGGGACTGCCAAATAAAACCATATATGGCTCCACAAAGGCGTACAATGGCAGTTTCCACAAGTAACGTACAATCCAACAGACAATGCGCTCAAATAGGCGCCAAGTGATGCATTCCCACAACAACTGCAAGTGACATCCCTGTACTCCAGCTACCTGTACCTGTGTGAATCACCTGTACCTGTCCCTGTCCCTGTTCCTGTAACCTGTAACCTGTAATCCCGAAGCTCGAAGCTCGAAGCTCGAAGCAGAAGGTACTCGAAGAAGATCCTCAGTGGGGGCACCAAAAGAATGTGAGCGGGATGAAAACACACACAGCGCCTCTATAACGACCCGTCACACACTCTTGGGAAGATACACACACACACTATGGGGCACCACTCGGCTTAGACAACACACCTGGCCGAGACAGGGAACACACCTCTGGAGTGAGAGGAGAGAGACTATCCACTTGCCCACTCCACACAGACACACACACACACACACACACACACCCAAAAAACTCAGCTCAAAAGAGGAGAATTTCTGATGTTTAGATACAATTGAGCTTGGGCCAACACCAATGGGGCAAATAGCTCACACACTATGGGTGAAAGAAGCCAGATACAATCACAAACTGGAGCAGAAACTTCGCTCATAGGAGGAACTTACACAGAAAAACAGCAGGAAAAGAGTGAGGAATTTGGCAAAATGGACAGCGCCATCGCGTCCGGAACGGCCCAAAACCCCAGTCTACAATGTCAAAGTGCTCAAATCCGACATCGGATGAGCAGTTTTCGGCCAAAACAGGCTCCAAAAACCCAAAAAACACACCTGCGGCTGTTCCTCCTCTCTTCTCCACGTTTTTTCTGGTCTTCTCTCTGTTTTTTCAGTTCCCACACTTAGCCTTATTAGTTGGGCACCCTTGGCCTTTTAGATGACCTCAAACGGACCCCGAACAGGCCAAAAACTGACCTCGCAGTGCATAGTTGTCACCTTTTTGCATCATTCGCACACCTGGCACTCAGCTTTTTTCCAATAATGCATCTCGCCACCACGTGAAGTGGCCCCAAAAAAGGTCCTCATGATGACCTTTCTGCATAATTCTCACAAGCAAACACCCACGTTGTGTCCGTCCTCATCTGCGTGCAAATATTGACCTCGTTCGCCCTCCTGACGCCACTAGATGCCATCTGACGCACCTGCTGACCTCACGTCGTCGGCCCGCGGATAGCTTCCTCGAGAAGTTTTACGCGCTACCAACTCCTCATTATTGTATAAAAAACACACTGGTACTGGTAATAGTGAAAATCGCTGCACTATGTACATGTTGTCCTACCTGTACACATGTGGGCCCCACATAACCACCTGGCTAAGGAAAATGGGCAATCCTTTATTTGATGCACCATGCATGTGTATGTACATATGCGCAATCCCTTGCTCCAAAAAACTCCTGACAACGTGTAACAATACTGCAATGGGGCCGAGTGAACTGTTGTGTCAGATCTATGATCAATTAGAAACCTGTTTCCTAGAGGATGTGCTCGACCAGTAACAAGATCCAGTCAAATGACAAAATCTTGAAATTGCAAGTAGACATGGTTTTTAGACCAGTCATGCATCATTTTTGCTTCCCTCATGAAAGGACGTCCTAAGATCATCTCCGATGCCATAGTGTGTTTGGAGAAATCCATAACAATGAAGGTAATCCTTATTTTATGTCCAAAGACCTTGATCTTGAGATCTTCTAGCATCCCAATAGGTTTAACAATAGACCCATTGGCCATCTTCACTACTATGGTTTTGGTCACAAGGTGAGGTCTTCCCATAATTTCCCAGCAATTTTTAGTCACAATGCTAACCCTAGTGCCACCATCAAGGATTCCCTTCATAGTTAATCCCTTAGTAGTGATTGGTATGGTCGCATTGGATTCATCACCCTCAAAGTATTGTCCCAACTTGTTAATAGGTATTTCTATAACAAGGTTCTTATCTACGTTGGGTTGTGGATCTAAGTGTTCCTCCTCTATTGGCATCTCCCCAGCTCCATCCATCTGTGCAAATTGTGGTAGCCCAAACTTTAGTTCTCCATTGAGGAAGGCGCAAAGAGCTGAGACTAGCTCAGGGTCTTTATATAGTTTGGACATGATGGTGGTTTTGACTTTTGAAGACATGAAATCCATCAATTTGGCAATGTTAAACAGCGCCTTCTGGGCTTCAGTCCTTTGATGTGGGGAAGATGGGATCTCCATTTCTTTGATAGGATCAAGTAGTCCCTCTGTAAACATTCTTTCCATCAAGAAGTAAGTACGTCCACTTTCCCATGACTTTAAGTCACTTTCTTCTTGGATGACGGCTAAGGGTCTATGGACTTGGTGAGGTTGTTGTTGCGTAGGGAACACGGTGTGTGTAATCTGGATCTGCCTCGGTGCTGGTTCTAGATAACTTTGGGTATCTTCTACCAAACTCATTGATTGATTGACTTGCTCGATCTCCTCTATACGGTTTGGATAAGTTCCTATCTTCTTCTTGGATCCCTGCCATTGTGGCTCATGAAGATCTTCCTTGTTGGTTTCTATCTTAGTGGTCGTTTTGGTCTCCATGGTTTCACCTGAATCAGAATCCTCTTCACCGTCGTTCATATATACGAGGTCACCAACAGTCCCTATGTTGGTCTTTGAACTGGGGTCTGACTTCGCTGCTTTTTGCGATCTCTTCCTTCGTGTTTTCTTCTTTGTCTGAGATCGGGAAATTGATGCCGTGTCTCTTTCCTCAAGAATATAATTTTGTTTTTGGAGCATCGATCGTGTGAGTACGTTTACTGGTACCACAGGTGTACTTTGTGATGGCTCCTCGATAACTTCAATCAAGTTTAATGGCATGATCTTCAGTGCATTTGGATTATTTGGACATTGTGCAATCAAATGATCTATGCCACATCGATTACACGTGAGTATTGGCATTGTAGACGTGCTCGCTTGATTGGTTTTCATTAGTGTGGCAGCCTAATAGGACACTCGGCTGCACGATGTGGACCTCCACACTTATAGCATTGAAGAGGTGGTCTAATTGATATTTTGGCCTCTTTCCGCAAGAGCAACTACTTGATAGACAGGTTTGACTTGTCCCCAATAGTCCTCCATGTAGTATTGTGGACTTTCTTCAAGCACATCCATCCCATAGGCAATATTACGATCTATATCTTCCTCACAGCCTTCCAAACAAGCAATAGATGACTCACACCCCACTTGATTCACATAAGTGATTCTTGGATGCGGTGGTTGCGGTCCTAGCACTGGAGGTGGTAAGGGTGTTGTTTGAACAACATTTTGGGCCGTAGGGACCATGTTTTGTGTTGTTTGTTCAAGAGGTGGGGCCGGAATCAATGCAGGCACTCGAGGTGTGTCTGTCCATGCTAAGGTTGGTCTATTGGCCATCACGCGTTCAAATACTATGCAATCCTTAGCTTGATGACCATACCTTCCACAGGCATTGCAATTCCCATTGAATTTTACTATAAAAGTAGAGCATTCACTGGTACTATGCGGTCCATAGCATACTGAGCACCATTGTTGCTCCCTTCTTGGATACATATGATTGTTTTATGGAGCACGATTATCTCTAAGACTGTCTTGAATGGCCTTGGTGAGATCTGCTAAAGTCATTTCAGATATCTTTGGCTCCTTAGCAATAGGCTTTAGAGTCATTTTCTGATGTCCCGATGCTTGCGAGCTAATAGATTTAGGCTCAACAAACACTCTTTCTCCTTGAATCATTAAATTGTCCTCCAATTTGATCGCATTGGTGGTGACTGCTTCCCAACTGGTGATACCTCTAATGACTAGGCCATTGTAGATATCCTCATGTCATAATCCCCTAATGAATCTATCAAGCAATTAGTTATTGTTGAAGCGTTCATTTGGATTGCAGCGAGAATTCAAATGCTTCAAGCGACTAATAAAGTCTCTCATCGACTCTCCTTCCTCTCGTTGGGCTTTTTGGAGCTGAGAGGCTACACCCAAAGCACTCCCTCTCGTATGTATTCTTTCAAGAACAGTCTCCTAAGAGTAGGGTAAATCATTTTTTCTTCCACCCTTAGGGTTCTATACCAATCCCCTGCCTTCCCACTTAAGGTTAGGCTTAAACCATTACTCTTATGCAAGTCATTGTGTTCTCCTAGAGAATTGCGTATTTGTTCAAACACTTCGATATGCTTTTTCACATCCCCGTCTCCACTAAATTTTTGTGTGAGCTTGGCTATTTGTACTGCCTTACTTCTAGGCTCTCTATCAGGCGTGTTACGCATATTCTCAGCAATAGATCGACCAATAGCTTGAGCAAATGTTGCCAAGTCACCTAAGTGAGCAGGCACCATGGGTGAAGGTGCTCAAGAGACTACATGTGGAGTGGGTATTGGCATTGGGCTTGGCGCATAGGAAGCCCTTGGATTCCACATTGGGTACGATGTTGTGCCATGTAGTGGTCCATAGTTCATATGTGTGGCCCTAGGCATAGCCGACGTCGGATGTGACATGCTAATGCTTGCCGGTATAGTCCCATGAAAATAAGAACTTGGGTGTTGTGGTTGTGGAGCATAGGTAGTTGAAACAATGGGAGGGGTAGGGACTACATGAGTGCGATGACCCATAGGTGCATACGATTGGTACACACTTGTAGGTACTATTGGGTGAAGGTGCTCCAGAGACTACATGTGGAGTGGGTATTGGCATTGGGCTTGGCGCATAGGAAGCCCTTGGATTCCACATTGGGTACGATGTTGTGCCATGTGGTGGTCCATAGTTCATATGTGTGACCCTAGGCATAGCCGACGTCGGATGTGACATGCTAATGCTTGCAGGTATAGTCCCATGGAAATAAGAACTTGGGTGTTGTGCTTGTGGAGCATACGTAGTTGAAACAATGGGAGGGGTACGGACTACATGAGTGCGATGACCCATAGGTGCATACGATTGGTACACACTTGTAGGTACTATTGTAGGAATTGAGCTACCATGTAGCGGTGCTTTACTAATAAATGAGGTCCATGGCGTGTTTCTTGGCATGCCCATCATTGAGGTAGCCATGGTAGCTGTGGTGTCATCAAGGGAAAGATGAGCTAGACTTGGAAAGGTAAAGCTATCACTTGTGGGCTCAAATTGCATTGAGACCCCTATAGAAACAACATATGGAGGATCCATCGGACTTACCGAGGGAGTCTCCATTTGCGATAAGGTCGGTTGTTTAGCCTTCCCTATATCCAAGAATATCATGAGACCCGTTGAAGGCATGTGGATCCCCTTGTTCTGTCTCTCTAACTCAATCACCCTATGGATGACCTCACAAGCTCTTTGTTGTTGATCGACCACACTAGTAGCACCCATTATGGATTGTAGGACATCTAACCAACCCACATGATAGGTGAGACCTGTGTATAGGTCGGTCAGAGTTTCCGTTTGTAGTTCGTACTCCCAGTTCTCATTTAAGAACGCTCCATCTAGGATTGAGGTGCTAGGGGTGTCCTTTGAGCTAGATGCAATGTTGCTCTCTTGGGGTTGGCCCTTAGCGGTTGCTAAGTCAGGAGCACTCGATTGCTCTCCTAGCAAGGATATATTCATAGGGGCTTTTGCTTTTAACTCTCTTCATTGCTCCGCCTTGCGTAAGCTCTCGATTTCCTTTCCCCTTGCTACAAGGATATATCGCTCAACCTCTTGCACTTCGGCAAGGATTCTACCATTGGGTAATATGACCTCGGAGGGGAATAAATCTGAAGACTCAGGAGGTGCAGTGAATGAAGTATTCACGTGCACATTCTCTAAGGGCATAGGTTCTATGTTGGTCATGAATGGAGAATTTACTTCCCCACTCCCCTCATTTACATCATTAGCTCCATGTTCGGAGCGAGTGGCTCTACTAAAGGTTTCCTTCAAGCGGCTAAGCACTCTCGGCCCGGACCTCGGGCCCATGGCATGCATATCTTGACTTGAGCTATTGGGATTAGACATCGGGAAACCCTCCATGATGTCGTAGTTAGAGGAAGAGTCACTAGCCGCTATGTTTGGGTCTTGGTTTGTACTACCTTGGGTCCCCGTTGAGGGCCCGGAACCTAAGGTAGGTGGATAATGAGAACTCGCGTAAGTCGAAATTCTCTCTAGTTGCTCCGTCTCTAGCACACGACAAAAGCGCAGATGCATATGCCTTTGGCACTTTACAAGCGTCGGCGGCGAATAACCTTGAAGGTTAACCGCTTACTTTTTTAGGCATCCGTTTTCACTCTTTTTTTTTAATGTTTTTTAATGGATCGGTTTTTTGATTAAAGTGTGTGATAGCTTGAAACAAGCGTATCACTCAGAGGGCCGCGGTGTGCTTTACAGCACAACGTTCGGTCACCTGAAGCTCCGTTGGTCCTCAAAAAAGTCAATTTTTAGCTACATGTGAAGCTAAAATACGTAATTTCAAAGGGCGACTGAGGCCTGAACCTAAGCGTGAGCTTGGGCTTGGGTCTGCGCTTGGGTCTGGGAGATATTCCCGATCCCGGTCCTACCTTTAAATTTTTTTTTATTTTTTATTTTTTTATTTTATTTTTAAAGGATAAGGTCACCGCGGCCTACGCGAGAGCACACACACACTCTACTTACCTACTTACAACTAATACACCTACTGTTACACACTAACACACTTCATTAGCTCTCACAGATCTACTTCCTGCTTACTGTAATTTATATTACACAGAACTAACTACACCAAGAAAACACAGTAACCTCTCAAAACTTCATTAACAAAGAAATACACAGTAACAACACAAAATCCTTCTTCTCAACACGCACACCTTCCTTCCCTACCTTTCCTACAATTGAAATTGCACCACAAAAGAAGCACAGAGTGCCATTCAAGCTTAGTGTAAGGCATTCCCGGAAAGCAACGCCAAAAATGTGCGCGTATGTCGTACGTGTCAATTCAAGGAACTTGCCGATACACTGTGTGTGAGCCACAAATGGCTCCAAGCACACAACAAGCCTAAACTAGTAAGCTCAAAGATGGCGATGGTGTGTCACTCACCGCTCTACGCCTGCTGTCATGAAGGATTCCTCGCCGCGAAGAAGAGGGAGACGCCGCTACACCGCGCTCAAGCGCCTCGCAGCCGTCGTGCTGCCGCAATGCTCTCTCTCTCTCTCTCTCTCTCTCTCTCTCTCTCTCTCTCTCTCTCTCTCTCTCTCTCTCTCTCTCTCTCTCTCTCTCACGCATACACACACACACACACACACACACACACACACACACACACACACACAAGAAGAAGAAGAAGAAGAAGGTGGAGATGGAGCAAGAGCACTCTTCAATTGCACAAATGAGAGAATGAGTGAATTTTAGGTTTAGTTGACTTTTATATGAGCTCACCCCATTCACACTTGGACGCCCATGCTTAGCCAACTAATCCCTTGAATGTTCCAGTTAGAGTGCGTCTCTCATCAACGATCACTCTTACCCTTTTCCTATTGGGCCGACAAGCCCGGTACCTAACTCTACTAAATAAATAATATAGCATCCATCGTAGGTGATAGGAATGTGCGTGAGGGTTAACGGGGACGTAAGGTTGAGTAATGTTCTCCACCATTCATCATCCATCACTTCCATGCACGTTGCTCTTTTGCCATTGATGGTACATAATCATTCGCAAAAGGACCTTCTTTTAGTCTAAATGCACTCATTTTTTTGATACAATCAACTCAGTCCTGAACATTGAAGTAGAACATGTTGACCACATGATAGAAATCGCTGACCACCTCTAAATTGGACATCGGATCTAAATTCCAATACTTTGAATCGAGCATGTAAGCCACACTATGGAGTGGACTATGAGCGCTCATCCATCTTGCACAAAAAAACTTGGCCAAAATTCTTCGTTGTTCGACAAAGAATGGTAGTCACCACTCCTTCTTTACTAGAGACTCTTTCAGCTCCTCAAGATTTTCAAGACTCTGTTGGACTGACCACCATGACATCCACACTTTGTCCATATTTGGCACCTTCTGATCAAGGTTGAAAATCGTGAACGTAACGGGCATAATTACATGGTATGCATCCATGACACTCCTCCACCATGCAGCCTTGTTTATGGAGCCACGTAGACATGTAATTGTCTCTGTCACTTTTTCTTTCTGCTCAAGTTGCCATTCGTCAAAGGCTGTGCAATTGAAAGTGTCAATCATAGCGTACTTATTGTAGAGAAGTGATTCCAATGTATAAAAATGTGTGCAAAATTGAGTTTTAGCAAGAAGTTTCAACATCACTAACATGCACGTTCTGAACAAATCGAGTACTCTTTGTCATTTCAAGATAAATTTCACAACTTCCCGCATTGTGTCAATTATTTTGGCAAACCATGTGGTTTCTTCACTAGTGTACCAATCCTTCAACGCCGAGTTTAAGCTATACGTATTACAACGATTGACAAAAATATGTGGAAAGCACTTCTTTATTAATTTCCTAAAGTTTTTATAATTTTTTGCTTTGTCCATGACTACTTGAACGACATGTTCAGCTTCAATTTCTTTAATTATATTATTCAAGACCTTAAAAATGTATTTGCCACTTTTAATTGCACCAAAACTGTCAATCGTCTTTATGAACATTTCTCCCCTTGGACAAACCAGCATTACATTATTTAGTGGTCTTCTTTGAATATTAGACCAACCATCACTCACAATTGTGCATCCTAAAAGTGAAATATTTCCAAGTATTATTTTGGTAACACGCTCTTTGACTTCGATGTACCATTTGTGCAAGAGAACATTTTGTATCGTGTGATACAAAGGGGCTGAAAATTTTGGGCCAAACTCGTCGATTTTCTTCCAAGCGGCCTTCCAATGATTGTTGTCTACCACGACCAGAGCACTTCCAGTGAAGAAAATTGATTTGGCGAGTGCGGTTTGTGCTTCTTCTAAAGATTGCATTTAAAATCTTTGATGCAGTGATTTTTTACGCATTTGCTCAAGTCCACCTTCATTGTGATGCTTAAAAGGAACATTGCTTGACATTTCCTCTCCCTCCGCAAGCTGTTCTGCAAGGTTATTTGGTGTCACCACATGATCATTAAAGTTAATATTTCACTCTGACTCCTCTTGACTTGCATCTATAATAGATCTATGTATCCATTGTCTTTTGCTACCCTTTTTGGCGAGCTCTTCTCTCAACACTTTGCAATTGTAGGTGCTTGAGGATGTTCACATTTCTTACAACTCTTTTTAATTCTACCCAAAAAATGGTCTCTAATACATGATGCACCGCCTGATTTTGTTGTGAAAAAAATTTACATTGCCACTCCATATATCAATTGCATATGTTGTGAGCATAATCCCACTCTTTGCCAGGGCCTTCTTTATTCTTTGTCTTCTTCGTACCACTTGTGCTGACATTTTACTCCACTGCTTTCAATTTAAGACTGAAGGCATAAGGACTAGATGTTCAGCTTTTAAAACATTTATCATCTTTTCAATATATATTAAAAAACCAATCACTAGGAAAGTAATCAAATCTGCACAATATGAGATTTGCAATGCACTCTAGTCAATCCACATATCGATAACATATGCTGTGAGCAAACATACACATTGCAATGCACTCTCTACACAGCATTATAAATACAACAACGCTATGAATTTCTCAATGCAACTATTATTATGATGATTATTTATACACCCTCTTTGATTTGCAAACAATAAGACACATCTATTTTCAAATGCTACAAAGAATAATCAACTTCTACACTAAAATGATATTAATTACTTGCAAAACACACACGGAAGCAATAATATCTATGATTGGTCATGTCATGCACTAACAATCTTTCATAATACATAATGCACTCCCTATATAAGCCAATGCATGAAACAATGCAAAGAAATATTCAACATAATCACACAATTGAGGACTACTTGTACCTAGTCAAGGATTGTGTAACATTTAATGGTCTAGTAACTTGTGTGTAGCGGAAAGTAACATTAACATTGTGAGCATTTCATTAGAATAGATTCCTAATGAGCATAGCAAAAGTGCTTGATTGGAGAGAGCAACAAAATCATAACACCTAGCTAGATAGGCATGAACAATACTTCAAAAAGAGAGAGAAATTAAGCTATTGACAATAGTTGAGGACCTGATTTACATGGAGCCGGTCCCCCCTCCAAAAGGCTGTGTATAATAGGTTTCCCCCATCAAGCGAGACATTTTACAATACAATACTTTGTGTTCCTTCAATAACTTGTTGGTGCAATGAAGATGGAAGCTTCAAGCACCAAGCTCACACTTGTAAAACACAACATCAATTTCCTCATGGTCTCAGACCCAGGACCTCACACACCTTTGAAGATGGTGAGAGCTAGCGGGGTATGAGAGTAGATCGAGAGGAAGAAGGAGTATTTTTATGAGAAAGAACTATGTCTCCTCACATAATCACTCATTATAGATTATCATATCTTAGTAATTAGCATGGTAGAGGAGATCAGCATGCATTGGAGCTTGGCTCTTGGTTGGATTTGCATCACAAAGCCAAGAGTTGTTGGTGTAGGCCTCCCTTCTCACAAGCTTGGAGTAGATGATGAGCTTTTCATTAAAGCTTGAGAAGGAGAGATAGTCTTCTTTTCTTCACACATGAGCTTGTGTGAGTGTGTAAGTGATAATGCCTTCCAAAAATCAGCCCCCCCTCTCTCTCTATTGGTTGACCCCTCTTGCTAATTGCACACGCTCGCATCCTATTGGACCCTGCAAAGCTTAGGAAATGACAATTAAGAAGCATAAGTGATAGCCTTGTGAGATGTGTTCCCCTTTCCCCTTTTGTGAGAGATTTAGGTATTTAAATAATGCAATTAAACTCTCATTGGACCCCTTAGTCTTCTGGCCAATAGGAATTAGGCAAGCCATTGGGCTGTTGAATGCTCATTGGACCCCTTGGGAGACTGTTCAATAGTCTTCTAGAGAGCTTAATTTCTATTTTTTCTTTTATCAAGTGTTTTTAAATGAATGAAATTAGATTGTTCGCATCATCACTTTCTTCATAAGTGGAAGAGGATGAAGAAGATGGAGAGGAGGGTGACCTCTTTCTCGCCTTTTTCTTCTCTTGTTTTCTCTTGTTTTCTCTTGTCCCTCTTTGAATTATGGTGTGGAGAAGTGTGGGATGGTCTTCTCCGTTTAGGGGGTGATGGAGAGCATTTTGCCCGCCGTCTTCGTGGAGCCATCTCCGCCGAGGTGGCAGGAGACTCACTTCTTTCTCGTTCTTTGGGTGGGGGCTCTACCATTGAAACTTGAGTTCTCCTTTGGGAAGGAGATGCGTCGCCAAGTAGTATATTTTTGAGCCCTTCATACGGATCCTCTTCTTCTTCCCTTATTGGAGAGAGGCCTCTTTTGGCAGTCTCACAAGGATACTTCCTAGGTACTCTCTCTTCTTGGTGGAGAGTTTGGAGAATCCCATGAGCATGTAGCTGCCGTTGCACTTCACTTTGGAGGGATGGATTGCCCATGGCTTGTTGAAGCCTAAAAACAAGGTAATTAACAAGCATAGGGGCATCATTAGTAGCCTACTCATTAGCAAAATCAACACTATGAACATTATTTTCACTCTCTTTACTATTGTCATCCATTCTAACAACTTTTAGGTGTACTTTGGCACTTCAAGCCCTAGTTGCTACTCCTCTTAACCCCTTTAGACAAGGACTCAAGCTCCTGTACCCGTGGCTTGAATATCATTAATTGCAAGGAATAGAAGAGAGGGCCTTTCAACACCAAAACAGTATCAGCTCCTATCAAGCTTCTAATAGATCAATAGTGGTTAAGCCGTAGGCACGCCCCGTAGGACTCCACTATTAAGACCATACATCTCGACCGGTGATGCCCCGTTACCTGCACGAAGCAAGCACACTGCACGGTAGAAAAATCCCTATTCTACTTACTCAATTCCAATTAATAATAGAAACCATTTATAGTTAGCTTGAGGACCTCTCTTCTTGAGCAAGAAAAGAAAAACCTTGTGCTCTGATACCAATGTAACATTTAATGGTCTAGTAACTTGTGTGTAGCGGAAAATAACATTGACATAGTGAGCATTTCATTAGAATAGATTCCTAATGAGCATAGCAAGTGTGCTTGGATGGAGAGAGCAATAACACCTAGTTAGATAGGCATGAACAATACTTTCAAAAGAGAGAGAAATGAAGCTATTGACAACAGTTGAGGACCGGATTTACACGGTCCCCCCTCCAAAAGGCTTTGTATTATAGGTTTCCCCCATCAAGGGAGACATTTTACAATACAATACTTTGTGTTCCTTTAATAACTTGCTGGTGCAATGAATATGGAAGCTTCAAGCACCAAGCTCACTCTTGTAAAAGAAAACATCAATTCCCTCACGGTCTCAGACCCAAGACCTCACACAACTTCGATGGTGAGAGCTAGCGGGGTATGATAGTAGATCAAGAGGAAGGAGTATTCTTACGAGAAAGAAGTATGTCTCCTCACATAATCACTCATAATAGCTTAGTAATTAGCATGGTAGAGGAGATGAGCATGCACTGGAGCTTGGCTCTTGGTTGGATTTGCATCACAAAGCCAAGAGTTGTTGGTGTAGGCCTACCTTCTCACAAGCTTGGTGTAGATGATGAGCTTTCCATTAAAGCTTGAGAGGGAGATATAGTCTTCTTTTCTTCACACATGAGCTTGTGTGAGTGTGTAAGTGATAATGCCTTCAAAAAATCAGCCCCCTCGCTCTCTCTCTTGGTCGACCCCTCTTGCTAATTGCACATGCTGGCATCCTATTGGACCTGCAAAGCTTAGGCAATGACAATTAAGAAGCATAAGTGATAGCTTGTGACATGTGTTCCCCTTTCCCCTTTTGTGACAGCTTTAGGTATTTAAATAATGCAATTAAACTCTCATTGGAACCCTTAGTCTTCTGGCCAATAGGAATCAGGCAAGCCATTGGGTTGTTGAATGCTCAATGGACCCCTTGGGAGAGTGTCCAGTAGTCTTCTAGAGAGTTTAATTTCTATTGGTTATTTTATCAAGTGTTTCTAAATTAATTAAATTAGATTTACTCTAGCCTAATTCTCATTGGTCCACCTCTATGGCCATCCAATAGGATTTGAATGCACCTTGGGGGCAACTGGGCTAGGGAGCTGACATGTGTCCCCTATGCCCTTTGTGTAAAGGGAGCTTGCAAGAGTGTGTGTGTGTGTGTGTGTGTGTGTGTTTCTCTCTCATCCCCCCCTACTAAAAGGGCTCGCTCCCTCAAGGATAGGATTTGAATGCACCGTGGGGCAACTGGGCTAGGGAGCTGACATGTGTCATTATGCCCTTTGTGTAAAGGGAGCTTGCAAGTGTGTGTGTGTGTGTGTGTGTGTGTGTGTGTGTGTGTGTGTGTGTGTGTTTCTCTCTCATCCCTCCCTACTAAAAGGGCTCGCTCCCTCAAGGATAGGGATGTGGGAAGACTTTTGAGTCTTCCCCACAAGCATCCAATTTACCCAAGGTTGGACTATTGGACATAACCTTTGAATTTTTGGAACCTTAGCATTTTTGAAGTCTTAATGGGCTAAACCTTAGGGTCTTTGAAGCCCATTGATGCACATTGTTCTTCTGCAAATGGCTCCCCCTTTGGATCCCTATTGTGACCGGTCTACCAACCTAACCAATATTCTAGCTTTTTCTCCCTTGGTACTTCCCCATATTAAATGATTAGTTTAACATGAGAAAATCATTTAGGAGAATTAGATATTATTTATTATGACAGATTTTAGTCCCCCTTATGCATCCAATTAAATATATCAAAGCTATTTTTACCCAATTAAGGATTATAGCTCTTATATTGTGCAGTGAAATGTATATCAACTCAAATCTTTAATGGTGGAAAATGCAAGACTTCAAGAATCTTTATATACCTAGTACACTAGTACAGGGCATCCAGTGTATTGGGCATCCGACCCTTGACTATCGACTTGTCATTTACATATGTTCATCTTCTAAAACCAACTTCAGCCCTCATATGGACCAATGGCTTCATCGCAATGAACATGACTCTCCAATTTCTCAATTGTTTTGGTTTTGTACCTTTATGTTTGGTGAAGGATTTAAATATTTTTAGAAGTGGTTAGCGAGTTAAGAATCATATTCGGCTCAAAAAAAGGACCTGTGACTCTGTAACCTTAGGTCAATTCACAAGGAGATGATTGTACCCAGTGCTCGGATTCACTCCCCAGGGATTTTCCTACTCAAAACACCACGATAAGCACGGGTTTTACTATATATAATTACGCCCACTAGATTTTTTTATTTTCTCGACGGGCCCAAAGGGAATATGCTTATACCCTGTGGGCTAACCGGCGTTATTGGTTTTTGCACCTCATCATTAGGATCACGTTAACAAATAACATGATCATGTCTTTTTCTTGTGTAATTACTGGTGTTAGTAACGTAATCACATGATCGTGATCACGTGAATGAAATCCCTACATAGAGTCCTAGACATTTTTGACCCTGGTATCTCATAACTCTAGATAGAGGGCCAAAACCCTACCTAAAGAGGCAGTAATACTGGACACGTACATTGGCACATGCGCACGCGTGCGCGCGCGCACACACACACAGAGAAGTGTTGAACATGAAGGCCAAGGAGAGGCCAACAAACCATAAATATGATCTCAAGCATGTATGAAATGCTCTATCACTATACCGTCATTGTGATCATGTGACCTCCCTGTGTGCAATCTGCCAATGGCTCACCTAACCATCTCCACTATAAAGAAAGTAGAATTCGGAGGACATGGCTCTGACGGGTCTAGCAATGGTAACTTCTCTGCTACTTTGTATAAAGAGGATGCATATTGTGTCCATGTCTCTGTAGAAGTCATGAATGGAGAGCATGAGTGCTCTTTAAAGAAGTTTCCAAGCCTCCTAGAATCCTAACCCGAGAGTATTTGATAATATCTCTCTCAAACTAAGCTAAGGAAGCTCTCTTCTTTAGCCATATAAGGCGTCGAAAGAGTATACACGATTGCCCATGTGTGATGTCTCCCATAGCCACCTCTCTCTGTAGTCAGGCTCTCGTCTCTTGACAACTCATTATCATACCAACTATTTTGAGGTGCTCTCAAACTGTGGCCTCCCATTCAGTCGAGAGTGAGGAAAAGTTGTGGCTGCTATTATGTGTCTCATCTTTGTCAATATCCAGGTGCGGTCTAACTAGGATCTATGGGGGTTCTTTCCAACTAGAAGACTATACAACCATGCTATATACACTCCATTTGTCTCTAGTATGTCAGATGGTGATGTGCCACACGATGAAAGCCACCAATAGTGTAAGTAAAATCTATTGCAATAGATATTTGAGCATGGGCTAAAAGAATGGTGTGGTGGTACAAAAAGGATTTTCATTGACACAACATAGGCTTGGTGGTTCATGTGAGTAAAAATAGAGGACCCTTTAATTGGACTTGGGGAGGGACCATATATTTCTTTGTTTTTTAAGACGCTTCTAGCTTTTGAAACAGACCACTCCCGAGAAGAGGTGGGGGTGATGGCAGGACCAGAGGGGGTTATGGATTCAACACCTCTCTCTCTCTCTCTCTCTCTCTCTCTCTCTCTCTCTCTCTCTCTCTCTCTCTCTCTCTCTCTCTCTCTCTCTCTCTCTCTCACACACACACACACACACACACACACAGACACACACACACACACACACACACACACACACACACACACACACACACACACACTTTCTCCTTGCCATTGGAGAGTACTACAAGAGATTATTGCTCGGTTGATCCACAGTTGCTCTCTTTCGACGAGATGGAAGGTGGTTCGAGCACGAATGAACAGATGCAAAGTCATCCCATTAGCACTTCCATTCATACAATTATCACTAATCGGGATTTTCTTTGTAACTATTGGGCTACAAAGAAACGTGAATAGAGAAGCAAAGAAAGACATCCTTCTTCTGCAGATGGATCACCAAAATCTAGGACAAGGAAGAATATTTGCGCAACGGTGGCACGATGTTGGCGCAAGCAAACACTAGGACTGTCAAGGAATGAGCAAAAGGAGATATTCCAGCAACTCTTGGACCACCAAACTTTTTTAGAGCTGTAAAAATCAAATTTTAGGAATGTCGAAGAGACCATTCTATCGAGTGTGCGTAACACTTTGACTCAAATTAAGGTCCCGCACTCAGCAAGTGAGCATTTTGTGAAGAGAACCTGTTTCACAATGATCTTGAACAATAGTACATGTGTGACCTCAATAAACCAATCTAAAATTGCTAATGTCTTGGGTATCCATCAAACAAATATAGCTACTGCAAGTTCAAGGCTGGAGAATAAAGATGAGAATGAAGTGTTGACATTGTTTGCATGTGATAGATAATTGCTCAAGGAGCCGTTATCACCAATGAAACAAGAGATTAGGTGTATGCGTTTTGGACATCAGAGACCAGAGCTTCACTTAACAAGAAGGACATACGCAAAAAGAGAATTAAAAGAAAAAGTATCATCAAACATCCTTGCATCTACTTAATGACTCTCAGGTACCAACAACTCTTAGCAATTGTAGTTTGTTTGGTAATCCTTTAAGGTTGATTTGGTCTGGACATTATCAAATTTGGTAGTCTACTATATGGCAGTGGGTGTGTACAGTACCTTACAAAGGTTATATATAGTTCAATACATTCCTATGTAGTTCCAAAACTTTCCTGCATAGAAACAAAGCCCCTATGCATTACCAAATTTTGTGTTCAATTGTATACTAGTAATTCCAAATATTATCTATAAAGTACCAAAGCCTCTATATAGTACCTTTTCCTTCCCTAGAGGCAATCTATAGAGTACCAAAGCCTCACTCTATTTTACCAAAGCCTAATTTTGTAGTACCAAAGTCTTTGTGCAGTACAAAACTTACTCTCTTCATAGTACCAAAGCATTTGCAAAGTACGCCATATGGGTACTCTTCTGCATGGAGTTCTGCTATAAGTCAAAAGCAGTAAGACACTACCAAATCTAAATTTTTATTTATATGGCACTAGTCCTCCACAGTACCAAAGGTCTTTGTATAGTGCCCAAGCTGTTGTAAACCACCAAATTTGGTGCTCTCTTGCATGCCAATGGTGGTACCTAGTACCAAAAGCCTAAATACAATACCAAATAATGAAATATTTTGTTAAAGTACCAAAGGTTGCATGAATAATACACAAACATCTTTGAACTACCCAATTTGGTAATCTCCTACATGCCTATGGTTGTACATAGTACCAAAAGTACCAAAAACAATCCATTTGGTACTCTCTTGCATGCCCATGGTTGTACATAGCACCAAAAGACTAAAGATAGTACCAATTATGGAAATAGTCTATTATAGTAACAAAGGTTGCATGCCAAGAAATGCTAGGTGGGGGACTGCTCCCAATGTGGTGTACAGAAGTTAACATTTTGTCCCAATGAGATAGCAGAGGATAGCAAGGAGGTGTATGTGAAGGTTTTCATGGATGTTGGAATGGGACAAGTTGATGTAGGTAGGAGTGAGAAGAAGAGAAATCACTTGATTGTGCAACGAATGAAAAGTGCGGTTTTTTTGAGTCTATTTTCTACCCACCTCACAAGCTTCATCAAGCACAACTAAGTCTTCCGCTGGCAAGCCCAACAATTCAAGGATTGTTTGCTCAAGTTTCCTAGCAATGTTGTTGTTTCAGTTATTGACTTTGCTGAGAATTTTTATTTATTTATTTAGAATGAGATTCAGTCAATGCATTGGTGGTCTACTCAAGTCACAATACTTGTGCACATCACTTATGTAAGAATTACATCAGGTGATGTTCAAAAGACACTACACTGTTACATATCAGATGACACACAGCATAGCACCAATTCTGATAATGTTCTAGCACCAAATGTTGTACTAAATAGCACCAAGTTTGATAGTGTGCTAGCACCTCGGGGGGTGCACTATTCATTACCCCCTTATACAACGTGCATTCGCGAGGTAGTTTAAAAACCCCTTTTTTAAAATGTTTGAATGAATAAAATGACCCCTTCTTTTAGGATTGTTTTCCAGAATGGAATATAAAAAACCCCTTTTTTAATGTATCTATGTTATATTGCCTAAAATCTTTACATTTTAAAACCCCTCTTAATGACCTCACGGGGTACAATAACATGATTACATAGTGCACCCCCCGAGGCTAGCACCAAATTTTGTACATTTTCACCATTGTATTAACACCAATGTCAAGGATTTAAAAAAATATGTTTTTAGACTACAAAGTACTAGACAGCACAAGGAAAGACACTAGAGATCAAGATCCCAAGACAATGTACCAAAAAAGTGGGTTTCCATTATATATTGTGTCATGATATAAAATTTCACCAAGTACAATAGTTCAAGAATCTCCTAGTTCAAGGGGATCAAATCTATAAGAGTAACTCTCCATCTGTATGAAGTAATCAACAACATACCCATAAATATCATCTTCTATGTCAAAGATTGGGTTCTTGCAAGTGTACACTATTGGGTACTGGTAGCGTATCCATCCAAGAAACCACGGTAAAATAAGGTCCACCAAGTAAAACGGGTATTCTTGGCCTACCACCACAGGGTAGTATGGTTTGATTGCAAGATAGTTCTCATAGTTATTTTTGAGCGACTTGTATCTACAATCATCCACTAGAATTGTGTTGCTAGCATCAAACTGCAGGTGCCTTGCCCACACTGTCCGTAGGTTCTTTAGGAAAATAGGCTTTTCGCCCATTATTTGGGCACATGTGGCACCTCCACCATACTCTGTCGACAGGTCTCATAGTCTTCTTGGGAGAGTACATCTGCCATGCCAAAAGCAGGCTAGAAGCATATGTAACTTAACCTCTGAAACACTCAAGGCTCACATGAGTTACTTACAAAATACTTCTGCTTAACATGTTGGGGGAAGCAAGTTTTCAACATATCTATCAATTTTCTCCTTTTACAACAGGACCACAAAATTATATTGGAAAAGAGTTATTATGAACTCATCAGCATCTGGCCTTACAAGACAAATTAGCAATCTATAGACATTGACGATCTGTGGTTGGAGCTTCTTGTCCAAAATCCAAAGGCCTTTTGGAAGCTCGTTGCAAATTTTCAATGACACCCCATTGAGATCAAGTGCAATCAGTTGTCCGGGTTTAGCAGCCATATCAACCTCAAGCACCGTGTTTGCTGGTGGCTCATCTAGCCACCAAGATTTTACTACGATACCAACATTGCAAATGAGTGGAGGAAAATAGACAATGCAAACACACGGTGCAAATAGACAGTGCAATTATCATATCAAAAAAGAGAACTAGTATGTCACTAGAAAGTACCAAATTTGGTACTCAATAGAGCCAATTTGGTACCAAATAGTACCAAATTGGTACTACAGTGTGCAATACTTAGTTTGGAAATGAATAGTAACATTGGAACACAGTTACAAGCTGAACACATCAGAATATCATAGAGAGAACAGAGATGAAAGACACAGGTCAAAAATTGAAATGATTCAGTGAAATGAAAAGCACATTGTTTGAAATACATTAGCATGTAAGAAGGGCTACAGTTTGCATGCACAAGACAAGTGGCCACGGACGCAATTGTGCTTCTTTGTTTGCACATAAAAAAGCTCCAACAAGGTCACTGAATCAGTAGAATAACATGTCGGATTGTGTACAACATCATCAGCAATTGGATCCACACCACCATCGGTGCTATCCACTTTTGCATGCTCTACTACCACTTCCTCCTTGGCATCCTCTGCTGTCACTTCCTCTTTGGCATACTTGACCTCGTCCATGTTCTTCCCATTACCTACCTTTTTCCTTTCTGCCTCTTCCCCATTCCTCGCCCGTGTCCCTTCCCCTTTCTTGGCATCATCTACCCCTTTCCCCTCCTTGGCATCCACCCCCATATTGGCCTCCCCCTCATCCCCCTTCTTGTATTCCAACCACTTCTTGGCCTCCCCCTCATCCTCCTTCTTGGCTTCCCCCCCTAGCTTGGCCTCTTCCCTTGCCCCTTTAGGTTCTTCCACTCCTTTCTTGGTTGTTGCACCTTCCCCTTGCATGTTCTCATCCTCACTAGGGATTTGATCTCTAGGCTTCATGTCAGCAGCATCCATACAGAAGCAAGAGGACCGATCGCTAACAAAACTACCAAAGCAAGATTTATAGATACTAAAAAAATACCAAGAGATTTCACAAATACAACAAACTACCAAAAAGTTTCAGAACTGCCAGACCTGTCAAAATCTACAAATACTAAGAAAATTAATTGAAGTACCAGAAACTGCCATAAACCACCAAATGTATTAGAAGTACCAATGCAACAACAAATAGAAGTTGTCAACACTAGCAAAAGCTGCCAAAAAGACCAAAACCACTTTCTCAAAGGATGGATGTCAAGGATTACTTGTTGGAGATCAACCTCCTTCTCAAGCTTCTTCATGTCCTCACTGTTTCCAAGTCGGTGAATCATGCGTTGACTGGCTGCCAAATCAACCTCCACCTCTTTGATGTCCTCATCATTGCAAGGGTTTTCCTGCTTTAATTTTGCAAGTTGCACTTCATAGTGCTCTATGTCATCTTTTATCCGCTTCGCAACAGCATTGGAACCCTCTGCTCTCAACAAAGCTTCCTTGTTCTGCTGTGCAGAGCTGCCCTCAACTCTTTCAGCCTATTATGTGCAGCTGCACATGACTGAGGCACTCTCGCAACAATACTTTCCATGTTTGTAACATAGTTAGGTGTCCACACGTGACATTGTGAGGGGTCTACCGCTATATAGAGATTACCACCACTTTCCATAAGGCGGGGCTTCTTAATAGATGACAAGTGGCCTCTGTGGGCTTCTTAATAGATGACAGTTGGCCTCCTTGGGGGGCACCATTTTCCCTTCACCACGTCTCGACCTTCCGCTCCAACCCTCTCGGACAGCTGGCACACATATTGAGTACACTCTCTGAAAACCTCACCCATGTGACGTTATGGCGCATAGGGTCCTTTGTTGCCGCATGGCATTTCTCAAAAGCAAAGCAACGCGCAAACTTTGAAGTGATCTCCCCACAAGATGGAGGGACTTGGTATACCTTGTGGAACAGGAACCTGCAATCGTCAGCCAGACGTGACTGCACATGATTCAAGTAAATCTTTGCATTCTTATGGTAGCGTTGCTTGAAAACAATCATCCACTGGTCATCAGGGAGGTCTTCTTCCGTAAGATCCTTTGGAAGCACATCCTTCATGCTCAGACCATAATCCTCATAAAGCTCTTCAATTGTATAGCAAAACTTGGTCAGAAGAGGGTATTCCTCCATTTTGCTTTTTCTTGCAATGTGGAAACATAAAGCTCATTAGACATGCCCTCATTCTACCAAACCAAACACTTAAGCATGCTTCGATGACCTTGCCAATGCAAAATTTGGTACTGTAAAGTACCAAGTTTGGTACTATAAAGTGCCTCATTTTATATGCTAACCTTCACTACCCTATAGAGCTTTAAATTTTTTTTCGACTCATAGCACATATACCTGCATGCATGCAATTCTGAAAAAATGGCAGAGCTCTCAAGATACCAGACATTCACTTGCATGCATGCATGCAATTTAAGAAGAATACATGCATTGGCTCAAAACCTTAAAACCTTCAAATGACAATAGCTACCTTTCATGAAAGAAAATCATTTGCCAATGACACAACACAATAGTGTACACATGCAAAGGAGGAACACCAACCTCTGGATTTTGTAGACGATCGAGTCTAATCCTCTACTAAAACTGCTCCAAACTTAGCTGATTTCTCTACAGAGAAGCTCCCCTTGCTAGCTCTTGTGTTTGGGGTGTTGATTCTCCGAGGAGATTTTGTACCTGTTAGGGGGGACCTTGCATCCATGGTCCTAGGCTTCTTCCCCTTGTCGAGTGACGTCCTGACAGTAGCCTTCCTCGCAAGCGTCCTCCTTGTGGTGATGGTGCACAGACGGGGATCTCGCTAGCTGGTGGTGCAAAGCCTTTGTTGCTTGTGCAAGAGGTGCGAGGGATGGTGGAGTGAAGGGAACGTGCAGGTAGTGAGAACCAGTGACGATGAGCACGAGGGAGGGCAGGTGCTCTTTGTGAGAGCGATACGAAGCCATTGACGCGGGACAGATAGTGACAGCCTCAATCACACGAATTCAAATATGCACAACTCACATCCATAATTGCCCCACCCACATTTTCTTTCAAAGGAGTGGTGTTTCAATTTCTGATACATTCCCTCCTAGAGTGATTAAATTTAGAGGAAAAAAAGGTTCCCTCCAAAACAACCTGAACATATGTAGAAGTACCAACTAGGTAGAAACAAAAAAGTTCCTTCTTTTGTACCACCAATGCATGCTTTTATCCCATGATTTATAGCCACTCCAAAAGCTCTAGGTGAGATTGATAAGTCCTAATTGTGTGGTGTACATGATGTGGGAGCTAGAACATAATCCACATTGCTAGCACCATGTCTATGAGGGAAGCAAGTGAAGCTCCCTGAACATATCTATCAAGGCCATTCAAAATGGTCAATCCATGTGTTGTGCCCATCTCAATCAAATATCTCCCATACTCTGTAAAATCCTTAGCATCCTCTAAGGTCCCAGAGAGCCCCATCTCACTGGAGTCTAGCTCTCTCAACATCTCAGAATTGTCGTTGCCTGATGACATGCTGTCCTCGAAAGTGTCAAAGAAGGGTGCTTGATGACATGCTGTCCTAGCATTGAAATCCCCTAGTAGCATGATCACCATCCCTCAAGAACTCCCAAATATTCTCATCTAGTATCATGTATGGTGACTGTTCCTTAGGCGAAGCATAATGAGATGTGCTGGGAGGGGAGGGAAGTAACATATGGCAACGTAGAAGGCTCTGCTCTCCTCCGCTCTAATTTTGACCCACATATAGCGGTCACTCTCGCCTTTCTGAACCACCTGGATGATACCGCAAACTTTAGGGTTGGTCCCATAGGTTGGTCAAGTACTATCACTTTGCCTCCTCTATAGAAGGCTATTTTCCCTTCTCCGGCAGCCACAATATCCGGCATGCATTCTTTCACGTGAGAGATTTTTGTGGTTGGTTGATGATGCACATGGTATTACCAAGATAGAAGTTGATCGTTGGTTAAGTGATATTTACAGTCAGCATGCCTCATGTGAGAGGCTCTTAGCCTTGATGGGTGTGCATGGACTAACAAACTCCATGTACACGGTTGTATAGCTGGTTGTGTGATCATTTTTTCATAACACAATCAACTGACTATTCCCATTAAAAAAACAGAGAGATATGGAATTTGGTACAGGATAGAACCATCCTAATTGCTCAAGGAAGTTGAGAGACAGCTAGTGATTTAGAATACATCACCTTTGCCGGTGTGGTGAGCCGGCGTCTTCATACAAGCATTACGAGTTGATGGGATGTATGGGTGGTTAATCCATATGTGTGCATACAATATCAAGCTGAGTTGAGGTGGAAGGCTGTTTAATTTTATTGGAGTGCATAGGTTGGTTCTTCACAGTAACTGTGGATTCCAAGTTGTCTTTCTGCCATTGCAATGCTCAGAATTTCAAGGACATAGATGTGCATCAAGGGTTAAGGAAGGAAGGAAAATCTATGTTTTCAAAAGGTCTCACTAATGCACATAGCCACCACACATATGAGCAGTGTACATGCAAACCTTTCGCATGTGTTTTTCTCATTGTTCTAGAGCCATACGTGAGAGGCTGGTCAGTGATTCCCAAGGGCACTCCCCAACACTACGTGACACAAAGGAGGGGGGGGGGGGGGGGGGGGGGGGGGGGGGGGGGGGGGGGGGGGGTGGTAAGGGATCGACGGCTGGGAAGTCCAAGGCGGGATCCCGAGGCAAAATGGAACTCAGACAAAGCAAAAAATCATACCTCCAATCACCCGAATTTGAACACAAGACCTCGTGGCCCAAGATTGAGACTCATGGGCTAGCCTCAGCACTAAAGGGCACGGGAGCAAAGAGATGGGATCTACGGTTGAGGGTGCGCGCACGAATCTCAAGGAGATTTGAGGGCTCAAAAAAATGGAGCGTGGGGTGCTACTCGCACGATTTGAACCCCGGTGGGTGTTGGGCAAGGCGCATGGCTTATCCAACCCCCCGTGCGCATATGTTGACCATGGTGGGCAATAAACGCATGACAAGTCAACGTGGACAGGTGTGCCCATGTTCAAGTTTACTTTTCGGCGTCCTAGTTTACTTCTGGTGCATCCTACGGCCCTGCGCGCCTCTGCTTTTGTGCCCGGGCTTCTCAGCCGTAGATCCCACCTCTGGGGCTTCATTTAATGCCCCGTGCCCTTTAGTGCTGAGGATGGGCTAGCCACTTCACCCACACACACACATGTACCCATGCACAATTTTACAATTCATTATTAACTTAAAGGCGCTACCCAAGGGCTGGGTTAGTTTTTAAGTGTGCATCGATGGCTACGATTTCTCAAAATTTTATGGGCGAACTTCCCTGCCTCGATCCCCTTAACCCCCCCCCCCCCCCCCCCCCCCTCCCCTTCCCCTTTTAATGCTATGTGTTACTTAGTCATGAGGGCAAAGCATTGTTGTCCATTGCAAGGCTTTAATAACTGGGGTTCATGAGCTGTGATATCTCACATTAATGTGCTTTGTCTTTGCATAAAGCTCTAGATTAAGTGCTCGCTACGCAGGACTCTAGCTCTCTCTACATGGAACTTGGAAGACATGGACCTTAGGGCTTTATTCGAGAGGTACAACAAAGACAAAAATTCCCAAAATACCCTTGTATCTATTTTGGTTAAGTTCTTCAAGATTTTCTAATTTTTATTCCTTTTTAACATTTGAGATCAGTTTTTGAGTGCTTAGCATGTAATTTGTCACAAATTACTTGGGAAAGGCAAGTAGATCTAAAAATAATGAAGCAATTCATTTCCAAAGCATATACATAATCAACTCAGATTCTAGTTCCTCCAATGCAAATATTCAAGGCATGGTATGATCAGAGTCTTCATGATGTGTCTACTCACTCCTCTTTGGCAATGGAGCAATGGCTTTGACTTATCAGATCTTTCGGGTGGCCTTCTGTCTTGTTTGTTTCGGACAGGCTGGCATCACTCGACACCGTCTTGGCTCACCCTTGTCCCCATTTATGAGCAGCCTTAAAGTACATATTTCTATTGTAAATCAGAATTTAGCAAAATGGATATTGTGTGGCAGTTTTCCTACTGAGGCCAACTTTTTCTAGTTACTTCTGTTCTTGCTGTTCTGAGTATTGAGAACCTAGAAATTTTTGAATGATGCCTTTCACTTAAAAAGAAAAACAGACTGTATGTACAATGGCTTTGCTTGGAATTGAAAGGAAGTAATGGCTTTTGCTTGGAATTGAAAGGAAGAACAGTATCCTCCTGAACTCTTAACAAGGCGATTGTCGTCTAAGAACTATGATGGGTAGCGGAGTGGTTGTCGTAGTTTTTCACTATAGGATATGGCTATAAGGTTTTCTTACCGCCGACACAAAAGCAGTGCTCCTTGTAAGCAAGAGAATTGAGAAAGAATGCAGCTGAATCCAATATTTCAATTGGACTTTAAAAGAAGAAAGTCTACTATTACAATAACACTTGATTTGGAAATAGCTCTGTGTACTTTGTATCCCAGATAGATGAGCTGTTATGAAGTGAAATATGGCGCCTGGCTTCTAAGTAGACCCGGTAGGCGACATGGGAGACGGTTTGATGTACATGGTCTCCTGTTAGTAGTCAATTGTAGTGTGCCGACCCTATGTACAGCGGATAGGCGCCTCTTGTCAAAATGGGTCATCATCATCACCTGCTAAGGCAATCTCTCAGAAATTGGAACTTCTGAAAGGCATCAGTTTCTTGGCACCTCGAAGATTGCGGATGGTCATGACCAATTCCTCCCTCTCTGCCTCCACCTCTGCAAACTGAAGGCTCATATTGAAGTACCTTTGTCGCATGTCCTTGAGTTCGTCTTCCAGTATCATATTTTTCCTTTTCAAGTCTGCAAGGTCCTGGATTACCTGTTCCACACTTCCAAGCTTCTCCAAGGCAGCTGTATGAACGTTATGCTGCTTGGCAAATGCACTGCAGAAAAAAGGTCAAATACATGTCTCATTGATGATGAGAAGAAGAAATGGAGAGACAAAAAAATATCAACAAGAAGTCATGTACAGTGATTAGCTTAATATCTCTCTAATCCATAGAGATTTCCAAATCCAAAATTGTAGCATACATCACCACAATGCCACCAGAGAAAGAACAATTTTAAACCTTTGAAGCTCCTTCTTATACATATTATTGGCTTCCAGCACCTCTGCAAGTTCCATTTCCAATGCACTAATCTTTTTCGAGAGATTATCACTACTGGCAGCAGCACCGAAGTTGGAAAGAGCCACCTCTAGCACTCTCTTTTCCTGAGATTTGATGAGATCACAAAACACAAACCATTGAATGAGGATGGATCAAAACAATTCCAACTTTGGCAAGCATTGAAACTGACTTTGCAGAATGTCTAAACCCAGGTACCTTCAGTCAAGCACATTACACACCAACTTCAAAAGAAAAGTAAAGTTCAAAGAAAATAAATACTTCACAAAAAAAATTTCCTCATGAGCTAAGTCTCTAATACCCACTCTAAAAGAAGGAATTGACATCAATATTACTGTAAACAAAAATGATGCTGCCCCAAAATCAAGTACCCAACTGACTTGAAAGCAAATCACAAAGGCCCTCTAGTGCTTCAGTAGTTTCAAAACATTACCCAGAAAACAAGGCTGCCCTCATACAATACACTCCTCATACTACAGAGGCTAGCAACTATACTGAAAATCTTTGTGCACCATCGAGCTTTGTTCTACTGGATTTGGCATGTGATTTACATGCACACAATGACCTTGTCTGTAAGTTTTGACTCACCAAGCCTCTTAATACATATAATGAATGTGTACACACACGACTGTGGTTTTGCATTTCGGATCTAGTACGAATAGCTTTATATTGCTCAATCTGATCTCTTCTATGATGGCAATAATTTTGAGCCACACCAAAGTCAAACCTAGCAGGGGGGGCAAACCTAGAAGAAGGGGGGTTGGGGGGGATTGATTAAGGTGAGTCTTTAAGCATTCAACCAAAAGATCTATGATCAGTGTCCAATCAAACAAAAGATCTATGGTCAGTGTCAGTTCATACAACCATAACAGTGTTGGACAACCACATTTTGGCATCATTAGGTGCATACAAGAGAGACTTCCAACACCAAAAATACTAAGAGCCAAATATTTCAACACTACATGATGGAAAGATATGTACCTCCTTCAAGCTCTCGACTTCTTGTTGCAAGGCTTCTGCCGAGGTGATTTTGGACATGAGTTCAATTTCCCTCTGACAAAAAGCAGCGTTTTGACTTTGCAGACTGTGAAGCTGCACCATCAAAAATCAAGAATTACAAAAAGGATGTGCTTATTCCCACCCAAAAACAAGAAAGCAAAAGGGAGTAGCATATTAAAGAATAATACCAATAGGATTCACCAGGTGAGAAACAAAGCACAAACAAGAAGAAGATCTAAACACTCAGCAAAACAAAAGATAATAAGCCGGATGAAAGTGTCCACATCAGGGTACAAAGATGTTGATACATTAACCAACAATTGACCCAGATTTTGGAAGGGAAAAGCCCAGCTGATGTGGACCAGGACCTGAGTGGTCTGGCCATTTGAACAATTTGGTATCCATGCAACTTTCTAGAAAAGTTTCTAGAATCCGTAAGACATCTAGAGAACACATTATGGTGAAGGTAGCTGTAACTGCTTACTTGTGGGAGCATTTGTTCTTAAGAAATATACTGCCAAATTTTATGTGGTGCACTCTCTCTGACCAAAAGCAAGAAATCCCAGAGACTACACGCTTGCTGCTGCCTTCACCTGCGTGCCCCACCTTCCCCCTCGCCATTATTAACCCCCCCCCACCCATTGTGGGCTGTTCTCAGCCTGCCAGTAATCTCTTCATTACCATCGCCATCCTCCACAACAGCAGACACGGATGGAGGCTAATGCTCCACCACAGAGGGACTCTGATGAAGTCCCCCTCGACCAATCCCGCAGAGCCCACCATTCGACTTGCTCCGTCGCCAACACAGCAAAGCCTTGTAGCAAAGGTGGAGCACCTTCAGGCCACGCCACCTCTGTTATCTGCAAGATCATTGGCAGCCGACGTAGCAGAGGCAAGGTGCACGACCTCCTACAGGCCCACCTCCTACCAATGGTGGGAAAGATCATCGACATACAGCTTCTCCGGCAAGGGTACTACTAGATCGAGTTTGAGACTCCCGAGATGGCTGCCAAGGTCATCTCAATGAGCCTACTGGCCATCCCAACAGTTAGGGCTCATTTCCCACAGTGGCGCCATGGTTTTGACTCATCTTCAAATGTTCTTGCCGAGAAAGCGGATCTGCCCATTTTGGTTTGCTTCCCTGGCCTGAGGAGAGAGTACCTCCCGCTTCTTTCAGGATTAGACCGGTACAGTCTTGGAGACCCCGCGCACGACAGCTTCAGTTTTTGCTGCCAAGGCTGCAGGTATTCCCCACAGTACGTGTTTTGGTTCATGACACCCACACACTCCTGCAGGTATTCCCACAATACGTGTTTTGGTTCGAGACACCCACACACTCCTGCAGGTATTCAGTCCTCCTACCTAGGGTAATTGGTGTCCCCAATGTCACAAACTTGGACACCGCAAGTCTAGAATCTCGCACAACACACGAGAGAGAATCACTTTAAACACTTCACAGTTAAATCACAATTCAATTGAGTGGACACGGCCCGGCATAGTTCCATGCCCAAAGACTCGCGCTCCTCTCAGTATTTCTTTTTGTATAAATAATTGAGTAAAGTACAGTCTCCCTTGGGTCACCTCTCCTCACCGGCTCGTTAGCACACAATGAGCCATAGAGCAAGGGGCTTATTTAAAGGCCCTTGGCCTCATGAAAAGCAGTAGATGAAAAGCCTTTAACTCAAAAGCACTAGGCTCTCCAAAAGTAGCCAACACACAAATCAAAAATCCATACAGCCTGCCATGTCACCACAGCAACGCGTTTTGCGGAGATTTCCGTACGGACAGCCACGTCAGCATGCTCAACGTGCTTTGCGGAGGTTTTCGTATAGCAACAGCCCGCCAATCTTTTAATTTTTCCTAGTGTCCCTAGGGCCCTGTCAGCAGAAGCCATATAAGTTGGGCACTTATATGGACATGCCACATCATCAATTTGTGACATACCCCCCTCTTGAAAGAGTTGTAATCCCCCTCGATTACGCCTAGGGCGATTACGCCTGCAAAAACAGAAAGAGTGTAAGGTGCAGCGGAAGTGAATGTTGATCTTGCTCAAGATGAGTGCTCCAAACTGTGCTCAAGGGTTCCTTTTACGTACGGAAGGGAGAGCCTTCTGTTCCTTTAGTGAGAGAGTACAATGACCACAAACAAAGTGACTACTACTGTGAATGAAGGTGCTGAGACTGAAATGAAATGTTATATTAACGTCTTCAAAAGGCCAAAGTGACCTATGAGACAAGAAAATTACAATGTGGTGGATCTGATACAAAGTCAGAGTAACAAGATGACAAAATGAGAGAGAGAGAGAGAGAGAGAGAGAAGAATACGACACCAGACGGTTCTCAAACCCTCCTCGAAGGACCCCTCTGGCAAGAGGTCTATGCTATTGATTGCACAAATTTGGTACAATCGTCTAGATGCAATGGACTTGCCAACGATGTCGACGACAATGATGACGACGACGAGGACGGGCTGAAATCTGAAAACGCTAGGCGCTGAAATCTGAAACCTGCAAAACGTTGACTTTCTGCTAATCTCTGACACTGTGTCGACAAGGACGGCGATGGCGGCGACACGACGACGATGCGCTGAAAACACAGATGCTGAAATCTGCGGACAACTGGCTGAATCTGAAAACGTTGGCTGACTCGACGGTACGGCGAGGTTCTGCTGCTGGTAGATGAGATCTACGAGGCTGAATCTGTGGGGCTAACTACTGAAAACTGAAAACGCTGATGAATTGGGGCTGATCTGGCACCGGAAACTGCAAAACGCTAGGCAAGGTCTGCAACTGGAAAAAGCCAGGCCTGCAATCTGCTAACGCCAAGTGTTGGGATCTGAAAACGCTGGCTGGTCTGGATGTCCAAAAACGCCATGTTTTTCTTGTGGCTGAAAACGCTAAGTCTCCTACCGGTCTTGCTGAGAAGGTGCACGGCAAGTTGCTGGAACTTCTTCTACCTCTTCTGCCAGAAAGTGCTAGCGCTAGGTTTCTTTATAGTAGCTTAGCAAATTTGCCCTACCCAGTTTTCCAACATAAGCCACTTATTAAATAATAAGTGAAAAATGGATAAATTGGGAAAATGGGTTTATGTGCACTGTAAAATGCTCCTGATGGATACTGAATGTCATGCTGATGATCATGCTGTGTGCAACCAGAGGATATGCAACTACTCTAAGTGCCTGGACATGCACGGCCTGCAACAGGCTCACAAATGTGCCAAAACACTTCCTAAGCTGCCCTGAACCCTAAACCTGAAGTAGCTTGTCCACATGCACATAGGGTTAGATGTGCACGTGACACAAAGACCATAAACCAGTTCAGTAGACACTGACTCTAAGTACCAACACACTAGACCAACACAAATCTAGCACGTGCACAAAGACGACTCAGTCAGTGCAGATTCACATCATATCAATCACATAAAAATTGATTCCAGATCTAAGACCATGATTCTTGTCGAACGTATTTAGCAATCGCATCTAGATCCATCCCAGACCTCACTAATGTCGGATTAGCTAATTATTATTACGATCATGTCTATAGATTCTCAAGACCAAAATGATGCAGTCATTTTGTCATTCAATCCTACACTCAAACAAATCACATGAGAGGGTACACATCAATCAGGTTCAAGTTCGAGAGTTCCCATTTTCAATATTCATAAAGTCGTACAGCAGAATACTGTCAGCACAGCAGTATCCCTCAAATCCAAAAGGGACATCCACCGGTGACTCTATTCCATCCGGGTAATATGTGACAAAGGAGCGGAGTGACTCTCCTCTTGTGCAGTCTCGATTACCTGAAATGGCACCGTCCCCGTCAAAGAGTGAACCATGTTATTGTAGGCAAATTCCACCAAAGGCAAATATTTTCCCCATTGAGTCTTTTGATCCGAGATGTAAGACTTCAATAAATCCAAAACCACTAAATTGCTATCTCCGATTGCCCATTTGTCTGCTGGAATGATGATGAGAACTGCAACCGCATGCCAATGTTCTCCCAAATGGCCCTCCAAAACAAACTCGTGAATTGGAGATCTCTGTCGGAGACTATGGTCTCAAGTATGCCATGTAGCTAAAAAATCTGAGCAATGAACAATCGCTAAGTGATCAAGTTTGACTGTTTTCTTTATTGGAATAAAGTGAGCTTACTTGCTAAATCTGTCAATGACAGTCCAAACGCCATCGTGCCCACTTTGAGTCTTGGGGAGATCAAAGATGAAATCCATAGCAATGCTTTTCCAGGGGCGGGTGGGAATGGGTAAAGACTGTAGTAGTCCCTGTGCCTTATGCCTATCAAACTTACCTTTTGGCATACTAAACAACTGCAAACAAAGTCGTCCACATCCTTTTTGAGTCTCGGACAATAAAAATAATGCTCCTCTTGATGGGAGAAACTATAATACAAATGCCTATTGGAGGGGGGACCGGCTCCGTATGAATCTGGTCCTCAACTATTGTCATGCTCTCTAAACTCTCTATCTCTTGCAAAAGCATTGTTCATGCCAAGTTAACTAAGTACCATGTTTATGTTGCTACCATCAATGAAGTTCACTCGCTATGCTCACAAAGTAATCTCACAAAAGTGCTTCATCTAATTTCCTAATTCCGCTACTCTCAAAGTTCATAGGCCATTCCCATTACATTGATATCAGAGCATTTGGTTTCTCTTTTTTTGCTTAAGAAGAGAGGTCCTTAAGTACCCTATTAATGGTTGATTTTGGTAATTATATTAGGGTAAGTGGGACTGGGATCTATTATCGGTTTTATTGAGTCCACTATGTGGGATATGGTCGACACCTCGGGAGCTTTGGTCTTAATAATGGAGTCTTTTTAGACTTGCCTACAGCTTTACCATTATTAAGCCATAAGAAGTCCGAAAGGAGCTATCCCTCAACAACTTCGCTATGTTAGAATCACTCCACTACTCTCTATAATTAACCAATTCGAGCCGTGGGTGTAGATACTTAAGGCCTATTTTCAAAGGCTAAGAGGAGTAGCAACTAAGGTTTTGAAGTGCCAAAGCATACACTAAGTAAAACATAAGTTTAATTAACATGGCTGACAATAACCAAGAGAGTAGAATGAACGTTGATAACTTTGATTTTGCACATGAAGGTGCTAATGATGATGTCTCCATGTTTGTTAATTATCTTGTCACTAGGTTGCAACAAGCTATGGGAAACCCCGCTTTGGAAGCCGAAGTTACTCAGCAACTTCGTGCTTATGGGACTTTCTTTCCTCGAATCCTCTCCAAGAGGAGAGAGAGCTTAGGAGGCCTCTTGATGAGACCCCCAAAAGAAGACTCTCTCCCATACGAGAGGAGGAATCCAAAGATCAAGAAAGTAATGAATCCCTAAATTCCTCCGAAGATGTGGCTCTACGAAGAAGGCGGACTAAACGATCGCCAACTCCTCCCAAGAGGAAACGGTTAACCCATAGTCCTTCTCCTCGTCACTCCAAAAGGGAAGAGAGAAGAAAAGGGCAATAAAGAGGTCACCCTCTTCTCCTTCTTCTTCACCTTTCTTCTCTACCGATGAAAGATATGGCTATTCTCCTAGAGAATACAAGAGGGGAAGACATCGCAACTCTTACCCTGCATGGCAAAGGTCACAAAAGCTAAAGAAGTTTAAAGAGGAGGAAAGAGTATCTCTTTTCTCACCTATGATGGCACCTTTGGTGCTACCAACAAAGTATTGGCCTTCATCCAACAATTTGATGCGGCCTTTGGAGACAAGGGCTTCATGGAGTCCTCCAAGCTACACCATGTAGTTATGCACTTCCAAAAAATCGGCTCGTCAATAGTGGGCTAGCCTTCGTCGCAATGGCGAAGCCCCAAAGACATGGAAAACTCTACGAGTTTCCATCATGAAGCAATTCCTTGCAAGCGATGCAAAGGACAAAGTACTCACCGAATGGTGGAGTTTGAGGCTTCTCTCTCATGAGTCTATCCACAAATATGTAGACAAGTTTTGAGATTTATATCTCAAGGCTATTGCCTTTGAAAAGATAGATTTCGCCGAGCAAAAGCAACAATTTTGTGCGGGATTACCCAAAGAGATGGCCGAGTATGTTAACTCTCAACGGCCTAGTTCTATCACCAAAGTAATCCACCACACCACGGTTGCTTCACGCATCAATTTCGATGGAAAATAAAGACAAAAGTGATGCAAAGGGAAAAATTAATGCCCAAAATTCTTCCCAAGGCCATTCCAACAACAACAACAACAATCGGTCCAAGGAGAAAGGAGTTTACAAAGGTAAAAATAAACTCTCTTGAAGAGCTTGAAGCTTTTCGTAAGAACCACAAATGTTTTAAGCGTGGGGAGCAAGGCCATGGTTATCGTCCTTGCCCCAAGAGAATTGCCCGCAATGAGACTCCTAGAGACTATATGTCGAAGATCCAAAAGAGGATGCTCATTGCCAAGGATTTCTCCTTTCCTATGCTTGGGGAAAGATGGAAGAGCATCATGCCTTTATTTTGTTTGACCCTCGTTCAACTCACAACTTCATATCCACGGAGTTTACCACTAAGCTAGACATACAAGCCCACGAGATGCGAGATGCATTGAAAGCCAATGGAGCTATCAAGGGACAAGACGTCTCAGTTATTTTCTTAATTGGAAAATTAAGGCTTCATGTCCAAAGCTATGTGGACAAAAAGGTTTTCTTCATCTCCCCTCTCAAACATGAGAATGTTATCGTTGGCGCACCATCGTTTAACTGCATAGCTTCCAACATGAAGTTCCCTGAAAGGAGAACCTATTTCACCTACAGGGGAGAGAGCATGTACATAGATGATAATGAGTCGGAGAACACCATATTCCTTGCAATAAAGGGAATCAAGAGGAATTAGAGTTGTCTAATTTCCTAAATGGTTCCCAAGATGTTTTCATTAATGACATCCCTAGTGAGCTACCTCTAAAATGAGGGATGATGACCATGCAATTGAGCTCCTACCAGGAAGCTCACTGTCTAACAAGCCTCCTTATCAAGTTTCACAAGCTCAACAAGAGGAGATCATGAGCCAAGTGCATGAATTGGTGGAAAAAGAGATGGTGAGGTCTAGCTCCTCTCCATTTTGTTCACCATCACTTTTAGTGCAAAAGAAAGACGACACATATCACATGGATCACTAAATAAGAGCACTATAAAAAATAGGCCTGACAAATGCTCCAGACACATTCAAACTCATGATGGACAAAAATCTTCAGGCCATTCAAATTCTCTTAAGGACTACAAGCGACACCTCCAGGTAATCTTTCAAGTTGTGAGAGAGAATAAGCTTTTCATTAATCAAAAGAAAAGTCAATTTTTCCTACAAGAGATTCAATATTTAGGTCACATTATCTCTAAAGATGACACCCGTATGGATCTAACAAAGTTAGAGATTACAAAAGGATGGTATCCAAGGAATCTACAGGAGGTATGAAGCTTCATAGTTATATGTGCATACTATAGATGCTTCATAGAAAAAATTCTCGCTAATAGCAGGCCCATTACATGACTTAACAAAAAAGAACGTTAAGTATTCATGGACTGCCAAGAAGCTTTTGAGAAGCTTAAGGAAAAGCTTATCTCTCAACGTGTGCTCACACTATTAGATCTTTCAAAGACATTTGAGGTCCAATGTGATGCTTGTGGTGATTGCCTTGGAGCTATTTTGCTTCAAGAAAGGCATGCCATAGCATATGAGAGTCAAAGACTCAACTGCAATAAGTGAGTATTGGGCAAATATGAAAAAGAGCTACTAGCTATTCTATATGCCTTAAACACGTGGAAACACTATCTCTTGGGGACTCCGTTCATCCTACGAATGGATCACAAAGCCTCAAGAACTTCATGACGCAAACCAAGCTCTCCGACAAACAAATGAGGTCGGCAAATTTTCTTTTGCAATTTAAATTTCATATTGCTCACATTGTTGGCAAGCACAATCAAGTGGTCAATGCACTTTCACAATGACCAAGGGTAAATGTGGTGTCTATAGCAACTCACAATGATCTATCTTTTATGATAGATGAGTATGCTACTGATCGAGACTATAAGTATATAATTACAGCCTTTACATTAAGGAAGAATAAAGAACCATTCACCTTGAAGGATGGTTATCTTCCAAACGGCAATAGGCTATATGTTTTACTCACCCATACAATAAGAAAGTCATGTATGAATCCCATACTTCTCCTTATACGGGGCAAAAAGGGAATTCATAATCTACTCTTCAAGGAGTAGAAATGTATTTCTGTTGGTCTACCATGAAAAGTAAACATACAAGAGTATGTTTCAAAATGCGTGGTATACCAAAAGTTGAAATTGATCGAGGGAAGCAACTTGGATTGTTTCAGTCGACAGGCTTAACAAGAAAACACACTCTATGCCTGTCAAAAAGACTATTAAGGCACACCAAATGGCAACCCTCTTCAAATCTCAAATTTTTAGGCATCATGGCCTTCCAACATCCATAGTGTTAGACAAAGATCCTAGAATGACCAATAATTTCTAGAAGGGTCTCTTTAAGAATCTAGGAAGTAGATTAAATTTCTCTTTCGGCTTATCATCCACAAACGGATGACCAAAGTGAAATAACTAATCTAACGATTCTTGATCTACTAAAAGCCTATGTCATGGAAGTAAATCAACGTTCTCAATGAGAGAAAAACCTACCTCTTATAGAGTATGCATACAATGACATTTTACATACTTCTAGGGGGTAAGCACCTTTCGAAGTTAAAGAAGGAAGATCCAAAAGTCTCTTACTACTTAAAGTACATGGGAAGATCTTCGTTGCTGATGAATATAGCCGAGACCTACAAGAATCTTTTTCCAAAGATTAAAGTGGTTATATCCATCTCACAGGAAAGGCAAAAAGGGCTGCTGCTAATAAGCACAAAAGAGCGTTAGCCTTTAAGGAAAATGATTGGGTCTTGCTAAAGTTTCTCAAGGCTCATCTGAGGCATATTACGGGCAAGAGTCCTACGGGCCACCAAGAGTATAATGCTAAACTAGCAAAAAGAAACTATGGTCCTTAAAATTCTTAAGCCAGTCAATGAGATGGCTTATCAATTGAATTTGCCCAACCATTGGCTCATACACAATGTCTTCCATGAGAACCTACATAAGCCTTACAAAGGATCGCCACCAAAAGAAGCAATAGTTGCAGACCCTCCAAAAATCAAAGATCAAGAAGAAGTATTAAATTTATGTCCATCCACAAGGTATTAAGAAACGGTAAGATTATCTGACGATATCTTATTAAATTTAAGAATTATTCTTTTAAAGATGCTAGATGGATGCAAAGAACCTAACTTAAGGATGATATGAACCTTGTCAATGCTTACAATGTTGCACTAGAGTAAGCATATGAAAATGCATTTTAAATGAACAATGTTTTGTCTTATAAGACTAGTTCTCTTTTTATTGTGCACAAATTTAAATAGTATGCATGCTTAGGATCATGTTTGTGGAGACGCTGTCTCCCAAACACCAAGTAGAACTTGTCACTCTACTTTGGAAGTATGATATGGACTAAAGAGTAGACATGCTTACGGCAGCAACGTCTCCCAAGCACCAAATGGATTAGTCATCCATCTTGGAATGATGTTGTAGGGTAAAAAGGGATCCTCTACCCGCTAAGCAACATGGACTAATGACTATGCTTTATCTTCTCTACCTCATAGTCGAGGACGACTATGATTTCAAGAGAGAGGTAATGTCATAAAATATAATATCTAACTTTACCAAATGATTTTCTCATATTAAACTAATCATTTAATATGGGAGAATAAACGGAAACAAGAGTTAGAATAGAGACGTGTGCTTCTAAACCTATCTCAACACAGGACCAAAAGGAGAGATGGTTGCATCTCAATAAGGATCCAAAAGGAGATGGTCTATCAAAGAGCAATGTGCAATAAGTGCTTTTAGACTTACCTCAGTAGGAGACCAAGAGGAGATATAGTTACATCTCACTAGGGGTCCAAAAGGAGGTAGTCTATCAAAGAGCAACGTGCATCTAATGGAGCTTAAAAGACCTTAGGGTTAGCTTCATTAAAAACCTCCAATGGTTAGTGTTAAAAGTCCTTTGACCTTAGGCAAGCTAGGGTTGAGCTTGAGGTGGGACCCCGACCTAAGCTTGAGGTGCTTGTCGTGCTTGATGACTAAGGTGCTTGTCATGCTTGATGACTAAGGTACTTGAGGTACTTGTCATACTTAATGAGGAAGGTGCTTGAGAAGCTTCCCATGCGTGGGTGGTAAGGTGCTTGAGTCAAAAAGAGACCCTACAAACTTAATGAGGAAGGTGCTTGAGAAGCTTCCCATGCATGGGGGGTAAGGTGCTTGAGTCAAAAAGAGACCCTACAAACTTAATGAGGAAGGTGCTTGAGAAGCTTCCTATGCATGAAAGTCCCAAAGGGAAATCTTTGACTTAATCTTCGACTCCCCCAAAGGGCACCCCTTTTCTCAAAGGGCACATGGGACACATGTCAGACCCTCCCTATGCTTAACCACATGGTGTGCTTGAATGCTATTGGTTGGGCTAAAGAGTGGTCCAATGAGCTTATAGTTCCATCCAACAAATATCTAGATATTTTCAAGCTCTCTCTCTCTCTAAGAGGTAAGGAGGACACCTGTCCAAAGACTACCCCTGTACTTGAATGCATGCTGCATGTGATTGGCTAGCCCCAAGCAAGCAAGGGGGGGTGTTGGGGAGATCCACACACACACTCATTTTGTGGATTCATTCTCACTTGGTGAAAGTTGAGGTACTCCACCTCCTTCCCAAGCTTGTGAGAAGTGAGAGCCTACACCAACACTCTTGGCTATAGAATTTAAATCCAACCAAGAGCCATGCTTCAATGCTTAAGCTTGTCATCTTCTCCATCTTCATTACTATGCTAATATGTATGCTAGCAAGAAGAGTGATGATAAGTGAAGAACTATTTCTTTCTCCTATGGAATGTTTCTTCTTCCTCTTCCCTATCCTCATTCCCTGCTAGCTCTCATCACCTTCGAAGGTGTTTGAGGCCTTGGGACTAAGGCTTGGGATAGTTAATGCTTTCTACAAAGTTTATGTTATGGTTGTGATGCATGAAGCTTTCCATCTTCATTGCAACACCTAGGTCACAAGGAACACAAAGATTGTATCGTACCAGGTCTCTCTCGATGGGAGAAACTACAATGCAAATGCCTATTGGAGGGGGAACCGGCTCCGTATGAATCCGGTCCTCAACTATTGTCATGTTCTCTAAACTCTCTCTCTCTTGCAAAAGTATTGTTCATGCCAAGTTAACTAAGTACCATGTTTATGTTGCTACCATCAATTAAGTTCACTCACTATGCTCACAAAGTAATCTCACAAAAGTGCTTCATCTAATTTCCTAATTCCGCTACTCTCAAAGTTCATAGGACATTCCCATTACATAGAGAGCGGGGGGCGGGGGGGGGGGGCTTTGGATAGAGTGTTAGGGCACTCAAGGCACCCTTGCTAGTAGAGTGGTCACTAGACTTACTGAGCTTAGCCACTTCTTTCTCCAGGAGTCTGCAATTTGCTTGGCTACAGCCAAGGAGGAGGAGAAGCGTCTCTGACAGGGGATTGCTTCTCTATAATAGATGCAGGAGTGGCACCCTGATAGTTCTTGGTTGGAGGAGCAGATGCAGCAGGCTCAACAAGAGTTGATCACAATTGAGGAGCGGCGTCACGAGTTTGCCTTCTATCGTCAGGCATCTCAGTGCACCCAGGTGGGCGACAAATTCGAGACTGTGCGTCCTCACCATGCGCACAACAATTTTGCTAGTTGAGGAGACCTGATGGGTCAGTTGCTACAAAGCCTGAGGATATGCGTGCAATTGCTATTGACTTTTATCGTGAACCGCTCTCAAGTAAGCCAATGTCAGAGCGCCAGGATGCATGCAAAGAGCAGGTTTGGATGCAAATGTCAGAGTGCCAGGATGCATGCAGAGAGCAGGTTTGGACGCAAATGCCTTGCCTAGTTACTGAGGAGATGCATCAGAGACTAAAGATGCCTCTCCGACTGGAGGAGCTTCATGAGGCCCTCAGAGCACTCCCTCGGGGTAGCTACTGAGGGGAGGATGGTTTGACGCCAAGCTTCTTCTTGGAGTATTGCAAGGTTATTTCCACACGTACGTACAGATCAATTCCGTATTGCACGGACGATCTGTACGGATCCGTACCATACGGATCTATCCGTACGGTGTTGTTTTCCGTTTTTTTTAATTTGATCGACTTGGGCGTGGCTGAGGGTTTTGCTTCATTTGGGCTAGCAGTTTTTAGGCGATTATTTTTAAATGTTTGACCACCTACACCAGAGACTGGTTACAGCAAAGAAATAGCAGGTTGCAGAGATCCCTACGCACGTAAATTCTCTCTTCTCCGAGTTCCTCCTATGGGCTCCCTCTCTCTCTCTCACTCGTGTCTATCTTCTTGCAAGCTCTCTATCTCTCTCTCACCTGATGGGTCAGTTGCTACAAAGCCCGAGGATATGCGTGCAGTTGCTATTGACAGGTTACAGAGATCCCTACGCACGTAAATTCTCTCTTCTCCGAGTTCCTCCTCCGGGCTCCCTCTCTCTCTCTCTCACTCGTGTCTATCTTCTTGCAAGCTCTCTGTCTCTCTCTCACCTGATGGGTCAGTTGCTACAAAGCCCGAGGATATGCGTGCAGTTGCTATTGACTTTTATCGTGAATCGCTCTCAGGTGAGCTACAGTCAAAGCACCTAGTTACTAGCGAGATGCGTCAGAGACTAGAGATGCCTCTCCAGCGGGAGGAGCTTCACGAGGCCCTAAGGGCACTCCAAGCTTCTTCTTGGAGTATTGCAAGGTTGTTTCCACACATACATACGGATCGATTCCGTACTGTACGGACATCAGGCCCCCACTGAGATATACACGAGCTGATAGCAGAAGCTCTCAGGTTAAACTGGTTCATGTGATCACTCTTGCTCCTAATGGGTTACTGAGGGTCAAAGGAGTATGTAGTGATGCTTGCACTCACCACAACTTTTTCAAAAACAACCAAATACATTTCTCCTTTCAAGCATTACCATTCCATGCCCGTATACACAAAAAGTCCAAACAATGCAACTTTGATCACTTTAGCTCCTGATGGGCTACTGATGGTCAAAGGAGTATATAGTGATGCTTGCACTCACCACATTTTTTTTGAAAACATTTAAATACATTTCTCCTTTTCAAGCATTACCATTCCATGCACAAAAGGTTCAAACAATGCAACTAGTTTGAGAATTTTACGACAAGTTCGTTCATGGTCTGAACTTTTCTGCCCCTATAATCAGATAGAAGAAAATTTGATGAATAGAAAGGCAAGAAGGAAGCTGCAAGATAATAAATATTTCTAGACCAGTGCCAAAGCTGACACTTTACCTCTTTTACAAGCTGATCTGTGTAACCACTTGATTGCTCCTTGATAACTTGTTGCTCCTCTTGCTCACTTTTTACTGAAGGTTGAGCCTGTTGCACTTTCATCTGCTGCCTTGACAATTCAAGCTCGGCCACTTTCACCTTAAGCTCCCCCTGGTGCACATCACATATTCATTGTCTGGGTTAGCCTTTTGGTAGAAGTTAAAGCTACATCCATGATGCAACATGATCTCGTTGGATAGCTTCTTACCTCCAAGACTTTCACTTTTTCACGCAAGTTAGCAGACTCTCTTGCTTCACGAACTGAAGGGATGGCAGACAGAGCCCCACCCCTGCTCTTTGCTGTTGAAGGAGAACTAAGAGAATGAACTGGGCTACCAGCAAGACTGTTAAATGATTCACTTTCATTTATTTTCATTTCCATTGAAGCCAAAACTGCAGTTTTACGCTGAAGCTCTTCCTCCAAGTAGGTTGCTCTCTTTCTAAGCTCCTCCCTTTCTACGTGTTCTTCTAGAAGCTTTGAACCAAGCTCATCATTCTGCTGTTTCATTTTGTTGAGCTCATCAGCACTATCCTTTAACAAAACCTTGGAATGCTCCCAATCACACGAAGCTACGGCGTAGGATTTAACCCTTTCCTCCAATGTTTCGATCTCAAGTTCTGCAATCCGTAAAGAGGCTTCAAGTCTCTCCTTTTCCTGTTTCAAACTCTCAAAGGCTCTTTCCCTCAGATCCTTCTCCTTCTGCAATACATCCAAATCACTTTCTATCTTGAAAACTGTCCCTAATGAAACCTTGAGTGTCTCCTTTTCCTCAGCAAATGCCCTCTCTTTGTCCTCTTTTTCCCTCTGCAGAACCCCAAGGTCAGTTTCCATCTTTGACATTGCCATAGACAACTTTCGTCTCTCTAGTTCTGCAACCTCACATTGGGCCTCCAAACCAGCTATTGTTCTCTCTTTGACATTTTTCTCCCTCTGCAAAAGGTCCAAGTTAGTCTCCAGTTGTGACATTGCCATGGACAATTTTCTTTTCTCCACTTCTGCAGCGGCACATTGGGCCTCCAAACCAGCGAAACCAGCGATTGCTCTCTCCTTGACCTCTTTCTCCCTCTGCAGAAGCTCCAAGTCAGCTTCCATTCTTGACATTGCAATGGACAGTTTTCTCCTCTCTAGTTCTGCAGCCGCACATTGGGCCTCCAACCCCATGATTTTCTGGAGCAATTCCAACTTTTCATCCTGCAAAAGCTGAGCTTCAACTGTTACTTTATTCAATTTCTTCATCATATCCTGTTCCTTCAATGTGGCCTCCTGAAATTGAAACTCTAGATTTCTCTTTAGAGATGAAGAATCCTTTTCGGCCTGTTTCAACATTTGTTCCAACTTCAAAACATTTCCTTCAAGCTCCAGTTTTTCATCAGTTCGCATAGATGCCTCCAATAAAGTGTGTTTTACTTTCTTTTCACCTTCAACAGCATCCTTCTTTGCCTGCATCAGCATACCTTGAAGATTCTTGAGCTCCTGCTCAAGCACAGACTTCTCATCTCTCAGTATTGAAGCATCTAGTAGTAACTGCTGAATTTTTTCTTCAGTACTGGATGCTTCCAACTGCTGGATTCTGTCTTCCTGCTGCTTGATCACGGCCTGAAGGGCAGTTTCACTGCTGTGCTTATCCTTTTTATGCTCCTGCAAGGTGACAAGCAAAGAATCTTTCTCGTTCAATACGTCCTTACAGCGTTCTTCAAGTGAGAGTACATGTTTCTGTAATTGCACATTCTTGTTTGAAAGCTCATCTAACTGACTTTGCCAATCCAGTTTCTGCGATTCTAGTTCTGAGATAGATTGCTTCAAACGCTGCTGCACCACCATCTCCGATTCTAACTCCCCTTCAAGCTCCCTTATCTCATTTACTAATGTGTTTGTATTTTCTCTGGCCCAATCAATATCCTCTTGGGCATTCTTCAGCTTCTCTGACAGTTCCTCATTCAATGCCTCCAGCTCTTGAAGCCTGGCTTCAAATGCAGACGCTGATGATTCCAAGGAAATTTTCTCTTCCTTTAATGATTCTAGCAGCTCCCCTAATTCTTTGATTCGAGACCTGCAGACCAAGTTCTCTGTCTGCATACTGCCAGTGTGAGCCTCCACCTCCTTTGCTGATGTTTCAAGCTCCATGATCGTCTGCTCCAAGGTCTGTACGTGACTGGTGGTCACCTTCACCTCCTCAGAAAGCTGTAAGTTTTTGGTTTCCTTCTCCTTGCATTGCTGCAAAAGCTCTGAATTCTTCCCCTGTTCCGCGTGCAGTTTCTCTTGTAATACCATGTTGAAGCTTTGCAGCTTAGTGAAATTTGCTTCTGCAGCTTCTTTGGCGCTCAGCAATGCTGACATCTCTTTGTCAAGGTTCAACTTCTCATCCCTCAAGCTTGCCAAAGCTTGCGATGTATCCCTATACTTGCTATCTGTGGCCAAGGCATGCTCTTGAAAATCTTGCAGTTGCTTTCTGATGGTCGTAAGATCTCTTGTCTTCTCCGCTTTCAGCTCTCTGTTTGATGTCTCCAGCTCTTCGACCCGCTTCAGTGCCCCTCGATGCTCCAGCTCTGCCTTGCTAGCTTTTTCACGAAAGATATTTAGCTGCCCCTTCAGTGACACAAACACGGACCTTTCCTTTTCATACCCCTCCATCTTTGATTTCAGGGATTCTATCTCTTTAAGCAGCTCAGAAATATGCTCCTCCGAGTTTTGCAACTCTCTTTCTACTCGTGCATTCTTGCTGCGTACCATCATGACTGAAGAGTTCAAGTCATCGATGAGGGTTCGGCTCGAGGACAGCTTACTCTCATACGCCTCTTCATACTCACTCAGCTTCGACCTCAGCTCCTCAACTTCATCCTTGAGTTTTTCTGTCTCCATTTCAGCACACAAGTACAATTCATTGTTTATCTTCATCTCCAATTGCACAATGGTGTCTTCCTTTGCCTTCATCTGGTCATTTGCTTGCTTCAACTGTGATAAGAGACTCATGTTCTCTTCGGTCAGCTCATGTGAGTCTCTGTCCAACTCTTCCAGCTCTTTCTTAAGTGTTTCTACTGATGCTTCAAGCTTTTTTTCTTTGTTTTTCTGTTGCGATATGTCCTCTGGATCTACAGCCTGTTTTTGCCTTTCATGTAAGAGCCTCTCAAGATCTTGAATCTCTAATAGCAACTCCGAGTTAGAATCTTGGGTCTTCCTGAGCTGTAAAGACAAGTTTGAATTCATACTCTTCTCATACTCTAGCTCACTCTGCAATTCACGCCACTTGATCCCGTCTCCACCCCTATCATGGATGTTTCCAGAAAATCGCAGGCTATGCACCTCCAGCCTCGTACTGTCTCGCTCTTCCTTTAATGAAGTCAAGGACCTTTGCAACTCTTCATTTCTCGTCCTTTCGTCCAAATGCTGCTTCTGAAGAAGCTCCATCTGCACTTCTGTTTGCTTAGATCTTTGTTCCCAAAGAGTGCATTGCAACCTCAGTTCCTTAATTGTCGACTCTGTAGCTTCCAGTTCCATACCTTTGCTGTTTGACCATGCCAGCATTTCTGGAGGTTCAAACCGTCCGTTGCCTCCGTCTTTGTCCCCACTTGAAACAATTGAGTGCGAAGGTGAGAAGCATACACTGGCTTTTTCTGCAGGAGAAGCAAAATTACCAATACAGGGTTGATTACTAGCATCCACTTCACTGAACCTCACATACTCCTGTATAGCATTTCCAAGGTCCTGCCTTCCACTACAGCTGCCAATAGAGCTACAGGGTGATGCAAGCTCCTCCCTCCCCCTGCTATCTCTATTATACGGTCGACATTCACTCACTTCAGGGGTTCGGGGAGCTTCCAATGAGTCCAAGCTAAGACAAGTTGATGCACAATCATCCTGCAACGCCGCAATTCCATGAGCAACCCCTTGTTTCCTAGAATCCTCTGCTTGTTTCAGCTAGTGGTCATCCAGAGCCTTGGCAGAAAGAGAGACTAACCTTATCTGCTGTGGAAATAGACCCGCTTGTTTCATCGAGAGATGGCAGATTGACATCAAAAACAGCAGGTTTACAATCTCTTTGCGTGTCCTGCTGGCCTTCCAGTTCTCTGAAAGGGAGAACTAAAGCTGAGCTAGACACCCATTTTAGAGCAAGGAATGCAGGTAATTGCCACATATCACTCAATTTACTCGCACACGTGTGATAGTTTTTAGATCTTACCTACAGGGCGTGTCAAGCCCAATTCGTTGTATCTTGACCTGCCCACATAAGCTCATAAGAGACCCTGCGTGAGTCGCATGGTAGATTTTACACCAGATTCAAAAATATTTGATACTTACATACAAGATGGTGCCAGAACTACAATTTTGCAATTGTAAGGGCAGAGAAACAGGGGCAGCAGCCTGCATATAATCTGCAAAATCAATGGTAGCTTCCCCGAGAATTCCAAACCGAGATAAGCCCTGGTAAAAACACAGATGATCCTATGACTTTGAATGCCAGAGCGGGGCTCAATAAATCACAATGCAAGATTGATGAAGCGTACTGCATGATTTCAAGATGCTAAGCAAACCAAGTACTTCTAGATTATTTGAAGATATGCATGACCCATAACAGAGCCACTTAGACATTGAAGCTCAAGCGGGCAAAGAAACGTTCATGGGAGAAAACACTTGCAGTTAGATCACAAGCAAGACACAGCCTTATCTAGATTGAAGGCTTACCATAGAAACCAAAAGCTTATGAGGAGCTCTGCTATTGTCCTTTCCAACCGCATCCTGGGAAATCAGCGGAGAATCGTAGACTGGATCAGACCACAAACAAGCCCCATTTTTTACATGTACTTTCCCTGTCTTAGCAGTGACTTTGTTTGTCTCAAGGGAGATCAATGAAACCATAAGCCTGTCCCATCCTCGCTGCGGAACCTGAAACATCGAAACATGTGAGTTAAACCTCTCTAGATTGTACAGTGGATCTGAGGATGTGTATGAGCTCCATTAATTAGAGTGCTTGTATCGTTGAATCAACATGCTTTAGTGTTTCATCATGATGATTGAAGGTTTTAGTCTGATGAAAATAAGAGTGTACCCGGGTCGCATGAAACTCTAGCTTGAAATCAACCTTCTCCTTTGCTTTGGAGGGCTTCTTCTTGGTTGGCTTGAACATTGTTTCTCCCGGCGATCGAACACTCAATTTGACAGAAATCAACCTTGCAAATTAGTAGCTTCCACTTGTTTCAGTGAAGGGCAAGCTGATGAAGTGTTCCTTGATGACAAGGTTGGCATAGACATGATCTTGTTCGCTACCAAATAAAAATACATCAATGCACCCCATTGCATTGTGCTCCCCAGGATCTGCTTTAGCTAAGATCTCCATTAGTTCAGAAGTGGAGGTTGTTGATTCGCATCAAAGGGTGTTGCCTAGAAGGTTTAAGTGGCTATGGCGGCTGTTGTGCAAAAAGTGATGTGCTACCAAAGCTAAAGAAGGATCTTTGAAATGCAGTTGCTTTGATTGCAATGTGGGCTGGTGTGCCATGATGTACAAGAAGCTTGGTGCACACAAACGAGTGTGTGAGTGTAGCGGTTGATACTGAAAGAGCGATTTGATCAGGGGGGACAGGCGGGATCGATTAGCATCTTCGAAATTCTTACGTGCACGATCGGACTACTCTAAGCTGTAATTTGCAGAGCGTTTTTTTACAGGGGCTATGCTACACAGAAAGATTGGACTCTTTCTTCCATGTCCTCCTACAATGCTGCTGGAGAAGAGTCAGCTCATGTTGTCGCTGTTTGCAAATCGCATGACATAATCAATTTCAAATGATGTGTTTTGTTGTTCAGCAATAGCGACGGCTAACTGGATCGATATGATGGTTGCAAGGGGATAACGCGAAAGCATTTCTACGCATTGTAAGCACCGATTGCAAAGACCAACTGCCCAAAATGCTCATGCCGTGATGATCATGATGATTTGCACTACACTAGCTTGGGGTGAGAGAGAGAGAGAGAGAGAGAGAGAGAGAGACTAGAGCGCAAGCAAGCAGTGCAGGTATGCATGGCATGGGCAGCATGTGTGTGTGTGTGTGTGTGAGAGAGAGAGAGAGAGAGAGAGAGCGAGAGACTAGAGACTGAGTGAGACGAGAGAGAGAGAGAGAGAGAGATCAATTTCACCAATTATGGCATTTGGAAGTGTATAGCAACATCAAGCAGAATTGAACCGTTGCGTAGAATCAATGCAGACGAGAGATACAAAAGATGTTAAGACGGGACTCGTCACGGGAGGGGGAGACCCGGAGGGGAGAGAGTGTTTTCGCTAGATTACGTGAAAAAGAAGCTAGGCCTAGCTAGACAGAGCTAGCGCTTACTTAGAGTGAGAGAGCGGCGTTTGTGTCAGAAAGGGAGGCTTTGCCCAACAGCTACCTTCTGAGAAGACGCTCTTTCGAGCTAGCTTTCATGTGACATTCACCATCTACAGAATCCAGATGAATGTGATCAAACTAAAGTCGACATCCATAGGCATGAAAGCACCCTTTTGTGTGTGTGTGTGTGTGTGTGTGTGTGTGTGTGTGTGTGTGTGTGAGTGAGAGAGAGAGAGAGAGAGAGAGAGACCCACAAAACAAATCAGAAAGAAAAAGCAAACCCATAAAGGAAAATTATTCAAATTAGACCCCCAAATGAATCGTGTGTTTGTGTGTGATTGAGAAAGAGAGAGAGAGAGATGATGGCACAATACGAACCCAATTTGATTTGAGTTGTCAAGGTATAATAAGCTCTGCCTGCTTGATCACTACCCACCCACCTCCCTCTTCTCCTCTTAAAAGTTTTCACCATCCGCTGCGATTTCACCATCACCCACTTGCCATGTTTATGACCATCTGCAAAAGGAAACCCAAAGTGAAAGCAACCTTCGTCAGTCAGTTTTGGCCTTTAGGGCCACAAAGGGAGAGACAACTCTCCTTCCAAAACAAGCGTTAGTAAAGTAATGGGAGTGCCACTGCATTGGTGCCAATTTGACCTCACAATTACCCTAGACGGCCAAGAGGGCTCCCCATAGGCTCTTTATAATGGAGAGCCCTCAAAATTTCACTTCTAGACTTCAAAAAAGAACACATCCACATAGCAAAGGGAGTCACTTTTTACATAATTGAGAGGAGGGGAGTTCATATGAAAATATAACAGCATTCCTTTGAAATCAGATGTACCACAAAACAAGGCCTCTCCAAATATTGTATAAAACGGTTGTATCCCATTGTAATCAAGTCAAGGATGCCCAAGCCACCCCACCCCTTTCCCCTCTAGAGCTACAAAAATCCCTGAGATGGCAGGTATGGAAGTCCAAACTGTCTCAAGTCTACTCTGCCATAAGATTTCGGATGAGGGATTCTCTCCTCCTATAGCTATTGCTTGTTGGGGTTTCCCTCCCCCTATCTAAGGGTTTATTGTACTCTTTTCTCTTTTTGCTAATCTAATTTACACTTTTCTCCAAAAAAAAAAAAGGGAGTCACTTTTTGAAATACGTAAATTGGGAAAAGGACAATGGGGGAAACTTGAAGTTGGATGTCAAAAGGTAGTGTCACCTGCAATACCAAGTCATTCCTTGAATGAGTGTGTTACTCGTCCTATGGATGGAAAGCAAGGACATCAATGCTCGAAATAAACATTTTTCTAAACACTTGAAAAACCTATTAATTAAAAATTTTAGAGGTAACTTGACTATGTTTGAAGGTTATTACACTAAATTTTGTAGGTGTTGGCATTATGCTGATATGGTTGTTGAAAAATAGAGTCATTGTTGGCAAAGTTGACAGGTATCATAAATATAGTCTATTGAAAAACTTGTTGATTGTAGGATATGCATAATTATTGACTGCTTTTAAGATAAATCAATGAAGGGGATTTGTGAGAATTTCTTGATCGGCTGTCCTAAGCTGGAGGCTATGAATTACTTGCACGCAAACAACCTGAATTAAGAAGGTATAAGATGCCAAATTATAAGTGAAGGTAAGCATCGTACTCTGCAATAATGTGAGTGCATCCTATACCGAGTCCAACATTGAAGTCACTAAAGCAAGGATTGTGGCCAAGGTGGGAATACTTGGGCCATGGTAGCAAAGTGAGTGTTATAGCGCATGTAGAGGCTTTGAATAGCAATTCAAGGCTACATCATGTGAGGCAAGGAAAGAGGAGCTACGTGATGGGTTGTTTGTGTAGTTGGGAGTTGAGTGCGCAGCAAGGTAGTTGGGTTTTGGGGACCGCGTGGCAATGGATGGCATCAGAGGCAATTCACATATAGGAAGTTGTTATATGTGGCGAAGAGAGGGGATGTGTAGTTGGTGGAGAGAGAGAGAGAGTCCTTCTTCTTCTCTTTTAGTTCAGCTATTAAGCATGGAACTAAAGGCTTGTGTGACAGCACCATCGTGGTCCATGGGCACAAAGAAAAAGAGGGCTTGGTCAATGGAATGGTGATGATGGATGATGCTAGCATTATAAGCCCAATCTTGGTATAGCGTTCCAGCTACAAGGAACATGCAATATGGTGCCTTTTCTTGCATAGGCAGTTACGCTAACGTGGTTAGCTGATATCATACTCAAAAGCACCATGAACATTTTCGTATGTGGAGATTACACAAGCAGTGCTAGCAAAGCATTTCAACATTCAGCTTGGTACTTTTAGCAAATGTCTCACCTGGTTCAAACTAGATTAGTATAATAAATTACCTCTTGCTATGTGCATGTAATAAATTACATATGGCCATGTATGCACGGGTGTTCATCAAGAATCCCACCTTTGACGTCCTTTGCGAGAGAGAGAGAGAGAGAGAGAGAGAGAGAGAGAGAGAGAGAGAGAGAGAGAGAGAGAGAGAGAGAGAGAGAGGGATTTGAGGTGTGTAACGTTATTGGTTAATGGAGCCATTGACTAACAATCTCTTTGGAATTTTTGTTTGTCGGTGTGAACAACTTCATGCATAAGTTTTTTAAACTTCAAGATGAAAGCCTAGGTGATTGCATCCAAAGATAGGGCTTTTATTATGCATGATCCCGATGAGTTTATTTAAGAAGTGTGTTGAAGAGAATTGGTTGCATTTAATCAAGTGCTACCATCCTATAACATCCATGGAAACAAGCGAGAGTATCTAGCCAACCCCCACTAGAATACTCTTTCATAAGTGCATTCTAAAAGACTCCATTTGGAGAGTAGACTTCTAAAATGGAAATGGCCTATGAACTTTGAGAGTAGAGGAATTAAGAAATTAGATAAAGCACTTTTGTGAGATTACTTTGTGAGCATAGCGGGTGAACTTAATTGATGGTAGCAACATAAGCACGGCATTAGTTAACTTGGCATGAACAATACTTTTGCAAGAGAGAGAGTTTCAAGAACATGACAATACTTGAGGACCGGATTCATACGGAGCCGGTCCCCCCTCCAATAGGCATTTGTATTATAGTTTCTCCCATCAAGAGAGACTTGGCACAATACAATCTTTGTGTTCCTTGTGACCTAGGTGATGCAATGAAGATGGAAAGCTTCATGCATCACAAACATAACATAAAATTTGTAGAAAGCATTAACTATCCCAAGGCCTCAAACACCTTTGAAGGTGGAGAGAGCTAGTGGGGAATGAGGGTAGGGAAGAGGAAGAAGAAACATTCCATAGGAGAAAGAAATAGTTCCTCACTTATCATCACTCTTCTTCCTAGCATGCATAATAGTATAGTAATGAAGATGGAGAAGATGGCAAGCTTAAGCGTTGAAGCATGGCTCTTGGCTGGATTTGCATTCCATAGCCAAGAGTGTTGGTGTAGGCTCTCAATTCTCACAAGTGTGAATGAATCCACAAAATGAGTGCGTGTGTGTGTGTGTGCACCCCCCCAACACACCCCTTGCTTGCTTGGGGTGAGTTCTACCTTTTTCTCATACCTCAAGCTCATTGGACCCCTCTCCCCCTAGCCAATCACATGCATCATGCATTTCAAGTACATGGGTAGTCTTTGGGCAAGTATCCTCCTTATCCCTTAGAGAGAGAGAGAGAGAGAGAGAGAGAGAGAGCTTGAAAATATCTAGATATTTGCTTGATGGAACTAGAAGCTCATTGGACCCCTCTTTAGCCCAACCAATAGCATTCAAGCACACCATGTGGCTAAGCATAGGGAGAGTCTAACATGTGTCCCATGTGCCCCTTCAGAAAAGGGGTGCCCTTTGGGTGAGTGGGAGGTTAAGTCAAAGATTCCCCTAACTTTGGGGCTTTCTCCCTCCTTTGTAGGGTCTCTTTTTTACTCAAGCACCTTACCCCCCATGCATGGGAAGCTTCTCAAGCACCTTCCTCATTAAGCATGACAAGCACCTCAAGCACCTTAGTCATCAAGCACGACAAGCACCTCAAGCACCTTAGCCATCAAGCACGACAAGCACCTCAAGCTTAGTCCGGGTTCCCACCTCAAGCTCAGCCCTAGCTTGCCTAAGGTCAAAGGACTTTTAACACTAACCATTGGAGGTCTTTAATGAAGCTAACCCTAAGGTCTTTTGAGCTCCATTGGTTAGCCTTGCTCTTTGACAGACCATCTCTCATTTGGACCCCTTTACCATTGGCCCCGTGTTGAGATAGATCCGTAAGCACATGTCTATATTCTAACCCTTGTTCCCATTTATTATCAAACATTAAATGATCAGTTTAATATGAGAAGATCATTTGGGTTGGTTAGATATTAGATTTTATGACATTACCTCTCTCTTGAAATCATAGTCGTCCTTGACTATGAGGTAAAAGAGATAAAGCCATAGCCATTAGTCAATTTGTCTTAGCGGGTAGAGGATCCCTTTTTACCCTAGGACATCATTCCAAGATGGATGATTGATCCACTTGGTGCTTGGGAGACATAGCTACGCAAGCATGTCTGCTCTTTAGTCCATTTCATCCTCCCGAGTAGAGTGACAACTTCTGCATGGTGTTTGAGAGACGTCGTCATCACAAACATGATTCTTACTATGCATACTACTTAAATTTGTTCACAATAAAAAGAGAATTAGTCTTATAAGGCAAAAACATTGATCATTTAAAAGAAACATGTACATTTGCTTACTCTAATGTAGCATTTTAAGCGTTGACAAGGTTCATACTATCCTTAACCTGGATTCTTTGCATCCGTCTAAGCATCTTCAAAAGCATAATTTTTGAACTTAATAAGATACCGTCAGATAATCTTACCATGTCGACGTAGTACGTTTTCTTCATGTCGAAGGATAGCTTCGGGTTGTAGCACCTCTTCTTGGTCTTCAATTTCAGGAGGGTCTTCAATAATTGGTTCATTTGGAAGCTCTCCTTTGTAGGGCTTAAGTAGGCTCACATAAAAAGCATTGTGTATGAGCCAATGGTTAGGCAACTTGAGTTGATAAGCCACCTCATTGATTGGCTTCAAAATTTGAAAAGGACCATAGTATCTTTTTGCTAGTTTAGCATAATATTTTTGAGGGACCGTAGGATTTTTGCCCGTCGTTTGTCTCAATCGAGCCTTAGGAAACTGAAGTAAGACCCAATCATTTTCTTTGAAGGTTAAGGTCCTTCTGTGCTTGTCAGCAGCAGCTTTTTGCCTTAATTGAGAGATGGATATAGCCTCCTTAATCTTTTGAAAAGATGCTTGTAGGTCACGGCTATACTCATCGACAACGAAGATCTTCCCATGTACTTTAAGCCTGCAAGGGACTTTTAGGTTTTCCCTCTATGATTTCAAAAGGTGCTTTCCCCATAGAAGTATGGATAGTATTATTATAAACATACTCTACAAGAGGTAAGTACGTTTTCCATTGTGAGCGTTGATCTACTTCTGTAACATAGGTCTTTAGTATATCAAGAATCGTAAGATTGGCTATCTCACTTCGGCCATCCTTTTGTGGGTGATAGGCTGAAGAGAAATTCAATCTTGTACCTAGATTTTGAAGAGACCTTTCCAAAAAAAATTGGTCATTCTAGGATCTTTATCTGACACGATGGATGTTGGGAGTCCATGGTGTTTGAAAATCTGGAATATGAAGAGAGTTGCCATTTGGTGAGCCTTAATAGTCTTCTTGACAGGGATAAAATGTGCTTGCTTGCTAAACCTATCGATTATTGTCCATATTCCAGTGTTCCCATGGATAGACTTGGGTAATCCAAAGATAAAATCCATGGATATACTCTCCCATGGTGAATTAGGGAATTGGCAATGGCTGGAGTAATCGAGGTTGCTTCCCTCTATCATACTTGGTCTTTTGGCATACCACACATTTTGAAACATGCTTTTGTATGTTCGCTTTCATGGTAGGCCAATAAAAGTATGTCTCTACTCCTTGAAGAGTAGGTTGAATGCCTCTATGCCCCGCATAGGGAGGAGCATGGGATTCATACATGACTTTCTCACAAAGGGAGTGGGTAACACATAGCCTATTTCCATGGAGAGATAACCATCCTACAAGGTGAATGGCTCCTCTTTCTTCCCCACAGCAAGGGCTGACATTATGTCTTTAAAGTCAGGGTCAGTAGAATACTCATCTATCATAGAAGATAGATCATTGTGAGCAGCTATAGACACAGCATTAACTTTTGGTCGTCGTGAAAGTGCATCAGCCACTTGATGGTGCTTACTAGCAATGTGAGCAATGTGGAAATTAAATTGCGAAAGAAAATTTTCCCATCTCATTTGTTTGTCAAAAAGCTTTGTTTGCGTCATGAAGTCCTTGAGACTTTGATGGTCTGCTCGTAAAATGAATGGAGTCCCCAATAGATAGTGCTTCCATGTGTCTAGGGCATGTAGAATAGCTAACAGCTCTTTCTCATAAATACCTAAGACCCATTCATTCGTATTGAGCCTTCGGCTCTCATATGCTATGGCATGCCCTTCTTGAAGCAAGACTGCTCCAAGGCAATCACCACAAGCATCACATTGGACCTCAAATGGCTTTAAGAGATCTGGAAGCATAAGGACTGGTTGGGAGGTAAGCTTCTCTTTGAGCTTGTCAAAAGCATTTTGCTCCTTAGCAGTCCATGAATACTTAACATTTTCCTTTGTTAAGTCATGTAATGGTCCTGCTATTTGAGAGAATTTTGCTATGAAGCATCTATAGTATGTACACATACCAATAAAGCTACTTAGCTCATGTAGATTCCTTGGATTAGGCCATGTTTTTATTACCTCCAACTTTGATGGATCCATACGGATACCATCTTGAGAGATAATATGACCTAAGTATTGAATCTCTTGAAGGAAAAATTTGCTTTTCTTTTGATTGATAAAAAGCTTATTCTCCCTTAATGCTTGAAAAATCACTTGGAGATGTTGCTTGTGTTCCTCCAAGGACTTGGAGTAGATGATGATATCATCAAAGAACACTCCATTGAATTTTTGGTAGGGTCTAAAAATTTTCTCCATTAGTCAATTGAATGTAGCTGGTGCATTAGTCAAGCCAAAAGGCATGACTAGGTATTCATAAAGGCCAAACGTTGTACGAAACGCGATTTTTAGGATATCTTCATTCACTATCCTTATTTGATGGTAGCCACTTTTAAGGTCAATTCTACTAAAGTAGGTAGAGCCTTGTAGCTTATCAAACAGTTCTTCTACCCAGGTACGGAAAATCTGTTTTTGATAGTGATATGGTTTAGTGCGCGGTAGTCCACACACATGCGGTATGTACCACCTTTCTTTTGCACTAAAAGGACTGGAGAACAAAAGAGAGAGGATCTAGGCCTCACCATCCCTTTGTCTACCAATCCTTGTACTTGCCTCATGATCTCCTCTTGTTGAGCTTGGGAAACTCAATAAGGAGGTTTGTTAAGTGGTGAGCTTCCTGATAAGAGCTCAATTCGATGGTCATCATCCCCTCGTTTTGGAGGTAAGTCCATAGGGATATCATCGATGAACACATCTTGGAATCCTTTTAAAAAGTTAGACAAGTCTAACTCTGCTTGAACCCTACCATTCACCTTTGATGAAACATTAGAACCTTTTAGGGACTCTTTCACAAAATCCATGTACGTAGAAACTGAGCTCTTGATTTATCAAGAGCAAGAGGATTTACAAGTGATATATTATGACCAGACTCATTAGAATCTATGTACATATTCTTTCCCCCGTGCGTGAAGTAGATTCTCCTTTCAGGAAACTTCATGTTGGCAGCCATGCAGTTGAACCATGGTGCCCCTAGGATAGCATCCTCATGTTGGAGAGGAGAGATAAAGAAGTCTTCTTTATCGACATAGCTTTGGACATGAAGCCTCAACTTTCCAATCAAGGGAACAACGGAGGCTTGCTATCCCTTGAAAGCGGCATAGGTAGTTACATCATCTCCCATATCAAGAGTTTGAATGCCCAACTTGGTGTCCAACTCCATTGATATGAAGTTGTGAGTAGAGCCAGGGTGAAACAAGATGAAGACAGCATGCTCCGTTACCTTTCCCCAAGCATAGGAGAGAGGTGATCCTTTGCAATGAGCATCCTCTTTTGGAGCTTTGATAGTGGAATCTCTAGGAGTCTCATTGCGAGTGGGGCAAGAACGATAACCATGTCCTTGCAAAAAGTTTCAAGCTCTTTAGGAGAGATTTTATTTCTACCTTTGTAATCTCCTTTCTCCTTGGACCGATTGTTGTTATTGTTGTTGGAATGGCCTTGGGAAGAATTTTGGGCATTAATTTTTCCTTTTGCATCACTTTTTTCTTTATTTTTCCATGGGCTTGACATTCTGTCTAGCCCCTTGTTGGAAATTGATGCGTGAAGCAACCATGGTACGGTGGATTACTTCACTGATAGAACCAGGCTGTTGAGAGTTGACATGCTCGGCCATCTCTTCAGGTAATCCCGCAAAGAATTGTTGCTTTTGCTCGACGAAGTCTATCTTTTGAAAGATAGTAGCCTTGAGATGTAAATCCCAAAACTTTTCCACACATTTGTGGATAGACTCATGAGAGAGAAGCCTCAAACTCCGCCATTCGGTGAGCACTTTGTCCTTTGTATCGCTTGCAAGGAATTGCTTCATGATGGAAACTCGTAGAGTTTTCCATGTCTTTGGGGCTTCGCCATTGCCACGAAGGCTAGCCCACCATTGATGAGCAAATTTTTGGAAGTGCATAGCTACATGGCGTAGCTTGGAGGACTCCATGAAGCCCTCGTCTCCAAAGGCCACATCAAATTGTTGGATGAAGGCCAATACTTTGTCGATAGCACCAAAGGTGCCATCATAGGTGAGAAAAGAGATACTCTTTCCTCCCTTTTTGAACTTCTTGAGTTTTTGTGATTGTTTGAGGACAGATCAAACAGGCGCCCAATTGGTCGGACACGTAGCCGGACACCACATTTGTACTCTATTAGTTTTCCGAGCTAGTGTAGTAATACTCTGTGTAAATCCTGATTATAGAGTAGTGGATCAATCCCCTGAGTTGTAATGTTGTAATGGTATTCGTAAAGGCCCGTGTGAGCCGGCCACTAGCCATTTAGAATGCCCTAGGTATAAACGTCAATAACTTTAATGTGAAAGGAGGCTTATCTTTAGAAGAGAAGAGGGAGCTCAAAAAACGTACGCTCAAGCTACGAGCTGCTCCAAACTTGTAAATCATCGTAGCTAATGAATGGGTAATCAGATTTCATTTCCGAAACTTGCATTGTGTTCCTCTCTCTTTGCTCTTTAATTCAAGTGTAAGCATCATCAGTTTTGCCGTGGTTCGTGACTACGTGTTAGTGAGCCTTAATTGCAAATTTGGGTGCTTAAATGACTGTGTTTAGTCGTTTTGACCATAGGAGAGTGTTCTTAGACCATAGGACAACATTTCTGGCATGTTCTGTTGCACTTTTTAGGACCTTTTTCATAATGGATCATGATTTTGGTACCTTGTTGGATTGCGACCAGACTTGCTAGGATAGTGCCCCTAGGTGTCCTAGACCTCCTCCTAAAGTTTCGTTGCATTTGGAGTCCGTTCGAGCACCGAAATGGCATGATGACCAAGAGCTGTGAGAAAGGACATAGGCAGATTTCCTTGATCATTGAGTGTTGGTTTGCTTGTTGAGCTAGTGTGTTTGCTTGTTAAGGTTCACTTCGTGAGATTGACGATCTCATAGAGTCTTCGTGCCCCATCCGAGTCACTTTCCTTGAGTATTGACATTATATTAGTACCAGAAATCTATGCTACAGACGTCCGTCGTGGCGACTCGCTAACATTGGCACTGTTGTCGGGGATATGATCCTTAGATGGCGAGTGGCCTAGTGCGTATTTAAAGCGTTCTTTTCTAAGGTTTGTCTCTCCATTCCATTTACACTTTAGCAGTGAAGCAGCTAGACACGGGGTTTAGTGCTTGATAGAGTCTAGAAGTCGAGGACTTATTGGATCTATTCTTGAGAAGTAAAGAGGGTTGTGAGTGAGATAGCCAAAAGCATTTCATTCTCCAGTTTTCTCTATGCTTTCAGAGTGCTGTTCCATTTTCCATTTGACTTTATTTTGTACCGTTCTGTATGTTTTTATTTCATGTTTCATTTCAATACTTAGGAGTAGGGTAAGTAGAAACTACCACCATCAAATTTGGGCTAAAAGATTGAGGAAAAAAAGGGTGAAAACCATATTATGGCAAAAATGACCATAACTCTAAAATTCTGAAAATTTGATGGTAGAGACCTCAAAATTGATCCAAATTCAAAAATTTGTGGATCAAAGGCATCAACATACTCTCTAGAAGCAATCTACAAAGTTTGGCAAGATTCTATGGAGGAACATGGATCGCAATCCATGTATCCCAAAAAAACCATTTTTGGTGAAAAGTGACCAGTTACAGTGTACATCATTGAAAAACTGCTCTGATCAAGTTTGCTTAAAAGAAAAACTCAAAAATCACTTCAAAATTGGCTGTTAGAGCAAAATCAGCAAAACATGCATTTCAAACACAAAATTGGAGAAATCTTGAGATTTTGGGATCCAAATTCAAAAAGGGGTGAGATTTGGCTTCTACAGGGCATAGAGAACCAATAGAAAAAAATTCATGAAAAAATGTTGTCAAACATGGATTGCGATTTATGTACCTTTTTGACATTTTGGGCTAATATTTGACAAGAACAACCCTAATAACTAGTGGAACAAATTTGCCAAAAGGGACCATGTTAAAATTTTTTTAAAAAGTTGGTCAATAAGGCCAAATACAAAAACTAGCCAAAAACCGTAGGACAGACATAATACCTCACATTTGACTAAGAAAAAGTTGGCCAAATTAAAAAAGATTTGGGGAATAGTGTCACCATAACATGGACTACAAGCTTACCAAGTTTCATGCTAAAGTGTGGTCAAACATGGATCGCGATCCATGGACCTCATGAAAATTTTTTGAAATTTTTTTCACTGAAATTTGAGCAGTAGGTAGCTGAGACATAGACAACAAACACTTTTCCCAAAAGAACCAAATGCAAAAAAGTTGCAAAAAGTGGTCAAAAGAGCCAAAGATAGTTCATTGTCCAAACTGTCATAGTAGACTGTAGAAGTCAATTTTGGTCAGGCAAAACTGATCCAAATTCAAAAAGATTTGTGGAGCAAGTTACAAACATCATAAGCTATCAGTATACCAAAAATTCAGATCCAAAAGTGGTGGAACATGGGTCGCGATCCATGTACCTCTGAGAAATTTTTGGAAAAAAACTTTTCTAGCCTGTAGCAGAGACCATTGTGAACAAAAGTCCCCAGAGAAATTTTTTCAAAAAAGTTCAAAAATTGAGTCAAAAGTGCCAAAAACACTTCAAGGTAAAAACCCTAAAACAGACATGTGAATTGACTTTTTCCTGGCCTAAACAAGTCCAAATCACACAAAAACCATATAGCAGGGATCAGTGAGCCAAGGGCAAGCTGTGTGCCAAGTTTCAGTGCAATCTGACACATAGGTACATGGATCGCGATCCATGTTCCTTTATCGCAAGTTGATACCAAACTTGCACCATAGGTAGAGGACATCACAAGGAATCTAGTGGTCTTTTCAAAAGTGAATTTGGATATCAAAAACCTGTCCAAAAGCGCAAAACTGTCAAGTACTCTAACAAAGTACCAGACCTGACCTAACTTTCAATCTAGAGGTCCATTTCAAAAAAAATGGATACCATAGGACCTACTAGTCATGCTGATCCTGATGGTACCAAGAAAAGTCAATTTGGGCTCCAAACATGGATCGCGATCCATGTTCCCATAATGACAACTTGAGTTGAAACTTTCCAGATCAGTAGTACATACATAAAGAAACATATCCCCAAGTTCAGTTTTGGAACAAAATTGAGAAAATTGGGTCAAAAGGGAGTAAAACAAGTGGCAGGCTAAAAACTGCAGTGCAGACCTTGTACTGGCTATTTGACCTATCAAACCAAGTCCAAATTCAAAAAGATTTGAGATTTAGCTAGTGGACATAGAGTGCAACAAGCTGCCAAGAGATCAAGTCCAGATGTGGTTGAACATGGATCGCGATCCATGTACCTCCACCTCAGAATTTGTTGAAAATTGGTGTATAGTCTGAATATGACCTTGTCTACACACAATCAAAATTTGGGAAAATTTGGAGATTTTTTTTTTTTGACAGAGGAACATGGATCGCGATCCATGTACCTCAACTTAGTGGTGGTATCTGACTTGGTGATCTTGTAGACATACTTGAGAACATCCCAAATCTCAAGTTTGAGCTAAATACCTTCTGGAGACAAGATACAACCCAAAGTTCCTGTGTTCTAATCCTGAAACTATTTTGGGTGCTGTTTCAAGTGCAATTCACTAAAAGTGCTCTAACGTTTGATAGACAACTCCAAATTGAGTCAGGTATAGCTAGGAAGAAAGCTTGCGGGCAATAGCACACACCTAGAGCTGAATTTTTCTAGGTTTCCTAAATCCAAACTTTTAGGGTACCCCAAGACTAGTTTCTAGAGACCAAAAGAGTCACAAGTTTCAGAATTTTCAGAGACCTCATCAAGGGCAAAAAGGGATTAGTTGCACCAAGCCAAGTTGGGCTTGTCAAGTACTATCTTGAGAGATTTCAGTGAGTCTTGACCATGACAAATCATCCACCACCAGGATTCTCTACTCTACTCAGAAGAGACATGAAAAACAATGCAATGCCGACAACAATGGGATTGGGAGAATACATAGATGAGAGGCATCCTCTAATCAACAAACCGAACGTGAAATTCATCAAAGCCAATGAATCCATGAGAGTTCTTACAGATTATGCTCATGATTGCTTATATAGATTCACCAACGGGGATCCATACATCTTCTACAGGTGTGTAGAGCCCAATGATAGAGAGTTGACCACACATAAGAACCTCTATGCATTCACGTATACAGATGCCAACGGAGTGCAAGTTTTGATGGTAGATAAGTATGGTCGTGAGTACAAGCTTGTCAATCCAATTGACTTAGAACAATACACATACAAGGGTACTCCGATCTCTACTTACATTCAGCCAAAAACGATGCCAGAGCACATATCTGAGAGGATTCCACAGGGATTCTCTTCAAGATGAGAGGAGAGAGTGAGAGACATCTTTCCAAGAGACCACGAATTGGTTATACTGGTGACTGAACCACAACAATTAAGACCATATCAAGTGGCTCATTGTGTCAAGACAAAGTACACTGGGTCAGGGGATCCATATGCTCATGTCTCACTCTTCAAACAAGTGTTGAGAGCTAGACAGATTGCAGATTTCCATACTCAGTATGAGGGATTTGGGTTAACATTGGAAGGAACAACCTTGACTTTGTTCCGACCATTGAATAGGGACGATTTCCCAAACATAGCACAACTCTTGCAAGAATTCACAGAGGAGTTCTCAAAAAGGGGGATCAAGCACAACACGTTGTCACAAATCTACGCTTTCAAACAAAAGAGACCGAGAGAGTGAAGGAAGCTTTGCTTCGCTTCAAACAAAACATCGAGAGATTTCCTGAGAGAGAGCTACCACAAGATGAGAGATTATTGCTTCTCTTCATAGAGGGCTTGAGGAATGAAACTCTAAAAAAGGACCTACATTTGAAAGGATGCGCAACGTTTGAGCAAGTCACTTTAGAAGCTCTTTATCTAGTTGACAATTGTAAAACCTACGGAGAGGTGACTAAAGATACAGACAACACGACTAGTAGCGTCTCATCTCCAAGGAGCGAATCAACAACAAAGAAGGGTGTTCAAACTCCTTGGGAACCAATCATTGATCAAGTGGCCGAGGGGGTGATTAGAAGAATAAACCAAGGCTACAAACAAAACCTAGATGTACGACAATCTCAATTGAGGATATGTAATACTTATGGAAGGGATCATCCCACTCCATGGTGTAACACTCAACCAAAGCTGCAACAAGTGCTAGGGCAACATCCACCTCTTCTGAATGATGGTAGAGCAGTAGTCAACTACGCTCAACCAACGTATGTTCCACAACCCATGAGAAATCAGTACTCCATGGATGCGAATACATTCATGTTCATAGCCAATCAGGAGTATGGTTCAAAAAACATTCTCACCAGGCTAGAACAACCATTGACTGGATCATCAACTATGAAACAAGAAGGTCCATGCTATGAATGTGGAGGTGACCATTGGGCACAAAGTTGTCCAAACAAGGATCCACAAATAGAATTATTTGTGTTTTGTGATGGTTGTGAGACAGACCATCTACGCCAACACTGTGCTAAAAATCTAAACTACAAAGGGAAAGCAACAATGAATGTTGTAGGCATAATGCCTTCTTCAAGTGGATCCGAGGTAGAACCCGCCATTCCTTTAAATGTGATGACTCGAGCTCAAGCTCAAGAAGCTGCCAAAAACAAACCAGCTGAAAAGGACACATTGCTTGTTCAAATAGAATTTGAGAACATATCGGTGAGAACCTTCGAAAGAAGATCATGGAAAGGCAAACGAGACAAAATGAAAGCAAATAGGCTAAAGGAGAAAGCGGCTTTGGAAACTGAACTGAATCAAACAAGAGAGTAGCTTAGACAAGAGCAGGAAAGGAACAAAAATGCAAAGGGACCTAAAGAGTCAAAGACTAACTCGGGAGGTTCAATCTTGGTCGACAAAGTGTTTGAACCTTTGGATGCGATCTTGAAAGGTCATGATGCTAGGTTAAAGAACAACCAAACCCAAGAGGATAGATGGTGATAGCCGTTTTTCAGCTCTCCGTAATTGCCATAGTGAGTTACCTCACCCTATCAAAATCACGTAAACACTGTGGCTATTTTTACCTTTTCATTGTACATAGGCGTGCGTGAGTTAGGGGGCTTTTCCCATATCTTCTTAAAACCCTCAGTTAGCTAGTCATTGGGCTAGTTTGAGCCAAAAAAATAAAACAAATAAGATATATTATGGCCCATTTGTGTGTAAATATTTCATTGTATATAGGGCCTAAAAATAAAGAATTTTCATAATTATTTTGGTATTTATTTAAATATTTCTACCTATGTGTGTGTTATTTGCCTATGTATGCTATGTACATTGACTCACCATTACCACAATTTTCTTACCATTTTGCATGCTCTTTATTCCTTATAAAAATATCTTCACACAAGCTTCTCTTATTTTTGATGTGAATCCACTCCTAATAAAAAACCTCAAAAATACTTTCCACCATCAGTCATTGCCTTTCACTAAATTCCTATTTCTTACAGGTATTATTTCTTACCTCTTGTAAATAAATATACATCAAAAAAACAAATGAGGGCCCTCCTCATTTGATTCCCTATATTTTCATATATTTATTTTTTATATATTTATAGCCCACACTATTCTAGATTCCATAAATTATTTATATATACTGGCCTGTCTTTTTTCATCATATCCATGTATTATATTTGTGCATAATCCACAACCATGCACATTTTCAAACCCTTAGGAATCAATTATGTCATGCTCTCATGCAAGGAGGGGCTCCCCTTTGGAGCCATATGCAAATTCAACAAAAGGGGCGCCACTGAAGGCTTTTTGTGAAGAAAAAGCAGGTCTTTTGGTGGGATTTTTAATATCCATCTCCACTCCGAATTTGAAGCGGTGGTCAAAAAAGAAAATGTGGACCAAGAGCTGAATAACCACCTCAAAAATTTTGGTGATTTTTGGAGTAACCACCGGTGAGCTATGATTTTTTGAGTGGACCCTAGTCTGCCCACTTTTCTCACAAGTAGCCCATAGTCTTCTCTCACCTCTTTCCACACTTCTACACACACACACACACACACACATTCCTCTCAATCCCTCACTCAAACCTGCACCTTCAATGGTTTCCCTCACCTTCTTCACCATTAACCTCTCCTCTTACTCCCATAGCTCTCATATGAGCTCCACATGTACATACACCATCTCTATGCCTCTCTCTATTATCTCCAAAGTACAATTCCATCTTACCCCTTCTCTATATACATGAAATTCAGAATGTAAACCATGCTTAACCTCTACAAATCAAGAGATATCATCAACAAAATTATCATTTTCATCGCGATAATCAACCTTGGCGGCGGTGGCGTAAAGAAGAGAAGACAAAGAAGAAGATCAATAGTCATCTTGAGAACCTACACAAGTAAGTCCTTCTTCAAGCTTCACCATCACAAGGATTTCCTCACTTCATTCAACCATCTTACTTCAACCATCCACCCCATTCTACCCATTGTAAATATATCATTAACTATCTAGTGATTACTAACACTAACCACTAACATACTAACACAAAATAGCCATTGACCTAACTATAAAAGACACCTCACCTCAAGACATGTGTATAGTAACTCTCTCTCTCTCTCTCTCTCTCTCTCTCTCTCTTTACTTACTTTCACCTTATCTACCATCAATAATGCTCTCTTTTGAGCCCACACCCATGACTCAAGAAGACAAAGAAGGCCCGCAATGTTTTGATATTCAAAAAAATCATAATCTTGATTTGTTAGCTTGTAAATTAGGATTTCCAATAATCTTAATGAGGGGTCTCCAACCTATAAATAGGCCCCTCTCCTTCTTGTAAAACAACGTCCAATATCTCACATAGCACCCCAACACTCTATGCGTGAGGAGAGACTTAGGTGTAGCAACCACTTGTGGGCTTCACTCTTGGTGTGAGAGAATCTTTTAAGCTACACATTGCAAGTGAGAGAGTGTGAGTTCCACAAATATCAAAACCACTATTGTATATGCTCCTTCATCATCAATAAATTGAGGTTTGGTGCATCAAAGGCGTGATTCGACGTTCAAATCTTCGTCCTTCCATTTGTGCAATACGGTTTGGTGAATTCAAGGTGACTTGTGTATTTTGAGTTTTTATCGGTTGATCTTGATTTTAGGAAGTGTTTTAGTGTGTTTTTCATTGCCAATTTTGTGTCCATTGTAAGAGGGTATTGTGGTGAGAGGTCTCCCACACCCTAAGACAGTGTGTGTGTGTTTTGGCAATGTTTAGCAATCACTAAGCATTGAGTGAGTTTTGTACAAGTTCTACGATAGCATCATAACGAACCATCTCCATTTGCAAGTCACAAATAAGGTATTACGCAAGATCCTTTCCTCTGTCTCTTCCCTTTGCTCTAGCTCTCTCTGGTCCATTTTACGTGTGTCTTGGTGTGAGGTTGCTTGTGTGTGTTGTGTGGTGCATCTTCTTGGTTGTTCCAAAATCTCTCTTGCGTCCTAGTTCGCATACCATAACTAGGTGGTGCCCTTTCACTTGTTTGGCTGTGGGTTTGTTGTTGTTGTTTCTGTGCTTGTGGTTGCCCCAGTCCCAATTGAGCAGCACGGGAGCCTTGAGGGGTGTTTAGAGGTCGCCTCTCTTGTTGCCCGCCCCGGACCGCCTCAATGGCTGACGTATCCTCATCCGGGGTATGAAAAAGAGAGGTTGCAAATGTGCAAGGAGCTCATCCAAAAGTCCCAAGCTCTTATGGAACCACATGTTCCAGATGCTCCAAAAACGGAGGTGCTAATCTGCGAGAAAGTCCAAGAATTGGAGAGCTCTGGTATTGTAAAAAAAGATGAAGAGCCAGGAGTTGAGGCATCTTTAGATACAAGGGAAGTAGCCAATACCACCGATGGAGTGGGCTCACAATTAGTGTTTCCTATTTGGGAGGTAGAAGAACAATGGCCATAGGATCTATGGAGGATATCTGAAACCAAAAAGATGGTAGTGCTACTTTACAGTCAGCACCTATCCCTCAGATAAACAGGAATCACAAATTTTTCCCAGGGGATATAAGATCTTTATATGGGGATGTCGGGTCTGTTGCATCTGAAGAGAGTAAATCACGCTCTTTAAAGACTTTACCATCTTTCATAGGAGAACACGAAACAAAATCAGAGGTTAAAATGGTACCTTCTCAATGGAAAGCCACATCGAAAATGATGGATACCAAGAGCTTGCACGAATTGATGTCTTCTCCTATACAATGCACACTTTATCTCTCAGACTACTAAAAATTAGACCGCATCTATGGGGCCAAATGGGCAAAAACCTGGAAAAGATGGGGTTGAAAATCGCTTCACATGACCAACTTGTGGACAAAAACAGGGATGACACCTCGCCTAAGAAGCCACAGACAAAGCCAGTACCAGTAAATAAGGTGGGTGAGTACTGTGAAGGAGAAGAAGGAAACACCACCTTACCACTTGCGTACAAAGGAGTAAAGATGGTTGCTATATTAGATAGTGGGGCAGGAATTGACATTGCAACCAAAGAGATATGGAAAAAATGGGGAAAGCCTGCTCTTACAAAAACTCAAATGAAACTGCAATTAGCGGATGGATACACAGAGAAACCGATTGGAACATTAGAACAAATCATTGTATCCTCGTGTGGCATTGAGTATGAGCATACCTTTGCCATAATGAATTTTGACAAGAGCAGCAACTTTGATATCATATTGGGCAGACCATTCATGTGTCAGCTCAAAATGGTACAAGACTGGGGCTATGACTATATCTGCTTGAGACACAAAGAGGTCACAACGAAAATCAGTGTCAAAGATCATAATTATAGAGATGTAGTGCGAACCCCGAGGGAGGACTTAAGCTCCACAACTGATTTGGAAGCAAAGCGCATATTTGGATGTATGGAGCTCCTGAGAGTGGAAGTCTTAGAAAGGAAGATTGCATCCTAGAGTGTTTAGTAGAAGATGAAGCATATGTACCTGAGCCATTTCCAGAGGAGTTATTTGAACCCTTTGGATGGGATCAAATACTGGCCACTCTTGATGTGTGTGTGAATGAGGTGACCCTGACTAAATTTTGCGATGAAGATGGGTATGATGTAACTCCCTTGTTTACAATAAAGGTGTTGAAGGAAGCTAACAAGGTTTGTGAGTGTGAAAGCAGAAAAGATGAGACAGATAGCTACATCATGGACCATGATGCCAAAGTGCAAACGAAGGAAGCAGAGCAACCACGAGAATATGTCATCATTGACATACCTGAAGAATCGACAAAAGCTGTTTCAAGGAAGTCGACTACTAAAAAAGAGCAAATAAAAGCAGAAGAAGGAAGAAAATTTCCAAGTTCAACGCCAAATGTTCAACAAACACAAGATCAAAAGAAGAACAGGGACAAAGAAGAAGATTGACTGTCTCCTACGATGATCAACTTCAACATATGCCGAGAAACGGGATTCAAAATCACATGTTCAGCTGTGATAGATCCAAAAGCAACAAAGAATCTAATGTCTTATGATACATGGTAATCATGGGAAAACCACCAATCAAAGAGCTAGAGGAGATAGTGTACACAAGTTCTAAAACGATGATTCCTAGCTTCGGAGTGGCAGAACCTGTACTCAAGTTGAGTACCGGGGAGTATAAGGATACTTTCCACATAATCGACTCCCATCACATCAAAGAAATTCTGGTCCTAACAGAAAGCTGGAGGAACATCTTCTTTCGACAACAATCAAAAGCTTCCACAACAACAACAACTGTAAGAGTTCATGAAGCTTCTCAAGTCAATGCAAAAAAAGAGCAACTAAGCATTGCAGAAAAAGGTAAAGCTAAGGTAAAAATTGAAGTATATCAACCTTGCAAGACAACTTTACCTTCAACAAGCCTACATCAAACTTCCCGCAACGCCTCTACATCAAGAGCCAAACCATTGACAATGCAATAGAAACCGAGACAAAAAGTCTATCAACCAAAGTTTCCATCACAACAAAGCATTAGGAAGAAGCCAAAGAATGTCAACCAAGTGTTGTTATCCAAAGAGCACATCAAAGTCAAAGACCCAGTTTGGATACATGAAGCACAAGTTCAACATCAACAAAAGGTGATAGGGTGGGTAACATCAAATGAGTCAATCACTACTCAGGGCTACTTCCAAGGAAACGCTATTGTTTGGGCCAAAAAGCCTAAAGTAACAGCTTGGATCTTCTCGACTCAACCAAAGAGTTCTACAAAGAGCAAGACAAGCTATAAACGCAAGAGAAACAACTCAATCAGGAGAAAGAACTACGACAAAAGGAAAAAGCAAAAATCAAAGCAACAAGGAATGCGACAAGTTTGGGTACCAAAGTCATACCTCAAACAAGCTACCCAAGCTACACAATGAAAACAGGTGCAGCAACAGATAATTCCAGTCAAGCTACTTGAAGCGCAAGGATTTTATGAAGGTAACACTCAAATATGGTCACCAAAAATTGTAGCTCAATCTGGAACAACCAAGAGAAATCATGCAGCACAAGCTTCTACACAAAGACAAGCAATGATAACCAATAGCCAACAGAGGCCAATTGCAACCAAGGCTACTGAAATCTACAGATGGATACCTCATCATCAACTACAAAGTCAAGGCTTTTACAACGAAAATCATCAAAGCCTAGTGTCCATTGAATTATAGAAGAAGATAAAATGCCAAAAGCAGTCACACAAGGACCAAAGACAAGGTGGGTTCCAAAATCACTCGTGGAAAAATCACAGAGAACCCACACATCTACACAACCGCTTCTCATTGGAGATAAAGCAAAGGCTCCATCAGTCTCTACATTAGCTGAAGGACTTGTTTCACAAAGTAGTGTGAACATATGACAAGCAAGTCAGTGGAGCCAAAATATACCAACCTACTTGACAAAATGGTGGCATCCAAAGACCAAAACAATGGAAGAGGCCTAAATTTCCAGAACTTATGGAATTGGGTTTCTGGCTTTGAACAGGTAAGTCCAAGTCGCCATTAAATATACATGGCATAAAAGCCAGAGTCAAGCAGCTAAGCCACTAAATGAGCAAGGCGTTAGTCCCAAACCTTCATGTAATTATTCTCTGTGGTCTAAGTGTCTTAGTTATTCTAGGTACTGCTCAAGCTGGAAGAGTTGAGCATAATTACGTTGTGTCGCTCATGCTGGTATAGGTGAGCATAAGAGTCAAAGTCATTGTAGTATAGTGGTAAATGAAGGAGGAAGTCCAAAAGACACTCACGTATTCAACACAGTGAGGAATGAGTGGAGAAGCTTCTAGATCGAAAACCCTTCTTGGAAACATGGAATCTATTGAGAGGTCCTTTGATGTCACAGGTGCTACATTTGTTCCTTGAAGCACCCATCAACTCCATCTCTTACACTACATGCTTTTGTTTGACAAATTTTCATATGCATATAGAGTGTCCCATAATCAACACTTGCATTAGACACTCTTCCTTTGTTTCTCCCAAGCACTCACCTTGCATGACATGTACTTCAAGTCCAAATGCTCAAATCCAATAAGAGCGTATACCAAAGGCACTTTTTTCCCACCGGGTTTTTTTCCCTTTGGTCATCTAGGTTTTATGACCCTAATCTAGAAACCCTCATTGACTTCTTGTATGTATTTCTTCTACATCAACAATAAGGAAATGGCTACCCCAATCAATCGACAATGACTTGGAGCAAAAATTGCAGGTCTCCATATGCTTATGAAGAAGATCTTTTATCTCCAAGGTCGACAACAAATCTCCATCAAAAAATGGCAAGCTAACAAATGGCATACAATGCCAAGCAATGATGACATCAACAAGCTATTTCTCCACAACAAACCATAAGGAGATCAACAATGTTGAAGCTAATGAAGTATTTCAAGGCAACCACAAAGGCAAACACATCAAGAGAAATCTTCACGGCCAAAAAGACACCAATAAGAAGAATGAGCAACATATGCAAAATTCCCTCAAAAATTGAAGTCCAACACACGCATCAAAAAGAAAACGACATATATGAATCACTCAAGGAAGGGGAGAGCATCATCAATGACAAAGCACTTCCCAAGCTGAAGTCCAACCTTGAAGACAACCCTATGACAAGACTGCATAAGGTCGTGTCAAGGGACGACACGAATTAGGAAGGGGGGAATGTTTGAGGACAGATCAAACGGACGCCCAATTGGTCGGACACGTAGCCGGACACCACATTTGTACTCTATTAGTTTTCCGAGCTAGTGTAGTAATACTCTGTGTAAATCCTGATTATAGAGTAGTGGATCAATCCCCTGAGTTGTAATGCTGTAATGGTATTCGTAAAGGCCCGTGTGAGCCGGCCACTAGCCATTTAGAATGCCCTAGGTATAAACGTCAATAACTTTAATGTGAAAGGAGGCTTATCTTTAGAAGAGAAGAGGGAGCTCAAAAAACGTACGCTCAAGCTACGAGCTGCTCCAAACTTGTAAATCATCGTAGCTAATGAATGGGTAATCAGATTTCATTTCCGAAACTTGCATTGTGTTCCTCTCTCTTTGCTCTTTAATTCAAGTGTAAGCATCATCAGTTTTGCCGTGGTTCGTGACTACGTGTTAGTGAGCCTTAATTGCAAATTTGGGTGCTTAAATGACTGTGTTTAGTCGTTTTGACCATAGGAGAGTGTTCTTAGACCATAGGATGACATTTTTGGCATGTTCTGTTGCAGTTTTTAGGACCTTTTTCATGATGGATCGTGATTTTGGTACCTTGTTGGATTGCGACCAGACTTGCTAGGATAGTGCCCTAGATGTCCTAGACCTCCTCCTAAAGTTTCGTTGCATTTCGAGTCCGTTCGAGTGCCGAAATGGCGTGATGACCGAGAGCTATGAGAAAGGACATAGGCGGATTTCCCTGATCATTGAGTGTTGGTTTGCTTGTTGAGCTAGTGTGTTTGCTTGTTAAGGTTCACTTTGTGAGATTGACAATATCATAGAGTCTCCGTGCCCCATCCGAGTCACTTTCCTTGAGTATTGACATTATGTTAGTGCCAGAAAGCTATGCTGCAGACGTCCGTCTCATGGCGACCCGCTAACAGTGACCTTGACCATGCAGGGTAAGATTTGTGATGTCTTTCCCTCTTGTATTCTCTGATAGAATAGCCATAGCTTTCATCGATAGAGGAGGAAGGTGAAGAAGAAGGAGAAGAGGGTGACCTCTTTCTTGCCCTTTTCTTCCTTTGCTTTCTCTCTTCCCTTTTGGAGTGACGAGGAGAAGGACTATGGGTTAACCTGCTTTGGAAATTCAAAACCTTAGTTGCTACTCCTCTTAGACTTTGAAAATAAGCACTTAAGTATCTATACCCACAGTCAAATCGGTTAATTATTAGAGAGTAGTGGAGTGGGTCTAATATAGCAGAGTTGCCGAGGGATAGCTCCTTTTGGACTTCTTATGGTTCAATAATGGTAAAGTCGTAGGCAAGTTTAAAAAGACTCCATTATTAAGACCAAAGCTCCCGAGGTGTGCACCATATCCCACATAGTGGGCTCAACAAAATTGATAATAGATCCCATTTCCACTTACCCTAATATAGTTAACAAAATCAACTATCAATAGGCTAGTTAAGGACCTCTCTTCTTAAGCAAGAAAAGAGAAACCAAATGCTCTGATACCAATGTACTAGAAATGGCCTTTGAAGTTTGAGAGTAGCGGAATTAAAAAAATAGATAAAGCACTTTTGTAGATTACTTTGTGAGCATAGCAGGTGAACTTAATCGATGGTAGCAACATAAACTTGGTACTTAGTTAACTTGTCATGAACAATACTTTTGCAAGGGAGAGATTTTAGAGAACATGACAATAATTGAGGACTGGATTCATACGGAGCCGGTCCCCCCTCGAATAGGCATTTGTATTATAGTTCTCCCATCAACAGAGACTTGGTACAATACAATCTTTGTGTTCCTTGTGACTTAGGTGATGCAATGAAGATGGAAAGCTTCATGCATCACAAACATAACGTAAACTTTGTAGAAAGTATTAACTATCCCAACCCTCAGTCCCAAGGCCTCAAACACCTTCGAAGGTGGATAGAGCTACCGGAGAATGAGGGTAGGGAAGAGGAAGAAGAAACATTCCATAGGAGAAAGAAATAGTTCCTCACTTATCATCACTCTTCTTGCTAGCATACATAATAGCATAGTAATGAAGATGGAGAAGATGGCAAGCTTAAGCATTGAAGCATGGCTCTTGGTTGGATTTGCATTCCATAGCCAAGAGTGTTGGTGTAGGCTCTCAATTCTCACAAGCTTGGAGAAGGAGGTGGAGTTCCTCTACTTTCACCAAGTGAGAATGAATCCACAAAATGTGTGTGTGTGTGTGTGTGTGGTGTATACCCCCCAGCACACCCCGTAGGTTCTAGCAGGTCTACTGCTGCTAGAGCTTTTTTGCCTACAGCTGAGCAATCTTGTTGGGATGTTAAGGATGCGTAGGCTCGTAAATTGATTGCATTATCTACAAAGCGCACTATTACTTCTCATGTTTGCTCATCAAAATGAACAAAACAGGCTTGGGATAGTTTGATTGGTCTTTATGCAAGCCACAACGAGGCAAAAATTGCATTGCTTTACGCTGGAGTCCAAGATTATGCAAGAGGAAAATGACATGGACATTTTTCTTGGTGTATCAAGGATATCAATGAGAAACTCATTTCTATAGGCGAAGTTATTTCTTACAATTCACTTGTGCAGATTGTTCTTGATGCTTTGCGAGACTCTCATCAGACTTTTGCTAGTACTTGAAGACTAAGGGCCCAAGGAAACCCTCAAGCTGTTAAGTTTGATGCATCATGCACATTTCTGTTACAATAGTCATTTTCAAGAAAGAATAGGGCTAGACAACATGTAGTTGAAAGACTCATTTCTATTGGTGAAGTTATTTCTGATAGTTCACTTGTGCATACTGTTCTCAATGCTTTAAGAGACTCTCATCAGACTTTTGCTAGTGCTTGGAGACTTATAGCCTAAGGAAACCCTCAAGCTGTTAAGTTTGATGATTCATGCACATTGTTGTTACAAGAGTCATTTTAAGACTTTTGCTAGTACTTGGAGACTTATGGACCAAGGAAACCCTCAAGCTGTCAAGTTTGATGCTTCATGCACATTGCTTTTACAAGAGTCATTTTCAAGAAAGAATAGGGCTAAACAACATTTGAATAGGATTTGTTTTTTCTCAAAGAAAAGGTGGTGTTGGGTGTCAAGTCCGGTCTAATCCGTGTAGGAAGCTACCATGTCAAAAACTAATAAAGACCACTCTTTATTGTGGAGTTTGCATGGTAAAAGGTGTGGTTTCAATAATAAAAAATAGCTTGTTCTCTATGTATTAAATGGTTCTCTATAATAAAAAATAGCATGTTGTTTTTACTTTTCTCACAAGTCTCTCTTTCTCTCTCTCGCTCTGCTTGTCCCAACTCTCCACTTCTCATGGCTTGCCATCACTACCATCCTAACAGGTGTTAATAACAATGCATCCACTTCTCATGGTTCTTTTGTTGGCATCAACTTGTTTGGGAATTATTGTGAACAAGACAATAAGAAGATGCATTCCCAATATTACAAGGCTAATAATCACTTGATAAAGCAGTGTCCTAAGTTGAAGGAAAAAGAAGCCAAGAAGAAAGTCTGGATTAACCACCAGTGCACCTATTGTAGAATCTTTTGTACATGGAGATTGTGATGTTGTGCATGTATGTCGCACGTGTCAATGCAAGGAACTTGCCGATACACTGTGCCACAAATGGTTCCAAGCACACAAAAGCCTAAACTAGTAAGCTCAAAGAAGACGATGGTGTGTCACTCACCGCTCTACGCTTGCTGTCGTGGAGGATTCCTTGCCGCGAAGAAGAGGGAGATGCCGCTATGCCGCGCTCAACCGCCTCGCCATAGTCGTGCCGCCGCAATGCTCAATCGCACACTCTCTCTCTCTCTCACGCATACACACACACACACACACACAAGGAGATGAAGAAGAAGAAGATGGAGATGGAGCAAGAGCACTCTTCAATTGCACAAATGAGAGAATGAGTGAATTTTAGGTTTAGTTGACTTTTATATGAGCTCGCCCCATTCACGCTGGGGCGCCCATGCTTAGCCAACTAATCCCTTGAATGTTTCAGTTAGAGTGCGCCTCTCATCGGCGATCACTCTTACCCTTTTCCTATTGGACCGACAAGCCCGGTACCTGACTCTACCAAATAAATAATACAACATCCGTCGTAGGTGATAGGAATGTGCGTGAGGGTTAACATGCCCCCCTTCCTGATGTAGATTCCGTCCTCGAAAGCTATTGAGTTGAAGCTCGTTCGTTGAGGTGGAAGACCATTTGAGATGAATGTCCTTAGCCTTCTTCACTGCAAAATCAAACAACATTGGCACAGTAATTGCATTCTCATATACAATTAAAAAGCATATGTAGTTTTAGGCAGACAAATTGATTGGTAGCATAATTCTAAACCATTTGTTAGCAATAAACATTAAATCGCAATATAATCAAACGCATAAACAGTTGTAAAGGTAAAAAATTGAACAAGTCTGGGGTCGCTAATTTAACGGTCGACAGGCACTAAAGATCGACTATTAATACCATGGGCAAGCTTCTCAATTTTCTCTGGTCAATTAAGTTGTTTAATCGCGAGAGCCAAGTATTTCATGTCCGACGCCGGCTGACTAGAGGCTATACCTATAAGACCTTGTAGTTAAGCTACGATAAAAGGAATTGTTTATGAAGTCATCGCCAGACTTATTTCCTTTTCTTTGACCCCCCAAAGTCTTTTCACGATGATTGAATTTTGATGTGTGTGCTTATTTTGTATGCCTTGGGTTTTTTGCTTTTCAAGGAAAAGCGCCCACACTGGGAACCTCTAGGGCTCTAGTACCATAGGCGATACCTGTGAGTGGAGTACCAAATCAAGCTGAGGTTTCTCTTCTAGCTTAAGATTTTACATTGTGGCACTTTGATTTTTTGTTTGTTTGTTTTCAACATTTTAATTTTGTAACTTTGGGGGGTCATGTAACACTTTTACCCTCCCCAGGCTCATCACACTAGTAAACTCCCTTTATAATACTTAAGCTAAAGGTCAATAGGGACTAAGCCCACTAGAAATCCCTAGTACATTTCACACAATGCTGCCTAAATCGGATTAAGAACCTAAGTAACCATTAATTATTAGAAAGGCATTCCCCATGGTATAAAGAGAAGATCTATAACACCTAACTTGGTCAAACTAACTTAGTCATCAGACTGCTTGATTTTTAAACCTAGACAAGTGATTATGCCAAAAAAATACATTGAATTTAATGTTTGATACTAAGCAATGTGCTAGATATTATGCTATCAATCACAAGTAAAGCAGACAAACATGGATGCAAAAAGATAAGGGGCAATGCTAATGGACAAGAAACACCTTTTTGTGTTGATGGTCGCGCTTGATTTGAAGTGTGAACGAGAGAAAGATTCCATGAAGGTCCAAATCCTAACCACAACAACACGTTCGTGTACACACTAGGAAACACAAAGAATACCTCTAGGAGGCACATCAATGGGAAAAGGTACCAACACTTATTGAAAATAATTAAAAAAACATCAGGAACCCTAACCTAATTATTTGCACTCCCCCTAGAGAGTCAAGGGAATAGGATATTGTAGAGATTGGGGAGAAACCCTAAGGCTAAACCCCTATCCTCGTTGTCGAGAAAAACAAAGTCATCATCCATGAGACCATATGTGCCATCCGTATAATCATGTAAGTCTTCATCATCATCAGAGGCACCAATGTTTACTAAGAAGGTTACTAGACGCCTATAGTCATCTTGGTCAAAAGGATAGGCTTGTGCAATGGGAGATACACTCTCTACTAAGTATGGATCAGTCGTGGTCAAGAGACGTATCAACCATTCTAACTCCTCAAAATTCCTCTCACATGCTAGCGTACCTACCAAACCCCATTCATGTGAAACTTTTGTCAAAAGTAACAAGGGTACCTCTCACCCAAGGCAGGAGTGGATGACTCTAGCGTACTAGTCATATCTGTACACGCAAATAGATGATGGTTAGAGTGAAAATATTACAAGGGTCGTGTTCTTGTGCATATGTGTTTTTATGATTTTGTGTTATGGCTCTTTTACTTTTTTATCTTGTTTTTGTGAGTATAAGGCTATATATATGCATTCCCTTGGGAGATTGAGAGGTCAGGGAGGAAGGTTGAGAGGGAAGCAAGTGAATGATGGATGTCAGACACTCCCCCCTTCCCCTTTTGGAATGATGTCGTTGTTAACCCTCATGGCTCACGGACACCCCATCACCTACGACGGACGTGTATTATGTATTTGGTAGAGTCAGGTACTGGGCTTGTCGGACCAATAGGAAAAGGGTAAGAGTGATCGCCAATGAGAGGCGCACTCTAACTCGGACATTCAAGGGATTGTAGACATGTAGTAGTGTTAGTGTGTATACGCGCTTCACCAGGGGCACTTTTCTCCCACTGGGTTTTTCCCCCTGGACATCTGGTGTGAAAGGACACCTTATCTCTTAGGGTTTCATATAAGCTTTGTAGCTCTGAGTTTGTACACAATTATTATTCCAATACAAAGAGAGAGACTACAGAGATCTCGTACACAAGCTCTGTGTCTTCTCCTTCTCCATCTTCTTCCTACTCTGAGTTGCTGTCTTCCTTCTGTTTCCTGTTTCATCATCTTCAACAATTGGTATCAGAGCGAGGTGATTTCCAGAGCCTCTACTTGCGTTTTCGCGTCCGCGCGCGCAATCGCAGTTTTCAGGCAGTTTTCGGAAAATTTGTTCGTGGGAGCATCCTCGACGTTCCGAGAGTATTCTGACCAGGCGACCTGGAGTTTTACCCCCCTTTCGAAGCCGTTCGAGCCCTCAGAATTTCGTTCTGAGCAGCGTAGCAGAAGTTACTTTTCCGAGGCGTTTAGATCAAGAGGGTGTGCTTTCTGACAGATTTTCTTCAGGTAAACAGTTCTTTTGGGAAGCAGCTTGTCTTAGCTTTGTGCTGAGATTTTGTGTAGAGTTTTGCTTGGATTGGAGAGGAGATTTGTGAATCTCTTGGAGGTTCTTTTGCTCTCTTGTGTGCATCTACAGTATGGCTCAATCTACGGAGAAAGAGATTTTTGGTGCGTTTACATCCGAAGACAAATTGGATGGTACCAACTATTCTCTTTGGTCTTTTATGGCCAAAAATGTTTTGGTTGGTAAAGGATTGTGGGATTACGTATCTGGAGATGAAGTTCGTCCAGGTAGCATTGCACCTGCCACGCCTGGTCGTGGTGCAGCTTTTGGTGCAGGACCCTCACAAGTCACTCCATAGCAAAAGAGATGGGATACTAAAGATGCACAGGCTATGGCTGTGATTGCCTTAACCATAAAGAGGACAATCACACCACATATCAGATCTTGCAGAACTTCTGAGCATGCTTGGAACACTCTGCAAGCTATGTTTGGAGGAAGAAACGCTGCCAGAATAGAGTTTTTGAAGAAACAACTTGACAAAATACAGATGGACGAAGGTGACGATATTGTCGAGCATCTTACAAAAATAAGGGATCTTAAAGAGCAATTGCTTAGCATTGATGAAGTGATTCCAGAGAAGGACTTGGTTTCCAAAACACTCAATTCACTACCACCATCTTATTTGACTTTTCAGACTTCTTTGACTCTGTCTTTGCGAGCTAATCCTGACCCTCTTCATTTTGAAGAGTTAGTGGCTTTGCTATTGCAGGAGGATCAATCACGTAAGAACAAGTCTTTACAGGTGGATGGTATGGATCATGCTCTTGTTGTACAGAACAAAAACAGGGGTAAAGAGAGTGCTCATCACTCCAAGTCTAGTGCAGGACAATCTTTAGAGAAGTCTAAAGGTGATTCCGACAAATCCAAGAAGAAAGGTAAATGTCACTACTGCAAGAAACCTGGTCACTACATTAGTGAGTGTAAAAAGCGAATTGCTAAAGAAAAGAAGAAATCGTCAAGTTTGGTTGTTTCAGCTTCTGGTGATTCTTCTACAGCTAAAGAAGAGTCTGCAAACTTTGTGCAGGATTCTTATGCTTTTGTAGTATGTTCAAATTTTTCTGCTTACAGTGTTGACAAGACACAAATGATTTGGTACTTTGATAGTGGTGCATCCAGGCATATTACTTCAAGGAAGGATTTGTTTTGTTCATTGGATGCAACTCCAGCAGGAAAGAAGGTGACATGTGCAAATAATGCTTCTTATCCAATCAAAGGCGTTGGTAAGATTTTGATTACCATTTCAGATGGTTCAGATTTATGCTTGCCAGATGTCTTATATGTTCCAGGGATCAAGAAGAATTTGTTGTCTGTATCCTCTCTTGCAAAAAATGGTCTTCGGGTCATTTTTGAGGATGACAGATGTGTTGTACGAGATCGAGAGAATGGTTATTCTCTTATCACTACAGGTACGCTGGACAATGGACTATTTGTGCTAGATCGTTATGAAAAGCAGATTCAGGTATGTATTGCAGAAACAAAGACTCAGGCCATGCAGGATGCTGAGTTGTGGCATGCTAGATTTGGGCATGTTAGTTATGGCAGTTTGATGACTTTACAACGTCATAATATGGTGCATGATTTGTCTTTATTGGAGATGCCACCAAGACATGTATGTGAAGGTTGCGTTCTTGGAAAGATGCACAGATTTGCATTTTCGCAGGATGGTTCAGTTAGAGCGACACGAAAGTTGCAGCTTGTACACAGTGATGTATGTGGTCCTATGAGGACGCCATCTATAGGAAACAGCCTTTATTTTGTGACCTTCATTGATGACTTTTCCAGGTTTTGTTGGGTGTATCCACTCAAAGCAAAGTCAGATGTGTTTGCAGTTTTTCAACATTATGTCGCCATGGTTGAAAATGAAACAGGTTGCAAAGTACAGACTCTTCGTACCGATCGAGGAGGTGAATACATGTCAGGTGCATTTAAGGATTTTTTGGGAAAGAAAGGCATTAAACACCAATGCACTATGCCATACACACCACAACAGAATGGTGTTGCAGAAAGGAAGAACAGGTCTTTAATGGAGACAGCTAGATGTATGCTCAAGGCTAAGAGTTTGCCTCATAAACTATGGATGGAGGCAGTTGCTTGTGCAGCACATGTTTTGAACAGGTGTCCTATTCGTGCCTTGAAGACCATTACTGCATATGAAGCTTGGTATGACAAAAAACCTTCAGTCAGTTATCTTCGTGTTTTTGGTTGTCTTGCTTATGCTCACATCCCTCAGCAGTTACGTGGAAAGCTTGATGATAAGGCAATCAAATGTATATTTGTGGGGTACAGTAGTGGAAGTAAAGGTTATAGACTTTACAATCCTGCTACAAACAAGATTTTTGAAAGTCGTGATGTAATTTTTGCAGAAACTACTGCTCAACCTATGGTTGCTTTTGATGTACCTCATATGCAGACACATGATGTATTTGAAGGTTTGCTTCCTTCTTTTGTGGAAAATCAAGATTCACAACAGGTTGATAATCTTGATCAATCTTTTGATCAGCATGTGATACCTCATGATGTAGAGGAAATTGTGCGTGAAGAGCAAGAAGTTCTCAGGGAAGAAAGAACCTTGCCTAAATGGGTTCAGAAAACTTTGCAGGATAGCAAGTTGGATGCACCGTTGCCACGAAAAACACGTGCTGGTACTACTTTTGGCAGAGAGCAAGTAGATTTGGCTTGCTTTAGCACTCTTTGTGATGCAGATGAGCCTGATTCATTTGAACAAGCTTTAGAGTGTGTTCAGTGGAAAGATGCTATGCAGCAAGAAATTGATTCTATTCATAAGAATCATACATGGGATCTAGTGGACTTGCCTACAGGTAAAAAGCCTATTGGTACAAAGTGGGTTTTTAAGGTAAAAAGGAAACAAGATGGTACTGTTGACAGGTACAAAGCAAGGCTTGTGGCAAAAGGCTATGCGCAACAGAAAGGCATAGATTATGATGAAACCTTTGCTCCTACTTCTCGTGCGTCCACAGTTAGATCACTAGTTGCAATTGCTGCTCATCATGGTTGGAAAGTGCATCAGTTGGATATCAAAACTGCTTTTTTGAATGGTGATTTGCAGGAAGAAGTTTATGTAATTCAACCAAGTGGTTTTGTTGTAAAAGGTCAAGAGCAAAAGGTATGTAGATTGCGTAAAGCTTTGTATGGTCTCAAACAGGCTCCAAGAGCATGGTATGAGAAGATACATACTTATTTGATTGGCCAGGGATTTCAGAATAGTCCAACAGAAAGTACTTTGTATGTCAAAAAGAGAGATGGAGTTCTCATTATGCTAACACTTTATGTGGATGATATGCTTCTTACAGGCAATACTGCAGATGAAATTGAAGCGTTTAAAGATGCTTTGAGAAAAACCTTTGAGATGTCTGATCTTGGTTTGCTACATTATTACTTGGGTATTCAGTTTGTGCAATCAGAAGATGGCATATACATGTTGCAGGCAAAATATTTGCATAAAATTTTGGACAAGTTTGGTATGCAAAATTGTAAGCCAATCTCTACACCCGTAGAAACTGGATCAAAGTTGAGCATGCATGATGCTGGAGAAACTTTTGATGTACATACTTATGCAGCAGCGGTTGGTTGCTTGATATATTTGGCAGGCAACACTCGTCCAGACATTCAATTTGGGGTTTCACAAGCAAGCAGATTTATGCACAGCCCAGGTATGCATCATTGGCAGGCTGTGAAGCGCATACTTCGTTACCTTTCAGGTACCCCTAATCTTGCCATGTTCTTTCCAAGGGGGGATATGTATGGAAAGCACAATTCTATGCAGCTTCTTGGTTACAGCGATTCAGATTGGGCTGGTGATTTTGACACACGACATTCCACAAGTGGCAATTGTTTTTTCTTGGGAAATGCATGTATATCTTGGCTAAGCAAGAAGCAACCCACAGTGGCTACATCAACTTGTGAAGCTGAGTACAGGGCAGCTTTCACGGCAACAGTTGATTGTGTATGGATACGCAGGTTATTGGCAGATCTTTGTGAGTGTCAACAGGCACCCACTACCATTTTCACTGACAGTCAGAGTGCTATGGCAGTTGCAAGGAATCCAGTATTTCATGCAAGAACAAAGCACATAGAGGTTCACTACCACTATGTCAGGGAAAGGCTACATGCAGGGGAGATCACACTAACTTACTGTCCTACACAGGATAACATTGCAGATCTATTTACGAAGGCGTTATCACGAGAAAAGTTTGAAGCTTTCCGAAAAGCTTTGGGCTTACTCTCATACACATGATGATCTGCTACCTTGTACGGATTCACACTATCACTACAGGGGGGATTTGTAGACATGTAGTAGTGTTAGTGTGTATACGCGCTTCACCAGGGGCACTTTTCTCCCACTGGGTTTTTCCCCCTGGACATCTGGTGTGAAAGGACACCTTATCTCTTAGGGTTTCATATAAGCTTTGTAGCTCTGAGTTTGTACACAATTATTATTCCAATACAAAGAGAGAGACTACAGAGATCTCGTACACAAGCTCTGTGTCTTCTCCTTCTCCATCTTCTTCCTACTCTGAGTTGCTGTCTTCCTTCTGTTTCCTGTTTCATCATCTTCAACAGGGATTAGTTGGCTACTCATGGGCGCCCAAGTGTGAATGGGGTGAGCTCATATAAAAGCCAACTAAACCTAAAATTCACTCATTCTCTCATTTGTGCAATAGAAGAGTGCTCTTGCTCCATCTCCATCTTCTTCTTCACCTCCTCGTGTGTGTGTGCATGTGAGAGAGAGAGAGAGAGAGAGAGAGAGAGAGAGAGAGAGAGAGAGAGAGAGAGAGAGGGAGAGTGTGTGTGCGATCGAGCATTATGAAGGCACGACGGCGGCGAAGCGGTTGAGCGCGGCACGACTGCAGCTTCTTCTTCATCGCAACGAGGAATCCTCCACGGCAGGAGCATAGAGCGGTGAGTGACACACCATTGCCCTCTTTTGAGCTTGCTAGATTAGTCTTGTTGTGTGCTTAGAGCCATTTGTGGCTTGCACACGGTGTATCGACAAGTCCCTTGCTTCGACAGTGCGGCAAGGAGCGCACATTTTTGGCGCCGCTGCCAGGGAATCGCCCTGCACTAAGCCCAAGAGGCACTTTGTGCTTCTCCTATGAGTTGTTTGTAGTAGGAAAGAAGAGGAAGAGGAAGAGGAATGAGTTTTTTTTCTGTAAGTTGTTAATTTCTGTGTTGTCTGCAAGTTCTGTGATTTCTGCATAATATTGTGTTTTTTGTTTGCACACAGTCTTTGCACAATTAGTAGTTGTTAGCTTGTTTGCTGAATGAATAAGTAGGAAGGCAGTTAGCAATTTCTCCTTGCACACAGTTTCTGTCAAGGTTTGCCTGCACACAGTCTTTGCACAGTAAGGTAGTGAGAGAGGAAGTAGGTGGACAGTTAGCTCACTGTCAGTAGGCAGTTAACAGATTAGTTAGTGGTTAGCAGCACTGTTAGTAAGTAGATAAGGTAGTGATCTGTCTGTGAGTTGTTGACTGGGAGGTTAAGTAGGTGACAGTGTGTGTGTCTAAGAAAGGGTCACCAAAACCGCGCGCGATCGTCGCCACAAAAAAAAAAAGATTGGGCGGCCACACTAAAATTTTGATCGGGATCGGGATCATTTCCCCAAGCCCAAGCTTGGCAGCCACACTAAAATTTTGATCGGGATCGGGGTCATTTCCCCAAGCCCAAGCCCAAGCCCAAGCCCAAGCCCAGGCCTCAGTCCTCAGTCTTATGATATATACTAGACTCACTCTTATATATATACCCTACTCCCTCAAGAGGGAATGAGATCATGTGGGGCAAGTCCTCCACTCTCCTCCCTTCTCTTCCCACTTGCACCCTTAGAATTTCTAATTTGGGCCTAGTTCCCTACTAGAAATTGACGGTTTTAGGGATTCCGAGGGCATAAAGTGACCAAACGGAGGGCTGTACAGCACGACACGTCCCTCTGACCGACACGCTCGTTTTGAGCTATCATACGTTCTATTCTATAGCTGGGTCAGAAAAAAAGGACCAAAAAATCAAAAAATAAATAAATAAGAAAAGACTTGGGTTGCAAAACACCCAAAATTACTAGGTGAGCAGCCTTCACGGGCCCTCACTGACACTTCTAGGGGATCCAAGTCATATGAACCTACGCTCTGGACGAGTGTTAGAGCACGAGCATATTGGTAGTGCCTCCATTTACGCGGGCACCCATTATTCCTCCACCCTAGGTTCTGGACCTTCGGCCGGGACTCAAGGTAGCGCGACCCAAGATCCTCATATCGCGTCTAGTGATTCTTCCTCTGACTACGAAGTCATGGAGGGGTATCCTACACCAAACCCTGATAGTTCAAGTCAAGACATGCATGCCATGGGCCCACGGCCCGGGTCCAGCGTGTTTAGCCGCTTAAAAGAGACCCTTAGTAGAGCTACTCGCTCCGAACATGCGGTGAATGAAATAAATGAAGGGAGTGGGGAAGTAAATTCGTCATTCATGCCTAAAATGGACCCTATGCTTCTTGAGAGTGTGCATGTGAATGTTCCATCCACTGCACCTCCTGCTCCTTTAGGAATATCTCCCTCTGAGGTTTTACTACCCGATGGTAGGGGTCTTGCCGAAGTGCAAGAGATCGAACGCTATATGCAAGCAACAAGGGAGAGGGAAATTGAGAACCTACGAAGGCTAGAACAAAGTCGAGCCCTGAAAGCAAAGGCTCCTATGACAACAATCATGCCAGCCGAGCAACCGAGTGCTCCCAAGGTAGCAGTCACGGAGGGGCAAGTTATGGGGAGCAATAATGCTTCCACTTCAAGGGAAACCTCCAGCACGCCAGGCCTAGATGGGATATTCCTAAACAAAAGTTGGGAGTATGACCTACAAGCAGAAGCTTTAACTGATCGGTACACAGGACACACCTATCATGTGGGTTGGTTAGATGTTCTACAATCCACATCGGGTGCTACTAGCATAGATGAGCAACAATAGAAAGTCTGTGATGTCCTCCATAGGATTGTCGAGTTAGAAAGATAGAACACAGGGATCAACATGCCTTCAACAGGCCTAATGAGATTCTTGGATACGGGAAAGGCCAACCAACCAACCCTGTCCCAAATGGAGACTCCCTCAGTGAGCCACATTGATCCTCCATATGTTGTTTCGCCAGGAGCCTCAGTACAATCTGAGCCCACAAGTGGCAGCTTTACCTTCCCAGATCTAGCTCATCTTTCTCTTAATGACACTACGGCTACCATGCATATCCCAATGGTGAGCATGACAAGAAGTACACCATGGAGTTCATTTGTTAACACGGCGCTGATGCCTAGTAGCACAGTGCCCCCAACTATACCTACATGTATGTATCAATCATGTGCACCTGTCGTACCTCAACCTCATGTAGCTCCTACACCTCCGATTATTCCAAGAGCTTACAATCCACAATGGAATTATCCAAGCTCTTATATAGGTGGAGCCATGCCATTTAATAATAACATGCCATATCAGGCACCCCCTATGCCTAGGGCCACGCCTGTAAACTTTGGACCACCGTCTGGTACACCACCATACGAAATTTGGGACCCAAGAGCCGCGCGTATGCCAAGGCCAAGGCCAACTCCCATCTCACATGTGGTTCCAGGAGCACATACACCCATTATACCTGCTCAAATAGGAGATTTGGCAGCATTTGCTCAAACTATCGGTCGCTCTATTGCGGAAAACATGCGTAGTGCACCTGATAGAGAGCCTAGGAGCAAGGCAGTTCAAGTAGCTAAGCTCACACAGAAATTCAGTGGAGACGGAGATGCTAGAAAGCATATGGAAGTCTTTGAACATGTGTGCGATTCCTTGGAAGAGCACAATGAGCTACATAAGTGTAAGGCTTTGAGTTTGACCCTAAGCGGAAAGGCTGGAGATTGGTATAGAACCTTAAGAGTAGAAGAGAAAACGATCTACTCTACTCTTAGGAGACTGTTCTTAAAAGAATACATACGAGAGGGAGTACTTTGGGGTGTAGCCTCTCAGCTCCAGAAAGCCCAACGAGAAGAAGGTGAATCCGTGAGAGACTTCATTAGTCGCCTAAAGAATTTGAATTCTCGATGCAATCCAAACGAGCGATTCAACAACAACCAATTGCTCGATAGATTCATTAGGGGACTACGACATGAAAGTATCTATAATGGACTAGTCATTAGAGGTATCACTACTTGGGAAGCAGTCACCATGAATGCAATCCAATTGGAGGATAATTTAATGATTGCAAGAGAAAGAGTGTCTGCCGAGACGAAGTCAAGTAGCTCGCAAGCATCAGGGCATGAGCCAATGAAGATAAAGCCAATCGTGAAAGAGCAAACGATATCTGAGATGACTTTGGCAGATCTCACCAAGGCCATCCAAGAAAGCCTTAGGGGTAATCGGGCTCCACAAAACACTCATATGTATCCAAGAAGGGAGCAACAATGGTGCTCAATTTTCTTGGTCCCACATACTACGAGTGAATGCCCTACTTTCAGAGTAAAGTTTAACGGGACTTGTAACGCGTGTGGTAGGTATGGCCATCAAGCGAAGGATTGCCTAATGCTTAAACGCATCATGGAAAATAGACCGCCTATAGCTTGGGCAGACTCACCTCGAGTTCCTGCATTGATGCCTACCCCACCCATGGAGCAATAGTTGCCATTACAGCACATGGTCCCTAGAACCCAAAATGTGGTCCAAACCACACCGTTGCCACCTCCAGTGCTAGGACCGCAACCCCCTCATCCAAGAGTTACACCTATTAACCAAATAGGTTGCGAGTTATCTAGTACTTATGAAGATTGCGAAGAGGACATAGACTTTAGTATCACCTATGGAGTCGACATGCTTGAGGAGTGTCCCATGTACTATATGGAAGACCATTGGGGACAAATCAAACCGGTATATCAAGCTACTGCGCTAGCAGCAAGAGGCCAAAACATTAATAGTTTTACCAAGAGACCACCTCTTCAGTGCTACGAATGTGGTGGACCACATCGAGTAGCTGAGTGCCCCATTAGAATGCAAAAGAATGCCGCACTAATGCAAACAAGTCAAGGGAGTGCATTGGCAATGCCAATACTCACTTGTAATCGTTGTGGCATAGATCATTTGATCGCACAGTGTCCTAACAATCCAAACGCACCGAAAATCACACCATTGAACGTAATAGAGATTATTGATGGGACACCACCAACTATAAACATAGCACCAGTGAATGCACTCACACGGTCGATGCTCCAAAAGCAAAATTACATCCTCGAAGAGAGAGATGCTGCATCCATTGACCGAGCGAGAAAGAAGAAAACATGAAGAAAGAAATCCCTTAATGCTTCTAGCTCAAAACCTAGTTCAAAGACTAACATAGGGACAGGAGAGGATCCCGTGTATATGAATGACCCTGAGGATGACTCAGATTCGATAGAGACCACGGAGACCAAAACTATTACTACAAAGGAAAAAGCCAGTGAGAAGGATCACGAGAGGGAATTACGACGAACACCAAAAGCGTATTCAAAGTTAAACCACCCAGTTGGGAACCCCCAAGATAAGCCACGAGAGACGAAAAATGAGGATTGCAAGAGAAAGATTGGAACCTATCCAAACCCAACAGTGGAAATTGAACGAGTCCAACAACTGAGGGGTTTGGTGGAAGAAACTCAACGAACATTAGAACCTGAACCCAAACATATCCAGATGTCGGACACAGTGTTTCCCACACAAGTTCAACCTCACAAGAACTACAGGCCATTAGCTATACCCAGTATCATTCGGGTAGAGAGTGAGGGTAGGACATCTGAAAGTGGACACACACCTTTCCTACTAGAGAGAATGTTTGGTGAGGGAATGCCCGACCCCCTTGAGGAAGTGGAGATTCCATCTTCACCATTCTCTTGTCAGGGTCCTTCGTCCCACAAGATGCCATTGAATGTTGCCAAATTGATGGATTTCATGTCTTCAGAAGTTAGAACCACCATCATGTCCAAACTATATAAAGACCCCGAGCTAGTCTCAGCTCTTCGAGCCTTCCTCAATGGAGAATTACAGGCCGGATTACCACAGTTTTCACATATGAACAAACCTGACTCGGTAATGAATGATGAGGAACATTTAGCACCACCATCTGACCTAGCGGGACATGAATCTGTAATTGAAGTACCCGTTAACAAGTTGGGGCAATACTTTGAAGGTGATGAATCTAATGCTACTCTGCCAATCACTACTAAAGGATTAACTGTAAAGGGAGTCCTTGACGGTGGTGCGGGAGTCAGCATGGTGACAAAGAGTTTTTGGGAGTCTATGGGGCGACCTCACCTTGAAGCCACAAGCGTAGTGGTAAAAATGGCTGATGGATCTATTGTTACGCCTATTGGAATGCTTAAGGATCTCAGGATCAAGGTCTTGGGACACAAGGTAAGGAAGACTTTCATTGTTATGGATTTTTCCAAGCATCCTATGTCATTTGAGATGATCTTAGGGCGTCCATTCATGAGGGAATCAAAAATGGTGCATGACTGGTCCAAAAACCACGTCTACTTACAGTTCCAAGACTCTGTCATTCGAGTTGATCTTTTAAGTGGTCAAACGCATCCTCTAGGAAATAAATTCATCATTGATAATCGATCAGACACAACAATTCACTCAGCTTCATTATAGTATTGTTACACGTTTAACGAAGACACGGATATTGGGGAGAACTCTCCTTATATGGATATCCTACCCGGAATGGCTGAGTCAGACAATGTCGATTGGGTACACCTAGCGGCAACTATAGATACATGGGGAGCTAGAGGAACAACCTGGGTAACACCAGATGGGAAAGAGATACCACACATTGCACCAGTAAACATGTTAGGTGTAGCGCATGTAACATCCGATGATAAGAAAGAGGCACACCTACGTGAGAGTGAAACCGATGATTCCTCAAAGGCTTCAGGCCAATACACATCAGAAACGGAATCTCAGGGAGAAATGGATTCAGAACCTGAGGAAACATCGAGTGAGCCAAGTATAGAAACTGAACACTCAAGGTCTAGTACGACCATTTTTGGTAATTTATATGAGAGTGAAGAAGAAACAAGCGAAGACCTATCAAGCGAGTCGAGTTAAAACATTTACCAAAATCAAAACCTTAACAAGAAACAAAGGTCATATAAGAGACGATGATATCGAGCAAATGTGAGAGCTAGGATAAACAAGGAAAGATCTACTGCAGAATGGCTTAGCTATCTAGGGGCATGTGATGCTCATCGAAAGCTAGTAGACAATTGGGGTGAACATCTCCAGAGTGTCATGTGGTGCAGCCTGCGACCCATTGACCTCGCTCAATTGGAGGTTACAGAGCCGAAATTGAGTTGAACTATAAGAAGACGTCAAAACCGAGAGTTAGCACAACAACAAAAGGAGGCAGAACTAAAAGAAAGGTCTTCGTCAGGACAAGAGCCTGCTGACTTACATACGGCTCCGGAACATTTTAAATCTTGTACCACGGGGGAGCGAAAGGTTGTGTATGCCAAAGCCCAACGAATACCTACCAATGGAAGCAGTGGAGTCTATGATGGTCCAGCGGTAGTTAAAGAGATAGAATTAGTAGAACCAGGTGAGGAGTCTAAACCAGTCTTTATTGCTCAAGACCTTACCGAAACTGAAGAGGCTGTACTTAAGGAGCTCCTCAAGGAATACAAGGATATCTTTGCTTGGACATATCATGACATGAAGGGCGTTCCACCTTCTGTGGTGCAACATACAATTCCCATGATCAACACTACTAAACCCATCCAGCAACGACCCTATCCAATGAATCCTAAGTACGCCAAAATACTGCGAAAAGATATAGCTCAAAAATTAATCAAGGAATGCGAACCCTATTGCTTACTGGCTGGAACTCTCTATAAGAGAGGAAAAGATGATATTCTTAGACGTTGTGCCCGCGAGGATGAGTATTTATATATTCTACAAGAGGCACACATGGGCGTAGCTGGTGGTCACTTTTCAGGAAAGTTGACTGCCCGAAAGATCTTACAGTCAGGCTATTGGTGGCCCACTCTGTTTAAGGATGCATCACTTTTTGCAAAGGGATGTGATGAATGCCAACGCTTCAACAAGCCACTAAGAAGGGATAGGATGCCTCTACATCCCATCAAGGTAACCCAACCATTTGAAAAGTGGGGCTTAGACTTTGTAGGACCGATTAGCCCGGCTGCACGTAACACGCAATCACGATATATCACTGTCGCTACCGACTATGTAACCAAATGGGTTGAAGCAAAAGCAACACGAAAGGCGGATGCAAAAACAACAGCTAAGTTCCTCTTTGAGAACATTATCACATGTTTTGGATGCCCCTTTGAACTTGTGAGTGACAATGGAACTCATTTTATAAATGAAGTAATAAAAGAACTCACATCAAACTTCATGATATCTCACCACAAGTCTACACCCTATTATCCCCAAGCAAATGGCCAAGCTGAGAGTACCAACAAAACTCTCATCTCCATTTTGACAAAGACAGTCGAGGCTCATCGCACTGATTGGGACCTAAAGCTTACATCAACTTTATGGGCTTATTGTATTGCGTATAAAGTTGCTATTAATTGCACACCGTTTAAGATGGTGTATAGCCAAGAAGCAGGTATGCCATGGGAGTTTGTCATTCCTAGTCTTCGAGTAGCTTCTCAAGAAGGTTGGGATGGTAACCCCTTAGTGGAGCGATTATATATCCTGGAAAGGCTAGATGAAGAGAGGCAATTAGCTGTGCGAAATGCTCTAGTGGAGAAGGATAGGAGAAAGAAGTGGTTTGATAGCCATTTAAAGGATAAAGACATCAAGGTTGGTGATAAAGTTCTTATGTACGGGGTACGTAATGAAAAGAAGAAATTGAAATACGCTGGTAAGGGACCATATCGAGTGTGTGAAATTACCCCGCAAGGTACCATTCGTGTGGAGACTCTAGATGGAGTTGAAACCATTGGATTCCTTAATGGGAGTAAATTCAAAAGATATTATGATCCTCTAAGCCAGGAAGAGTTGCAAGCCATCCATCAAAAGAAGGCTGCCAAGGAACAAGCAGAGCTTAAAAAAATCCAAGCAAGAGTTGAGGCTCGAGAACGACAACAACGTCTTAGACGCCAACGAGAGGCTAATCTGGGAATCACGCAAGCATTTTTCGAGGACACAGATGACGACTCATTAGAATCTGAGCCACCCCTACGATACCCAATTGAGCTAAATAGCCCCTATGGGAAAGTACTATACAATGCCTTATTAGATACGGGAGCTAAACACAATTTGTTATCCTATGGAGTTTGGTGTCAATTAGGGAAACCGACCCTATCCCCGAGTACGATGCAAGTCAAGGGCATTAATAAAAAGCTTCTATTCTTGGAGTCCTTCAGACCCCTGTTGTCTATGACAATGGAAGCATAGTGCAGGGGTTTCTAGTCATGCCCGCAGGAGCTATGGAAGGCAACGTAAACCTGGGACGCACGTGGATGTTGGCCACCAAATGCACTATTGATTGGGATACTGGTAGTGTCACGACGCGACCACCGACTCTTACCCCTATGATTCAAGCAAAGTCACCTACGTTGCAAACTCTAGCAAAGTTGAAGGATAGCCAACATTCCCAAGCCAAGGTGGTTAACTCGTCTTTGCCGGCTACCCATGAATCTAGCACTTCAACACTTGTAGTTGCAGCAAGCAGTAATATTGCAAGTACTCAACCTGCACGACCTAAGAGTACATATCAATGGGTCCCCAAGGCCTTACTTCCAACTACCTCAACCCTCCCATCCATTCCAAGAAAAAATTTCCCGAGAAAACCAAGAGCGCGCCCTAGGAGAGTCAAGACCAAATCACGATGGATTCCAAAACAACTATTAGAAGCCCAAGGCTACTATGATGGAAATGAGCAAATTTGGGTACCTAAACGTAAAATGTGTCCTTCCCTATCGACAACAAACCCATATGAGTCAAACAGTGTAACGCTAAAGCCAATGGCAGACCGTGGGAAGCGAAAGATCACAGAATGCTACACACCTAGTCCAGAGCTAGTTTGGGATCCAAGGCAAAACCAATTTATTCCACCTAGCTCAGGAAGGGGGGAGTTCCATGAAGCTTCTAGCTCCTCATGTAATCCATCCATAGAGGTAAAAGCTTCTACACAGCCTCCATCTATAGTAGTGGACCTCCATGAAGCTACAAAAGAATCCACACCTCCTAGTGTTCAAGAATCACCTGATGAACCACTTCAAGTTCGATCCTAGGAGAGTACCTTACCACCCTTGCAACTTGACGAGGCACCTAGGGTAATAGAAAACTACTGACAAAAATCCTCACCTATTACCAACTGGAACAATTGGTTTCAAAGGGTGACGACATCATTTCAAACGGTATGATCTACCCAAGGAAGGGGGGAGTGTTTGTGGACATCCATCATTCACTTGCTTCCCTCTCAACATTTCTCCCTGACCTCTTAATCTCTGATCTTAGGGAATGTATATATAAAGCCTTATACTCACAAAAACAAGATAAAAAAGTAAAAGAGCAAGAGCCATAACACAAATCATAAAAACAAATTATGCACAAGAACACGAACCTTGTAGTATTTGCACTCTAACCATCATCTATTTGCGTGTACAGATATGGCTAGTACGCTAGAGTCATCCACTCCTGCCTTGGGTGAGAGGTACCCTCGTTACTTTTCACAAATTTTCACATGGTCTTTCCAGTGCTTGCATGTGAATTGGATTTGATAGGTACGCTAGCATGTGAGAGGAATTTTGAGGAGTTAGAATGGTTGATACGTCTCTTGACCACGTCTGATCCATACTTAGTAGAGAGCGTTTCTCCCATTGCACAAGCCTACCCTTTTGACCAAGATGACTATAGGCGTCTAGTGACCTTCTTAGTAAACATGGGCACCTATGATGAAGAAGAAAATTTACACGACTACACGGATGACACATATGGTCTCATGGATGATGACTTTGTCTATCTCGACGACGAGGATAGGGGTTTAGCCTTAGGGTTTCCCCCCAACCTCTACAATATCCTATTCCCTTGACTTTCTAGGGGGAGTGCAAATAATTAGGTTAGGGTTCCTTATGTTTTTTGTTGTGTTCAATAAGTGTTGGTACATTTTTCCACTAATGTGCCTCCTGGAGGTATTCTTTTTGTTTCCTAGTGTGTACATGAGCGTGTTGCTATTGGTAGGATTTGGATCTTCATGGAATCTTTATCTCGACTCACTCTTCAAATCAAGCGCGACCATCGACACAAACAGGTGTTTCTTGTCCATTAGCATTGCCCCTTATCTTTTTTGCATCCACGATTGTCAGCTTTAATTGTGATTGGTAGCCTAATATTCACCGCATTTGCTTAGTATCAAACATTTAATTCAATGTAATTTTTTGTCATAATCACTTGTCTAGGTTTAAAAATCAAGCAGTCCGACAAACTAGTTTGACCAAGTTAGGTGTTAGAAATCTTCTCTTAATACCATGGGGAATGCCTTCCTAATAATTAATGGTTACTTAGGTTCTTAATCCGAATTAGGCAGCATTGTGTGAAATGTACTAGGGCTTTCTAGTGGGCTTGACCCTATTGACCTTTAGCTTAAGTATTATAAAGGGAGTTTACTAGTGTGATGAGCCTGGGGAGGTGTATCAGTGTTATATGACCCCCCAAAGTTACAAAATTAAAATGCTGAATATGAACAAACAAAAAATCAAAGTGCCACACTGTAAAATCTTAAGCTGGAAGAGAAATCGCAGCTTGATTTGGTACTTCACTCACATGTATTGCCTATGGTACTAGAGCCCCAGAGGTTCCCAGTATGGGCGCTTTTACTTGAAAAGCAAAAAACCCAAGGCATACAAAATAAGCACACACATCAAAATTGAATCACTGTGAAAAGACTTTGGGGGATAAAAGAAAAAGTAATCAGTCAGGCGATGATTTCATGAGAAATTCCTTTTATGGTAGCTTAACTACAAGGTCTTCTAGATATAGCCTCTAGTCAGCCCTCGAACATGAATACTTGGCTCTCGTGATTAAACAACTTAATTGACCACACAAAATTAAGAAGCTTACCCATGGTATTAATATTCGATCTCTAGTGCCTTTCGACCGTCAAATTAGCGACCCCAGACTTGTTTAATTTTTTACCTTTACATCTGTTTATGCATTTGATTACATTGCAATTTAATGTTCATTGATGACAAATTGTTTGAAATTCTTTTACCAATCAATTTGTCTACCTAAAACTGCATATGCTTTTTAATCACTTATGAGAATGCAATTACTGTGCCAATGTTGTTTGATTTTGCAGTGACTGAAGAAGGCTAAGGACATTCATCTCAAATGCTCTTCCACCTCGACGAATGAGCTTCAACTCAATAGCTTCCGAGGACGGAATCTACATCAGGAAGGGGGGCATGTTAACCCTCACGGCTCACGGACACCCCATCACCTACGACGGACGTATATTATGTATTTGGTAGAGTCAGGTACCGGGCTTGTCGGACCAATAGGAAAAGGGTAAGAGTGATCGCCGATGAGAGGCGCACTCTAACTGGGACATTCAAGGGATTAGTTGGCTAAGCATGGGCGCCCAAGTGTGAATGGGGTGAGCTCATATAAAAGCCAACTAAACCTAAAATTCACTCATTCTCTCATTTGTGCAATAGAAGAGTGCTCTTGCTCCATCTCCATCTTCTTCTTCTTCACCTCCTCGTGTGTGTGTGCATGTGAGTGAGAGAGAGAGAGAGAGAGAGAGAGAGAGAGAGAGAGAGAGAGAGAGAGAGAGAGGGAGAGTGTGTGTGCGATCGAGCATTACGAAGGCACGACGGTGGCGAAGCGGTTGAGCGCGGCACGACTGCAGCTTCTTCTTCATCGTGGCGAGGAATCCTCCACGGCAGGAGCATAGAGCGGTGAGTCACACACCATTGCCCTCTTTTGAGCTTGCTAGATTAGTCTTGTTGTGTGCTTGGAGCCATTTGTGGCTCGCACATGGTGTATCGGGAAGTCCCTTGCTTCGACAGTGCGGCAAGGAGCGCACAATTGTCACCTTTTGAAACCAATTGTTCCAAGTTGTTATGGGTGAAGGCTTTAACCAATAGTTTTTGACTGCCCTATGCGTTTCATCTAGTTGCAAGGGTGGTAAGGTACTCTCCCATGATTTTATTTGCAACATTGTTGTAGGTGGTGAACTTACAACGGGAGGTGCAAACTCTTTCTTATTTGTATGGATATGTACAATGATAGGTGGAGGTTGTGTCGAAGCTTATATTTTCGTATAGGAAGTACATGAAGAGCAAGAAGCTTCATTTGATTTCCTTGTTCCTGAGCTAGGTGGAACAAATTGTTCTTTCTTTGGTACCCAAACTAGCTCTGGAGTGTGTGTGTAGCATTCTGTGATTTTTTTCTTTCCATGATCATCAATTTGTTTTGGAGCTACAGGATTGAGCTCACATGGGCCCGATGACAAGTAAGAACATAATCTACGTTTTGGCACCCAGATTTGATCATTTCCTTGATAGTAGCCTTGGGCTTCCAATAGTCCTTTAGGAATCCATCGTAACATTTTCTTGCTTTTCTTGGAGTGAGTGGGACGTTTCTTACAAGGCTTCTGTTTTTTTAGCACTAGTTATGGTCGCTAAAGAAGCTTTAGGGACCCACTTGTATGTTTTCTTTGTTATATTAGGATGAGTCATGTCAGAAGCTATATGCATTGCTTGTAGCATATTAAGGGTACATGCATTTCATCTCCTTCAGGTGTTACCCAGGTCATCCCCCTATTTCCCCAAGTGTCTATGGTTGCTGCTAGGTGGACCCAATCCACATTGTCCGACTCAGTCATCCTAGGTAGTACATCCATATAACAAGAATCTTCCCCAACATCAGTGTCCGCTTTACACATGTAACAATACTACAATGGGGTCGAGTGAACTGTGGTGCCAGATCTATGATCAATTATAAACCTGTTTCCTAGAGGATGTTCTCGACCACTTACAAGATCCACTCGAATGACAGAATCTTGGAACTGCAAGTAGACATGGTTTTTAGACTAGTCATGCACCATTTTTGCTTCCCTCATGAAAGGATGTCCTAAGATCATCTCCGATGCCATAGTCTGCTTGGAGAAATCCATAACAATGAGGGTAACTCTTATTTTATGTCCAAAGACTTGATCTTGAGATCTTCTAGCATCCCACTAGGTTTAACAATAGACCCATTGGCCATCTTCACTACTATGGTTGTGGTCGCAAGGTGAGGTCTTCCCATAGTTTCCCAGCAATTTTTAGACACAATGCTAACCCCAACGCCACCATCAAGGATTCCCTTCACAATTAATCCCTTAGTAGTGATTGGTATGGTCGCATTGGATTCATCACCCTCAAAGTATTGTCCCAACTTGTTAACAGGTATTTCTATAACAGGGTTCTCATATAGGTTGGGTTGTGGATCTAAGTGTTCCTCCTCTATTGGTATCTCCCCAACTCCATCCATCTGTGCAAATTGTGGTAGCCCAAACTTTAGTTCTCCATTAACGAAGGCTCAAAGAGCTGAGACAAGCTCAGGGTCTTTATATAGTTTGGACATGATGGTGGTTCTAACTTCTGAAAACATGAAATCCATCAATTTGGCAATGTTTAACGGCACCTTTTGGACTTCAATCCCTTGACGTGGGAAAGATGGGATCTCCATTTCTTTGATAGGATCAGGTAGTCCCTCTGTAAACATTCTTCCCATCAAGAAGTGAGTACGCCTACTTTCCCATGACTTTAAGTCACTTTCTTCTTGGATGACACTAGGTATGGCTAAGGGTCTATGGACTTGGTGAGGTTGTTGTTGCGTAGGGAACACGGTGTCTGTAATCTGGATCTGCCTAGGTGCTGGTTCTAGATCCCCTTGGGTACCTTCTACCAAACTCCTTAATTACTTGACTCGCTTGATCTCCTTTGTAGGGTTTGGATAAGTTCCTATCTTCTTCTTGGATCCTGGCCATTGTGGCTCATGAAGATCTTCCTTGTTGGTTTCTATCTTAGTGGTCGTTTTGGTCTCCATTGTTTCACCTGAATCAAAATCCTCTTTAGCGTCGTTCATATATACGATGTCGTCACCAGTCCCTATGTTGGTCTTTAAACTGGGGTTTGACTTCGCTGCTTTTTGCGATCTCTTCCTTCGTGCTTTCTTATTTTTCTGAGATTGGGCAATGGATGTCGCGTCTCTTTCCTCAAGAATATAATTTTGTTTTTGGAGAATCTATCGTGTGGTACGCTTACTGGTACCATATGTGTACTTTGTGATGGCTCCTCGGTAACTTCAATCAAGTTTAATGGCGTGATCTTTGGTGCATTTGGATTATTTGGACATTGGGCAATCAAATGATCTATGCCACATCGATGACACATGAGTATCGGCATTGTAGATGTGCTTGCTTGATTGGTTTGCATTACTGTGGCATTCTTTTGTAGCCTAATAGGACACTCGGCTACACGATGTGGACCTCCACATTCATAGCATTGAAGAGGTGGTCTCTTAGCAGTGTAATTAATATTTTGGCCTCTTGCCGAAGAGCAGCTACTTGATATACAAGTTTGACTTGTCCCCAATAGTCCTCCATGTAGTATTGTGGACTTTCTTCCAGCACATCCATCCCATACGCAATATTAGGATCTATATCTTCCTCATAGTCTTCCAAACAAGCAATAGATGACTCACAACCCACTTGATTCACAGAAGTGATTCTCGGATGTGGTGGTTGCGGTCCTAGCATTGGAGGTGGTAAGGGTGCTGTTTGAACAACATTTTGGGACCTAGGGACCATGTGTTGTGCTGTTTGTTCAAGAGGTGGGGCCGGCATCAATGCAGGCACTTGAGGTGTGTCTGTCCATGCTAAGGTTGGTCTATTGGCCATTGCACGCTTAAATACTATGCAATCCTTAGCTTGATGACCATACCTCCCACAGGCATTGCAGCTCCCATTGAATTTACTCTAAAAGTAGGGCATTCACTGGTACTATGTGGTCCATAGCATACTGAGCACCATTGTTGCTCCCTTCTTGGATACATATGATTGTTTTGCGGAGCACAATTGTCTCTAAGACTCTCTTGAATAGCCTTGGTGAGATCTTCTAAAGTCATCTCAGATATCTTTGGCTCCTTGGCAATAGGCTTTAGGGTCATTGGCTGATGTCCTGATGCTTGCGAGCTAATAGATTTAGGCTCAACAGACACTCTTTCTCCTTGAATCATTAAATTATCTTCCAATTGGATCGCATTGGTGGTGACTGCTTCCCAAGTGGTAATACCTCTAATGACTAGGCCATTGTAGATATCCTCATGTCGTCATCCTTGAATGAATCTATCAAGCAATTGATTATTATTGAAGCGCTCATTTGGATTACAACGAGAATTCAAATGCTGCAGTCGACTAATAAAGTCTCTCACCCACTTTCCTTCCTGGCATTGGGCTTTCTGGAGCTGAGAGGCTACACCCCAAAGTACTCCCTCTCGTATGTATTATTTCAAGAACAGTCTCCTAAGAGTAGGGTAAACCGTTTTTTGTTCCACCCTTAGGGTTCTATACCAATCCCCTGCCTTCCCACTTAAGGTTAGACTTAAAGCATTACTCTTATGCAGGTCATTGTGTTCTCCTAGAGAATCGCATATTTGTTCAAACACTTCGATATGATTTCTCACATCCACGTCTCCACTAAAATTTTGTGTGAGCTTGGCTATTTGTACTACCTTACTTCTAGGCTCTCTATCAGGCGTGTTATGCATATTCGCAATAGATCGACCAATAGCTTGAGAAAATGTTGCCAAGTCACCTAAGTGAGCAGGCACCGTGGGTGAAGGTGCTCCAGAGACTACATGTGGAGTAGGTATTGGCATTGGGTTTGGCACATAGGAAGCCCTTGGGTTCCACATTGGGTACGATGTTGTGCCATGTGGTGGTCCATAGTTCATATGTGTGGCCCTAGGCATAGAAGACATCGGATGTGACATGCTAATGCTAGCCGGTATAGTCCCATGGAAATAAGAACTTGGGTGTTGTGGTTTTGGAGCATAGGTAGTTGAAAAAATGGGAGGAGTAGGGACTACATGAGTACGAGGACCCATGGGTGTATACGATTGGTACACACTTGTAGGTACTGTTGCAGGCATTGAGCTACCATGTAGTGGTGCTTTACTAACAAATGAGGTCCATGGCGTGTTTCTCGGCATGCCAATCATTGGGGTAGGCATGGTAGCCGTGGTGTCATCAAGGGAAAGATGAACTAGACTTGGAAAGGTAACGCTATCACTTGTGGGCTCAGATTGCACTGAGACCCTTGGCGAAACAACATATGGGGGATCCATCGGACCTACCGAGGGAGTCTCCATTTGCGATAAGGTCATTTGTTTATCCTTTCCTGTATCCAGTAATCTCATGAGACTCGTTGAAGGCATGTTGAGCCCCTTGTTTTGTCTCTCTAACTCAATAACCCTATGGATGACCTCACAAACTCTTTGTTGTTGATCCTCCACACTAGTAGTACCCATTGTGGATTGTAGGAAATCTAACCAACCCACGTGATAGGTGTGACCTGTGTATAAGTAGGTTAGAGTTTCCGTTTGTAGTTCGTACTCCCAGTTCTCATTTAAGAACGCTCCATCTAGGATTGAGGTACTAGGGGTGTCCTTTGAGCTAGATGCTATGTTGCTCTCTATGGGTTGACCCTTAGTGGTTGCTAATTCAAGAGCACTTGATTGCTCTCCTAGCAAGGATATTGACATAGGAGCTTTTGATTTTAACTCTCTTCGTTGCTCCGCCTTGCGTAAGCTCCCGGTTTCCTTTTCCCTTGCTGCAAGAATATATCGCTCAACCTCTTGCACTTCGGCAAGGCTTCTACCATCAGGTAATATGACCTCGGAGGGGAATAGCTTTGAAGACTCAGGAGGTGTAGTGAATGAAGTATTCACGTGCACATTCTCTAAGGGCATAGGCTCTACGTTGGTCATGAATGGAGAATTTACTTCCCCACCCCCCTCATTTACATCATTAGCTCCATGTTCGGAGCGAGTGGCTCTACTAAAGGTTTCCTTCAAGCGTCTAAGTACGCTCGGCCCGGACCGCGGACCCATGGCATGCATGTCTTGGCTTGAGCTATCAGGATTAGGCATTGGGAAACCCTCCATGACGTTGTAGTCAGAGGAAGAGTCACTAGCCGCTACGTTTGGGTCTTGGTTTGTACTACCTTGGGTCCCCACCGAGGGCCCGGAACCTAAGGTAGGTGGATATCGAGAACTTGCGTAAGTCAAAATTCTCTCTAGTTGCTCCGTCTCTAGCACACGCTCAGAGCGCAGATGCATGTGCCTTTGGCACCCTACAAGCGTCGGCGAATAACCTCGAAGGTTAACCGCTTACTTTTTTAGGCGTCCGTTTTTACTTGTTTTTTTAAAAAAATGTTTTTTAATGATCGGTTTTTTGATTAAAGTATGTGATAGCTCCAAACGAGCGTATCACTTAGAGATTCGCGGTGTGCTTTACATCACAACGTTTGGTCACCTGACGCTCTGTTGGTCCTCAAAAAAGTAAATTTTTAGCTACGTGTGAAGCTAAAATACGTAAGTTTAAGGGCGACTGATGCCTGAGCCTGAGCATGAGCTTGGGCTTGGGTCTGGGAGATCTTCCCGATCCTGGTCCTACCTTTTTTTTTTGGATAAGGCCGCCGCGGCTTGCGCGCGAGCACACACACACACACACTCTACCTACCTACTTACAACTAATACACCTACTGTTACACACTAACACACTTCATTAGCTCTCACAAATCTACTTCCTACTTACTGAACTTTACATTACACAGAACTAACAACCTTAATACTAATACCTTAGCACCGAGAAAACACAGTAACCTTTCAAAACTTCATTAACAAAGAAATACACAATAGCAACACAAAATCCTTCTTCTCAACACACACACCTTCCTTCCCTACGTTTCCTACAATTGAAATTGTATCACAAAAGAAGCACAGAGTGCCATTCAAGCTTAGTGTATGGCATTCCCCGGCCGCGACGCCAAAAATGTGCGCGTATATTGCACGTGTCAATGCAAGGAACTTGCCGATGCACTGTGTGCGGGTCACAAATGGCTCCAAGCACACAACAAGCCTAAACTACTAAGCTCAAAGAAGAGGATGGTGTGTCACTCACGGCTCTACGCTTGCTGTCATGGAGGATTCCTTGCCTCGAAGAAGAGGGAGATGCCGCTACGCCGCGCTGAATAGCCTCGCCGCCGTCGTGCCGCCGCAATGTTCGATTTTCACACACTCTCTCTGTCTCTCTCACACACACATACACACACACACAAGGAGATGAAGAAGAAGAAGATGGAGATGGAGCAAGAGCACTCTTCAATTGCACAAATGAGAGAATGAGTGAATTTTAGGTTTAGTTGCCTTTTATATGAGCTAGCCCCATTCACACTTGGGCGCCCATGCTTAGCCAACTAATCCCTTGAATGTTCCAGCTAGAGTGCGCCTCTTATCGGCGATCACTCTTACCCTTTTCCTTTTGGATCGACAAGCCCGGTACCTGACTCTACCAAATAAATAATACAGCGTCCGTCGTAGGTGATAGGAATGTGCGTGAGGGTTAATAGATGCTGATGTAGATGGAGAGTGGGCATTTAGTGTTAGGCCAAGGGCTAGAACTCACATGCAATACGGGGGTCTATATGTAGCTAAGAGATAGAGGCCAATGGCCTATATATAGTATGGTTGGGAGGTGATTGGCATGTGCTGTTCCCTAGAGTATTACACTGGTATTAGAGTGGTGGAGAATCCTCTGGGAAGGAGAAGGGTCGTGGTGCACGAGCTTTGCCTAGCCTGTGTGTGTGTGTGTGTGTGTGTGCACGCGCGTTGTGGGAAGGACCCCTTGTGAGGAGGTGTGAGATGGAAGAGATGAGCATGGGGCTCATCAAACAAAGCCCCGGTGTGCAAGATATGGCAGTTCAAAGTTGGAAGGTCTAGCACATCTAAGATAGAGAGGGCAACTGGGGATAGATGGCCCAAGAAGATGTCAGTGGATAGACACATAGTGCTTGAATTATGGAGCATGCACATCTTTTCAAATCGCGAATAGGAGCTCCACAAAGCAAGTTATGGCCCTCAGAAGATTTTTGGGGGTCTGTATGTGCCCACCCGATTGCAATGGAAGACGTGCCATCTGGCATCTTTTGGGCCTTGACGGTGTTCTAGGGGTAGTATAAATCAAGTGGAGTCAACGAGAGCTGACAACACCTCAATTGGAGCGCGGACCAGAGAGATATTGCAGTTTAAAGTCAATGTTTATTCCCGACGTCATGCTGCCAGCTTGGTTTTGGTATTTTGGACGGCCTTGAGAAGAGGGCCCGGAAAAGTCAAAATTCAGCAAGCATAGGGAATTTTGAAGTCAAGGAAAAACTCTCCTAGCTGGGCTTTATAGCTTGGAGATCTGACCTTGGAGCAGAATATAGCAAGTCTTTGAAGGTGGGGGAAAAATTTGATCCTCAAAGAGGTTTTTTTTTTTGTTGAAATTTTTGGAGCATTTGGCTGGGGGGGGGGGGGGGGGGGGGGTTTGCCCAGGTTCCACCACATGGCATGGGTTTATCCCATACGCATAAGACGGGATTGGTAGCATGGAGTATAAGATCTACCTTGTGACCTTATGTGGGGTGTAGATATGGTGAGAGATCTCTCTCTCTCGCGAACCATGGAGTCCGTGTTGCTGGTTCTGTGCTACGTGGTGGCGCGGCTGGGAGAGACGACGGTTTTAACCAAGGTATGCGGCGTGCGGCAGTGGCCGAAGACTTTGAGCAGGTGACCACAAGATGATGTGGCATGCTAGTGATGGCGCGGGGTCCCACAACCTGGTACGGACCCATCTTTTTAAATGAAGCTAAGGGAGGGTGCACTAGCGACCTCGCTAGTGCCCCTCGGGTGGTTCTTGTGAGAGAGAGTAGGAGAGAAAGAAAGTTCAAAGGAAAAATATGAGCAAAGGATAGCCCCAGAGTGTGAAAACGGAAGGGAAGTCCAAGGGCCGGTCAAAGAGAAGATCAAAGGTCCAAACCCAAGCCAAGCAGAGTGAGCAAGTGGCCGGACCAAGTGGGAAAAGGGGACCAAGCAAGGACAGTCAAGTAGGTGGTGGAAGGCCAAAGCCGGCCAAAGATGAGCTAAATCAAAGGCAATCCAAAGGGGAAAATAAAAATAAAAAAATTCAAAATAAAAAGCCAAGGGGCACTAGCAACATAGCTAGTGCACCCCTCTCTCAAGCCAACACCCCACCAAGTTCAAGTGGAGAGAGCAAGAGAGAAGATGAAAAAAACAAGGTGGTTCCCCCCTTCCAAAGATGCCAAATATGGATTTCAGATGGGCCAATTAAAGGGAAATTTCCAAAGGTGAAGACCCCCCCACTATAAAAGAAATTTTTTAAAGAAAATGAAGGGCTTTTTTTGTGCCGTTTGAAGCCTGCAAAGTGGAGTTTTTTGACAGAGGAGCGTGTATGTCAACCCCCTTTGTATTTTCTAATAAAAATGGCCATTTTGATGCAAATGCAAGATTTGTACGTGCCTTATGAAGTATAATCAAGCCACTATTGCCCAATTGTGTTGTCGTTTTCCCTTTCCCTCTTCTCTTTTTTCTGTTCTTGTGTTTCCTTGCG